>NC_142282.1:36188282-37438282 GCF_052056855.1 Sturnus vulgaris | reverse complement strand
CCAGAGAGAGCAAGGACATCTAGGAGTGTTAGGAACTGAAACAGTAAGACGGGATCGAGTGACCCTCACACCTAGCTGGAATTGTAGCAAAATCATCACCTGTGATACCCCTGAATCCCAAATTGGTTTAGTGCCAGTACGGATACTATTAAAATGGGGCTGTGAATGTCAAAGGTATAATCATACAATAACAGGTGAAATAAAAGGGGCATAGAAAGACTGTCAGACGACTACCATCAGGAGTCCAGGGCATTCAGTGTGGGTAATGGGGCACGGACAGTGGACTACTCATATGCCTATTAATGGCCCGGTCACACAGATTACTTTAGGAGTCCCTACACTTTGCCCTTTTTGGAAACAGTCTAAATTAACGCAGAAAGAGATGCAGTCACGAACAAAGAGAGAAACAAATGAAGTGGCAGAAGAACTAGGATTGGGAGATGAAGATGAATGGCATGAACCCTCATCAGGAGTTAAATTTGGATGGGTATTGGAGTCCTTGTTTGCACCAATTTCTACATATAGAAACCGGGAGATGCTGTACAAATTAGTAGGACAAACTGAGAGGCTAGCCGCAGTTACAAAGAAAGGATTTAGGGATCTAAACTTACAGTTGCAGGCAACGACAAGAATGACAATTCAAAATAGAATGGCATTAGATTTGCTTTTATTAAAAGAACATGGAGTCTGTGGGTACCTCCAAGGAAAGGTTGACCATTGCTGCGTACATATCCCAAATGTCACAGAAGAAGTAGAAAAAGACATAAGCCAATTAGAACAAATTGAAACAAAAGTGCATGAAGTCCAGGAGGAAGCTGAACATAACTGGGTAGGAGCACTGTTTAGCTCCCTAGGAATCCAAGTCTCTGGTTGGATATCATCAATTGTACAATATGTAATAATGATTGTATTGATTATTGTAGTATGCCTGATTATGTATAGATGTCTTTTAGGAATGATTGCCAGAGAAGGAACTCATACTCGACGTGTTATGAGAGCACTAACCCGGAAAGAAGTAATCCTGCCAACTCGAAAAGAAGACTCACCATCCTACTTAGAAACCATAACTTGAAGAATTGAGCATCCTTGCAGAAAACCTGAAGAATGCTCAAAAGGGGGGAGTTGATACCGAAATAATGAGAAAAAGGACTAATGTAGATATAGTAGTAGTCATGCTAAGGCTTAGAAAACTGCAGTTCTCGGACAGGCCCTGGGAACCAGCCCTGGGAATGAGCTGGGGACTGTGGAAACAATAATTAAAGATAATTAAAGAATTTAGTGGAGCATATAAGAACATCTAGAAACTTTCAGGATAAGGCTGAAGTATAATAATAAATAAAGGGTTCTGGTGATGGGAAAACATGCAAGGGGGAATTAAAGGGGGGTAGCCTATAGTTTTGAATAGACAAGCATGCAAAATTTATAACTTTTAGGAATGATATCTACAAGATTTATGTATCTGTATTGTCTTGAAGAATGTGTACCTCTGCACGTGGACTACTTTGTAAAAAGGTATAAAAAACTTGACGAAAAAGGGAACTGTGGGACCCTGACTTTGGACGCTAGTCCGCAGGTTCCCCGGGCCCTGAATAAAGCACCGCATAAACTGACACTCTGTTAGTTTGTGTTCTGTTTGGGGCATCGGGCAACACCAGTGGGGGGTGAAATTGATTATTCCTAAAACTCTTCGGGATTTTTAGAGGCGGCCACTGTAGAGCGCCCTACCCAAAAGTTGAAATGGCTAGATGATACCCCAAAGTGGGTAGCACAGTGGCCGATGAGTAAGGAAAAGCTCAGGGGGCTTGAGGAGCTTGTGGAGGAGCAATTGGCTAAAGGCCACATAGAGGAGACCACAAGTGCGTGGAATTTTCTGGTTTTTGTGATACAGAAACCGGGGAAGGACAAGTGGAGGCTGCCCCACGACCTCCGGGAAATAAACAAAGTAATTGAGGTCATGGATGGGGTCTCTCCAACCTGGAATGCCTTCTCCAACAATGCTTCCTAGAGATTGGCAATGGGCTGTTCTAGACATCAAGCACTGTTTCTTCCACATTCCCCTACACCCAGAGGATCCCCCACGTTTCACCTTCTCGGTTCCTACCATCAATCGAGAAGCCCCAATGAAGCGCTACCACTGGAAGGTTTTGCCCCAGGGATTAAAATGTAGTCCCTCCATTTGCCAGTGGCATGTGGCCTCATTGCTGTCCCAGGTGCATGCCCAGAGAGGCGAGGCCATCATCCTTCATTACATGGATGATGTGCTTGTGTGTGCCCCCGATAACTCTCTACTCCAAGACACACTTGACCTAGTGGTTAAAGTTTTAACCTCTGCTGGATTTGAATTGCAGGAGGACAAAGTCCAAAGGATGCCACCTTGGAAGTACCTGGGCCTGGAAATTACTGCACGGACCATTGTTCCGCAGAAATTGGAAATTAATTGTAATCCAAAAACCTTAGCAGATCTCCATTCCCTGTGTGGGTCATTGAATTGGGTTAGGCCCTGGCTAGGCCTCACTAATGAGGACCTAGAACCTCTCTTCAATTTATTGAAAGGGGAGAGAGAGCTGCTTTCTCCCAGGGAACTGACCCCAGAGACAAAGATGGCAATCGAAAAGGTACAAAAGACCTTAGGAGAGAGGCAAGCTCACCGTTACCATCCCGAGCTGCCCTTCAAATTCATTGTCCTAGGAAAACTTCCGCACTTACACGGCTTAATATTCCAATGGATCCAGGGGCAGAGAGAGTCACTCTTAATCATAGAGTGGGTCTTCCTCTCCCACCAAAGATCCAAAACTATCACTAAGCCATAAGAGTTAATAGCTCAGCTGATTCAGAAAGCAAGTGTGAGACTGTATGAACTAGCTGTTTTTGACTTCACATGTATTCACTTCCCAGTCAAACTGTCTGAGGAGGGGAGGAACTCTCCTGAAAGATTGACTAAAGAGTTGTTTGAGCACTTGCTCCAGAGCAACGCCAGTCTCCAATTAGCCCTGGACAGCTACAGAGGACAAATATCAGTCCATGCCCCGTCTCACAAGCTGTTTAATGAGGAATTCCACCTCATTCCTCGTGAGGAGTCAGAGACCACTCAAAGCTCTCACAGTGTTCACGGATGCATCCGGGGCATCCCACAAGTTGCTGATGACTTGGCGAGATCCTCAAACTCAGCATTGGGAAGCTGATGTTGATATTCTGGAGGGATCACCCCAGGTAGCTGAACTGGCAGCAGTCGTGAGAGCCTTTGAGAAGTTCTCAGAGCCAATAAACTTGGTAAGAGACTCAGCCTATGTAGCAGGGATAGTGTCCCCGGCAGAGCAGGCAGTGCTCAGAGACATCAAAAATGAGCAGCTTTTCAGGTTGCTTTCCAAACTAATTTATTTGATTTCTCACAGAGAACATCTGTTCTATGTGATACATGTGAGATCACACACAGATTTGCCAGGCGAAATTGCAGAAGGGAACCATCAGGCAGACTCCCTTGCAACCCCAGCAGAACAAGCACGCCTTCCTGACATCCTCCAACAGGCAAAGCTGAGGCACCAGAAGTATCACGAAAATGCCCCAGGTCTAATGCGTCAGTTCCAGCTAACACGGAGTCAGGCTCGAGCCATTGTGGCCACCTGTCCCAACTGTCAGCTGCACACCATGCCCTCAATAGGCATGGGGGTTAACCCCCGAGGTCTTGGCAGTTGTGAGGTATGGCAGACAGACATCACACACATTCCTAGTTTTGGTCACCTCAAATATGTGCATGTTAGCATTGACACATATTCAGGCGCAGTCTATGCCTCTGCCCACACAGGAGCAAGGGCAATGCACGCCAAAAACACACCTAGTGCAAGCCTTTTCAGTATTGGGGATCCCTAAGGAAATCTTAACTGATCAGGGCACAGCGTATAAGTCCAAGGAATTCCTGGAATTCGTCCAGCAGTGGGGAGTGGAACATAAAACTGGCACCTCCCACTCCCCCACAGGCCAAGGTGTAGTTGAGCGAGCCAATCAGACGCTCGAGCAGGTTTTGACTAAACAGAGGAGTTCAACTGTGTGGATGTCTCCACAGCAGAAGCTCTGCAAAGCCATGTTTACTATCAATTTCCTGAATTGTTCATTTGAGAACATGAGTCCACCTGTGGTACGTCACTTTAACAGTGGTAAACAGTTCAAGTTATCCCAACATCCTCCAGTCTTGATTAGGGACCCAGAAACTGGGGAAATCAAAGGTCCCTATGAGCTTGTTACCTGGGGGCGTGGCTATGCGTGCGTATCCACGCCCTCAGGCCCTCGGTGGATTCCCCAAAAGTGGGTGAAACAGTATGTCCCCAAACATCCTGCTCCTACTGAGGGGATCGAGAAACAGGTGGGTGTGGCTACAAAAAGAAGACGCCACCAGAAAAAAGAAAAAGAAATCCTCCTAAAGGATGACGTTCCAGCAGATAGAAACTTTTAATAGGTTTTACAATGTTTCTCTTTCCTTTTAGAGGAAAGCTTCCCTTCTCTAGTTCCTGTGATGAACCCCATTCAAGTTATCTTCCTGTTAACACTGAACAGTTTAGCAGCTGCATGAATCGTCCTTCAGCCACATCAAAACATCTAGATGAACCTGGCACACACACTCCAGAATCGTGCTGCTATAGATTTTCTCCTACTACTGCACGGACATGAGGGCCAGGAATTTGAACGACTTTGCTGTATGGACCTGAGCTCGAAAGCTCCTAACATCCATGCTACCCTAATCTGAACATTGGTTCAATGGACTGTTCAAAGGCTGGGGATTCACTGGGCGGTGGGCAAAGTCATAATTTAAATGAAACTAACATCCTTCTTTCAATTTTTTAAAACAAAAAAAGGGGAGATATTGCATTTCCTAGGTGCATTGTAAATGGCACATTCCGTGACTCCTGCTATGCCCTGTAGCTTGGTCCCTATCCTCTCCTGGCCATACAGGGCTCCCTGGGTTCCAATTTCTCCCCGCCCCCCTTTTCAGACCCTAGAAAAGACCTGTACCCCCTCACCTCTGTCTCTTTCTTGCTCTCTTTCTCCCTCTTTTCCTCGCGACCCACGAGAAATAAACCCTGCAACTTCATCAGGGAAAAAAGCCTTTTTTCTTATCTTTTTTAGGTCTATGAGGCAAGGGCCCAGGAGGCTTCATCCTAACACCTGAGCTAGACCAGACGAAAAGGTGAAGACCCCATTTTTAGGGCCGAGAAAAAGCCTCAGCACTGCTGCTTGTGCTACTTCTTGGTTCCCTTGCAGCCCGCTGTGGAAACATTGGCGGTCACTTCTAGGCACCGAGTTGCAGAGAGCACCACGGTAAATGCCGCGGAGAATGAAAATGCAGAGTGCAGCGAGGAGCTGGACGTGGCTTACGTGCAATAAGCAGAAGGTGAACCTAGGCACTGCCTCTTCAATCTGGCCCCCTCTGCTGTGCTAGCAACTTTTGCAAGTCAGCAAAGGGAGCTGCAAGTATGTAGAATGGAGGGCAGTGAGACGCCGTGTGTTAATCGCCCATTCAGGGCTGCTTACAGAGGACTACTTTAAGGTCGACTTCTTCTTCCTCGCATGGAGTACACCACAGCGAAGGTGTGAGGAAGGGCACTGCCCCAGCTTTTGCCCTGGCGTGCAACGGCTGTGTGCTACTTTTCCAAGCAGCAAGAGCACTGAGAAGTGAAAGCGATTGTGAAGGAGCTCTTTGGCTGCTCGTGTGCTCTTCGCTGCACTGCTCCCACAAGCCCGGTGCCCTGTGGGTTCGTTTTTGGCCTTCTGCCGTCCAGACAGAGCTGAACTCCAGCGGTCAGTTTCAGCTCTGCCCAACTGCTTGTCCTCAGTTCTGCAGACAAGCAAGCCCTCTTGCCTTGGCTCCGAGTGCAAAGTCCCTAGCAAGCTCTCACTCAGTGCAATGCACCCAGAAAGACGCTCTCGCTCGTCTTTCAAGGAGCCATTCCTAACAGCAGAAGCAGCAGAAGCACAAACTGGATGACGAGAAGGGACAATGTAGAACACCTCTCTGTCCTGGCACATTTTCTTGGGCGATATATCCCTCCAGGTCCTCGGTCCATGCGAAGCTCTAAGTACTGTGAGCGCTGCTACTTGCAGCTGAGAAGGACCGTGGAGCTAGCAGCGAATTCGGAGAGCGCTGAGCACGTAGTTAAGGAGCGAGAAGTGCCCCTGCAATGCCGTGCTAATAGCAGCGTCCTCGCGTCAGGGGCTGTAAGGGTCGGTCCGAAGTTCTACTCTATTTTGCCTCCCGACCGTCGCAAGGAGACCTCGAGGACCCCCACCCAGGCTGACTCTGAACAATGGTTTCCTGGCCCGGCCAAGGTGGGTGCTCGTGACTGTGTGCTGGTGTATTGTGTTCACTGGACTGTGCTGTCATGGCACCAACCAGAGGTTGTGTTCTACCACCAGCTGAGGACTGCTTGACTGTACCTGTCTCCTCCAGCAAAACACAATATTCCATAAATCTTCCCACCTCTTGGCCAGAGGCCACTCGCTTTGGAGAAGGACTATAAAAGAGCGATCCTCTGAGAAATACCCTTTGAGATCTCTCCACTGATGAAGACCCGTCTACCCCCTGGATAAGACCCCTGAGATCTCCCCACGGACGAAGACACGTCTATCGGATTACCCGTGAGGACGCCCGTCTCGTCTGTTGGTAGCTATTTCCCCATCCTTTTCTTTCCTTCCCCTCTCCCTATACTTTGTTTCCTATACCTCTCCCCCTTAACATAACTGAGTTGTTGGCATTTGATGAAATGCATTGCTGTTGTTGAATAAACTGATTTTCTGCTGTTCAATAAACTGATTTTGTCCCCTGCATTTTGCCTGTTTGCACCTTTAAGATCAAAAGAACCATCATGACCCCCGCTCTGCATTAATAGCGGATCGTGACATTAAATTGGCATCACGGACTGGATATTCTGACAGACAGAAGGGATGCAAGGTTGTCTGTAGTCTGTATCAGGGGAAGGAAGTCTTACTCCAGCCGCACCTAGCTGGCCACCTTGGATGGGTGAGCCTGTCTAGAAAGCAAGATGGGTTTTTCCGATTTCCCGCAGACTGCAGACACCTTGGTGTGGAGCATCCCCAGACTCGCTTGAGGGCTCTGTAGTCAGAATTTCACAAAAGATCTACTGGTGCAATAGGCGGGACACTGTTGTTGTTGTTTTTTATGATGTTTTTGATACTTGGTGTAGTGAAGAGACAACCTGGTGTTTTGTAACTAAGGAGTGCCTCCCAAGTAGTTTGGTCTCTTCACCCGTGAAGGGGGGCACACAGCGAAAGCTGTTTCGTTGTGTGTGGTAACTTAAGCAATAGACCTCCCTGTTGTGGTTTTTACTTATCCCTTCACAAAATGACTGAGAATTCCACCGTAACAGATAAAGCTGCATTTTATGCTCTATTAGCTAAGTATAGCGCCAGACCGTCCCAAGGTGGGGAGGAATGGGCGAACAGTAATTGGTTTAATCTGGAGAATGTGACTGATAGAATATATTCTTTACAACATGAATCAAAGTTCAAACTGGGCAAAAATAAAGCCATACTCTGCTCAGTTTTGGGAGCTTGTCTTACGGCAGCCATAGTAACTCACTGTAAGAGAGTTAGTGATGAAAGTACAATTAGAGATTCTTTGCAAAATCTTGTTCAAATTCTGCAAAAACAATTAGATCCAGAAAGGAATGAGAGCCGTTTGTTGCGAGATGAAAATCATTTGCTACAGGCTGCCCTAAGAGAAGAAAGTACCAAAAAAGTAAAGCAGAATGAAACACACGCAGAAACAGAAGAGAAGGAGATTGTTCACATTGATCAAATTTATCCCCAAAAGGAGTTAACTATAATGAAAAATCTTGGGGAACACTGCTGTCCGAAGCTGAGACCTATGGTTAAAACACAATATACTTATCTTGGTCCTGATGATTTTGTACCAAACATTTCTACAAAAGAAATCCCATATTCTGCCACTGAATCAGCAAAACTGACAAAGGAATATGGGCGACTCCCTCATGAAACAGAGACTGAATATGTATTTCGAGTGTCTCTTACTGGGGGAGATCAGATTAAATTATCAGAAAGTGAAGCTAGTGGGTATTAGGGACATGGGGTCTTCTTAACAACCGGAGATAAGAGCTACCCATGGTCCTTGACCCAACGTGCAGCTTTTTGGGCCGGGGGGCTTAACCCCCTGGAAAGGGGAGACCCTATAGCTTTAGTTGGTACTCCCGACCAACTTTTGAAAAACCTTCACAAAGCTGCTTGCCTGCAAATGATACATGAGAGAAAACTGACTACCACCTATGAATCACCTATGCAATTGCCTGTAATGCCTGAAATCATGACCCCTTTAATTCGTGGTCTCCCAGAAACACTCAAATCTCCTTCAAAAAACTATCGCATCCATGACACCTGTAGAAAGATTAAATCGATTTCTTGGAAACTCACGTGAGCGATCTGGTTCCGTGGGCTCTTTCCCTCCCTATGAATCCCCCTCTAGATGGACTCCAGAATCTCCTGACAATAACCGTAAAGTTTGGACATGGAGCGAAGTTGCAGAGGAATTGTTGAATTACAGCAGGAAATATGGACCGGTAAAAGTCCCAGAGGATAAAGTGGAGAAAACTAAAGGTGTTAGACACATTGCTTCTCCTAGTGATAAGCCGGAAAGGGGGAAATTGATTACTTCTCGTCAGTACTGGTGGTCGTTGGGGTTAAAGAAACAAATTCCTAAAGATGTTATGGATGGCTTACCACTTGACAAGTTGATAAAAATTGTTGTGAATTGGCATTGCCCTAAGATCCTTACATCAAACTCTCCTACTGTCCAGCCTAGAGCACCTCCTCCTCCACCGGTTGTGGTCAGTGAGTCAAACTTAACCCCTCCACAGATTCTGGGCAGTGAGCCAAATCAATCTCCTCCACAGGTTCTGAGAGCTGAGTCAGAGTTTCCTCCTTCTCAGTTTTTGGGAATGGAACTGAAACGGCTTCAGAAGCAGGGAAACTAGAAACCCCGTCTCTCGTGGGTGGGCAGTGGGATGGGGGGGAGGGGGGGGAACTGGTTATTTATTAGAACGCTCACCAGAAATCCTAATACTGGGGACCTCCTGATAACAGCAATGGTTGGCCCTAAAAGGTCACCTGTTACCTTTGTGGTTGACACTGGAGCCCAAATTTCTGCACTAACAAGAAAAGCTGCGCAGAAATGTGGAGTTGCTCCAACAAGGAGACAATGCTTTGTTCTCAATGCCTTGGGGACCACAGAAGCTATGGATATAGCTCTGATAAAAATCTTACTACCTGGAGAAGAGAATTTGTTACTTATCAAAATTGTAATTGGAGATATTCCAAATGATTTATTGGGAATGGATATCGTTGCTGGAAGACAGTGGGAAGACGAGGAGGGTTGTCTCTGGTCCTTTGGCACACCACGTTTTAATATTAATCTGCTTCAATCCGCACCTTCCTTACCTTTCAGTAAAATTACTAATGTGAAACAATACCCACTTCTCACTGGTGCCAAAGAAGGAATCAAGCCAGTTATTCAGGACCTGAGAGATCAGGGAGTGATAATTGACACTCATTCTCCCTTTAACTCTCCAGTGTGGCCAGTCCGTAAACCTAACGGAAAGTGGAGGCTGACAGTAGATTTTTGCAGACTAAATGCAAACACAGATCCTCTCACAGCAGCTGTCCCAAATTTAGCTGAACTTATAACTTCAATTCAGGAGAAGACTCATACAATCATGGCAACTATAGATGTCAAAGACATGTTCTTTATGATACCTATACAGCCAGAGGACATGGACTGTTTTGCCTTCACGTGGGAAGGACAGCAATACACCTTCACTAGGCTTCCTCAAGGGTACAAACACTCCCCTACTCTAGCCCACCATGCTTTAGCACAGGAATTAGAAAAGATACCCAAACCTGACAATGTAGCTGTCTATCAATACATTGATGAAATTCTGGTGGGGGGAGATGAAATAGAAGTAGTGGGGGATAGCCAACAGAAAATAATCTCTCATCTGGAAAGCCTTGACTTACAAATTCCCCCAGAGAAAATTCAGAAACCTTCTCAGGAGGTGAAGTATTTGGGGATTTGGTGGAAAGGAGGTATGACATGCATTCCACCTGATACCCTAACCTCCCTAGATCAAATTAAAATGCCTGGATCCAGGAAAGAGCTTCAACAAGCTCTGGGATTATTAGTGTTTTGGAGAAAACACATCCCTGATTTTTCAATTATTGCTAGACCTCTTTATGAGGAAAGGGGTAAAATGGGATTGGACTCCTTCTCAGGAGGAAGCATTACAACTGCTGATTTTTGAAGCAACTGCACATCAAGCTCTAGGCCCTATTCATCCCACAGATCCTTTCCAGGTAGAATGGGGATTTGCCACCTCGGGGTTGTCAGTGCACATATGGCAACGAGGCCCAGAAGGCCCTACAAGGCCTGTTGGTTTTTATTCTCGTGGTTTTAAAGATGCTGAAAAAAGATACACTACTTGGGAAAAGGGGCTTTTTGTTGTCAGCATAGCTCTCATAGAAGTGGAGAAAATTACACGTCAGCAAACAATTGTATTAAGAGGCCCTTTTAAAGTTATTAAAACAGTCACCAGCGGGACCCCTCCCCCTGACGGGGTGGCCCAGAGATCCTCAGTTAGCAAGTGGTATGCCCAGATAGAACATTACTGTAACATCTTCTCTGTAACAGAAGGAGCTGTAAAAAATGTGGCTATACAAGAAACTGAGAACTTGGCTAGCAGCCACGATAAACCTGCCTCAGTAATTAAAGTGGCCCCTCCTTTCTCCCCTGAACAATCAGTGAATTCTTGGTTTACTGATGCTTCTGCTAGACGAGAAGGAAAGGTGTGGAAATACAGGGCAGTAGCTCTCCATACTTCATCTGGTGAACGAATTATTTCTGAGGGAGAAGGCAGTGCTCAGGTTGGTGAGCTGATTGCTGTATGGAGTGTTTTCAAGCATGAGGTACATAATACCTCTCTTGTTTGTATTTACACTGACTCCTATGCTGTGTTTAAAGGATGTACAGAGTGGCTTCCTTTCTGGCAGCAAAATGATTGGGAAGTTAACAGGATCCCAGTATGGCATAAGGAAAAATGGCAAGAAATTCTAGATATAGCCAATCAAGGAAACTTTGCTGTGGGGTGGGTGGCTTCTCATCAGACAGATGGAAATTTAGCTGGTGAGTGGAATAATGCTGCTGATGAGTTAGCAAGACTAAGTCCCCTGAAAAAGGAACAAATTACAGAGGATTGGGAGCACCTGCTAGAATGGCTGCATATAAAAAGACAACATACAGGTGCGAAAGATTTGTACAAAGAAGCCCTTGCTTGTGGCTGGCCTGTCACCAGGGAAATGTGTAAAACATGCATATCAGCTTGTGAACAATGCCGCAGACGACTAGAAAGGCATCCTTTGGAAGATGACCCTTTGCACTTAAGGAAAGGTAAAGGTTTATGGGACGCGTGGCAGGTAGATTATATCGGTCCCTTTAAGAAGTCTGGTGGTAAACATTTCGTGCTGGTAGGAGTGGAAATAATATCAGGGTTAGCTCAAGCTGAAGCCTTTAACAGAGTTACGGGAGAAAACACTGTTAAGGCATTACAAGAATGGTTTGGAACTTTTCCAAAGCCACAGGAGATTCAATCTGATAATGGGTCTCGCTTTACTGCTAAAGTAGTACAGGAATGGGCAAGGGAGGAAGGAATAAAGTGGACTTTTCACACCCCCTATTACCCTCAATCCAACGGGATTGTAGAAAGGACAAATGGTCTTCTGAAGCGACTCCTAAAACCACATGAGGGAAGTTGGGATCTTCGATTATGGCAAGCTGTAAAAGGTATAAATGATAGATGGGGGGTAAACGGGTGTCCCAAAATAACTGCTTTTTGTCCAAAAGCCCCAAGCATCATTCCTGCACTACAGGGACCTAAGGATCCTAAAAATCCAGCCCATTACCCTGGGCAACCTGTTTTAGTAAACCTCCCTGCTGTAGGAGAAGTACCACTGGTACTAAAAACTCCTCTGAATAAATATGCATGGGTAGCTACCAATGCTCTGGGAAAGGAGCATCGGATAAGTACCCGTTGGATTGTTCCATCATTTTGACCTCCTGCCTCTTGGTGGCAGACTCTGTTGTGTTTACTTTTCACAGAAGAACGCCGAGGGACATGGGAACCGGACAAACCATGATCACCTTTTTGATACTTCTCTGTATCCTACCACAACACCATGGCCAAAACTCGGCCGAGTGGCCGTGGTCTGAAGCTTCCATCAGATATACCAGTGCTTTAGGACCCTACCCCAGAGATCGTCACCCAAGCCTTGCGACCGTAGTACTGCACGATTCTGAGGTATACCCTTCAAGTGACTGGGGTTGGGACAAAAAGGACTGGGCTAGGCTACTAATGGGAACAATTGGTGAAGAAATCAAGGTAGGATGCAGAAAAGTGGAGAAATCCCTTCATGAGAAAGCCACTACCATTGCAATCGCCGGGAATTACTTATAATCAGATATAACTAGTAGCTTGCACCCTAACATCACGGCGAGTCTCTGCCCCACGACAGTATGGACATGTAAAAAGCAAGTCCCCCTAATACTGTGCTGTGGCCAAAGGAAGGTTGGTAACTATACCTTAGACCCTGACGCCAACAACGTTGAAGTTACAAAGCTTTGTGCGGATGAACTTACAGACTGTTGGCATAACTTTACTTTAACCAGACCAACCTATGTAACATGCTCCTGGCAGAATAACACAACAGGTGAGTCCAGCTTGAAAGGTCTGACCTATAGGTTCAAAATAAATGCCATAGAAAAACCCACACTGACCACAGTAGTTGCATACCATGGTGTAAGCACCCCCTTAGTGTTGGATGACAAAAACAAGGTTTTCCCTCCTTTCATGGTGACGCAAGGAGATGACGTCGCAATAACTTGTAAATTAGTGGCTGGATCCCTCACCGAACCTGCATACAGTTATGGCATAGGACCCCATGGCCGGACTTTATGTTGTAGAACCCAACACCAAGACTGTTGGCTAAATTTAACTGCTATACAATTTTCCTATAAAGTCATGTGTGGAAAAAACAATACAAAATACTGGGGGGAACTTGATGTTAATGTTGTAACACCTACCACCCAACCACCGGTTGTGTTGAGCCCTACGATTTTTCAATTTGGGCCATACGTAATTAGAAAAACTGGCCAACAACAAATATTGTTTAATCCGGCATGGTCTCTCAAACAAATCAAATTGCTGATGCAAAATAATGTCTCAGAAGTCCAACCAGCTTGTTCACCCTTTCTACAGACTTCTTTTGAGGGATGGACAACCTGGTTGCGGAAACGTAATCCTTCCAAAAAACGAATGGCAAGAGACATAACCGGTGTTGTGGGAACAGGATTGGGAATTTTGAATAGCATTGATTCAGAAGTACTAATAAATAAATTGGCTACCACAGCTGGAGATGTAACCAAATTACAACGGCCCCTGCAAACAGCCTTAACAGCTTTGGGGACTCAACAGTGGTTGTTATCAGACATATTACCATGTTCGGAAAAGGTAAATGTAAATGACCACAAATTGATAATCGATGCACTTGGTGCTACACAAAATAACATCTCTTTGGCTCTCAGTTGTATCCAGGCCCAGTTGTGGATGCAGTCGGTTGCTGCTTTAATTATAAGAGAAGGTGAGGAAGGCACTTTTCCCACTGAAATTCGAAAGATAGTCTGGGACAGTGCCACTGATTTTGAAAAAGAATTCCAGTCCTGGTGGAACTTAGTAAATTTTACCTATGATCCCAGCACAAACACAGCCACAGCCTTTGTACTGACTATACGTAATGCTTCAGTGCATTCAATATTCCCCATCATTGCATTAGGGTTGAACCATGACGGAGCTATTCTCTATCCTTTCGAGCATAGGGAATGGGCCCGTCAAATTGGTGGGAGGTGGCAAACTGTCAATTTGGAAACTTGCGTTGTCCGGGAACAACAAGGGTTTATCTGTGAAAGTAATGCAATCAGAGCTCAAGATATTTGCTTGGATACAGAACAGAATGTTTGCAATTTTGAAATTCATCCAAACGAGATTCCTGAAACAGTACTGGTATATGTAGGCAATGGATGTACATGCTTTAGAACTGCTTGTGATAATATTTTCATAGAAAATTTGGTTGTGAATACTAAGAATCATTCAAACTTTTGTGTCTGTAACTTTACTAGGATTTCAGGATGTGATTTTTCCTATGTAGCCCCGGTTACTTCTCACCATCTTTTGCAGTCAAATTACACACTGATTCACCATCTATTGCCCACTCCAATTGGAATGAACCTCTCTCTGGTGAAGCAATTGATGCTCCACCAAGATTTGATCGAAATTTTGGAGAAGATCAAGAAAAATGGACAGAAAACTCTAATAGCTGTTCATCACAATGTGGAAAAAATACATCGTGTTTTGGAAAGGGTAAAGACAGATGCTGAACACAGGTGGTGGGATACTCTATTTGGGTGGTCACCTACTGCTACAGGTGTCCTGAACAAATTGTGTCATCCCACCATTGTTCTCTTGATTTTGGTTTTAATTGGTTTTGTTTTATCAGCAATCCTATACATTATGAGTTGGAGAATAATGAAACGGTTAGCACAATTGGCATCTGTGACAAATGTATCCAGATTGGTTACTGTTGGCATCCCTAGGGTTATTGACACAAGGTTTTAAATAGGATAACATATGATTTTTAACTAGAACTGATTATCTTCAAATTGCAATTAAAATTGTTTAATCAAAATTTTGCTTTAAAAAATTGATTTATTTCTAATCAAAAATTGAAAAATTAAAGACCTGAACAAATTGTTTAAGATTGTTAGTAATCAAAAATTGAATATAATTGATCTGTTTTGTTTTCCTTTTTTCTCCTTTTCCTTATCCTGTCCCTTATCTTTTTCCTACTTTCCTGTCTCTGTTTTCCAGGATATGCTACCAACTTGGACGAGTCCTGAAGACACCACAACTGATGACTCCACCAGGACTGTACAAAGGGGTGCTCTTGACGACGATCGTGAGTCACGGGGTGGTGTAAGGGTTGGTCCGAAGTTCCCCTCGATTTTGCCTCCCGACCTTCGCAAGGAGACGTCGAGGACCCCCCACCGAGGCTGACTCTGAACAATGGTTTCCTGGCCCAGCCAAGGTGGATGCTCGTGACTGTGTGATGGTGTATTGTGTTCACTGGACTGTGCTGTCATGGCACCAACCAGAGGTTGTGTTGTACCACCAAGTGAGGATTGCTTGACCGTACCTGTCTCCTGTAGCACCACACAATGGTCCATAAATCTTCCCAGAGGCCACTCGCTTTGGAGAAGGACTATAAAAGAGCGATCCTCTGAGAAAGACCCTTTGAGATCTCTCCACTGATGAAGACCCCCTGGAGAAGACCCCTGAGATCTCCCCACGGACGAAGACTCGTCTATCGAATGACCCGTGAGGACGCCCGTCTCGTTTGTTGGTAGCTATTTCCCCATCCCTTTCTTTCCTTCCCCTCTCCCTATACTTTGTTTCCTATACCTCTCCCCCTTACCGTAACTGAGTTGTTTGCATTTGATTAAATGCATTGCTGTTGTTGAATAAACTGATTGTCTGCTGTTCAATAAACTGATTTTGTCCCCTGCACTTTGCCTGTTTGTACCTTTAAGATCAAAAGAACCATCATGACCCCCGCTCTGTATTAACAGAGGATCGTGACAGGGGCGAATTCCGGCCACAAGACCTTCTCGTCCTGGCAACAGATCTCTGTGAAGGGCGCAGGCAAAAAGCTTTCATTTTCCATTTGAACTGCGAGAGAGGTAGACTGTTGCACGGAGCTCTGAGAACAAAGGTGCACGCCCTAGGCGGGCTTGGGCAGAAGCAGCATTCTCTAGTGCTTGGCTGCCGGCACACTGCTTGCTCTATGGGGCCGCTTCAGTGGCTTCTGGCCGCTGAGAAGTGAGAGCTGCGCCAGGAGTGGGCGAGGGCCGTGAACAAAGCCGCACAAGTACCGTGCTTGTGTGCACTATGATACAGGCTACTAGGAGAGGAAGGTGGCTGCCTCTCGCTTGCCTTCCCACATGACCCTAGCAGTCGAAAGGAGCAAGCTGAAGCTCTGCTGCTTGTGCTGCTCCTTGGTTCCACTTGCAGCAGGCTGTGGACACATTGGCAGTCACTTCTAGGCTCCGAGTTGCAGAGAGCACCACGGTAAATGCTGCGGAGAAGGGAAATACAGAGTGCAGCGACGAGCTGGACGTGGCTTACGTGCAATAAGTAGAAGGTGAACCTAGGCACTGCCTCTTCAATCTGGCCCTCTCTGCTCTGGTAGCAACTTTTGCAAGTCGGCAAAGGGAGTTGCGAGTATGTAGAATGGAGGGCACCGAGACGCCGTGTGTTATGCGCCCTTTCAGGGCTGCTTGACAGAGGGCTACTTTAAGAAGGCCTTCTTCTAGCTGTCGTCCTTCTCTCTTCGCTCTAACTGCATGGAGTACACCACAGCTAAGTTGTGAGAAAGGGCACTGCCCGAGCTTTTCCCCTGGCCTGCTTGTGCTGTGCCTTTAGCTGCGCACCAGAACAATGGCATTTCTTACCCGCAATGCGAAAGAGGCGTTACTGAAGCCTCAGAAATGGCAAGGGCCTAGGCATTTAGTTGAGAGTCGGAGACTGAGCATTCTTTGACCTTTCCTCCCCCAGTGCGGAGGTGTATTCTCATGCTCGTGCTGAACTGAAAGGTTCGGGCATGGCAGTTCTGGCCTGCCTTGTGCAGAGATGAACACAAATGTGGGGCTATGATCCTCAGTTCCGGAGCTTTCCTTCCGGGTTTGTGGGTCGCCATGAGCCCGCAGCAGCCGCCGCGGACACTGTGGATTGTGGAGGAGGCTGGGCTGGCCTCCCGCCCCCCGTTGATCTGAGAGCGGCAGGAGTGGCGTCCGAGTGGCATCTCCCGAGGGCCCCATGGGGGGCGGGGAGAGAGCCGGGAGTGACGCAGAGCGACACCAGAAGCGATATCCGTATGGCCCGGAAGGCCAGCGGTGGCGTCGAGTTTCATGCGTAGAGGGCTGCTAAGCTGCTTGGAAAGCTGGAGCTCCTCTGCTCTAGTGACGTTTCTTCCACCCGCTGCCCACCTCACCTGGGCTACCGGCTAGCTCCGGGAAGGCTACGTCGGTGAGTGGTCCCTCCCCGGCACCACTCCGGGAGCAGCAGAAGGGGTGTAGCAACAGCTACGCCTGGGCGAGTCGTCAGGGAGGGATAAAGAGTCGCAGGAGAGACCTTTTACGGTTCTGGGGGAAGGGATTTATTGAAGGAAGAGGTAACAGGTCAGGAGGTTGGGAGAGGGAACCGCAAAAGGCAGTTAGAATGGGTTCTACACCGGCTTAAGTATGGGGGAGGAGCAAGGGGAAGGCACAAAACTCTGGCCAATAACGGGCAACAGGGGGAGGTACAGAAGGTGGGGAAAGGGGTACATTGAGCCAATAACGCAAACCGAGGGTGGGGATACATACAATATAACCAATCATGAAGACAAGAGGGAATGCTTGACACAGAAACTTCTAGAACAAAGGGAGGGGCTACAAAGGATTGACATGCCATAGGGCAGGGTTTAGGGTGAGGGACGGGGAAGGTTCCAGATAAAGGGGAGGGGTTTAAGATGACTGACTAGGACAAGGGCGGGAAAGGGAAAAACCATTATGCACTTAACTTAGGGGAAAGAAACTGGGATGAACCATAAACACAGAAGGAAAATTAACATTAAACAACATAACACAACACTCTAGGACAGACTGGGAGAGCTGAGGGTGTCCAGGGTGGAGAACAGAAGGTTCCAGGGAGACCTTCGAGCCCCTTGCAGTGCCTGCTGGGGCTCCAAGATAGCTGGGGAGGGACTTTGCAAAAGGGTCTGGACTCGCAGGACAAGGGGGAATAGCTTCAAACTGCCAGAGGGCTGGGGTAGATGGGATATTGGAAAGGAATTCTTCCTTGTGTGGGTGCTGAGGCCTGGCACATGTTGCTCAAAGAGGCTGTGTGGGAGCCCCATGGCAGGAAGTGTCCAGGGCCAGGCTGGAGCGGACATGGAGCAACCTGGACTAGTGGAAAAGTGTCCCTGCCCATGTCAGGATGTGGGAAGAAGATAATCTATCATCTCTAAGGTTGCTTCCAGTCCAAACCATTCTGGGATTCTAGGATTCATGGAAGGCCCTTTTCCAAGTGAAGTGTTGTATCTCTTGGCTCCCAGCTTGTAGTTGCCAGTTCTTCTGGAAGCAGGCCTGGCCAAGCAGCTGTGATGAGCCATGGCTTCTCAATAGGACGACTGTGATATATTTGCGGAGAGGAAGGCTGCAGACAGATCTTTAAGGCCCAGGTAAAACAAGCAAAGGATTGAATAAAAGCCAAAGGTTGGTTGTGTTAGTCAGTTTGCCGGCTGTTGAAATGGCACCAGGTCATTTTCAACATTTCTAATTTGGATTTGTTTGAGTAAAAAATGAATGTGTTACCTCCAGCGTAGGCTCTCCAATGCATCTCCATGTGCTCCCATCTCTTTGTTGTATATCAGGTTCTATTAACTGAAGACAGAATCATAACACAGTAGTAAAACATTTAGAGGTGTAGTTAGCCAGCTTCAGGAGTTTTCAATTCTGCTGTTGACTTTTCTGGTAACTGTAAGCAAGGCAACACAATCCAGTTACTCCACTTTTCCTCTCTGTGGAAAAGATGATTTTTTTTTTATTTTTTCATTTTAAAAATAGCCTTGAATGAAGAGAGTTATGCATGTGGCATGTAGGATTCATTATTTTACCTTTCTCTTCTGCTGTCTTTCGCGTACTAGTTTTTTTAAATTTTTTTTGCTGCTGTTCTCCATTCAGTAGGTTTGAAAGAATTCTAATTGTTGAGATGATGGTTCTTTGAAGGCTCACTTAGCCCACCTTTTGGGTGAAGGAAAGAAGAAGACAAGGTCTTCTAAGAAGAGTAAAAAGCATACTTTAAAGAGACATTCAGAGATGTCTGCTGATGCCATGCAATTACCGTGTAATCAGCAGAAATGTGTTGGAAAAACACCCATCAGTGACTTCACAAGAAAGCCACACTCAAGACAGGTACAGAACAGAAGCATAAAACCCCAAAGGTATGAAATGGACAGATTTTCATCGGGAATGAGCAACTCCTGGATTCTTGGTTCCAGAACTAGGGGCTTTGTCTTGGTTTGAAAGAGAGATATTTTATAAGAAAGGCAAGAGCATCCTTCCTGAGATGCAGTATGCCACCCCACCCCTATTAATTATTTTAGTTTTAAATCAGAGGCCTTCCTGCTGGAGATGTGGAGATAAGGATAACAGTTCTTTACTGGTATCTAACAAGGCATAAAACATCAACAGCGATAGAAATTGACAACAGAACAGAACAGTATAGCTCAGTTCCAGTCCCTTTTGGCAGCAGGCCGTCCCCCTGCACTCAGTTACTGGTGCTGTGGGGGCACGGCAGGTCCTGCGCAGTTGAAGAGGGCTGGGTGATGGCAGGAGCACCCTAGGGTGAGAGGGATGGGAAAGTGACTCCCCCTGCACGGCATCTGTCGTGGTGCTCAGCAGAGTGTCCGGTGGTAGCAGGGTGAGTTTGGAGAGCAGCAGAGCGATGTCCAACGGCAGGGAACGTGGATCTCAGTGCTGGAGTGGCAGGGGAGATGCCAGATTGAAGCCCGGGCTGTCCTCCCACTCCACCAGCCATGCGAGAGGGCCCGCCTGCTCCAGGCCCTCAGTCCCACATTTCCTTTTCCGGTTCCCCCCCTCCCCCTCCACCCACTCCCCTACGAGAGAACATTATCTATGGTTTATGCGTGTGTTATGCGCCCTTTCAGGGCTGGTGACAGGGGGCTACTTCGAGAACCCCTTCTTCTCCCTCGCATCGTACTCGCTTTGCTCTAGCTGCATGCAGTACACCACAGCGAAGGTGTGAGGAAGGGCACGGCCCCAGCTTTTGCCCTGGCGTGCAACGGCTGGGTGCTACTTTTCCAAGCAGCAAGAGCACTGAGAAGTGAAAGCCATTGTGAAGGAGATCTTTGGCAGCTCGTGTGCTCTTCGCTGCTCTGCGCTCGCAAGCGGCTTCGTTCTTCGCCTTCTGCCGTCCAGACAAACCTGATCTCCAGCGGTCACTTTCTGCTCTGCCCATCAGCTTGTCCTCAGTTCTGCGGGCAAGCACGCCCTGTTGCCTTGGCTCCGAGTGCAATGTCCCTAGCGAGCTCTCACTCAGTGCAATGCACCCGGTAAGACGCTCTCGCTCGTCTTTCAAGGAGCCATTCCTAACAGCAGAAGCAGCAGAAGCACAAACTGGATGACAAGAAGGGACAATGTAGAACACGTCTTTGTACTGACACATTTTCGTGTGGGATATGTTCCTCCAGGTCCTCGGTTCATGCGAAGCTCTATGTACTGTAAGCACTGCTACTTGCAGCTGAGAAGGACCGTGGAGCTAGCAGCGAATTTGGAGAGCGCAGACCACGTAGTCAAGGAGCAAGAAGTGCCCCTGCAATGCGGTGCTAATAGCAGCTTCCTCGCGGTGGGGGCGAGCTTTGGCCACAAGACATTCTCGTGCTGGCAACAGATCTCTGTGAAGGGCGTAGGCAAAAAGCTTTCGTTTTCCATTCGAACTGTGAGAGAGGCAGACTGTTGCACGGAGCTCTGAGAACAAAGGTGCACGCCCTAGGCGGGCTTGGGCAGAAGCAGCGTTCTCGAGCGCTTGGCTGCCGGCAAACTGCTGGCTGTGTGGCCCCGCTTCAGCGGTTTCTGCCCGCTGAGAAGTGAAAGCGGAGCCAGGCATGGGCGAGCGCAGTGATCGAAGCAGCACAAGTACAGTGCTTGTGTGCACCATAGTACAGGCTACTAGGAGAGGAAGGTGGCTGCCTCTCACTTGCCTTCCCAAGTGCCCTTAGCAGTCAGAAGGAGCAAAATGAAGCACTGCTGCTTGTGCTGCTCCTTGTTTCCCTTGCAGCCCGCTGTGGAAACATTGGTGGTCACTTCTAGGCGCCGAGTTGCAGAGAGGACCACGGTAAATGCCGCGGAGAAGGGAAATACAGAGTGCAGCGAGCAGCTGGACGTGGCTTTCGTGCAATAAGTAAAAGGTGCACCTAGTTACTGCCTCTTCAATTTGGCCCCCTCTGTTCTGGTAGCAACTTTTGCAAGTCGGCAAAGGGAGCTGCGAGTATGTAGAATGGAGGGCAGTGAGACGCCATGTGATATGCGCCCTTTCAGGGCTGCTTGACAGAGGGCTACTTTAAGAACGCCTTCTTCTTCCTCGCGTCCTTCTCGCTTCACTCTAGCTGCAGGGAGAACAGCACAGCAAAGGTGTGTGGAAGGGCACTGCCCCAGCTTTTGCCCTGGCGTGCAACGGCTGGGTACTACTTTTCCAAGCAGCAAGAGCACTGAGAAGTGAAAGCGATTGTGAAGGAGCTCTTTGGATGCTAGTGTGCTCTTCGCTGCACTGCGCTCGCAATCCCGGTGCCCTGCGGCTTCGTTCTTCGCCTTCATTAGCATTTAAAGCGGATTTGGACTTCTTGTAGACTGGTGGGGTGAACTTCAAAAACTGTGTGATGGGTTGAGAAAAAATTTCACCTGCTGCCACTGCCTCACAATAAATACCAATATTGAAGTAGTCCCAGAAACACACACTTAGAGTGCAATAGCTCTGAATCCATGTGGCCATCTTCCAGAGAAAATTAAAAATCCATTAATTCCTCAACTGATCAACCCACAAAATGAACCGGATGATAGCCACAGTAACCTTGGTTATGAGACTCATGTTTAAAAAAGGCCTTGCAAATGGGAGAGATATAGCAGTGACCACATGGAAGCCAATCCAGGGCAAGCTGGACAGCACGTTGTCACCTACCACAAGCTTGGGTAATTCAAGAACTGTTATTCCCTTTTCTACCCCTCTCTCAATGTCCTCAGGCAATGCCTCATGTCCCGGGTGCCAAAATCTGTCTTGGTTTGAAAGACAGGTATGGTCTAAGGAAAGGCAAGAGCCCCTTTCCTGTGATGCAGAGTTGCAACCCCCCTCCCTTTTAATTATTTTAGTCCCAAATCAGAGGCCTGCAGGCAGGAGATGTGGGGATAAGAATAACAGTTCTTTACTGATATCTAACAAGGCAGAAAACAACAGCAGCTATAAAAATTGACAACAGAACAGAACAGTGTAACTCAGTTCCAGTCCCTTTTGGCCGAAGGCCGTCTCCCTGTGCTCAGGTACATTTGCTGTTAGGGCAGGGCAGGTCCCGCGCAGTTGAAGAGGGCTGAAGTGACAGTGACAGCGGCCCAGAGGTGAGAGGGATGGGGAAAGTGACTCCCCCCTCACAGCGTCAGTCGTGGTGCTCGGCAGAGTGTCCGGACGTAGTAGGGTGAGATGGGAGAGCAGCAGAGGGATGTTCAATGTCAGGGAGCATGGATCTCAGCGCTGGGGTGGCAGGGGAGATGCCAGATCCGAGCACGGGGCGTCCTCTCCCTCCACAAGCCAAACGAGAGAGTTTTCCAGCCTGCTCCCGACCCCTGTCACACCTTTCCTTTTTCTGGATTGCCCCCCCCCCCCTCCCTCCACCCACCTCCCAGCGAGAGAACATTACCTTAAGGTGTAGCCAGTTAGCATAACAATGGGATAAATTCCACAGAAAGAAAAGGGAAGCATTCAACCCCCAACAATGTCGTACACAACAGCGAAGGTGTGAGGAAGGGCACTGCCCCAGCTTTTGACCTGGCGTGCAACGGCTGGGTGCTACTTTTCCAAGCAGCAAGAGCACTGAGAAGGGAAAGCGATTGTGAAGGAGCTCTTTGGCTGCTCGTGTGCTCTTCGCTGCACTGCGCTCACAAGCGGCTTCGTTCTTTGCCTTCTGCCGTCCAGACAAACCTGATCTCCAGCGGTCAGTTTCAGTTCGGCCCAATAGCTTGTCCTCAGTTCTGCGGGCAAGCACGCCCTGTTGCCTTAGGTCCGAGTTCAAAGTCCCTAGCGAGCTCTCACTCAGTGCAATGCACCCGGTAAGACGCTCTCGGTCGTCTTTCAAGGAGCGACTCCTAACAGCAGAAGCAGCAGAAGCACAAACTGGATGTCGAGAAGGGACAATGTAGAAAACGTCACTGTCCTGGCATATTTTTGTGTGCGATATGTTCCTCCAGGTCCTCGGTACATGTGAAGCTCTATGTACTGTAAGCACTGCTACTTGCAGCTGAGAAGGACCGTGGAGCTAGCAGCGAATTTGGAGAGCGCAGACCACGTAGTCAAGGAGCGAGATCTGCCCCTGCAATGCGGTGCTAATAGGAGCTTCCTCGCGGCTGGGGAGAGCTCTGCCCACAAAACCGTCACGTCCTGGCAACAGATCTCTGTGAAGGGCGTAGGCGAAAAGCTTTCGTTTTCCATTCGAACTGCGAGAGTGGCAGACTGTTGCAGGGAGCTCTGAGAACAAAGGTGCACGCCCTAGGCGGGCTTGGGCAGAAGCAGCGTTCTCGAGCGCTTGGCTGCCGGCAAACTGCTGGCTGTGTGGCCCCGCTTCAGCGGTTTCTGGCCGCTGAGAAGTGAAAGCGGAGCCAGGCATGGGCGAGCGCAGTGATCGAAGCCGCACAAGTACCGTGCTTGTGTGCGGCACGTTACAGGCTACTAGGAGAGGAAGGTGGCTGCCTCTCACTTGCCTTCCCAAGTGCCCTTAGCAGTCAGAAGGAGCAAAATGAAGCACTGCTGCTTGTGCTGCTCCTTGTTTCCCTTGCAGCCCGCTGTGGAAACATTGGCGGTCACTTCTAGGCTCCGAGGTGCAGACAGCACCACGGTAAATGCCATGAAGAAGGGAAATACAGAGTGCAGCGAGCAGCTGGACGTGGCTTACTTGCAATAAGTAAAAGGTGAAGCTAGGCACTGCCTCTTCAATCTGGCCCTCTCTGCTCTGGTAGCAGCTTTTGCAAGTCGGGAAAGGGAGCTGCGAGTATGTAGAATGGAGGGCAGCAAGACGCCGTGTGTTATGCGCCCTTTCAGGGATGCTGACAGAGGGCTACTTTAAGAACGCCTTCTTCTTCCTCAACTCCTTCTTGCTTCGCTCTAGCTGCACGGAGTACACCATAGCGAAGGTGTGAGGAAGGGCACTGCCCCAGCTTTTGCCCTAGCCTGCCTGTGCTGCGCCTTTAGCTGCACACCAGTACAATGGCATTTCTTACCTGCAAGGTAAAAAAGGTGTTACTGTAGCCTCAGGATTGGCAAGTGCCTAGACATTAAGTTGAGTGACCACGTATGAGGGTGTCTTTAGCGGTTTCCTCCCCCATGGGGCAGGTGTATTCTCATTCTCATGCTGAACTGAAAAGTCCGGGCATGGCAATTTTGGCCCGCCTTGTGCAGAGACGAACACAAATGTGTGGCTTTTATCCTCTGTTCTGGACCTCTGTGTTATAAATGAGAGACAAAAGTCTCGATATTCCTCAAAATTTTGGATTGCTTTATTTGATATAGAACGAGTAAGCAGCGCGCTGGGGAACATGAGGGGTCACCGCCCACTCCACGCTCCACCGAACCTTGGTTTGCAGCCTCTTCTTGTACTGTGGTTCCTCATTGTAATCAATAATTTTTGGGTTTCTTTTGCTGTCATAATTTTGCCAGGTAAGCAGTGGTGGTCGAATAAACATCCTTACACAAATTCACAAAGCCTCCGGGCGATAATCAGTCACAGATAGCCATCTGGTCCTTGTAGATAACCACCAGAGAAGTTCTGGATATCTGGTCCTTGAGATAAGCAGTATGGATCAGACAAAGACAGGAAGGGCTTTTGGGGTGGTCCGATTTTGAAAGCTGGTAGCCGATACAACTTATTTGATAAACATAACATAATATAACATAATGTAATGTAACATAATACAACATAATATAACATAACAAGGTGATTTTAAACAGAATTTTTTAATCATATAATTTCCTTTATCAAGTGTCCATGCTTCACTTCAGAGCTTAGTATTCTGGTTTATGCAAACCCCAATGCTTTTGTGATTAACACGAATCTTTTATCAATTGTCACAATTTCCCCACTTCTCTTTTTTTATCCCATTGATTCGTGTTCTGGTTTCAAATTTTGTCAGTACCTCTTGTACTGCCATTAATTTTGTTGCCTTCTCAGGGTCTATTGGTATTGTAGCAACTTGCATTCCTTGAACCACCGACTGGATTAGTCAAATGAAGCATGGAACAAGACAAGGGATGAACAGTAGTCCTAATAATGCACATGTTAACATAAATCCTAATTTCTTCCACCAAGTTTCCCCCAACAGGTTATTCCACCAATTATCATTAAGCATAGAGTTCCAGGTTTGTACAGGTACATGGGCTATTCGTTTTATTTCTTCTGCAATTTTAGTAATTACTTCACCATTATCATCAATTTCTAAGCAGCATTCAGAATTATTAAACTTTCCACACACTCCCCCTTCTTCAGCTAACAGATAGTCTAGAGCCAGTCGGTTTTGATATACTGCTGCTCTAGTTTGGGTAAGTTGTTTAGCTATCAATTCCATTGCTCGGGCTGTCCGGTTTGAAGTAATTTCTACCACGGCTTGTAGCCTGATAATTCTATTTAGCATATAAATTGGAGTGCGATAGCCCCAGCTCCCATCTTGAGCCCAGGTAGCTGGTCCATAATATTCAATAATTCGTTCTGGGGGCCATTCATCATCCTTCCATATTTGTGTTCCCCCTATGTCTGTGCTCCTTTTATTTCGATACAAAGTTTCATACAAGGGAACTCCTAACACTCTATTACCCTTTTCCTTTGGTAATGTAAAAAACGCAGGCTGGATAATCCCTAGAGTACATGTCCCTCTCCATGTTTTTGGTAGGGTATTATAAGCTTTTTTCCCACAGATCCAAAATATTCCATCTGGGGCTTTCCAGCTTAGTTTAACTGATTCAGGTTGTTGCCAATAGGTCCTTACACTTTTTACTTCTTCATATGGGTTGGCTCTATTTTTATTATACCAGCATAATCCTGTAAAATTGTTCTTTATACAGTTACCTTTACTTAACTTTCCCCAATATCCTTCTGGAGCTTTGGGCCACCAAGACTGTTTGCTTGCATTTGTAATCAGGATAGTCTTACAGGGGGTGTGCCTCACATATAGGGTAAAGTTAGTTCCCTGACGTGTTATACCTACCTCTCCTATTACCTCATGACTTAGAACCCACCCTTCAGGTCTATTGACTCCCCTCGATATTTCCGTTTGATTCCACTGTAACAACTGCTCTGGGCCCAATCCCTCCCCCCTCCATGGCCATTGTTCAGTCATTTGCATTCCTCCACAGATCCAACAGTGAGTTCAGTTCAGTTCAGTAGTGATTTCTTTCATTAATTCTACAAATAAATTTTTTCCCAAGGTGGGTAAGTCCCATTCGCTGAGTTGTTGTTTTGTTTTCTCATACAAGTTAAAATTTCCCCCATGGTTTGTCTTTGTTCCTTTGAACACCTTAGTTATATTTTTTATCAATTCTTCCTTGTAGTGATCTTGCACTCCTCCCTGATCTGAATATCCCCACATACCTTCTTTTGTGAAGCAGAGGTGTGTCTCTCCTACTGGACAACTTTGGTATGCTGATGGAGCCCACCCTCCTTTTCCCAAATTGGTGGTTACCCAGTAACTTCTTCCCATAATAGTGCAAGTTTCTAAGTTGTGTTTATTATAGCAGGCCGAATTGATATGTGTATGGAAGGCAAGGGTGGATACCGTGCGTCTGCCATACTTAATTGTCTGGTAACACTTGGAACAAGCATCAGCACTATTTCCTTTTATCATCATTAGCAATAGGATGACTCCCATGACCATTTTCATCCCTCTGCCTCCCTAAAGGCCTACGGGGTTGCTGCCAGTAGCCGAGGTTTGTTTAATCTTCTCAGCAGCAGGGAATATGTCCTGGGGTCTCCCACATTGTCTTTCTCTTTTGGTAGTGTTTCTTAATTTTGTCCCAGCTTTTAGCTTTAACATTCCAGTACAAGGTACAGCAGTAACAGCACAGTATACACAACCCTTCTGACACTTTCTTGTCAATACCTCTGCTCTGGCTCTCTTTTTTTTCCTTATTCCTCCCACCAGTTATGATCATCAATTTCGATTTCTCCTTGTGCTGATAGGGTATTAATACTTTAATAGTTTCCTTACATTCATTTCTTCTACACTGGACACATAATGCGAATGGGGGATACCCACCATAGGAATAACACCACAACAACTCAGTACAATATGGACACCTTTTCTTGATGAACAGGCTACACCCGGGTTTGGGGCAGGTGACTTTCAGTCCTGATTAGGAGACCTTTCAGACGAATTGATCCGGTATTGACATCAAGTCTTCCGAATTCGCACTTTGAGGTCTCCAGGCTCAGATGTCACTGGCCAACCTGCAGTAGGAGGGGTTACAGGACCCTTGCCTCTACTCACATGTGTCCATCCCTTTTCAGCTGTCCTCACAGCTGTTTCAGTCGTTAACAGAACTAAATACGGTCCTTCCCATTTTGGAGCTAGATTTTCTTCTTTCCATACTTTCACTAACACATGTTGTCCTGGCTTAATTTTATGTATGGCAAATCCTAGAGGGACAGTTTGAGCTAAAATCCCCTTCTCTCTTAATTCTTCCAAGTTTTTGCTGATTGTTATTATGTAATTCTGAAGAGAAGGGTCCTGAACTAACGTCGGATCAAGGTGTACTCCTTTAGGGTAAGGCATACCATACAGCATTTCATATGGTGAAATCCCTGTTTTTGAATTTGGCATTGTTCGTATATTAGACAGGGCTAGTGGGAGGCACTTTGTCCATGGCATTTTAGTCTCAATCATTAATTTTGACAGCTGTTGTTTTAATGTTTGATTCATCCTTTCAACCCTCCCAGAACTCTGAGGGTGCCAAGGTGTATGATACTCCCAGATGATGCCCAGCGCCAAGGTCAGTAACTTAAGCACCTTTGATGTAAAGTGCGTCCCCTGGTCTGAGTCTATTGCTTGAACCAGGCCATACCTTGGGATTATGTCTTCCAACATTATTTTGGCTACCACTTGTGATGTGGCCCTATGTCCTAGGGTGATGTTATGGTGTTTGTATCTCCAATCTTGTGTTCTGATTATGTTTGGTATTATGTCCTGTGCTTCCAGGACTGACCCTGAAAGTGAAGCTTTGTTTTGTCTTGTTATCAGCTGGCTCACATCCCCCATGGTCTATGTTTAGGAGAGGTTTTAGCTCGGCTTGCTTGCTTGCTTGCTTGCTTGCCTGCTTGCTCGCTTCTGCCTCTTTTTCTTTCCTTTGCTTTGCCCTTGCTTTTTGCTTATTAGTTAGTTCCGCTAGGCAGTCCAACTTTTTCCCTGGACTGTTTTCTTTTCCACCCCGTCCCCTCCCTCTCCTGGATACCATCTGAACCTGTTCTGGATGGGAACCTGGGAAACCCCAAGAAACACTGGGAGTCTGCATTCTGTCACCTGCAGCAGTCATTCCCCAGCGCCAGAGACTGATAACTGAGCGACCACTCGCCGGAGAGACTGAGTTTGTCATCCCTTCAGAACGGTGAAAGAGTTTTTTTGTCAGCTGGTGTTGGTTTTTTTTTCCCTGTACTGGGGAGTGTCTTGCTTGTTAAATAAACAGGTTTTTTCTCCCACTCTTCTCTGAGGAAATTCTTCCCGAACCCGGTGGTGGGGGGGGGGGGGAGGAGTGGTGGGGTTTGCTGTCTGGGGGCTCCTTCTGGAGGTTTTCCCCCAAATTTGCCCAAAACCAGGACAAATATATTGGCGCCCATCTCGGGGCTTGAGAAAGTGGGAAAAAAACCCTGTTCTAATAATAATTTGGTTCAAATTATTTTGTGTTGGTATAGAGCAGTTATTGGCTATGTTGTTGGAATTCATGTCTTTTGGGGTGGAGGCCTGCATGGGTTTTTGGTCCCTAGGGTTTTTTGAGGTCTTAATACCTCTGTGGTCCCTAGGTTTATTTGCTTATCCCGAAATAGCTCCGGTATTGTCCCTAATACGTAGTTTCTGTAGCAGAGGGGCATTGACCAAAATATCCATCAGTCTGGGCTTGGTTTTAATGGCCTGCAGGAGATTTATAAAGGTGCTGGAGTCTGTTCCAGGAATGTATGGTTCTTGGTTGTGGTTGTGCACTCAGTTTGTTAGAGGAGAAGCAGGGGATGAGGCTTTTCAGCCTTTGTTTTCCTTCTTCTCCTCTGAATTTGTTACATCTTTTTTGGAGAATGTTCAGTTCCCCCTGAATGTTAAAGAGACCATCTTTCTGGTGTTTAATATGGTAAGCTTTCTCTATACAGTCTGCAGTTTCTCTAGAATGAGAGCTGAGATTTCTAGAGGGGCTGAGACCCCTGACCCCAGAGTAGAGCCAGGCGTGAGAAATCCTGAGTGGTGTGGGAAATGGGAGGATATGGGCCAAATCTTAAAGGAATTTTCTGACCCTACATCCTGGGATTTTCCATGTGAACAAATTCAGAACCCAGCTGAGGTGGCAAAGTACATGAAAGAGAAGTGCCATGGTAATTCTAAGGAGAAGAAGATCATTGCAGTGAGCTGGGCCCTGGCATATGCTTACCATACCCTGCTAGATACTGTAGGGCAGCAGACAGAGGAAGGGGGACAGGCAGATAAATCAGCCACTATCCCAGTCACTCAGGCTGTAGCCAACACCCCAGGCTCGAGGCCAACAACTACACCAGACAGTGAGCCTAAGCCAGCAGCTAAACCTGTCAGTAAGCCTCAACCAATGGCTGTTGCTACCAGCACGAGAAGTGGAAAGTGCACAGACAAGACTGATCGACCAGTGGCTGACGATGATGATGATGATGCAGGAGAAGGACCCTCAACACCTCCTGACATAAAACCAGGAGTCAAAGCAACTGGTACAAGATCAGAGGCCAATATTGAGTCTTTTTCCCTAAAGGACCTCCGTGGCCTAAGAAAGGATTACACCCGACAACCTGATGAGTCTATAATTAGTTGGTTGGTCCGTCTTTGGGATGCTGCAGGCGAGGTTACATTTATGGACGGCACTGAAGCCAGGCATTTGGGATCCCTGTCACATGATCCTGTCATCGACCAAGGAATGATGAGGGGGCCTAACCCTCACAGCCTCTGGGCACGGGTCCTGGACAGTGTAGCACAAAGATACCTGTGTGCAGACGATCTTTATATGCAGCAGACCCAGTGGAAGACGATAGAACAAGGGATCCAACGCCTGAGAGAAATGGCAGTGGCAGAGATTATCTTCTCAGATGACATAACAACTAGGAATCCGGACTTGGTACCGTGTACATCTGTGATGTGGCGAAAACTTGTGCGGCTTGGGCCCCATGAATACGCTTCTGCTTTAGCAATAATGAAGCGGGACGAGAGGGATGAGACCGTGCTTGATATGGCGATGAAGCTCCGAGCATATGCAGATGCCGTGCATGGCCCAACACATGCCAGAATTGCAGCTGTGGAAACACGTCTGCAGAAATTAGAAGACAAGATAGAAGAGAATCATAAAAGACACAGGGAGGAGATTAAAGAGGACCTTCTCCAAATCTCAGCAGTACAAATTAGAGGCCCTGGTATCCAACGCAGACGTTGCCCTGATGGGGAGAGGAGGTACACCCCACGAGCTGAGCTGTGGTTCTTCCTACGTGATTGCGGAGAAAACATGAGGAGATGGGATGGAAAATCTACTGCTGCTCTGGCACAACGGGTGCGTGAATTGAAGGAAGGCAAGACTCAAAGAGGAAGTTCCACCAAAAGGAGAGCAGCTCCAGTTGCCCGTAGCCAAGCTGCCAAGTATGATGATGATGATGATATGTCTGATCCCCTTGAAGGAACCTCTAAGACATATGCCCAAGGAAAGAAGGATAAACAGGCTTAGAGGGGCCCTGCCTCTAGCCAGGGAGAGGCGAGGGAAAATCGTGTTTTCTGGACTGTGTGGATTCGTTGGCCTGGCACATCGGAACCACAAAAGTATAAAGCTTTGGTTGATACTGGTGCCCAATGCACATTAGTCCCATCAAGATATGTGGGGGCAGAATCTGTTTCTATTGCTGGTGTGACAGGTGGATCACAGGACTTTACCTTGGTGGAAGCTGATGTGAGCTTGACTGGACATGAATGGAAAAAAACATCCTATTGTGACTGGCCCAGAGGCCCCATGCATTTTGGGCATAGATTACCTCCGAAGGGGGTATTTTAAAGATCCAAAAGGATTCAGGTGGGTATTTGGGATAGCAGCTGTGGTGACAGAGGGCATCCAACAATTGAACACCTTGTCTGGACTGTCTGAGAATCCAAGTACAGTAGGACTTCTGAAGGGAGAAGAGCAAAAGGTACCAATTGCCACTTCCATAGTGCATCGCTGACAATACAGAACAACTTGAGATGCTGTGGTTCCCATCCATAAAATGATCCGTGAGCTGGAGAGCCAAAGGGTGGTCAGCAAAACCCACTCACCCTTCAACAGCCCCATCTGGCCTGTGCGTAAATCTGAAGGAGAATGGAGATTGACCGTGGACTATCGTGCATTGAATGAAATGACTCCACCACTGAGCGCTGCTGTGTCGGACATGCTGGAACTCCAGTACGAGCTGGAGTCCAAGGCAGCAAAGTGGTACGCCACTATCGATATTGCCAATGCATTTTTCTCCATTCCTCTGGCAGCAGAATGCAGGCCTCAGTTTGCTTTCACATGGAGGGGTGTGCAATACACGTGGAACCGACTGCCCCAGGGGTGGAAGCACAGTCCTACCATCTGCCATGGACTGATCCAGACTACACTAGAAAAGGGTGAGGCTCCAGAACATTTACAATATATTGATGATATCATTGTGTGGGGGAACACAGCAGCAGAAGTGTTCAAGAAAGGAGAGAGAATCATCCGAATCCTCCTGGAAGCCGGCTTCGCCATCAAGAAGAGTAAAGTTAAGGGACCTGCTCGAAAGATCCAGTTCCTGGGAGTGAAGTGGCAAGATGGACGGCGTCAGATTCCTACTGATGTCATCAACAAAATCACAGCTATGTCCCCACCAACCAACAAGAAGGAGACACAAGCTTTCTTAGGCGACATAGGTTTTTGGAGGATGCACATTCCTGAGTACAGTCAGATCGTGAGCCCTCTTTACCTGGTTACCTGCAAGAAGAACGATTACCATTGGGGCCCTGAGCAGCAACAAGCCTTTGCCCAGATAAAGCAGGAAATTGCTCATGCAGTAGCCCTTGGCCCAGTCAGGACGGGGCCAGATGTGAAGAACGTGCTCTACTCTGCAGCCGGGAACCATGGTCTGTCCTGGAGCCTGTGGCAGAAGGTGCCTGGTGAGACTCGAGGCCGACCATTAGGATTTTGGAGTCGGAGCTACAGAGGGTCTGAAGCTAACTACACCCCAACAGAGAAGGAGATCTTGGCCGCCTACGAAGGAGTCCAAGCAGCCTCAGAGGTGGTTGGCACAGAAGCACAACTCCTTCTGGCACCCCGACTACCGGTGCTGGGGTGGATGTTCAGAGGAAAGGTTCCCTCCACCCACCATGCCACCAGTGCTACATGGAGCAAGTGGATTGCCCTCATTACACAGCACGCCCGAATTGGAAAACTGAATCGCCCTGGGATTTTGGAAGTAATTACAAATTGGCCTGAAGGTGAAAGTTTTGGTGTCACAGATGAGGAACAAGAACCAGTGACACGGGCTGAAGAAGCTCCACCATATAACCAACTGCCAGCAGAGGAAACACACTATGCTCTATTCACCGACGGTTCCTGTTGCATTGTGGGGATGAATCGGAGGTGGAAAGCAGCTGTATGGAGCCCCACACGACGGGTAGCAGAGGCCACTGAAGAAAAGGGTGAATCCAGTCAACTTGCTGAACTCAAAGCAGTTCAACTGGCCTTAGACATTGCAGAAAGAGAGAGGTGACCAAAGCTTTACCTTTACACCGATTCATGGATGGTAGCCAATGTTCTGTGGGGATGGTTAGAGAGATGGAAAGAGGCTAACTGGCAGCGTAGAGGAAAACCAATTTGGGCTGCCAAAGAGTGGAAAGATATTGCTACCCGGTTAGAGAAATTACCTGTGAAGGTTCGCCATGTAGATGCCCATGTTCCCAGAAGTAGGGCAAATGAAGAGCAGCAAAACAATCAGCAGGTAGATCAGGCTGCAAAGATAGGGGTGTCAAAGATAGACCTTGATTGGGAACACAAGGGAGAGTTGTTCCTAGCACGATGGGCCCATGATGCCTCAGGCCACCAGGGTAGAGATGCCACCTATAAGTGGGCACGAGACCGAGGGGTGGATCTAACCATGGACAGTATTTCTCAAGTTATCCATGATTGTGAGACGTGCACTGCCATCAAGCAAGCCAAGCGGGTGAAGCCCCTCTGGTATTGGGGGCGGTGGTCCAAGTACAAGTATGGGGAGGCCTGGCAGATTGATTACATCACACTGCCCCAGACACGCCAAGGCAAGCGCTACGTGCTCACCATGGTAGAAGCCACCAGTGGATGGTTGGAAACCTACCCTGTGTCTCACGCTACAGCCCATAACACCATCCTGGACCTTGAAAAGCAGGTCCTTTGAATATGGTACCCCTGAGAGGATTGAGTCAGACAATGGGACTCTTTTCAAGAATAGCCTTATCAACACCTGGGCTAGGGAACACGGCATTGAGTGGGTGTACCATATCCCCTACCATGCACCAGCTGCAGGGAAAGTGGAAAGGTACAATGGACTTTACAAGGGCTTTTGGGGAAGTCCGATTTCGCAAGCTGGCAGCCGATAAAACTTATCTGAAAAACATAACATAATATAACATAATGTAATGTAACATAATACAACATAATATAACATAACAAGGTGATTTTAAACAGAATTATTCAATCATATAATTTCCTTTATCAAGTGTCCATGCTTCACTTCAGAGCTTAGTATTCTGGTTTATGCAAAACCCAATGCTTTTGTGATTAACATGAATCATTCATCAATTGTCACATCTGCTTCCGGGTTTGTCGGTCACCATGAGCCCGCAGGACACTGTGGATTGTGGATGAGGCTGGGCTGGCCCCCCTGCGCCTCGTTGGTCTGACAGCGGCAGGAGTGGCATCCGAACAGCATCTCCTGAGGGCCCCATGGGGGGCGGGGAGAGAGCCGGGAGTGACCCTAAGCGACACCGGAAGTGATATCCCTAGTGCCCGGAAGGCCAGCGGTGGAGTCGAGTTTCACGGGGAGGAGGCTGCTAAGCTGCTTTTAAAGCTGGAGCTCCTCTGCTCTAGGACAGACTGGGAGAGCTGAGGGTGTCCAATCTGGAGAACAGAAGGTTCCAGGGAGACCTTTGAGCCCCTTGCAGTGCCTGCTGGGGCTCCAAGATAGCTGGGGAGGGACTTTGGAAAAGGGTCTGGACTCGCAGGACAAGGGGGAATAGCTTCAAACTGCCAGAGGGCTGGGGTAGATGGGATATTGCAAAGGAATTCTTCCTTCTGTGGGTGCTGAGGCCTGGCACATGTTGCTCAAAGAGGCTGTGTGGGAGCCCCATGGCAGGAAGTGTCCAGGGCCAGGCTGGAGCGGACATGGAGCAACCTGGACTAGTGGAAAAGTGTCCCTGCCCATGTCAGGATGTGGGAAGAAGATAATCTATCTCTAAGGTCGCTTCCAGTCCAAACCATGCTGGGATTCTAGGATTCATGGAAGGCCCTTTTCCAAGTGAAGTGTTGTATCTCTTGGCTCCCAGCTTGTAGTTGCCAGTTCTTCTGGAAGCAGACCTGGCCAAGCAGCTGTGATGAGCCATGGGTTCCCAATAGGACAAGTGTGATATATTTGCGGAGAGGAAGGCTGCAGACAGATCTTCAAGGCCCAGGTAAAACAAGCAAAGGATTGAATAAAAGCCAAAGGTTGGTTGTGTTAGTCAGTTTGCTGGCTGTTGAAATGGCCCCAGGTCATTTTCAACATTTCTAATTTGGATTTGTTTGAGTAAAAAATGAATGTGTTACCTCCAGCGTAGGCTCTCCAATGCATCTCCATGTGCTCCCATCTCTTTGTTGTATATCAGGTTCTATTAACTGAAGACAGAATCATAACACAGTAGTAAAACATTTAGAGGTGTAGTTAGCCAGCTTCAGGAGTTTTCAACTCTGCTGTTGACTTTTCTGGTAACTGTAAGCAAGGCAACACAATCCAGTTACTCCACTTTCCCTCTATGAGGAAAGAATGGTCTTTTTTTCTTTTTTTTTTCCGCATTTTGAAAATAGCCTCGAATGAAGAGAGTTATGCATGAGGCATGTAGGATTCATTATTTTACCTTTCTCTTCTGCTGTCTTTCGCGTACTAGTTTTTTTTAATTTTTTTTGTTGCTGTTCTCCATTCAGTAGGTTTGAAAGCATTCTAATTGTTGAGATGATGGTTCTTTGAAGGCTCACTTAGCCCACCTTTTGGGTGAAGGAAAGAAGAAGACAAGGTCCTCTAAGAAGAGTAAAAAGCATACTTTAAAGAGACATTCAGAGGTGTCTGCTGATGCCATGCAATTACCGTGTAATCAGCAGAAATGTGTTGAAAAAACACCCATCAGTGACTTCACAAGAAAGCCACACTCAAGACAGGTAAAGAACAGAAGCATAAATCCCCAAAGGTATGAAATGGACAGATTTTCATCGGGAATGAGCAACTCCTGAATTCTTGGTTCTTGAACTAGGGGCTTGTAATAAATAGACTGTATCCTTGCCAAACGTAAATTTGGTGTAATGAACTGCTCACTGCCCGTTGAAGTGCAGGGCTAGTAGACTAATATTTGCCATGGCAGGCATATTGTATGGCTTTCCTGTTAAAAAGAAATTGGTTTTGGTCATAGCAATCTAGATATGTACCCAGTCTGATACCTATTTTTTAGGCTATATTTCCAAGTAAATGGCTTCCATGATGATGCAGTAAGTTTATGTCATGAACAGGAATGAAGTGATTGCATGCATCCTTTTTTGCCCTAAGTCAGCTGCTGCATAATGAGACAGAGACTCTCACTGACACCAAGGAGTGCCAAGCTTTTGGGAAAAGCACTGAGCAGATAAAGCCTATTTCCACATTTCTTGCTAGTGTCTTCTTCAAAGTTCATGGGTTTCTTCATCTTTTAGAGCTGTTCTAGATGTCTTTGTAGTTTACATGTACTAAATGTAGCAGGTATTGCTTTCATGCCGTCCTAATAGATTTGAAGTCGGGATCTACTCAGGCTTCAATGTCTCAGAGGAAGCAGTGTTGATTCTTTGAATTCTATTCTTGAACGTGAGAATGATACATGTGTAGTTAATGAATTAATTAAATTGAATTCACTTGATGGAAAAATTGTCTTGTTCATGTAGATTTTAACTTGGAAATTGATAGTTGAGTTCTACTTTTCATTGTTGTTGCTTTTCTGTATTCTTTGATTGCACAGATAGCTGATGTACTGTCCAAGTATTCGGTGAAACTGGAGGAAATGTCCTTCCTCTTGGCAGCTGATGTTCACAAGCTGTCACGATCCACTAATAATGCAGAGCTCTTTTATAGTCCTTCTCCAAAGCGAGTGGCCTCTGGGAAGATTTATGGACCATTGTGTGGTGCTACAGGAGACAGGTACGGTCAAGCAATCCTCACTTGGTGGTACAACACAACCTCTGGTTGGTGCCATGACAGCACAGTCCAGTGAACACAATACACCATCACACAGTCACGAGCATCTACCTTGGCTGGGCCAGGAAACCATTGTTCAGAGTCAGACTCGGTGGGGGGTCCTCGACGTCTCCTTGCGACGGTCAGGAGGCAAAATCGAGGGGAACTTCGGACTGACCCTTACACCACCCCGTGACTCACGATCATCGTCAAGAGCGTCCCTTTGTAGAGTTGTGGTGGAGTCTTCAGTTGTGGTGTCTTCAGGACTCCTTCAAGTTGGTAGCATATCCCGGAAAACAGAGACAGGAGAGTAGGAAAAAGATAAGGGACAGGATAAGGAAAAGGAGAAAAGGGGAAACAAAACAGATTAATTATATTAAATTTTTTTGATTGTTAACAATTTCAAACAATTTGTTCAATTCCTTAAATTTTTCAATTTTGATTAGAAATAAATCAATTTTTAAAGCAAGTTTTTGATTAAACAATTCTAATTGCAATTAGAAGATAATTCTAGTTAAAAATCATATTTTATCTTATTTAAAACCTTGTGTCAATAACCCTAGGGATGTCAACAATAGCCGATCTGGGTACCTCTGTCACAGATGCCAATTGTGTTAATCTTTTCGTTATTCTCCAAGTCATGATGTATAGAATTGCTGATAAAACAAAACCAATTGAAACCAAAATCAAAAGAACAATAGTGGGATGACACGATTTGTTCAGGACACCTGTAGCAGTAGGTGACCACCCAAATAGAGTATCCCACCACCTGTGTTCAGCATCTGTCTTTACCCTTTCCAAAATACGATGTATTTTTTCCACATTGTGATGAACAGCTATTAGAGTTTTCTGTCCGTTTTTCGTGATCCTCTCCAAAATTTCGATCAGATCTTGATGGAGCAACAATTGCTTCACCATAGAGAGGTTCATTCCAATTGGAGTGGGAAATAGATGGTGGATCAGTGTGTAATTTGACTGCAAAAGATGGTGAGAAGTAACTCGGGCTACATAGGGAAAAATCACATCCTGAAATCCTAGTAAAGTTACAGACACAAAAGTTTGAATGATTTTTAGTATTCACTACCAAATTTTCTATGAAAACACTATCACAAGCAGTTCTAAAGCATGTACATCCATTGCCTACATATAACAGTACTGTTTCAGGTATCTCGTTTGGATGAATTTCAAAATTGCAAACATTCTGTTCTGTATCCAAGCAGATATCTTGAGCTCTGATTGCATTACTTTCACAGATAAACCCTTGTTGTTCCTGGACAACGCAAGTTTCCAAATTAACAGTTTGCCACTTCCCACCAAGTTCACGGGCCCATTCCCTATGCTCGAAAGGATAGAGAATAGCTCCGTCATGGTTCAACCATAATGCAATGATGGGGAATATTGAATGCACTGAAGCATTACGAATTGTAATGTACAGTACAAAGGCTGTGGCAGTGTTTGTGCTGGGATCATAGGTAAAATTTACTAAGTTCCACCAGGACTGGAATTCTTTTTCAAAATCAGTGGCACTGTCCCAGACTATCTTTCGAATTTCAGTGGGAAAAGTGCCTTCCTCACCTTCTCTTATAATTAAAGCAGCAACCGACTGCATCCACAACTGGGTCTGGATACCACTGAGAGCCAGAGAGATGTTATTTTGTGTAGTACCAAGTGCATCGATTATCAATTTGTGGTCATTTAGGTTTACCTTTTCCCAACTTGGTAATATGTTTGATAACAACCATTGTTGGGTCCCCAAAGCTGTTAAGGCTGTTTGCAGGGGCCGTTGTAATTTGGTTACATCTCCAGCTGTGGTAGCCAATTTATTCATTAGTACTTCTGAATCGATGCTATTCAAAATTCCCAATCCTGTTCCCACAACACCGGCTATGTCTCTTGCCATTCGTTTTTTTTAGAAGGATTCCGTTTCCGCAGCCAGGTTTTCCATCCCTCAAAAGAAGTCTGCAGAAAGGGTGAACAAGCTGGTTGAACTTCTGAGACATTATTTTGCATCAGCAATTTGATTTGTTTGAGAGACCATGCCGGATTAAACAATATTTTTTGTTGGCCAGTTTTTTTAATTTCATAAGGTCCAAATTGAAAAATCGTAGGGCTCAGCACAACCGGTGGTTGGGTAGTAGGTGTTACAACATTAACATCAAGTTCCCCCCAGTATTTTGTATCATTTTTTCCACACATGATTTTATAGGAAAATTGTATAGCAGTTAGATTTAGCCAACAGTCTTGATTTTGGGTTCTACAATATAAAGTCCGGCCATGAGGTCCTATGCCATAACCGTATGCAGGTTTGGTGAGGGATCCAGCCACTAATTTACAAGTTATTGTGACATCATCACCTTGTGTCACCATGAAAGGAGGAAAAGCCTTGTTTTTGTCATCCAACACTAAGGGGGTGCTTCTTCATGTCCCTCGGTGTTCTTCTGTGAAAAGTAAACACAAACAGAGTCTGCCTCCAGGAGGCAGGAGATTAAAATGATGGAACTATCCAGTGTGTAGCGTGGACTGGAATTCTGTTAACTTCCCAATCATTTTGCTGCTGAAAAGGGGGCCACTCTGTACCTCCTTTAAACACAGCAAAAGGAGGCCACTCTGTACCTCCTTTAAACACAGCATAGGAGTCAGTGTAGATGTAAACAAGAGAGATATTCTGTACCTCAAGTTGGAAAACACTCCAAACAACTGTCAGCTCACCGGTCTGAGAGCTGCCTTCTCCCTCAGTAATAATTTGTTCACCAGCAGAAGTGGGGAGGGCTACTGCCCTGTATCCCCCCACCTTTCCCACTCGTTTGGCAGAAGCATCAGTGAACCAAGAATTTGCTGATTGTTCAGGGGAGAAAGGAGTGGCTACTTTACTTATCAAGGCAGGTTTGTCATGGCTATTTGCCAAGCTCTCAGTTTCTTGTATTGCCAGATTTTTTACAGCTCTTTCTATCACTGAGAAGATGTTACAGTCATGTTCTATCTGAGCATACCACTTCCCAACTGAGTATCTTTGGGCCACCCCATCAGGGGGAGGGGTCTCAATAGTGACTGTGATGTGTTTCCCCCGGAACACTAATAATTCTAGAGCCTGTTGGATCTCTTTCCTGGATTCAGGCAATTTAATTTTATCCAGGGAGGTTAGAGTATCAGGTGGAATACATGTCATACTTCCTTTCCACCAAATTCCCAAAAACTTCATCTCCTGAGAAGGTTTTTGAATTTTCTCTGAGGAAATTTGCAAATCAGGGTTTTCCAAATGAGAGATTATTTTTTGTTGGGTATCCCTCACTACTTTTATTTCATCCCTTCCCACCAGAATATCATCAATGTATTGATAGACAGCTGTATTGTCAGGTTTGGGTATCTTTTCTAATTCCTGGGCTAAAGTGTGGTGGGCCGAAGTGGGGGAATGTTCAGACCCTTGGGAAAGCCCAGTGCAGGTGTACTGCTTTGGCTCAACTCCCAGAGCCTGTGGAGGAGATTGATTTGGTTCATTGTTCAGAACTTGTGGAGAAGTTTGCTCGGGGGGTGCATCACTGATATAATCATATTCTATTTTAATCACAGTTTTCAAGTTGGGGCAGCAGTGTTCCCCACAATTTTTCATCAAAATTGGGTCTTTTTGAGAGTGTATTGGATTAATGTGAATAGCTTCCGTCTCCTCTGTTTCTTTTGGTGTTATACCCTGCGCTGAATTTTTGTCCCATTCTTCTCTTAAGGCAGCTTTTAACAAATTATTTTCATCTAGCAACAAATGGTTCTCATTCCTTTCTTGATCTAATTGTTTTTGCAAAATTTGAACAAGATTTTGTAAAGAATCTATAATTGTGCTTTCTTCACTCACTCGCTTAGAGCGAGTTTCTATGGCTGCCGTAAGACAAGCTCCCAAAACTGAGCAGAGTATGGTTTTATTTTTGCCCAGTTTGAACTTTGATTCATGTTGCAAAGAATATATTCTATCAATCACATTCTCCAGATTAAACCAATTATTGCTCGCCCATTCCTCCCCACCTTGGGACGGTCTGGCGCTATACTTACCTAATAGAGCATAAAATGCAGCTTTATCTGTTACAGTGGAATTCTCAGTCATTTTGTGAAGGGATAAGTAAAAACCACAACAGGGCGGTCTATTGCTTAAGTTACCACACACAACGAAACAGCTTTCGCTGTGTGCCCCCCTTCGCTTCCCTGTGTGGGTGAAGAGACCAAACTACTTGGGAGGCACTCCTTAGTTACAAAACACCAGGTTGTCTCTTCACTACACCAAGTATCAAAAACATCATAAAAAACAACAACAACAACAACAACAACAACAACAGTGTCCCGCCTTTGGCACCAGTAGATCTTTTGTGAAATTCTGACGACAGAGCCCTCAAGCGAGTCTGGGGATGCTCCACACCAAGGTGTCTGCAGTCTGCGGGAAATCGGAAAAACCCCCCTTGCTTTCTAGACAGGCTCACCCATCCAAGGTGGCCAGCTAGGTGCGGCTGGAGTAAGACTTCCTTCCCCTGATACAGACTGCAGACAACCTTGCATCCCTTCTGTCTGCCAGAAAATCCTGTACGTGACACCAGTTTAATGTCACGATCCGCTATTAATGCAGAGCGGGGGTCATGATGGTTCTTTTGATCTTAAAGGTGCAAACAGGCAAAATGCAGGGGACAAAATCAGTTTATTCAACAGCAGAAAATGAGTTTATTCAACAACAGCAATGCATTTCATCAAATGCCAACAACTCAGTTACGGTAAAGGGGAGAGGTATAGGAAACAAAGTATAGGGAGAGGGGAAGGAAAGAAAGGGATCGGGAAATAGCTACCAACAGACGAGACGGGCGTCCTCACGGGTCATCAGATAGACGATTCTTCGTCCGTGGGGAGATCTCAGGGGTCTTCTCCAGGGGGTCTTCATCAGTGGAGAGCTCTCAAAGAGTCTTTTCCAGAGGGTCCGTCTTTTATAGTCCTTCTCCAAAGCGAGTGGCCTCTGGCCAAGAGCTGGGAAGATTTATGGACCATTGTGTGGTGCTGCAGGACACAGGTACGGACAGGCACACCTCAGTTGATACAACACAACCTCTGGTTGGTGCCATGACAGCACAGTCCAGTGAACACAATACACCAGCACACAATCACGAGCATCCACCTGGCCCGGCCAGTAAACCATTGTTGGGAGTCAGCCTGTGTGGGGGTCCTCGAGGTCTCCTTGCGACAGTCGGGAGGCAAAATCGAGGGGAACTTCGGACCGACGCTTACAATACTTGGTTGCAGAGACCCCATGTCCTCTATCTTTTTATTTATTTCACGAAGGTCGTGAAGGAGCCGCCACTTGTCCTTTCCCGGCTTTTTGATGACGAAGACCGGAGAATTCCAAGGGCTCCAGGTTGTCTCGTTGTTAACTTTGGCTAACTGCTCCTCCACGATTTCGTTGAGCGCCTGCAATTTCTGTTTGTTAAGCGACCACTGATCTATCCATACTGGTTCATCAGATAGCCAATTCAGTTTCTGGACAGGGCCCTGCACAGTGGCCGCTAAGAAAAATCCCACGGGGTTTTCGGGATCTCAATACGAACACCCCATTGCGACATGGCATCTCTGCCCCACAGGGGAGCTTTATACTCCATAACAAAAGGGCGGACATTAGCCACCTGCCCTTCAGGTCCCTCAATTTTAATTACGCTTTTTGATTGCCCAGCCAATTGGGCCCCCCTGACTCCTTGTATTCTGCCAACTCCCAATGTGACGCCCAATTCTCAGTTGGTATAATTGTCACATCTGCTCCTGTATCGAAGAGTCTGTCGAGGTAAAAGTAGTCTTCACCCCGACGGAGTCAGCATCCAATGATTGGTTTATCCTCACCAATGACTTCCTCCCAATAGACGCAGGGATTAGCCGGTTTCGCCACAATGGTGTTGGGCACCGGAATCGCCTGCTCTACTAGTTGTTCCTTTGGCAGGAAGTATGGTGGCTGGATGCACCGTGCCAGGAGAGAGAAACCGTCCGGACACAAAAGCTGCGTCAGCGGCACGATTTCAATCTCCGGAGGGGTACACTTTGTATCCCCAAGCACGACATACGTGCAGTCGAGTCCAGCGAACAAACCTGGTGATGTGGGCTTCACCGACACCAACCGCCAGTCCTGTGTTTCAAAATAAGTGTTATCTGTCAGGGCCAAGCTCAGGGGAGGACGAGGAGTCCACCCTGGCGCTATTCGTAGTGTTCGGTAAATGTCGGGTCAGGTGGGAATGTCACATCCGGTATTAGTTTTGCCCCCCCCCCCCAAGGTCCCCCTCGAGGCCCGCCTCATTTTTGTTTTCACGCAAGGCGGGGTAGCTCTCCCCAGTTAGTTTTTTTTTGCTTGTGTGTTTCCTCCCACCTCCCCCTGCCCCTGCCCGTTATCGATTTTATTTTGAAGAGGGCACATGTGCGCGATGTGACCAAGCTGGTTGCAGAGGAAGCAGCACACAGGGAAAGTCTTTGCAGCTGCAGTCATCGCCGCCATCTTCACTCCTCCTCTGGTGGGAATAGGTGGCGCTGGCACAACTGCCCGCTTGACACAGGCCTCCACTATAAGCTGGAGAGACGGCTCAGGGTAGAGAGGTAGAGACGTTATAACCTGTTTACATGCATCGTTAGCGTTTAACTTTATCATTTCCATTATTAGTTCTTCTAGGGTGTCCTGGTTTTTCACTTGCTTTTCAATTTCAATCTTTAGCCTCTCCACGAACTCAATGATAGGTTCCGCCGGCCCCTGTTTGATGGAGGCATAGTGGACACGGGGCTCGGTGTTCGGCATCACCATGAATGCCTTCTCAGCAGCAGCTTGAATTTTTAAAATCACAGGCTTTGGGATTTTTTCTGCCTGTGCTTCTGCCTGGGACCACTGCCCTTTGCCTCACAAATGATCCATCGTGATCGGTTTTTTGTCTGCGTCAATGGCACACTCGGGGGTCTGTAAGAGCTCCAGCAGCAGTTCCCCTAGCATCCTTTTCCATGTGTCCTCCCACAATCTGTACTCAATTGATAGGAGGAGACATTTAAACAATCCTTTCAAGTCGCTAGGGACCAAGATATTGGAGGAGAAAGTAGCTTCCAATAAGCCTTTAAAATATTTGCTCTTTCTCCCGAACTCCTTCTGTGCCCTACAGAGCTCCTTTTTATGGGAGTATTCAAATGGCCGCCAATTTGGAATACCCCTTTGCCAAGAATAAAAAACCAGAGCGGCAATGAGTGTGGTCTCCGGTTCCAGGTTCCGATCCCCTGGCCTGTCACTTCTGGTTTCCGGAGCGTGGGAATCGGAAGTTGGAAGCGGAGGGGCAGGACCACTTACCAAGGAGGAGCCAGAACACTGGCAACATTCATGGTGATGGGTGGGACCTGTTGAGCTCGGGGGCCGCCTCTCTGGGGGTGGAGTAAGAGGAGGAGTTTTAGTAGTAGGAGGAGGAGGAGCCTGGGGAGGAGGAACACCCCTCCCGTGGGAGGAGACAGGGGCAGGACTTGGGGAAGGAGGCGGGAACAGAAAGGGGTTGGGACACGGTGTAGGGGGGGGAGCCACAGTTGGAGGAGGGTAGGGATCCATGAGAAAGGGATTCTGGGGAGAAAAAGGAGCCAGAGCACAAGGGACCGGCCACGCCACTTAGCCGGCCCCATCTTGTGCGCCAGAGTCCAGGAGGCTATTTTGTGGCGCCGGGGGGGATGACTGGAACCTCACTGACTTTGGTGGTTTTGGGGTAGAGCCTGGGGGAGGAGCGGGGGAGGGTTTCGGGGTACATTTACAAACTTTACAACTCTTTAAAACAGGTTTCAGGGTAGAACTCGGGGTGCAACTGGGAGAGACGGAACTGCGGGAAGAGGGATTAGGGGAAGGCTCCCTGACGGCTGGCGCCTTGCAACCAGGGCTAGGGTATCGGGAGGACCGAGAGGGGCCGGGCTGGCCTGCGATCATTTCCAAGCTGCCGGTCTCGGATCCCCCGATGCAGGGGAAGAGGGATTGGAACGAGGGTTAGGAGAGGGGGGAACAACTGGGGGAACCTGGGATGGCTTGCTTCCCTTCCCCGCCCTCTCCTGGTGGGGTGGGGCAGCGCGCGCGCCCCCCGCCTTTTCTTTTACAGCTGTACGAATTTGAATGTATAAACTGAAAAGCCGATCCACGGAGGTGTCGTCCTGATTGCTCAACGCCATGAGCCTTTGTCCTACTAGTTCCCAAAATTGGACCGACTCCATTTTCTGGGGTGACACCCTGGGGAATTGGGAAGCAAGCCATTTTATGAACTTCTTTAACGAACCCCGTGAAAACTTTTTTTTCCCTCCCTCCAGGATACCCACAACTTGGAAAACCATATCCCGCTGCTGTGTGGACAGCTTTGCGCCCATTATGGTGTGCCTACCCATACAGCAGGACTCACTCTCCCACTGCAGCAAAAGAAAACTGAAACAACTGAGAATAAAGGTCCCAGGGCCAGTGAGTCCCCCACCCTCAGGGACTAAAGGAAGGGGTGTTCTTACGGGCCCCCACACCTAGGGCTGCACACCCCGCCCCGTCTAATGGTAAGCCCCCTGCACCCCATTGGGGGATACTTACCGGCTTCGTTGGCCTCTGGAACAGGAGCTGCAACAGGAGGCCCCTCCCTCGAAAGTGGTCCTCCGGGCGCAGAGGTTTGCCACCTTCTCCCCGGGAGCGCTGTCGACCTGGCCTGCTCCGATCGGGGTAGTCGACGCCCAATGCCTCTGATCCTCAGATCTAAGAAGCTCTTCGTAGGGACACCGGCGAAGTGGCCCCGCGGTGAGCGCCAAACTGACATTTCTTCCACCCACTGCCCACCTCACCTGGGCTACCGGCTAGCTCTGGGAAGCCTGCGTCAGAGAGTGGCCCCTCCCCGGCACCACTCTGGGAGCAGCAGAAGAGGCATAGCAAGAGCTATGCCTGGGCGAGTCATCAGGGAGGGACAAAGAGGCGCAGGAGAGAACTTTTATGGTTCTGGGGGAAGGGATTTATTGAAGGAAGAGGCAACAGGTCAGGAGGTTGGGAGAGGGAACCGCAAAAGGCAGTTTGAGGGGTTCTACACAGGCTTAAGTACGGGGGAGGAGCAAGGGGAGGGCCAATAACGGTTAACGGGGGGAGGTACAGAAGGCAGGGAAAGGGGTACATTGAGCCAATAAGGCAAACCGAGGGTTGGGATGCATAGAATATAACCAGTCATGAATACAAAAGGGAATGCTTGACATAGAAACTTCTAGAACAAAGGGAGGGGCTACAAAGGATTGACATCCAGTGGGGCAGGGTTTAGGGTGAGGCACAGGGAAGGTTCCAGATAAAGGGGAGGGGTTTAGGATGACTAACTAAGGAAAAGGTGGGAAAGGGAAAAAACGTTATATACTTAGAGGAATGAAACGGGGACCAACCATCAACACAGAAGGAATATTAACATTAAACAACACAACACAACAGATGTACGTTTCTTTTATTTGATGACATATATTTTCATCACTTCTTGGGATTAGTCTGTTCTTCCTGTGCTCCCACCTGGAATGCCTTCTGCATGGTAGGCTACTGATGTCACCTTAGAAAGAGGTCCATAGTGTGACAAAACACTCCAAAGAAATAGTTTGGTGTGGACGAGTTTCATGTGAAAGTATTCATAATTCTTGTGTTTATTATTTGTAATATAAATAGATTGTATTTTTATGATCATTTCTATCTGAAATACATATGATAGCGATGAATGACGTATGGCCCAGTCTGCTTAAGATCAGACTTTAGGAATAGCTGGAAATGATCTCCCAAATGTCTTCCAATCGTTTCTATACATAAAAAGAGTCGGGCAGTTGTTTCTACAGGAATAAATTATAGATTGTGATTTGGTGCTTTATGGTGCCAGAATAAACAGAAGTTTTGATAATCTGCATTCTTAGCAGTTTACTTGGAGACTGATTTTTTTACTCTCCAGATTGAAGATGCCAGGTTGGATACCAGTCGTAAAATTCCAGGCAGCCTTTTATAATGTTACATACCGTCTTATTCATTTCACCTTCCAGCAGTATAGAAAGAACTTGTTCACTTGAATGATTTTCTTTGGAGTGATTTTAAGGAGACGGCTAAATGGCCATAATACAGGTAGAAACATAAAAACAAGGGTGTGCTATAAAGACAGGACTTCTTAATGCAAAGAGCCCTCTGAAATTCAAAATACCTGCTATAAAATTAAAAATGTAATCTTTTACATGGGAATTTCTACTCTTCAGTTTCATTCTGTCAGGTGCATTTTTGCTAACTGCTTGATTCACGCTGAATGGACAGTCCTGTCTTATTCTTGGTATGGCAACAGTGATAGAGATCACTGCTGCTTTCTGTAGAAAGTGGCTGCAAGTTGTTATTACAAGATCTTGTGCAGGTCTAGAGTCTGATTGGATGTGAGGTTCTCATTGTTTCAACAAGCAACTTGGGGTGGCAGTGTCAGAGGTGTTCATTATCTAGGAAGATTTTCATAGGCGATGAGTTTTGCTGAGGTAGCTTTCTATTCTGGGTGTCGAATATATGTGCATAATTAACTTCCTTGAATCCTAAATAGTTGGGGTGATTTTAGTATCTATGAAACCATTTTTACTAGCTTTTTTATGTGGCCTTAGATGATGAAAGTGATCTGGATAGAATTTTAGATAAAAGGAAAATGGTGAGCTGTGAGGAAGAGCTGAAGGAGTATTTGGAGAACACCCTTTCTTCTTGAGATCAAATTAGAACAAGGTATGAATTTTGTATCGTCAACTTAAAAGGGAGAGCATCTTTGAACATTGGTTGTACTACTTAGGCCTTGATTTAATGCTGTTGTGTGAAGGTATGGAAAAAGAGTGCTTTTCACTTCATGTAAGAATATAGAATAATGACCCTACTGAACAAGGTTAAGGCAAATAATGCCCACCCTTTAGGAATGGGACAAAGGAAGACTGCTATCATTCAAACATCATAGCACATCAGTATTGCTGTGCATACCATCACATCCATGCCTTATTCAGAAGGCCAAAGTAGTAGCGCAGATTCTTGGATCACCGGAATCAGAAGTTGGTCTGCACCATCATCTCTTCACTCATAGCTTTGATCTCATTCAAAGTTCTAGGAACTCAGACGTTTAAGATTGCAAAGCACTTGCAACTTTAAAAACCATCTAAAAATTGGTACAATACCGCTCTCCTTCCTGAAGATCTTAGCAGCAGCTCTGAAGCCATAGAGTAAGCAGCACTGTTCACACACCCAGGAGGTCTTTCCTACCTGCTCGATCAGAGGCACATTAGAAGAGCAGTATGGACCTGAGGTGCAGATGCACATACCTTCACACACCTCGCAGTGGGACTGTGGTTAGAGCTGGAGGTTTGATACTCTTCCTAATAATTTGAGCCGTTAAAACAAAGCCAGAGGTAACAGGCCAAGTGAAAATACAATGCCAGGTTGCAGAAAGAGAATGTTACCAATCTGAACACCTACATAAATTCCCCATCATTCTCTTTGTTTAGGAGACTAAGCCAGTGTCCATGTAAATGAAAACAAGTGTGAATATTGATTTTTCTTGAATCAAGACTCAGCTTTACGTCCAAGTCAAAGGCCAATAAACCAGAAAGGCTCCGCTGAGCACATTGCAGAACTAACATGGAAGACAGTAATGTGACCTCTTATGTAATCAGTGTTGGAATGGTTCCCCATCCAAAAGGAAGGATGTCAAATGTTTCTTTGGAAATATTTTAACTTCTGTGCATTTCTTTCTTTGTAATCAGCTAATCTCTAACAAGCCAGGATGTGATTGTGTTCAGTAGAAACACATCAATGGCAAAATTTAGCCTAAAGGTTTTATGAGATCGATCAGGAAGTTCGATTTAGATTTAAAGGCACTGTAGTCATATTTAATTTTATTTCTCTCTGTACTTGAGTCTCTTAAACAGGGACCTTCAATTGGACAGGAACGGGACACTGAAGCAAATTGTAATGGATGACATAATGGCTTACCCGGAAGCATTTTGTGGTAATTGATTTCTTCTAGGTATCCATCAGCCAGCATTTGAGTGTGAAGGAAATCTTCAAACAGGTAAAACAAAAATTCCCGTTGGTTTAAAACCTGACTGCTCCATTAATTTTTCACTTTTGAGAAAATTTTCATGACCTTTAAAATTCAGACTATATCAAGTATTGTTTCAGCCTTTGAAGAAAGTGCTTTTGATAGAGATAGGAGAGGGAAACCAAAACATTTCTCAGAGCCACACTTTGAACTCTGTCCTTGTTACAAACGGCGCTTGAGCAAATTCATTTGCCTTTGGGACAGAAAACGACAAGGTAACAGGCTTATCATTACAGATTTGAGTGTTCCAGGTTCTTTAGGTAGTAAGTGATCTATTCAAGATGATCTCTTACTGTGTGTTGGTTTGAAAGTAAAACCAGTGCGAGACTCCAAGTCAGTAATACAATTTAATAGGAGAAAAGAGAAAAAAATAAAATACATGCAATAATATAAAAGAAACAACCACCAACACAGTCAGAAATACAACCTGACACCCTGTCAGTCAGGGTGTTGGTAGCAGTCCGTATAAATGGTGGCTGCAGTCCTCCGGGATGACAGATGTGGTTCTGTTGAAGCAGTGCTCCTGTAGAAGGTGCAGTTTTCCTCCGAAGATCCAGCAATGATGTGGAAAAAGGTCTGACTTTCCTCTGGGATCCAGTAGAAAGGTCTGCCCTCGCGTCCCAAACCCCAGTTTTTTTATCTAGGTAGGAAAGGCTTGGCTCCTGCCCCTGGTTGGGGCATCTCCCAATGGGGTGATGTAATCGTATCAGTCACACAATAGGACTTAATGGCCCATTAACGGAATATATCTTCTGGAGGAAGGATGGGTTGTGAATAGATAACGATGATCATCCCCCTGATCTTATCAGATGGCACATCAGCAGAGGATATCTCCCACAGAGATAAGGATCACCACCCCTCCCACATTTTAACAGATGGTGATAGAATACACATTTTTGCATTGTACCCCAGGACATAATCCACCCCTTATTCTCTTACCATCTACATCACACCCAAACCAATACCCTCTTACAGATATATAATCCAAAATGAAACCTTACATACAGTTCTCACTAAAAATTATGTCTCCTTGCGGTACACAACGGGTTTCCCCATCTTTCTGCATTACCAACCAGGTCCTTGAGCAAAAACAACCCCACGGATTGGTTTGCCTTTGCCTGTGGTGGGATTAATCCAAACAGTCTTTCCTAAAATACCTTTCATGTGTACCACTGGGACCTTGTCCCCGTCCACTGTGTGCAGGGGTTCAGAGTGGGCAGGACTGGCTCGATTGATGGACCCTCGGGTGTTAACCATCCAGGTGGCTTTGGCCAAGTTCATTTCCCAATTTCTGAAGGTTCCACCACCTAGTTCTTTCAAAGTAGTCTGAAGGAGTCCATTAGACCGTTCAACTTTCCCGGCAGCTGGCGCATGGTAAGGAATATGATATATCCATTCAATGCCATGTTCTCTGGCCCACGTGTTGCTAAGGCCGTTCTTGAAATGGGTTCCGTTGTCTGATTCAATTCTCTCAGGGGTACCATGCCTCCAAAGGACTTGTTTTTCTAGGCCCAAGATGGTGTTCCGGTCAGTGGCATGAGGCACAGGGTAGGTCTCTAACCATCCTGTAGTTGCTTCCACCATGGTCAGTACGTAGCGTTTGCCCTGGCGGGTTTGGGGAAGGGTGATGTAGTCAATCTGCCAGGCTTCCCCATACCTGTACTTTGACCATCGTCCACCATACCACAGAGGCTTCACCCGCTTGGCCTGTTTGATTGCGGCACAGGTCTCGCAGTCATGGATGACCTGTGAGATACTGTCCATGGTAAGGTCCCCCCCTCGGTCACGGGCCCATCGGTATGTCGCATCTCTCCCCTGATGACCAGAGGCATCATGGGCCCAACGAGCTAGGAATGATTCTCCCTTGTGCTGCCAGTCTAGATCCACCTGTGATACTTTCACTTTGGCAGCTCGGTCCACCTGCTCGTTGTTGTGATGTTCTTCATTAGCCCGGCTTTTGGCTACATGTGCATCCACGTGTCGAACCTTTATGGTCAGTTTCTCTATTCGGGCAGCAATGTCCTGCCAAATCTCAGCTGCCCATATGGGTTTCCCTCTGCGTTGCCAGTTGGCCTTTTTCCAGCGATCCAGCCAACCCCACAGAGCATTAGCTACCATCCATGAGTCAGTGTAGAGATAGAGCCTTGGCCACTTCTCTCGTTCAGCAATATCCAAAGCCAACTGGATGGCTTTTAGCTCTGCGACCTGACTCGATCCACCTTGTCCCTCGGTAGCTTGTGCAACTTGTCGTGTGGGGCTCCATACTGCAGCTTTCCATTTCCGGTTAGTGCCTACAATTCGGCAGGAACCATCAGTGAAGAGGGCATATCGTCTTTCAGTCTCTGGTAGCTCATTATATGGTGGGGCTTCCTCAGCACGTGCCACTTGCTCCTCTTCTTCTTCAGAAGACAATCCAAAAGTCTCACCTTCAGGCCAGTTTGTAATTATTTCCAGAATCCCAGGGCGATTTGGATTCTTAATATGAGCGCGCTGAGTGATGAGGGCAATCCACTTGCTCCATGTGGCGTCAGTGGCGTGATGTGTGGAAGGCACCTTTCCCTTGAACATCCAGCCCAGCACTGGTAGTCGGGGTGCCAGGAGGAGTTGTATTTCTGTGCCAATCACCTCTGAGGCAGCTTGAACTCCTTCATAGGCGGCCAAGATCTCCTTCTCTGTGGGAGTGTAGTTGGCTTCAGATCCTTTGTAGCTTCTGCTCCAGAATCCCAGTGGTTGACCCCGAGTCTCACCAGGCACCTTCTGCCACAGGCTCCAAGACAAACCATGGTTCCCGGCTGCAGAGTAGAGCACGTTCTTCACATCTGGTCCCATCCTGACTGGGCCAAGGGCTACTGCATGAGCAATCTCTTGCTTGATCTGGGCGAAGGCTGGCTGCTGCTCAGGGCCCCAGTGGAAATCGTTCTTCTTGCGGGTAACCAGGTAGAGAGGGCTCACAATCTGACTGTACTCAGGAATGTGCATTCTCCAAAAGCCTATGGCACCTAGGAAGGCTTGTGTTTCCTTCTTGTTGGTAGGTGGAGACATAGCAGTGATCTTATTAATTACCTCTGTTGGGATCTGACGACGTCCATCTTGCCACTTGACTCCTAGAAACGGAATTTCCTGAGCGGGTCCCTTAACTTTACTTCGCTTAATGGCAAAACCAGCTTTCAGCAGAATCTGGATAATCTTCTCTCCTTTCTCGAAGACTTCCCCTGCTGTGCTGCCCCATACAATGATGTCATGGATATACTGTAGATGTTCGGGGGCCTCACCCTTCTCCAGTGCAGCCTGGATCAGTCCATGACAGATGGTGGGACTGTGCTTCCACCCCTGGGGCAGACGATTCCAGGTGTACTGCACGCCCCTCCAGGTGAAAGCAAACTGAGGCCTGCATTCTGCTGCCAGAGGAATGGAGAAAAATGCATTGGCGATATCGATAGTGGCGTACCACTTTGCTGCCTTGGACTCCAGCTCGTACTGCAGTTCCAGCATGTCTGGCACAGCAGCGCTCAGCGGTGGAGTCACCTCATTCAATGCATGATAGTCTATGGTCAATCTCCATTCTCCTTCAGATTTACGCACAGGCCAGATGGGGCTGTTGAAGGGTGAGTGGGTTTTGCTGACCACCCCTTGGCTCTCCAGTTTACGGATCATTTCATGGATGGGAATCACTGAGTCTCTGTCAGTACGGTATTGCCGGCGGTGTACTGTTGATCTGGCGATTGGTACCTGTTGCCCTTCAACTCTCAGTAGTCCCACAGCAGAGGGGTCATCTGCAAGACCAGGGAAGGTGCTCAGTTTTCTAATGCCGTCTGTCTCTACAGCAGCTATCCCGAAAGCCCAGCGATATCCTTTTGGGTCTTTGAAGTATCCATTTCTAAGATAGTCTATGTCAAGGATGCATGGGGCCTCTGGGCCAGTCACGATGGGGTGTTTCTGCCACCTGTTCCCAGTTAAACTCACTTTGGCCTCCACTACAGTCAGCTGCTGGGATCCTCCTGTTACCCCAGAAATAGAGATGGATTCTTCTCCTACATACTTTGATGGCATCAGAGTACACTGGGCGCCGGTGTCAACCAAAGCCTTATGTTTTTCTGGGTCGGATGTGCCAGGCCATCGGATCCACACAGTCCAATAGATCCGATTATCCCTCTCCTCTACCTGGCTAGAGGCAGGGCTCCTCTATTCCTGATCCTGGTACACGTTGCTCTCTCCCTGTAAATAGGTTCTTGAGGTTCCTTCAAGAGGATCAGTCATATCATCATTCTGATACTGTCTGGAGTTCTGTACACGAGAGACTGGAGCAGCATTGACTCTAGATGAACTTCTTGGGGTAGGTGTCCCTCTTTTCAGCTCACGTACCCGGGCTGCTAAGGAGGAGGTGGGTTTTCCATCCCACTTCCTCATGTCTTCTCCATGCTTCTGAAGGAAAAAACAGAGGTTACCTCGTGGAGTGTGTCCTCTCTCCCTGCCTGAGGAACGCCGGCTCCTAATGGCAGAAACTCTTGTTGGTTTTGGAGAGATCTGGTAGTTGTTTTCCTTAAGTTCTTTTTTTGGTTTCTGATGGCCCTCTTCAATCAGGCTTCGGACTTGCTCCACCAGCCGTGTTTCCACGGATGAGACATGGGTACGAAATGGGGCTGTGACAGTGTCCTCATAAATTCTTAGTTTATTGGCCAAGACGCCTACCATGTCCTCACCTTCCCTCCACTGCAGCGTTGCCAGGTAACGGGAATACATCTCTGGTCCAAGTCGTGCAAATCTCAACCACATCTGTGACGTGCACCAGACACAGTCTGGGCTTTTAGGAAATCTCTCATCTTCTGAGAAAATGATCTCCAGCACGGCCAATTCCCTCAGGCATCGGATACCTTGTTCTATTGTGCTCCATTTTCCTTGGTGCACCTGAAGATCTTCTTTACAAAGGTATCTGTCCTTCACACTTGTCAGCAGTCGCCGCCATAGGCTGAGAGTTTCTTGGGTTCTCCCAATCCCCTGGTCAATGACCACATCCCGGGACAGAGATCCCAGTTGCCTGGCCTCACATCCATCCAGAATGGTGTCATTGGCTGCAGCGTCCCAGATGCGGAGCAGCCAGGTCAAGATGGACTCATTTGTCTGGCGGGTGAATTCCCTCCGCAGGTCACGCAGCTCACCCAGGGATAGAGAGCGAGTGATGATTTCTGGCTCTGTCACTTCTGCTGGGTGCGAAGGTCCTGCCACGTCCTCGTCAGTCACTATGCAAACTGATTTGCTCTTTGATTTCTTCTTCTGAACGGGGGCAACTGCTACTGGTCTAGGCTGTTCTGGCTCAGTGATGGTTTGTGTGGAGATGCTGATGGTGCTTCTGTCTTTTTTCTCCTCTGTGGCAGACTGCGTAGACACTGACACTGTTGCTTTGCTTTTGGCTTTTTCCTCCTTTTTGGCATTCTGCATAGACACGGGCACTGTTGCTTTTTGTTTGGTTCTTCTCCTCTTTGTGACATTCTGTGCAGTCGTGGACGAAGTTGATTTGTTTCTTTTTTCCTCTTCCTCAAGAATACGCATCAATACGCCATGTAGTGTCCTGTTTCTAAGCATGTCGTAGGCTGTAAAGGCTGTGGAGAGGAGACAGAGCAGAACTAACAACAATATTATGCTGTCCTTAGCATCCAGCGGGAACTCAACATTTCCAAAAACTACTGTATCAGGCCGGAAAGACTGGAAAAAATCATCCTTTACCCCTCCCCCCAAGGGCTGGGTGTGATTGTTAAAACCCCGGATGTAGCAACCTAGACTAGGACAAGCAAAGTCGAGTATATATTCCGGATTATGTTCATTGCCTCTGAGGTTATCATGCAGTAGACATAATAGGCCAGTAAAGCAATTTTTATACCATATCCTGGTCTACACAGGAGCATTACAGCTGGCAGATAGTTCCCCATGTGTGGAAAAATATAGAGAGCAAGATATAAAACCCATGTAAGCACGTCGAGAATCATGGTGAAAACAAAATTGTAATACTGACTTTCCTCAGTACCCTTCGTGCCCCACGTTGGGCGCCAATTAATGTGTTGGTTTGAAAGTAAAACCAGTGCGAGACTCCAAGTCAGTAATACAATTTAATAGGAGAAAAGAGAAAAAAATAAAATACATGCAATAATATAAAAGAAACAACCACCAACACAGTCAGAAATACAACCTGACACTCTGTCAGTCAGGGTGTTGGTAGCAGTCCGTATAAATGGTGGCTGCAGTCCTCCTGGATGACAGATGTGGTTCTGTTGAAGCAGTGCTCCTGTAGAAGGTGCAGTTTTCCTCCGAAGATCCAGCAATGATGTGGAAAAAGGTCTGACTTTCCTCTGGGATCCAGTAGAAAGGTCTGCCCTCGCGTCCCAAACCCCAGTTTTTTTATCTAGGTAGGAAAGGCTTGGCTCCTGCCCCTGGTTGGGGCATCTCCCAATGGGGTGATGTAATCGTATCAGTCACACAATAGGACTTAATGGCCCATTAACGGAATATATCTTCTGGAGGAAGGATGGGTTGTGAATAGATAACGATGATCATCCCCCTGATCTTATCAGATGGCACATCAGCAGAGGATATCTCCCACAGAGATAAGGATCACCACCCCTCCCACATTTTAACAGATGGTGATAGAATACACATTTTTGCATTGTACCCCAGGACATACTGAAATAGATCCATTTTGAGAAGGGCTATGGATTTCTTAGAAGAAATCAAATCCCTATGTTAAAACGGTGTGGTGGGTGTTTTTTGTTCTTGTTTAGCTTTTAGTACTTGCAAGGCCCAATCGACTTCATAGTCCGAGATCCAAATAAGACCATGACATTCCAAAGAGGTGTTTCTTTTTGGTTGTTTTTCAATCTGTATATCTTTGGATTGTAACCATTAGAACTGTGCTTGAACTGGAAAGAAGTAGCTGAGGTTTCAGAAGTGGAACATACAGTGGAACGGTAAGCTGAGAGCATTGTGCAAGGAGAGGAAAGAGGGGAAAATGGTAAGAGTTTCCTGAGTCGGAAGGGACCCCTAGGGATCGTCAAAGTCCAACTCCTGGCCCTGCACAGACGCTCCAACAGTCCCACCCTCTGCATCCCTGAGAGCATTGGCCAAACGCTCCTGGATCTCTGGCAGCCTTGGGGCTGTGCCCATTGCCTGGAGAACCTATTCAGTGCCTGACCAGCCTCTGAGGAAAAAAACCTTTCCCTGATAGCCAGCCTAATCGTCCCCTGGCACAGCTCCTGGCATTCCCTTGGCTCCTGTCCCTGGTTGCAGAGAGCAGAGAGCAAAGCTGTCCCTGTGCTGCCCTTGAGAGGAGCTGAGACGTCTCAAGTGAGGTGTGATCTCAGTGTCCTCTCTGCAGCTGAACCAAATGCCCTCAGCCACTCTTTGTATGGCTTCCCCTCCAGCCTCTTCACTATCTCTGTGTCCCTCCTTTGGACATTTCTCCAATAGCCTGAGGTCTTTCTGACGTTGTGGCATCCAAAATTGCCCCCAGGGCTTGAAGAGAGCGCAGTCCCAGCCCGGAGCAGAGCAGGACAATCACCTCTCTCGAGCGAGCGGTGCCACAAGATAGAGACAGTTGTCAAAAATCAGCTGGAGAAACAAATCTAACAGAGAAACAAGTGATCTTGGCATAGGAAATGGAAGAAGCAGGGGAAAAAGAAGATGAGGAGTGGATTCCTTGTAAAAGTGAAGAAAATGAGCATGCAGAACAGGGACTAAGCATTATGCAGGTAAGTGAGCAAGGGAATAAGTTTGAAAGTGAAGGCAGTTTTGTCCAAAAGAAGGAGGAATAGGGATTCTTTTTGCTGAGAATGAATAGAAAGGTTTTTTTTCCGTTTAGTTTGTATATGAATCACCCAGGACTCTAGATCCTTTTGTGGGAAAATGGAGTGTGTAATGTTGCCAATCATTTTGGAGCGAATTTGGAGGTTTTTGGGGTCCCAGGTGAATTTTGGGTTGAATTCTGGGGATTTGGGGGTTCCTAGGTGAATTGCGGGGGGCCCGGGGGGGAATCTGGGGAGATCCAGGTGAGTTTTGAGGGGTCCCAGGTTGATTTTGGGGGAGAATTTTTGGAATTTGGGGGCATCCCGGGTAGCGAGGTTTGGGGTGAATTTGTGGAATGTGAGGACTCCCAGTTGAATTTTAGGGGGAATTTGTGGAATTCTAGGGATCTCAGGGGAATTTTGGGTGGAATTTGGTGTACTTTAGGGTATACATGTGAATTTTAGGGTTCTCATGTGAGTTTTGGGGATTCCAGGTGGATTTTGGGGTGAATTCTGTCGATTTTGCGGTATCCAGTTGAGCATTTGGGAGTCGTGGGAGAATTTATGGATGAATTTGGGGGGATGCAGGTGGATTTCCGGGGGAATTTTGGTGATTTTTGGGAGTCCCAGATGGGTCTTAAAGTTAATTTGTTGGAATTGGGGGTATCTGGCTGGGTTTTGAGGTGGATTGGAGACATTTTGGGAGGTGTTGGGGAAATTTGGTCTTGGGGGGGATTTGAGGGATTTTGGGTGTTGCAGGTGGGATTTTGGGATGAAGCCCTGGGATTTGAGGGTCCCCCGTTAATTTTGGGGTGAATTTCTGGAATTCTGGGAGTTGCCAGGTGAGTGCTGGGCATCCCAGGGGGGACTTCGGGGTGAATTTGGGGGATTTTGGGTTTCCCAGGTGAATTTCTGAGGAGAAAAGTTTCAAAAAGGTTTTTTCTTGAAAAGAAATTAGAGCCAGAAGGTTATTGAAAATTAATAGATGTGATGCAAGTAGGTAATATGCAGACAATACACAGCGAGACAAATCATGGGAAAAATACAGTGGTAACATGAGTGTGTGAGGATGGGATCAGTATAGCTAAGACTCAGTTGAAGTTGAATTTGGGAAAGCATGCCAAAAATAAGAATAATAAAGGCACCTACAGGTATTTCAGTGGGAAAAGGAAGATGAAAAGATACCTATCACTCCTCCCCTCTCCCCCCCAACCCCATAAGCCAGACAGGACTAGTGACAACAGACAAGGAGAAGGCTGAGGTACTCAACAAGTGTCGGTCTCAATTTTTACTGCCTGTCACTATTTCCACATCTGTCAAGTTATTGGACTGGTGGACTCGATTCTAAGCCATAGTAGCAGGTCAGCTTTCAGACCACTTGAGGAACCTGAGTATGCAAGACCATGGGACCCACCCAGAGGCATGTCTGGGCCCTGAGAGAACTGGCAGCTGTAGTTGCTAAGGTGCTTCCTCCATCATATTTGAGAAATCAAGGCAACCAGCTGACGTCTCCAGACACTGTGTTGTATTGACTCCAATACTCTTGGTCTTTTTTGTAAATCTTAGAGCTCTGAGTCAATTTCTGCAGAGGATTCCCAATGCAGTTTCAAAAATGGAATCTTTGTTATTGGTCCTCATGTTGATCTTGGATATTTCCATTTTCTGCACTCCTATATTTTTGAAACATTTGTAATGACTTAAAAGAAAGCTGAGACGAGGCATTATGCTCTTTCCAGTGATATAAATGGACCAGTATTCTTTTCAGACAAATATATTTTTGCTGTGTCTAAGCACATGTGCATACCTGTGTTTGATTTATGTGTCCAGGTTTTGGCAATGGGGCAGCCACAGGGCTGTCCTGTGACAATGGCCCAGGTGCTGCCCTGTCCCGCTTTCTTCCAACTGCCTCCACTTCAAGATGTCCTCCCTGCTGAGAGAAGAGGTTGGGTCAGCACCTTTAGAAATGTGACTTAATGGTTTCTTTTTTTCTTTTGTTTTGTTTTGTTATTTCTAAAGTAACTAAAAACCTTCACCCTGATTTTTTGATGTGTTGGGTTCTGGGTTTTTTTCCGTATTGGGTGGGTTTTTTGTGGGCTTTCTTTGGGGCTTTTTTTGTGTCTTTGTGGATTATTGTTTGGGTTTTTTTCTGTGATTTTTGGTCGGCTTTGTTTGTTCGGTCTGCTTTGTTTGTTCGTTTGTTTGTTTGTTTGTTACCGTTTTGTAGAGTTTTTTCAGCAAATTGATTGGAAAACTGAATAGTCCTCCACTATAGTCTCCTGGATTCACCTGAGACTCTTCCTAGGCATCTCCCTGATCCATTTTGCAATGAGTCTCACATCATTCTCCTGACGAAACTGTCTGCTTATGGTTTGGATGGGTGGGCTGTTTGCTGGGTGACAAACTGGGTGATGGCCAGGCCCACAGAGTGGTGGGAAATAGAGTTCATCCAGCTGGTCCCCAAGGCTCAGTCTTGGGCCCAGTCCTGTTTAATATCTTTATCAGTGATCTGGACAAGGGGATAGAGTACACGCCCAGGAAGATCACAGATGATACAAAGTTGGCTGGTAGTGTTTATTTCTTCTGGAGGACAGCAGGCTCTGCTTCTTCTTCCTCCTGTTCTCAGGTCGCTGCTCCTCTTCATCCCTCATTAAGTGTGCTGATTTTGTCACTTGGATGAGAAAACAAACAATTTTAGCAACAATACTAGTGGCAGGGTACAAGAAAGGACGAGTTCACATGAATCCCCCCCCAACAACAGACAATACCTGATGGCTCCACTGCCCAGCTTACTGACTACACCAGAACCCATTGTCCCCCGAAGATACTCCCTTCTCCCTGCCCCCAGCCATGATGTGAGATGGAATAGAATAACTAAGATTAAGATTCGCCCTACGCAACTCCACAATACTTCGATTCTGGGAAAAAAGATTTCTTGAAGTTCTATCATTTGACATCATTTGAATTTGAATTTGCATACTAAAAAGTGTAGGCAGAAACTCATGACAATATTAATAGCCCATTCTAGAATGTCGGAGATGATATACACTTCTTTCAAGAGAATGTGATACCTCACGTGACTTCTCCAGAATTTAAATGAAAAGCGGGAGTAGTCTACAAGATTCTTGCTGCCATCTGGATTTCCTGGTATTTGGCTGGTCTATGTAAGCCAACCAGCTATTCAGCAGAGGGAATATTAGTGTGATACTTGATGGTATGTGAGATGGAACACAGTAATTTATGGCTTTTTGCATAGTGATGAAGCTGTAAAGAAAGCTCCATAATGCTCAGACAAGGAGGCTGCTGGACTTCAAGCAGCAAAGGCCCAAAACAAACCAGTGAAAAGATGTTATTGAAAGAGAAAAAAAAGCCAGGTGGGGAGCAAAGTGATACTTAAGGGCAGTTTACTGAAAGAGGAAATCTAGTGAAAAAAAAAGTCCAAGAGTGAAGGAATAAGAGGGAAAATGAAACTAAGGAAGGAAATCAATCTCAGCTAATCATTTCAGAAGCTAACAAGTTGTCATTGCAATGATGCATAAAGTGAGAAATAATAAATATGCCTGCACCAAAATCTGAAATATGACATTTATTGCATGCTGTCTTTCCCGGAATCGTACAAGAGTCTGTGATTAAAGATCATCTAGTCCAACTTCCTAGCCAGGTAGATCTTAGAGTAGATCAACTTGTTCAAGACTAGCCAAACTGATAAGGAGCACTCTCAATGATGGGGCATCCACAGCTTCTCTGGAACACCCGTTTGAGTGTCTCACCAGCTTCATTGTAGAACAGTTTTTCCTTTTAGCCAATCTAAACCTAGTCTCAGTTTGAAAGCATGGCCCCTTGTCCTGTCTCTTCAAACCTTCCTAAAAAGTCTTTCTCCATTTGTCTTATACCCTCTTTACATATTCAAAGCCCACAATAGTGTCTCTCCAGAAACCTCTCTTCTCCAGGCTAAAAGATCCTACTTTTCACAAGAACCAGGTCATAAACTGAGATGGAAGACATCTCAGGAGATCAGATCATCCAACAGCTCAGCATAAGAATAGCTCTGAAGTCAGATCAACTAGCTTAGGGCTGTGTCTGTATGAATTTTGAAAATTACCAGGAATTGAAATGCTTCAAGGAAGAGAACTCTGGGTGGCTCCAGAAACAGCCTGAGAAACTCGAGCAAACTCGAAACCTCAGAAACTACCACTGCTTTCTCTCCCTCAGCCCAAGCAGTCACAAAGAAGTGCTCCCAGCAGGCTGGGATAGCACACATATACACTACATATACATGACAAGCATTGCCAGCAGCCACATCCTGCTCCTTTCTGTGGCTGGCAAGAGTGAGACTGGATGTTTACATGTGAGCAAACTGGGTCCCTCCAGCAGCTCAGACACTCCGCCTGCCTAGTGACCCCACTGAATTCCAGTATTCGCAGTGTCCCAAGGCCACAGCACTACTCCTCTTGCTGGCACAGACCATCACATGCCTCCTAAATCAGTCAGGACTCCCCTTGTCCCACAGCCAGCATCTCACGTGCTCTCCCCCAGGCCACTGCCATTGTTCACCAACTTCTCCACTTTGATCTTTGCTGGTGCTCTCAACACTGGCACACCCAGATGTTCTGCAGCTGTTGTCTCCTGGTGGAAAGGACTTGTAAAGCCATGTTTCCTAACAGGACTTCCACAACCTTTCAAAGCAACCTTTTCTGGGATATGAACAATCTCATTCAAATGTCAACATTTCTTTTCCCATATGTGAAATCAGAATTTACTTCTTCCGGGCAAGCCCAAAACAAGGCACAAACTACATTGTCCCTTCTGTTTCACATGCTGACTTGTTTGTAAACAATGCTAGGACAATACCTGTTTTGATCCAAGCTAATCTCTGGCCCTTATAGTGCTTTCGGTAGTGACTTTTGCTTTGCTGTTTACTTGATGTCCCATTGAATTGTTGAATCATAAACAGACTATCTGTCTGTATAGCAGCATAGCAGTGATGAATAAATGCAAGAGAAGGAGCAAGGTGATTGTTTTGCTAGACTCTTCCTAGAAACTGAGAAATCTGTTACTTAATGCTGACCACAGCAGATGGAGGAAGCATCCTACATGATGTCAAAGCAATCAAACTGTAATCACTTTTATGATTACAGTCAAGGCACTGCTTTTGCCCCCATAAGTGGAGTGCAGGGAATCTTAAAAGACGACACTGTAACTGGTGTACATGCTCACTGAGAAAATAATGCTTTTACAGCGGAGCAGGTCTCACCGCAGCTAAATCATGGCTTCAACTGTACACCGCCTGCAAAAAAGCCCACAAAAACACAAATGAAAGGATTTGGAACCCAAGGGAATCTGGGATGGTGACATTAGCTCACTTTGGTTTCTTTCCAAAATCTCAATTCCATTTTCTTCCGAGCCAATTATCCCACCTAACCTGAGATGTAATTTATGGATTTCCAACACATCCAGTTACATTAGAATTAGATTGCCACTAGGCAAAAAGACAGAAACAAGCAGTTAATTTCAGACTGAAACCAAGGGTGTTTAGAACAGAAATACTTGGACGAAACTATTCTTAATAAAACAAAAACTTTTAGGACTTAGCCATGTATTTTTGGAGGTGGAAAAAGTTTTACATCCAAAAGTCCCTAGGGAGCTCTCACTCAGTGCAATGTGCCTGGAAAGACGCTCTCGTTCGTCTTTCAAGGAACGATTCGTCACAGCAGAGGCAGCAGGAGCACAAGCTTGATGACGAGAAGGGACAATGTAGAAAACGTCCCTGTCATGACACATTTTCGTGTGCGATATGTCCCTCCAGCTCTTGGGACCATACGAAGCTCTCCGTACTGTGAGCGCTGCTACTTGCAGCTGAGAAGGACCATGGAGCTAGCAGCGAATTCGGAGAGCGCTGAGCAGGTTGTCAAGGAGCGAGATGTGCCCCTGCAATGCGGTGCTAATAGCAGCTTCCTCGCTGCGGGGGCGAGCTCCGGCCACAAGACCTTCTCGTGCTGGCAACAGATCTCTGTGAAGGGTGTAGGCGAAAAGCTTTCGTTTTCCATTTGAACTGTGAGAGAGGCAGACTGTTGCACGGAGCTCTGAGAACAGAGGTGCACGCCCTAGGCGGGCTTGGGCAGAAGCAGCGTTCTTGAGCGCTTGGCTGCCGGCACACTGCTGGCTGTGTGGCGCCGCTTCAGCGGCTTCTGGCCGCGGGGGAGTGAAAGGGGCGCCAGGAGTGGGAGAGGGAGGTGAACGAAGAAGCACAAGAACCGTGCTTGTGTGCACCACATTACAGGCTACTAGGAGAGGAAGGTGGCTGCCTCTCACTTGCCTTCCCAAGCGCCCTTAGCAGTCGAAAAGAGCAAGCTGAAGCACTGCTGCTTGTGCTGCTCCTTGGTTCCCTTGCAGCCCGCTGTGGAAACATTGGCGGTCACTTCTAGGCGCCGAGTTGCGGAGAGCACCACGGTAAATGCCGCGGAGATGGGAAATACAGACTGAAGCAAGGAGCTGGACGTGGCTTACGTGCAATAATAGAAGGGGAACCTAGGCACTGCCTCTTCAATCTGGCCCCCTCAGTTTTGGTAGCAACTTTTGCAAGTAGGCAAAGGGCGCTGCGAGTATGTAGAAGAGAGGGCAGCGAGACGCCGTGTGTTATGCGCCCTTTCAGCACTGCTTGACAGAGGGCTACTTTAAGAACGCCTTCTTCTTCCTCGCGTCCTTCTCGCTTCACTCTAGCTGCATGGAGTACACCACAGCGAAGGTGTGAGGAAGGGCACTGCCCCAGCTTTTGCCCTGGCGTGCAACAGCTGTGTGCTACTTTTCCAAGCAGCAAGAGCACTGAGAAGTGAAAGTGATTGTGAAGGAGCAATTTGGCTGCTCGTGTGCTCTTTGCTGCACTGCTCCCCCCAGCCCAGTGCCCTGCGGCTTCCTTCTTCGCCTTCTGCCGTCCACACAGAGCTGAACTCCAGCGGTCAGTTTCAGCTCTGCCCAACAGCTTGTCCTCAGTTCTGCGGGCAAGCACGCCCTGTTGCCTTGGCTCTGAGTGTAAAGTCCCCAGCGAGCTCTCACTCAATGCAATGCACCCGGAAAGACGCTCTCGCTCGTCTTTTAAGGAGCGATTCCAACGAGAGTTTGTGTTGTACCACCAACTGAAGAGTGCTTGACCGTACCTGTCTCCTGCAGCACCACACAATGGTCCATAAATCTTCCAACCTCTTGGCCAGGGGCCACTCACTTTGGAGAAGGACTATAAAAGAGCGATCCTCTGAGAAAGACCCTTTGAGATCTCTCCACTGACGAAGACCCGTCTATCGGATGACCCATGAGAGGCCCGTCTCGTCTGTTGGAAGCTATTTTCCCATCCCTTTCTTACCTTCCCCTCTCCCTATACTTGGTTTCCTATACCTCTCCCCCTTACCGTAACTGAGTTGTTGGCATTTGATGAAATGCATTGCTGTTGTTGAATAAACTGATTTTCTGCTGTTGAATAAACTGATTTTGTCCCCTGCACTTTGCCTGTTTGCACCTTTAAAATCAAAAGAACCATCATGACCCCCACTCTGTATTAATAGCGGATGCTGACATTAAATTGGCGTCACGGTCATGATATTCTGACAGACAGAAGGGATGCAAGGTTGTCTGTAGTCTGTATCAGGGGAAGGAAGTCTTACTCCAGCCTCACCTAGCTGGCCACCTTGGATGGGTGAGCCTGTCTAGAAAGCAAGGGGGGTTTTTCTGATTTCCCGCAGACTGCAGACACCTTGGTGTGGAGCATCCCCAGACTCGCTTGAGGGCTCTGTCGTCAGAATTTCACAAAAGATCTACTGGTGCAAAAGGCGGGACACTGTTGTTGTTGTTGTTGTTCATGATGTTTTTGATACTTGGTGTAGTGAAGAGACAACCTGGTGTTTTGTAACTAAGGAGTGCCTCCCAAGTAGTTTCGTCTCTTCACCGGTGAAGGGGGGCACACAGCGAAAGCTGTTTCGTTGTGTGTGGTAACTTAAGCAATAGACCTCCCTGTTGTGGTTTTTACTTATCCCTTCACAAAATGACTGAGAATTCCACCGTAACAGATAAAGCTGCATTTTATGCTCTATTAGCTAAGTGTAGCACCAGACCGTCCCAAGGTGGGGAGGAATGGGCGAACAGTAATTGGTTTAATCTGGAGAATGCGATTGATAGAATATATTCTTTGCAACATGAATCCAAGTTCAAACTGGGCAAAAATAAAACCATACTCTGCTCAGTTTTGGGAGCTTGTCTTACCGCAGCCATAGAAACTCGCTCTAAGCGAGTTAGTGAAGAAAGTACAATTATAGATTCTTTGCAAAATCTTGTTCAAATTCTGCAAAAACAATTAGATCCAGAAAGGAATGAGAACCGTTTGTTGCGAGATGAAAATCATTTGCTACAGGCTGCCCCAAGAGAAGAAAGTACCAAAAAAGTAAACCAGAATGAAACACACGCAGAAACAGAAGAGAAGGAGATTGTTCACATTAATCAAATTTATCCCCAAAAGGAGTTAACTATAATGACAAATCTTGGGGAACACTGCTGTCTGAAGTTGAGACCTATGGTTAAAACGCAATATACTTATCTTGGTCCTGATGATTTCGTACCAAATATTTCTACAAAAGAAATCCCATATTCTGCCACTGAATTAGCAAAACTGACAAAGGAATATGGGCGACTCCATCATGAGGCTTTTACTTGGCCCTAAAATGGAGTTTTTCCCTTTCTTCCTTTCTAGCTCAGGTGTTAGGGTGAAGTTTCCTTGGGCCCTTGCCTAATGGACGTAAATAAGATAACAAAGGAGGCTCTTTTCCCTAATGAAGTTACAGGGTTTATTTCTCGTGGGTAGCGAGGAAAAGAGGGAGGGGAGAAAAGAGGGGAAAAAGAGACAGAGGCCAGGGGGTACCGACCTTTTCTAAGGTCTGGAAAGGGGGGCAGGAAGAAATTGGATCCCAGCCTGCTCTGTATGGCCAGGAGGGGAGAGGGACCAAGATACAGGCCACAGCAGGGGTCACGGAATGTACCATTTACTATGTATCTAGGAAACGCAACATCTCCCCGTTTTTTTGTTTAACAAAGTTGAAAGAAGGATATTAGTTTCATTCAAATTATGATGTTGCCCACCACTTGCAGTTGGTCGGAGGGTTAGATTGTTCTAAGTTTTTCATTTCTATGTGATTGACTACTGAGGTCGAGGGAATGAGACCATTAATGGCCTTGAAAACTAAGTGACGTAGGGTCCCGAATGCCGTTATTACAAGGAAAAGAATAACAAAAATTAACATAATTGTTTTGACTACAGATGTCCACCACCCTGTGAGTCCCCAGCTTTTGAACAGTCCATTGAACCAATCTTCAGATTCTTTTTTCACTTGTCCAATTAAGTTGTTCATGTTTCGGAGGGCAGCATGGATGTTAGGAGGTTTTGAGGTCAGGTCCATACAGCAAAGTCCTTCAAATTCCTGGGACTCATGTCCGTGCAGTAGCAAGAGAAAATCTATAGCAGCACGATTTTGTAGTGTGGCCTGCCTGGTAATTTCCTCGTCTTCTAGGAGGGAGCCGATTGCGGTGCATGTTAAGTTTGCTTGTTTGACTACCCAACACTTTAGGTGGCCCAATTCGCCTAGAGCTTTAGTTGCTGCAACCCACGGAAGAAACAGGGACACAGCAATTCTTTTGGACTTGGCCCAATGGAAAATTTCAGAATCACAGTTTGGGTCCAAATTGTCTGCACTTCTTTTTTGGATTTTATTACCTGATTTGTTTTTGTGCGTCCAATCGTTTATTAAGGTTTCGTTGGGTGCCAACAGGGACAACAGACCCAAGGTGCATGGCCCTCCTAAGAGCCAAGAAGGGATCCCTGCCCACACCCGGTCTCCACAAATTAAGAACAATCCCTTTGGGAGGCTTTTGGGGCTTGAATAAGTTAGGCTGTCAGCTGCAATATGGCTTAGAGTATTGCACCACCTTTTGGCAGTGAATTCCCCACGATATCGCATTATGTTGTGGAATTCCTTTATGCTAGAAGGTTTTGGGAAGATCCTAAAGTGAATGCAATATTGTGCCGGGTAGGAACCTAACAGCTCTTGTTATTGGGGTTCCTGAGTTGATTTGGGCAAACTTGGCAGCAACTCCTCTATGGGGTTCTTACTTACCCCAGCTTGCTGTCTATGATTTTTGTGTGATGAAATGGTGTGTGACTCAGGAATTTCATTGGACAAGTGTGTTTCAAAACTGGCTGAATATTCTCCAGCCTTCAATGGGATTCCTACCAGGCAGGTGGACATAGGATTTGCTGTTGCTGCTGTGGACAGACATATGTTTTCTTGTTGGAGCGTCTGTGCCAGGGTCACCCAGATGTTCTGACGTGATTGAGGGACGATCCATGCCGCTGCTAGACTGTTCAGTGTTAGCAGGAAGACAGCTTGGATGGGGTTCATCAGGGGACTGAGAGAAGAGAAGCTTTTTTCTAAAAGGAAAGACAAACATTATAAAACCTGTTAAAAGTCTCTATCTGCCGCAATGCCAGCCTCGATGAGGATTTTTTTCCTTTTTTCTGGCGGCGTCTTCTTTTTGAAGCCACAGCCACCTGCTCCTCGTTCCCCTCAGTTGGAGCAGGATGTTTGGGAACATACGGTTTCACCCACTTTTGGGGTATCCACCGAGGGCCTGAGGGAGTGGATACGCACCCATAGCCACGCCCCCAGGTAACGAGCTCATAGGGACCTTTGATTTCCCAGATTTCTGGGTCCCTAATCAAAACTGGATTATGTTGGGATAACTTGAACTGTTTACCACTATTAAAGTGACGTACCACAGGTGGACTCATGTCCTCAAATGAACAATTCAGGAAATTGATAGTAAACATGGCTTTGCAGAGCTTCTGCTGTGGAGACATCCACGCCGTTGAACTGCTCTGTGTAGCCAAAACCTGCTTGAGTGTCTGATTAGCTCGCTCAACTACACCTTGGCCTGTGGGGGAGTGGGAGGTGCCAGTTTTATGTTCCACTCCCCACTGCTGGATGAATTCCAGGAACTCCTTGGACTTATACGCTGTGCCCTTATCAGTTTTGATTTCCTTAGGGATCCCCAACACTGAAAAGGCTTGCACTAGGTGTTTTTTGGCGTGCGCCGCCCTTTCTCCTGCATGGGCAGAGGCATAGACTGCACCTGAATATGTGTCAATGCTAACATGCACATATTTGAGGCGACCAAAACTAGGAATGTGTGTGATGTCTGTTTGCCATACCTCACAACTGCCAAGAGCTCGGGGGTTAACCCCCATGCCTATTGAGGGCATGGTGTGCAGCTGACAATTGGGACAGGTGGCCACAATGGCTTGAGCCTGACTCCGTGTTAGCTGGAACTGACGCATTAGACCTGGTGTATTCTGGTGATACTGCTGGTGGCTCAGCTTTGCCTGCTGGAAGATGTCAGGAAGGTGTGCTTGTTCTGCTGGGGTTGCTTGTTCTGCTGGGGTTGCAAGGGAGTCTGCCTGACGGTTCCCTTCTGCAATTTCGCCTGGCAAATCTGTGTGTGATCTCACATGCATCACATAGAACGGGTCTTCTCTATGAGAAATCAAATAAATTAGTTTGGAAAGCAACCTGAAAAGCTGCTCATTTTTGATGTCTCTGAGCACTGCCTGCTCTGCCCTGTACACTACCCCCGCTACATATGCTGAGTCTGTCACCAAGTTTATTGGCTCTGAGAACTGTTCAAAGGCTCTCACGACTGCTGCCAGTTCAGCTACCTGGGGTGACCCTTCCACAAACTCAACATCAGCTTCCCAATGCTGAGTCTGAGGATCTCTCCAAGTCATCACCGACTTGTGGGATGCCCCAGATGCATCCGTGAACACTGTGAGAGCTTTGAGTGGTCTCCGACTCCTCACGAGGAATGAGGTGGAATTCCTCATTAAACAGCTTGTGAGACGGGACATGGACTGATATTTGTCCTCTGTAGCTGTCCAGGGATAATTGGAGACTGGCATTGCTCTGGAGCAAATGCTCAAACATCTCTTTAGTCAATTTTTCAGGAGAGTTCTTTCCCTCCTCAGACAGTTTAACAGGGAGGTGAATACATGTGAAGTCACAACCAGCTAGTTCATACAGTCTGATCCTTGCTTTCCGAATCAGCTGAGCTATTAACTCTTGTGGCTTAGTGATAGTTTTGGATCTTTGGTGGGAGAGGAAGACCCACTCTATGATTAACAGTGACTCTCTCTGCTCCTTGATCCATTGGAATATTAACCCGTGGAAGTGTGGCAGTTTTCCTAGGACAATGAATTTGAAGGGCAGCTCCGGCTGGTAACGGTGAGCTTGCCTCTCTCCTAAGGTCTTTTGTACCTTTTCGATTGCAGTCTTTGCCTCTGGGGTCAGTTCCCTGGGAGAAAGCATCTCTCTCTCCCCTTTCAATAAATTGAAGAGAGGTTCTAGGTCCTCATTAGTGAGGCCTAGCCAGGGCCTAACCCAATTCAATGACCCACACAGGGAATGGAGATCTGCTAAGGTTTTTGGATTACAATTAATTTCCAATTTCTGCGGAACAATGGTCCGTGCAGTAATTTCCAGGCCCAGGTACTTCCAAGGTGGCATCCTTTGGACTTTGTCCTCCTGCAATTCAAATCCAGCAGAGGTTAAAACTTTAACCACTAGGTCAAGTGTGTCTTGGAGTAGAGAGTTATCGGGTGCACACACTAGGACATCATCCATGTAATGAAGGATGATGGCCTCCCCCCTCTGGGCAAGCACCTGGGACAGCAATGAGGCCACATTCCACTGGCAGATGGAGGGACTACATTTTAATCCCTGGGGCAAAACTCTCCAGTGGTAGCGCTTCATTGGGGCTTCTTGGTTGATGGTAGGAACCGAGAAGGCGAACCTTGGGGCATCCTCTGGGTGTAGGGGAATGTGGAAGAAACAGTCCTTGATGTCTAGAACAGCCAATTGCCAATCTCTGGGAAGCATTGTTGGAGAAGGCATTCCAGGTTGGAGAGACCCCATGTCCTCAATTACTTTGTTTATTTCCCGGAGGTCGTGAAGCAGCCTCCACTTGTCCGTCCCCGGTTTCTTTATCACAAAAAACAGGAAATTCCACGCACTTGTGGTCTCCTCCATGTGGCCTTCAGCCAATTGCTCCTCCACAAGCTGCTCAAGCCCCCTGAGCTTCTCCTTACTCATCGGCCACTGTGCTACACACTTTGGGGTATCATCTAGCCATTTCAACTTTTGGGTAGGGCGCCTCACAGTGGCCGCTTCTAAAAATCCCGAGGAGTTTTAGGAATAATCAATTTCACCCCCCACTGGGACATGGTGTCTCTCCCCCATAGAGGGCATTTATAATCTGTAACAAATGGACGGATGCTAGCCAATTTTCCATCCGGCCCCTCAATTTGTATGATGCTTTTTGATATTTTTGCCAATTTGACTCCTCCTACACCCTGGATTCTGCCTGCCACAGGCTGAAGTTCCCAATGTGACGGCCACATCCTTTCGCGTATGATACTCACATCAGCACCCGTGTCCAGTACCCACACCACATGGAAGTGATCTGATCCATGGGTTAGGTTGCATGCCAGAGAAGGCTCGTCCTCACCCACCACTTCTGCCCAGTAGACTTCAGGTGATTTTCCATCTACTGGGACCTCCTGTGGAACAGGAATGGCCTGGGCAAGGATTTGTCCCTCAGCCATGTAATATGGTGGTAGAGGACATCGTGCCAGGAGAATGAGGCCAGTTATGATTCCCTTGATGGTCATGGGAACCACCTCAATCTCTAGGGGTGTGTGTGCTGTGTCACCGACAACAAAGTACTCACTGTCCAGTTTCATGTGGTTTAACGTCACGTCCTGTGTACTGTTAGGTAAGTCCACTGTTATGACTGTCCAATCAGGTGACCTGAAATGAAAACCTTTGTTAGTCACAAGCCTAAAACGGCCTAGTGGCTTCCAAACCTTGTTAATTGAACATTTGATATTTTCATTGCCATACATCCCCACACCCTCTATCCCATCCTCCCCCTTTTTGTTTATTAAAAGAGAGTCTTTTGTGAGTGTGGAGCCTGCAGTATTTATAGCCGAGCGCGCTATGGTGTTAATGGCAGGTACGTGCTGTAAAGCTAGTTTTTTTGTTTGTTGGTCTTCTTCTGTTTTTGGTTGTGTGGACAGTCTCTGGCGAAGTGTCCTGGCTGCTTGCACTGGAAGCAGATGATGTGCTGCAGTTGCTCTGGTGACATTGGTTGCTTCTTGGCTTCTGGTGTTACAGTTGCCGTGGTCTTTGGGTGTGCCAGTCCTGGATTTCTCTCGTGTCCACTGAGCAGTTCTGCTTTTCTGACGCAGGCTTCTATCATCTGTGCTAAGCTAGGTGCTGGCTCGAGGGGAAGGCCAAGAATAAGCCTACGGCAGGTTTAATTAGCATTCATCTGAGCCATCTCTTTAATTAATTCAGCTTGTACCCCTGGATCAGACACCTGTCTTTCCACTTGCGCACGAAGGCGGTCCATAAACTGTAAGAAATTCTCAGAAGCAAAGTGTTTAATGTTAACATAACTGCCTTTAGTATCTACTCTTGGTAATTGATTAAAAGCCTTTTCTGCAACATTGCATATTTTATCCAGGACAGACTTGGATAGTACTCTGGTTTGGCTTTCGGGGCAATGCCAATCCTTTTCCCCACATAGGTGTTCATATGTTATGTCATTATCAGCATCTTTTGCATCATCTGAGCTTTTTAAAAGCTCTAGTAAAAGCACTTTCAAAGATCTTTTCCTCAGGCTTTCCCATAGATCATATTCTGAAGGAGTTAACAGACATCGGAAAAGCTCTTTGATATCATATGGAACCAGTTCGTTTGAGTTAAAGGTGGCTCTCATCATGCCTTTAAAGATGTCACTATTTCTACCAAATTCTCTCTGTACTTTACAAATTTCCTTTTTTATCTTGATAGGACAAAGGTTGATAACTTCTTCTACCATTCCTCTTACCAAGATAAACTACAGGAGCAACTGATGGTATATACTCTTTTTCCTGGTGTTGACTTTCAGGGCTGGGCATCCACCCCCCACCCCGACCGGGAGGCTGCCCACCCCCCCCGCACCACGGGGACACCATCTGCCCCGCAGGGGCTGTGAGCTGATCCCTCCCCACCCTCACTGGCACTGAACTCAGCAGGGGCTCCACTGCCCTCCCCCACACCGCAGCAGCTTGGAGGGAAGGAATGTGAAACCGGAGCGGGGGAGGGGTGGTGGGATTCAGGGTTGCAGCACCTGTGGGCTGGGTCTCGGAGGGGCAAGGGGGCAGTGGAGCCGAAGGCAGGGATGGGTTATGGTAGGGGACAGGCTTAGGGGCAGGGACCGGAGGGTGAAGGGGGTTGCGGGATGAAGGAGGAGACACGTGGTTGCCACCATATGGGACCCCCCCCCTACAGGCTGCATCGCATGGCCAGAGCTATCTGGGACCCTGACACATTCAGGTGTAGCCACGTGGCCGTTGCCCAGAGGGGAAGGGAACAAGGAAGGAGTGCTGACAATTTTTGAAAAATTATCAGAACCGGGATACCGGGGAGGACCCAGGGACTCAGAGCAGCCATAGCAGTGCTGGGAGCCCTGCACCCCCCAGGGAGACCCGTGGGTCCCCTCCAGGTCCGGGTTATAGTGTTTTCGGTAAAGGGAAGGTGAGTCTGAACCGTTTTGCTGCTGCTGTCTGTTGTTTTCTGTCTGAATTTAAAGTTTCCGAATTTGTAAAAAAATCGGGAGGAATACAGAAGATGTTTTATCTCCATTTTCCACTTTTAAAGTTAATAAATCCCCTATTTCATCCCAAAATGAAATCGAATTTATATGTTGCAATTCAAGGTCAGATTTTTCAACAGACAGACAGCTGGCAAAATGGGCTAATTTTTTCTTAGATATTACAACATTTCCTGAATTTATTATTTCCCTGAGTTGGTTTCTTATACTCTTTTGTAAGGCAGATTGCTGTAAGGCCATGATGTTTAGCAATTTGCCACTATATCTACCCCACTACAGTTAAAAACACAGGAAAGGAATTACTTGTTAAAACCTGCCAGGTACACTACGGTTTTCAGGCTTTACTGGATGCGGAGCCGATGTTAATTTCGCCATTTCTGTTGGTAAAACCCACGTGGAACCCGCAGCGCTGTAGGGACTGACCCCGCCACAAAAACCCACAAAAACCACAAGAAACCTCCTTGCCACCGCTTTGAAATCGATCAAAGCTGCCTGCCTGCAGCCGTGCCTGGGTGACTGCGTCCAGCCCCCACCAGTCCGCACACCACACCACATGGTCGCGGGAACACCGAGCCGTCACGCAGGCCGAGCACACGCCCGTGCCATGTCTCTCCTCGAGAGTGGCGCCACGCCAGCCAAATGCCACCGGTGAGACCCCCACGCGGAGCTCCAGGAACCCATCCGCAGCGAAAGGAGGCTTCTACTCACCTATTTTTTTCTTGCAGGCAGAGGCGTCTGAGTAACTGTAGTGGGCCTACGTCCAGAACCGACCTGCCTGGGCTTCTGACAGGCTCCCGGTTCGTGCTTAAAAGTCTTCGAACTGCACAAAATGCAGCTAAAAGAAATTTAAGCTAGTTTATCAGCTCCAAGGCATCTTGAATCCCGAAAATAGGAGTCACAGCCGAACGTGGGGTGCTCTGTAGAGACCATTCACTTAGGGCGCCAACTGAGGCTTTTTCTCGGCCCTAAAATGGGGTTCTTCGCCCTTCCTCCGGTCTAGTTGAGGTGTTAGGGTGATGGCTCCTGGGGCCCTTGTCTCATGGACGAAAGTAAGATAACAAAAGGGGCTCTTTTCCCTGATGAAGTTACAGGGTTTATTTCTCGTGGGTAGCGAGGAAAAGAGGGAGCAAGAGAAAAAGAGGGAAAAAGAGACAGAGGTCAGGGGGCACAGATCTTTTCTAGGGTCTGAAAAGGGTGGCAGGGAGAAATTGGATCCCAGCAAGCCCTGTATGGCCAGGAGGGGAGAGGGACCAAGCTACAGGGCATAGCAGGGGTCACAGAATGTACCATTTACAATGCATCTAGGAAATGCAACAGTATTTCCTACATGCTCGATTAGAGGCACATTAGAAGAGCAGTATGGACCTGAGGGGCAGATGCACATACCTTCACAGACTTGGCAGTGGGACTGTGGTTAGAGCTGGAGGTTTGATATTCTTCGTGATAATTTGAGCCGTTAAAACAAAGCCAGAGGTAACAGGCCAAGTGACAATACAATGCCAGGTTGCGGAAAGAGAATGTTACTTATTTGAACACCTGCATAAATTCCCCATCATTCTCTTTGTTTAGGAGACCAAGCCAATGTCCGTGTAAATGAAAACAAGTGTGAATATTGATTTTTCTTGAATCAAGACTCAGCTTTCTGTCCAAGTCAAAGGCAAATAAACCAGAAAGGCTCCGCTGAGCACAGTGCAGAACTAACATGGAAGACAGTAATTTGACCTCTTGTGTAAGCTGTGTTGGAATAGTTCCCCATCCAAGAGGAAGGATGTCTAATGCTTCTTTGGAAATATTTTAACTTCTGTGCATTTCTTTCTTTGTAATGAACTAATCGCTAACAAGCCAGGACGTGATTTTGTTCAGTAGAAACAGATCAATGGCAACATTTCGCCAAAAGGTTTTATGAGATTGATCAGGAAGTTCGATTTAGATTTAAAGGCACTGTAGTCATATTTAATTTTATTTCTCTCTGTACTTGAGTCTCTTAAACAGGGACCTTCAATTGGACAGGAACGGGACACTGAAGCAAATTGTAATGGATGACGTAATGGCTTACCCAGAAGCATTTTGTTGGAATTGATTTCTTCTAGGTATCCCTCAGCCAGAATTTTAGTGTCAAGGAAAGCTTCAAACAGGTTAAACAAAAATTCCACTACAGTCATCTGCTGGGATCCTCCTGTTACCCCAGAAATAGAGACGGATTCTTCTCCTACATACTTTGATGGCATCAGAGTACATTGGGCGCCGGTGTCAACCAAAGCCTTATGTTTTTTTGGGTTAGATGTGCCAGGCCATCGGATCCACACAGTCCACTATATCCGATTATCCCTCTCCTCTACCTGGCTAGAGGCAGGGCTCCTCTATTCCTGATCTTGGTACACGTCGCTCTCTTCCTGTAAATAGGTTCTTGAGGTTCCTTCAAGAGGATCAGTCATATCATCATTCTGATACTGTCTGGAGTTCTGTACACAAGAGACTGGAGCAGCATTGACTCTAGATGAGCTTCTTGTGGTAGGTGTCCCTCTTTTCAGCTCACGTACCCGGGCTGCTAAGGAGGAGGTGCGTTTTCCATCCCACTTCCTCATGTCTTCTCCATGCTTCTGAAGGAAAAAACAGAGGTTACCTCGTGGAGTGTGTCATCTGTCCCCGCCTGAGGAACGCCGGCTCCTAATGGCAGAAACTCTTGTTGGTTTTGGAGAGATCTGGTAGTTGTTTTCCTTAAGTTCTTTTTTTAGTTTCTGATGGCTCTCTTCAATCAAGCTTCGGACTTGCTCCACCAGCCTTGTTTCCACGGATGAGACATGGGTACGAAATGGGGCTGTGACAGTGTCCTCATCAATTCTTAGTTTATTGGCCAAGACGCCTACCATGTCCTCACCTTCCCTCCACTGCAGCGTTGCCAGATAAGGGGAATACATAACTGATCCAAGCCGTGCAAATCTCAGCCACATCTGTGACGTGCACCGGACACAGTCTGGGCTCTTAGGAAATCTCTCATCTTCTGAGAAAATGATCTCCAGTACGGCCAATTCCCTCAGGCATCGGATACCTTGTTCTATTGTGCTCCATTTTCCTTGGTGCACCTGGAGATCTTCTTTACAAAGGTATCTCTCCTTCACACTTGTCAGTAGTCACCGCCAGAGGCTGAGAGTTTCTTGGGTTCTCCCAATCCCCTGGTCAATGACCACATCCCGGGACAGAGATCCCAGTTGCCTGGCCTTACATCCATCCAGAATGGTGTCATTGGCTGCAGCGTCCCAGATGCGGAGCAGCCAGGTCAAGATGGACTCATTTGTCTGGCGGGTGAATTCCCTCCGCAGGTCACGCAGCTCACCCAGGGATAGAGAGCGAGTGATGATTTCTGTCTCTGTCTCTTCCGCTGGGTGCGAAGGTCCTGCCACGTCCTCCTCAGTCACTATGCGAACTGATTTGCTCTTTGATTTCTTCTTCTGAACGGGGGCAACTGCTACTGGTCTAGGCTGTTCTGGCTCAGTGATGGTTTGTGTGGAGATGCTGATGGCGCTTCTGTCTTTTTTTCTCCTCTGTGGCAGTCTGTGTAGACACGGACACTGTTGCTTTGCTTTTGGCTTTTTCCTCCTCTGTGGCAGTCTGCATAGACACGGACACTGTTGCTTTGTGTTTGGTTCTTCTCCTCTTTATGACATTGTGTGCAGACGTGGACGAAGTTGATTTGTTTCTTTTTTCCTCTTCCTCAAGATTATGCAGCAATACACCATGTCGTGTTTTATTTCTAAGCACATTGTAGGCTGTGGAGAGGAGACAGAGCAGAACTAACAACAATATTATGCTGTCTTTAGCATCCAGCGGGAACTCAATATTTCCAAAAACTACTGAATCAGGCTGGAAAGATAGGAAAAAATCATTCTTTACCCCGCCCCCCAAGGGCTGGGTGTGATTGCTAAACCCAGGATGTAGCACCCTAGACTAGGACAAGCAAACAAAGTCGAGTATATATTCCCAATTATGTTCATTGCCTCAGAGGTTATCATGCAGTAGACATAATAGCCCAGTAAAGCAATTTTTATACCATATCCTGGTCTACACAGGAGCATTACAGCTGGCAGATAGTTCCCCATGTGCAGAAAAATATAGAGAACAAGATATAAAACCCATGTAAGCATGCTGAGAATCATGGTGAATACAAAATTGTAATACAGACCTTTCACAGTACCCTTCGTGCCCCACGTTGGGAGCCAATAAATGTGTTGGTTTGAAAGTAAAACCAGTGCGAGACTCCAAGTCAGTAATACAATTTTATAGGAGAAAAGAGAAAAAATAAAATACGTGCAATAATATAAAAGAAAAAACCACCAATAAAGTCAGAAATACAACCTGACACCCTGTCAGTCAGGGTGTTGGTAGCAGTCCCTATAAATGGTGGCTGCAGTCCTCCTGGATGACAGATGTGGTTCTGTTGAAGCAGTGCTCCTGTAGAAGGTGCAGTTTTCCTCCAAAGATCCAGAGATGATGTGGAAAACGGTCCGAAATTCCTTTGGGATCCAGTGGAAAGGACTGCCTTGGTGTTCCAAATCACAGTTTTTATCTAGGCAGGAAATGTTTGGCTCCTCCCCCTGGCTGGAGCATCTCCCAATGGGATGATGTAATCTTATCAGTCACACAATAGGACTTAATGGCCCATTAACAGAATCTATCTTCTGGAGGAAGGATGGGTTGTGAAAAGATAATGATGATCATCCCCCTGATCTTATCAGATGGCACATCAGCAGGGGATATCTCCCACAGAGAAAAGGATCACCACCCCTCCCACATTTTAACAGATGGTGATAGAATAGACATTTTTGCATTGTACCCCAGGACAGGGGTGAATTTGTGGAATGTGGGGAGTCCCAGTTTAATTTTAGGGGGAATTTGTGGAATTCCAAGGATCTCACAGGAATTTTGGGATGAATTTGGTGAATTTTAGGGTATACATGTGAATTTTAGGGTTCTCACATGAGTTTTGGGAGTGCCAGGCTGATTTTGCGGTGAATTCTGTCGATTTTGGGGTATCCAGGTGAGCATTTGGGAGTCGTGGGAGAGTTTTGGGATGAATTTGGGGGGATGCAGGTGGATTTTCCAGGGAATTTTGGTGATTTTTGAGAGTCCCAGATGGGTCTTGGAGTGAACTTGGTGGATTTGGGGGTATCTGGGTGGGTTTTGAGGGGGATTGAAGAGATTTGGGGGTGAATTTGGGAGGTGTTGGGGGGACTGGATCTTGGGGGTGATTTGAGGGATTTTGGGGGTTGCAGGTGGGATTTTGGGGTGAAGCCCTGGGATTTGGGGGTCCCCTGTGAATTTTGGGGTGAATTTGTGGAATTGTGGGAGCTGCCACGTGAGTGCTGGGCATCCCAGGGAGGACTGCGGGGTGAATTTTGGGGATTTTGGGTTTCCCAGGTGAGTTTCTGCGGTGAAAAGTTTCAAAAAGTTTTTTTCTTGAAAAGAAATTAAAGCCAGAAGGTTATTGAAAATTAATAAATGTGATGCAAGTAGGTAATATGCAGACAATACACAGCGAGACAAATCATGGGGAAAATACAGTTGTAACACATGAGTGTGTGAGGACGGGATCGGTACACCTAGTGCAAGCCTTTTCAGTTTTGGGGATCCCTAGGGAAAACTTAACTGATCAGGGCGCAGCATATAAGTCCAAGGAGTTCCTGGAATTCGTCCAGCGGTGGGGAGTGGAACAAAAAACTGGCACCTCCCACTCCCCCACAGGCCAAGGTGTAGTAGAGAGAGCCAATCAGATGCTCAAGCAGGTTTTGGCTAAACAGAGCAGTTCAACTGTGTGTATGTCTCCACAGCAGAAGCACTGCAAAGCCATGTTTACTATCAATTTCCTGAATTGTTCATTTGAAAACATGAGTCCACCTGTGGTACGTCACTTTAACAGTGGTAAACAGTTCAAGTTATCCCAACATCCTCCAGTCTTGATTAAGCACCCAGAAACCTGGGAAATCAAAGGTCCCTATGAGCTCGTTACCTGGGGGCGTGGCTATGCGTGTGTATCCACGCCCTCAGGCCCTCGGTGGATTCCCCAAAAGTGGGTGAAACCGTATGTCCCCAAACATCCTGCTCCAACTGAGGGGAACGAGGAGCAGGTGGCTGTGGCTTCAAAAAGAAGACGCCACCGGAAACAAGAAAAAGAAATCCTCATAGAGGATGACATTCCGGCATATAGACAATTTTAATAGGTTTGACAATGTTTGTCTTTCCTTTTAGAGAAAAGCTTCCCTTCTCTAGGTCCTGTGATGAACCCCATTCAAGTTGTTTTCCTGTTAACACTGAACAGTTTAGCAACTGCATGAATCGCCCTTCAGCCATGTCAAAACATCTAGATGAACCTGGCACACACACTCCAAAATCGTGCTGCAGTAAATTTTCTCCTACTACTGCACGGTCATGAGTGCTAGGAATTTGAAGGACTTTGCTGTATGGACCTGACCTCGAGAGCTCCTAACATCCATGCTACCCTAATCTGAAAACTGGTTCAATGGACTGTTCAAAGGCTGGGGATTCACTGGGCGGTGGGCAAAGTCATAATTTAAATGAAACTAATATCCTTCTTTCAACTTAGTAAAAGAAAAAACATGGAGATATTGCATTTCCTAGGAGGATTGCAAATGGTATATTCTGTGACCCCTGCTATGCCCTGTAGCTTCGTCCCTCTCCCCTCCTGGCCATTCAGGGCTGGCTGGGATCCAATTTCTCCCTGCCCCCCCTTTTCAGACCCTAGAAAAGATCTGTACCCCCTGAGCTCTGTCTCTTTCTCCCTCTCTTTCTCCCTCTTTTCCTTGCTACCCACGAGAAATAAACCCTGCAACTTCATCAGGGAAAAGAGCCTCTTTTGTTATCTTATTTAGGTCCATGAAGCAAGGGCCCACGAGGATTCATTCTAAGACCTGAGCTAGACCAGAGGAAAAGGTGAAGACCCCATTTTTGGGGCCGAGAAAAAGCCTCAGCACTGCTGCTTGTGCTGCTTCTTGGTTCCCTTGCAGCCTGCAGTGGAAATACTGGCGGTCACTTCTAGGCGCCGAGTTGCACACAGCACCACGGTAAATGCCGCAGAGAAGGGAAATACAGAGTGCAGCGAGGAGCTGGACGTGGCTTACGTGCAATAAGTAGAAGGTGAACCTAGGCACTGCCTCTTTAATCTGGCCCCCTCTGCTCTGCTTGCAACTTTTGCAAGTCGGAAAAGGGAGCTGCAAGTATTTAGAATAGAGGGCAGCGAGACGCCGTGTGTTATGTGCCCTTTCAGGGCTGCTGACAGAGGGCTACTTTAAGAACGCCTTCTTGTTCCTCGCGTCCTTCTCGCTTCGCTCTAACTGCATGCAGTACAGGACAGCGAAGGTGTGAGGAAGGGCACTGCGCCAACTTTTGCCCTTGCTTGCAACGGCTGTGTGCTACTTTTCCAAGCAGCAAGAGCACTGAGAAGTGAAAGCAATTGTGAAGGAACTCGTTGACTACTCGTGTGCTCTTCGCTGCGCTGCGCTTGCAATCCCGGTGCCCTGCGGCTTCGTTCTTCGCCTTCTTTACCATTTAAAGCAGATTTGAACCCCTTGAAGACTGGTGGGGTGAACTTCAATATCCGTGTGATGTATTGGGAAAAGTTTTCACCTGCTGCCACTTCCTCACAGTAAGTACCATTATTGAAGTAGCCCCAGAAACACACACTTAGAGTGCGATAGCTCTGAATCCATGTGGCCATCTTCCAGAGAAAATTAAAAATCCATGAATTCCTCAACGGATCAATCCACAAAACGAACCGGATAACAGCCTCAGTAACCTTGGTTATGAGACTCATGTTTAAAAAAGGCCTTGCAAATTGGTGAGATATAGCAGTGACCGCATGGAGGCCAATCCAGGGTAAGCTGGACAGCATGGTGTCACCTACCACAAGCTTGGGTAATTCAAGAACTGTTATTCCCTTTTCTACCCCTCTCTCAATGTCCTCAGGCAATGCATCATGTCCCGGGCGCCAAAATCTGTCTTGGTTTGAAAGACAGGTATGGTCTAAGGAAAGGCAAGAGCCCCTTTCCTGCGATGCAGAGTGCAACCCCCCTACATTTTAATTATTTTAGTTTTAAATCAGAGGCCTTCAGGTAGGAGATGTGGGGATATGAATAACAGTTCTCTACTGATATCTAACAAGGCAGAAAACAACAACAGCTATAAAAATTGACAACAGAACAGAACAGTATAACTCACTTCCAGTCCCTTTTGGCCACAGGCTGTCTCCCTGCGCTCAGTTACCGGTGCTGTGGGGGCAGGACAGGTCCTGCGCAGTTGAAGCGGGCTGGAGTGACGGCGGCAGCGGCCCAGGGGTGAGAGGGATGGGGAAAGTGACTCCCCCCTCACGGTGTCGGTCTTGGTGCTCGGCAGAGTGTCTGGAGGTAGTAGGGTGAGGTGGGAGAGCAGCAGAGCAATGTCCAAAGGCAGGGTGCGTGGATCTCAGTGCTGGGGTGGCAGGGGAGATGCCAGATCTGAGCATGGGGTGTCCTCTCCCTTCACGAGCCAAATGAGAGAGTTTTCCAGCCCGCTCCCGACCCCCGTCAAACTTTTCCTTTTTCCGGTTTCCCCCGCCCCTCCCTCCACCCACCTCCCTGCGAGAGAACATTATCTTAAGGTGTAGCCACTTAGCATAACAATGGGAGAAATTCCAAAGAAAGAAAAGGGAAGCATTCAACCCCCAACATTATCCACCCCTTTCTTTCTCCCATACTAATATGCTATATCAAATTAAACCGTTACATTATATACACATACATGCAGTTAGAGACATAGGCACAGTACTATAGGTATTTCACCCTAAAACAAGGTCTCCTTGGGGTATGCATCGCATCTCTCCACTCTTTTGCATCACCCTCCAGGTGCAACCTGGTCCCTGAGCGAATACAACTCCACGGAAGGGATTTTCTTTGCTGGAGGCCGTTCTTGAAATGGGTTCCCTTGTCTGAGTCAGTTCTCTCAGGGGTACGATGTCTCCAAAGGACTTGTTTTTCCAGGCCCAAAATGTTGTTCCGAGCAGTGGCATGAGGCACAGGGTACGTCTCTAACCATCCAGTGGTGGCTTCCACCATGGTCAGTACATAGCGCTTGCCCTGGCGGGTTTGAGACAGTGTGATGTAGTCAATCTGCCAGGCCTCTCCATACTTATATTTGGCCCATCGCCCCCCATACCAGAGGGGCTTCACCCGTTTGGCCTGCTTGATGGCAGCACACGTCTCACAGTCATGGATAACTTGAGAAATACTGTCCATGGTTAGATCCACCCCTCGGTCCCATGCCCACTTATAGGTGGCATCTCTGACCTGATGACCTGAGGCATCATGGCCCCATTGAGCCAGGAACAACTGTCCCTTGTGCTGCCAATCTAAATCTATCTTCGACACCTCTCTCTGTGCAGCCTCATCTACCTGCTCATTGTGTCGCTGTTCCTCATTATCCCTACTCTTGGGGACATGTGACGTTTCTTCCACCCACTGCCCACCTCACCTGGGCTACCGGCTAGCTCTGGGAATCCTATATCGGTGAGTGGCCCCTCCGCGGCAACAGTCCGGGAGCCACAGCAGGGGTGTAGCAACAGCTACGCCTGCACGAGTCGTCAGGGAGGGATAAAGAGTCACAGGAGAGACCTTTTACGGTTCTGGGGGAAGGCATTTATTGAAGGAAAAGGTAACAAGTCCGGAGGTAGGGAGGGGGAACCGCAAAAGGCAGTTAGAAGGGGTTCTACACAGGCTTAAGTACGGGGGAGGAGCAAGGGGATGGCACAAAACTCTGGCCAATAACGGTTAACAGGGGGAGGTACAGAAGGTGGGGAAAGGGGTACATTGAGCCAATAAGGCAAACCGAGGGTGGGGATACATACAATATAACCAATCATGAATACAAGAGGGAATGCTTGACATAGAAACTTCTAGAACAAAGGGAGCAGCTACAAAGGAATGACATCCCGTGGGGCAGGGTTTAGGGTGAGGGACAGGGAAGGTTCCAGATAAAGGGGAGGGGTTTAGGATGACTGACTAGGACAAGGGCGGGAAAGGGAAAAACCATTATGTACTTAACTTAGGGGAAAGAAACTGGGATGAACCATGAACACAGAAGGAAAATTAACATTAAACAACATAACACAACAGACATGGGCATCTACTTGACGGACTTTCACAGGCAGCTTCTCTACCCGGGTGGCAATGTCTTTCCATTCATCGGCAGCCCAGATTGGTTTTCCCCTACGTTGCCAGTTAGCCTTTTTCCACCTTTCCACCCAACCCCACAGAGAATTGGCTACCATCCATTAATAGGTGTAAAGGTAGAGTTTTGGCCACTTCTCTCTTTCAGCAATGTCCAGGGCCAGCTGAACAGCTTTGAGTTCAGCAAGTTAACTCGATCCATCTTCTCCTTCGGTAGCTTGTTCAACCTGTTGTGTGGGGCTCCATACGGCTGCTTTCCACTTCCGGTTCATCCCCACGATGCGGCAGGAACCATCAGTGAAAAGAGCATAGCATGTTTCATCTGCTGGCAGTTGGTTATACGTGGGGCTTCTTCAGCCCGGGTCACTTGTTCCTGTTCCTCTTCGTGGGCAAGACCAAAGTCTTCCCCTTCCGGCCAGTTGGCAATTATCTCCAAAATCCCAGGGCGATTCGGGTTTCCAATACAGGCGCGTTGTGTGATGAGGGCAATCCATTTGCTCCATGTGGCATCAGTGGCATGGTGGGTTGAGGGAACCTTTCCTTTAAACATCCACCCCAGCACTGGCAGTCGGGGTGCCAGGAGGAGTTGTGTTTCCGTGCCAACCACCTCTGAGGCAGCTTGAACCTCTTCATAGGCGGCCAAGATCTCCCTCTCCTTAGGAGTATAGTTGGCCTCGGACCCTATGTGGCTTCGACACCAGAATCCCAGTGGTTGCCCACGCGTCTCACCAGGCACCTTCTGCCACAGGCTCCAGGACAGACCATGGTTCCCGGCGGCAGAGTAGAGAACGTTCTTCACATCTGGTCCCGTCCTGACTGGGCCAAGGGCTACTGCATGAGCGATCTCCTGCTTGATCTGGGCAAAGGCTTGCTGCTGCTCAGGGCCCCAGTGGAAATCGTTCTTCTTGCGGGTAACCAGGTAGAGAGGGCTCACAATCTGACTGTACTCAGGAATGTGCATTCTCCAAAAGCCTATGGCACCTAGGAAGGCTTGTGTTTCCTTCTTGCTGGTTGGTGGAGACATTGCAGTGATCTTATTAATGACCTCACTGGGAATCTGGCGCCGTCCATCTTGCCACTTTACTCCCAGGAACTGGATCTCTTGGGCAGGCCCTTTGACTTTGCTCTTTTGAATGGCAAAGCCGGGTCCCAGCAGAATCTCAGTGATCTTTTCTACTTTCTGAAATACCTCCATTGCTGTGTACCCCCACACAATGATGTCATCAATGTACCGCTGATGTTCTGCAGATCCGCCCATCTCCAGCGTAGCCTGGATCAATCCATGACAGATGGCGGGGCTGTGTTTCCACCCCTGGGGCGGTCGGTTCCACGTGTATTGCACACCCCTCCAGGTGAAAGCAAACTGAGGCCTGCACTCTACTGCCAGAGGAATGGAGAAAAATGCATTGGCGATGTCAGTGGTGGCGTACCACTTTGCCGCCTTGGACCCCAGCTCGTACTGGAGTTCCAGCATGTCCGGCACAGCAGCACTCAGTGGTGGAGTCATTTCATTCAGTGCAAGATATTCCACGGTTAATCTCCCTTCTCCTTCAGATTTACGCACAGGCCAGATGGGGCTGTTGAAGGGTGAGTGGGTTTTACTGACCACCCCTTGGATCTCCAGCTCACGGATCATCTTGTGGATGGGGATCACGGCATCTCGATTCGTCCGGTAGTGCCGGCGGTGCACTGTTGAGGTAGCAATTGGCACCTGTTGCTCTTTCACCCTGAGGAGTCCCACTGCAGATGGGTTTTCTGATAGCCCAGGCAGGGTGTTGAACTGCTTAATGCTCTCTGCCGCCACAGCAGCTATTCCAAAAGCCCACCTGAGTCCCTTTGGGTCTTTGTAATAGCCGTTCCTGAGGAAGTCTATGCCCAGGACACATGGTGCCTCTGGGCCAGTCACAATTGGATGTTTCTGCCACTCTTTCTCAGTCAGGCTCACCTCAGCCTCCAGCAAAGTCAATTCTTGAGATCCCCCCGTAACCCCAGCAATTGAAACAGGTTCCTCCCTGACATGTCCCGATGGTATTAATGTACACTGTGAACCAGTGTCAACCAATGCACTGTGTTCCTGTGGCTCTGATGTGGCAAGCCATCGGATCCACACCGTCCAAAAGATCCGGTTTTCCCGTGCCTCTCCCTGGCTAGAGGCAGGGCCCCTCTAGCCCTGGTTATTATTTCTCTCCTGGGCATACATAGTGGAGGTTCCTTCAAGGGGATCTGACAGATCATCTTCCCTTCTGTAATACCCTGCACCTTGGTCATGGGAGGCTGAGGCTACCTTCACTTTAGTGGAGTTCCCTCTGTTAGTGTTGCCCTCCCTGAGTTGGCGCACCCGTGTTGCCAGGACAGAAGTGGGTTTCCCATCCCACCTTCTCATGTCTTCCCCGTGGTCACGTAGAAAAATACACCGCTCAGCACGTGGGGTGTACCCTCTCTCCCTAGCTGGGGGGCGTTGGGCTCTACTTTTGGGGTCCATGACTCGCACTGGTGCTGCACTGATCTTCCTCACCTCTTATCTCCTTCATCTCCTCCTTAAAGTCCTCTCTGAGGTCCTTAACCACAGCAGAGACATGAGCCTGCATTGGGCCAGCCATCATACTCTGAAAATTCCTGAGCCTGTTGGGAACAGAACCCACTGTCACTTGGTTGGTATCAGCATTAATCCTTGCAATAAAGGGGGTATATTGAGATGGGCCCAGGTTTGCCAGATTCCACAACCTCTGCCCTGTGCACCTGACCTTGTCAGGGTCATTGTCATGCTGTCCATCCCTCCCAAAGAGCACCTCCAGTACTGCCACTTCTCTCAGCTGTTGGATCCCTTCCTCAAGGGTATTCCAACGCATTCTCTGGTGGTGCTCCTGCATTCTTTCCCTGTGGACAAATCTCTCTCTCACACTCATTAAAGGTCGCTCCCAGAGGGAAAGGAGACCTGTCTCCCTTACAAATACTTGGTCCACACCTGAGTCCTGGGTCAAGGCTCCCAAATTCCTTAACTCAGTACCATCCAGTTGCACACCTGTACCCATAAGGTCCCAGACCCGCAGTAACCAGGTTGTAAAAGCCTCACGGCCCCGTCGTACAATGTCTTTTCGCAGGTTATGGAGACTCTCGTATGACAGGGACTCGGTGATGATCTCAACTTCTGGCTCCCCTGCTGGTTGTGAGGGGCCCCCTTCCTGACCCTTATTATCTAGGTGCCTTGTTTTCATCTTAGACTTCCTAGTTTCCACAGGGGCAACTGCTGCTGCTGAGTGCCCTTGCAGTTCAGCTGGAACCTGGACAGATGTAACATCTGTGGGTCCCACTGCTGCACCATCAGAGTCTTCCCTCTTTAAGGCAGGGGGAGGGTTTCTCACCAGCTGGGGAGAGGTACTCCTTCAGCATCTGGCCCATCTCATGTATCTCCTTCGCTAGCACACCTACCCATTCTGGGTGGTTCCTTTCCAAGGTGGGCTGTGAATGTTAGATAGAACAGGTTTAACAGGGATATAAGCAACACTAGCCACAGTATAATGTCATTAGCATTTAAAGCGGATTGGAACCCCTTGAAGACTGGTGGGGTGAACTTCAAAAACCATGTGATGGGTTTGGAGAAGATTTCACCTGCTGCCACTTCCTCACAGTAAGTACCATTATTGAAGTAGCCCCAGAAACACACACTTAGAGTGCGATAGCTCTGAATCCATGTGGCCATCTTCCAGAGAAAATTAAAAATCCATGAATTCCTCAGCTGATCAATCCACAAAATGAACCGGATAATAGCCGCAGTATCCTTGATTATGAGACTCATGTTTAAAAAAGGCCTTGCAAATGGGAGAGATATAGCAGTGACCACATGGAGGCCAATCCAGGGTAAGCTGGACAGCACGTTGTCACCTACCACAAGCTTGGGTAATTCAAGAACTGTTATTCCCTTTTCTACCCCTCTCTCAATGTCCTCAGGCAATGCCTCATGTCCCGGGCGCCAAAATCTGTCTTGGTTTGAAAGACAGGTATGGTCTAAGGAAAGGCAAGAGCCCCTTTCCTGCGATGCAGAGTGTAGCCCCCCTCCCTTTTAATTACTTTAGGTCCAAATCAGAGGCCTTCAGGCAGGAGATGTGGGGATAAGAATAACAGTTCTCTACTGATATCTAACAAGGCAGAAAACAACAACAGCTATAAAAATTGACAACAGAACAGAACAGTATAACTCAGTTCCAGTCCCTTTTGGATGCAGGCCGTCTCTCTGTGCTCAGGTACAGGTGCTGTGGGGGCAGGGCAGGTCCCGCTGAGTTGAAGAGGGCTGCAGCCCAAGGTGGGGGGGATGGGGAAAGTGACTCCCCCCTCACGGTGTCGGTCATGGTGCTCGGCAGAGTGTCCGGAGGTAGTAGGGTGAGGTGGGAGAGCAGCAGAGCGATGTCCAAATGCAGGGTGCGTGGATCTCAGTGCTGGGGTGGCAGTGGAGATGCCAGATAGGAGCACTGGGTGTCGTCTCCCTCCACGAGCCAAACGAGAGAGTTTTCCAGCCCACCTTTCCTTTTTCCCGTTTCACCCCCCCTCCCTCCACACACCTCCCTGGGAGAGAACATTACCTAAAGATGTAGCCAATTAGCATAAAAATGGGATAAATTCCACAGAAGGAAAAGGGAAGCGTTCACCCCCCAACAATGGATTACACCACAGCAAAGGTGTGAGGAAGGGCACTGCCCCAGATTTTGCCCTGGCGTGCAACGGCTGCAAGCTACTTTTCCAAGCAGCAAGGGCACTGAGAAGTGAAAGCGAATGTGAAGGAGCTCTTTGACTGCTCGTGTGGTCTTCGCTGCACTGCACTCGCAAGCGGCTTCGTTCTTCACCTTCTGCCTTCCGGACAGAGCTCTACTCCTGGGGTCAGTTTCAGCACTGCCCAGCTTGTCCTCAGTTCTGCGGGCAAGCACGCCCTGTTGCCTTGCTCCGAGTGCAAAGTCCCTAGCGAGCTCTCGCTCAGTGCAATGCACCCAGAAAGACGCTCTCGCTCGTCTTTTAAGGAGCGATTCCTAACAGCAGAAGCAGCAGAAGCACAAACTGGATGACGAGAAGGGACAATGTAGAACACGTCTCTGTCCTGGCACATTTTCGTGTGCGATATGTCCCTCCATGTCCTCGGTCCATGCGAAGCTCTATGTACTGTGAGCGCTGCTACTTGCAGCTGAGAAGGACCATGGAGCTAGCAGCGAATTCGGAGAGTGCTGAGCACATAGTCAAGGAGCGAGATGTGCCCCTCCAATGCGCTGTTAATATCAGCTTCCTCGCTTCGGGGGCGAGCACCGGCCACAAGACCTTCTCGTGCTGGCAACAGATCTCTGTGAAGGGCGTAGGCGAAAAGCTTTCGTTTTCCATTTGAACTGTGAGAGAGGCAGACTGTTGCACGGAGCTCTGAGAACAAAGGTGCACGCCCTAGGTGGGCTTGGGAAGAAGCAGCGTTCTCGAGCACTTGGCTGCCGGCACACTGCTGGCTGTGTTGCGCTGCCTCAGCGGCTTCTGGCCGCCGGGGTCTGAAAGCGGAGCCAGGCGTGGGCGAGGGCGGTGAACGAAGCCGCACAAGTACCGTGCTTGTGTGCACCACGTTTCAGGCTACTAGGAGAGGAAGGTGGCTGCCTCTCGCTTGCCTTCCCAAGTGCCCTTAGCAGTCGAAAGGAGCAAGCTGAAGCACTGCTGCTTGTGCTGCTCCTTGGTTCCCTTGCAGCCCGCTGTGGAAACATTGGCGGTCACTTCAAGGCGCCGAATTGCACACAGCACCACGGTAAATGCCACGGAGAAGGGAAATACAGAGTGCAGCGAGGAGCTGGACGTGGCTTACGTGCAATAAGTAGAAGGTGAACCTAGGCACTGCCTCTTTAATCTGGCCCCCTCTGCTCTGCTTGCAACTTTTGCAAGTCGGAAAAGGGAGCTGCAAGTATTTAGAATAGAGGGCAGCGAGACGCCGTGTCTTATGCGCCCTTTCAGGGCTGCTTGACAGAGGGCTACTTTAAGAATGCCTTCTTCTTCCTCGCGTCCTTCTCGCTTCGCTCTAGCTGCATTTAGTACACCACAGCGAAGGTGTGATGAAGGGCACTGCCCCAGCTTTTGCCTAGGCCTGCCTGTGCTGCGCCTTTAGCTGCACACCAAAACAATGGCATTTCTGAACCTCAAGGTATAAAAGGCGTTAGTGCAGCCTCAGGAATGGCAAGTGCCTAGGCATAACGTAAAGAGATTGCGTATGAGGGAGTCTTTAGAGGATTCCTCCCCCATGGTGCTGGTGTATTCTCATTCTCGTGCTGAACTGAAAAGTCCACGCATGTCAAGTCCGGCCTGCCTTGTGCAAAGACGAGCACAAATGTGGGGCTATGATCCTCTGTTCCAGAGCTCTGCTTTTGGGTGTGTGGGCCGCCATGAGCCTGCAGCAGCCTCAGAGGACACTGTGGATTGTGGATGTGGTTGGCCGGCTGCCCGACCCCCGTTGGTCTGACAGCGGCAGGAGTGGCGGCCGAACGGCATCGCCTGAGGGCCACATGGGGGGGCGGGGAGAGAGCCGGGAGTGACCGTGAGCGACACCAGAAGCGATATCTGAAGGGCCCAAAAGGCCAGCGGTGGCGTCGAGTTTCACGGGGAGGAGGCTGCTAAGGTGCTTTTAAAGCTGGAGCTTCTCTGCTCTAGGACAGACTGTGAGAGCTGTGGGTGTCCAATCTGGAGAACAGAAGGCTCCGGGGAGACCTTCGAGCCCCTTACAGCGCCTGCTGGGGCTCCAAGATAGCTGGGGAGGGACTTTGGAAAAGGGTCTGGACTCGCAGGACAAGGGGGAATAGCTACAAAGTACCAGAGGGCAGGGGTAGATGGGATATTGCAAAGGAATTCTTCCTTGTGTGGGTGCTGAGGCCTGGCACATGTTGCTCAAAGAGGCTGTGTGGGAGCCCCATGGCAGGAAGTGTCCAGGGCCAGGCTGCAACCTGGACTAGTGGAAAAGTGTCCCTGCCCATGTCAGGATGTGGGAAGATAATCTATCATCTCTAAGGTCGCTTCCAGTCCAAACCATGCTGGGATTCTAGGATTCATGGAAGGCCCTTTTCCAAGTGAAGTGTTGTATCTCTTGGCTCCCAGCTTGTAGTTGCCAGTTCTTCTGGAAGCAGGCCTGGCCAAGCAGCTGTGATGAGCCATGGGTTCCCAATAGGACAAGTGTGATATATTTGCAGAGAGGAAGGCTGCAGACAGATCTTCAAGGCCCAGGTAAAACAAGCAAAGGATTGAATAAAAGCCAAAGGTTGGTTGTGTTAGTCAGTTTGCTGGCTGTTGAAATGGCCCCAGGTCATTTTCAACATTTCTAATTTGGATTTGTTTGAGTAAAAAATGAATGTGTTACCTCCAGCGTGGGCTGTCCAATGCATCTCCATGTGCTCCCATCTCTTTGTTGTATATCAGGTTCTATTAACTGAAGACAGAATCATAACACAGTAGTAAAACATTTAGAGGTGTAGTTAGCCAGCTTCAGGAGTTTTCAACTCTGCTGTTGACTTTTCTGGTAACTGTAAGCAAGGCAACACAAATCAGTTACTCCACTTTTCCTCTCTGAGGAAAAGATGATCTTTTTTCTTTTTTTTTTCGCAGTTTGAAAATAGCCTTGAATGAAGAGGGTTATGCATGTGGCATGTAGGATTCATTATTTTACCTTTCTCTTCTGCTGTCTTTTGCGTACTAGGTTTTTTTTTATTTTTTTTTTGTCGCTGTTCTCCATTCAGTAGGTTTGAAAGAATTCTAATTGTTGAGAGGATGCTTCTTTGAAGGCTCACTTAGCCCACCTTTTGGGTGAAGGAAAGAAGAAGACAAGGTCCTCTAAGAAGAGTAAAAAGCATACTTTAAAGAGACATTCAGAGATGTCTGCTGATGCCATCCAATTACTGTGTAATCAGCAGAAATGTGTTGGAAAAACACCCATCAGTGACTTCAAAAGAAAGCCACACTCAAGGCAGGTAAAGAACAGAAGCATAAAACCCCAAAGGTATGAAATGGACAGATTTTCATTGGGAATGAGCAACTCCTGAATTCTTGGTTCTTGAACTAGGGGCTTGTAATAAATAGACTGTATCCTTGCCAAACGTAAATTTGGTGTAATGTATTGCTCACTGCCCGTTGAAGTGCAGGGCTAGTAGACTAATATTTGCCATGGCAGGCATATTGTATGGCTTTCCTGTTAAAAAGATATTGGTTTTGCTCAAAGCATTCTGGATATGTACCCAGTCTGACACCTATTTTTTCGGCTGTATTTCCAAGTAAATGGCTTCCGTGATGATGCAGTAAGTTTATGTCATGAACAGGAATGAAGTGATTGCATGCATCCTTTTTTACCCTAAGCCAGCTGCTGAATAATGAGACAGAGACTCTCACTGACGCCAAGGAGTGCCCAAGCTTTTGGGAAAAGCACTGGGCAGATAAAGCCTATTTCCACATTTCTTGCTAGCGTCTTCTTCAAAGTTCATGGGTTTGATCATCTTTTAGAGCTGTTCTAGATGTCTTTGTAGTTTACATGTACTAAATGTAGCAGGTATTGCTTTCAAATTCAAATGATCTGAAATGATAGAACTTCAAGAAATCTTTTTTCCCAGAATCGAAGTATGATGGACTTACATAGGGAGAAACTTAATCTTAGTTATTCTATTCCATCTCACATCATGGCTGGGAGCAGGGAGAAGGGAGTATCTTTGGGGGACAGTGGGTTCCGGTTTAGTCAGTAAGCTGGGCAGAGGCGCCATCAGGTATTGTCTATTTTTTTGGGGGGGGGAGGATTCATGTGAACTCTTCCTTTCTTGTACGCTGCCACTAGTATTGTTGCTAAAATTGTTTGTTTTCTCATCCAAGTGACAAAATCAGCACACTTAATGAGGGATGAAGAGGGAGCAGCGACCTGAGAACAGGAGGAAGAAGAAGCAGAGCCTGCTGTCCTCCAGAAGAAATAAACACTACCAGCCAACTTTGCATCATCTGTGAACTTCCTGGGCGTGTACTCTATCCCCTTGTCCAGATCAGTGATAAAGATATTAAACAGGACTGGGCCCAAGACTGAGCCTTGGGGACCAGCTGGATGAACTCTATTTCCCACCACTCTGTGGGCCTGGCCATAACCCAGTTTGCCACCCAGCAAACAGCCCACCCATCCAAACCATTAGCAGAGAGTTTCCTCAGGAGAAGGACGTGAGACTCATTGCAAAAAGGATCAGGGAGATGCCCAGGAAGAGTCTCAGGTGAATGCAGGAGACTATAGTGGAGGACTATTCAGTTTTCCAATCAATTTGCTTAAAAAACTCTACAAAACGGTAATAAAAAAACAAAGAAACAAACAAACAAAAAGGCAGACCAAACAAACACACAAAAAACCCCAAACAATAATCCCCAAAGAGACAAAAAAAGCCCCAAACAAGCCCACAAAAAAACCCACCCAAAACTGAAAAAAAATCCCCAAACACAACACATCAAAAAATCAGTGTGAAGGTTTTTAGTAACTTTAGAAATAAGAAAACAAAACAAAACAAAACAAACCATAAAATCACATTTCTAAAGGTGCTGACCCAGCCTCTTCTCCCAGCAGGGAGGACATCCTGACGTGGGGCTAGTTGGAAGAAAGCGGAACAGGGCAGCACCTGGGCCATTGTCACAGGACGGCCCTGTGGCTGCCCCATTGCCAAAACCTCGACACATAAATGAAACACAGGTATGCACATGTGCTTAGACACAGCAAAAATATATTTGTCTGAAAAGAACACTGGTCCATTTTTATCACTGGAAAGAGCATAATGCCTCGTCTCAGCTTTCTTTTAAGTCATTACAAATGTTTCGAAAATATAGGAGTGCAGAAAATGGAAATATCCAAGATCAACATGAGGACCAATAACAAAGATTCCATTTTTGAAACTGCATTGGGAATCCTCTGCAGAAATTGACTCAAAGCTCTAAGATTTACAAAAAAGAACAAGAGTATTGGAGTCAATACAACACAGTGTCTGGAGACTTCAGCTGGTTGCCTTGATTTCTCAAATATGATGGAGGAAGCACCTTAGCAACTACAGCTGCCAGTTCTCTCAGGGCCCTGACATGCCTCTGGGTGGGTCCCATAGTCTTGCATGCTCAGGTTCCTCAAGTGGTTTGAAAGCTGACCTGCTACTATGGCTTAGAATCAAGTCCACCAGTCCAATAACCTGACAGATGTGGAAATAGTGACTGGCAGTAAAAATTGAGACCAACACTTGTTGAGTACCTCAGCCTTCTCCTTGTCTATTGTCACTAGTCCTGTCCGGCTTATGGGGGTGCGGGGGGGAATAGGGGAGTTGTGATAGGTTTCTTTTCATCTTCCTTTTCCCACTGAAATACCCGTAGGTGCCTTTATTATTCTTATTTTTGGCATGCTTTCCCAAATTCAGCTTCAACTGAGCCTTAGCTATACTGATCCCATCCTCATACACTCATGTGTTACCACTGTATTTTCCCCATGATTTGTCTCACTGTGTATTGTCTGCATATTACCTACTTGCATCACATGTATTAATTTTCAATAAACTTCTGGCTTTAACTTGTTTTCAAAAACAAAACCTTTTGAACCTTTTCTCCACAGAAATTCACCTGGGAAACCCAAAATCCCCCAAATTCACCCCGAAGTCCCCCCTGGGATGCCCAGCACTCACCTGGCAACTCCCAGAATTCCACAAATTCACCCCAAAATTCACGGGGGGGCCCCAAATCCCAGGGCTTCACCCCAAAATTCCACCTGCAACCCCCAAAATCCCTTGGGCCTAGAAAAACAAGTCCTTTGGAGGTATGGTACCCCTGAGAGAATTGAATCAGACAACGGAACCCATTTCAAGAACGGCCTTATCAACACCTGGGCCAAAGAACATGGTATTGAATGGATATATCATATCCCTTACCACGTGCCAGCTGCCGGGAAAGTTGAACGGTCTAATGGACTCCTTAAGACTACTTTGAAAGCACCAGGTGGTGGAACCTTCAGAAATTGGGAAATGAACTTGGCCAAAACCACCTGGATGGTTAAAACCCGAGGGTCCATCAATCGAGCCGGTCCTGCCCACTCTGAACCCCTGCACACAGTGGATGGAAACAAGGTCCCTGTGGCACACATGAAAGGTATTTTAGGAAAGACTGTTTGGATTAATCCCACCACAGGCAAAGGCAAACTGATCCATGTGATTGTTTTTGCTCAAGGACCTGGTTGCAGTTGGTGGGTAATGCAGAAAGATGGGGAAACCCATTGTGTACAGCAAGGAGACATAATTTTTAGTGAGAACTGTATGTAAGGTTTCATTTTGGATTATATATCTGTTACAGGGTATTGGTTTGGGTATGATGTAGATGGTAAGAGAATAAGGGGTGGATTATGTCCTGGGGTACAATGCAAAAATGTGTATTCTATCACCATCTGTTAAAATGAGGGAGGGGTGGTGATCCTTATCTCTGTGGGAGATATCCTCTGCTGATGTGCCATCTGATAAGATCAGGGGGATGATCATCATTATCTTTTCACAACCCATCCTTCCTCCAGAAGATATATTCTGTTAATGGGCCATTAAGTCCTATTGTGTGACTGATAAGATTACATCATCCCATTGGGAGATGCTCCAGCTAGGGGGAGGAGCCAAACATTTCCTACCTAGATAAAAAGTGAGATTTGGAACACCAAAGCAGTCCTTTCCACTGGATCCCAGAGGAAAGTCGGACCTTTTTCCACATCATCGCTGGATCTTTGGAGGAAAACTGCACCTTCTACAGGAGCACTGCTTCAACTGAACCACATCTGTCATCCAGGAGGACTGCAGCCACCATTTATAGGGACTGCTACCAACACCCTGACTGACAGGGTGTCAGGTTGTATTTCTGACTTTATTGGTGGTTTTTTCTTTTATATTATTGCACGTATTTTATTTTTTCTCTTTTCTCCTATAAAATTGTATTACTGACTTGGAGTCTCGCACTGGTTTTACTTTCAAACCAACACAACCCCAAACCTCGCTACCCGGGATCCCCCAAAATTCCAAAAATTCTCCCCCAAAATCAACCTGGGACCCCTCAAAACTTACCTGGATCTCCCCAAATCGCCCCTCCCCCCCCCCCCCCCCAGTTCACCTGGGAACCCCCAAATCCCCAGCATTGAATCCAAAATTCACCTGGGACCCCAAAAACCTCCAAATTCGCTCCAAAATGATTGGCAACTTTACACACTCCATTTTCCCACAAAAGGATGTAGAGCCCTGTGCGCTTCGTATACAAACTAAACGGAAAATACCTTTCTATTCATTCTCAGCAAAAAGACTTCCTATTCCTCCTTCTTTTGGACAAAACTGCCTTCACTTTCAAACTTATTCTCTTGCTCACTTAGCTGCATAATGCTTAGTCCCTGTTCAGCATGCTCATTTTCTTCACTTTTACAAGGAATCCTCTCCTCATCGTCTTCTTCCCCTAGTTCTTCCATTTCCTGTGCCTAGATCACCTTTTTCTCTGTTAGATTTGTTTCTCCAGCTGATTTTTGACAACTGTCCCTATCTTGTGGCACCGCTCGCTCGAGAGAGGTGATTGTCCTGCTCTGCTCCGGGCTGGGACTGCGCTCTCTTCAAGCCCTGGGGGCAATTTTGGGTGCCACAACGTCAGAAAGACCTCAGGCTAATGGAGAAATGTCCAAAGGAGGGACACAGAGATAGTGAAGAGGCTGGAGGGGAAGCCATACAAAGAGTGGCTGAGGGCATTTGGTTCAGCTGCAGAGAGGACAGTGAGCTCACACCTCACTTGGGACCTCTCACCTCCTCTCAAGGGCAGCACAGGGACAGCTTTGCTCTCTGCTCTCTGCTATCAGACACAGGAGCCAAGGGAATGCCAGGAGCTGTGTCAGGGGTTGATTAGGCTAGCTATCAGGGAAAGGTTTTTTTCCTCAGAGGCTGGTCAGGCACTGAATAGGTTCTCCAGGCAATGGGCACAGCCCCAAGGCTGCCAGAGATCCAGGAGCGTTTGGCCAATGCTCTCAGGGATGCAGAGGGTGGGACTGTTGGAGTGTCTGTGCACGGCCAGGAGTTGGACTTTGACGATCCCTAGGGGTCCTTTCCGACTCAGGAAACTCTTACCATTTTCTCCTCTTTCCTCTCCTTGCACAATGCTCTCAGCTTACTGTTCCACCGTATGTTCCACTTCTGAAACCTCCGCTACTTCTTTCCAGTTCAAGCACAGTTCTACTGGTTACAATCCAAAGATATACAGATTGAAAAACAACCAAAAAGAAACACCTGTTTGGAATGTCGTGGCCTTATTTGGATCTCGAACTATGAAGTCGATTGTGCCTTGCAAGTTCTAAAAGCAAAACAACAACAAAAACCACCCACCACACCGTTTTAACATAGGGATTTGCTTTCTTCTAAGAAATCCATAGCCCTTCTCAAAATGCATCTATTTCAGTAAGAGATCATCTTGAATAGATCACTTACTATCTAAAGAACATGGAACACTCAAATCCGTAATGATAAGCCTGTTACCTTCTCGTTTTCTGTTCCAAAGACAAATGAATTTGCTCAAGTGCCGTTTGTAACAAGGACAGAGTTGAAAGTGCGGCTCTGAGAAATGTTTTGGTTTCCCTCTCCTATCTCTATCAAAAGCACTTTCTTCAATGGCTGAAACAATACTTGATATAGTCTGAATTTTAAAGATCATGAAAATTTTCTCAAAAGTGAAAAATTAATGTAGCAGTCAGGTTTTAAACCAACGGGAATTTTTGTTTTACCTGTTTGAAGATTTCCTTCACACTAAAATGCTGGCTGATGGATACCTAGAAGAAATCAATTCCCACAAAATGCTTCCGGGTAAGCCATTACGTCATCCATTACAATTCGCTTCAGTGTCCTGTTCCTGTCCAATTGAAGGTCCCTGTTTAAGAGACTCAAGTACGGAGAGAAATAAATTTAAATATGACTACAGTGCCTTTAAATTTAAATCGAACTTCCTGATCAATCTCATAAAACCTTTAGGCTATATGTTGCCATTGATCTGTTTCTACTGAACAGAATCATGCCCTGGCTTGTTACAGATTAGTTCATTACAAAGAAAGAAATGCACAGAAGTTAAAATATTTCCAAAGAAGCATTTGACATCCTTCCTTTTGGATGGGGAACCATTCCAACACTCTTGGCGGCCTAGTAGGAGCTCTGGCTCTGCAGCCTGTCTATAGAAAACTACCTTAGTTATGTTAAAGGTCTGTTCAAGATTACCCTGTCCTTGGCGTGACTATAGGAGAAAAACAAAATCATAAATTTTGACGTTGAGATAAGCAAGAACAAAGGAAAAGACATCTGGGGAAGCAAGATCCTGTTTAGTTGACATACCGTGTCCACTTCAAAGAGTATCTTACACAATAACTAGACTGTAGAATAATAGATCTTAGATGAACCAATAGAATTACTATTAACATATATACGTCTTTTGCGTAACCAATCGTACTCTTTGTAACAAACTCTAATTAACCACTGAAAACGTAAAAAAATCATCTCTTTGTTAAAAATAAAGACTCTGCTCTTTGCATTCATATTGAGTGCGTGTTATTGATTCCTGTTCTCCAGCATGAAAACCCCAGCATCTTGCTGACCCCGACGTGATGATCCGAAGGGGCCAGACTGCTTAACAGACGGACTTTTATGTGGAGGGTCTCTGTGCGTGCCGCCTAGGAGAACGTTGACTTCCCGCAGCGGTTGCGACCGGGCGTCCGAGAGAGGCGCGAGTGGCCGCTGTCGGCAGGTGAGTCGGAGCCTTAGACGGCTGTAAAAAATTTGCTGGATGGGAAACACGGTATCAGCTATCGAGAAGGCTACTGGTGATGCCTTAATGAGACTTGCCCAAAAGAAAGGAGAGACTGTTGATCGGTCTTCGCTTGTGAATTTACTGTATTGGGCTCAACATCGTGGTTTTTTAAAAGACTCTACCGATGTTTTTAAAGAGACTACTTGGCAAGAAGTTGGGGCAGATTTGTGGGAAGCTATACAAACTGGGAATAAGGAGGTAAAATCCTTAGCTCCTACGTACCGGCAGCTGCGCATGTTAATTGAACAAATGGGTGCTGAAATTGAGCTGGAACTCGCAGCACAGACCATGGTCACTGCAGTAGCTGGTAAACTCACCCAAGAGTCTGCTACTGTCCCACCCGCGTACGTGTCAGCCCCTGCGGCCCGTGGCCCCTATGATGATTTAATACCACCCTGGGACCCTACCAATGTTCATAATGTGCCTTCTTTGCACCCCCGGCACCTACGGCACCCTCTGCGCCCTCGGTACCTACAGCACCCCCAGTAACAATGAGCGTAGCGCCGGCTAATCCCACTAATACTGACCCCGTGTTACATCTGCCCTCACCTCCCACTTTCGACCCAGCGACTGTGCCTCTTCCCGAAGAAACAGAAATGGACACGGACGATTTACAGTCCACACTGCAAAAGCAGACCGAAACCATGCTTGAACTGTTAGGTGAAATGAAGCGGCTTGATAAGGGTTCCAAAAGTAAAACGATTCGGGACGCATATAAAAAGGCCCATAACGCCATTCTCTCCGGCCTCAAAACTTTAGAGGAAAATTCTTTTTCTGCGCCGAATACTTCTACATCTCAACGCCGACAGAACATTATCAATTTGGTTAAGGCGGGGGAGTGGGATATGCCTACTGCAAATCAATTTCTAACATCTAAAGGTTTACCCCCAATAATGCTTTCTGAAATTGAAAACACAAATGTTTCTCATTCTACAGAAAAGGAAGGGATGGGATTGTTAACTACCTTTAATGACTCTTTTCAGCGTTGGTGGAACAAAGGAGGGGAGGGAGGCTCGGGAGGCTTGGGAGGCTCGGGAGGCTCAGGGAAAGGTCCTGACAAAACTTCCATCCCCAAAGACCCTTCTTTTGACATGAATAAGAGGTGGAAAGGAGTGGTAACAAATGCTGAGTTGACGGGAGATTTTCAGTTTGTCTCAGCTCCGGTGGTGCGAGGAACTGGTGGTAATAATGCTTGGCAGCCCTTAGACTGGCAAATGATAGCAAGGGTTCAAAAATCTGTAATGGACTACGGTGTTGATAATCGCTTGGTAAGGCGGCAAGTAGAAGCATTGCTAAAATATCAAGAACTCGTCCCTGCTGACCTTAAGGCTATGTTTGAGCTTATACTAGGACCTACTAGTTATATGTTATTTTTAGCAAAGTGGCAACAAAGATTGGAGCTTAAACAATTAATGTCAATTTGCCGCAAGGTGATCCTCTACGCTTTGCCACGCTAGATGTGCTTATGGGAAATGGTCAATTCATCGATCCACAAAGACAGGCAATGTTAGGGGCTCGCATTTTAGCTCAAAGCAAGTCTGCTGCTTTAGAAGCTTTTAACAACTTGCCCCAAGTAGGTAAGCCTCGACAACCTTATTTACATATTCAGCAAAAGGAAGATGAATCCTTTTTGTCTTTTGTGGACAGGATTAAAGAAGGAGTAGAGGTAGCACCAGATGTCCCTCCTGATATGAAAGATACTTCAGTAAAAGAAATAGCTATGCAAAATGCAAATGCCACCTGCAAGTGATTATTAGCAGCATTACCAGCTCATATGACAATAATACAAATGATTGAACAATGTTCAGGAGCCCCTTTAGAAATTGAAAAGGACAAAGCTCGAATTCATGCTGCTGCTTTAGCTGCAGCCATTACTCGAGCACACAAGCAAGGGAACGGGGACAAAGGCCCTCCCAATACATGCTATAATTGCCGTCATACCGGACATATTAGAAAGCATTGTCCTTCAAGTTTGGCAAAACAACAACAAAATAACAATACGAACCTCACATCTACATCATTTGTCGGCACTTGCCTCTGATGCGAAAAGTTTGGCCACAAGGCAAATGAATGCCGATCCAAATTTAAAAAGGATGGGACACCGTTGGCGGGAAACGAGATGAGCCGCAAGGGGGGGCGCTGCGAACAAAAAAGAACCTCTCAGTAGCCATGGCTGTCTCTACAACATGCTCCCCGCCACAAAAAGGAGCGCTGGAGTCGATTTGGTAACTAGAGACTCCGTGACTATTTTTGATGATTCTGTTACCGTCATCGATAGTACTACCAAAGGTCCACTAGGTGGCGGTATGGCCGCATTATTGCTAGGGAGCTCGTCGGCCACTTTAGATAGCATTTTCGTTTTACCTGGTGTAATTGATGCTGATTATAGTGGTGTTATCAGAATAGTAGTGAAAGTCTTTTCCCCACCAATGTTCATTCCACAAGGTAGTGTAATTGCTCAACTTGTTCCTTTTCTTCCCCAGGTTCCAACAGCTACTAATTCACAAAGATCTGGTGGTTTTGGTAGTACCGGACCCTTAATTGCCTTTGCTCAAGTCATGACTAGTGATAGACCGACCCGGCAAGTAACCGTAAAATTGTATTCTGATAATATCGATGATTCCGAAATGCTTGAACATTCAATGATGCTAGACACTGGGTCAGATGTCACCATAATACCACTAACTGCTTGGCCTCAGCAGTGGCCCACTACACTCTTAAATGAGCAAATCTTAGGAGTTGCTGGAACCACCCGTACTTTACAAAGTCAGGAATTCGTAGAAATTACTGATAAAGAGGGAAACAAGGCTGTAGTAAAACCTTATGTACTAGACACTCCTCTTTGGATCCTTGGTAGAGACACGCTTAGTCAATGGAATGTCATTTTAACCAACCAACATTTTCAGGGGCGGCCACTGAGCCGATAGGTGCTCGACCCACTATACAACTAACATGGAAATCTGACCAACCAGTATGGGTGGCTCAGTGGCCCATCACTAAAGATAAATTAGAGCATCTCCATTCATTAGTACAAGAACAATTAGCCTTTGGTCATTTACAACCTTCTATGAGTCCCTGGAATACCCCCGTTTTTGTTATACAAAAAAAGTCGGGAAAAGGGAGATTTTTACATGACTTAAGGGCAGTCAATAATCAAATGCACTCTTTAGGAATTCTGCAACCAGGTTTGCCATTGCCAGCTGGTTTACCAAAAAACTATCACCTGTTTATTATTGATATCAAAGATTGCTTTTTTTAGCATTCCGTTGCACCCTGAAGATACCAAACGATTTGCATTTAGTGTGCCCTCCATTAATCACAGTGCACCTATGAAAAGATATGAGTGGGTGGTACTCCCTCAAGGTATGAAAAATAGTCCTACAATTTGTCAGTGGTTTGTAGACCAAGCCTTACATCAATGGAGACTTAATAATCCAAATTTTCTAACATATCATTATATGGATGACATTTTAGTCACAAGTGAATTTCCGTTACCCCACTTAAAACAAAAGGAATTATTGCTAGAATTAGAAAAGTGGGGATTGAAAGTGGCAGAAAAAAAAGGTGCAATTCTCCGACCCTTGGTCTTACTTGGGCTTTAAAATAACACAAGCTCGCTTTGTGCCTCAAAAGGTAACTTTACATGCAAATATTGAAACAGTCAATGATGTGCAAAAGCTTCTAGGAGACATTCAAAGCATACGTGCATGGGCAGGTATTTCAAATCAAGACTTAGATCCTTTAAGAAAATTATTACAAGGTTCAAAGGACATTAATGATAAAAGGGAATTAACCCAAGAAGGGAAACAAGCACTGCAAATAATTGCTAAAAAGTTGCATTGTACAAATGCTTTTAAGTTTGATCCTACCATACCAATAAACCTTTATATCATTAACTACCCTGCTGAACAAATTGCTATAATTGGGCAGGAATCATTCAAGACTTTCTTCTTATTGGAATGGGTGTTTTTAGCATGTAGCCTCACTTCCTCTGTTACAAGACGTATTGATCATTTAGGATCCTTAATTCTGAAAGCACGCCAACGAGTGCTTACTGTTTTTGGAGTTGATGCATCTTCTCTTTATGTGCCCATAAATAATTTGTCTCTTTGCACTGAATGGCAATCACTATCGTATACATTCACTACAGCCACTATTGGCTTAGAACTTGATAATCATTACCCGTCACATGCCTTGTTTTCCACTAACCTCCCACTAAAAGGTCAAACATTGTGAAACTCTAAGCCAATTCCCAATGCGATCACTGTTTTTACTGATGCCAGTGGAAGGACCAAAATGTTCGGATATGCAATATGGAAAAATGGCAACTGGGATGTCGTAGTTTACCAACATCCGGAAGGATCAGTACAATTACTTGAACTCAAGGCTGTAACCTTAGCTTTTCAACACTTTGACTTTCAAGAAATTAATCTCGTTAGCAATTCCTTGTATGTTGCCTCTATCTTGGAGAGAATTGAGGACGCATTAATAGGTCGAATCTCAAACTCCTTAATTTATCATGAACTCGTTCTTCTAGTAAATGTAATTAATATCAGGCACCATGCCTTTTTCTCAACACATATCCGCAGCCGTCTCAATCTACCAGGGTTTTTATCAGAAGGAAACGCCAAAATTGACCAAATCGTATCCTCACCAGCCATTGGACTCAGTAATTTTGACCTTGCCGTTGCCTCTCATGCCTTTTTTCACCAGTCAGCATTAAGCCTACAGAAGGAATTCCATCTAACAAAACGAGAGGCACGAGGTATCATAGCATGTTGTCCTGATTGGGCAAAACTACCCCCAATCCAGTTACAAGGAGTGAACCCTTGTGGTCTCCACCCTAGAACATTGTTTCAATCAGATGTCACAATCGTGCCATCATTTGGACGCTTTAAACATGTACATGTCACTGTTGATACCTGTAGCAGACTAGTATGGGCAACGCCTATGATAAACGCCAAAAGTAAGGCAACCTGCAGACACTGGTTAGAAGCTTTTGCAGTGCATGGTGTCCCACAACAAATAAAAACAGATAACGGTCCTAATTATGTTAGTTCTACTTCACGTGAGTTCCTACGTAGATGGAACATTACCCATGTCACAGGAGTACCTCACAATAGTACTGGGCAAGCTATTGTAGAACGCAAACATCAAGACCTTAAACGCCTTTTCTCTGCTTTACAAAGGGAGGGGAATGTCACCCTCTCTCCACAAGAAATCGTAGCAAAAACATTGTATGTCCACAATTGGAAAATGTGGATGGAACGCCCTGAGCTAAAAACCCAAATGTTGCCCATTACACTGCATTTTTGCAAGGATGAATCTTTGACTGTTCATAAGATACAAGTATCTGTATGGGAACCCCAATCACAACAATGGACTGGTCCCCACCAATTATTGACATGGGGACAGGGTTATGCTTGTGTATTAACAGGTGCTAAACCTAATTGGATCCCAGCCAAGTGGGTCAAGCCTTGGATATCAAAGATTGAGGAAACTGGAGAAGACACAGAGCCAAATTCAACGGTGGACGAATAGAGTGCAAGATCTCATCCCGATCCCAATCATTATTCTCAAGGAACCAATAAGAACACACCCTAATATCCCAGACTTTCCAGATGTGATTGATTTGCGTAGACTAGTACAGAAATATCTTAGGTCTAGAATACAAGAAGTATTATTTCCTCGTTGCGGTTGTGTAGTATGGAAATTAGGAACTTTCTTACGTGGAAATTGTAAAAGGGAGTAAACCTCCAGTGATATTTATACTTGCTTTTTGGGATGTAATGAATGTCAGGAACGCCAATCAGTAAGACCTTTAGAATCACTTAGAAAGTGGTTAAAACTGCCTGATTTAACTGTTAGTGAAGCTATAAGCCTATTTGAATCAATAGAAGAAAGGAATTTAGCATTGTATGCGTGGTATATTTTAAATTATACAAAGCTAGTTGAGACTGCTTGGTGTACTATTATTATATCTAGCCAATATACTGTTGCCTGCAAAATCCATAGCAATAATGATGCTAATTAAGCTACTAACACTATGTTTGACTCTTACCCAGTGCTTTTCGCAATCAATCAACCTCCCTCAAGAGAACTTCTGGATCGCTTGGGCCAACAAAACTGGTAACACAAATTTTTGTTTACATCTTAGTGCAGCCACTGACCCATTTAAAACTTGCCTCATTGGGTCACCGGTACAACCACAAGAAATTACTATAGCCCCCCCATCAATTGCTCAGAAGTAAAAAACAACAGTCACTGCCTGGCAAAAATAATCAAATCTCTAAATACAACCCTGCCATGGGATCCTCAAGAGTTAAATTTACTAGACAGCCGAAAAGCAAATCACTCCGGATGTGTGTATTTTGGGCAGACTAGTTGGAACATTAACGAATCTAAAAAACAAGTCTGGCTAACCCCTCGTAAGTTTTACAATAGTAGTGAACATAGTGGATCATCCCCCTATGGGTGGGGTTCAGGTCATATTCACTTAGACATTTCTAAGCCCCTTTCCCTACCTCAAGGTCTATATTTAATCTGTGGAGATAGAGCCTGGCAAGGAATACCTAGCGTGCTGGACAGCTAAACAAGCCAATGTCACTACACAAGTTCTGTCCCAAATGGCTCAAGATATGAGTAGTCTCCGACAAGCTATTCTTCAAAACAGAGCAGCTATTGATTACCTTTTGTTGGCCCAAAGCAAAGGCTGTGAAGATTTTGAAGGAATGTGTTGTTTTAACTTGTCCGATCATAATGATTCAATCTATAAGCAGCTAGAATGGCTTCAAGATCACGCTAAGAAGATTACTGTCAATCACAACACCCTTGATGACGGGTTAATGTCTTTTGGGATTTCTGCATGGGTAAAAGATATCCTTAAGATAGGAATTATTATTGTACTAATTGTAGTAATTGTGTTATGTATGGGACGTTGCATCATCCAGGGTTTTTCCTTTCAAATTCGACGTATGGCCAATGCTGTTTTTGAAAAGAAAGGGGGAGATGTTGGCGGCCTAGTAGGACCTCTGGCTCTGCAGCCTGTCTATAGAAAACTACCTTAGTTATGTTAAAGGTCTGTTCAAGGTTACCGTGTCCTTGGCGTGACTATAGGAGAAAAACAAAATCATAACTTTTAACGTTGAGATAAGCAAGAACAAAGGAAAAGACATCTGGGGAAGCAAGATCCTGTTTAGTTGACATACCATGTCCACTTCAAAGAGTATCTTACACAATAACTAGACTGTAGAAAGAAAGATCTTAGATGAACCAATAGAATTACTATTAACATATATATGTGTCCTGGTTTAGGGCAAATTTGGGAGGAAACCTCTGAATGAGGTATCTCGGGAAAAAGGAAAAGGAAAAAAAAATTGGAGAGAAGTGGAAAAAAAAGAACTGTTTATTCAACAGGCAACACACCTCCCAGCGCAACAATGACCAATATCAAACAGCAAAACCTCTCGCCATTCCGAGGAGATGGCAGATTTAGAAGAGTTCTATCCGTGGGCTGCCCGGCTCACTCAGTCTGCTCTCAGTCCCTCTGGTGCTGGGGAATGCCGCGGCCCAGGCCAGGCCCAGTGGGCCACAGGTGTGAGCTCCCGGTGCTCTTCTGGGTTTTCAGTCCAAAGCAGGTTCAAACAGTTCCAGGAAAACAGAAAAAAAATGGGAAATAAAAAAACCAACAAAAATACAATCCAGGGGGCTTCTCTGCCTCAGCTAGCCAAAAAACTAACCAAGAGCAAAGGAGAGCTCTCTCTCTCTGTCCACCGCAGACAACACAGTCTGAGAGCAGGAATGCGGGGGAGCCAGTGCAGTCTCTGATAACAAACTCTGCACTTCTTCTTCCCCCCTCTGCCCTTTCACTCCTGGAACCAGACTTAAAGTTGAAGATTTTAATATTCAACACCAACAGAACAGACGATTTGGGGATATAGGCATCATACAGTCACCCCAAGACAATACGTCTTTTGTGTAACCAATCGTACTCTTTGTAACAAACTCTAAGTAACCACTGAAAACGTATAAAAATCATCTCTTTGTTAAAAAAAAAGACTCTGCTCTTTGCATTCATACTGAGTGCGTATTATTGATTCCTGTTCTCCAGCATGAAGACCCCAGCAAACACTGCTTACATAAGAGGTCAAATTACTGTCTTCCATGTTAGTTCTGCACTCTGCTCAGCGGAGCCTTTCTGGTTTATTGGCCTTTGACTTGGCCATAAAGCTGAGTCTTGATTCAAGAAAAATCAATATTCACACTTGTTTTCATTTACACTGACATTGGCTTGGTATCCTAAACAAAGAGAATGATGGGGAATTTATGTAGGTGTTCAGATAGGTAACATTCTCTTTCCGCAACCTGGCATTGTATTTTCACTTGGCCTGTTACCTCTGGCTTTATTTTATCGGCTCAAATTATTAGGAAGAGTATCAAACCTCCAGCTGTAACCACAGTCCCACTGCGAGGTGTGTGAAGGCATGTGCATCTGCCCCTCAGGTCCATACTGCTCTTCTAATGTGCCTCTGATCAAGCAGGTAGGAAAGACAGTTGCATTTCCTAGATGAATTGTAAATGGTACATTCCGTGACCCCTGCTATGCCCTGTAGCTTGGTCCCTCTCCCCTTCTCGCCATACAGGGCTGGCTGGGATCCAATTTCGCCCCGCCCCCCTTTTCAGACCCTAGAAAAGATCTGTGCCCCCTGACCTCTGTCTCTTTTTCTCTTGCTCCCTCTTTTCCTCGCTACCCACGAGAAATAAACCCTGTAACTTCATCAGGGAAAAGAGCCTCTTTTGTTATCTAATTTACATCCATGAGGCAAGGGCCCCGGGAGCCATCACCCTAACACCTGAGCTAGACCAGAGGAAGGGCGAAGAACCCCATTTTAGGGCTGAGAAAAAGCCTCAGTTGGCGCCCAACTTGAATGGTCTCTACAGAGCACCCCACATTCGGCTGTGACTCCTATTTTTGGGATTCAAGAAGCCTTGGAGCTGATAAACTAGCTTAAATTTCTTTTAGCTGCATTTTGTGCAGTTCGATGACCATTAAGCATGCACCGGGAGCCTGTCAGAAGCCCAGGCAGGTCGGTTCTGGACGTAGACCCACTACAGTTACTCAGACGCCTCTGCCTGCAAGAAAAAAAAAAGGAAGTGGAAGCCTCCTTTTGCGGCGTTTGGGTTCCTGGAGCTCCGCGGGGGGTTCTCACCGGTGGAATTTGGCTGGCACGGCACAGCTCTCGAGGAGAGAGACGGCGCGGGCGTGTGAGAGGCGTGCGCGCGGCTCAGTGTGCCCGCGGCAAAGTTGTGTGGTGCGCGGACTGGGGGCGCGGGACGCAGTCACCCAGGCGCAGCGGCAGGCAGGCAGATTTGATCGGTTTCAAAGTGGTGGCACGGAGGTTTTCTTTGCGGTTTTTTGCTGTTTTTGCGGGGTTTTGCGGCGGGGTCGGTCCCTACAGCGCTGCGGGTGCCACGTGGGTTTCACCGACAGAAACGGCAAAATTAACATCGGCTCCGCATCCAGTAAAGCCTGAAAACCGTAGTGTACCTGGCACGTTTTAACAACTAACTCTCTTCCTGTGTTTTTAATTGTAGTCGGGTAGATATAGTGGCAAATTGTTAAACATCATGGGCTTACAGCAATCTGCCTTACAAAAGAGTATAAGAAACCAACTAAGGGAAATATTAAGTTCAGGAAATGTTTTAATATCTAAGAAAAAATTAGCCCGTTTTTCCAGCTGGCTGTCTGTTGAAAAATCTGACCTTGAATTGCAAAATATGAATTCGATTTCATTTTGGGATGAAATAGGGGATTTATTAACTTTAAAAGTGGAAAATGGAGATAAAACAGCTTCTGTATTCCTCCTGATTTTCTTACAAATTCGGAAACTTAATTCAGACAGAAAACAACAGAGACCAGCAGCAAAACGGTTCAGACTCACCTTCCCTTATCCCAAAACCCTATAACCCGGACCTGGAGGGGACCCACGGGTCTCCCTGGGGGGTGCAGGGTGCCCAGCACTGCTGTGGCTGCTCTGAGTCCCTGGGACCTCCCGGGTATCCCGGTTCTGATAATTTTTCAAAAATTGTCAGCACTCCTTCCTTGTTCCCTGCCCCTCTGGGGAACGGCCATGTGGCTACGCCTGAAGGTGTCGGGGTCCCAGATAGCTCTGGCCATGCGATACAGCCCGTAGGGGGGGTCCCATATGGTGGCAGCCACGTGTTTCCTCCTTCATTGCGAAACCCCCTTCACCCTCTGGTCCCTGCCTCTAAGCCTGTCCCCTGCCATAACCTATCCCTGCCCTCGGCTCCACTGCCCCCTCCCCCCTCCAAGACCCAGCCCTGCACGGCACCCAGTGACCCTGCTCACAGGTGTTGCAACCCTGGATCCCAGCACCCCTCCCCCGCTCCGGTTTCACATTCCTTCCCTCCAACCTGCTGCGGGGTGGGGGAGGACAGTGGAGCCCATGCTGAGTTCAGTGCCGGTGGGGGTGGGGAGCGGTCAGCTCACAGCCCCTGCGGAACGGATGGTGTCCCCGTGGTGGGGGGGGGGGGGGGGGGCAGCCCCCCAGTCCGGGTGGGGGGGGATGCACTGCCCTGAAAGTGAACACCAGGGAAAAGAGTATATACCATCAGTTGCTCCTGTAGTTTATCTTGGTAAGAGAAATGGTAAAAGAAGTTTTCAACCTTTGTCCTATCAAGATAAAAAAGGAAATTTGTAAAGTACAGAGAGAATTTGGTAGAAATAGTGAAATCTTTAAAGGCATGATGAGAGCCACCTTTAACTCAAACGAACTGGTTCCATATGATATCAAAGAGCTTTTCCGATGTCTGTTAACTCCTTCAGAATATGATCTATGGGAAAGCCTGTGGAAAAGATCTTTGAAAGTGCTTTTACTAGAGCTTTTAAAAAGCTCAGATGATGCAAAAGATGCTGATAATAATGACATAACATATGAACACCTATGTGGGGAAAAGGATTGGCATTGCCCCGAAAGCCAAAGCAGAGAACTATCCAAGTCTGTCCTGGATAAAATATGCAATGTTGCAGAAAAGGCTTATAATCAATTACCAACAGTAGATACTAAAGGCAGTTATGTTAACATTAAACAGTTTGATTCTGAGAATTTCTTACAGTTTGTGGACCGCCTTCGTGCGCAAGTGGAAAGACAGGTGTCTGATCCAGGGGTACAAGCTGAATTAATTAAAGAGATGGCTCAGAGGAATGCCAACGATACCTGCCATAGGGTTATTCTTCGCCTTCCCCTCGAGCCAGCACCTAGCTTGGCATAGATGATAGAAGCCTGCGTCAGGAAAGCAGAACTGCTCAGTAGACACGAGAGAAATCCAGGACTGGCACACCCAAAGACCACGGCAACTGTAACACCAGAAGCCAAGAAGCAACCAATGTCACCAGAGCAGCTGCAACACATCATCTGCTTCCAGTGCAAGCAGTCAGGACACTTCGCCAGAGACTGTCCACACAACCAGAAACAGAAGAAGACCAACAAACAAAAATCTAGCTTTACAGCGCGTACCCGCCATTAACACAATAGCGCGCTCGGCTATAAATACTGCGGGCTCCACACTCGCAAAAGATTCTCTCTTAATAAACAAAAAGGGGGAGGATGGGATAGAGGGTGTGGGGATGCATGGCAATGAAAATATTAAATGTTCAATTAACAAGGTTTGGAAGCCACTAGGCCGTTTTAGGCTTGTGACTACAAAAGGTTTTCATTTCAGATCACCTGATTGGACAGTCATTACAGTGGACTTACCTAACAGTACACAGGACATGACGTTAAACCACATGAAACTGGACAGTGAGTGCTTTGTTGTCGGGGACACAGCACACACACCCCCAGAGATTGAGGTATCTCCCATGACCATCAAGGGAAGCATAACTGGCCTCATTCTCCTGGCACGATGTTCTCTACCACCATATTACCTGGTTGAGGGACAAATCCTTGCCCAGGCCATTCCTGTTCCACAGGAGGTCCCAGTAGATGGAAAATCACCTGAAGTCTACTGGGCAGAAGTGGTGGATGAGGACAAACCTTCTCTGGCATGCAACCTAACCCGTGGATGAGATCACCTCCATGTGGAGGGGGAACTGGACACAGGTGCTGATGTGACTATCATACCCGAAAGGATGTGGCCGCCACATTGGGAACTTCAGCCTGTGGCAGGCAGAATCCAGGCTGTAGGAGGAGTCAAATTGGCAAAAATATCAAAAAGCATCATACAAATTGAGGGGCCGGATGGAAAATTGGCTAGCATCCATCCATTTGTTACAGACTATAAATGCCCTCTATGTGGAAGAGACACCATGTCCCAGTGGGGGGTGAAATTAATTATTCCTAAAACTTCTCGGGATTTTTAGAAGCGGCCACGGTGGGGCACCCTACCCAAAAGTTGAAATGGCTAGATGATACCCCAAAGTGGGTAGCACAGTGGCCGATGGGTAAGGAGAAGCTCAGGGCACTTGAGGAGCTTGTGGAGGAGAAATTGGCTAAAGGCCACATAGAAGAGACCACAAGTGCGTGGAATTTCCCAGTTTTTGTGATAAAGAAACCCGGGAAGGACAAGTGGAGGCTGTTCCACGACCTCCGGGAAATAAACAAAGTAATTGAGGACATGGGGTCTCTCCAACCTGGAATGCCTTCTCCAACAATGCATCCCAGAGATTGGCAATTGGCTGTTCTAGACATAAAGGACTGTTTCTTCTACATTCCCCTACACACAGAGGATGCCCACGGTTCGCCTTCTCGGTTCCTACCATCAATCGAGAAGCCCCAATGAAGCACTACCACTGGAAGGTTTTGCCCCAGGGATTAAAATGTAGTCCCTCCATCTGCCAGTGGCATGTGGCCTCATTGCTCTCCCAGGTGCGTGCCCAGAGAGGGGAGGCCATCATCCTTCATTACATGGATGATGTGCTTGTGTGTGCCCCCGATAATTCTCTACTCCAAGACACACTTGACCTAGTGGTTAAAGTTTTAACCTCTGCTGGATTTGAATTGCAGGAGGACAAAGTCGAAAGGATGCCACCTTGGAAGTACCTGGGCCTGGAAATTCCTGCACGGACCATTGTTCCGCAGAAATTGGAAATTAATTGTAATCCAAAAACCTTAGCAGATCTCCATTCCCTGTGTGGGTCATTGAATTGGGTTATGCCCTGGCTTGGCCTCACTAATGAGGACCTAGAACGTCTCTTCAATTTATGGAAGGGGGAGAGAGAGCTGCTTTCTCCCAGGGAACTGACCCCAGAGGCAAAGACTGTAATCTAAAAGGTACAAAAGACCTTAGGCGAGAGGCAAGCTCACCGTTACCAGCCGGAGCTGCCCTTCAAATTCATTGTCCGCGGAAAACTGCCACGCTTACACGGGTTAATATTCCAGTGGATCAAGGAGCAGAGAGAGTCACTGTTAATCATAGAGTGGGACTTCCCCTCCCACCAAAGATCCATAACTACCACTAAGACACAAGAGTTAATAGCTCAGCTGATTCGGAAAGCAAGGATCAGACTGTGTGAACTAGCTGTTTGTGACTTCACATGAATTCACCTCCCTGTTGAACTGTCTGAGGAGGGAAGGAACTCTCCTGAAAGATTGACTAAAGAGATGTTTGAGCACTTGCTCCAGAGCAATGCCAGTCTCCAATTAGCCCTGGACAGCTATAGAGGACAAATATCAGTCCATGCCCCGTCTCACAAGCTGTTTAATGAGGAATTCCACCTCATTCCTCGTGAGGAGTCGGAGACCACTCAAAGCTCTCACAATGTTCACGGATGCATCTGGGGCGTCCCACAAGTTGCTGATGACTTGGAGAGATCCTCAAACTCAGCACTGGGAAGCTGATGTTGAGTTTGTGGAAGGATCACCCCAGGTAGCCGAACTGGCAGCAGTCATGAGAGCCTTTGAGAAGTTCTCAGAGCCAATCAACTTGGTGACAGACACAGCCTATGTAGCAGGGATAGTGTGCAGGGCAGAGCAGGCAATGCTCAGAAACATCGAGAATGAGCAGCTTTTCAGGTTGCTTTCCAAACTAATTTATTTGATTTCTCATAGAGAACACCCGTTCTATGTGATGCATGTGAGGTCACACACAGATTTGCCAGGTGAAATTGCAGAAGGGAACCGTCAGGCAGACTCCCTTGCAACCCCAGCAGAACAAGCACGCCTTCCTGACATCTTCCAACAGGCAAAGCTGAGCCACCAGCAGTATCACCAAAATGCACCAGGTCTGATGCGTCAGTTCCAGCTAACACGGAGTCAGGCTCGAGCCATTGTGACCACCTGTCCCAACTGTCAGCTGCACACCATGCCCTCAATAGGCATGGGGGTTAACCCCCGAGGTCTTGGCAGTTGTGAGGTATGGCAGACAGACATCACACACATTCCTATTTTTGGTCGCCTCAAATATGTGCATGTTAGCATTGACACATATTCAGGCGCAGTCTATGCCTCTGCCCACGCAGGAGAAAGGGCAATGCACGCCAAAAACACACCTAGTGCAAGCCTTTTCAGTATTGGGGATCCCTAAGGAAATCAAAACTGATCAGGGCGCAGCATATAAGTCCAAGGAGTTCCTGGAATTCGTCCAGCGGTGGGGAGTGGAACATAATACTGGCACCTCCCACTCCCCCACAGGCCAAGGTGTAGTAGAGTGAGCCAATCAGATGCTCAAGCAGGTTTTTGCTAAACAGAGCAGTGCAACTGCATGGATGTCTCCATAGCAGAAGCTCTGCAAAGCCATGTTTACTATCAATTTCCTGAATTGTTCATTTGAGAACATGAGTCCATCTGTGGTACGTCACTTTAACAGTGGTAAACAGTTCAAGTTATCCCAACATCCTCCAGTCTTGATTAAGGACCCAGAAACCTGGGAAATCAAAGGTCCCTATGAGCTTGTTACCTGGGGGCATGGCTATGCGTGCGTATCCACTCCCTCAGGCCCTCGGTGGATTCCCCAAACGTGGGTGAAACCGTATGTCCCCAAACATTCTGCTACTACTGAGGGGAACGAGGAACAGGTGGCTGTGGCTACAAAAAGAAGACGCCACCGGAAAAAAGAAAAAGAAATCCTCATAGAGGATGACATTCCAGCAGATAGAAACTTTTAATAGGTTTTACAATGTTTGTCTTTCCTGTTAGAGAAAAGCTTCCCTTCTCTAGGTCCTGTGATGAACCCCATTCAAGTTGTCTTCCTGTTAACACTGAACAGTTTAGCAGCTGCATGAATCGTCCTTCAGCCACATCAAAACATCAAGATGAACCTGGCACACACACTCCAGAATCGTGCGGTCATAGATTTTCTCCTACTACTGCACGGACATGAGTGCCAGGAATTTGAAGGACTTGGCTGTATGCACCTGACGTCGAGATCTCCTAAGATCCATGCTACCCTAATCTGAAGATTGGTTCAATGGACTGTTCAAAGGCTGGGGATTCACAGTGTGGTGGGCAAAGTCATAATTTAAACGAAACTAATATCCTTCTTTCAAGTTTTTAAAACAAAAAACCGGGAGACACTGCATTTCCTAGGTGCATTGTAAATGGCATATTCCGTGCCCCCTGCTATGCCCTGTAGCTTGGTCCCTCTCCCCTCCTGGCCATACAGGGCTGGCTGGGATCCAATTTCTCCCCGCCGACATTTTCAGACCCTAGAAAAGATCTGTACCCCCTCACCTCTGTCTCTTTCTCATTCTCTTTCTCACTCTTTTCCTCGCGACCCACAAGAAAAACCCTGCAACTTCATCAGGGAAAAGAGCCTCTTTTGTTATCTTATTTAGGTCCATGAGGCAAGGGCCCAGGAGGCTTCATCCTAACACCTGAGCTAGACCGGAGGAAAAGGTCAAGACCCCATTTTTAGGGTCGAGAAAAAGCCTCAGCACTGCTGCTTGTGCTGCTCCTTGGTTCCCTTGCAGCCCACTGTGGAAACATTGTCGGTCACTTCTAGGCGCCGAGTTGCAGAGAGCACCACGGTAAATGCCGCGGAGAAGGGAAATGCAGAGTGCAGCGAGGAGCTGGACGTGGCTTATGTGCAATAAGTAGAAGGTGAACCTAGGCACTGCCTCTTCAATCTGGCCGCCCCGCTCTGCTAGCAACTTTTGCAAGTCAGCAAAGGGAGCTGCAGTTATGTAGAATGGAGGGCAGTGAGACACCGTGTGTTATGTGCCCTTTCAGGGCTGCTTACAGAGGGCTACTTTAAGATCGCCTTCTTCTTCCTCGCACTCGCATCCTTCTCGCTTCGTGCTAGCTGCATGCAGTACACCACAGCGAAGGTGTGAGGAAGGGCACTGGCCCAGCTTTTGCCTTGGCGTGCAATGGCTGTGTGCTAGTTTTCCAAGCAGCAAGAGCACTGAGAAGTGAAAGCGATTGTGAAGGAGCTCTTTGGCTGCTCGTGTGCTCTTCGCTGCACTGCTCCCACAAGCCCGGTGCCCTGCGGCTTCGTTTTTCGCCTTCTGCCATCCGGACAGAGCTGAACTCCAGCGGTCAGTTTCAGCTCTGCCCAACAGCTTGTCCTCATTTCTGCAGGCAATCAAGCCCTGTTGCCTTGGCTCCAAGTGCAAAGTCCCTAGCGAGCTCTCACTCAGTGCAATGCACCCAGAAAGACGCTCTCGCTCGTCTTTCAAGGAGCCATTCCTAACAGCAGATGCAGCAGATGTAGAAACTGGATGAACTCTGTCCTGGCACATTTTCGTGTGCGATATGTCCCTCCAGGTCCTCAATCCATGCGAAGCTCTAAGTACTGTGAGCGCTGCTACTTGCAGCTGAGAAGGACCGTGGAGTTAGCAGCGAATTCGGAGAGCGCTGAGCACATAGTCAAGGAGTGAGAAGTGCCCCTGCAATGCGGTGCTAATAGCAGCGTCCTCGCGTCAGGGGCTGTAAGGGTCCGTCCGAAGTTCCCCTCGATTTTGCCTCCCGACCGTCGCAAGGAGAACTCGAGGGCACCCATCCAGGCTGACTCTGAACAATGGTTTCCTGGCCCAGCCAAGGTGGATGCTCGTGACTGTGTGCTGGTGTATTGTGTTCACTGCACTGTGCTCTCATGGCACCAACCAGAGATTGTGTTGTACCACCAACTGAGGAGTGCTTGACCGTACCTGTCTCCTGCAGCACCACACAATGGTCCATAAATCTTCCCAGAGGCCACTCGCTTTGGAGAAGGACTATAAAAGAGCGATCCTCTGAGAAAGACCCTTTGAGATCTCTCCACTGATGAAGACCCGTCTACCCCCTGGAGAAGACCCCTGAGATCTCCCCACGGACGAAGACTCGTCTATCGGATGACCCGGGAGGACGCCCGTCTCGTCTGTTGGTAGCTATTTTCCCATCCCTTTCCTTCCTTCCCCTCTCCCTATACTTTGTTTCCTATACCTCTCCCCCTTACCATAACTGAGTTGTTGGCATTTGATGAAATGCATTGCTGTTGTTGAATAAACTGATTTTGTCCCCTGCACTTTGCCTGTTTGCACCTTTAAGATCAAAAGAACCATCATGACTCCCGCTCTGTATTAATAGCGGATCGTGACATTAAATTGGGGTCATGGACAGGATATTCTGACAGGTAGAAGGGATGCAAGGTTGTCTGTAGTCTGTATCAGGGGAAGGAAGTCTTACTCCAGCCTCACCTAGCTGGCCACCTTCAATGGGTGAGCCTGTCTAGAAAGCAAGATGGGTTTTTCCGATTTCCCGCAGACTGCAGACACCTTGGTGTGGAGCATCCCCAGACTCACTTGAGGGCTCTGTAGTCAGAATTTCACAAAAGATCTACTGGTGCAATAGGCCGGACACTGTTGTTGTTTTTGTTGTTGTTTTTTATGATGTTTTTGATACTTGGTGTAGTGAAGAGGCAACCTGGTGTTTTGTAACTAAGGAGTGCCTCCCAAGTAGTTTGGTCTCTTCACCCGCACAGGGAAGCGAAGGGGGGCACACAGCAAAAGCTGTTTCGTTGTGTGTGGTAACTTAAGCAATAGACCTCCCTGTTGTGGTTTTTACTTATCCCTTCACAAAATGACTGAGAATTCCACCGTAACAGATAAAGCTGCATTTTATGCTCTATTAGCTAAGTATAGCGCCAGACCGTCCCAAGGTGGGGAGGAATGGGCGAACAATAATTGGTTTAATCTGGAGAATGTGATTGATAGAATATATTCTTTGCAACATGAATCCAAGTTCAAAATGGGCAAAAATAAAACCATACTCTGCTCAGTTTTGGGAGCTTGTCTTACGGCAGCCATAGAAACTCGCTCTAAGTGAGTGTCCTGGTTTTGGGCAAATTTGGGGGAAAACCTCCAGAAGGAGCCCCCAGACAGCAAACCCCACGACTCCTCCCCCCCCACCCCACCGGGTTCGGGAAGAATTTCCTCGGAGAAGAGTGGGAGAAAAAACCTGTTTATTTAACAAGCAAGACACTCCCCAGCACAGGGAAAAAAGACAACACCAGCTGACAAAAAAACTCTTTCACCGTTCTGAAGGGATGACAAACTCAGTCTCTCTGGCGAGTGGTCGCTCAGTTATCAGTCTCTGGCGCTGGGGATGACTGCTGCAGGTGACAAAGTGTAGCCTCCCGGTGTTTCTTGGGGTCCCAGTTCCCCGTCCGTTCAGATGGTATCCAGGAGAGGGAGGGGACGGGGTGGAAGAGAAAACAGTCCAGGGAAAAAGTTGGACTGCCTAGCTGAACTAACTAATAAGCAGAAAGCAAGGGCAAAGCGAAGGAAAGAAAAAGGCAGAAGCGAGCAAGCAGGCAAGCAAGCAGGCAAGCAAGCAGGCAAGCAAGCAAGCAAGCAAGCAAGCCGAGCTAAAACCTCTCCTAAACATAGACCGTGGGGGAGGTGAGCCGGCTGATAACAAGACAAAACAAAGCTTCACTCTCAGACTCAGTCCTGGAAGCACAGGACATAATACCAAACATAATCAGGACACACGATTGGAGATAGAAACACCATAACATCACCCTAGGACATTCCACCCCTTATCTCCATATCGTGAACATACTAAACAGCATGTAAAAACTTCAGCAAGTAGAAATTTCCATCTTTCACTTATTCGGACACATTTTCTTCCATCTCACTTGCTCAGACCTTTGACACTTACATATTTCCTTCTGTCTCATGCTGCCTCACCCCACAATCAGATCTCCCTGAGGCACACATCGTGTTGTTCCATCTCTCTGCATTACCCACCATGTACAACCTGGTCCTTGAGCAAAGACAATCCCACGAATGGGTTTGTCTGTACTCGGGGCAGAATTGATCCAAACTGCCTTCCCTAACAAACCTCTGATATGTGCCACTGGGACTTTGTCTCCATCTACTATATTCAGGGACTCAGACTGGGCAGGGCCCGCTCGGTTGGTGGAACCCCGGGTGTTAACTAACCAAGTGGCCTTTGCTAAATGCTGCTCCCAGTTTTTGAATGATCCCCCACCCAATGCTCTCAAGGTGGTTTTTAACAGTCCATTGTACCTTTCCACCTTCCCTGCAGCTGGTGCATGGTAGGGGATATGGTACACCCACTCAATGCCATGTTCCCTAGCCCAAGTGTTGATAAGGCTATTCTTGAAATGAGTCCCATTGTCTGACTCAATCCTCTCAGGGGTACCATGCCTCCAAAGGACCTGCTTTTCCAGGCCCAGGATGGTGTTACGGGCTGTAGCGTGAGACACAGGGTAGGTCTCCAACCATCCAGTGGTGGCTTCCACCATGGTCAGTACATAGCGCTTGCCCTGGCGGGTTTGAGGCAGTGTGATGTAGTCAATCTGCCAGGCCTCTCCATACTTGTACTTGGACCACCGCCCCCCATACCAGAGGGGCTTCACCCGCTTGGCTTGCTTGATGGCAGCGCACGTCTCACAGTCATGGATAACTTGAGAAATGCTGTCCATGGTTAGATCCACCCCTCGGTCTCGTGCCCACTTATATGTGGCATCTCTGCCCTGATGACCTGAGGCATCATGGGCCCATCGAGCCAGGAATAACTCTCCCTTGTGTTCCCAATCAAGGTCTATCTTCGACACCCCTATCTTTGCAGCCTGATCTACCTGCTGATTGTTTTTCTGCTCTTCATTAGCCCTACTTCTGGGAACATGGGCATCTACATGGCGAACCTTCACAGGTAATTTCTCTAACCGGGTAGCGATATCTTTCCACTCTTCGGCAGCCCAAATTGGTTTTCCTCTACGCTGCCAGTTAGCCTCTTTCCATCTCTCCAACCATCCCCACAGAGCATTGGCTACCATCCATGAATCGGTATAAAGGTAAAGCTTTGGCCACTTCTCTCTTTCAGCAATGTCTAAGGCCAGTTGAACCGCTTTGAGTTCAGCAAGTTGACTGGATCCACCCTCTCCTTCAGTGGCCTCTGCTACCCGTCGCGTGGGGCTCCATACGGCTGCTTTCCACCTCCGATTCATCCCCACAATGCGACAGGAACCGTCGGTGAATAGAGCATAGCGTGTTTCCTCTGCTGGCAGTTGGTTATATGGTGGAGCTTCTTCAGCCCGTGTCACTGGTTCTTGTTCCTCATCTGTGACACCAAAACTTTCACCTTCAGGCCAATTTGTAATTACTTCCAAAATCCCAGGGCGATTCAGTTTTCCAATCCGGGTGCGCTGTGTAATGAGGGCAATCCACTTGCTCCATGTAGCACTGGTGGCATGGTGGGTTGAGGGAACCTTTCCTCTGAACATCCACCCCAGCACTGGTAGTCGGGGTGCCAGAAGGAGTTGTGCTTCTGTGCCAACCACCTCTGAGGCTGCTTGGACCCCTTCGTAGGCAGCCAAGATCTCCTTCTCTGTTGGGGTGTAGTTAGCTTCAGACCCTCTGTAGCTCCGACTCCAAAATCCTAATGGTCGGCCTCGAGTCTCACCAGGCACCTTCTGCCACAGGCTCCAGGACAGACCATGGTTCCCGGCTGCAGAGTAGAGCACGTTCTTCACATCTGGTCCCGTCCTGACTGGGCCAAGGGCTACTGCATGAGCAATTTCCTGCTTTATCTGGGCAAAAGCTTGTTGCTGCTCAGGGCCCCAATGGAAATCGTTCTTCTTGCGGGTGACCAGGTAAAGAGGGCTCACAATCTGACTGTACTCAGGAATGTGCATCCTCCAAAAACCTATGGCGCCTAAGAAAGCTTGTGTCTCCTTCTTGTTGGTTGGTGGGGACATAGCTGTGATTTTGTTGATGACATCAGTAGGAATCTGACGCCGTCCATCTTGCCACTTCACTCCCAGGAACTGGATCTCTCGAGCAGGTCCCTTAACTTTACTCTTCTTGATGGCGAAGCCGGCTTCCAGGAGGATTTGGATGATTCTCTCTCCTTTCTTGAACACTTCTGCTGCTGTGTTCCCCCACACAATGATATCATCAATATATTGTAAATGTTCTGGAGCCTCACCTTTTTCTAGTGTAGTCTGGATCAGTCCATGGCAGATAGTAGGACTGTGCTTCCACCCCTGGGGCAGTCGATTCCAGGTGTACTGCACTCCCCTCCATGTGAAAGCGAACTGAGGCCTGCACTCTGCTGCCAGAGGAATGGAGAAAAATGCATTGGCGATATCGATAGTGGCGTACCACTTTGCTGCCTTGGACTCCAGCTCGTACTGCAGTTCCAGCATGTCCGGCACGGCAGCGCTCAGTGGTGGAGTCACCTCATTCAATGCACGATAGTCTATGGTCAGTCTCCATTCTCCTTCAGATTTACGTACAGGCCAGATGGGGCTGTTGAAGGGTGAGTGGGTTTTGCTGACCACCCCTTGGCTCTCCAGCTCACGGATCATTTTATGGATGGGAACCACAGCATCTCGAGTTGTTCTGTATTGTCGGCGATGCACTATGGAAGTGGCAATTGGTACCTTTTGCTCTTCTCCTTTCAGAAGTCCTACAGTACTTGGATTCTCAGACAGTCCAGACAAGGTGTTCAATTGCTGGATGCCCTCTGTCACCACAGTTGCTATCCCAAATGCCCACCTGAATCCTTTTGGATCTTTAAAATACCCCCTTCGGAGGTAATCTATGCCCAAAATGCATGGGGCCTCTGGGCCAGTCACAATAGGATGTTTTTTCCATTCATGTCCAGTCAAGCTCACATCAGCTTCCACCAAGGTAAAGTCCTGTGATCCACCTGTCACACCAGCAATAGAAACAGATTCTGCCCCCACATATCTTGATGGGACTAATGTGCATTGGGCACCAGTATCAACCAAAGCTTTATACTTTTGTGGTTCCGATGTGCCAGGCCAACGAATCCACACAGTCCAGAAGACACGATTTTCCCTCGCCTCTCCCTGGCTAGAGGCAGGGCCCCTCTAAGCCTGTTTATCCTTCTTTCCTTGGGCATATGTCTTAGAGGTTCCTTCAAGGGGATCAGATATATCATCATCATCATACTTGGCAGCTTGGCTACAGGCAACTGGAGCTGCTCTCCTTTTGGTGGAACTTCCTCTTTGGGTCTTGCCTTCCTTCAATTCACGCACCCGTTGTGCCAGAGCAGCAGTAGATTTTCCATCCCATCTCCTCATGTTTTCTCCGCAATCACGTAGGAAGAACCACAGCTCAGCTCGTGGGGTGTACCTCCTCTCCCCATCAGGGGAACGTCTGCGTTGGATACCAGGGCCTCTAATTTGTACTGCTGAGATTTGGAGAAGGTCCTCTTTAATCTCCTCCCTGAGTCTTTTATGATTCTCCTCTATCTTGTCTTCTAATTTCTGCAGACGTGTTTCCACAGCTGCAATTCTGGCATGTGTTGGGCCATGCACAGCATCTGCATATGCTCGGAGCTTCTTTGCCATATCAAGCACGGTCTCATCCCTCTCGTCCCACTTCATTATTGCTAAAGCAGAAGCATATTCATGGGGCCCAAGTCGTACAAGTTTTCGCCACATCACAGATGTACATGGTACCAAGTCTGGATTCCTAGTTGTTATGTCATCTGAGAAGATAATCTCTGCCACTGCCATTTCTCTCAGGCGTTGGATCCCTTGTTCTATCGTCTTCCAGTGGGTCTGCTGCATATAAAGATCATCTGCACACAGGTATCTTTGTGCTACACTGTCCAGGACCCGTGCCCAGAGGCTGTGAGGGTTAGGCCCTCTCATCATTCCTTGGTCAATGACAGGATCATGTGACAGGGATCCCAAATGCCTGGCTTCAGTGCCATCCAGAATTGTAGCCTCGCCTGCAGCATCCCAAAGACGGACAAACCAACTAATTATAGACTCATCAGGTCGTCGGGTGTAATCCTTTCTTAGGCCACGGAGGTCCTTTCGGGAAAAAGACTCAATATTGGCCTCTGATCTTTTACCAGTTGCTTTGACTCCTGGTTTTATGTCAGGAGGCGTCGAGGGTCCTTCTCCTGCATCATCATCATCATCATCATCCACTGGTCGATCAGTCTTGTCTGTGCACTTCCCACTTCTCGTGCTGGTAGCAACAGCCATTGGTTGAGGCTTACTGACAGGTTTAGCTGCTGGCTTAGGCTCACTGTCTGGTGTAGTTGTTGGCCTCGAGCCTGGGGTGTTGGCTGCAGCCTGAGTGACTGGGATAGTGGCTGATTTATCTGCCTGTCCCCCTTCCTCTGTCTGCTGCCCTACAGTATCTAGCAGGGTACGGTAAGCATATGCCAGGGCCCAGCTCACTGCAATGATCTTCTTCTCCTTAGAATTACCATGGCACTTCTCTTTCAGGTACTTTGCCACCTCAGCTGGGTTCTGAATTTGTTCACATGGAAAATCCCAGGATGTAGGGTCAGAAAATTCCTTTAAGATTTGGCCCATATCCTCCCATTTCCCACACCATTCAGGATTCCTCACGCCTGGCTCTACTCTGGGGTCAGGGGTCTCAGCCCCTCTAGAAATCTCAGCTCTCATTCTAGAGAAACTGCAGACTGTATAGAGAAAGCTTACTATATTAAACACCAGAAAGATGGTCTCTTTAACACTCAGGGGGAACTGAACATTCTCTAATAAGGATGTAACAAATTCAGAGGAGAAGAAGGAGAACAAAGGCTGAAAAGCCTCGTCCCCTGCTTCTCCTCTAACAAACTGAGTGCACAACCACAACCAAGAACCATACATTCCTGGAACAGATTCCAGCACCTTTATAAATCTCCTGCAGGCCATTAAAACCAAGCCCAGCCCGATGGATATTTTGGTCAATGCCCCTCTGCTACAGAAACTACGCATTAGGGACAATACCGGAGCTATTTCTGGATAAGCAAATAAACCCAGGGACCACAAAGGTATTAAGACTTCAAAAAACCCTAGGGACCAAAATCCCATGCAGGCCTCCACCCCAAAAGACATGAATTCCAAAACATAGCCAATAACTGCTCTATACCAACACAAAAGAATTTGAACCAAATTATTATTATTAGAACAGGGTTTTTTTCCCACTTTCTCGAGCCTCGAGTTGGGCGCCAATTTATTTGTCCTGGTTTTGGGCAAATTTGGGGGAAAACCTCCAGAAGGAGCCCCCAGACAGCAAACCCCACGACTCCTCCCCCCCCACCCCACCGGGTTCGGGAAGAATTTCCTCGGAGAAGAGTGGGAGAAAAAACCTGTTTATTTAACAAGCAAGACACTCCCCAGCACAGGGAAAAAAGACAACACCAGCTGACAAAAAAACTCTTTCACCGTTCTGAAGGGATGACAAACTCAGTCTCTCTGGCGAGTGGTCGCTCAGTTATCAGTCTCTGGCGCTGGGGATGACTGCTGCAGGTGACAAAGTGTAGCCTCCCGGTGTTTCTTGGGGTCCCAGTTCCCCGTCCGTTCAGATGGTATCCAGGAGAGGGAGGGGACGGGGTGGAAGAGAAAACAGTCCAGGGAAAAAGTTGGACTGCCTAGCTGAACTAACTAATAAGCAGAAAGCAAGGGCAAAGCGAAGGAAAGAAAAAGGCAGAAGCGAGCAAGCAGGCAAGCAAGCAGGCAAGCAAGCAGGCAAGCAAGCAAGCAAGCAAGCAAGCAAGCCGAGTTAAAACCTCTCCTAAACATAGACCGTGGGGGAGGTGAGCCGGCTGATAACAAGACAAAACAAAGCTTCACTCTCAGACTCAGTCCTGGAAGCACAGGACATAATACCAAACATAATCAGGACACACGATTGGAGATAGAAACACCATAACATCACCCTAGGACAGTGAGTTAGTGATGAAAGTACAATTATAGATTCTTTGCAAACTCTTGTTCAAATTCTGCAAAAACAATTAGATCCAGAAAGGAATGAGAACCGTTTGTTGCGAGATGAAAATCATTTGCTACAGGCTGCCCTAAGAGAAGAAAGTACCAAAAAAGTAAAGCAGAATGAAACACACGCAGAAACAGAAGAGAAGGAGATTGTTCACATTAATCAAATTTATCCCCAAAAGGAGTTAACTATAATGAAAAATCTTGGGGAACACTGCTTCCGAAGTTGGGACCTATGGTTAAAACACAATATACTTATCTTGGTCCTGATGATTTTGAACCAAACATTTCTACAAAAGAAATCCCATATTCTGCCACTGAATTAGCAAAACTGACAAAGGAATATGGGCGACTCCCTCATGAAACAGAGACTGAATATGTATTTCGAGTGTCTCTTACTGCGGGAGATCAGATTAAATTATCAGAAAGTGAAGCTAGTGGGTATTGGGGACATGGGGTCTTCTTAACAACCGGAGATAAGAGCTACCCATGGTCCTTGACCCAACGTGCAGCTTTTTGGGCCGCGGGGCTTAACCCCCTGGAATGGGGAGACCCTATAGCTTTAGTTGGTACTCCCGACCAACTTTTGGAAAACATTCACAAAGCTGCTTGCCTGCAAATGATACATGAGAGAAAACTGACTACCACCTATGAATCACCTATGCAATTGCCTGTAATGCCTGAAATCATGACCCCTTTAATTCGTGGTCTCCCAGAAACACTCAAATCCACCGCAATTCTCCTTCAAAAAACTATCGCATCCATGACACCTGTAGAAAGATTAGATAGATTTCTTGGAAACTCATGTGAGCGATCTGGTTCCATGGACTCTTTCCCTCCCTATGAATCCCCCTCTAGACGGACTCCTGAATCTCCTGACAATAACCATAAAGTGAGTCAAACTTAACCCCTCCACAGATTTTGGGCTGTGAGCCAAATCAATCTCCTTCACAGGTTCTGAGAGCTGAGTCAGAGTTTCCTCCTTCTCAGTTTTTGGGAAAGGAACTGAAACTGCTTCAGAAGCAGGGAAACTAGAAACCCCGTCTCTCGTGGGTGGGCAGAGGGATGGGGGAGGGGGGGAACTGGTTATTCATTAGAACGCTCACCAGAAATCCTAATACTGGGGACCTCCTGATAACAGCAATGGTTGGCCCTAAAAGGTCACCTGTTACCTTTGTGGTTGACACTGGAGCCCAAATTTCTGCACTAACAAGAAAAGCTGCGCAGAAATGTGGAGTTGTTCCAACAAGGAGACAATGCTTTGTTCTCAATGCCTTGGGGACCACAGAAGCTATGGATATAGCTCTGATAAAAATCTTACGACCTGGAGAGGAGAATTTGTTACTTATCAAAATTGTAATTGGAGATATTCCAAATGATTTATTGGGAATGGATGTCCTTGCTGGAAGACAGTGGGAAGACGAGGAGGGTTGTCTCTGGTCCTTTGGCACACCACGTTTTAATATTAATCTGCTTCAATCCGCACCTTCCTTATCTTTCAGTAAAATTACTAATGTGAAACAATACCCACTTCCCACTGGTGCCAAAGAAGGAATCAAGCCAGTTATTCAGGACCTGAGAGATCAGGGAGTGATAATTGACACTCATTCTCCCTTTAACTCTCCAGTGTGGCCAGTCCGTAAAGCTAACGGAAAGTGGAGGCTGACAGTAGATTTTCGCAGACTAAATGCAAACACAGATCCTCTCACAGCAGCTGTCCCAAATTTAGCTGAACTTATAACTTCAATTCAGGAGAAGACTCATACAATCATGGCAACTATAGATGTCAAAGACATGTTCTTTATGATACCTATACAGCCAGAGGACATGGACTCTTTTGCCTTCACATGGGAAGGACAGCAATACACCTTCACTAGGCTTCCTCAAGGGTACAAACACTCCCCTACTCTAGCCCACCATGCTTTAGCACAGGAATTAGAAAAGATACCCAAACCTGACAATGTAGCTGTCTATCAATACATTGATGATATTCTGGTGGGGGGAGATGAAATAGAAGTAGTGGGGGGTAGCCAACAGAAAATAATCTCTCATCTGGAAAGCCTTGACTTACAAATTCCCCCAGAGAAAATTCAGAAACCTTCTCAGGAGGTGAAGTTTTTGGGGATTTGGTGGAAAGGAGGTATGACATGCATTCCACCTGATACCCTAACCTCCCTAGATCAAATTAAAATGCCTGGATCCAGGAAAGAGCTTCACCAAGCTCTGGGATTATTAGTGTTTTGGAGAAAACACATCCCTGATTTTTCAATTATTGCTAGACCTCTTTATGACTTGCTGAGGAAAAGGGTAAAATGGGATTGGACTCCTTCTCAGGAGGAAGCATTACAACTGCTGATTTTTGAAGCAACTGCACATCAAGCTCTAGGCCCTATTCATCCCACAGATCCTTTCCAGGTAGAATGGGGATTTGCCACCTCGGGGTTGTCAGTGCACATATGGCAACGAGGCCCAGAAGGCCCTACAAGGCCTGTTGGTTTTTATTCTCGTGGTTTTAAAGATGCTGAAAAAAGATACACTACCTGGGAAAAGGGGCTTTTTGTTGTCAGCATAGCTCTCATAGAAATGGAGAAAATTACACGTCAGCAACCAATTGTATTAAGAGGCCCTTTTAAAGTTATTAAAACAGTCACCAGCGGGACCCCTCCCCCTGACGGGGTGGCCCAGAGATCCTCAGTTAGGAGGTGGTATGCCCAGATAGAACATTACTGTAACATCTTCTCTGTAACAGAAGGAGCTGTAAAAAATGTGGCTATACAAGAAACTGAGAACTTGGCTAGCAGCCACGATAAACCTGCCTCAGTAATTAAAGTGGCCCCTCCTTTCTCCCCTGAACAATCAGTGAATTCTTGGTTTACTGATGCTTCTGCTAGACGAGAAGGAAAGGTGTGGAAATACAGGGCAGTAGCTCTCCATACTTCATCTGGTGAACGAATTATTTCTGAGGGAGAAGGCAGTGCTCAGGTTGGTGAGCTGATTGCTGTATGGAGTGTTTTCAAGCATGAGGTACATAATACCTCTCTTGTTTGTATTTACACTGACTCCTATGCTGTGTTTAAAGGATGTACAGAGTGGCTTCCTTTCTGGCAGCAAAATGATTGGGAAGTTAACAGGATCCCAGTATGGCATAAGGAAAAATGGCAAGAAATTCTAGATATAGCCAATCAAGGAAACTTTGCTGTGGGGTGGGTGGCTTCTCATCAGACAGATGGAAATTTAGCTGGTGAGTGGAATAATGCTGCTGATGAGTTAGCAAGACTAAGTCCCCTGAAAAAGGAACAAATTACAGAGGATTGGGAGCACCTGCTAGAATGGCTGCATATAAAAAGACAACATACAGGTGCGAAAGATTTGTACAAAGAAGCCCTTGCTCGTGGCTGGCCTGTCACCAGGGAAATGTGTAAAACATGCATATCAGCTTGTGAACAATGCCGCAGACGACTAGAAAGGCATCCTTTGGAAGATGACCCTTTGCACTTAAGGAAAGGTAAAGGCTTATGGGACGCGTGGCAGGTAGATTATATTGGTCCCTTTAAGAAGTCTGGTGGTAAACATTTCATGCTGGTAGGAGTGGAAATAATATCAGGGTTAGCTCAAGCTGAAGCCTTTAACAGAGCTACAGGAGAAAACACTGTTAAGGCATTACAAGAATGGTTTGGAACATTTCCAAAGCCACAGGAGATTCAATCTGATAATGGGTCTCACTTTACTGCTAAAGTAGTACAGGAATGGGCAAGGGAGGAAGGAATAAAGTGGACTTTTCACACCCCCTATTACCCTCAAGCCAACGGGATTGTAGAAAGGACCAATGGTCTTCTGAAGCGACTCCTAAAACCACATGAGGGATGTTGGGATCTTCGATTATGGCAAGCTGTAAAAGGTATAAATGATAGATGGGGGGTAAACGGGTGTCCCAAAATAACTGCTTTTTGTCCAAAAGCCCCAAGCATCATTCCTGCACTACAGGGATCTAAGGATCCTAAAAATCCAGCCCATTACCCTGGGCAACCTGTTTTAGTAAACCTCCCTACTGTAGGAGAAGTACCACTGGTACTAAAAACTCCTCTGAATAAATATGCATGGGTAGCCACCAATGCTCTGGGAAAGGAGCATTGGATAAGTACCCGTTGGATTGTTCCATCATTTTGACCTCCTGCCGCTTGGTGGCAGACTCTGTTGTGTTTACTTTTCACAGAAGAACGCCCAAGGACATGGGAGCCGGACAAACCATGATCACCTTTTTGATACTTCTCTGTATCCTACCCCAACACCATGGCCAAAACTCGGCCGAGTGGCCGTGGTCTGAAGCTTCCATCAGATATACCAGTGCTTTAGGGCCCTACCCCAGAGATCGTCACCCAAGCCTTGCGACCGTAGTACTGCACGATTCTGAGGTATACCCTTCAAGTGACTGGGGTTGGGACAAAAAGGACTGGGCTAGGCTACTAATAGGAACAATTGGTGAAGAAATCAAGGTAGGATGCAGAAAAGTGGAGAAATCCCTTCATGAGAAAGCCACTACCATTGCAATCGCCGGGAATTACTTAGATATAACTAGTAGCTTGCACCCTAACATCAGGGCGAGTCTCTGCCCAACGACAGTATGGACATGTAAAAAGCAAGTCCCCCTAATACTGTGCTGTGGCCAAAGGAAGGTTGGTAACTATACCTTAGACCCTGACGCCAACAACGTCGAAGTTACAAAGCTTTGTGCGGATGAACTTACTGACTGTTGGCATAACTTTACTTTAACCAGACCAACCTATGTAACATGCTCCAGGCAGAATAACACAACAGATGAGTCCAGCTTGAAAGGTCTGACCTATAGGTTCAAAATAAATGCCATAGTAAAACCCACACTGACCGCAGTAGTTGCATACCATGGTGTAAGCACCCCCTTAGTGTTGGATGACAAAAACAAGGTTTTCCCTCCTTTCGTGGTGACGCAAGGAGATGACGTCGCAATAACTTGTAAATTAGTGGCTGGATCCCTCACCGAACATGCATACAGTTATGGCATAGGACCCCATGGCCGGACTTTATATTGTAGAACCCAAAATCAAGACTGTTGGCTAAATTTAACTGCTATACAATTTTCCTATAAAGTCATGTGTGGAAAAAACAATACAAAATACTGGGGGGAACTTGATGTTAATGTTGTAACACCTACCACCCCACCACCGGTTGTGTTGAGCCCTACGATTTTTCAATTTGGGCCATACGTAATTAGAAAAACTGGCCAACAACAAATATTGTTTAATCCGGCATGGTCTCTCAAACAAATCAAATTGCTGATGCAAAATAATGTCTCAGACGTTCAGCCAGCTTGTTCACTCTTTCTACAGACTTCTTTTGAGGGATGGACAACCTGGTTGCGGAAACGGAATCCTTCCAAAAAACGAATGGCAAGAGACATAACCGGTGTTGTGGGAACAGGATTGGGAATTTTGAATAGCATCGATTCAGAAGTACTAGTGAATAAATTGGCTACCACAGCTGGAGATGTAACCAAATTACAACGGCCCCTGCAAACAACCTTAACAGCTTTGGGGACTCAACAGTGGTTGTTATCAAACATATTACCAAGTTGGGAAAAGGTAAATGTAAATGATCACAAATTGATAATCGATGCACTTGGTGCTACACAAAATAACATCTCTTTGACTCTCAGGTGTATCCAGGCCCAGTTGTGGATGCAGTCAGTTGCTGCTTTAATTATAAGAGAAGGTGAGGAAGGCACTTTTCCCACTGAAATTCGAAAGATAGTCTGGGACAGTGCCACTGATTTTGAAAAAGAATTCCAGTCCTGGTGGAACTTAGTAAATTTTACCTATGATCCCAGCACAAACACAGCCACAGCCTTTGTACTGACTATACGTAATGCTTCAGTGCATTCAATATTCCCCATCATTGCATTAGGGTTGAACCATGACGGAGCTATTCTCTATCCTTTCGAGCATAGGGAATGGGCCCGTCAAATTGGTGGGAGGTGGCAAACTGTCAATTTGGAAACTTGCATTGTCCGGGAACAACAAGGCTTTATCTGTGAAAGTAATGCAATTAGAGCTCAAGATATCTGCTTGGACACAGAACAGAACGTTTGCAATTTTGAAATTCATCCAAACGAGATTCCTGAAACAGTACTGGTATATGTAGGCAATGGATGTGCATGCTTTAGAACTGCTTGTGATAGTGTTTTCATAGAAAATTTGGTAGTGAATACTAAGAATCATTCAAACTTTTGTGTCTGTAACTTTACTAGGATTTCAGGATGTGATTTTTCCTATGTAGCCCCAGTTACTTCTCACCATCTTTTGCAGTCAAATTACACACTGATCCACCATCTACTGCCCACTCCAATTGGAATGAACCTCTCTCTGGTGAAGCAATTGATGCTCCACCAAGATTTGATCGAAATTTTGGAGAAGATCAAGAAAAACGGACAGAAAACTCTAATAGCTGTTCATCACAATGTGGAAAAAATACATCGTGTTTTGGAAAGGGTAAAGACAGATGCTGAACACAGGTGGTGGGATACTCTATTTGGGTGGTCACCTACTGCTACAGGTGTCCAGAACAAATTGTGTCATCCCACCATTGTTCTCTTGATTTTGGTTTTAATTGGTTTTGTTTTATCAGCAATCCTATACATTATGAGTTGGAGAATCATGAAACGGTTAGCACAATTGGCATCTGTGACAAATGTATCCAGATCGGTTACCGTTGGCATCCCAAGGGTTATTGACACAAGGTTTTAAATAGGATAAAATATGATTTTTAACTAGAATTGATTATCTTCAAATTGCAATTAAAATTGTTTAATCAAAATTTTGCTTTAAAAATTTGATTTATTTCTAATCAAAAATTGAAAAATTAAAGACTTGAACAAATTGTTTAAGATTGTTAGTAATCAAAAATTGAATATAATTGATCTGTTTTGTTTTCCTTTTTTCTCCTTTTCCTTATCCGGTCCCTTATCTTTTTCCTACTTTCCTGTCTCTGTTTTCCGGGATATGCTACCAACTTGGACGAGTCCTGAAGACACCACAACTGAAGACTCCACCACGACTCTACAAAGGGGTGCTCTTGACGACGATCGTGACTCTCGTGGTTGTGTAAGGGTCGGTCCAAAGTTCCCCTCGATTTTGCCTCCCGACCGTCGCAAGGAGAACTCGAGGGCACCCACCCAGGCTGACTCTGAACAATGGTTTCCTGGCCCAGCCAAGGTGGATGCTCGTGACTGTGTGCTGGTGTATTGTGTTCACTGCACTGTGCTCTCATGGCACCAACCAGAGATTGTGTTGTACCACCAACTGAGGAGTGCTTGACCGTACCTGTCTCCTGCAGCACCACACAATGGTCCATAAATCTTCCCAGAGGCCACTCGCTTTGGAGAAGGACTATAAAAGAGCGATCCTCTGAGAAAGACCCTTTGAGATCTCTCCACTGATGAAGACCCGTCTACCCCCTGGAGAAGACCCCTGAGATCTCCCCACGGACGAAGACTCGTCTATCGGATGACCCGGGAGGACGCCCGTCTCGTCTGTTGGTAGCTATTTTCCCATCCCTTTCCTTCCTTCCCCTCTCCCTATACTTTGTTTCCTATACCTCTCCCCCTTACCGTAACTGAATTGTTGGCATTTGATGAAATGCATTGCTGTTGTTGAATAAACTGATTTTCTGCTGTTGAATAAACTGATTTTGTCCCCTGCACTTTGCCTGTTTGCACCTTTAAGATCAGAAGAACCATCACGACCCCCGCTCTGTATTAATAACGGATCGTGACAGGGGCGAGCTCTGGCCACAAGACCTTCTCGTCCTGGCATCAGATCTCTGTGAAGGGCGTAGGCGAAAAGCTTTCCTTTTCCATTCGAACTGCGAGAGAGGCAGACTGTTGCACGGAGCACTGAGAACAAAGGTACACGCCCTAGGCGGGCTTGGTCAGAAGCAGTTCTCGAGCGCTTGGCTGCCAGCACACTGGTGGCTGTGTTGAGCTGCTTCAGCGGCTTCTGGCTGCTGGGGAGTGAAAGCGGCGCCAGGCGTGGGCGAGGGCGGTGAACGAAGCCACACAAGTACCATGCTTGTGTGCACCATGTTACAGGCTACTAGGAGAGGAAGGTGGCTGCCTCTCGCTTGCCTTCCCAAGTGCCCTCAGCAGTTGGAAGGAGCAAGATGAAGCACTGTGTTGCTTGTGTTCCTCCTTGGTTCCCTTGCAGCCCGCTGTGGAAACATTGGCGGTCACTTCTAGGCGCCAAGTTGCAGAGAGCACCATGGTAAATGCCGCGGAGAAGGGAAATAGAGAGTGCAGCCAGGAGCTGGACGTGGCTTACGTGCAATAAGTAGAACGTGAACCTAGGCACTGCCTCTTCAATCTGGCCCCCTCTGCTCTGGAAGCAACTTTTGCAAGGTTGCAAAGGGAGCTGCGAGTATGTAGAATGGAGGGAAGTGAGATGCCGTGCGTTATGCGCCCTTTCAGGGCTGCTTGACAGAGGGCTACTTTAAGAACGCCTTCTTCTTCCTCGCGTCCTTCTCGCTTTGCTCTAGCTGCATGGAGTACACCACAGCGAAGGTGTGAGGAAGGGCACTTCCCCAGCTTTTGCCCTGGCGTGCAACGGCTGAGTGCTACTTTTCCTAGCAGAAAGAGCACTGGGAAGTGAAAGCGGCTGTGAAGGAGCTCGTTGAGTGCTCGTGTCCTCTTCACTGCACGGCGCTCACAAGCCCGGTGCCCTGTGGCTTCGTTCTTAGCCTTCTGACATCCAGACAGGTCTGAACTCCAACGGTCAGTTTCAGTTCTGCCCAACAGCTTGTCCTCAGTTCTGCTGGAAAGCACGCCCTGTTGCCTTGGCTCCAAGTGCAAAGTCCCTAGCGAGCTCTCAGTGCAATGCACCCAGAAAGATGCTCTTGCTCGTCTTTCAAGGAGCGATTTCAAAGAGCAGAAGCAGCAGAAGCACAAACTGGATGACGATTAGGGATGATGTAGTACACGTCTCTCTCCTGGCACATTTTCCTGTGCGATATGTCCCTCCAGGTCCTCAGTTCATGCGAAGCTCTATGTACTGTGAAAGCTGCTACTTGCAGCTGAGAAGGACCGTGGAGCTAGCAGCGAATTTGGAGAGCGCTGAGCACGTATTAAAGGAGCGAGAAGCGCCCCTGCAATGCCGTGCTAATAGCAGCTTCCTCGCGGCGGGGGCGAGCTCTGAACAAAAGACCTTCTCATCCTGGCAACAGATCTCTGAAGGGCGTAGGCAAATAGCTTTCGTTTTCCATTCGAAGAGCGAGAAAGGCAGAATGTTGCACAGAGCTCTGAGAATAAAGGTGCACTCCCTAGGCGTTGGTCTGACAGCGGCAGGAGTGGCATCCGAGCGGCATCACCTGAGGGCCCCATGGGGTGCGAGGAGAGAGCCAGGAGTGCTCCCAAGCAACACCGGAAATGATATCCGTAGGGCCCGGAAGGCCAGCGGTGGCGTCGAGTTTCACGGGTAGGAGACTGCTATGCTGCTTTGAAAGCTGGAGCTCCTCTGCTCTAGGACAGACTGGGAGAGCTGAGGGTGTCCAATGTGGAGAACAGAAGGCTCCAGGGAGACCTTCCAGCCCCTTGCAGTGCCTGCTGGGGCTCCAAGATAGCTGGGGAGGGACTTTGCAAAAGGGTCTGGACTTGCTGGACGAGGGGGAATAGGTCCAAACTGCCAGAGGGCTGGGGTAGATGGGATATTGGAAAGGAATTCTTCCTTGTGTGGGTGCTGAGGCCTGGCACATGTTGCTCAAAGAGGCTGTGTGGGAGCCCCATGGCAGGAAGTGTCCAGGGCCAGGCTGGAGCGGACATGGAGCAACCTGGACTAGTGGAAAAGTGTCCCTGCCCATGTCAGGATGTGGGAAGAAGATAATCTGTCTCTAAGGTCGCTTCCAGTCCAAACCATGCTGGGATTCTAGGATTCATGGAAGGCCCTTTTCCAAGTGAAGTGTTGTATCTTTTGGCTCCCAGCTTGTAGTTGCCAGTTCTTCTGGAAGCAGGCCTGGCCAAGCAGCTGTGATGAGCCATGGGTTCCCAATAGGACAAGTGTGATATATTTGCAGAGAGGAAGGCTGCAGACAGATCTTCAAGGCCCAGGTAAAACAAGCAAAGGATTGAATAAAAGCCAAAGGTCGGTTGTGTTACTCCGTTTGCTGGCTGTTGAAATGGCCCCGGGTCATTTTCAACATTTCTAATTTGGATTTGTTTGAGAGAAAAATGAATGTGTTACCTCCAGCGTAGGCTCTCCAATGCAAGTCCATGTGCTCCCATCTCTTTGTTGTATCTCAGGTTCTATTAACTGAAGATAGAATCATAACACACTAGTAAAACATTTAGAGGTGTATTGAGCCAGCTTCAGGAGTTTTCAACTCTGCTGTTGACTTTTCTGGTAACTGCAAGCAAGGCAACACAATCCAGTTACTCCACTTTTCCTCTCTGAGGAAAAGATTATCTTTTTTTTTTTCCTCATTTTGAAAATAGCCAAGAATGAAGTGTGTTATGTATGTGGCATGTAGGATTCATTATTTGACCTTTCTCTTCTGCTGTCTTTCGCGTACTAGTTTTTTTAATTTTTTTCTTCGCTGTTCTCCATTCAGTAGGTTTGAAAGAATTCTAATTGTTGAGATGATGGTTCTTTGAAGGCTCACTTAGCCCACCTTTTGGGTGAAGGAAAGAAGAAGACAAGGTCCTCTAAGAAGACTAAAAAGCATACTTTAAAGAGACATTCAGAGATGTCTGCTGATGCCATGCAATTACCATGTAATCAGCAGAAATGTGTTGGAAAAACACCCATCAGTGACTTCACAAGAAAGCCACACTCAAGACAGGTAAAGAACAGAAGCATAAAACCCCAAAGGTATGAAATGGACAGATTTTCATTGGGAATGAGCAACTCCTGAATTCTTGGTTCTAGAACTAGGGGCTTGTAATAAATAGACTGTCTCCTTGCCAAACATAAATTTGGTGTAATGAACTGCTCACTGCCCGTTGAAGTGCAGGGCTAGTAGACTAATATTTGCCATGGCAGGCATATTGTATGGCTTTCCTGTTAAAAAGAAATTGGTTTTGCTCATAGCAATCTAGATATGTACCCAGTCTGACAACTATTTTTTAGGCTATATTTCCAAGTAAATGGCTTCCGTGATGATGCAGAAAGTTTATGTCATGAACAGGAATGAAGTGATTGCATGCATCCTTTTTTACCCTAAGCCAGCTGCTGAATAATGAGACAGAGACTCTCACTGACGCCAAGGAGTGCCCAAGCTTTTGGGAAAAGCACTGGCCAGATAAAGCCTATTTCCACATTTCTTGCTAGCGTCTCCTTTAAAGTTCATGGGTTTGTTCATCTTTTAGAGCTGTTCTAGATGTCTTTGTAGTTTACATGTACTAAATGTAGCAGGTATTGCTTTCATGCCGTCCTAATAGATTTGAAGTTGGGATCTACAGAGGTTTCAATGTCTCAGAAGAAGCAACGTTGATTCCTTGAATTCTATTCTTGAACGTGAGAATGATATTTATGTAATTAATGAATTAATTAAATCGAATTCACTTGAATGGAAAAATCGACTTGTTCATGTAGATTTTAACTTGGGAAATTGATATTTGAGTTCTACTTTTCATTGTTGTTGCTTTTCTGTATTCTTTGCACAGATAGCAGATGTACTGACCAAGTATTCTGTGAAACTGGAGGAAATGTCCTTCCTCTTGGCAGCTGATGTTCACAAGCTCATTACCGCTAAGGCCATGGTAAATGTTTTACCTGGAGCAAGATAGCAGTCTGAATATTCCTAGAATCTCTTTCTTTCCCCAAATAAAATTCAATTTTTATGCCTCTCAATCACTGAAATATAGAAGAAATTTTTACTTGGCAGGGTATTGGTTATCATTTGTGTTCTTTTCTCCCCTCATTTTCTGTAGAAGAGACAATTTTTTGTTTGTCTTTGCATGTTGTATGCTGCTTCTACTTCTGGTTTTATTTTTTAATGCACAGAATATAAAGAGAGCACTGCTGGATAATGAGAGGGCAACTGCCAAGCTACTCTTGAATCGAATGAAATCAGAGCTTGAGAAAGAAAATTGGCATCAACTGAAATGGCAAGGGAGAGTCAAGGACTGGAAGCTCATGCAAAACAAGTGTGTAGTTCAGAGTTTCAGGTCAGAAATGGGGCAGTCTCCTTTTGGACAATGAGCAACCAAAGTGGCTAGTGTTCACTTTTGGTTTCTATCAAAGTAATACTTGATCATTATTTCTTTCTACGTGATATCACATATGATATCACATATATCATGTGATTCCATTCTACATATCTACTTTCCATCCTGCAGAGAATTTATGGCAAGTGAAGAAATACAGAATCCCCCAACTGTGAATATGGAAATGGAAAAGTTGATAAAGGAGCAGATGGTACTCAGTGAACAGAGACTGAAGGCTTTGCAATATATCGGGTATGGCAAAGGAGGGTATAGCATAAAGGAAAACAATTGTTGCTGGAGTTAATGAAGGACTTGGCTACAAAATGCACTTTGCTTCCCATCAATGTGTGATTGCTTAAATGCAGCAGTAAGGCAGGGTCTACATCTATTTCTGTACAGCTCTTTTGAATGGAGAAAATGCATTCTTGATTTTCAGTGCCCCAGCCACACTTTATAGGTGGCGATCAGGCTCTAAAATGGAGGAATGGAGAAGTAAATCTTGAAACATAGTAGAAATGGGCAAAGATGGGTGGAGAGATATGAGCTGGTGCTTTTGTCAAGGCATTTTTTCTCCATGTCGTGGGATTTTATTTGCGTAATAAATTAAGAGAGGAGTCTGGATAGAAATCTGACGTTGCTACTTTTGAATATCCATCCTGAACACAAGACGCATTGGTGTGGGTGCAATGCATTACTATCTTTACAGGGAGGTTTTTTACAGTGGATGTAGGAACAAGGTAGATGACAGTTAGTTCCTTATCAGGCAGTAAACAGTTGGCCTTGAACAACAACAATCTCAGGTTTATTTTCATTGCTAAGATGGCTGTAAATAAAAGAAAGCCCAGTAGTATGGATATTCGGATTCATAATTTTATATTTGAAGTACTGACTGGTTTGTATTTTAGGATACCTGACTCTTGTTTCCTACTTTGATAGCACCTTGTTGCCTCCAACACGTGCCAAATCTGATGGAAACGAATGGTGCAGAACTCTGGAGAATTGAAACAAAAGTCTAGGTAGGTCGGGAAATCCTAGCAACATTCTGGAATTCAAGCAATATTTTCTTTTCTCCCGGGCAACGATGAGGCAGACAGTTGCTTTGAGAGTGCATGTTTGCTCTATTCTTTGTTCCGTGTGTTCCCACATCCCTTCTCAGTTGCTTGGAGGTGGCAGTAAGAGCCAAAGAAGCTGCCTGTGGCATGGCTTTCCTTTGGCCAGTACAAACAACTGTGCATGGTGAGATCTAGCAGGAACTGGCTTGGTTAGAATGAATCTGGGGGAAATCAAAAGTTAATTTTGACATGGATCCCTTCTCAATCATACAAAAATACTCCTTTTTAACTCTTGCAGAAGAAGAGGAGAAGTATGAGAAGAAGAGGGGAAGTATTGGAGATACTTCCTTTCTCTGTGTCCTTGCAGCATGCCTTCCCTCTCTGTGTCTGCCTTCTCTTGCTCCAGAGCACATCCTGTTGGGATGTTTGTAGCCTGTATGGTAGCAAAGAAGTTGGTAGCGATTGTAAGTACCTTGCTACTTTGAAGCATAATGATCAAGAGCTGTGTATGAAAATGTCTTGATTTCTTTGGCTGGTAGTGTGTGGTGTCTGTAGGCAAAGATCTGTAGGCACTGCTGGGATCTGTTCTGTGTGCTGAGATTCAGCACATGGCCTCTGTCATGTTTCCATGTCACACTGCACTATGAAAGATGGGAATTTTGACTGTGGTCAGTTCCATATCATTCAGACAGCCCTAATATGGAGTGCGTGGAGAAAATGAGCATCCAGTATGAGCTGGTCGAGGGCAAATGTCAGGAGAAAGGGCAGATGTGCAAGTTGAGTGCCACAGCTTTTGGCTGTGATAGCCGTGGTCCAATGTGTCATTCGAGTAAAATGCGTCTGAGGATGCACAAAACATTGAGATAACAAGTGGAATTCCTTTTTAACCTCCGCCTTACTCTGTTCAAAAAGTAAGCCATCCGTTTGGTTTCACAGTAGTAGCTGGTATTTGTACTTGAAATGTGGAAAAGCCGTAGCAAATGCCGGTAATGAAGGGAGTGCTCTCCTACGTGAATGTGGAAGATGCAAGGAGCCTCAGTACTTCTGCTAAATCTGTCTTATCTTGGGAAAGAAATTCCACCTCTGCCACAATTTCTCCCTTTGTGTCCAACCAGATGGTATTGTTTACTAATCTAATATGGCATGTAGGAGGCTGAATCTATCTCTGTCCATCACAAGAAAAGAAACACTACATTTAGCCAGGCTCTCTGAAAGCCACACAGTATTTCTTCTGAGCATGTCAATAATTTGTTTTTCTTTTCCTTCAGATGACCCTGTTGGATATGAACATTTGCACAGCAGAAGATGCTGAAGTTGTGCACTCCAGCATGCTTCAGATGACTGAGAAACTAAAATGTAGGTTTGAAGAAAAAGTGGGGCATGTGGATGTACGTTTCTTTTATTTGATGACATATATTTTCACCACTCCATGGGATTAGTCTGTTCTTCCTGTGTTCCCACCTGCAATGCCTTCTGCGTGGTAGGCTATTGATGTCACCTTAGAAAGAGGTCCATAGTGTGACAAAACACTCCAAAGAAACAGTTTGGTGTGGAAGAATTTCATGTGCAAGTGTTCATAATTCTTGTGTTTATTATTTGTAATATAAATAGATTGTATTTTTATGATCATTTCTATCTGAAATACATATGATAGCGATGAATGAAGTATGGCCCAGCCTGCTTAAGATCAGACTTTAGGAATAGCTGGAAATGATCTCCCAAATGTCTTCCAATCTTTTCTATACATATAAAAATTCGGGCAGTTGTTTCTAAAGGGATAAATTATACAATGTGATTTGGTGCTTTATGGTGCCAGAATAAACAGAAGTTTTGATAATCTGCATTCTTAGCAGTTTACTTGGAGACTGATTTTTTTTTACTCTCCAGATAGAAGACACCATGTTGGATACCAGTCGTAAAATTCCAGGCAGCCTTTTATCATGTTACATATCCTCTTACTCATTCATTTCACCTTCCAGCAGTTTAGAAAGAACTTGTTCACTAGAATGTTTTTCTTTGGAGTGATTTTAAGGAGACGGCTTAATGGCCATAATACAGGTAGAAACATAGAAACAAGGGTGTGCTATAAAGACAGCACTTCTTAAGGCAAATAACCCTCTGAAATTCCAAATACCTGCTATAAAATTAAAAATATAATCTTTGACTTTTAGATGGGAATTTCTACTCTTCAGTTTCATTCTGTCTGGTGCATTTTTGCTAACTGCTTGATTCACGCTGAATGGACAGTCCTGTCTTATTCTTGGTATGGCAATAGTGATAGAGATCACTGCTGCTTTCTGTAGAAAGCAGCTGCAAGTTGCTATTACGAGATCTTGTGCAGGTCTAGAGTCTGATTGCATGTGAGATTCTCATTGTTTCAACAAGCAACTTGGGGTGGCAGTGTCAGAGGTGTTCATTATCTAGGAAGATTTTCATAGGCCATGAATTTTGCTGAGGTAGCTTTCTCTTCTGGGTGTAGAATATATGTGCATAACTAACTTCCTTGAATCCTAAATAGTTGGGGAGATTTTAGTATCGAAGAAACCATTTTTATTAGCTTTTTTATGTGGCCTTAGATGATGAAAGTGATCTGGATACAATTTTAGAAAAAAGGAAAACGGTGAGCTGTGAGGAAGAGCTGAAGGAGTATTTGGAGAACACCCTTTCTTCTTGAGATCAAATTAGAACAAGGTATGAATTTTGTATCGTCATCTTAAAAGGTAGAGCATCTTTGAACATTGGTTGTACTACTTAGGCCTTGTTTTAATGCTGTTGTGTGAAGGTATGGAGAAAGAGTGCTTTTCACTTCATGTAAGAATATAGAATAATGTCCCTAGTGAACAAGGTTAAGGCAAATAATGCCCACGGTTTAGGAATGGGACAAAGGAAGACTGCTATCATTCAAAACCCTTAGCACATCAGTATTACTGGGCATACCATCACATCCATTCCTTATTCAGAAGGTCAAAGTTGTAGCGCAGATTCTTGGATCACCGGAATCAGAAGTTGGTCTGCACCATCATCTCTTCACTCATAGATTTGATCTCATTCAAAGTTCTAGGAACTCAGAAGTTTAAGATAGCCAAGCACTTGAAACTTCAAAAACCATCTAAAAATTGGTACAATACCGCTCTCCTTCCTGAAGGTCTTAGCAGCAGCTCTGAAGCCATAGAGGAAGCAGCACTGTTCACACACCCAGGAGGTCTTTCCTACCTGCTCGATCAGAGGCACATTAGAAGAGCAGTATGGACCTGAGGGGCAGATGCACATACCTTCACACACCTCGCACTGGGACTGTGGTTAGAGCTGGAGGTTTGATACTCTTCCTAATAATTTGAGCCGTTAAAACAAAGCCAGAGGTAACAGACCAAGTGAAAATACAATGCCAGGTTGCGGAAAGAGAATGTTACTTATCTGAACACCTACATAAATTCCTGTCCTGGTTTTGGGCAAATTTGGGGGAAAACCTCCAGAAGGAGCCCCCAGACAGCAAACCCCACGACTCCTCCCCCCCACCCCACCGGGTTCGGGAAGAATTTCCTCGGAGAAGAGTGGGAGAAAAAAACCTGTTTATTTAACAAGCAAGACACTCCCCAGCACAGGGAAAAAAGACAACACCAGCTGACAAAAAAACTCTTTCACCGTTCTGAAGGGATGACAAACTCAGTCTCTCTGGCGAGTGGTCGCTCAGTTATCAGTCTCTGGCGCTGGGGATGACTGCTGCCGGTGACAGAGTGTAGACGCCCAGTGTTTCTTGGGGTTTCCCAGGTCCCCGTCCGGAACAGGTTCAGATGGTATCCAGGAGAGGGAGGGGACGGGGTGGAAGAGAAAACAGTCCAGGGAAAAGGTTGGACTGCCTAGCTGAACTAACTAATAAGAAAAAAGCAAGGGCAAAGCGAAGGAAAGAAAAAGAGGCAGAAGCGAGCAAGCAGGCAAGCAAGCAGGCAAGCAAGCAGGCAAGCAAGCAGGCAAGCAAGCAAGCCGAGCTAAAACCTCTCCTAAACATAGACCATGGGGGAGGTGAGCCGGCTGATAACAAGACAAAACAAAGCTTCACTCTCAGACTCAGTCCTGGAAGCACAGGACATAATACCAAACATAATCAGGACACACGATTGGAGATAGAAACACCATAACATCACCCTAGGACATTCCACCCCTTATCTCCATATCGTGAACATACTAAACAGCATGTAAAAACTTCAGCAAGTAGAAATTTCCATCTTTCACTTACTCTGACACATTTTCTTCCATCTCACTTGCTCAAACCTTCGACACTTACACATTTCCTTCTATCTCACTTGCTCAGACCTTTGACACTTACATATTTCCTTCTGTCTCATGCTGCCTCACCCCACAATCAGATCTCCCTGAGGCACACATCGTGTTGTTCCATCTCTCTGCATTACCCACCATGTACAACCTGGTCCTTGAGCAAAGACAATCCCACGAATGGGTTTGTCTGTACTCGGGGCAGAATTGATCCAAACTGCCTTCCCTAACAAACCTCTGATATGTGCCACTGGGACTTTGTCTCCATCTGCTATATTCAGGGACTCAGACTGGGCAGGGCCCGCTCGGTTGGTGGAACCCCGGGTGTTAACTAACCAAGCGGCCTTTGCTAAATGCTGCTCCCAGTTTTTGAATGATCCCCCACCCAATGCTCTCAAGGTGGTTTTTAACAGTCCATTGTACCTTTCCACTTTCCCTGCAGCTGGTGCATGGTAGGGGATATGGTACACCCACTCAATGCCATGTTCCCTAGCCCAAGTGTTGATAAGGCTATTCTTGAAATGAGTCCCATTGTCTGACTCAATCCTCTCAGGGGTGCCATGCCTCCAAAGGACCTGCTTTTCAAGGCCCAGGATGGTGTTACGGGCTGTAGCGTGAGACACAGGGTAGGTCTCCAACCATCCAGTGGTGGCTTCCACCATGGTCAGTACATAGCGCTTGCCTTGGCGTGTCTGGGGCAGTGTGATGTAGTCAATCTGCCAGGCCTCTCCATACTTGTACTTGGACCACCGCCCCCCATACCAGAGGGGCTTCACCCGCTTGGCTTGCTTGATGGCAGCGCACGTCTCACAGTCATGGATAACTTGAGAAATACTGTCCATGGTTAGATCCACCCCTTGGTCTCGTGCCCACTTATAGGTGGCATCTCTGCCCTGATGACCTGAGGCATCATGGGCCCATTGAGCCAGGAACAACTCTCCCTTGTGTTCCCAATCAAGGTCTATCTTCCACACCCCTATCTTTGCAGCCTGATCTACCTGCTGATTGTTTTTCTGCTCTTCATTAGCCCTACTTCTGGGAACATGGGCATCTACATGGCGAACCTTCACAGGTAATTTCTCTAACCGGGTAGCGATATCTTTCCACTCTTCGGCAGCCCAAATTGGTTTTCCTCTACGCTGCCAGTTAGCTTCTTTCCATCTCTCCAGCCATCCCCACAGAGCATTGGCTACCATCCATGAATCGGTATAAAGGCAAAGCTTTGGCCACTTCTCTCTTCCTGCAATGTCTAAGGCCAGTTGAACCGCTTTGAGTTCAGCAAGTTGACTGGATCCACCCTCTCCTTCAGTGGCCTCTGCTACCCGTCGCGTGGGGCTCCATACGGCTGCTTTCCACCTCCGATTCATCCCCACAATGCGACAGGAACCGTCGGTGAATAGAGCATAGCGTGTTTCCTCTGCTGGCAGTTGGTTATATGGTGGAGCTTCTTCAGCCCGTGTCACTGGTTCTTGTTCCTCATCTGTGACACCAAAACTTTCACCTTCAGGCCAATTTGTAATTACTTCCAAAATCCCAGGGCGATTCAGTTTTCCAATCCGGGTGCGCTGTGTAATGAGGGCAATCCACTTGCTCCATGTAGCACTGGTGGCATGGTGGGTTGAGGGAACCTTTCCTCTGAACATCCACCCCAGCACTGGTAGTCGGGGTGCCAGAAGGAGTTGTGCTTCTGTACCAACCACCTCTGAGGCTGCTTGGACCCCTTCGTAGGCGGCCAAGATCTCCTTCTCTGTTGGGGTGTAGTTAGCTTCAGACCCTCTGTAGCTCCGACTCCAAAATCCTAATGGTCGGCCTCGAGTCTCACCAGGCACCTTCTGCCACAGGCTCCAGGACAGACCATGGTTCCCGGCTGCAGAGTAGAGCACGTTCTTCACATCTGGTCCCATCCTGACTGGGCCAAGGGCTACTGCATGAGCAATTTCCTGCTTTATCTGGGCAAAAGCTTGTTGCTGCTCAGGGCCCCAATGGAAATCGTTCTTCTTGCGGGTGACCAGGTAAAGAGGGCTCACGATCTGACTGTACTCAGGAATGTGCATCCTCCAAAAACCTATGGCGCCTAAGAAAGCTTGTGTCTCCTTCTTGTTGGTTGGTGGGGACATAGCTGTGATTTTGTTGATGACATCAGTAGGAATCTGACGCCGTCCATCTTGCCACTTCACTCCCAGGAACTGGATCTCTCGAGCAGGTCCCTTAACTTTACTCTTCTTGATGGCGAAGCCGGCTTCCAGGAGGATTTGGATGATTCTCTCTCCTTTCTTGAACACTTCTGCTGCTGTGTTCCCCCACACAATGATATCATCAATATATTGTAAATGTTCTGGAGCCTCACCTTTTTCTAGTGTAGTCTGGATCAGTCCATGGCAGATAGTAGGACTGTGCTTCCACCCCTGGTGCAGTCGATTCCAGGTGTACTGCACTCCCCTCCATGTGAAAGCGAACTGAGGCCTGCACTCTGCTGCCAGAGGAATGGAGAAAAATGCATTGGCGATATCGATAGTGGCGTACCACTTTGCTGCCTTGGACTCCAGCTCATACTGGAGTTCCAGCATGTCTGGCACAGCAGCGCTCAGTGGTGGAGTCACTTCATTCAATGCACGATAGTCTACGGTCAGTCTCCATTCTCCGTCAGATTTACGCACAGGCCAGATGGGGCTGTTGAAGGGTGAGTGGGTTTTGCTGACCACCCCTTGGCTCTCCAGCTCACGGATCATTTTATGGATGGGAACCACAGCATCTCGAGTTGTTCTGTATTGTCGGCGATGCACTATGGAAGTGGCAATTGGTACCTTTTGCTCTTCTCCTTTCAGAAGTCCTACAGTACTTGGATTCTTAGACAGTCCAGACAAGGTGTTCAATTGCTGGATGCCCTCTGTCACCACAGCTGCTATCCCAAATGCCCACCTGAATCCTTTTGGATCTTTAAAATACCCCCTTCGGAGGTAATCTATGCCCAAAATGCATGGGGCCTCTGGGCCAGTCACAATAGGATGTTTTTTCCATTCATGTCCAGTCAAGCTCACATCAGCTTCCACCAAGGTAAAGTCCTGTGATCCACCTGTCACACCAGCAATAGAAACAGATTCTGCCCCCACATATCTTGATGGGACTAATGTGCATTGGGCACCAGTATCAACCAAAGCTTTATACTTTTGTGGTTCCGATGTGCCAGGCCAACGAATCCACACAGTCCAGAAGACACGATTTTCCCTCGCCTCTCCCTGGCTAGAGGCAGGGCCCCTCTAAGCCTGTTTATCCTTCTTTCCTTGGGCATATGTCTTAGAGGTTCCTTCAAGGGGATCAGATATATCATCATCATCATACTTGGCAGCTTGGCTACGGGCAACTGGAGCTGCTCTCCTTTTGGTGGAACTTCCTCTTTGGGTCTTGCCTTCCTTCAATTCACGCACCCGTTGTGCCAGAGCAGCAGTAGATTTTCCATCCCATCTCCTCATGTTTTCTCCGCAATCACGTAGGAAGAACCACAGCTCAGCTCGTGGGGTGTACCTCCTCTCCCCATTAGGGGAACGTCTGCGTTGGATACCAGGGCCTCTAATTTGTACTGCTGAGATTTGGAGAAGGTCCTCTTTAATCTCCTCCCTGAGTCTTTTATGATTCTCCTCTATCTTGTCTTCTAATTTCTGCAGACGTGTTTCCACAGCTGCAATTCTGGCATGTGTTGGGCCATGCGCAGCATCTGCATATGCTCGGAGCTTCTTTGCCATATCAAGCACGGTCTCATCCCTCTCGTCCCGCTTCATTATTGCTAAAGCAGAAGCGTATTCATGGGGCCCAAGTCGTACAAGTTTTCGCCACATCACAGATGTACATGGTACCAAGTCCGGATTCCTAGTTGTTATGTCATCTAAGAAGATAATCTCTGCCACTGCCATTTCTCTCAGGCGTTGGATCCCTTGTTCTATCGTCTTCCAGTGGGTCTGCTGCATATAAAGATCATCTGCACACAGGTATCTTTGTGCTACACTATCCAGGACCCGTGCCCAGAGGCTGTGAGGGTTAGGCCCTCTCATCATTCCTTGGTCGATGACAGGATCATGTGACAGGGATCCCAAATGCCTGGCTTCAGTGCCATCCAGAATTGTAGCCTCGCCTGCAGCATCCCAAAGACGGACCAACCAACTAATTATAGACTCATCAGGTCGCCGGGTGTAATCCTTTCTTAGGCCACGGAGGTCCTTTAGGGAAAAAGACTCAATATTGGCCTCTGATATTTTACCAGTTGCTTTGACTCCTGGTTTTATGTCAGGAGGCGTCGAGGGTCCTTCTCCTGCATCATCATCATCATCATCATCCACTGGTCGATCAGTCTTGTCTGTGCACTTTCCACTTCTCGTGCTGGTAGCAACAGCCATTGGTTGAGGCTTACTGACAGGTTTAGCTGCTGGCTTAGGCTCACTGTCTGGTGTAGTTGTTGGCCTTGAGCCTGGGGTGTTGGCTGCAGCCTGAGTGACTGGGATAGTGGCTGATTTATCTGCCTGTCCCCCTTCATCTGTCTGCTGCCCTACAGTATCTAGCAGGGTACGGTAAGCATATGCCAGGGCCCAGCTCACTGCAATGATCTTCTTCTCCTTAGAATTACCATGGCACTTCTCTTTCAGGTACTTTGCCACCTCAGCTGGGTTCTGAATTTGTTCACATGGAAAATCCCAGGATGTAGGGTCAGAAAATTCCTTTAAGATTTGGCCCATATCCTCCCATTTCCCACACCATTCAGGATTCCTCACGCCTGGCTCTACTCTGGGGTCAGGGGTCTCAGCCCCTCTAGAAATCTCAGCTCTCATTCTAGAGAAACTGCAGACTGTATAGAGAAAGCTTACTATATTAAACACCAGAAAGATGGTCTCTTTAACACTCAGGGGGAACTGAACATTCTCTAATAAGGATGTAACAAATTCAGAGGAGAAGAAGGAGAACAAAGGCTGAAAAGCCTCGTCCCCTGCTTCTCCTCTAACAAACTGAGTGCACAACCACAACCAAGAACCATACATTCCTGGAACAGATTCCAGCACCTTTATAAATCTCCTGCAGGCCATTAAAACCAAGCCCAGCCCGATGGATATTTTGGTCAATGCCCCTCTGCTACAGAAACTACGCATTAGGGACAATACCGGAGCTATTTCTGGATAAGCAAATAAACCCAGGGACCACAAAGGTATTAAGACTTCAAAAAACCCTAGGGACCAAAAACCCATGCAGGCCTCCACCCCAAAAGACATGAATTCCAAAACATAGCCAATAACTGCTCTATACCAACACAAAAGAATTTGAACCAAATTATTATTATTAGAACAGGGTTTTTTTCCCACTTTCTCGAGCCTCGAGTTGGGCGCCAATATATTTGTCCTGGTTTTGGGCAAATTTGGGGGAAAACCTCCAGAAGGAGCCCCCAGACAGCAAACCCCACGACTCCTCCCCCCCCACCCCACCGGGTTCGGGAAGAATTTCCTCGGAGAAGAGTGGGAGAAAAAACCTGTTTATTTAACAAGCAAGACACTCCCCAGTACAGGGAAAAAAAACCAACACCAGCTGACAAAAAAACTCTTTCACCGTTCTGAAGGGATGACAAACTCAGTCTCTCTGGCGAGTGGTCGCTCAGTTATCAGTCTCTGGCGCTGGGGATGACTGCTGCCGGTGACAGAGTGTAGACTCCCGGTGTTTCTTGGGGTTTCCCAGGTCCCCATCCGGAACAGGTTCAGATGGTATCCAGGAGAGGGAGGGGACGGGGTGGAAGAGAAAACAGTCCAGGGAAAAGGTTGGACTGCCTAGCTGAACTAACTAATAAGAAAAAAGCAAGGGCAAAGTGAAGGAAAGAAAAAGAGGCAGAAGCGAGCAAGCAGGCAAACAAGCAGGCAAGCAAGCAGGCAAGCAAGCAAGCAAGCAAGCAAGCCGAGCTAAAACCTCTCCTAAACATAGACCATGGGGGAGGTGAGCCGGCTGATAACAAGACAAAACAAAGCTTCACTCTCAGACTCAGTCCTGGAAGCACAGGACATAATACCAAACATAATCAGGACACACGATTGGAGATACAAACACCATAACATCACCCTAGGACAATTCCCCATCATTCTCTTTGTTTAGGAGACCAAGCCAATGTCCGTGTAAATGAAAACAAGTGTGAATATTGATTTATCTTGAATCAAGACTCAGCTTTATGTCCAAGTCAAAGGCAAATAAACCAGAAAGGCTCCGCTGAGCAGAGTGCAGAACTAACATGGAAGACAGTATTTTGACCTCTTATGTAAGCAGTGTTGGAATGGTTCCCCAGCCAAAAGGAAAGATGTCAAATGCTTCTTTGGAAATATTTTAACTTCTGAGTATTTACTTTGTAATGAACTAATCTCTAACAAGCCAGGACGTGATTGTGTTCAGTAGAAACAGATCAATGGCAACATTTAGCCTAAAGGTTTTATGAGCTTGATCAGGAAGTTCGAATTAGATTTAAAGGCACTGTAGTCATATTTAATTTTATTTCTCTCCGTACTTGAGTCTCTTAAACAGGGACCTTCAATTGGACAGGAACGGGACACTGAAGCAAATTGTAATGGATGACGTAATGGCTTACCCGGAAGCATTTTGTGGGAATTGATTTCTTCTAGGTATCCATCAGTCAGCATTTTAGTGTGAAGGAAATCTTCAAACAGGTAAAACAAAAATTCCTGTTGGTTTAAAACCTGACTGCTATATTAATTTTTCACTTTTGAGAAAATTTTCATGACCTTTAAAATTCAGACTATATCAAGTATTGTTTCAGCCATTGAAGAAAGTGCTTTTGATAGAGATAGGAGAGGGAAACCAAAACATTTCTCAGAGCCGCACTTTCAACTCTGCCTTGTTTCAAATGGCACTTGAGCAAATTCATTTGCCTTTGGAACAGAAAACGACAAGGTAACAGGCTTATCATTACGGATTTGAGTGTTCCAGGTTCTTTAGATAGTAAGTGATCTATTCAAGATGATCTCTTACTGAAATAGATCCATTTTGAGAAGGGCTATGGATTTCTTAGAAGAAAGCAAATCCCTATGTTAAAACGGTGTGGTGGGTGTTTTTTGTTGTTGTTTTGCTTTTAGAACTTGCAAGGCACAATCGACTTCATAGTTCAAGATCCAAATAAGACCACGACATTCCAAACAGGTGTTTCTTTATGGTTGTTTTTCAATCGGTATATCTTTGGATTGTACCCAGTAGAACTGTGCTTGAACTGGAAAGAAGTAGCTGAGGTTTCAGAAGTGGAACATACAGTGGAACAGTAAGCTGAGAGCATTGTGCAAGGAGAGGAAAGAGGGGAAAATGGTGAGAGTTTCCTGAGTCGGAAGGGACCCCTAGGGATCGTCAAAGTCCAACTCCTGGCCCTGCACAGACACTCCAACAGTCCCACCCTCTGCATTCCTGAGAGCATTGGCCAAACGCTCCTGGATCTCTGGCAGCCTTGGGGCTGTGCCCATTGCCTGGAGAACCTATTCAGTGCCTGACCAGCCTCTAAGGAAAAAAACCTTTCCCTGATAGACAGCCTAATCGTCCCCTGACACAGCTCCTGGCATTGCCTTGGCTCCTGTCCCTGGTCGCAGAGAGCAGAGAGCAAAGCTGTCCCTGTGCTGCCCTTGAGATGAGCTAAGAGGTCCCAAGTGAGGTGTGATCTCAGTGTCCTCTCTGCAGCTGAACCAAATGCCCTCAGCCACTCTTTGTATGGCTTCCCCTCCAGCCTCTTCACTCTCTCTGTGTCCCTCCTTTGGACATTTCTGCAATAGACTGAGGTCTTTCTGACGTTGTGGCATCCAAAATCGCCCCCAGGGCTTGAAGAGAGCGAAGTCCCAGCCCAGAGCAGAGCAGGACAATCACCTCTCTCGAGCGAGCGGTGCCACAAGATAGGGACAGTTGTCAAAAATCAGCTGGAGAAAAAAATCTAACAGAGAAACAGGTGATCTAGGCACAGGAAATGGAAGAAGCAGAGGAAGGTGAGGAGAGGATTCCTTGTAAAAGTGAAGAAAATGAGCATGCAGAACAGGGACTAAGCATTATGCAGCTAAGTGAGCAAGTGAATAAGTTTGAAAGTGAGGGCAGTTTTGTCCAAAAGGAGGAGGAATAGGAAGTCTTTTTGCTGAGAATGAATAGAAAGGTTATTTCCTTTTAGTTTGTATACGAAGCGCACAGGGCTCTAGATCCTTTTGTGGGAAAATGGAGTGTGTAAAGTTGCCAATTGTTTTGGAGTGAATTTGGAGGTTTTTGGGGACTCAGGTGAATTTTGGGTAGAATTCTGGGGATTTGGGGGTTCCCAGGTGAATTGCGGACGGGGGAGGGGCGATTTGGGGAGATCCAGGTGAGTTTGAGGGGTCCCAGGTTGATTTTGGGGGAGAACTTGTGGAATTTTGTGGGATCCCGGGTAGCGAGGTTTGGGGTTCTGTTGGTTTGAAAGTAAAACCAGTGCGAGACTCCAAGTCAGTAATACAATTTTATAGGAGAAAAGAGAAAAAATAAAATACGTGCAATAATATAAAAGAAAAACCACCAACAAAGTCAGAAATACAACCTGACACCCTGTCAGTCAGGGTGTTGGTAGCAGTCCGTATAAATGGTGGCTGCAGTCCTAGATGATAGATGTGGTTCAGTTGAAGCAGTGCTCCTGTAGAAGGTGCAGTTTTTCTCCGAAGATCCTGCGATGATGTGGAAAAAGGTCCGACTTTCCTCTGGGATGCAGTGGAAAGGACTGCCTTGGTGTTCCAAATCTCAGTTTTTATCTAGGTAGGAAATGTTTGGCTCCTCCCCCTGTCTGGAGCATCTCCCAATGGGATGATGTAATCTTATCAGTCACACAAGAGGACTTAATGGTCCATTAACAGAATCTGTCTTCTGGAGGAAGGATGGGTTGTGAAAAGATAACGATGATCATCCCCCTGATCTTATCAGATGGCACATAGGCAGAGGATATCTCCCACAGAGATAAGGATCACCACCCCTCCCACATTTTAATCGATGGTGACAGAATACACATTTTTGCATTGTACCCCAGGACATAATCCACCCCTTATTCTATTACCATCTACATCATACCCAAACCAATACCCTGTTACACATATATAATCCAAAATGAAACCTTACCTTCAGTTCTCACTAAAAATTAGGTCTCCTTGCAGTACACAACGTGTTTCCCCATCTTTCTGCATTACCCACCAAGTGCACCCAGGTCCTTGATCAAAAACAATCCCACGGATTGGTTTGCCTTTGCCTGTGGTGGGATTAATCCAAACAGTCTTTCCTAAAATACCTTTCATGTGTGCCACAGGGACCTTGTTTCCATCCACTGTGTGCAGGGGTTCAGAGTGGGCAGGACCGGCTCAATTGATGGACCCTCGGGTGTTAACCATCCAGGTGGCTTTGGCCAAGTTCATTTCCCAATTTCTGAAGGTTCCACCACCTGGTGCTTTCAAAGTAGTCTTAAGGAGTCCATTAGACCGTTCAACCTTCCCGGCAGCTGGCGCATTGTAAGGGATATGATATATCCATTCAATACCATGTTCTTTGGCCCAGGTGTTGATAAGGCCATTCTTGAAATGGGTTCCGTTGTCTGATTCAATTCTCTCAGGGGTACCATGCCTCCAAAGGACTTGTTTTTCTAGGCCCAAGATGGTGTTCTGGGCAGTGGCATGAGGCACAGGGTAGGTTTCTAACCATCCTGTAGTTGCTTCCACCATGCTCAGTACGTAGCGCTTGCCCTGGTGGGTTTGGGGAAGGGTGATGTAGTAAATTTTCCAGGCTTCCCCATACCTGTACTTTGACCCTCGTCCACCGTACCACAGAGGCTTCACCCACTTGGCCTGTTTGATTGCGGCACAGGTCTTGCAGTCGTGGATGACCTCTGAGATGCTGTCCATGGTAAGGTCCACCCCTCGGTCACGGGTCCATCGGTATGTTGCATCTCTCCCCTGATGACCAGAGGCATCATGGGCCCAATGAGCTAGGAATGATTCTCCCTTGTGCTGCCAGTCTAGATCTACATGTGATACTTTCACTTTGGCAGCTCGGCCCACCTGCTCGTTGTTGTGATATTCTTCATTAGCCCGGCTTTTGGCTACATGTGCATCCACGTGTCAAACCTTTATGGTCAATTTCTCTACTTGGGCAGCAATGTCCTGCCAAATCTCAGCTGCCCAGATGGGTTTCCCTCTGCGCTGCCAGTTGGCCTTTTTCCAGCGATCCAACCATCCCCGCAGAGCATTAGCTACCATCCATGAGTCAGTGTAGAGATAAAGCCTTGGCCACTTCTCTCATTCAGCAATATCCAAAGCCAACTGGACGGCTTTTAACTCTGCGACCTGACTCGATCCACCTTGTCCGTCGGTAGCTTGTGCCACTATTCGTATGGGGCTCCGTACTGCAACTTTCCATTTCTGGTTAGTGCCTACAATTCGGCAGGAACCATCAGTGAAGAGGGCATATCGTCTTTCAGTCTCCCGTAGCTCATTATATGGTGGGGCTTCCTCAGCACGTGCCACTTGCTCCTCTTCTTCTTCAGAAGACAATCCAAAAGTCTCACCTTCAGGCCAGTTTGTAATTATTTCCAGAATCCCAGTGTGATTTGGATTTGCAGTACGGGCGCACTGAGTGATGAGGACAATTCACTTGCTCCATGTGGTGTCAGTGGCGTGATTTGTGTAAGGCACCTTTCCCTTCAACATCCAACCCAGGACTGGTAGTCGGGGTGCCAGGAGGAGTTGTGTTTCTGTGCCAATCACCTCTGAGGCAGCTTGAACTCCCTCATAGGCGGCCAAGATCTCCTTCTCTGTGGGAGTGTAGTTGGCTTCAGATCCTTTGTAGCTTCTGCTCCAGAATCCCAGTGGTCGACCCCGAGTCTCGCCAGGCACCTTCTGCCAAAGGCTCCAGGGCAGACCATGGTTCCCGGCTGCAGAGTAGAGCACGTTCTTCACATCTGGTCCCGTCCTTACTGGGCCAATGGCTACAGCATGAGCAATCTCCTGCTTGATCTGGGCAAAGGCTTGCTGCTGCTCAGGGCCCCAGTGGAAATCGTTCTTCTTGCGGGTGACCAGGTAGAGAGGGCTCACAATCTGGCTGTACTCAGGAATGTGCATTCTCCAAAAGCCTATGGCACCTAGGAAAGCGTGTGTTTCCTTCTTGCTGGTAGGTGGAGACATAGAGGTGATCTTATTAATTACCTCTGTTGGGATCTGACAACGTCTATCTTGCCACTTGACTCCTAGAAACTGAATTTCCTGAGCCGGTCCCTTAACTTTATTTCGCTTAACGGCAAAACCAGCTTTCAGCAGAATCTGGATAATCTTCTCTCCTTTCTCGAAGACTTCCCCTGCTGTGCTGCCCCATACAATGATGTCATCAATATACTGTAGATGTTCGGGGGCTTCACCCTTTTCCAGTGAAGCCTGGATCAGTCCATGACAGATGGTGGGACTGTGCTTCCACCCCTGGGGCAGACGATTCCAGGTGTACTGCACGCCCCTCCAGGTGAAAGCAAACTGAGGCCTGCATTCTACTGCCAGAGGAATGGAGAAAAATGCATTGGCAATGTCAATGGTGGCGTACCACTTTGCTGCCTTTGACTCCAGCTCGTACTGGAGTTCCAGAAAGTCCGGCACAGCAGCGCTCATCGGTGGAGTCACCTCATTCAATGCACGATAGTCTACAGTCAATCTCCATTCTCCTTCAGATTTACGCACAGGCCACATGGGGCTGTTGAAGGGTGAGTGGGTTTTACTGACCAACCCTTGGCTCTCCAGTTTACTGATCATTTCATGGATGTGAATCACTGAGTCTCTGTCAGTACGGTATTGCCGATGGTGTACTGTTGTTCTGGCAATTGGTACCTGTTGCTCTTCAACTCTCAGTAGTCCCGCAGCAGAGGGGTCATCTGCAAGACCAGGCAAGGTGTTCCATTTTCTAATGTCACCTGTTGCTACAGCAGCTATACCAAAAGCCCAGCGATATCCTTTTGGGTCTTTGAAATATCCATTTCTAAGATAGTCCATGCCAAGGATGCATGGGGCCTCTGGGCCAGTCACGATGGGGTGTTTCTGCCACCTGTTCCCAGTTAAACTCACTTTGGCCTCCACTACAGTCAGCTGCTGGGATCCTCCTGTTACCCCAGAAATAGAGATGGATTCTTCTCCTACATACTTTGATGGCATCAGAGTACATTGGGCGCCGGTGTCAACCAAAGCCTTATGTTTTTGTGGGTCGGATCTGCCAGGCCATCGGGTCCACACAGTCCAATAGATCCGATTATCCCTCTCCTCTACCTGGCTAGAGGCAGGGCTCCTCTATTCCTGATCTTGGTACATGTCGCTCTCTTCCTGTAAATAGGTTCTTAAGGTCCCTTCAAGAGGATCAGTCATATCATCATTCTGATACTGTCTGGAGTTCTGTACATGAGAGACTGGAGCAGCATTGACTCTAGATGAGCTTCTTGTGGTAGGTGTCCCTCTTTTCAGCTCACGTACCCGGGCTGCTAAGGAGGAGGTGTGTGTTCCATCCCACTTCCTCATGTCTTCTCCATGCTTCTGAAGGAAAAAACAGAGGTTACCTCGTGGAGTGTGTCCTCTCTCCCTGCCTGAGGAACGCCGGCTCCTAATGGCAGAAACTCTTGTTGGTTCTGGAGAGATCTGGTAGTTGTTTTCCTTAAGTTCTTTTTTTAGTTTCTGATGGCCCTCTTCATTTAAGCTTCGGACTTGCTCCACCAGCCTTGTTTCCACGGATGAGACATGGGTACGAAATGGGGCTGTGACAGTGTCCTCATAAATTCTTAGTTTATTGGCCAAGACGCCTACCATGTCCTCACCTTCCCTCCACTGCAGCGTTGCCAGGTAACTAGAATACATCTCTGGTCCAAGCCGTGCAAACCTCAACCACATCTGTGGCATGCACCGGACACAGTCTGGGCTTTTAGGAAATCTCTCATCTTCTGAGAAAATGATCTCCAGCACGGCCAATTCCCTCAGGCATCGGATACCTTGTTCTATTGTGCTCCATTTTCCTTGGTGCACCTGGAGATCTTCTTTACAAAGGTATCTGTCCTTCACACTTGTCATCAGTCGCCGCCAGAGGCTGAGAGTTTCTTGGGTTCTCCCAATCCCCTGGTCAATGACCACATCCCGGGACAGAGATCCCAGTTTCCTGGCCTCACTTCAATCCAGAATGGTGTCATTGGCTGCAGCGTCCCAGATGCGGAGCAGCCAGGTCAAGATGGACTCATTTGTCTGGCGGGTGAATTCCCTCCGCAGGTCAAGCAGCTCACCCAGGGATAGAGAGCGAGTGATGATTTCTGGATCTGTCTCTTCCGCTGGGTGCGAAGGTCCTGCCACGTCCTCGTCAGTCACTATGTGGACTGATTTGCTCTTTGATTTCTTCTTCTGAACGGGGGCAACTGCTACTGCACTATGCTGTGCTGGTGCAGTGATGGTTTGTGCGGAGATGCTGATGGCGCTTCTGGCTTTTTTTCTCCTCTGTGGCGGTCTGGGTAGACACGGACACTGTTGCTTTGCTTTTGGCTTTTTCCTCCTCTGTGGCAGTCTGCATAGACACGGACACTGTTGCTTTGTGTTAGGTTCTTCTCCTCTTTGTGACATTGTGTGCAGACGTGGACGAAGTGGATTTGTTTCTTTTTTACTCTTCCTCAAGATTACACAGCAATACACCATGTAGTGTTTTATTTCTAAGCATATTGTAGGGTGTGCAGAGGAGACAAAGCAGAACTAACAACAATATTATGCTGTCCTTAGCACCCAGCGGGAACTCAATATTTCCAAAAACTACTGAATCAGGCCGGAAAGATTGGAAAAAATCATTCTTTACCCCTCCCCCCAAGGGCTGGGTGTGATTTTTAAAACCCCGGATGCAGCAACCTAGACTAGGACAAGCAAACAAAGTCGAGTATATATTCTGAATTATGTTCATTGCCTTAGAGGTTATCATGCAGTAGACATAATAGGCCAATAAAGCAATTTTTATACCATATCCTGGTCTACACAGGAGCATTACAGCTGGCAGATAGTTCCCCATGTGCGGAAAAATATAGAGAACAAGATATAAAACCCATGTAAGCATGTTGAGAATCATGGTGCATACAAAATTGTAATACTGACGTTTCTCAGTACGCTTCGTGCCCCAAGTTGGGCGCCAACACATGTGTTGGTTTGAAAGTAAAACCAGTGCGAGACTCCAAGTCAGTCATATAATTTTATAGGAGAAAAGAGAAAAAATAAAATACGTGCAATACTATAGAAGAAAAACCATCAAAAAAGTCAGAAATACAACCTGACACCCTGTCAGTCAGGGTGTTGGTAGCAGTCCCTATAAATGGTGGCTGCAGTCCTCCTGGATGACAGATGTGGTTCAGTTGAAGCAGTGCTCCTGTAGAAGGTGCAGTTTTTCTCCGAAGATCCAGCGATGATGTGGAAAAAGGTCCGACTTTCCTCTGGGATCCAGTGGAAAGGACTGCTTTGGTGTTCCAAATCTCAGTTTTTATCTAGGTAGGAAATGTTTGGCTCCTCCCCCTGGCTGGAGCATCTCCCAATGGGATGATGTAATCTTATCAGTCACACAAGAGGACTTAATGGCCCATTAACAGAATCTGTCTTCTGGAGGAAGGATGGGTTGTGAAAAGATAACGATGATCATCCCCCTGATCTTATCAGATGCCACATCAGCAGGGGATATCTCCCACAGAGATAAGGATCACCACCCCTCCCACATTTTAACAGATGGTGATAGAATACACATTTTTGCATTGTACCCCAGGACTCGGGGGAATTTGTAGAATGTGGGGAATCCCAGTTGAATTTTAGGGGGAATTTGTGGAATTCTAGAGATCTGAGGGGAATTTTGGGGATAATTTGGTGAATTTTTCGTGTATACGTGTGATTTTTAGGGTTCTCAGGTGAGTTTTGGGGATGCCAGGCAGATTTTGGGGTGAATTCTGTCAATTTTGGGGTATCCAGGTGAGCATTTGGGAGCCTTGGGAGACTTTTGGGATGAACTGGGGGGGATGCAGGTGGATTTTCGGGGAAATTTGGTGATTTTTGATAGTCCCAGATGGGTCTTGGAGTAAATTTTTTTGATTTGTGGTATCTGTGTGTGTTTTGAGGGGGATTGGAGACATTTTGGGGTGAATTTGGGAGGTGTTGGGGGGACTGGGTGTTGGGGGTGATTTGAGGGATTTTGGGGATTGCAGGTGGGATTTTGGGGTGAAGCCCTGGGATTTGGGGGTCCCCATGATTTTTGGGGTGAATTTGTGGAATTTTGGGAGATGCCAGGTGAGTGCTGGGCATCCTAGGGGGGACTTCGTGGTGACTTTTGGGGATTTTGGGTTTCCCAGGTGAATTTCTGAGGTGAAAAGCTTCAAAAAGTTTTTTTTTGAAAACAAATTAAAGCCAGAAGGTTATTGAAAATTAATAGATGTGATGCAAATAGCTAATATGCAGACAATACACAGCGAGACAAATCATGGGGAAAATACAGTGGTAACACATGAGTGTGTGAGGACGGGATCAGTATAGCTAAGGCTCAGTTGAAGCTGAATTTGGAAAAGCATGCCAAAAATAAGAATAATAAAGGCACCTACATGTATTTCAGTGGGAAAAGGAAGATGAAAAGAAACCTATCACACCTCCCCTATTCTCCCCCACCCCTATAAGCTGGACAGGACTAGTGACAACAGACAAGGAGAAGGCTGAGGTACTCAACAAGTGTTGGTCTCAATTTTTACTGTCAGTCACTATTTCCACATCTCTCAGGTTATTGGACTGGTGGACTTGATTCTAAGCCATAGTAGCAGGTCAGCTTTCAGACCACTTGAGGAACCTGAGCATGCAAGACCATGGGACCCACCCAGAGGCATGTCAGGGCCCTGAGAAAACTGGCAGCTGTAGTTGCTAAGGTGCTTCCTCCATCATATTTGAGAAAACAAGGCAACAAGCTGAAGTCTCCAGACACTGTGTTGTATTGACTCCAATACTCTTGGTCTTTTTTGTAAATCTTAGAGCTCTGAGTCAATTTCTGCAGAGGATTCCCAATGCAGTTTCAAAAATGGAATCTTTGTTATTGGTCCTCATGTTGATCTTGGATATTTCCATTTTCTGCGCTCCTATATTTTTGAAACATTTGTAATGACTGAAAAGAAAGCTGAGACGAGGCATTATGCTCTTTCCAGTGATATAAATGGACCAGTATTCTTTTCAGACAAATATATTTTTGCTGTGTCTAAGCACATGTGCATACCTGTGCTTGATTTATGTGTCCAGGTTTTGGCAATGGGGCAGCCACAGGGCCGTCCTGTGACAATGGCCCGGGTGCTGCCCTGTCCCGTTTTCTTCCAACTGTCTCCACATCAGGATGTACTCCCTGCTGAGAGAAGAGGTTGGGACAGCACCTTTAGAAATGTGACTTTCTGGGGCTTTTTTTTGTTTTGTTATTTTCAAAATTACTAAAAACATTCACCCTGATTTTTTGATGTGTTGGGTTTGGAGGTTTTTTTCAATTTAGGGTGGGTTTTTTGTGGCCTTTGTTTGTCTCTTTGGGGATTATTGTTTGGGGTTTTTTGTGTGTTTCTTTTGTCTGCTTTTTTTGTTTGTTTGTTTGTTTTTTTTATTAAGGTTTTGTAGATTTTTTTAATCAAATTGATTGGAAAACTGAATAGTCCTCCACTATAGTCTCCTGGATTCACCTGAGACTCTTCCTGGGCATCTCCCTGATCCTTTTTGCAATGAGTCTCACGTCCTTCTCCTGAGGAAACTCTCTGCTAATGGTTTGGATGGGTGGGCTGTTTGCTGGGTGGCAAACTGGGTTATGGCCAGGCCCACAGAGTGGTGGGAAATAGAGTTCATCCAGCTGGTCCCCAAGGCTCAGTCTGGGGCCCAGTCCTGTTTAATATCTTTATCAGTGATCTGGTCAAGGGGATAGAGTACACGCCCAGGAAGTTCACAGATGATGCAAAGTTGGCTGGTAGTGTTTTTTTCTTCTGGAGGACAGCAGGCTCTGCTTCTTCTTCCTCCTGTTCTGTGGTCGCTGCTCCCTCTTCATCCCTCATTAAGTGTGCTGATTTTGTCACTTGGATGAGAAAACAAACAATTTTAGCAACAATACTAGTGGCAGGGTACAAGAAAGGAAGAGTTCACATGAAATCCGCCCCCGCCCAACAACAGACAATACCTGATGGCTCCTCTGCCCAGCTTACTGACTACATCGGAACCCATTGTCCCCCAAATATACTTCCTTCTCCCTGCCCCCAGCCATGATGTGAGATGGAATAGAATAACTAAGATTAAGATTCTCCCTGTGTAACTCCATCATACTTCAATTCTGGGAAAAAAATTTCTTGAAGTTTTATAATTTCAGATCATTTGAATTTGAATTTGCATACTAAAAAGTCTAGCCAGAAACTCATGACAATATTAATAGCCCATTCCAGAGTGTCCGAGATGATATACACTTCTTTCAAGAGAATGTGATACCTCACGTGAGTTCTCCAGAATTTCAATGAAAAGCGGGAGTAGTCTACACGATTCTTGCTGCCATCTGGATTTCCTGGTATTTGGCTGGTCTATGTAAGCCAAACAGCTATTCAGCAGAGGGAATATTAGTGTGATACTTGATGGTATGTGAGATGGAACACAGTAATTTATGGCTTTTTGCATAGTGATGAAGCTGTAAAGAAAGCTCCATAATGCTCAGACAAGGAGGCTGCTGGACTTCAAGCAGCAAAGGCCCAAAACGAGCCAGGTAAATGGTGTCATTGAAAAAAAAAAAAAAACAGGTGGGGAGCAAAGTGATACTTAAGGGCAGTTGACTGAAAGAGGAAATATAGTGAAAAAAAAAAGTCCAAGAGTGAAGGAATAACAGGGAAAATGAATCTAAGGAAGGAAATCAATCTCAGCTCATCATTTCTGAAGCTAACAAGTTGTCATTGCAATGATGCATAAAGTGAGAAATAATAAATATGTCTGCTCCAAAATCTGAAATATGAGCTTCATTGCCTTCTGTCTTTTATGGAATCGTACAACAGTCTGTGATTAAAGATCATCTAGTCCAACTTCCTTGCCAGGTAGATCTTACAGTAGATCAAATTGCTCAAGACTAGCCAAACTGATAAGGAGCACTCTCAATGATGGGGCATCCACAACTTCTCTGGAACACCCATTTGAGTGTCTCACCAGCTTCATTGTAGAAAAGTTTTTCCTTTTAGCCAATCTAAACCTAGTCTCAGTTTGACAGCATGGCCCCTTGTCCTGTCTCTGCAAACCTTCCTAAAAAGTCTTTCTCCATTTGTCTTATACCCTCTTTACATATTCAAAGGCCACAATACTGTCTCTCCAGAAACCTCTCTTCTCCAGGCTAAAAGATCCTACTTTTCACAAGAACCAGGTCATAAACTGAGATGGAAGACATCTCAGGAGATCAGATCATCCAACAGCTCAGCATAAGAATAGCTCTGAAGTCAGATCAACTAGCTTAGGGCTGTGTCAGTTTGAATTTTGAAAATTACCAGGAATTGAAATGCTTCAAGGAAGAGAACTCTGGGTGGCTCCAGAAACAGCCTGAGAAACTCGAGCAAACTCGAAACCTCAGAAACTACCACTGCTTTCTCTCCCTCAGCCCAAGCAGTCACAAAGAAGAAGTGTTCCCAGCAGGCTGGGATAGCACACATTTACACTACATATACATGACAGGCATCGCCAGCAGCCACATCCTGCTCCTTTCTGTGGCTGGCAAGAGTGAGACTGGATGTTTACATGTGGGCAAATTGGGTCCCTCCAGCAGCTCAGACACTCAGCCTGCCCATTGACCCCACTGAATTCCAGTATTCGTAGTGTCCCAAGGCCACTGCACTACTCCTCTTGCTGGCACAGACCATCACATGCCTCCTAAATCAGTCAGGACTCCCCTTGTCCCACAGCCAGCATCTCACGTGCTCTCCCCCAGGCCACTGCCATTGTTCACCAACTTCTCCACTTTGATCTTTGCTGGTGCTCTCAACACTGGCACACCCAGATGTTCTGCAGCTGTTGTCTCCTGGTGGAAAGGACTTGTAAAGCCACGTTTCCTAACAGGACTTCCACAACCTTTCAAAGCAACCTTTTCTGGGGTATGAACAATCTCATTCAAATGTCAACATTTCTTTTCCCATATGTGAAATCAGAATTTACTTCTTGCGGGCATGCCCAAAACAATGCACAAACCACATTGGGCCTTCTATTTCACATGCTGACTTGTTTGTAAACAATGCTAGGAGAATACCTGTTTTGATCCAAGCTAACCTCTGGCCCTTATAGTGCTTTCGGTAGTTAGTTTTGCTTTGCTATTTACTTGATGTCCCATTGAATTGTTGAATCATAAACAGACTATCTGTCTGTATAGCAGCATAGCAGTGATGAATAAATGCAAGTACCATCTGCTCCTTTACCAACTTTTTCATTTGCATATTCACAGTTGGGGGATTCTGTATTTCTTCACTTGCCATAAATTCTCTGCAGGATGTAAAGTAGATATGTAGAATGGAATCACATTATATATGTGATATCATATGTGATATCACGTAGAAAGAAATAATGATCAAGTATTACTTTGATAGAAACCAAAAGTGAACACTAGCCGCTTTGTGTTGCTCATTGTCCAAAAGAAGACTGCCAAATTTCTGACCTGAAACTCTGAACTACACACTTCTTTTGCATGAGCTTCCAGTCCTTGACTCTCCCTTGCCATTTCAGTAGATGCCATTTTTCTTTCTCAAGCTCTGATTTCATTTGATTCAAGAGTAGCTCGGCAGTTGCCCTCACATTATCCAGCAGTGCTCTCTTTATATTCTGTGTATTAAAAAAGAAAACCAGAAGTAGAAGCAGCATACGACATGCAAAAACAAACAAAAATTGTCTCTTCTACAGAAAATGAGGGGAGAAAAGAACACAAATGATAACCAATACCCTGCCAAGTAGAAATTTCTCCTATATTTCAGTGATTGATAGGCATAAAAAATGAATTTCATTTGGGGAAAGAAAAACATTCTAGGAATATTCAGACTGCTATCTTGCCCCAGGTAAAACATTTACCATAGCCTTAGTGTTAATGAGCTTGTGAACATCAGCTGCCAAGAGGAAGGTCATTTCCTCCAGTTTCACAGAATACTTGGTCAGTACATCTGCTATCTGTGCAATCCAAAAATACAGAAAAGCAACAACAATGAAAAGTAGAACTCAAATATCAATTTCCCAAGTAAAATCTACATGAACAAGACAATTTTTCCATTCAAGTGATTTCGATTTAATTAATTCATTAACTACATAAGTATCATTCTCACGTTCAAGAATAGAATTCAAAGAATCAGCGTTGCTTCTTCTGAGACATTCAAGCCTCAGTAGATCCTGACTTCAAATCTATTAAGACAGCATGGAAGTAATACCTTCTACATTTAGTACATGTAAACTACAAAGACATCTAGAACAGCTCTAAAAGATGAACATACCCATGAACTTGGAAGAAGACGCTAGCAAGAAATGTGGAAATAGGCTTTATCTGGCCAGTGCTTTTCCCAAAAGCTTGGGCACTCCTTGGCATCAGTGAGAGTCTCTGTCTCATTATTCAGCAGCTGGCTTAGGGTAAAAAAGGATGCATGCAATCACTTCATTCCTGTTCATGACATAAACTTACTGCATCATCACGGAAGCCATTTACTTGGAAATATAGCCTAAAAAATAGTTGTCAGACTGGGTACATATCTAGATTGCTATGAGCAAAACCAATTTCTTTTTAACAGGAAAGCCATACAATATGCCTGCCATGGCAAATATTAGTCTACTAGCCCTGCACTTCAACGGGCAGTGAGCAGTTCATTACACCAAATTTATGTTTGGCAAGGAGACAGTCTATTTATTACAAGCCCCTAGTTCTAGAAGCAAGAATTCAGGAGTTGCTCATTCCCGATGAAAATCTGTCCATTTCATATCTTTGGGGTTTTATGCTTCTGTTCTTTACCTGTCTTGAGTGTGGTTTTCTTGTGAAGTCACTGATGGGTGTTTTTCCAACACATTTCTGCTGATTACATGGTAATTGCATGGCATCAGCAGACATCTCTGAATGTCTTTTAAAGTATGCTTTTTACTCTTCTTAGAGAGCCTTGTCTTCATCTTTCCTTCACCCAAAAGGTGGGCTAAGTGAGCCTTCAAAGAACCATCATCTCAACAATTAGAATGCTTTCAAACCTACTGAATGGAGAACAGCAACAAAAGAAATTAAAAAAACTAGTACGCGAAAGACAGCAGAAGAGAAAGGTAAAATAATGAATCCTACATGCCACATACATAACACTCTTCATTCTTGGCTATTTTCAAAATGAGGAAAAAAAAAAAGATAATCTTTTCCTCAGAGAGGAAAAGTGGAGTAACTGGATTGTGGTGCCTTGCTTGCAGTTACCAGAAAAGTCAACAGCAGAGTTGAAAACTCCTGAAGCTGGCTCAATACACCTCTATATGTTTTACTAGTGTGTTATGATTCTATCTTCAGTTAATAGAACCTGAGATACAACAAAGAGATGGGAGCACATGGAGATGCATTGGAGAGCCCTCGCTGGAGGTAACACATTCATTTTTCTCTCAAACAAATCCAAATTAGAAATGTTGAAAATGACCCGGGGCCATTTCAACAGCCAGCAAACGGAGTAACACAACCGACCTTTGGCTTTTATTCAATCCTTTGCTTGTTTTACCTGGGCCTTGAAGATCTGTCTGCAGCCTTCCTCTCTGCAAATATATCACACTTGTCCTATTGGGAACCCATGGCTCATCACAGCTGCTTGGCCAGGCCTGCTTCCAGAAGAACTGGCAACTACAAGCTGGGAGCCAAGAGATACAACACTTCACTTGGAAAAGGGCCTTCCATGAATCCTAGAATCCCAGCATGGTTTGGACTGGAAGCGACCTTAGAGATGATAGATTATCTTCTTCCCACATCCTGACACTTTTCCACTAGTCCAGGTTGCTCCATGTCCGCTCCAGCCTGGCCCTGGACACTTCCTGCCATGGGGCTCCCACACAGCCTCTTTGAGCAACATGTGCCAGGCCTCAGCACCCACACAAGGAAGAATTCCTTTCCAATATCCCATTTACCCCAGCTCCCTGGCAGTTTGAAGCTATACCCCCTTGTCCTGCGAGTCCAGACCCTTTTGCAAAGTCCCTCCCCAGCTATCTTGGAGCCCCAGCAGGCACTGCAAGGGGCTTGAAGATCTCCCTGGAGCCTTCTGTTCTCCACATTGGACACCCACAGCTCTCCCAGTCTGTCCTAGAGCAGAGAAGCTCCAGCTTTAAAAGCACCTTAGCAGCCTCCTGCCCGTGAAACTCGAAGCCACCGCTGGCCTTTTGGGCCCTACGGATATCGCTTCCGGTGTTGCTCAGGGTCACTGCCGGCTCTCTCCTCGCACCCCATGGGGCCCTCAGGCGATGCCGTTCAGCTGCCACTCCTGCAGCTGTCAGACCAATGGGGGTCGGGCAGCCAGCCCAGCCACATCCACAATCCACAGTGTCCTCCGCGGCTGCTGCAGGCTCATGGTGCCCCACACACCCGGAACCTGAGCTCCGGAACAGAGGATCATAGCCCCACATTTGTGTTCCTCTCTGCACAAGGCAGGCCGGACTTGCCATGCCCGGACATTTCAGTTCAGCACGAGAATGACAATACGCCCGCAGCATGGGGGAGGAATCCTCTAAAGACTCCCTCATACGTGGTCTCTCTACGTTATGCCTAGGCACTTGCCATTCCTGAGGCTACACGAACGCCTTTTTTACCTTGAGGGTAAGAAATGCCATTGTTTTGGTGTGCAGCTAAAGGTGCAGCACAGGTGTTACCGTATGGACTAGAAATCCTGAATATTAGAATATAAAGTGTATAAACCATAATAGTAGTAGTAATGCTAAGGCTTGAAGACTGTAGTTCCCAGAGTAGGCCCTGGGAAACTAACTTAGGAATGTGCTGTGCTGAGAGCATGCAGAACCGTTAGTGATAAGGTTAAAGTATAAACATAAATAAAGTACTGGTGGTGGGCAGTGGCGTAAGAGAGAGATTGAGGAGGAGAACACTATAGTCCTAAGATAAGCAACCATGTAAGATTTATGACGCAAAATGCTTTCTTCAAGGTGAATGTTTCTATAGAAGAATGTGTACTTCTGCACATAAACCATTTGTAATAAGGGTATAAAAAAACCCTCTAAAAAGGGAACCAGTGGGATCCTGACTTGGGGCGCAAGTCCGCAGGTCCCCGGGCCCTGAATAAAGCACCGCATAAACTGACACTCTGTTAGTTTGTGTTTTACTTGGGGTTTCGGGCAGCAGTTTTGGCGTCTGCGGCAGGACTCCGGTGGCGGCAGGGGCGGTTCGCGAGCTGATCTACTCCACGCCGGCGCCAGGTGATTTCTGGGGAGACATCAACCCGTGCCCGACCCCGCGCCTGACGGACGACTGTGAGGTAAGCCCGCAAGGTGCTTTATTCTTTATTGAAAGGGAAAGCCCACCCATTAAGACGGGACGGTGATCCCGCACCGGGGGCAAAGGACGTCTTAAAGGTTGTGGAAAAGGAAGCCTAGGCGCTGGTCGTCAGACGCAACAGTGATTGCGCAGATCCAGCACTTGCCACTCGCGGCGACGAGAAAGGCAAGAATTGTGGTAAAGGGTGTGTGAGTGTGGAAATAATAGTAAAGTGTGTGAGTGTGAGTGTTATGATGCCTTTTAAAACCTTTAAAGTTCTGGCTAGTTGGGGAATGGAAATTCCGAATGATTCACTCTTGGGCTGTTTGTTGCAACATTGGAAGGTGGGGAATTTTGGTCAAGAACTGAGTAAAAAGAAATTGATTGATTTTTGTAATCATGTGTGGCCCCAATACAAACCTGAGGGTATGCAATGGCCCCGAAATGGTACTCTAAATCCTGATACTATAACTCCTCTTATGCACTTCTTACAAAATAATGAGAAATGGGAAGAAATCCCGTATCTTGATTTGTTTTATTATTTGAAAAATAAGCCAGAATGGCAGAAGGAGTGTGGCATTATGGTCTTAAAAACAGCAACAGATGGTTGTGCGGGCTGCAAAGGGTGGCAAAAAGGGAAGGAGTATTCTGTTAAGTTGTCAGACCCTGAGGAGGATGTTTCTCTGTTGGTAGCACCTAGTGTCCCTCCCCTGGAGGAGAGTGAACCGAGTGAGTTGGACGAAGAGGTGAATGGGGAAGAAAAGGGGGGGGATTTAGAGAAAGGAAAAGTCGTTGATAAGCCGCGTACTCCTCTATGTGAAAGGACCCGTAGCGGGTGGGAGAAGAAGGGAAAAAGGGGTGCACAATTGATGGCTCCGTTGCAGGAAGCGGTTGGACCCCACGGGGAACGAGTAATAGTGAAAGTTCCTTTTTCTCCTAATGATTTGTTAATTTGGAAGCAGTCTGCGGGGGCTTATCGGGAGGATCCTGAACGGGCGGCAAGGGTAGTGAAAATGGTGATTAAAACACAGAATCCAGACTGGAATGATTTACAGGTCTTACTGGATACAATAATGGACTCTACTGAGAAAGAGATGGTGTTTAAAGCTATGAGGGAAAAGGCACGAGAAATGATTAGGTTGCAAATAGCGGACAGTACATTAAATGATTTGGTGCCGCGGGAGGATCCAGAGTGGGATGTTAATTCAACAGGGGGTTACCATAGACTTAAGGCTTATCAAGAATTGTTGATAGAAGGAATACGGAGCGGGATACCTAAGACGTTAAACTGGTCCAAGTTGTATTCAGTAAGGCAGGAGAAAAATGAGTCCCCGTCAGCTTTCTTAGAAAGGCTTAAGGAAACTGCTCGAAAATATACCAGTTTAGAAATTGAAGGGGAATCAGGGAAATTGCAGCTAGCTTTAATTTTTATGGGACAATCCCAAGAGGATATTCGGAAAAAGTTGCAGAAATTAGAAGGGGAAGATACACGGAATTTGGATAAACTTTTAGAAGTTGCGTGGAAGGTGTATAATAATAGGGAAAAAGAGACTGCTAAGAAGCAACAAGCTAGTATGTTGGCAGTACTACAGCAGATAACGGGGAATGGTATGTGGGGAGGTGGCCGGGGGCGCGGACGGGGGCGAGGAATGGCTAGGGGAGGAATTTCGATGGGTGGAAGGGGATTCCCAAACCAATTACAAATGGGACAAGGAAAAATGAGATTGGGATTGGATCAGTGTGCCTTGTGCAAGAACAGAGGACACTGGAAAAACGAATGTCCACTTAATCAAGGTATGGGATTCGGGCTGAATAGCAGGGAGGGGTTGATAAATAATTCAAGTGCAGTTCAGGGAGGGCCACAAGGTGTCGCCCAAGCCTTTATGATGGGAAGCTACCAGAATCAAAGCTGACTAGATCGGGATCTGAAGGTAGTTTTAGAAGTAGACGGGGAACCATTGGAATTTAGAGTAGATACGGGGGCTACATATTCTGCAATTAACACCAAATTAGGACTTCTAAGTGATTCTACCATTCGGGTGGTAGGGGTTACAGGACAGGTGGAAGAAAGGGCATTTTTATGTCCGTTGGATATAAAGTTTGGGGGGAAAGAATTTGATCATCAATTTTTTTACATGCCAAATAGCCCAGAATCATTAATGGGGAGGGATTTGTTATCAATGTTAGAGGCAAAAATAATCTTTGAAAAAGGAAGAGTAAAATTAGAAATTCCAGAAGATAATATAGCCAAATTATTTATAGTGAAAGAAGTAGAGGCAACAGAAATCCCCACAGAAATAGAACAGGCTGTGGTACCATGGGTATGGGAAACAGGGATTCCTGGAAAATCAAAAGCAGCACAACCGGTAGTTGTGGAATTGAAGGAAGGAGCACAACCCGTACGGATAAGGCAGTACCCTCTGAAACTAGAGGCTCGGAAAGGAGTAGCACCCTTAATAGATCAGTTTGTTAGTTTAGGGATATTACAGGAATGTGAATCAGAATTCAATACCCCCATATTTCCGGTAAAGAAGTCCAATGGTAAGTACAGGTTAGTTCAAGATCTGAGGGCAATCAATAATATAACAAAGGATATTCATCCAGTAGTAGCAAATCCATATACATTGCTAACAGCTGTCTCGGAGAAATTTAAATGGTTCACAGTAATTGACTTGAAAGATGCATTCTTCTGTATCCCTTTGGCATTTGAAAGTAGGAAAATTTTTGCTTTCGAATGGGAAAACCCTGCTACAGGACGGAAAAGACAGCTCACCTGGACACGTTTACCACAAGGATTCAAGAATTCTCCAACCATCTTCGGAAACCAACTAGCCCGGGAACTGGAAGAATGGAGACTAACCCAGGTAAAGGAGTCACCTTTCTCATTTATTCTTCTACAGTACGTAGATGATATTTTTCTAGCCTCAACAGAAGAAGACATCTGTCGAAGACTCAGCATTGAACTCCTCAACATGCTCGGACAAGCTGGATACCGAGTGTCAAAAGAAAAGGCCCAGCTGGTAAGAACACAAGTCATTTATTTGGGATGCGAGATATCACAAGGAGTTCGGAAATTAGGGGTGAACCGGATCCAGGCAATATGTGCTATACCGACACCTCGAAATCCACAAGAGTTAAGGTCCTTTTTAGGAATGGCAGGGTGGTGTCGGTTGTGGATTCCAGAATTTGGACTAAAAGCAAAACCTCTGTATGAGGCAGTCAAAAATCCTGAATTTAAATGGAATAAAATACAAGAAAAGGCATTTCAGAACTTGAAGCAAGCTCTAAAAGAGGCACCTGCATTAGGGTTGCCAGATCTCACAAAACCCTTTCAACTATATGTAAATGAGAGGCAAAGACTGGGGATTGGGGTGTTGACACAAAAATTGGGAACATGGAAGCGCCCGGTGGGATACTTCTCAAAACAACTGGATCCAGTAAGCGCTGGATGGCCTGGCTGCCTTAGAGCTGTTGCTGCAACAGTGCTTCTGATACAAGAAGCTAGAAAACTAACTATGGGGCAGAAAATGGAAGTGTCTGTCCCACATATGGTAATAGCAGTTTTGGAACAAAAAGGGGGGCATTGGCTCTCCTCTAGCCATATGCTGCAATACCAGGCAATCCTTAGAGAACATGATGATGTTGAAATGAAGGTAACTAACCATCTCAATCCAGCCGAATTTCTTAGAGCCACCCAAGAAGAAGGCAACCTGGTACACGACTGTGTGGAGACCATCGAACAGGTATACGCTACCCGCAAGGATCTAAAGGATGAGCCCTTAGACGAACCTGAATGGGAGCTGTATACCGATGGATCTAGTTTCGTGGAAAATGGAACCAGGTACGCCGGGTATGCAGTGGTAACTCTAAGACAGGTTATAGAAGCCAGAGCCTTGGCTCCCGGAACATCAGCACAAAAAGCTGAAATCCAAGCCCTCATCCGAGCCTTGGAATTGAGTCAAGGGAAAAGAGTAAATATTTGGACTGATTCTAAATATGCATTTGGGGTAATACATGTACATGGGGCATTATGGAAGGAGAGAGGAATATTAAATTCACAGGGTTCGTCAATCAAACACCGAGAACAAATTGTGCAACTACTGGAAGCAGTACATAAGCCCCAGGCGGTAGCAGTAATGCATGTAAAAGGACACCAGCAGGGAGAAGAAAGAGCATTCCAGGGAAATCGTCTGGCTGACAGAACAGCCAGACAGGCTGCTCGCGAGGTATGGACCCAAATGGCGTTGCTACCAGCACGTACCAACCCTGCGGAAACTTTTATGGACAAAGTACCAGTATACCTACCAGAAGACGAAAAATTAGCACGGCTAGTACAAGCTAAGAAGAATGCAGCCGGATGGTATGTAACTGCCGTAGGACAAGTGATATTGCCAACAAAAATAATGAAAATGATATTAGAAATTGAACATAACAAATGCCATTGGGGAGCAGAAGCTCTAGTGCAATTTCTAAAACAAGAAATAATCTCCAATCAGATGTTAACAATGGCCAAAAGGATCAATGCAATGTGTCCAGTTTGTATTAAGAACAACCCAGTGACACGTAGGCAAGTGCAAATGGGAAAATTGCAAATAGGCCCACAGCCAGGAGATTATTGGCAGATAGATTTTTCAGAATTACCAAAAGCACAGGGGTATAAGTATGTTTTAGTCTATGTATGTACCTTCTCAGGCTGGCCAGAGGCATTCCCATGTAGAACAAACCAAGCAAAAGAAGTGATTAAAACTTTACTTCGAGAAATCATCCCTAGGTTTGGAATCCCACTAGGGATGTCCTCAGATAGGGGACCTCATTTTGTGGCAGGAATAGTGCAAGAAGTGGCTAAGGTACTTGGGATAACATGGAATCTCCATACACCTTGGAGACCTCAGTCTAGTGGACAAGTAGAAAAGATGAATCAGACACTAAAAGGCCAAATTAAGAAAATCTGCCAAGAAGCAAAGATACAATGGCCTCAAGCATTACCTTTAGCTCTGTTAAGGGTCAGGATCAAACCTAGAGACAAGGTAGGAGTAAGTCCGTATGAAATTTTATACGGCAAACCCTATCATGCTGCAACTTACAAAGGGGACCCGAATGTGGTGGGAGATCAGGTACTGGTAAATTACATTTTGTCTCTCAATAAGACTCTTACAGCACTATGGGGGGCGTTGCAGTGGAATCGACCTTTGCCTCTGGAGAATCCCGTCCACGATATACAGCCTGGAGACCAAGTCTACATAAAAAACTGGAATGTGGAACCACTAAAAGAAACATGGGACGGTCCCCGACAAGTGATTATGACTACATACACAACCGTAAAGGTCCAAGGGATCGACAATTGGATACACTACACCCGAATCAAGAAAGTCCCGTCACGATGGGAAGTCCAACCTTTAACCGACACAAAACTGGTGTTCAGGGCAAGGCCTTGATTGCGATGTTAATGTTGAGCATTGCTTGTATTGGAGATGCCTTTGTTAAAGTTACTGTTCCTAAACCAACAGTGATTGTACCACAAGGGGCAAATGTAAATCTAACCTGTTTGTTTTCTGATGACCAGGGAGCTGGATTCGATGAAGTAAAGATGAAATGGAAATTGATCACTACAAATAAGGTATTTTCAGAAGGGATTGTGACAATTTGGGATATGAAACAACAGAAAGGTAATACTACCCTAATGATCTCACACTTGCAAAAAGCTCAGGTTGGTCAATTTTCATGCATGGTATGGATCAGGGAAAGCTTCGATTATGGGAACTTAGATGTAAAAATTTTGGCGGAGGGTTTTAAGACAAAAGGGCATTCTTATCCAATACAAGTAACACCCACAAGTATGAGAATTGACATGTGGGATGGTCCTTCATTGAGAATCAATTGCACTCTCAAATTAGGGAATCTTTGCAGGATGAGAGAAACTAGAACGGTCCAACAAGCAAAAGAAATGGAAAATGTGAAACAGGAATTAGGGCAAGAGAATTTGGTAGTGGGATTAATTAGGGATTTTGGGAAAATGCAAAATGTAACAGCGATAACAGCGTGTTTGCCCTTGCCAAAGGCAGCAAGTGACCCTATACCGTGGGGAATCATCCCATTAGGAGAAATGCCCCCAAAAATAGTAAATGGAACGAGGAAATGCCACAGAGAGCTACGAAATCGCACTAGAATAGTAGAAGAGGTTTATACCTATGGAAGACGATGGTCAACCCCAGGGCAAAGATCGGAATGTTTAAAATTACCAAATTCTGTATTCACTGAAATAGGTCAATACAAAAATGTTGGGTGGTGCACATTTGAAGTAAATCAGAAAAGGAGAAAACCTGTAGTAGATTATGATCATGAGATAGTGTGTCAAGAAGGGAAAGAAGAGTGGGAGCAATGGAAAGCAATTTGGGGTCCTAGCCTACTGGAACCCTATAGTTATATCGGATCAATACACTGGTGTATCGAGTGGTCAAGAAAACAGGAACATCCAGGGGCCCTCGAAGCTGAAACAGTGCACCACAACAGACTAGCCCAAATATCAGGTTGGAACTGTTGTAAAGTCATAACCTGTGATACCCCAGAATCCCAAATTGGATTAGTACCCGTCCGGGTGTTGTTAAAATGGGGATGTGAATGTCAGAGATACAACCATACAATAACGGGAGAATTAAAAGGAGCTCGGAAAGATTGTCAATCAACCACAGTACGAAGCCCCGGAAATTCAGTCTGGGTAATGGGACATGGCCAATGGACTACACATTTACCGAGAGGTGGTCCGATTACTCAAATAACGTTAGGGATACCAACCTTATGTCCATTTTGGAAACAGTCCAAATTAACCAAGGAAGACCAAGAGAAAAGGACGAAAAGAGGATTAAGCCCTGAGACAGTCGAAGCAGTAAATCTAGAGAATAAATGGCACGAGCCAGGGGAAAGTGTAAAATTCAGTTGGATGCTTGAATCTTTATTTGCACCTGTATCTACATATAGAAACCGGGAAATGTTATATAAATTACTAGAGCAGACAGAAAGATTGGCAGCAGTAACAAAAAAGGGATTTAGAGATCTTAATCTACAATTACAAGCCACAACCAGGATGACAATCCAGAATAGAATGGCATTAGATCTGCTCTTATTAAAGGAACACGGAGTTTGTGGATATTTACAAGGAAGGGATGATCACTGTTGTGTACATATCCCAAATGTCACGAAGGAAGTAGAAAAGGATATAGGTCAATTGGAGCGAATTGAACTAAACATACATGAAGTACAAAAGGATGCAGAACATAATTGGGTTGGAGCTTTATTCAGTTCTTTGGGAATCCAGGTCTCTGGTTGGTTATCCTCAATTATTCAAAATGGAATAATGATTGTAATAATCATTGTAGTAATTGTGATTATGTATAGATGTCTTTTAGGAATAATTGCTAAAGAAGGAACACACACAGGGCAAATCATGAAGGCCCTGACTCGAAAAGAAGTGATTCAACCAACTTCCTGAAACAACCCTCCACCATCATATCTGGAAACTATCACTTGGAAGAATTGAGCATCCTTGCAGAAGACTCTGAAGAATGCTCAAAAGGGGGGAGTTGTTACCGTATGGACTAGAAATCCCGAATATTAGAATATAAAGTGTATAAACCATAATAGTAGTAGTAATGCTAAGGCTTGAAGACTGTAGTTCCCAGAGTAGGCCCTGGGAAACTAACTTAGGAATGTGCTGTGCTGAGAGCATGCAGAACCGTTAGTGATAAGGTTAAAGTATAAACATAAATAAAGTACTGGTGGTGGGCAGTGGCGTAAGAGAGAGATTGAGGAGGAGAACACTATAGTCCTAAGGCAGTGGCGCCAGAGAGAGATTGAGGAGGAGAACACTATAGTCCTAAGATAAGCAACCATGTAAGATTTATGACGCAAAATGCTATCTTCAAGGTGAATGTATCTACAGAAGAATGTGTACTTCTGCACATAAACCATTTGTAAAAAGGGTATAAAAAACCCTCTAAAAAGGGAATCAGTGGGATCCTGACTTGGGACGCTAGTCCGCAGGTCCCCGGGCCCTGAATAAAGCACCGCATAAACTGACACTCTGTTAGTTTGTGTTTTACTTGGGGTTTCGGGCAGCACAGGCAGGCCTAGGCAAGAGCTGGGGCAGTGCCCTTCCTCACACCTTCGCTGTGGTGTAATCCATGTAGCTAGAGCAAAGCGAGAAGGACGCGAGGAAGAAGAAGGCATTCTTAAAGTAGCCCTCTGTCAAGCAGACCTGAAAGGGCACATACCACACGGCGTCTTGCTGCCCTACATTCTACACACTCGCAGCCCCTTTTGCTGACTTGCAAAAGTTGCTACCAGGGCAGAGAGGGCCAGATTGCAGAGGCAGTGCCTAGGTTCACCTTCTACTTATTGCACGTAAGCCACGTCCAGCTCCTCGCTGCACTCTGTATTTCCCTTCTCTGCGGCATTTACCGTGGTGCTCTCTGCAACTCGGTGCCTAGAAGTGACCGCCAATGTTTCCACAGCGGGCTGCAAGGGAACCAAGGAGCAGCACAAGCAGCAGTGCTTCAGCTTGCTCCTTCCGACTGCTAAGGGCACTTAGGAAGGCAAGAGAAAGGCAGCCACCTTCCTCTCGTAGTAGCCTGTATTGAAGTGCACACAAGCACGCTACTTGTGCGGCTTTGTTCACGGCCCTCCCCCACTCCTGGCGCCGCTTTCAGACCCTGGTGGCCAGAAGCCGCTGAGGCAGGGCCACACAGCCAGCAGTGTGCCAGCAGCCAAGCGCACGAGAACGCTGCTTCTGCCCAAGCCCGCCTAGGGAGTGCACCTTTGTTCTCAGAGCTCCGTGTAACAGTCTGCCTCTCTCGCAGTTCAAATTGAAAACGAAAGCTTTTCGCCTACGCCTTTCACAAAGATCTGTTGCCAGGACGAGAAGGTCTTGTGGCCGGAGCTCGCCCCAGATGCGAGGAAGCTGCTATTAGCACCACATTGCAGGGGCACTTCTCGCTCCTTGACTACATGCTCAGCCCTCTCCGTATTCGCTGCTAGCGCCACGGTCCTTCTCAGCTGTAAGTAGCAGCGTTCACAGTACATAGAGATTCACAAAGACCGAAGACCTGGAGGAACATATCGCACAAGAAAATGGGCCAGGATAGAGACGTGTTCTACATTGTCCCTTCTCGTCATCCAGTTTGTGCTTCTGCTGTTAGGAATCGCTCCTTGAAAGACAAGCGAGAGCGTCTTTCTGGGTGCATTGCACTGAGTGAGAGCTCGCTAGGGACTTTGCACTAGGAGCCAAGGCAACAGGGCGTGCTTGCCCGTAGAAGTGAGGACAGGCTGTTGGGCAGAGCTAAAACTGACCCCAGGAGTTGAGCTCTGTCTGGACGGCAGAAGGTGAAGAACGAAGCCGCTTGCGAGCGCAGTGCAGCGAAGAGCACACGAGCAGTCAAAGAGCTCCTTCACAATCCCTTTCACTTCTCATTGCCCTTGCTGCTTGGAAAAGTAGCTCACAGCCGTTGCAGGCCAGGGCAAAAGCTGGGGCAGTGCCCTTCCTCACACCTTCGCTGTGGTGTACTCCATTGTAGGGGTTGAATTCGTCTATTTTCTTTCTGTGGAATTTCTCCCATTGTTATGCTAATTGGCTACATCTTTAGGTAATGTTCTCTCCCAGGGAGGTGTGTGGAGGGAGGGGCGGGTGAAATGGGAAAAAGGAAAGGTGGGATGGAAAACTCTCTCGTTTGGCCCGTGTAGGGAGAGGACGCCCCGTGCTCCTATCTGGCATCTCCCCTGCCACCACAGCGCTGAGATCCATGCTCCCTGCCTTTGGACATAGCTCTGCTGCTCTCCCACCTCACCCTACTGCCTCGGAACACTCTGCTGAGAACCATGGCCGACACCGTGAGGGGGGAGTCACTTTCCCCCTCCCTCTCACCCCTTTGCTGCAGCTCTCTTCAACTGTGCGGGACCTGCCCTGCCCACACAGCACCGGTAACTGAGTACAGGGAGACGGCCTGTGGCCAAAAGGGACTGGAAGTGAGTTACACTGTTCTGTTCTGTTGTCAATTTTTATAGCTGTTGTTGTTTTCTGCCTTGTTAGATATCAGTAGAGAACTGTTATTCTTATCCCCACATCTCCTGCCTGAAGGCCTCTGATTTGGACCTAAAATAATTAAAAGGGAGGGGGTTGCATTCTGCATCTCACGAAGGGGGCTCTTGCCTTTCCTTACACCATACCTGTCTTTCAAACCAAGACAGATTTTGGCGCCCGGAACATGAGGCATTCCCTGAGGACATTGAGAGAGGGGTAGAAAAGGGAATAAGAGTTCTTGAATTACCCAAGCTTGTGGTAGGTGACACCATGCTGTCCAGCTTACCCTGGATTGGCCTCCATGTGGTCACTGCTATATCTCTCCCATTTGCAAGGCCTTTTTTAAACATGAGTCTCATAACCAAGGTTACTGTGGCTATTATCCGGTTCATTTTGTGTGTTGATCAGTTGAGGAATTCATGGATTTTTAATTTTCTCTGGAAGATGGCCACATTGATTCAGAGCTATCGCACTCTAAGTGTGTGTTTCTGGGGCTACTTCAATAATGGTACTTACTGTGAGGAAGTGGCAGCGTGTGAAATCTTCTCCCAATCCATCACACGGATATTGAACTTCACCCCACCAGTCTTCAAGGGGTTCAAATCTGCTTTAAATGGTAATGAAAGTGAAGAACGAAGCCGCAGGGCACCGGGATTGCAAGCGCAGCGCAGCAAAGACCACACAAGCAGTCAACGAGTTTCTTCACAATTGCTTTCACTTCTCAGTGCTCTTGCTGCTTGGAAAAGTAGAACGCAGCCGTTGCACGCAAGGGCAAAAGCTGGGGCAGTGCCTTTTCTCACACCTTCGCTGTGGTGTACTGCATGCAGCTAGAGCGAAGCGAGAAGGACTCGAGGAAGAAGGCGGCATTCTTAAAGTAGCCCTCTGTCAGCAGCCCTGAAACGGCACATAACACAAGGCGTCTCGCTGCCCTCTATTCTACATACTTGCAGCTCCCTTTGCCGACTTGAAAAAGTTGCTACCAGAGCAGAGGGGGCCAGATTGAAGAGGCAGTGCTTGGTTCACCTTCTATTTATTGCACATAAGCCACGTCCAGCTCCTCGCTGCATTCTGTATTTCCCTTCTCTGCGGCATTTACCGTGGTGCTGTGTGCAACTCGGCACCTAGAAGTGACCGCCAATGTTTCCACAACAGGCTGCAAGGGAACCAAGAAGCAGCACAAGCAGCAGTGCTGAGGCTTTTTCTTGGCCCTAAAAATGGGGTCTTCACCTTTTCCTCTGGTCTAACTCAGGTCTTAGAATGAAGCCTCCTGGGCCCTTGCCTCGGGGACCTAAATAAGATATGAAAAGAGAGGCTCTTTTCCCTGATGAAGTTGCAGGGTTTATTTCTCGTGGGTAGCGAGGAAAAGAGGGAGAAAGAGAGGGAGAAAGAGACAGAGCTCGGGGGGCACAGATCTTTCCTAGTGTCTGAAAATGTCGGCGGGGAGAAACTGGATCCCAGCCAGCCCTGTATGGCCAGGAGGGGAGAGGGACCAGGCTACAGGGCATAGCAGGGGTCGCAGAATGTACCATTTACAATCCACCTAGGAAATGCAATATCTCCCTGTTTTTTGTTTTACAAAGTTGATAGAAGGATATTAGTTTCATTTAAATTATGACTTTGCCCACTGCCCTGTGAATCCCCAGCCTTTGAACAGTCCATTGAACCAATCTTCAGATTAGGGTAGCATGGATGTTAGGAGCTCCCGAGGTCAGATCCATACAGCAAAGTCTTTCAATTTCCTGGCACTCATGTCCGTGCAGTAGTAGGAGAAAATTTATTGCAGCACGATTTTGGAGTGTGTGTGCCACGTTCATCTAGATGTTTTGACGTGGCTGAAGGACGATTCATGCAGCTGCTAAACTGTTCAGTGTTAACAGGAAGACAACTTGAATGGGGTTCATCACAGGACCTAGAGAAGGGAAGCTTTTCTCTAAAAGGAAAGACAAACATTGCAAAACCGATTAAAGGTCTCTATCTGCCGGGATGTCATCCTCTATGAGGATTTATTTTTCTTTTTTCTGGCAGCGTCTTCTTTTTGAAGCCGCAGCCACCTGCTCCTCATTCACCTCAGCTGCAGCAGGATGTTTGGGGACATATGGTTTCACCCACGTTTGGGGAATCCACCGAGGGCCTGAGGGAGTGGATAATCACGCGTAGCCACGTCCCCAGGTAATGAGCTCATAGGGACCTTTGATTTCCCAGGTTTCTGGGTCCCTAATCTAAACTGGAGGATGTTGGGATAACTTGAACTGTTTACCACTGTTAAAGTGATGTACCACAGGTGGACTCATGTTCTCAAATGAACAATTCAGGAAATTGATAGTAAACATGGCTTTGCAGAGCTTCTGCTGTGGAGACATCCACGCAGTTGAACTTCTCTGTTTAGCCAAAACCTGCTTGAGCATCTGATTGGCTCACTCAACTACACCTTGGCCTGTGGGGGAGTGGGAGGTGCCAGTTTTATATTCCACTCCCCACTGCTGGACGAATTCCAGGAACTCCTTGGACTTATATGCTGCGCCCTGATCCGTTAAGATTCCCCTAGGGATCCCCAATACTGAAAAGGCTTGCATTAGGTGTTTTTTGGCTTGTATTGCCCTTTCTCCTGCTTGGGCAGAGGCATAGACTGCGCCTGAATATGTGTCAATGCTAACATGCACATATTTGAGGTGAACGAAACTAGGAATGCGTGTGATGTCTGTCTGCCATACCTCACAACTGCCTAGACCTCGGGTGCTAACCCCCATGCATATTGAGGGCATGGTGTGCAGCTGACAGTTGGGACAGGTGGCCACAAAGGCTCGAGCCTGACTCCCTGTTAGCTGGAACTGACGCATTAGACCTGGCGCATTTTGGACATACTGCTGGTGGCTCAGCTTTGCCTGTTGGAAGATGTCAGGAAGGCGTGCTTGTTCTGCTGGGGTTGCTTGTTCTGCTGGGGTTGCAAGGGAGTCTGCCTGACGGTTGCCTTCTGCAATTTCGCCTGGCAAATCTGTGTGTGACCTCACATGCATCACATAGAACTGGTGTTCTCTATGAGAAATCAAATAAATTAGTTGGGAAAGCAACCTGAAAAGCTGCTCATTCTCGATGTCTCTGAGCACTGCCTGCTCCGCTCTGGACACTACCCCCGCTACATAGGCTGAGTGTTACCAAGTTGATTGGCTCTGAGAACTTCTCAAAGGCTCTCACAACCGCTGCCAGTTCAGCTATCTGGGGTGATCCTTCCACAAACTCAACATCAGCCTCCCAATGCTGAGTCTTGGGATTTTTCCAAGTCATCACCTACTTGTGGGACGCCCCGAATGCATCCGTGAACACTGTGAGATCTTTGAGTTTTCTCCGACTCCTCTTCTCTCGAGGAATGAGGTGGAATTCCTCATTGAACAGCTTGTGAGACGGGGCATGGACTGATATTTGTCCTCTGTAGGTGTCCAGGGCTAATTGGAGATTGGCATTGCTCTGGAGCAAGTGCTCAAACATCTCTTTAGTCAATCTTTCAGGAGAGTTCCTTCCCACCTCAGACAGTTTAACAGGGAGGTGAATACATGTGAAATCACAACCAGCTATTTCATACAGTCTCATCCTTGCTTTCTGTATCAGCTGAGCTATTAACTCTTGTGGCTTTGTGAGAGTTTTGGGTCTTTGGTGGGAGAGGAAGACCCACTCTATGATTAACAGTGACTCTCTCTGCAGCTGGCTCCATTGGAATATTAACCTGTGTAAGTGTGGCAGTTTTCCTAGGACAATGAATTTGAAGGGCAGCTGGGGATGGTAACTGCGAACTTGCCTCTCTCCTAAAGTCTTTTGTACCTTTTCGATTGCCGTCTTTGCCTCTGGGGTCAGTTCCCTGGGAGAAAGCAGCTTTGTCTCCCCCTTCAATAAATTGAAGAGAGGTTCTCGGTCCTCATTAGTGAGGCCTAGCCAGGGCCTAACCCAATTCAATGACCCACACAGGGAATGGAGATCTGCTAAGGTTTTTGGATTACAATTAATTTCCAATTTCTGTGGAACAATGGTCCGTGCAGTAATTTCCAAGCCCAGGTACTTCCAACGTGGCATCCTTTGGACTTTGTCCTCCTGCAATTCAAATCCAGCAGAGGTTAAAACTTTAACCACTAGGTCAAGTGTGTCTTGGAGTAGAGAGTTATCGGGGGCAGACACACTCTTGGCCTTTTTTTTCACTAGATTTCCTCTTTCAGTAAAATGCCCTTAAGTATCACTTTGCTCCCCACCTGGCTTTTTTTTTTCAACGACACCTTTTCATTGGTTCGTTTTGGGCCTTTGCTGCTGGAAGTCCAGCAGCCTCCTTGTCTGAGCATTATGGAGCTTTCCTTACAGCTTCATCACTATGCAAAAAGCCGTAACTTACTGTGTTCCATCTCACATACCATCAAGTATCACACTAATATTCCCTCTGCTGAATAGCTGGTTGGCTTACATAGACCAGCCAAATACCAGGAAATCCAGATGGCAGCAAGAATCTTGTAGACTACTCCCACTGTTCATTGAAATTCTGGAGAAGTCACGTGAGGTATCACATTCTCTTGAAAGAAGTGTATATCATCTCCGACATTCTAGAATGGGCTATTAATATTGTCATGAGTTTCTGGCTAGACTTTTTAGTATGCAAATTCAAATGATCTGAAATGAGAGAACTTCAAGAAATTTTTTTTCCCAGAATCAAAGTATGATGGAGTTACATAGGGAGAATCTTAATCTTAGATATTCTATTCCATCTCACATCATGGCTGGGGGCAGGGAGAAGGGAGTATCTTTGGGGGACAATGGGTTCCGGTGTAGTCAGTAAGCTGGGCAGAGGAGCCATCAGGTATTGTCTGTTGTTGGGCGGGGGCGGATTTCATGTGAACTCTTCCTTTCTTGTACCCTGCCTCTAGTATTGTTGCTAAAATTGTTTGTTTTCTCATCCAAGTGACAAAATCAGCACACTTAATGAGGGATGAAGAGGGAGCAGCGACCACAGAACAGGAGGAAGAAGAAGCAGAGCCTGCTGTCCTCCAGAAGAAATAAACACTACCAGCCAACTTTGCATCATCTGTGAACTTCCTGGGTGTGTACTCTATCCCCTTGACCAGATCACTGATAAAGATATTAAACAGGACTGGGCCCAAGACTGAGCCTTGGGGACCAGCTGGATGAACTCTATTTCCCACCACTCTGTGGGCCTGGCCATCACCCAGTTTGTCACCCAGCAAACAGCCCACCCATCCAAAACATAAGCAGACAGTTTCCTCAGGAGAATGATGTGAGACTCATTGCAAAAAGGATCAGGGAGATGCCTAGGAAGAGTCTCAGGTGAATCCAGGAGACTATAGTGGAGGACTATTCAGTTTTCCAATCAATTTCCTTAAAAAACTCCACAAAATCATAATAAAAAAACAAACAAACAAACAAACAAAAAAAGCAGACCAAACAAACACACAAAAAACCCCAAGCAATAATCCCCAAAGAGGCAAAAAAAACCCCAAAAAGGCCCACAAAAAAACCCACCCAAAACTGAAAAAAAAACCCAAAACCAAACACATCAAAAAATCAAGGTTAATGTTTTTAGTAACTTTAGAAATAACAAAACAAAACAAAACAAAAAAAAACCCAGAAAGTCACATTTCTAAAGGTGCTGTCCCAGCCTCTTGTCTCAGCAGGGAGGACATCCTGAAGTGGAGCCAGTTGGAAGAAAGCGGATCAGGGCAGCACCCGGGCCATTGTCAGAGGACTGCCCTGTGGCTGCCCCATTGCCAAAACCTGGACACATAAATCAAACACAGGTATGCACATGTGCTTAGGCACAGCAAAAATATATTTGTCTGAAAAGAACACTGGTCCATTTATATCACTGGAAAGAGCATAATGCCTCATCTCAGCTTTCTTTTCAGTCATTACAAATGCTTCGAAAATATAGGAGTGCAGAAAATGGAAATATCCAAGATCAACATGAGGACCAATAACAAAGATTCCATTTTTGAAACTGCATTGGGAATCCTCTGCAGAAATTGACTCAGAGCTCTAAGATTTACAAAAAAGACCAAGAGTATTGGAGTCAATACAACACAGTGTCTGGAGACTTCAGCTTGTTGCCTTGTTTTCTCAAATATGATGGAGGAAGCACCTTAGCAACTACAGCTGCCAGTTCTCTCAGGGCCCTGACATGCCTCTGGGTGGGTCCCATGGTCTTGCATGCTCAGGTTCCTCAAGTGGTCTGAAAGCTGACCTGCTACTATGGCTTAGAATCAAGTCCACCAGTCCAATAACCTGAGAGATATGGAAATAGTGACTGGCAGTAAAAATTGAGACCAACACTTGTTGAGTACTTCAGCCTTCTCCTTGTCTGTTGTCACTAGTCCTGTCCGGCTTATGGGGATGGGGGGGAATAGGGGAGTTGTGATAGGTTTCTTTTCATCTTCCTTTTCCCACTGAAATACCTATAGGTACCTTTATTATTCTTATTTTTGGCATGCTTTTCCAAATTCAACTTCAACTGAGCCTTTGCTATACTTATCCCATCCTCACACACTCATGTGTTACCACTGTATTTTCCCCATGATTTGTCTCGCTGTGTATTGTCTGCATATTAGCTATTTGCATCACATCTATTAATTTTCAATAACCTTCTGGCTTTAATTTGTTTTCAAAAAAAAACCTCTTTGAACCTTTTCCCCTCAGAAATTCACCTGGGAAACCCAAAATCCCCAAAATTTGTCCCGAAGTCCCCCTGGGATGCCCAGCACTCACCTGGCAACTCTCAGAATTCCACAAATTCACCCCAAAATTCACGGGGGACCCCCAAATCCCAGGGCTTCACCCCAAAATCCCACCTGCAACCCCCAAAATCCCTCAAATCACCCCCAACACCCAGTCCCCCCAACACCTCCCAAATTCACCCCAAAATGTCTCCAATCCCCCTCAAAACGACCGAAATTCCCCCAAATCCACCGAATTAGCTCCAAGACCCATCTGGGACTCCCCAAAATCACCAAATTCCCAGGAAAATCCACCTGCATCCCCCCAAATTCATCCCAAAATTCTCCCACGACTAGCAAATGCTCACCTGGATACCCCAAAATCGACAGAATTCACACCAATATCTGCCTGGCATCCCCAAAACTCACCTGAGAACCCTAAAATTCACATGTATACCCTAAAATTCACCAAATTCCCCCCAAAATTACCCTGAGATCCCTAGAATTCCACAAATTCCCCCTAAAATTCAACTGGGACTCCCCAGATTCCAAAAATTCAACCCTGTCCTCGGGTACAATGCAAAAATGTGTATTTTATCACCATCTGTTAAAATGAGGGAGGCGTGGTGATCCTTATCTCTGTGGGAGATATCCCCTGCTGATGTGCCATCTGATAAGATCAGGGGGATGATCATCGTTATCTTTTCACAACCCATCCTTCCTCCAGAAGACAGATTCTGTTAATGGGCCATTAAGTCCTCTTGTGTGACTGATAAGATTACATCATCCCATTGGGAGATGCTCCAGCCAGGGGGAGGAGCCAAACATTTCCTACCTAGATAAAAACTGAGATTTGGAACACCAAGGCAGTCCTTTCCACTGGATCCCAGAGCAAAGTTGAACCTTTTTCCACATCATCGCTGGATCTTCGGAGGAAAACTGCACCTTCTACAGGAGCACTGCTTCAACTGAACCACAATTGTCATCCAGGAGGACTGCAGCCACCATTTATACAGACTGATACTGTTACCCTATGGTCTAGAAATCCTGAATATTAGAATATAAAGTGTATAAACCATAATAGTAGTAGTAATGCTAAGGCTTGGAGACTGCATTTCCCAGAGTAGGCCCTGGGAAACTAACTTAGGAATGTGCTGTGCTGAGAAAATAATGTTCAAAAGATTTAGCAGAGCATGCAGAACTGTTAGTGATAAGGTTAAAGTATAAACATAAATAAAGTACTGGTGGTGGGCAGTGGCGTAAGAGAGATTAAGGGGGAGAACACTATAGTCCTAGGATAAGCAACCATGTAAGATTTATGACGTAAAATGCTATCTACAAGGTGAATGTATCTATATTATTTAGAAGCATGTGTACTTCTGCTCATAAACCATTTGTAAAAAGGGTATAAAAAACCCTCTAAAAAGGGAACCGGTGGGATCCTGACTTGGGGCGCGAGTCCGCAGGTCCCCGGGCCCCGAATAAAGCACCGCACAAACTGACACTCTGTTAGTTTGTGTTTTACTTGGGGTTTCGGGCAGCACTAACAACACCCTGACTGACAGGGTGTCAGGTTCTATTTCTGACTTTGTTGGTGGGTTTTCTTTTATATTATTGAAGGTATTTTATTTTTTCTCTTTTCTCCTATTAAATTGTATTACTGTCTTGGAGTATCACACTGGTTTTACTTTCAAACCAACACATTTATTGGCGCCCAACGTGGGGCACGAAGGGTACTGAGAAAGGTCAGTATTACAATTTTGTATTCACCATGATTCTCAACATGCTTACATGAGTTTTATATATTGTTCTCTATATTTTTCTGCACATGGGGAACTACCTGCCAGCTGTAATGCTCCTGTGTAGACCAGAATATGGTATAAAAATTGCTTTCTTGGCCTATTATGTCTACTGCATGATAACCTCTGAGGCAATGAACATAATTCAGAATATATACTCGACTTTGTTTGCTTGTCCTAGTCTAGGTTGCTGCATCCGGGGTTTTAAAAATCACACCCAGCCCTTGGGGTGCGGGGCAAAGAATGATTTTTTCCTATCTATCCGGCCTGATTCAGTAGTCTTTGGAAATGTTGAGTTCCCGCTGGATGTTAAGGACAGCATAATATTGTTGTTAGTTCTGCTTTGTCTCCTTTGCACAGACTACAACATGCAGGTCACAGATGTGGTTGAGATTTGCACGGCTTGGACCAGAGATGTATTCCCGTTACCTGCCAATACTACAGTGGAGGGAAGGTGAGGACATGGTAGGCTTTTTGGCCAATAAACTAAGAATTTATGAGGACACTGTCACAGCCCCATTTCGTACCCATGTCTCATCCGTGGAAACAAGGCTGGTGGAGCAAGTCCGAAGCTTGAGTGAAGAGGGCCATCAGAAACTAAAAAAAGAACTTAAGGAAAACAACTACCAGATCTCTCCAGAACCAACAAGAGTTTCTGCCATTAGGAGCCGGCATTCCTCAGGCAGGGAGAGAAGACACTCCATGAGGTAACCTCTGGTTTTTCCTTCAGGAGCATGGAGAAGACATGAGGAAGTGGGGTGGAAAACCCACCTCCTCCCTAGCAGCCCGGGTACGTGAGCTGAAAAGAGGGACACCTACCACAAGAAGCTCATCTAGAGTCAATGCTGCTCCAGTCTCTCGTGTACAGAACTCCAGACAGTATCAGAATGATTATATGACTGATCCTCTTGAAGGGACCTCAAGAACCTATTTACAGGAAGAGAGCAATGTGTACGAAGATCAGGAATAGAGGAGCCCTGCATCTAGCCAGGTAGAGGAGAAGGATAATCGGATGTATTGGACTGTGTGGATCCGATTGCCTGGCACATCCGACCCACAAAAACATAAGGCTTTGGTTGTCACCGGTGCCCAATGTACTCTGATGCCATCAAAGTATGTAGGAGAAGAATCCATCTCTATTTCTGGGGTAACAGGAGGATCCCAGCAGCTGACTGTAGTGGAGGCCAAAGTGAGTTTAACTGGGAACAGGTGGCAGAAACACCCCATCGTGACTGGCCCAGAGGCCCCATGCATCCTTGGCATGGACTATCTTAGAAATGGATATTTCAAAGACCCAAAAGGATATCACTGGGCTTTAGGGATAGCTGCTGTAGAGACAGACAACATTAGAAAACGGAACACCTTGCCTGGTCTTGCAGATGACCCCTCTGCTGTGGGACTACTGAGAGTTGAAGAGCAACAGGTACCAATCGCCAGAACAACAGTACACCGTCGGCAATACCGTACTGACAGAGACTCAGTGATTCCCATCCATTAAATGATCCGTAAACTGGAGAGTCAAGGGGTGGACAGCAAAACCCACTCACCCTTCAACAGCCCCATCTGGCCTGTGCGTAAATCTGAAGGAGAATGGAGATTGACCGTAGACTATCGTACATTGAATGAGGTGACTCCACCGCTGAGCACTGCTGTGCCGGACATGCTGGAACTCCAGTACGAGCTGGAGTCCAAGGCAGCAAAGTGGTACGCCACCATTGACATCACCAATGCATTTTTCTCCATTCCTCTGGCAGCAGAATGCAGGCCTCAGTTTGCTTTCACTTGGAGGGGCGTGCAGTACACCTGGAATCGTCTGCCCCAGGGGTGGAAGCACAGTCCCACCATGTTATGGACTGATCCAGGCTGCACTGGAAAAGGGTGAAGCACCCGAACATCTACAGTATATCGATGACATCATTGTATGGGGCAGCACAGCAGGGGAAGTCTTCGAGAAAGGAGAGAAGATTATCCAGCTTCTGCTGAAAGCTGGTTTTGCCGTTAAGCGAAATAAAGTTAAGGGACCGGCTCAGGAAATTCAGTTTCTAGGAGTCAAGTGGCAAGATGGACGTTGTCAGATCCCAACAGAGGTAATTAATAAGATCACCTCTATGTCTCCACCTACGAACAAGAAGGAAACACACGCTTTCCTAGGTGCCATAGGCTTTTGGAGAATGCACATTCCTGAGTACAATCAGATTGTGAGCCCTCTCTACCTGGTTACACGCAAGAGAAAGGATTTCCACCTGGGCCGTGAGCAGCAGCAAGCCTTGGCCAGATCAAGCAGGAGATTGCTCATGCAGTAGCCCTTGGCCCAGTCAGGATGGGACCAGATGTGAAGAACGTGCTCTACTCTGCAGCCGGGAAGCATGGTCTGTCCTGGAGCCTTTGGCAGAAGGTGCCTGGTGAGACTCGGGTCGACCACTGGGATTCTGGAGCAGAAGCTACAAAGGATCTGAAGCTAACTACACTCCCACAGAGAAGGAGATCTCAGCCGCCTATGAGGGAGTTCAAGCTGCCTCAGAGGTGGTTAGCACGGAAACACAACTCCTCCTGGCACCCCGACTACCAGTGCTGGGTTGGATGTTCAAGGGAAAGGTGCCTTCCACACATCACGCCACTGACACCACATGGAGCAAGTGGATTGCCCTCATCACTCAGCGTGCCCGTATTGGGAATCTAAATCGCCCTGGGATTCTGGAAATAATTACAAACTGGCCTGAAGGTGAGACTTTTGGATTGTCTTCTGAAGAAGAAGAGGAGCAAGTGGCATGTGTTGAGGAAGCCCCACCATATAATGAGCTACGGGAGACTGAAAGACGATATGCCCTCTTCACTGATGGCTCCTGCCAAATTGTAGGCACTAACCGGAAATGGAAAGGTGCAGTATGGAGCCCCACACGACAAGTTGCACAAGCTACGGAGGGACAAGGTGGATCGAGTCAGGTCGCAGAGCTAAAAGCCGTCCAGTTGGCTTTGGATATTGCTGAACTAGAGAAGTGGCCAAGGCTTTATCTCTACACTGACTCATGGATGGTAGCTAATGCTCTGTGGGGATGGCTGGATCGCTGGAAAAAGGCCAACTGGCAGCGCAGAGGGAAACCCATCTGGGCAGCTGAGATTTGGCAGGACATTGCTGCCCAAGTAGAGAAATTGACCATAAAGGTTTGACACGTGGATACACATGTACCCAAAAGCCGGGCTAATGAAAAGCATCACAACAACGAGCAGGTGGACCGAGCTGCCAAAGTGAAAGTATCACAGGTAGATCTAGACTGGCAGCACAAGGGAGAATCATTCCTAGCTTGTTGGGCCCATGATGCCTCTGGTCATCAGGGGAGAGATGCAACATACCGATGGGCCCCTGACCGAGGGGTGGACCTTACCATGGACAGCATCTCACAGGTCATCCACAACTGCGAGACCTGTGCCGCAATCAAACAGGCCAAGCGGGTGAAGCCTCTGTGGTACGGTGGACGATGGTCAAAGTACAGGTATGGGGAAGCCTGGCAAATTGACTACATCACCCTTCCCCAAACCCACCTGGGCAAGCGCTACGTACTGACCATGGTGGAAGCAACTACAGGATGGTTAGAAACCTACGCTGTGCCTCATGCCACTGCCCGGAACACCATCTTGGGCCTAGAAAAACAAGTCCTTTGGAGGCATGGTACCCCTGAGAGAATTGAATCAGACAAGGGAACCCATTTCAAGAACGGCCTTATCAACACCTGGGCCAAAGAACCTGGTATTGAATGGATATATCATATCCCTTACCACGCGCCAGCTGCCGGGCAAGTTGAACGGTCTAATGGACTCCTTAAGACTACTTTGAAAGCACCAGGTAGTGGAACCTTCAGAAATTGGGAAATGAACTTGGCGAAAGCCACATGGATGGTTAACACCCGAGGATCCATAAAATCGAGCCGGTCCTGCCCACTCTGAACCCCTGCACACAGTGGATGGGAACAAGGTCCCTGTGGCACACAGGAAAGGTACTTTATGAAAGACTGTTTGGATTAATCCCACCACAGGCAAAGGCAAACCAATCCGTGGGATTGTTTTCGCTCAAGGACCTGCTTGCACTTGGTGGGTAATGCAGAAAGATGGGGAAACCTGTTGTGTACTGCAAGGAGACCTAATTTTTAGTGAGAACTGTAGGTAAGGTTTCATTTTGTATTATATATCTGTAACAGGGTATTGGTTTGGGTCTGATGTAGATGGTAATAGAATAAGGGGTGGATTATGTCCTGGGGTACAATGCAAAAATGTGTATTCTATCACCATCTGTTAAAATGTGGGAGGGGTGGTGATCCTTATCTCTGTGGGAGATATCTTCTGCTGATGTGCCATCTGATAAGATCAGGGGGATGATCACTGTTAACTTTTCACAACCCATCCTTCCTCCAGAAGATATATTCTGTTAATGGGACATTAAGTCCTATTGTGTGACTGATAAGATTACGTCATCCCATTGGGAGATGCTCCAGCCAGGGGGAGGAGCCAAACATTTCCTACCTAGATAAAAACTGAGATTTGGAACACCAAGGCAGTCCTTTCCACTAGATCCCAAAGGAAATTTCGACCTTTTTCCACATCATCGCTGGATCTTCAGAGGAAAACTGCACCTTCTACAGGAGCACTGCTTCAACTGAACCACATCTGTCATCCAGGAGGACTGCAGCCACCGTTTATAAGGACTGCTACCAACACCCTGACTGAGAGGGTGTCAGGTTGTATTTATGACTTTTTTGCTGGTTTTTTCTTTTATATTATTGCATGTATTTTATTTTTTCTCTTTTCTCCTATTAAAATGTATTACTGATTTGGAGTTTTGCACTGGTTTTACTTTCAAACCAACACAACCCCAAACCTCGCTACCCGGGATCCCCCAAAATTCCAAAAATTCTCCCCCAAAATAAACCTGGGACCCCTCAAAACCCACCTGGATCTCCCCAAATCGCCCCTCCCCCGTCCCCAATTCACCTGGGAACCCCCAAATCCCCAGAATTCAACCCAAAATTCACCTGAGTCCCCAAAAACCTCCAAATTCGCTCCAAAATGATTGGCAACTTTACACACGCCATTTTCCCACAAAAGGATCTAGAGCCCTGTGCGCTTCATATACAAACTAAACAGAAAATACCTTTCTATTCATTCTCAGCAAAAAGACTTCCTATTCCTCCTTCTTTTGCACAAAACTGCCTTCACTTTCAAACTTATTCACTTGCTCACTTACCTGCATAATGCTTAGTCCCTGTTCTGCATGCTCATTTTCTTCACTTTTACAAGGAATCCTCTCTTCATCTTCTTCTTCCTCTGCTTCTTCCATTTCCTATGCCAAGATCACCTGTTTCTCTGATAGATTTCTTTCTCCAGCTGATTTTTGACAACTGTCCCTATCTTGTGGCACTTCTCGCTCGAGAGAGGTGATTGTCCTGCTCTGGTCTGGGCTGGGACAGTGCTCTCTTCAAGCCCTGGGGGCAATTTTGGATGCCACAACGTCAGAAAGACCTCAGGCTATTGGAGAAATGTCCAAAGGAGAGACACAGAGATAGTGAAGAGGCTGGAGGGGAAGCCATACAAAGAGTGGCTGAGGGCATTTGGTTCAGCTGCAGAGAGGACACTGAGCTCACACCTCACTTGGGACCTCTCAGCTACCCTCAAAGGCAGCACATTGAAAGCTTTGCTCCCCGCTCTCTGCGACCAGGGACAGGAGCCAAGGCAATGCCAGGAGCTGTGTCAGGGGACTATTAGGCTGGCTATCAGGGAAAGGTTTTTTTCCTCAGAGGCTGGTCAGGCACTGAATAGGTTCCCCAGGCAATGGGCACAGCCCCAAGGCTGCCAGAGATCCAGAAGTGTTTGGCCAATGCTCTCAGGGATGCAGAGGGTGGGACTGTTGGAGTGTCTGTGCACGGCCAGGAGTTGGACTTTGACGATCCCTAGGGGTCCCTTCCGACTCAGGAAACTCTTACCATTTTCCCCTCTTTTCTCTTCTTGCACAATACTCTCAGTTTACCATTCCACCATATGTTCCACTTCTGAAACCTCCGCTACTTCTTTCCAGTTCAAGCACAGTTCTACTGCTTACAATCCAAAGATATACAGATTGAAAAACAACCAAAAAAGAAACACCTGCTTGGAATGTCGTGGTCTTATTTGGGTCTCGAACTATGAAGTCGATTGTGCCTTGCAAGTTCTAAAAGCAAAACAACAACAAAAAACACCCACCACACCGTTTTAACATAGGGATTTGCTTTCTTCTAAGAAATCCATATCCCTTCTCAAAATGGATCTATTTCAGTAAGAGATCATCTTGAATAGATCACTTACTATCTAAAGAACCTGGAACACTCAAATCCGTAATGATAAGCCTGTTAGCCTGTCGTTTTCTGTTCCAAAGGCAAATGAATTTGCTCAAGTGCCATTTGTAACAAGGACAGAGTTCAAAGTGTGGCTCTGAGAAATGTTTTGGTTTCACTCTCCTATCTCTATCAAAAGCCCTTTCTTCAATGGCTGAAACAATACTTGATATAGTCTGAATTTTAAAGGTCATGAAAATTTTCTCAAAAGTGAAAAATTGATATAGCAGTCAGGTTTTAAACCAACGGGAATTTTTGTTTTACCTGTTTGAAGATTTCCTTCACACTAAAATGCTGGCTGATGGATACCTAGAAGAAATCAATTCCCACAAAATGCTTCTGGGTAAGCCATTACGTCATCCATTCCAATTTGCTTCAGTGTCCTGTTCCTGTCCAATTGAAGGTCCCTGTTTAAGAGACTCAAGTACGGAGAGAAATAAAATTAAATATGACTACAGTGCCTTTAAATCTAAATCGAACTTCCTGATCAAGCTCATAAAACCTTTAGGCTAAATGTTGCCATTGATCTGTTCCTATTGAACACAATCACGTCCTGGCTTGTTAGTGATTAGTTTATTACAAAGAAAGAAATGCACAGAAGTTAAAATATTTTCAAAGAAGCATTTGACATCGTTTCTTTTGGATGGGGAACCATTCCAATGCTGCTTACATAAGAGGTCAAATTACTGTCTTCCATGTTAGTTGTGCACTGTGCTCAGCGGAGCCTTTCTGCTTTATTTGTCTTTGACTTGGGCATAAAGCTGAGTCTTGAGTCAAGAAAAATCAATATTCACACTTCTTTTCATTTACACGGACATTGGCTTGGTCTCCTAAACAAAGAGAATGATGGGGAATTTATGTAGGTGTTCAGATAGGTAACATTCTCTTTCCGCAACCTGGCATTGTATTTTCACTTGGTCTGTTACCTCTGGCTTTGTTTTAACGGCTCAAATTATTAGGAAGAGTATCAAACTCTAGCTCTAACCACAGTCCCACTGCCATGTCTGTGAAGGTATGTGCATCTGCCCCTCAGGTCCATACTGCTCTTCTAATGTGCCTCTGATCGAGCAGGTAGTAAAGACCACCTGGGTGTGTGAACAGTGCTGCTTCCTCTATGGCTTCAGAGCTGCTGCTAAGATCTTCAGGAAGGACAGCGGTATTGAACCAATTTTTAGATGGTTTTTTAAGTTGCAAGTGCATGGCTATCTTAAACATCTGAGTTCCTAGAACTTTGAATGAGATCAAATCTATGAGTGAAGAGATGATGGTGCAGACCAAATCCTGATTCCGGTGATCCAAGAATCTGCGCTAATACTTTTACCTTCTGAATAAGGCATGGATGTGATTGTATGCACAGTAATACTGATGTGCTATGGTTTTTGAATGATAGGAGTCTTCCTTTGTCCCATTCCTAAACTGTGGGCATTATTTGCCTTAACCTTGTTCACTAGGGACATTATTCTATATTCTTACATGAAGTGAAAAGCACTCTTTTTCCATACCTTCACCCAACAGCATTAAAACAAGGCCTAAGTAGTACAACCCATGTTCAAAGATGCTCTACCTTTTAAGTTGACAATACAAAATTCATACCTTGTTCTAATTTGATCTCAAGAAGAAAGGGTGTTCTCCAAATACTCCTTCAGCTCTTCCTCACAGCTCACCATTTTCCTTTTTTCTAAAATTGTATCCAGATCACTTTCATCATCTAAGGCCACATAAAAAAGCTAGTAAAAATGGCTTTGTAGATACTAAAATTGCCCCCACTATTTAGGATTCAAGGAAGTTAATTATGCTCATATATTCTACACCCAGAAGAGAAAGCTACCTCAGCAAAACTCATCGCCTATGTAAATCTTCCTAGATAATGAACACCTCTGACACTGCCACCCCAAGTTGCTTGTTGAAACAATGAGAACCTCACATCCAATCAGACTCTAGACCTGCACAAGATCTCGTAATAGCAACTTGCAGCCACATTCTACAGAAAGCAGCAGTGATCTCTATCACTGTTGCCATAGCAAGAATAAGACAGGACTGTCCATTCAGCGTGAATCAAGCAGTTAGCAAAAATGCACCTGACAGAATGCAACTGAAGAGTAGAAATTCCTATCAAAAAATCAAAGATTACATTTTCAATTTTATAGTAGGTATTTTGAATTTCCCTTTAGAAACAAATGCCCGACTTTTTTTACGTATAGAAAAGATTGGAAGACATTTGGGAGATCATTTCCATCTATTCCTAAATTTTGATGTTGAGCAGGCTGGGCCATACATCATTCATCCCAATCATATGTGTTTCTGATAGAGATGATCATAAAAATACAATCTATTGATATTACAAATAATAAACACTAGAATTATGAACACTTCCACATGAAACTCTTCCACACCAAACTGTTTCTTTGTAGTGTTTTGTCACACTATGGACCTCTTTCTAAGGTGACATCAATAGCCTACCACGCAGAAGGCATTGCAGATGGGAGCACAGGAAGAACAGACTAATACCAAGGAGTGATGAAAATATATGTCATCAAATAAAAAAACGTACATCCACGTGCTCCACTTCTTCAAACCTACATTTTAGTTTCTCAGTCATCTGAAGCATGTTGGAGTGCACAAGTTCAGTGTTGTGTTATGTTGTTTAATGTTAATTTTCCTTCTGTGTTGATGGTTCATCCCAGTTTCTTTCCCCTAAGTTAAGTGCATAATGGTTTTTCCCTTTGGCGCCCTTGTCCTAGTCAGTCATCCTAAACCCCTCCCCTTTATCTAGAATCTTCCCTGTCCCTCGCCCTAAACCCTGCCCCACGGGATGTCAATCCTTTGTAGCCCCTCTCTTTGTTCTAGAAGTTTCTGTGTCAAGCATTCCCTCTTGTCTTCATGATTGGTTATATTGTATGTATCCCCACCCTCGGTTTGCCTTATTGGTTCAATGTACCCCTTTCTCCACCCTCTGTACCTCCCCCCGTTAACCGTTATTGGCCAGAGTTTTGTGCCTTCCCCTTGCTCCTCCCCCGTACTTAAGCCGGTGTAGAACCCATTCTAACTGCCTTTTGCGCTTCCCCCTCCCAACCTCCTGATCTGTTACCTCTTCCTTCAATAAATCCCTTCCCCCAGAACCGTAAAAGGTCTCTCCTGCGACTCTTTATCCCGCCCTGACGACTCGCCCAGGCGTAGCTGTTGCTACACCCCTTCTTCGGCTCCCAGAGTGGTGCCGGGGAGGGGCCACTCACCGTCGTAGGCTTCCCTGAGCTAGCCGATAGCCCAGGTGAGGTGGGCAGTGGATGGAAGAAGCGTCAGTTAAGCATCTTCTGCGGTGCAAATGTTCATATCCAACAGGGTCATCTGAAGGAAAAGAAGAACAAACTATTGACAGGCACAGAAGAATACTGTGTGGCTTTCAGAGAGCCTAGCTAAACGTAGTGTTTCTTTTCTTGTGATGGACAGAGATAGATTCAGCCTCCTACATGCCATATTAGATTAGTAAACAATACCATCTGTTGGACACAAAGGGATAAATAAGATAAGACAGATTTAGCACAAGGGCTGAGGCTCCTTGCATCTTCCACATTCACATAGGACAGCACTCCCTTCGTTACCGGCATTTGTTAAGGCTTTTCCACATTTCAAATACAAACACCAACTACTACTGTGAAACCAAACAGATGGCTTACTTTTGAACAGAGTAAGGCGGAGGTTAAAAAGGAATTCCACTTGTTATCTCAATGTTTGGTGCATCCTCAGATATGTTTTACTCTAATGACACATTGGACCACGGCTATCACAGCCAAAAGCTGTGGCACTCATCTTGCACATCTGCCCTTTCTCCTGACATTTGCCCCGACCAGCTCATACTGGATGCTCATTTTCTCCACACACTCCACATTAGGGCTGTCTGAATGCTATGGAACTGACCACAGTCAAAATTCCCATCTTTCATAATGCAGTGTGACATGGAAACATGACAGAGGCCATGTGCTGAATCTCAGCACACGGAACAGATCCCAGCAGTGCCTACAGACCTTTGCCTACAGACACCAGACACTACCAGCCAAAGAAATCAAGACATTTTCATACACAGCGCTTTATCATTATGCTTCAAAGTCGCAAGGTACTTACAATCGCTACCAACTTCTTTGCTACCATACAGGCTACATATATCCCAACAGGATGTGCTCTGGAGTAAGAGAAGGTAGGCACACAGAGGGAAGGCATGCTGCAAGGACACAGAGAAAGGAAGTATCTCCAACACTTCCCATCATCTTCTCATACTACCCCTCTTCTTCTGCAAGAGTTAAAAAGGAGTATTTTTGTATGATTGAGAAGGGATCCATGTCAAAATTAACTTTTGATTTCCCCCAGATTCATTCTAACCAAGCCAGTTCCTGCTAGATCTCACCATGCACAGGTGTTTGTACTGGCCAAAGGAAAGCCATGCCACAGGCAGCTTCTTTGGCTCTTACTGCCACCTCCAAGCAACTGAGAAGGGATGTGGGAACACACGGAACAAAGAATAGAGCAAACATGCACTCTCAGAGCAACTGTCTGCCTCATCGTTGCCCGGGAGAAAAGAAAATATTGCTTGAATTCCAGACTGTACTCAGGATTTCCCGACCTACTAAAACTTTTGTTCCAATTCTCCAGAGTTCTGCACCATTCGCTTCCATCAGATTTGGCACGTGTTGGAGGCAACAAGGTGCTATCAAAGTAGGAAACAAGAGTCAGGTATCCTAAAATACAAACCAGTCAGTACTTCAAATATAAAATTATGAATCCGAATATCCATACTACTGGGCTTTCTTTTATTTACAGCCATCTTGGCAATGAAAATAAACCTGAGATTGTTGTTGTTCAAGGCCAACTGTTTACTGCCTGATAAGGAACTGTCATCTACCTTGTTCCTACATCCACCATAAAAAACCTCCTTATAAAGATCGTAATGCATTACACCCACACCAATGCGTCTTGTATTCAGGATGGATATTCAAACGTAGCAACGTTAGATTTCTATCCAGACTCCTCTCTTAATTTATTACGCAAATAAAATCCCACGCCATGGAGAAAAAATGCCTTGACAAAAGCATCAACTTCTAGCTCTCCACCCATCTTTGCCCAATTCTACTATGTTTCAAGATTTACTACTGCATTCCTCCATTTTTAGAGCCTGATCGCAACCTATTAAATGTAGCTGGGGCACTGAAAATCAAGAATGCATTTTCTCCATTCAAAAGAGCTGTACAGAAATCGATGTAGACCTTGGCTTACTGCTGCATTTAGCAATCACACATTAACAGGAAGCAAAGTGCATTTTGTAGCCAAGTCCTTCATTAACTCCAGCAACAATTGTTTTCCTTTATGCTATACCCTCCTTTGCCATACCTGACATATTGCAAAGCCTTCAGTCTCTGTTCACTGAGTACCATCTGCTCCTTTACCAACTTTTCCATATTCAAAGTTGGGGGATTCTGTATTTCTTCACTTGCCATAAATTCTCTGCAGGATGGAAAGTAGATATGTAGAATGGAATCACATGATATATGTGATATCATATGTGATATCACGTAGAAAGAAAAATGATCAAGTATTACTTTGATAGAAACCAATAGTGAACACTAGCCACTTTGTGTTGCTCATTGTCCAAAAGAAGACTGCCCCATTTCTGACCTGAAACTCTGAACTACACACTTCTTTTGCATGAGCTTCCAGTCCTTGACTCTCCCTTGCCATTTCAGTTGATGCCAATTTTCTTTCTCAAGCTCTGATTTCATTCGATTCAAGAGTAGCTTGGCAGTTGCCCTCTCATTATCCAGCAGTGCTCTCTTTACATTCTGTGTAGTAAAAATTAAAACCAGAAGTAGAAGCAGCATACGACATGCAAAAACAAACAAAAAATTGTCTCTTCTACAGAAAATGAGGGGAGAAAAGAACAAAAATGATAACCAATACCCTGCCAATTAGAAATTGCTTCTATATTTCAGTGATTGATAGGCATAAAAAATGAATTTCATTTGGGGAAAGAAAGACATTCTAGGAATATTCAGACTGCTATCTTGCCATACCTCACAACTGCCAAGACCTCGGGGGTTAACCCCCATGCCTATGGAGGGCATGGTGTGCAGCTGACAATTGGGACAGGTGACCACAATGGCTCGAGCCTGACTCCGTGTTAGCTGGAACTGACGCATTAGACCTGGTGTATTCTGGTGATACTGCTGGCGGCTCAGCTTTGCCTGTTGGAAGATGTCAGGAAAGCGTGCTTGTTCTTCTGGGGTTGCTTGTTCTGGTGGGGTTGCAAGGTTGTCTGCCTGACGGTTCCCTTCTGCAATTTTGCCTGGCAAATCTGTGTGTGATCTCACATGCATCACATAGAACGGGTGTTCTCTATGAGAAATCAAATAAATTAGTTTGGAAAGCAACCTGAAAAGCTGCTCATTCTCGATGTCTCTGAGCACTGCATGCTCCGCCCTGGACACTACCCCTGCTACATAGGCTGAGTCTGTCACCAAGTTGATTGGCTCTGAGAACTTCTCAAAGGCTCTCACAACTGCTGCCAGTTCAGCTATATGGGGTGATCCTTCCACAATCTCAACATCAGCTTCCCAATGCTGAGTCTGAGGATTTCTCCAAGTCATCACTGACTTGTGGGATGCCCCGGATGCATCCGTGAACACTGTGAGAGCTTTGAGTGGTCTCTGACACCTCTTCTCACGGGGAATGTGGTCAATTCCTCATTAAATAGCTTGTGAGACGGGGCATGGACTGATATTTGTCCTCTGTAGCTGTCCAGGACTAATTGGAGACTGGCATTGCTCTGGAACAAGTGCTCAAACATCTCTTTAGTCAATCTTTCAGGAGAATTCCTCCCCTCCTCAGAGAGTTTAACAGGGAGGTGAATACATGTGAAGTCACAAACAGCTAGTTCATACAGTCTCATCCTTGCTTTCCGAATCAGCTGAGCTATTAACAATTGTGGCTTAGTGATAGTTTTGGATCTTTGGTGGGAGAGGAAGACCCACTCTATGATTAACAGTGACTCTCTCTGCTCCTTGATCCATTGGACTATTAACCCGTGTAAATGTGGCAGTTTTCCTAGGACAATGAATTTGAAGGGCAGCTCGGGCTGGTAACGGTGAGCTTGCCTCTCTCCTAAAGTGTTTTGTACCTTTTCAATTTCAGTCTTTGCCTCTGGGGTCAGTTCCCTGGGAGAAAGCAGCTCTCTCTCCCCCTTCAATAAATTGAAGAGAGGTTCTAGGTCCTCATTAGTGAGGCCTAGCCAGGGCCTAACCCAATTCAATGACCCACACAGGGAATGGAGATCTGCTAAGGTTTTTGGATTACAATTAATTTCCAATTTCTGGCGAACAATGGTCCGTGCAGTAATTTCCAAGCCCAGGTACTTCCAAGGTGGCATCCTTTCGACTTTGTCCTCCTGCAATTCAAATCCAGCAGAGGTTAAAACTTTAACCACTAGGTCAAGTGTGTCTTGGAGTAGAGAATTATCGGGGGCACACACAAGCACATCATCCATGTAATGCAGGATGATGGCCTCTCCTCTCTGGGCACGCACCTGGGACAGCAATGAGGCCACATGCTACTGGCAGATGGAGGGACTACATTTTAATCCCTGGGGCAAAATCTTCCAGTGGTAGCGCTTCATTGGAGCTTCTCGATTTATAGTAGGAACCGAGAAGGTGAACCGTGGGGCATCCTCTGGGTGTAGGGGAATGTGGAAGAAACAGTCCTTGATGTCTAGAACAGCCAATTGCCAATCTCTAGGAAGCATTGTTGGAGAAGGCATTCCAGGTTGGAGAGACCCCATGTCCTCAATTACTTTGTTTATTTCCCGGAGGTCGTGGGGCAGCCTCCACTTGTCCTTCCCCGGTTTCTTTATCACAAAAACCGGAAAATTCCGCGCACTTGTGGTCTCCTCTATGTGGCCTTTAGCCAATTGCTCCTCCACAAGCTCCTCAAGCGCCCTGAGCTTTTCCTTACTCATTGGCCACTGTGCTACCCACTTTGGGGTACTATCTAGCCATTTCAATTTTTGGGTAGGGCGCTGTACAGTGGCCGGGTCTAAAAATCCCGAGGAGTCTTAGGAATAATCAATTTTACCCCCCACTGGGACATGGTGTCTCTCCCCCATAGAGGGCATTTATAATCTGTAACAAATGGACGGATGCTAACCAATTTTCGATCCGGCCCCTCAATTTGTACGATGCTTTTTGATATTTTTGCCAATTTTACTCCTCCTACACCTTGGATTCTGCCTGCCACAGGCTGAAGTTCCCAATGTGACGGCCACATCCTTTCGGGTATGAAAGTCACATCAGCACCTGTGTCCAGTACCCCCTCCACATGGAGGTGATCTAATCCACGGGTTAGGTTGCATGCCAGAGAAGGTTTGTCCTCACCCACCACTTCTGCCCAGTAGACTTCACATGATTTTCCAACTACTGGACCTCCTGTGGAACAGGAATGGCCTGGGCAAGGATTTGTCCCTCAACCATTAATATGGTGGTAGAGGACATCGTGCCAGGAGAATGAGGCCAGTTATGCTTCCCTTGATGGTCATGGGAGCTACCTCAATCTCTGGGTGTGTGTTTGCTGTGTCCCCGACAACAAAGCACTCACTGTCCAGTTTCATGTGTTTTAATGTCATGTCCTGTGTACTGTTAGGTAAGTCCACTGTAATGACTGTCCAATCACGTGACCTGAAATGAAAACCTTTGGTAGTCACAAGCCTAAAACGGCCTAGTGGCTTCCAAACCTTGTTAATTGAACATTTAATATTTTCATTGCCATGCATCCCCACACCCTCTCCCCCATCCTCGCCCTTTTTGTTTATTAAGGGAGAGTCCTTTGAGAGCCGAGGGCGCTATTGTGTTAATGGCGGGTACGCGCTGTAAAGCTAGTTTTTTTGTTTGTTGGTCTTCTTCTGTTTCTGGATGTGTGGACAGTCCCTGGCGAAGTGTCCTGGCTGCTTGCACTAGAAGCAAATGATGTGCTGCAGCTGCTCTGGTGACATTGGTTGCTTCTTGGCTTCTGGTGTTACAGCTGCCATGGTCTTTGGGTGTGCCAGTCCTGGATTTCTCTCGTGTCCACTGAGCAGTTCTGCTTTCCTGGCGAAGGCTTCTATCATCTGTGCTAAGCTAGGTGCTGGCTCGAGGGGAAGGCCAAGAATAACCCTACGGCAGGTTTCATTAGCATTCCTCTGAGCCATCTCTTTAATTAATTCAGCTTGTACCCCGGGATCAGACACCTGTCTTTCCACTTGCGCACGTAGGCGGTCCACAAACTGTAAGAAATTCTCAGAAGCAAGCTGTTTAATGTTAGCACAACTGCCTTTAGTATCTACTGTTGGTTATTGATTAAAAGCCTTTTCTGCACCATTGCATATTGTATCCAGGACAGACTTGGACAGTACTCTGGTTTGGCTTTCGGGGCAATGCCAATCCTTTTCCCCACATAGGTGTTCATATGTTATGTCATTATTATCAGCATCTTTTGCATCATCTGAGCTTTTTAAAAGCTCTAGTAAAAGCACTTTCAAAGATCTTTTCCACAGGCTTTCCCATAGATCATATTCTGAAGGAGTTAACAGACATCGGAAAAGCTCTTTGATATCATATGGAACCAGTTTATTTGAGTTAAAGGTGGCTCTCATCATACCTTTAGAGATGTCACTATTTCCACCAAATTCTATCTGTAATTAACAAATTTCCTTTTTTATCTTGATAGAACAAAGGTTGATAACTTCTTCTACCATTCCTCTTACCAAGATAAACTACAGGAGCAACTGATGGTATATACTCTTTTTCCTGGTGTTGAATTTCAGGGCTGGGCATCCCCCCCCCACTGGACCGGGGGGCTGCCCACCCCCCGCCCCGCCACCACGGGAACACCATCCGTACCGCAGGGGCTCTGAGCTGATCCCTCCCCACCCCCACCGAAACTAGCAGGGGCTACATTGCCCTCCCCCACCCCCCAGCAGCTTGGAGGGAAGGAATGTGAAACTGGAGCAGGGGAGGGGTGGTGGGATCCAGGGTTGCAACACCTGTGGGCGGGGTGGCTGGGTGCTGTGCAGGGCGGGGTCTTGGAGGGGGCAGGGGGCAGTGGAGCCAAGGGCGGGGATGGGTTATGGGAGGGGACAGGCTTAGGGGCAGGGACCGGAGCGTGAAGGGTGTTGCGGGATGCAGGAGGAGACACGTGGCTGCCACCACATGGGATCCCCCCTACGAGCTGTATCGCATGGCCAGAGCTATCTGGGACCCCGACACCTTCAGGTGTAGCCACATGGCCGTTGCCCCGAGGGGAAGGGAACAAGGAAGGAGTGCTGAAAATTTTCGAAAAATTATCAGAACCAGGGTTCCGGGGAGGACCCAGGAACTCAGAGCACCCACAGCCGTGCTGGGAGCCCTGCACCCCCCTGGGAGACCCGTGGGTCCCCTCCAATTCCGGGTTATAGGGTTTTTGGTAAAGGGAAGGTGAGTCTGAACAGTTTTGCTGCTGCTCTCTGTTGTTTTCTGTCTGAATTTAAAGTTTCCGAATTTGTAAAAACTTGGGGAGGAATACAGAAGCTGTTTTATCTCCATTTTCCACTTTTCAAGTTAATAAATCCCCTATTTCATCCCAAAATGAAATCAAATTTATATTTTGCAATTCAAGGTCAGATTTTTCAACAGACAGCCAGCTGGAAAAACGGGCTAATTTTTTCTTAGATATTAAAACATTTCCTGAACTTAATATCTCCCTGAGTTGGTTTCTTATACTCTTTTGTAAGGCAGATTGCAGTAAGCCCATGATGTTTAGCAATTTGCCACTATATCTACCCCACTACAGTTAAAAACACAGGAAGAGAGTTAGTTGTTAAAACGTGCCAGGTACACAACGGTTTTCAGGCTTTACTGGATGCGGAGCCAATGTTAATTTCGCCGTTTCTGTCGGTAAAACCCAATTGGCGCCCACAGCGCCGTAGGGACCGACGCTGCAGAAAATACCCACAAAAAACGCAAAGAACCCATCAAAGCTTCCTGCCCGCCGCTGCGCCTGGGTGACTGCGTCAAGCCCCCACCAGTCCGCACGCCACACCACGTGGTGGAGGGCACACCGAGCCATCTCACAGGCTGCGCACACGCCCGCGCCGTGTCTCTCCTCGAGAGCAGCACCACGCCAGCCAAATGCCACCAGTGAGACCCCCACGCAGAGCTCCCGGAACCCACCAGCCGTGAAAGGAGGCTTCCACTCACCTTTTTTTTTCTTGCAGGCAGAGGCGTCGGAGTAACTGTAGTGGGTCTACGTCCAGAACCGACCTGCCTGGGCTTCTGACAGGCTCCCGGTTCGTGCTTAAAAGTCTTCGAACTGCACAAAATGCTGCTTAAAGAAATTTAATCTAGTTTATCAGCTCCAAGGCATCTTGAATCCCGAAAATAGGAGTCACAGCCGAACGTGGGGTGATCTGTAGAGACCATTCGCGTAGGGCGCCAAATGAGGCTTTTTCTCAGCCCTAAAATGGGGTTCTTCGCCCTTCCTCCGGTCTAGCTCAGGTGTTAGGGTGATGGCTCCCGGGGCCCTTGCCTAATGGACGTAAATAAGATAACAAAAGAGGCTCTTTTCCCTGATGAACTTACGGGGTTTATTTCTTCTGGACAGCGAGGAAAAGAGGGAGAAAGAGAAAAAGAAGGAAAAAGAGACAGAGGTCAGGGGGCAGAGATCTTTTCTAGGGTCTGCAAAGGGTGGCAGGGAGAAATTGGATCCCAGCAAGCCCTGTATGGCCAGGAGGGGAGAGGGACCAAGCTAGAGGGCATAGCAGAGTTCATGGAATGTACCATTTACAATGCATCTAGGAAATGCAACAGTCTTTCCTACCTGCTCGATCAGGGGCACATTAGAAGAGCAGTATGGACCTGAGTGGCAGATGCACATACCTTCACAGACATCGCAGTAGGACTGTGTCTGGAGCTGGAGGTTTGATATTCTTCCTGATAATTTGAGCCGTTAAAACAAAGCCAGAGGTAACAGACCAAGTGAAAATACTATGCCAGGTTGCGGAAAGAGAATGTTACCGATCTGAACACTTACATAAATTCCACATCACACTCTTTGTTTAGGAGACCAAGCCAATGTCCGTCTAAATGAAAACAAGTGTGAATATTGATTTTTCTTGAATCAAGACTCAGCTTTATGTCCAACTCAAAGGCAAATAAACCAGAAAGGCTCTGCTGCGCACAGTGCAGAACTAACATGAAAGACAGTAATTTGACCTCTTATGTAAGCAGTGATGGAATGGTTCCCCATCCAAAAGGAAGGATGTCAAATGCTTCTTTGGAAATATTTTAACTTCTGTGCATTTCTTTCTTTGTAATGAACTAATCTGTAACAAGCCAGGACGTGATTGTGTTCAGTAGAAACAGATCAATGGCAACATTTAGCCTAAAGGTTTTATGAGCTTGATCAGGAAGTTCGATTTAGATTTAAAGGCACTGTAGTCATATTTAATTTTATTTCTCTCCGTACTTGAGTCTCTTAAACAGGGACCTTCAATTGGACAGGAACGGGACACTGAAGCAAATTGGAATGGATGACGTAATGGCTTACCCGGAAGCATTTTGTGGGAATTGATTCCTTCTAGGTATCCATCAGCCAGCATTTTAGTGTGAAGGAAATCTTCAAACAGGTAAAACAAAAATTCCCGTTGGTTTAAAACCTGACTGCTACATTAATTTTTCACTTTTGAGAAAATTTTCATGACCTTTAAAATTCAGACTATATCAAGTATTGTTTCAGCCATTGAAGAAAGTGCTTTTGATAGAGATAGGAGAGGGAAACCAAAACATTTCTCAGAGCCGCACTTTCAACTCTGTCCTTGTTACAAACAGCACTTGAGCAAATTCATTTGCCTTTGGAACAGAAAACGACAAGGTAACAGGTTTATCATTACGGATTTGAGTGTTCCAGGTTCTTTAGATAGTAAGTGATCTATTCAAGTAGATCTCCTACTGAAATAGATCCATTTTGAGAAGGGATATGGATTTCTTAGAAGAAAGCAAATCCCTATGTTAAAACGGTGTGGTGGGTGTTTGTTGTTGTTGTTTTGCTTTTAGAACTTGCAAGGCACAATCGACTTCATAGTTCGAGATCCAAATAAGACCACGACATTCCAAACAGCTGTTTCTTTTTGGTTGTTTTTCAATCTGTATATCTTTGGATTGTAACCAGTAGAACTGTGCTTGAACTGGAAAGAAGTAGCGGAGGTTTCAGAAGTGGAACATACAGTGGAAAAGTAAGCTGTGAGCATTATGCAAGGAGGGGAAAGAGGGGGAAATGGTAAGAGTTTCCTGAATCGGAAGGGACCCCTAGGGATCGTCAAAGTCCAACTCCTGGCCGTGCACAGACACTCCAACAGTCCCACCCTCTGCATCCCTGAGAGCATTGGCCAAATGCTCCTGGATCTCTGGCAGCCTTGGGGCTGTGCCCATTGCCTGGAGAACCTATTCAGTGCCTGACCAGCCTCTGAGGAAAAAAGCCTTTCCCTGATAGCCAGCCTAATCGTCCCCTGACACAGCTCCTGGCATTCCCTTGGCTCCTGTCCCTGGTTGCAGAGAGCAGAGAGCAAAGCTGTCCTTGTACTGCCCTTGAGAGGAGCCGAGAGGTCCCAAGTGAGGCGTGAGCTCAGTGTCCTCTCTGCAGCTGAACCAAATGCCCTCAGCCACTCTTTGTATGGCTTCCCCTCCAGCCCCTTCGCTATCTCTGTGTCCCTCCTTTGGACATTTCTCCAATAGCCTGAGGTCATTTTGACGATGTGGCATCCAAAATTGCCCCCAGGGCTTGAAGAGAGTGCAGTCCCAGCCCGGAGCAGGACAATAACCTCTATCGAGCGAGAAGTGCCACAAGATAGGGACAGTTGTCAAAAATCAGCTGGAGAAAGAAATCTATCAGAGAAACAGGTGATCTTGGCACAGGAAATGGAAGAAGCAGAGAAAGAAGAAGATGAGGAGAGGATTCCTTTGTAAAGTGAAGAAAATGAGCATGCAGAACAGGGACTAGGCATTATGCAGGCAAGTGAGCAAGAGAATAAGTTTGAAAGTGAAGGCAGTTTTGTCCAAAAGAAGGAGGAATAGGAAGTCTTTTTGCTGAGAATGAATAGAAAAGTTTTTTCCGTTTAGTTTGTATATGAAGCACCCAGGGCTCTGAATCATGGTTTTAAAATGTTAAGATTTTTGCTAAGAGTAGAAGTAGTTTCCATGACCAAGATGTAAGTTAGGTAGGTAAATGGTAGGTAAATAATTACTAGATGCTTAGGCTAGAACTAATTGGTATAATTATCTACTATTATAAAATTACCTACAGAAGAACGTAAAATAAGTAAACTGCTAACCATGAAGCACAGAGCCTTGGATCGTGCCAGAGGGTCACTGAGACCTGATGAAGACTCTCCTGACTTCATCGTTCGAGACCACTGACCCATTTCAAGACCACCGACCCAATTCAGGAGAAGAGCTGTGCGCGCGTGAAGGACTAATGGGCTCATTTTAATATGGGATGGGAGGTGCTGGGGTTATGCACATGTATTGTATCTAAGATCTTGGGGAATAAATAGATGGTAAAGAACCTTGTTTGGGGCCGTCATGCCTTTCGGAGGTGACTCCCGTGCCGCCTGCCGGTGAATAAACATATCACTTTCTAACTTTAATTAGTTAGAGGGTCTTCTCTCAGTGATTATACCGGGATTTTTAATGATTCAGCTCAAGATCCTTTTGTGGGAAAATGGAGTGTGTAAAGTTGCCAATCATTTTGGAGCTAATTTGGAGGTTTTTGGGGTCCCAGGTGAATTTTGGGTTGAATTATGGGGATTTGGGGGTTCCCAGGTGAATGGGGGGGGGGATTTGGGGAGATCCAGGTAAGTTTTGAGGTGTCCCAGGTTGATTTTGGGGGAGGATTTGTGGAATTTTGGGGGATACCGGGTAGCGAGGTTTGGGGTTGTGTTGGTTTAAAAGTAAAACCAGTGCGAGACTCCAAGTCAGTAATACGATTTTATAAGGGAAAAGAGAAAAAATAAAATACATGCAATAATATAAAAGAAAAACCACCAACAAAATTAGAAATACAACCTGTCACCCTATCAGTCAGGGTGTTGTTAGCAGTCCGTATAAATGGTGGCTGCAGTCCTCCTGGATGACAGATGTGGTTCAGTTGAAGCAGTGCTCCTGTAGAAGGTGCAGTTTTCCTCTGAAGATCCAGCGATGATGTGGAAAAAGGTCGAACTTTCCTTTGGGATCTAGTGGAAAGGACTGCCTTGGTGTTCCAAATCTCAGTTTTTATCTAGGTAGGAAATGTTTGGCTCCTCCCCCTGGCTGGAGCATCTCCCAATGGGATGATGTAATCTTATCACTCACACAATAGGACTTAATGGCCCATTAACGGAATATGTCTTCTGGAAGAAGGATGGGTTGTGAAAAGTTAACAGTGATCATCCCCCTGATCTTATCAGAAGGCACATCAGCAGAGGATATCTCCCACAGAGATAAGGATCACCACCCCTCCCACATTTTAACAGATGGTGATAGAATACACATTTTTGCATTGTACCCCAGGACATAATCCACCCCTTATTCTATTACCATCTACATCAGACCCAAACCAATACCCTGTTACAGATATGTAATACAAAATGAAACCTTACCTACAGTTCTCACTAAAAATTAGGTCTACTTGCAGTACACAACGGGTTTCCCCATCTTTCTGCATTACCGACCAAGTGCAACCAGGTCCTTGAGCAAAAACAATCCCACGGGTCTGTTTGCCTTTGCCTGTGGTGGGATTAATCCAAACAGTCTTTGCTAAAATACCTTTCATGTGTGCCACAGGGACCTTGCCCCCATTCACTGTGTGCAGGGGTTCAGAGTGGGCAGGACCGGCTCGATTTTATGGATCCTCGGGTGTTAACCATCCATGTGGCTTTGGCCAAGTTCATTTCCCAATTTCTGAAGGTTCCACAACCTAGTACTTTCAAAGTGGTCTGAAGGAGTCCATTAGACCGTTCAACTTGCCCGGCAGCTGGCGCGTGGTAAGGGATATGATATATCCATTCAATACCATGTTCTTTGGCCAAGGTGTTGATAAGGCTGTTCTTGAAATGGGTTCCCTTGTCTGATTCAATTCCCTCGGGGGTACCATGCCTCCAAAGGACTTGTTTTTCTAGGCCCAGGATTGTGTTCCGGCAGTGGCATGAGGCACAGGGTAGGTTTCTAACCATCCTGTAGTTGCTTCCACCATGGTCAGTACGTAGCGCTTGCCCAGGTGGGTTTGGGGAAGGGTGATGTAGTCAGTTTGCCAGGCTTCCCCATACCTGTACTTTGACCATCGTCCACCGTACCACAGAGGCTTCACCCGCTTGGCCTGTTTGATTGCGGCACAGGTCTCGCAGTTGTGGATGACCTGTGAGATGCTGTCCATGGTAAGGTCCACCCCTCGGTCAGGGGCCCATCGGTATGTTGCATCTCTCCCCTGATGACCAGAGGCATCATGGGCCCAACAAGCTAGGAATGATTCTCCCTTGTGCTGCCAGTCTAGATCTACCTGTGATACTTTCACTTTGGCAGCTCGGCCCACCTGCTTGTTGTTTTGATGTTCTTCATTAGCCCGGTTTTCGGGTACATGTGCATCCACGTGTCGAACCTTTATGGTCAATTTCTCTACTTGGGCAGCAATGTCCTGCCAAATCTCAGCTGCCCAGATGGGTTTCCCTCTGCGCTGCCACTTGGCCTTTTTCCAGCGATCCAGCCATCCCCACAGAGCATTAGCTACCATCCATGATTCAGTGTAGAGATAAAGCCTTGGCCACTTCTCTAGTTCAGCAATATCCAAAGCCAACTGGACGGCTTTTAGCTCTGCGACCTGACTCGATCCACCTTGTCCCTCCGTAGCTTGTGCAACTTGTCGTGTGGGGCTCCATACTGCACCTTTCCATTTCCGGTTAGTGCCTACAATTTGGCAGGAACCATCATTATATGGTGGGACTTCCTCAGCACGTGCCACTTGCTCCTCTTCTTCTTCAGAAGACAATCCAAAAGTCTCACCTTCAGGCCAGTTTGTAATTATTTCCAGAATCCCAGGGCGATTTGGATTCCCAATACGGGCACGCTGAGTGATGAGGGCAATCCACTTGCTCCATGTGGTGTCAGTGGCGTGATGTGTGGAAGGCACCTTTCCTTTAAACATCCAACCCAGCACTGGTAGTCGGGGTGCCAGGAGGAGTTGTGTTTCTGTGCCAATCACCTCTGAGGCATCTTGAACTCCCTCATAGGCGGCTGAGATCTCCTTCTCTGTGGGAGTGTAGTTGGCTTCAGATCCTTTGTAGCTTCTGCTCCAGAATCCCAGTGGTCGACCCCGAGTCTCACCAGGCACCTTCTGCCAAAGGCTCCAGGACAGACCATGGTTCCCAGCTACAGAGTAGAGCACGTTCTTCACATCTGGTCCCGTGCTGACTGGGCCAAGGGCTACTGCATGAGCAATCTCCTGCTTGATCTGGGCGAAGGCTTGCTACTGCTCAGGGCCCCAGCGGAAATCGTTCCTCTTGCGGGTAACCAGGTAGAGAGGGCTCACAATCTGACTGTACTCAGGAATGTGCATTCTCCAAAAGCCTACGGCACCTAGGAAAGCTTGTGTTTCCTTCTTGTTGGTAGGTGGAGACATAGAGGTGATCTTATTAATTACCTCTGTTGGGATCTGACGACATCCATCTTGCCACTTGACTCCTAGAAACTGAATTTCCTGAGCCGGTCCCTTAACTTTACTTCCCTTAATGGCAAAATCTGCTTTCAGTAGAATCTGGATAATCTTCTCTCCTTTCTCGATGACTTCCCCTTCTGTTCTGGCCCATAAAATGATGTCATCGATATACTGTAGATGTTCGGGGGCTTCACCCTTTTCCACTGCAGCCTGGATCAGTCCATAACATGGTGGGACTGTGCTTCCATCCCTGGGGCAGACGATTCCAGGTGTACTGCACACCCCTCCAGGTAAAAGCAAACTGAGGGCTGCATTCTGCTGCCAGAGGAATGGAGAAAAATGCATTGGCGATGTCAATGGTGGCGTACCACTTTGCTGCCTTGGACTCCAGCTCATACTGGAGTTCCAGCATATCCGGCACAGCAGCTCTCAGTGGTGGAGTTATTTAATTCAATGCACCATATTCCACGGTTAATCTCCAGTCTCCTTCAGATTTACGCACAGGCCAGATGGGGCTGTTTAAGGGTGAGTGGGTTTTACTGACCACCCCTTGGCTCTCCAGCTCACGGATCATCTTGTGGATGGGGATCACGGCATCTCGATTCGTCCGGTACTGCCGGCGGCGCACTGTTGAGGTAGCCATTGGCACCTGTTGCTCTTTCACCCTGAGGAGTCCCACTGCAGATGGGTTTTCTGATAGCCCAGGCAGGGTGTTCAACTGCTTAATGCCCTCTGCCGTCACAGCAGCTATTCCAAAAGCCCACCTGAGTCCCTTTGGGTCTTTGTAATAGCCGTTCCTGAGGAAGTCTATACCTAGGATACATGGTGCCTCTGGGCCAGTCACAATTGGATGTTTCTGCCACTCTTTCCCAGTCAGGCTCCCCTCAGCCTCCAGCAAAGTCAATTCCTGAGATCCCCCCGTAACCCCGGCTATTGAAACAGGTTCCTCCCCGACATACCCTGATGGTATTAATGTACACTGTGAACCAGTGTCAACCAATGCACTGTGTTCCTGTGGCTCTGATGTGCCAGGCCATCAGATCCACACCGTCCAAAAGATCCGGTTTTCCAGTGCCTCTCCCTGGCTAGAGGCAGGGCCCCTCTAGCCCTGGTTATTATTTCTCTCCTGGGCATACATACTGGAGGTTCCTTCAAGGGGATCTGACAGATCATCTTCCCTTCTGTAATACCCTGCACCTTGGTCATGGGAGGCTGAGGCTACCTTCACTTTAGTGGAGTTCCCTCTGTTAGTGTTCCCCTCCCTGAGTTGGCGCACCCGTGCTGCCAGGACAGAAGTGGGTTTCCCATCCCACCTTCTCATGTCTTCCCCGTGGTCACGTAGAAAAAAAACACAGGTCAGCACGTGGGGTGTACCCTCTCTCCCTAGCTGGGGGGCGTTGGGCTCTGCTTTTGGGGTCCATGACTCGCACTGGTGCTGCACTGATCTTCCTCACCTCTTCCCTTATCTCCTTCATCTCCTCCTTAAACTCCTCTCTGAGGTCCTTAACCATAGCAGAGACATGAGCCTGCATTGGGCCAGCCATCATACTCTGAAAATTCCTGAGCCTGTTGGCAGCAGAACCCACGGTCACTTGGTTGGTATCAGCATTAATCATTGCTATGAAGGGGGTATATTGAGATGGGCCCAGGTTTGCCAGATTCCACAACCTCTTCCCTGTGCACCTGACCTTGTCAGGGTCATTGTCATGCTGTCCATCCCTCTCAAAGAGCACCTCCAGTACTGCCACTTCTCTCAGCTTTTGGATCCCTTCCTCAAGGGTATTCCAACGCGTTCTCTGGTGGTGCTCCTGCATTCTTTCCCTGTGGACAAATCTCTCTCTCACACTCATTACAAGTCGCTCCCAGAGGGAAAGGAGACCTGTCTCCCTTACAAATACTTGGTCCACACCGGAGTCCTGGGTCAAGGCTCCCAAATTCCTTACCTCGGTACCATCCAGTTGCACACCTGTGCCCATAAGGTCCCAGACCTGCAATAACCAGGGTGTAAAAGGCTAAGGAGCCCGTCATACAATGCCTTTCCGCAGGTTACGGAGACTCTCGTATGACAGGGACTCGGTGATGATCTCAACTTCTGGCTCCCCTGCTGCTTGTGAGGGGCCCCCTTCCAGACCCTTATTATCTAGGTGCCTTGTTTTCATCTTAGACTTCCTAGTTTCCACAGGGGCAACTGCTGCTGGCTGTGAGTGCCCTTGCAGTTCAGCTGGAACCTGGACAGTTGTAACATCTGTGGGTCCCACTGCTGCACCTTCAGAGTCTCCCTCTTTAAGGCAGTGGGAGGATTTCTCATCAGCTGGGGAGAGGTACTCCTTCAGCATCTGGCCCATCTCATGTATCTCCTTCGCTAGCAGTCCCACCCATTATAGGTGGTTCCTTTCCGAGGTGGGCTGTGGGGCAGGGTCAAACTCTGGGGTAATATCCCTAGTCTCTGGAACAGGATCAGGCTCTGGGGTAACATCCCTAGTCTCTTGGATAGGATCAGGCTCTGGGATAACATCCCTAGTCCCTGCAGTAGGTATCAGGGTCGTTATCCAAGTCAATCTCCCCTTATCTCTGAATGTTAGATAGAACAGGTTTAACAGGGATATAAGCAACACTAGCCACAGTATAATGTCATTAGCATTTAAAGCGGCTTTGAAACCCTTGAAGACTGGTGGGGTGAACTTCAGAAACCCTGTGATGGGTTTGGAGAAGATTTCACCTGCTGCCACTTCCTCACAGTAAGTACCATTATTGAAGTAGCCCCAGAAACACACACTTAGAGTGCGATGGCTCTGAATCCATGTGGCCATCTTCCAGAGAAAATTAAAAATCCATGAATTCCTCAACTGATCAACACACAAAATGAACCGGATAATAGCCACAGTAACCTTGGTTATGAGACTCATGTTTAAAAAAGGCCTTGCAAATGGGAGAGATATAGCAGTGACCACATGGAGGCCAATCCAGGGTAAGCTGGACAGCATGGTGTCACCTACCACAAGCTTGGGTAATTCAAGAACTGTTATGCCCTTTTCTACCCCTCTCTCAATGCCCTCAGGCAATGCCTCACATTCCGGGCGCCAAAATCAGTCTTGGTTTGAAAGACAGGTATGGTCTAAGGAAAGGCAGGAGCCCCTTTTCTGCGATGCAGAGTGCAACCCCCCTCCCTTTTAATTATTTTAGTTTTAAATCAGAAGCCTTCAGGTAGGAGATGTGGAGATAAGAATAACAGTTCTCTACTGATATCTAACAAGGCAGAAAACAACAACAGCTATAAAAATTGACAACAGAACAGAACAGTATGACTCAGTTCCAGTCCCTTCTGGCCACAGGCCGTCTCCCTATGCTCAGTTACCGGTGCTGTGGGGGCAGGGCAGGTCCCGCGCAGTTGAAGAGAGCTGCAGCAAAGGGGTGAGAGGGAGGGGGAAAGTGACTCCCCACTCACTGTGTCGGTCATGATGCTCTACAGAGTGTCCGGAGGTATTAGGGTGAGGTGGGAGAGCAGCAGAGCGATGTCCAAAGGCAGGGAGCATGGATCTCAGTGCTGGGGTGGCAGGGGAGATGCCAGATAGGAGCAAGAGGCGTCGTCTCCCTCCACGGGCCAAACAAGAGAGTTTTCCAGCCCACCTTTCATTTTTCCTGTTTCACTCCCCCTCCCTCCACACATTTCCCTGGGACAGAACATTACCTAAAGATGTAGGCAATTAGCATAACAAGGGGCGAAATTCCACAGAAAGAAAAGGGAAGCATTCAACCCCTAACAATGGAGTTCACCACAGCAAAGGAGTGGGGAATGGCACTTCCCCAGCATTTGCCCTGGCGTGCAACAGCTCTGAGCTACTTTTCCAAGCAGCAAGGGCACTGAGAACTGAAAGCTATTGTGAAGGAGTTCTTTGGCTGCTCGTGTGCTCTTCGCTGCACTGCGCTCCCAAGTGGCTTCGTTCTTCACCTTCTGCCGTCCGGAGAGACCTCAAGTCCTGGGGTCAGTTTCAGCTCTGCCCAACAGCCTGTCCTCAGTTCTGCGGGCAGGCACGCCCTGTTGCCTTGGCTCCTAGTGCAAAGTCCCTAGCGAGCTCTCACTCAGTGTAGTGCACCCAGAAAGACGCTCTCACTCGTCTTTCAAGGAGCGATTCCTAACAGCAGAAGCAGCAGAAGCACAAACTGGATGACAAGAAGGGACAATGTAGAATACGTCTCTGTCCTGGCACATTTTCGTGTGCGATATGTCCCTACAGGACCTAGGTCCATGCGAAGCTCTGTGTACTGGTAGCGCTGCTACTTGCAGCTGAGAAGGACCGTGGAGCTAGCAGTGAATTCGGAGAGGGCTGAGCATGTAGTCAAGGAGCGAGAAGTGCCCATGGAATACGGGGCTAATAGCAGCTTCCTCGCATCGGTGGCGAGCTCCGGCCACAACACTTTCTCGTCCTGGCAACAGATCTCTGTGAAGGCGTAGGTGAAAAGCTTTCGTTTTCCATTCGAACTGCGAGAGAGGCAGACTGTTACACGGAGCTCTGAGAACAAAGGTGCACGCCCTAGGCGGGCTTGGGCAGAAGCAGCGTTCTCGAGCCCTTGGGTGCTGGCACACTGCTGGTTGTGTGGCGCTGCCTCAGCGGCTTCTGGCCGCCGGGGACTAAAAGGGGCGCGAGGCGTGGGCGAGGGCGGTGAAGGAAGCCACACAAGTACCGTGCTTGTGTGCAGCACGTTACAGGGTACTAGGAGAGGAAGGTGGCTGCCTCTCGTTTGCCTTCCCAAGTGCCCTTAGCAGTCGAAAGGAGCAAGCTGAAGCACTGCTTCTTGTGCTGCTCCTTGGTTCCCTTGCAGCCCTCTGTGGAAACATTGGCGGTCACTTCAAGGCGCCGAATTGCACACAGCACCACGGTAAATGCCACGGAGAAGGGAAATACAGAGTGCAAGGAGGAGCTGCACATGGCTTACGTGCAATAAGTTGAAGGTGAATCTAGGCACTGCCTCTTCAATCTGGCCCTCTCAGTTCTGGCAGCCACTTTTGAAAGTCGGGAAAGGGAGCTGCGAGTATGTAGAATGGAGTGCAGTGAGACGCCGTATGTTATGCTCCCTTTCAGAGCTGCTGACAGGGGGCTACTTTAAGAACGCCTTCTTCTTCCTCGCGTCCTTCTCGCTTCGCTCTAGCTGCATGGAGTACAACACAGTGAAGCAGTGAGGAACGGCACTGCCCCAGCTTTTCCCTTGGCCTGCCTGTGCTGCGCCTTTAGCTGCACACCAAAACAATGTCATTTCTTACCCTCAAGGTAAAAAAGGCGTTAGTGCAGCCTCAGGAATGGCAAGTGCCTAGGCATAACGAAGAGAGACCACGTATGAGGGAGTCTTTAGAGGATTCCTCCCCCATGGTGGGGGTGTATTCTCATTCTCGTGCTGAACTGAAAAGTCCGGGCATTGCAAGTCTGGCCTGCCTTGTGCAAGGATGAGCACAAATGTGGGGCTATGATCCTCTGGTCCAGAGCTCTGCTTCCGGGTTTGTGGGCCTCCATGAGCCCCCAGCAGCCACCGAGGACACTGTGGATTGTGGATGTGGATGGGCCGGCTGCCTGACCCCCATTGGTCTGACAGCTGCAGGAGTGGCGTCAGAGCGGCATCGCCTGAGGGCCCCATGGGGGGCAGGGAGTGAGCCGGGAGTGACCGTGAGCGACACCGGAAGCGATATCCATAGGGCCCAAAAGGCCAGCGGTGGCGTTGAGATTCACGGGCAGGAGGCTGCTAGGCTGCTTTGAAAGCTGGAGCTCCTCTGCTCTAGGACAGACTGGGAGAGCAGTGGGTGTCCAATCTGGTGAACAGAAGGCTCCAGGGAGACCTTCGAGCCCCTTGCAGTGCCTGCTGGGACTCCTAGATGGGGAGGGACTTTGGAAAAGGGTCTGGACTTGGAGGACAAGGGGGCATAGCTTCAAACTGCCAGAGAGCTGGGGTAAATGGGATATTGGAAAGGAATTCTTCCTTGTGTGGGTGCTGAGGCCTGGCACATGTTGCTCAAAGAGGCTGTGTGGGAGCCCCATGGCAGGAAGTGTCCAGGGCCAGGCTGGAGCGGACATGGAGCAACCTGGACTAGTGGAAAAGTGTCCCTGCCCATGTCAGGATGTGGGAAGAAGATAATCTATCATCTCTAAGGTCGCTTCCAGTCCAAACCATTCTGGGATTCTAGGATTCATGGAAGGCCCTTTTCCAAGTGAAGTGTTGTATCTCTTGGCTCCCAGCTTGTAGTTGCCAGTTCTTCTGGAAGCAGGCCTGGCCAAGCAGCTGTGATGAGCCATGGGTTCCCAATAGGACAAGTGTGATATATTTGCAGAGAGGAAGGCTGCAGACAGATCTTCAAGGCCCAGGTAAAACAAGCAAAGGATTGAATAAAAGCCAAAGGTTGGTTGTGTTACTCCGTTTGCTGGCTGTTGAAATGGCCCCAGGTCATTTTCAACATTTCTAATTTGGATTTGTTTGAGTAAAAAATGAATGTGTTACCTCCAGCGTGGGCTCTCCAATGCATCTCCATGTGCTCCCATCTCTTTGTTGTATATCAGGTTCTATTAACTGAAGACAGAATCATAACACAGTAGTCAAACATTTAGAGGTGTAGTTAGCCAGCTTCAGGAGTTTTCAGCTCTGCTGTTGACTTTTCTGGTAACTGTAAGCAAGGCAACACAATCCAGTTACTCCACTTTTCCTCTCTGAGGAAAAGATGATTTTTTTCCATTCATTTTAAAAATAGCCTCGAATGAAGAGGGTTATGCATGTGGCATGTAGGATTCATTATTTCACCTTTCGCTTCTGCTGTCTTTCGCGTACTAGTCTTTTTAAATTTTTTTGCCACTGATCACCATTCAGTAGGTTTGAAAGCATTCTAATTGTTGAGATGATGGTTCTTTGAAGGCTCACTTAGCCCACCTTTTGGGTGAAGGAAAGATGAAGACAAGGTTCTCTAAGAAGAGTAAAAAGCATACTTTAAAGAGACATTCAGAGATGCCTGGTGATGCCATGCAATTACCGTGTAATCAGCAGAAATGTGTTGAAAAAACACCCATCAGTGACTTCACAAGAAAGCCGCACTCAAGACAGGTAAAGAACAGAAGCATAAAACCCCAAAGGTATGAAATGCACAGATTTCCATTGGGCATGAGCAACTCCTGAATTCTTGCTTCTAGAACTAGGGGCTTGTAATAAATAGACTGTCTCCTTGCCAATCGTAAATTTGGTGTAATGAACCGCTCACTGCCCGGTGAAGTGCAGGGCTAGTAGACGAATATTTGCCATGGCAGGCATATTGTATGGCTTTCCTGTTAAAAAGAAATTGGTTTTGCTCATAGCTATCTAGATATGTACCCAGTCTGACACCTATTTTTTAGGCTATATTTCCAAGTAAATGGTTTCCGTGATGATGCAGTAAGTTTATGTCATGAACAGGAATGAAGTGATTGCATGCATCCATTCTTACCCTAAGCCAGGTGCTGAATAATGAGACAGAGACTCTCACTGACGCCAAGGAGTGCCCAAGCTTTTGGGAAAAGCACTGGGCAGACAAAGCCTATTTCCACATTTCTTGCTAGCTTTTCCTTCAAAGTTCATGGGTTTGTTCATCTTTTAGAGCTGTTCTAGATGTCTTTGTAGTTTACATGTACTAAATGTAGCAGGTATTGCTTTCATGCCGTCCTAATAGATTTGAAGTTGGGATCTACTCAGGCTTCAATGTCTCAGAAGTAGCAACGTTGATTCTTTGAATTCTATTCTTGAACGTGAGAATGATACTGATGTAGTTAATGAATTAATTAAATCGAATTCACTTGAATGGAAAAATTGTCTTGTTCATGTAGATTTGAACTTGGGAAATTGATATTTGAGTTCTACTTTTCATTGTTGTTGCTTTTCTGTATTCTTTGATTGCACAGATAGCAGATGTACTGACCAAGTATTCTGTGAAACTGGAGGAAATGTCCTTCCTCTTGGCAGCTGATGTTCACAAGCTCATTAACGCTATGGCCATGGTAAATGTTTTACCTGGAGCAAGATAGCAGTCTGAATATTCCTAGAATGTCTTCCTTTCCCCAAATGAAATTCATTTTTTATGCCTATCAATCACTGAAATATAGAAGCAATTTCTAATTGGCAGGGTATTGGTTATCATTTTTGTTCTTTTCTCCCCTCATTTTCTGTAGAAGAGACAATTTTTTGTTTGTTTTTGCATGTCGTATGCTGCTTCCAATTCTGGTTTTATATTTTAATACACAGAATATAAACAGAGCACTGCTGGATAATGAGAGGGCAACTGCCAAGCTACTCTTGAATCGAATGAAATCAGAGCTTGAGAAAGAAAAATGGCATCAACTGTAATGGCAAGGGAGAGTCAAGGACTGGAAGCTCATGCAAAAGAAGTGTGTAGTTCAGAGTTTCAGGGCAGAAATGTGGCAGTCTTCTTTTGGACAATGAGCAACACAAAGAGGCTAGTGTTCACTTTTGGTTTCTATCAAAGTAATACTTGATCATTTTTACTTTCTACGTGATATCACATATGACATCACATATATCATGTGATTCCATTCTACATATCTACTTTCCATCCTGCAGAGAATATATGGCAAGTGAGAAATACAGAATCCCCCAACTGTGAATATGGAAATGGAAAAGTTGATAAAGGAGCAGATGGTACTTGCATTTATTCATCACTGCTATGCTGCTATACAGATAGATAGTCTGTTTATGATTCAACAATTCAATGGGACATCAAGTAAACAGCAAAGCAAAACTGACTACCGAAAGCACTATAAGGGCCAGAGATTAGCTTGGTTCAAAACAGGTATTCTCCAGCATTGTTTACAAATAAGTCAACATGTGAAACAGAAGGCACAATGTGGTTTGTGCCTTGTTTTGGGCATGCCCAGAAGAAGGAAATTCTGATTTCACATATGGAAAAAGAAATGTTGACATTTGAATGAGATTGTTCATACCCCAGAAAAGGTTGCTTTGAAAGGTTGTGGAAGTCCTGTTAGGAAACATGGCTTTACAAGTCCTTTCCACCAGGAGACAACAGCTGCAGAACATCTGGGTGTGCCAGTGTTGAGAGCACCAGCAAAGATCAAAGTGGAGAAGTTGGTGAACAATGGCAGTGGCCTGGGGGAGAGCACGTGAGATGCTGACTGTGGGGCCAGGTGAGTCCTGACTGATTTAGGAGGCGTGTGATGGTCTGTGCCAGCAAGCGGAGTAGTGCTCTGGCCTTGGGACACTGTGAATACCGGAATTCAGTGGGGTCACTGGGCAGGCTGAGCAAAAACCTTAACTTTTTAAAACCATGATTCAGAGCCCTGGGTGCTTCATATACAATCTAAACGGAAAAAACTTTTCTATTCATTCTCAGCAAAAAGACTTCCTATTCCTCCTTCTTTTGCACAAAACTGCCTTCACTTTCAAACTTATTCTCTTGCTCACTTGCCTGCATAATGCCTAGTCCCTGTTCTGCATGCTCATTTTCTTCACTTTACAAAGGAATCCTCTCCTCATCTTCTTCTTTCTCTGCTTCTTCCATTTCCTGTGCCAAGATCACCTGTTTCTCTGATAGATTTGTTTCTCCAGCTGATTTTTGACAACTGTCCCTATCTTGTGGCACTTCTCGCTCGATAGAGGTTATTGTCCTGCTCTGCTCCGGGCTGGGACTGCGCTCTCTTCAAGCCCTGGGGGCAATTTTGGATGCCACATCGTCAAAATGACCTCAGGCTATTGGAGAAATGTCCAAAGGAGGGACACAGAGATAGCGAAGGGGCTGGAGGGGAAGCCATACAAAGAGTGGCTGAGGGCATTTGGTTCAGCTGCAGAGAGGACACTGAGCTCACACCTCACTTGGGACCTCTCAGCTCCTCTCAAGGGCAGCACAGGGACAGCTTTGCTCTCTGCTCTCTGCAACCAGGGACAGGAGCCAAGGGAATGCCAGGAGCTGTGTCAGGGGACGATTAGGCTGGCTATCAGGGAAAGGCTTTTTTCCTCAGAGGCTGGTCAGGCACTGAATAGGTTCTCCAGGCAATGGGCACAGCCCCAAGGCTGCCAGAGATCCAGGAGCATTTGGCCAATGCTCTCAGGGATGCAGAGGGTGGGACTGTTGGAGTGTCTGTGCACGGCCAGGAGTTGGACTTTGACGATCCCTAGGGGTCCCTTCCGATTCAGGAAACTCTTACCATTTCCCCCTCTTTCCCCTCCTTGCATAATGCTCACAGCTTACTGTTCCACCGTATGTTCCACTTCTGAAACCTCCGCTACTTCTTTCCAGTTCAAGCACAGTTCTACTGGTTACAATCCAAAGATATACAGATTGAAAAACAACCAAAAAGAAACAGCTGTTTGGAATGTCGTGGTCTTATTTGGATCTCGAACTATGAAGTCGATTGTGCCTTGCAAGTTCTAAAAGCAAAACAACAACAAAAAACACCCACCACACCGTTTTAACATAGGGATTTGCTTTCTTCTAAGAAATCCACATCCCTTCTCAAAATGGATCTATTTCAGTAAGAGGTCATCTTGAATAGATCACTTACTATCTAAAGAACCTGGAACACTCAAATCCGTAATGATAAGCCTGTTACCTTGTCGTTTTCTGTTCCAAAGGCAAATGAATTTGCTCAAGTGCCATTTGTAACAAGGACAGAGTTGAAAGTGTGGCTCTGAGAAATGTTTTGGTTTCCCTCTCCTATCTCTATCAAAAGCACTTTCTTCAATGGCTGAAACAATACTTGATATAGTCTGAATTTAAAAGGTCATGAAAATTTTCTCAAAAGTGAAAAATTAATATAGCAGTCAGGTTTTAAACCAACGGGAATTTTTGTTTTACCTGTTTGAAGATTTCCTTCACACTAAAATGCTGGCTGATGGATACCTAGAAGGAATCAATTCCCACAAAATGCTTCCGGGTAAGCCATTACGTCATCCATTCCAATTTGCTTCAGTGTCCCGTTCCTGTCCAATTGAAGGTCCCTGTTTAAGAGACTCAAGTACGGAGAGAAATAAAATTAAATATGACTACAGTGCCTTTAAATCTAAATCGAACTTCCTGATCAAGCTCATAAAACCTTTAGGCTAAATGTTGCCATTGATCTGTTTCTACTGAACACAGTCACGTCCTGGCTTGTTACAGATTAGTTTATTACAAAGAAAGAAATGCACAGAAGTTAAAATATTTCCAAATAAGCATTTGACATCCTTCCCTTTGGATGGGGAACCATTCCAACACTGCTTACATAAGAGGTCAAATTACTGTCTTCCATGTTAGTTGTGCACTGTGCTCAGTGGAGCCTTTCTGGTTTATTTGCCTTTGACTTGGACATAAAGCTGAGTCTTGATTCAAGAAAAATCAATATTCACACTTGTTTTCATTTACACGGACATTGGCTTGGTATCTGAAACAAAGAGAATGATGTGGAATTTATGTAGGTGTTCAGATAGGTAACATTCTCTTTCCGCAACCTGGCATAGTATTTTCACTTGGTCTGTTACCTCTGGCTTTGTTTTAATGGCTCAAATTATTAGGAAGTGTATCAAACCTCCAGGTCTAACCACAGTCCCACTGCCATGTCTGTGAAGGTATGTGCATCTGCCACTCAGGTCCATACTGCTCTTCTAATGTGCCCCTGATCGAGCAGGTAGGAAAGACTGTTGCATTTCCTAGATACATTGTAAATGGTACATTCTGTGACTCCTGCTATGACCTGTAGCTTGGTCCCTCTCCCCTCCTGGCCATACAGGGCTGGCTGGGATCCAGTTTCTCCCCGCCACCCTTTGCAGACCCTAGAAAAGATCTCTGCCCCCTGACCTCTGTATCTTTTTCTCTTGCTCCCTCTTTTCCTCACTACCCAATCGAAATAAACCCTGCAACTTCATCAAGGAAAAGAGCCTCTTTTGTTATCTTATTTATGTCCATGAGGCAAGGTCCCCGGGAGCCATCACCCTAACACCTGAGCTAGACCGGAGGAAGGGTGAAGATCCCCATTTTAGGGCCAAGAAAAAGCCTCATTTGGCGCCCTACGCGAATGGTCTCTACAGATCACCCCACGTTCGGCTGTGACTCCTATTTTCGGGATTCAAGATGCCTTGGAGCTGATAAACTAGATTAAATTTCTTTAAGCAGCATTTTGTGCAGTTCGAAGACTTTTAAGCACGAACCGGGAGCCTGTCAGAAGCCCAGGCAGGTCGGTTCTGGACGTAGACCCACTACAGTTACTCCGACGCCTCTGCCTGCAAGAAAAAAAAAGGCGAGTGGAAGCCTCCTTTCACGGCTGGTGGGTTCCTGGAGCTCTGCGGGGGGCTGTCACCAGTGGCATTTGTCCGGCGCGGCACCATCCTCGGGGAGAGAGACCACTCTGTTGTGTGAGCGGCGTGCGGATGGCTCGGTGTGCCCGCAGCCACGTGGTGTGGCGTGAGGACTGGGGGCGGATGGACGCAGTCACCCAGGCGCAGCGGCAGGCAGGCAGCTTTGATCGGTTTCAAAGTAGCGGCACGGGGTTTTTTTGCGGTTTTTTGAGGGTTTTTGCGGCAGAGTCGGCCCCTACAGCAGCGCCCGTGCCAAGTCGGTTTTACAGACAAGAAATGGCAAAATTAACATCGGCGCCGCAGCCAGTCAATCCTGAAAACCGTGGTGTACCTGGCACGTTTTAACAACTAACTGTCTTCCTGTGTTTTTAACTGTAGTGGGGTAGATATAGTGGCAAATTGCTAAACACCATGGGCTTACAGCAATCTGCCTTACAAAAGAGTATAAGAAACCAACTAAGGGAAATATTAAGTTCAGGAAATGTTTTAATATCTAAGAAAAAGTTAGCCCGTTTTGCCAGCTGGCTGTCTGTTGAAAAATCTGACCTTGAATTGCAAAATATAAATTTGATTTCATTTTGGGATGAAATAGGGGATTTATTAACTTGAAAAGTGGAAAATGGAGATAAAACAGCTTCTGTATTCCTCCCCAAGTTTTTACAAATTCGGAAACTTTAAATTCAGACAGAAAACAACAGAGAGCAGCAGCAAAACTGTTCAGACTCACCTTCCCTTTACCGAAAACCCTATAACCCGGACCTGGAGGGGACCCACGGGTCTCCCTGGGGGGTGCAGGGCTCCCAGCACTGCTGTGGCTGCTCTGAGTTCCTGGGTCCTCCCCGGTATCCCAGTTCTGATAATTTTTCGAAAATTGTCAGCACTCCTTCCTTGTTCCCTTCCCCTCTGGGCAATGGCCACGTGGCTCCCCCTGAAGGTGTCGGGGTCCCCGATAACTCTGGCCATGCGATACAGCTCGTAGGGGGGGGTCCCATATGGTGGCAGCCACGTGTCTCCTCCTTCATCCCGCAACCCCCTTCACCCTCCGGTCCCTGCCCCTAAGCCTGTCCCCTCCCATAACCCATCCCTGCCCTCGGCTCCACTGCCCCCTCCCCCCTCCAAGACCCCGCCCTGCACGGCACGCAGCGACCCTGCCCACAGGTGTTGCAACCCTGGTCCCCACCACCCCTCCCCCGCTCCGGTTTCACATTCCTTCCCTCCAAGCTGCTGCGGGGTGGGGGAGGGCAGTGGAGCCCCTGCTGAGTTCAGTGCCGGTGGGGGTGGGGGTGGGGAGGGATCAGCTCAGAGGCCCTGCGGGACGGATGGTGTTCCCGTAGTGAGGGGGGGGGGGGGGGGTGGGCAGCCCCCCGGTCCAGTGGGGGGGGGATGCCCAGCCCTGAAAGTCAACACCAGGAAAAAGAGTATATACCATCAGTTGTTCCTGTAGTTTATCTTGGTAAGAGGAATCGTAGAAGAAGTTTTCAACCTTTGTCCTATCAAGATAAAAAAGGAAATTTGTAAAGTACAGAGAGAATTTGGTAGAAATAGTGAAGTCTTTAAAGGCATGATGAGAGCCACCTTTAACTCAAACGAACTGGTTCCATATGATATCAAAGAGCTTTTCCGATGTCTGTTAACTCCTTCAGAATATGATCTATGGGAAAGCCTGTGGAAAAGATCTTTGAAAGTGCTTTTACTAGAGCTTTTAAAAAGCTCAGATGATGCAAAAGATGCTGATAATAATGACATAACATATGAACACTTATGTGGGGAAAAGGATTGGCATTGCCCCAAAAGCCAAACCAGAGTACTATCCAAGTCTGTCCTGGATAAAATATGCAATGTTGCAGAAAAGGCTTTTAATCAATTACCAACAGTAGATACTAAAGGCAGTTATGTTAACATTAAACAGTTTGCTTCTGAGAATTTCTTACAGTTTGTGGACCGCCTTTGTGCGCAAGTGGAAAGACAGGTGTCTGATCCAGTGGTACAAGCTGAATTAATTAAAGAGATGGCTCAGAGGAATGCTAATGAAACCTGCCGTAGGGTTATTCTTGGCCTTCCCCTAGAGCCAGCACCTAGCTTAGCACAGATGATAGAAGCCTGCGCCAGGAAACAGAACTGCTCAGTGGACACGAGAGAAATCCAGGACTGGCACACCCAAAGACCATGGCAGCTGTAAGACCAGAAGCCAAGAAGCAACCAATGTCACCAGAGCAGCTGCAGCACATCATTTGCTTCCAGTGCAAGCAGCCAGGACACTTGGCCAGAGACTGTCCACACAACCAGAAACAGAAGAAGACCAACAAACAAAAAAACTAGCTTTACAGCCCGTACCTGCCATTAACACAATAGCGCCCTCGGCTCTCAAAGGACTCTCCCTTAATAAACAAAAAGGGCGAGGATGGGGGAGAGGGTGTGGGGATGCATGGCAATGAAAATATTAAATGTTCAATTAACAAGGTTTGGAAGCCACTAGGCCGCTTTAGGCTTGTGACTACCAAAGGTTTTCATTTCAGGTCACGTGATTGGACAGTCATTACAGTGGACTTACCTAACAGTACACAGGACGTGACGTTAAACCACATGAAACTGGACAGTGAGTACTTTGTTGTCGGGGACACAGCACACACACCCCCAGAGACTGAGGTAGCTCCCATGACCATCAAGGGAAGCATAACTGGCCTCATTCTCCTGGCACGATGTCCTCTACCACCATATTAATGGTTGAGGGATAAATCCTTGCCCAGGCCATTCCTGTTCCACAGGAGGTCCCAGTAGATGGAAAATCACCTGAAGTCTACTGGGCAGAAGTGGCGGGTGAGGACAAAGCTTCTCTGGCATGCAACCTAACCCGTGGATCAGATCACCTCCATGTGGAGTGGGTACTGGACACAGGTGCTGATGTGACTATCATACCTGAAAGGATGTGGCCGTCACATTGGGAACTTCAGCCTGTGGCTGGCAGAATCCAAGGTGTAGGAGGAGTAAAAGTGGCAAAAATATCAAAAAGCATCGTGTAAATTGAGGGGCCGGATCGAAAATTGGTTTGCATCCGTCCATTTGTTACAGACTATAAATGCCCTCTATGGGGGAGAGACACCATGTCCCAGTGGGGGGTAAAATTGATTATTCCTAAGACTCCTCGGGATTTTTAGACCCGGCCACTGTACAGAGCCCTAACCAAATGTTGAAATGGCTAGATGGTACCCCAAAGTGGGTAGCACAGTGGCCGATGAGTAAGGAGAGTTTCAGGGCGCTTGAGGAGCTTTTGGAAGAGCAATTGGCTAAAGGCCACATAGAGGAGACCACAAGTGCGTGGAATTTTCCGGTTTTTGTGATAAAGAAACCGGGGAAGGACAAGTGGAGGCTGCCCCACGACCTCCGGGAAATAAACAAAGTAATTGAGGACATGGGGTCTCTCCAACCTGGAATGCCTTCGCCAACAATGCTTCCTAGAGATTGGCAATTGGCTGTTCTAGACATCAAGGACTGTTTCTTCCACATTCCCCTACACCCAGAGGATGCCCCACGGTTCACCTTCTCGGTTCCTACTATAAATCGAGAAGCTCCAATGAAGCGCTACCACTGGAAGATTTTGCCCCAGGGATTAAAATGTAGTCCCTCCATCTGCCAGTAGCATGTGGCCTCATTGCTGTCCCAGGTGCGTGCCCAGAGAGGGGAGGCCATCATCCTTCATTACATGGATGATGTGCTTGTGTGTGCCCCCGATAACTCTCTACTCCAAGACACACTTGACCTAGTGGTTAAAGTTTTAACCTCTGCTGGATTTGAATTGCAGGAGGACAAAGTCCAAAGGATGCCACCTTGGAAGTACCTGGGCTTGGAAATTACTGCACGGACCATTGTTCCACAGAAATTGGAAATTAATTGTAATCCAAAAACCTTAGCAGATCTCCATTCCCTGTGTGGGTCATTGAATTGGGTTAGGCCCTGGCTAGGCCTCACTAATGAGGACCTAGAACCTCTCTTCAATTTATTGAAGGGGGAGAGAGAGCTGCTTTCTCCCAGGGAACTGACCCCAGAGGCAAAGACTGAAATTGAAAAGGTACAAAACACTTTAGGAGAGAGGCAAGCTCACCGTTACCAGCCCGAGCTGCCCTTCAAATTCATTGTCCTAGGAAAACTGCCACATTTACACGGGTTAATAGTCCAATGGATCAAGGGGCAGAGAGAGTCACTCATAATCATAGAGTGGGTCTTCCTCTCCCACCAAAGATCCAAAACTATCTCTAAGCCACAATTGTTAATAGCTCAGCTGATTCGGAAAGCAAGGATGAGACTGTATGAACTAGCTGTTTGTGACTTCACATGTATTCACCTCCCTGTTAAACTGTCTGAGGAGAGAAGGAACTCTCCTGAAAGACTGAATAAAGAGATGTTTGAGCACTTGCTCCAGAGCAATGCCAGTCTCCAATTAGCCCTGGACAGCTTTAGAGGACAAATATCAGTCCATGCCCCGTCTCACAAGCTGTTTATTGAGGAATTCCACCTCATTCCTCGTGAGAAGAGGAGTCGGAGACCACTCAAAGCTCTCACAGTGTTCACGGATGCATCCGGGGCATCCCACAAGTCAGTGATGACTTGAAAAAATCCTCAGACTCAGCATTGGGAAGCTGATGTTGAGTTTGTGGAAGGATCACCCCAGGTAGCCGAACTGGCAGCAGTCGTGAGAGCCTTTGAGAAGTTCTCAGAGCCAATCAACTTGGTAACAGACTCAGCCTATGTAGCAGGGATAGTGTCCAGGGCGGAGCATGCAGTGCTCAGAGACATCGAGAATGAGCAGCTTTTCAGGTTGCTTTCCAAACTAATTTATTTGATTTCTCATAGAGAACACCCGTTCTATGTGATGCATGTGAGATCACACACAAATTTGCCAGGCAAAATTGCAGAAGGGAACCGTCAGGCAGACAACCTTGCAACCCCACCAGAACAAGCAACCCCAGAAGAACAAGCATGCCTTCCTGACATCTTCCAACAGGCAAAGCTGAGCCTCCAGCTGTATCACCAGAAAGCACCAGGTCTAATGCGTCAGTTCCAGCTAACACGGAGTCAGGCTCTAGCCATTGTGGCCACCTGTCCCAATTGTCAGCTGCACACCATGCCCTCCATAGGCATAGGGGTTAACCCCCGAGGTCTTGGCAGTTGTGAGGTATGGCAGACAGACATCACACACATTCCTAGTTTCGGTTGCCTCAAATATGTGCATGTTAGCATTGACACATATTCAGGCGCAGTCTATGCCTCTGCCCACACAGGAGAAAGGGCAACGCACACCAAACAACACCTAGTGCAAGCCTTTTCAGTATTGGGGATCCCTAGGGAAATCAAAACTGATCAGGGCGGAGCGTATAAGTCCAAGGAGTTGCTGGAATTCATCCAGCAGTGGGGAGTGGAACATAAAATTGGCACCTCCCACTCCCCCACAGGCCAAGGTGTAGTTGAGCGAGCCAATCAATTATTGACATGCACAGAAGAAATACTGTGTGGCTTTCAGAGAGCCTGACTAAACTTGCTGTTTCTTTTCTTGTGGTCGACAGAGATAGATTCAGCCACGTACATGCCATATTAGATTAGTAAACAATACCATCTGGTTGGACACAAAGGGAGAAATTGAGGCAGAGGTGGAATTTCTTTCCCAAGATAAGACAGATTTACAACAAGGGCTGAGGCTCCTTGCATCTTCCACATTCACGTAGGACAGCACTCCCTTCATTACCGGCATTTGTTACGGCTTTTCCACATTTCAAGTACAAATACCAACTACTACTGTGAAACCAAATGGATGGCTCACTTTTTGAACAGAGTAAGGCAGAGGTTAAAAAGGAATTCCACTTGTTATCTCAATGTTCGGTGCATCCTCAGACGCATTTTACTCGAATGACACATTAGACCACTGCTATCACAGCCAAAAGATGTGGCATTCAACTTGCACATCTGCCTTTCTCCTGACATTTGCCCTCGACCAGCTCATACTGGATGCTCATTTTCACCACGCGCTCCACATTAGGGCTGTCTGAATGCTATGGAACTGACCACAGTCAAAATTCCCATCTTTCATAGTGCAGTGTGACATGGAAACATGACAGAGGCCATGTGCTGAATCTCAGCACACGGAACAGATCCCAGCAGTGCCTACAGACCTTTTCCTACAGACGCCAGACACTAACAGCCAAAGAAATCAAGACATTTTCATACACAACTGTTTACCATTATGCTTCAAAGTAGCAAGGTACTTACAATCGCTACGAACTTCTTTGCTACCATACAGGCTACTAACATCACAACAGGATGTGCTCTGGAGCAAGAGAAGGCAGACACAGAGAGGGAAGGCATGCTGCAAGGACACAGAGGAAGGAAGTATCTCCAAGACACCCCTCTTCTTCTCATACTTCCCCTCTTCTTCTGCAAGAGTTAAAAAGGAGTATTTTTGTATGCTTGAGAAGGGTTCCATGTCAGAATTAACTTTTGATTTCCCCCAGATTCATTCTAACCAAGCGAGTTCCTTCTAGAACTCACCATGCACAGGTGTTTGTACAGGCCAAAGGAAAGCCATGCCACAGGCAGCTTCTTTGGCTCTTACTGCCACCTCCAAGCAACTGAGAAGGTATGTGGGAACACACGGAACAAAGAATAGAGCAAACATGCACTCTCAGAGCAACTGTCTGCCTCATCGTTGCCCGGGAGAAAAGAAAATATTGCTTGAATTCTAGACTGTACTCAGGATTTCCCGACCTACTAAAACTTTTGTTCCAATTCTCCAGAGTTCTGCACCATTCGCTTCCATCAGATTTGGCACGTGTTGGAGGCAACAAGGTGCTATCAAAGTAGGAAACAAGAGTCAGGTATCCTAAAATACAAACCAGTCAGTACTTCAAATATAAAATTATGAATCAGAATATCCATACTACTGGGCTTTCTTTTATTTACAGCCATCTTGGCAATGAAAATAAACCTGAGATTGTTGTTGTTCAAGGCCAATTGTTTACTGCCCGATAAGGAACTAACTGTCATCTACCTTGTTCCTACATCCACCCTAAAAAACCTCCCTGTAAAGATGGTAATGCATTGCACCCACCCCAATGCGTCTTGTGTTCAGGATGGTTATTCAAACGTAGCAACGTTCGATTTCTATCCAGACTCCTCTCTTAATTTATTATGCAAATGAAATCCCACGCCATGGAGAAAAAATGCCTTGACAAAAGCACCAAGTTCTAGCTCTCCACCCATCTTTGCCCATTTCTACTATGTTTCAAGATTTACTTCTGCATTCCTCCATTTTTAGAGCCTGGTCGCCACCTATTAAGTGTAACTGGGGCACTGAAAATCAAGAATGCATTTTTTCCATTCAAAAGAGCTGTACAGAAATAGATGTAGACCCTGCCTTACTGCTGCATTTAGCAATCGCACATTGACAGGAAGCAAAGTGCATTTTATAGCCAAGTCCTTCATTAACTCCAGCAACAATTGTTTGCCTTTATGCTACACCCTCTTTTGCCATACCCGATATATTGCAAAACCTTCAGTCTCTGTTCACTGAGTACCATCTGCTCCTTTATCAACCTTTCCATTTCCATATTCACAGTTGGGGGATTCTGTATTTCTTCACTTGCCATAAATTCTCTGCAGGATTGAATGTAGATATGTAGAATGGAATCACATGATATATGTGATATCATACGTGTTATCACGTTGAAAGAAAAAATGATCAAGTATTACTTTGATAGATACCAAAAGTGAACACTAGCCACTTTGTGTTGCTCATTGTCCAAAAGAAGACTGCCACATTCTGACCTGAAACTCTGAACTACACACTTCCTTTGCATGAGCCTCCAGCCCTTGACTCTCCCTTGCCATTTCAGTTGATGCCATTTTTCTTTCTCAAGCTCTGATTTCATTCGATTCAAGAGTAGCTTGGCAGTTGCCCTCTCATTATCCAGCAGTGCTCTGTTTATACTGTGCATTAAAAAATAAAACCTGAAGTAGAAGCAGCATACGACATGCAAAAAAAACCAAAAAATTGTCACTTCTACAGAAAATGAGGGGAGAAAAGAACACAAATGATAACCAATACCCTGCCAAGTAGAAATTTCTTCTATATTTCAGTGATTGATAGGCATAAAAAATGAATTTCATTTGGGGAAAGAAAGACATTCTAGGAATATTCAGACTGCTATCTTGCTCCAGGTAAAACATTTACCATGGCCTTAGCGTTAATGAGCTTGTGAACATCAGCTGCCAAGAGGAATGACATTTCCTCCAGTTTCACAGAATACTTGGTCAGTACATCTGCTATCTGTGCAAACAAAGAATACATAAAAGCAGCAACAATGAAAAATAGAACTCAAATATCAATTTCCCAAGTTCAAATCTACATGAACAAGACAATTTTTCCATTCAAGTGAATTCGATTTAATTAATTCATTAACTACATCAGTATCATTCTCACGTTCAAGAATAGAATTCAAAGAATCAACGTTGCTTCTTCTGAGACATTGAAGCCTGAGTAGATGCCAACTTCAAATCTATTAGGACGGCATGAAAGCAATACCTGCTACATTTAGTACATGTAAACTACAAAGACATCTAGAACAGCTTTAAAAGATGAACAAACCCATGAACCTTGAAGGAGACGCTAGCAAGAAATGTGGAAATAGGCTTTATCTGCCCAGTGCTTTTCCCAAAAGCTTGGGCACTCCTTGGCATCAGTGAGAGTCTCTGTCTCATTATTCAGCAGCTGGCTTAGGGTAAAAAAGGATGCATGCAATCACTTCATTCCTGTTCATGACATAAACTTACTGCATCATCACGGAAGCCATTTACTTGGAAATATAGCCTAAAAATAGGTGTCAGACTGGGTACATATCTAGGTTGCAATGAGCAAAACCAATTTCTTTTTAACAGGAAAGCCATACAATATGCCTGCCACGGCAAATATTAGTCTACTAGCCCTGCACTTCAACGGGCAGTGAGCAGTTCATTACACCAAATTTACGTTTGGCAAGGAGACAATCTGTTTATTACAAGCCACTAGTTCTAGAACCAAGAATTCAGGAGTTGCTCATGCCCAATGGAAATCTGTGCATTTCATACCTTTGGGGTTTTATGCTTCTGTTCTTTACCTGTCTTGAGTGCGGCTTTCTTGTGAAGTCACTGATGGGTGTTTTTTCAACACATTTCTGCTGATTACACGGTAATTGCATGGCATCACCAGGCATCTCTGAATGTCTCTTTAAAGTATGCTTTTTACTCTTCTTAGAGAACCTTGTCTTCATCTTTCCTTCACCCAAAAGGTGGGCTAAGTGAGCCTTCAAAGAACCATTATCTCAACAATTAGAATTCTTTCAAACCTACTGAATGGTGATCAGTGACAAAAAAAATTAAAAAGACTAGTACGCGAAAGACAGCAGAAGCGAAAGGTCAAATAATGAATCCTACATGCCACATGCATAACCCTCTTCATTCGAGGCTATTTTTAAAATGAATGGAAAAAAATCATCTTTTCCTCAGAGAGGAAAAGTGGAGTAACTGGATTGTGTTGCCTTGCTTACAGTTACCAGAAAAGTCAACAGCAGAGCTGAAAACTCCTGAAGCTGGCTAACTACATCTCTAAATGTTTTACTACTGTGTTATGTTTCTGTCTTCACTTAATAGAACCTGATATACAACAAAGAGATGGGAGCACATGGAGATGCATTGGAGAGCCCACGCTGGAGGTAACACATTCATTTTTTACTCAAACAAATCCAAATTAGAAATGCTGAAAATGACCTGGGGCCATTTGAACAGCCAGCCAACCAACACAACCAACCTTTGGCTTTTATTCAATCCTTTGCTTGTTTTACCTGGGCCTTGAAGATCTGTCTGCAGCCTTCCTCTCTGCAAATATATCACAGTCGTCCTATTGAGAAGCCATGGCTCATCATAGCTGCTTGGCCAGGCCTGCTTCCAGAAGAACTGGCAACTACAAGCTGGGAGCCAAGAGATACAACACTTCACTTGGAAAAGGGCCTTCCATGAATCCTAGAATCCCAGAATGGTTTGGACTGGAAGCGACCTTAGAGAGAGATTATCTCCTTCCCACATCCTGACATGGGCAGGGTCACTTTTCCACTAGTCCAGGTTGCTCCATGTCCGCTCCAGCCTGGCCCTGGACACTTCCTGCCATGGGGCTCCCACACAGCCTCTTTGAGCAACATGTGCCAGGCCTCAGCACCCACACAAGGAAGAATTCCTTTCCAATATCCCATCTACCCCAGCCCTCTGGCAGTTTGAAGCTATACCCCCTTGTCCTGCGAGTCCAGACCCTTTTCCAAAGTCCCTCACCAGCTACCTTGGAGCCCCAGCAGGCACTGCAAGGGGCTCGAAGGTCTCCCTGGAGCCTTCTGTTTTCCACATTGGACACCCACTGCTCTCCCAGTCTGTCCTAGAGCAGAGGAGCTCCAGCTTTCAAATCAGCATAGCAGCCTCCTACACGTGAAACTCGACGTAACCACTGGCCTTCCGGGCCCTATGGATATCGCTTCCGGTGTCGCTCAGGGTCACTCCCAGCTCTCTCCCCGCCCCCCATGGGGCCCTCAGGGGATGCCGCTCGGACGCCACTCCTGCCGCTGTCAGTCCAACAGGGCCGGGGGTCCAGACCAGCCTCATCCACAATCCACAGTGTCCTAGGCGGCTGCTGCGGGCTCATGGTGGCCCATACACCTGGAAGCAGATGTGACAATTGATAAAAGATTCATGTTAATCACAAAAGCATTGGCGTTTGCATAAACCAGAATACTAAGCTCTGAAGTGAAGCATGGACACTTGATAAAGGAAATTATATGATTGAATAATTCTGTTTAAAATCCCCTTGTTATGTTATATTATGTTCTATTATGCTGCACTACATTATGTTATATTATGTTATGTTTATCAATTAAGTTGTATCGGCTACCAGCTTGCGAAATCGGACCACCCAAAAAGCCCTTCCTGTCTTTGTCTGATCAATACTGCTTGCTCTTTCTATATCAAGTAAAGCAATCCAAAATTTTGAGGAATATCGAGACTTTTGTCTCTCATTTATAACAATTTGGTGCCGAACCCCGGGACGTCCTTGGAGCCCTGAGAGGCACTGCGATTTCGGGGAGGCACCCCACTGCTCTGGCCCCGGTTCGTCAGTGATTCTCTTGACCCATCGACGTACCGCACCATATAGACTGAGCAAGGAACATCTCCCCAGAAGACCGCGGCGAAATCACCTGTAATTCTTGTGCACGAAGACCCAGACAGGAACATCGGACTGTGAGTATCTGTCTGGTTTGGTGGGGATGACTGTGTGTTTGTCTGAATGAGACGGGGCCTTTGCTGCGAAGCGAGAGTGGAGTCCTTCTCTCTGCGTTTCAAGCATCCCGCGAGGGACCTGGCCGGTGACCGGACGAAGTGAGTGAGCACAACGGGAAAGACTGATTTTCTTGTCCTAGCCCAGGTAGAGGCTAAGTCCTTCCCATCCTTGTCCCGGTAGAGGCTAGGTCCTTCCCATCCTAGTCCAGGTAGAGGCTAGGTCCATCCCATCCTAGTCCAGGCAAAGGCAGGACCCGGGAAGGGGGGGGGGGGGGGGGGGGGGGGGAAGCGGGAGGAAAAGAAAACCAGATTGCAACACACCAGTCACGGAGGGAGAAGGGAAAAGCTGCTTTTCCCATCCCAGCCCAGGTAGAGGCGGGTTCCAGCAGTCCATCCGGACCCAAGGAGAGGCAGGGGTTCGGGCGGAACACATCGGGGAGTACAAACACCTCAAGACAGTCCCTTGAGGTAAAAATGGGAAAAAGAGGGAGTAAGATTCTGAGTCCCAGGGACCGACGAAGAGGTTCAAGTTCATTTGGTCCACAAGGAGACTGGGAAAATAAAGACAAGACAAGTAGGTTGCCAGAAATACCACCAGGCAGCCCTTTGGGAGTAATATTAAAATGTTGGGACACAGGAGTGGTATACAGAGGAAAAAGTAAAGAAAAATTGATTCAATATTGCATGGTGGAGTGGACCAGAGAAATGATCCATAAAGATAACCTATACTGGCCCATGTTCGGATCATTTGAGGGTTGGATTTGTCGGGCATTAAACACATATGTGGCTCATAAAGAACCATTTAACAGAGAGGAATGTGAGTATGCTGCCCTGTGGGCAAAACAGTCCAAGCCATCCTTGATATATACTTTAAAAGAAAAAGAGGATGAAGATAAAAAAAAGGTTACCTGGGAACCCCTCGATAATCTCCCACCTCCGTATAATACAGAAAATACAGGAGACCCCCCCCCACGCACCCATTTCTCCTCCTGGTACTCCCATAGCTCTAAGAACTCGCTCCAGTCAAAGGAATACCAGGAGAGATAGTATCACCAGAGAGGAGGGAGATAACAATATAAAGGCTCGCCTTTACCCCCTGTGGGAAGTTCCATTAGCAGGACAACAGGCTGGCTTAATTGGATTTGTAAATGTTCCCTTGAACACAGGGGAAGTGAGAAACTTTAAAAAAGAAATGGGAAAAGTATTAAAAGATCCTATAGGGGTATCAGAGAGACTAGATCAATTCCTCGGACCAAGTATGTATACTTGGATACAATTACAATCTATATTAAGTATCCTATTCACCACGTAAGAACGGGAAATGATCAGACAGGCTGGAATGAGGGTATGGGACCGGGAGCATCAGATTGGACCTAGGGGAGACCAGAAATGGCCATTAAATAATCCCAACTGGGATAATCAGAATGATGTCCATTGCCAGAATATGATGGACTTAAGATGGATACTCGTTAAAGGTATCCGAGAATCAGTTCCTAAAGGAAAAGATATTAATAAAGCCTTTAGTGAACAACAAAAAAAAGATGAATCCCCGACTGACTGGTTGGAGTGGCTGAGGAAAGATCTCCAAATGTACTCCGGGATAGACCCTGATACACAAGTGGGTCAGGCACTCCTCAAAACCCAATTTGTTGCTCCATCATGGGGAGATATTAGAAAGAAATTAGACAAGTTAGATGATTGGCAAGATCGGGGGTTACAAGAATTGCTAAGAGAAGCACAAAAAGTTTATGTAAGGAGGAATGAAGAGAAGCAGAAAGCAAAAGCAAAAATCTTTATAGCTGCAGTTCGTGAAACACAGAAAGAAACCCAACAGAAAGGGGGAGGGAAACGACGAAAACCCCCACCAAAACAAGGAAATGAAGCCGGAAATAATTCACCAAGGCGAACCTGCTTTTACTGTAACAAGAAAGGTCATATAAAGAAAAATTGTAAAGAACGGATACGGGATGAAAAAAATGTTCCAGGAAGATGAATAGGGGTGTCAGGGGCTGTATGTATTAGGGACCATACCATCCAAAGAGCCCTTGATAAATTTAAAGATTGGTCCCCAGGGGGAGGAGGTGGAATTTTTAGTAGATACAGGAGCCGAAAAATCCACAATTAAACACCTACCAAAAGGGTGTAAACCTAGTAGAGAAACAACACTCGTGGTTGGAGCAAAAGGTGAACCATTTCTGGTCCCTATTATTAAAAATGTGCAAATTGAGACCCAAACCAAAATTGAATTAAAAGATCTGCTGTTACTGCCAGAGGCAGAAAACAATTTATTGGGGAGGGATTTAATAATAGCATTGGATTTGAAAATTGAAGTATCCCAAGGTCAGCTTAAAATTTTTGCTTTAACTCAAAAGGACGAGGAGCAAATATGTCCTGAGGTGTGGTACACCCCTGGAGAAATAGGGAAGTTAAAAATGAAACCTATCAAAGTGAAAATCACTGATCCCGATTTGCCTATCCGAGTTCGTCAATATCCAATATCTCTGGAAGGGAGACGGCGCCTTAAGCCTCTCATAGAAAACCTTTTGCAACAGGGGGCTTTGGAACCATGTATGTCCCCACATAATACTCCTATTCTGCCTGTCAAAAAGACAGACGGGAATTACAGATTGGTACAGGATTTGAGAGCTATAAATCAGCAAACTGTTACCAAATTTCCCGTAGTAGCAAACCCTTACACACTCTTAAGCCAGTTGTCCCCTGACTACACTTGGTATAGTGTAATAGATCTAAAAGATGCCTTCTGGGCATGCCCATTAGAAGAAAGTAGTAGAGATTACTTTGCCTTTGAATGGGAAGATCCTGATAAGGGCAGGAAACAACAACTGCTTTGGACAGTATTGCCTCAGGGCTTTACAGAATCCCCTAATCTCTTTGGACAAGCCCTAGAAGAATTAATGCAGTCTTTTGAGTCACCAGATGGGGTGAAATTGTTACAATATGTAGATGATCTATTAATAGCAGGAAAGGACGAGAAATCTACTAGAAATGGGACTATAAAACTTTTAAACTTTTTGGGACAACAGGGATTGAAGGTATCCAAAGCCAAATTACAGTTCACAGAACCAGAAGTAAAATATTTGGGACATTGGCTAAGTAAAGGGAAAAAGAAATTGGATCCTAATAGAATCTCTGGAATATTAAGTCTGGGACCTCCAAAAACCAAAAAAGAAGTGAGGAAAATTTTGGGATTGCTGAGATATTGTCGCCAATGGATAGAGGGATTTAGTGAGAAAGTAAAATTTCTATATGAAAAACTTACCACTAATCGCCTAAAATGGACAGAAGAGGATGATAAAAGTTTTGAAAAGGTCAAACATGCTTTAATTCAAGCCCCTGTACTCAGTGTCCCAGACTTGGAGAGACCATTTCAGTTATTTGTAAATACCTCTGATCAAACAGCATATGGGGTACTCATCCAGGAATGGGCAGGCAATCGAAAGCCAGTGGGATATTATTCTAAACTGCTCGACCCTGTCAGTCGGGGTTGGCCCACATGCCTCCAGGCCCTAGTGGCCACAGCACTTTTAATTGAAGAAGCCCAAAAAATTACCTTTGGGGCACCCCTAGTGGTCCACACCCCTCATAACGTAAGGGGAATTCTGAATCAAAAAGCTGAGAAATGCTTAACCGATGCCCGAATATTAAAATATGAAGCTATTCTAATCACTTCCCCAGATTTGGAGCTAAAAACAACAACTGCTCAAAGTCCTGCACAATTCCTATATGGGGAACCAGGAGAAAATTTAGAACATGATTGTGTGGATGTTATAGAATTACAAACAAAAATTAGACCTGACTTGGGAGAAGTTGAATTTAAGGATGGAGTAAAATTGTTTATAGATGGATCTTCTCGAGTGGTGGAAGGAAAACGAAAATCGGGATATGCCATAGTAGGAGGAGAAGAATTGAAATTAGTAGAATCCGGACCCTTAAACGCAGCATGGTCCGCTCAGGCTTGTGAACTATTTGCTCTTTATAGGGCATTATCTTATTTAGAAGGTAAAAAAGGGATGATATATATGGATTCTAAGTATGCCTATGGCATAGTCCACACATTTGGTAAAATTTGGGAAGAAAGGGGGTTAATTAACACTCAAGGACGGGGGTTGATACATCAAGAATTAATTGTTAGAATACTAGAGGCTCTTAGGGGCCCCACTGAAATTGCTGTGGTCCATATAAGAGGGCACCAAAAAGGAACAAGCTACCATACAAGGGGGAATAATCTGGCTGACAAAGAAGCAAAAAAAGCAGCATTGGAGCAAAAACCGGTTTCTGTATTAAGTACTACAGTTAAAGATCTCAGCCCCAACCAGGAATTACAGAAGCTATTTACTCCTCAGGAAAAAGAAGCGATAAAAAAATTACAGGCAGAACAGCATGAGAACAAATGGGTTTTACCAGATGGCAGGGAAATTTTACCTAAGACCCAGGCCAGACAAATTATTGAACAATTACACCAACAAACACATTGGGGAACCAGAGCGCTAGCAGACCAATTTTTAAAATTTTTTGGATGCATCGGCATTTTTGATATTGCAAAGCAGAGCGTACAGGGTTGTTTAACTTGTCAGAAAATTAATAAAAAAGGTATGCGACAAGGTCCGTCAGGAGGACGGAAAACTGCTTACAGACCCTTTGAAAGAATACAAGTAGATTTTACAGAATTACCAAAAATAGGAAGGTGGAAATACTTATTAGTGAGAGTAGACCAATTAACCCACTGGGTAGAGGCATACCCTGCAGCTTGGGCCACATCACAAGTGGTAGCCAAAATATTGTTGGAACACATAATCCCAAGGTATGGCCTGGTTCGAGCAATAGACTCAGACCAGGGGACGCACTTTACATCAAAGGTGCTTAAGTTACTGACCTTGGCGCTGGGCATCAGCTGGGAGTATCATACACCTTGGCACCCTCAGAGTTCTGGGAGGGTTGAAAGGATGAATCAAACATTAAAACAACAGCTGTCAAAATTAATGATTGAGACTAAAATGCCATGGACAAAGTGCCTCCCACTAGCCCTGTCTAATATACGAACAATGCCAAATTCAAAAACAGGGATTTCACCATATGAAATGCTGTATGGTATGCCTTACCCTAAAGGAGTACACCTTGATCCGACCTTAGTTCAGGACCCTTCTCTTCAGAATTACATAATAACAATCAGCAAAAACTTGGAAGAATTAAGAGAGAAGGGGATTTTAGCTCAAACTGTCCCTCTAGGATTTGCCATACATAAAATTAACCCAGGACAACATGTGTTAATGAAAGTATGGAAAGAAGAAAATCTAGCTCCAAAATGGGAAGGACCGTATTTAGTTAACGACTGAAACAGCTGTGAGGACAGCTGAAAAGGGATGGACACATGTGAGTAGAGGCAAGGGTCCTGTAACCCCTCCTACTGCAGGTTGGACAGTGACATCTGAGCCTGGAGACCTCAAAGTGCGAATTTGGAAGACTTGATGTCAATACCGGATCAATTCGTCTCAAAGGTCTCCTAATCAGGACTGAAAGTCACCTGCCCCAAACCCGGGTGTAGCCTGTTCATCAAGAAAAGGTGTCCATATTGTACTGAGTTGTTGTGGTGTTATTCCTATGGTGGGTATCCCCCATTCGCATTATGTGTCCAGTGTAGAAGAAATGAATGTAAGGAAACTATTAAAGTATTAATACCCTATCAGCACAAGGAGAAATCGAAATTGATGATCATAACTGGTGGGAGGAATAAGGAAAAAAAAGAGAGCCAGAGCAGAGGTATTGACAAGAAAGTGTCAGAAGGGTTGTGTATACTGTGCTGTTACTGCTGTACCTTGTACTGGAATGTTAAAGCTAAAAGCTGGGACAAAATTAAGAAACACTACCAAAAGAGAAAGACAATGTGGGAGACCCCAGGACATATTCCCTGCTGCCGAGAAGATTAAACAAACCTCGGCTACTGGCAGCAACCCCGTAGGCCTTGAGGGAGGCAGAGGGATGAAAATGGTCATGGGAGTCATCCTATTGCTAATGATGATAAAAGGAAATAGTGCTGATGCTTGTTCCAAGTGTTACCAGACAATTAAGTATGGCAGACACACGGTATCCACCCTTGCCTTCCATACACATATCAATTCGGCCTGCTATAATAAACACAACTTAGAAACTTGCACTATTATGGGAAGAAGTTACTGGGTAGCCACCAATTTGGGAAAAGGAGGGTGGGCTCCATCAGCATACCAAAGTTGTCCAGTAGGAGAGACACACCTCTGCTTCACAAAAGAAGGTATGTGGGGATATTCAGATCAGGGAGGAGTGCAAGATCACTACAAGGAAGAATTGATAAAAAATATAACTAAGGTGTTCAAAGGAACAAAGACAAACCATGGGGGAAATTTTAACTTGTATGAGAAAACAAAACAACAACTCAGCGAACGGGACTTACCCACCTTGGGAAAAAAATTATTTGTAGAATTAATGAAAGAAATCACTACTGAACTGAACTGAACTCACTGTTGGATCTGTGGAGGAATGCAAATGACTGAACAATGGCCATGGAGGGGGGAGGGATTGGGCCCAGAGCAGTTGTTACAGTGGAATCAAACGGAAATATCGAGGGGAGTCAATAGACCTGAAGGGTGGGTTCTAAGTCATGAGGTAATAGGAGAGGTATGTATAACATGTCAGGGAACTAACTTTACCCAATATGTGAGGCACACCCCCTGTAAGACTATCCTGATTACAAATGCAAGCAAACAGTCTTGGTGGCCCAAAGCTCCAGAAGGATATTGGGGAAAGTTAAGTAAAGGTAATTGTATAAAGAACAATTTTACAGGACTATGCTGGTATAATAAAAACAGAGCCAACCCATATGAAGAAGTAAAAAGTGTAAGGACCTATTGGCAACAACCTGAATCAGTTAAACTAAGCTGGAAAGCCCCAGATGGAATATTTTGGATCTGTGGGAAAAAAGCTTATAATACCCTACCAAAAAGATGGAGAGGGACATGTACTCTAGGGATTATCCAGCCTGCGTTTTTTACATTACCAAAGGAAAAGGGTAATAGAGTGTTAGGAGTTCCCTTGTATGAAACTTTGTATCGAAATAAAAGGAGCACAGACATAGGGGGAACACAAATATGGAAGGATGATGAATGGCCCCCAGAACGAATTATTGAATATTATGGACCAGCTACCTGGGCTCAAGATGGGAGCTGGGGCTATCGCACTCCAATTTATATGCTAAATAGAATTATCAGGCTACAAGCCGTGGTAGAAATTACTTCAAACCGGACAGCCCGAGCAATGGAATTGATAGCTAAACAACTTACCCAAACTAGAGCAGCAGTATATCAAAACCGACTGGCTCTAGACTATCTGTTAGCTGAAGAAGGGAGAGTGTGTGGAAAGTTTAATAATTCTGAATGCTGCTTAGAAATTGATGATAATGGTGAAGTAATTACTAAAATTGCAGAAGAAATAAAACAAATAGCCCATGTACCGGTACAAACCGGGAACACTATGCTTAATGATAATTGATGGAATAACCTGTTGGGGGAAACTTGGTGGAAGAAATTAGGATTTATGTTAACATGTGCATTATTAGGACTACTGTTCATCCCTTGTCTTGTTCCATGCTTCATTCGACTAATCCAGTCGGTGGTTCAAGGAATGCAAGTTGCTACAATACCAATAGACCCTGAAAAGGCAACAAAATTAATGGCAGTACAAGAGGTACTGACAAAATTTGAAACCAGAACACTAATCAATGGGATAAAAAAAGAGAAGTGGGGAAATTGTGACAATTGATAAAAGATACGTGTTAATCACAAAAGAATTGGGGTTTGCATAAACCAGAATACTAAGCTCTGAAGTGAAGCATGGACACTAGATAAAGGAAATTATATGATTAAATAATTCTGTTTAAAATCACCTTGTTATATTATGTTGTATTATGCTGCACTACATTATGTTATATGATGTTATGTTTATCAAATAAGTTGTATCGGCTACCAGCTTGCGAAATCGGACCACCCAAAAAGCCCTTCCTGTCTTTGTCTGATCAATACTGCTTATCTCAAGGACCAGACATCCAGAACTTCTCTGGTGGTTATCTACAAGGACCAGATGGCTATCTGTGACTGATTATCGCCCGGAGGCTTTGTGAATTTGTGTAAGGATGTTTATTCGATCACCACTGCTTACCTGGCAAAATTATGACAGCAAAAGAATCCCAAAAATTATTGATTACAACGAGGAACCACAGAACAAGAAGAGGCTGCAAACTAAGGCTCGGTGGAGCATGGAGTGGGCGGTGACCCCTCGTGTTCCCCAGCGCGCTGCTTGCTCTTTCTATATCAAATAAAGCAATCCAAAATTTTGAGGAATATGGATACTTTTGTCTCTCATTTATAACACAGAGGTCCGGAACAGAGGATAATAGCCACACATTTGTGTTCGTATGTGCACAAGGCGGGCCAGAATTGCCATGCCCGGACTTTTCAGTTAAGCAAGAGAATGTGAATACACCTGCGCCATGGGGGAGGAAACCGCTAAAGACTCCCTCATACGTGGTCTCTCAACTTAATGTCTAGGCACTTGCCAATCCTGAAGCTACATTAACACCTTTTATACCTTGCGGGTAAGAAATGCCATTGTTCTGGTGTGCAGCTAAAGGCGCAGCACAGGCAGGTGAGGCCAAAAGCTGGGGCAGTGCCCTTCCTCACACCTTCGCTGTGGTGTACTCCATGCAGCTAGAGCGAAGCAAGAAGGACACGAGGAAGAAGAAGGCATTCTTAAAGTAGCCCTCTGTCAGCAGCCCTGAAAGGGCGCATAACACACGGCGTCGCACTGCCCTCCATTCTACATACTTGCAGCTCCCTTTGCGACCTTGCAAAAGTTGCTACCAGAGTAGAGAGGGCCAGATTAAAGAGGCAGTGCCTAGGTTCACCTTCTACTTATTGCACGTAAGCCACGTCCAGCTCCTCGCTGCACTCTGTATTTCCCTTCTCCACGGCATTTACCGTGGTGCTCTCTGCAACTCGGCGCATAGAAGTGACCGCCACTGTTTCCACAGCGGGCTGCAAGGGAACCAAGGAGCAGCACAAGCAGCAGTGCTTCAGCTTGCTCCTTCCGACTGCTAAGGGCACTTGGGAAGGCAAGTGAGAGGCAGCCACCTTCCTCTCGTAGTAGCCTGTATTGTAGTGCACACAAGCACGCTACTTGTGCGGCTTTGTTCACGGCCCTCGCCCACTCCTGGCGCCGTTTTCACTCCCCGGTGGCCAGAAGCCCCTGAAGCGGAGCCACACAGCCAGCAGTGTGCCGGCAGCCAAGCGGTCGAGAACGCTGCTTCTGCCCAAGCCTGCCTAGGGCGTGCACCTTTGTTCTCAGAGCTCCGTGCAACAGTCTGCCACTCTCGCAGTTCGAATGGAAAATGAAAGCTTTTCGCCTACGCCTTTCACAGAGATCTGTTGCCAGGACGAGAAGGTCTTGTGGCCGGAGCTTGCACCCACCACGAGGAAGCAGCTATTAGCACAGCATTGCAGGGGGACTTCTCGCTCCTTGACCACCTGCTCGCAGCTCTCCAAATTCGCTGCTAGCTCCACGGTCCTTCTCAGCTGAAAGTAGCAGTTATCGCAGTACATAGAGCTTCGCAAGGACCGGAGACTTGGAGAGACATGTCGTACACGAAAATGTGCCAGGACAGAGACGTTCTACATGAGTAGTGACTGAGAAAGTCAGAGAGTTCTGCACTGCCCCTTCTCGTCGGGCATCTTGTGCTCCTGCTGCCTCTGCTGTGACAAATCGTTCCTTGAAAGACGAGCTAGAGCGCCTCTCCAGGCACATTGCACTGAGTGACAGCTCCCTAGGGACTTTTGGATGTAAAACTTTTTCCACCTCCAAAAATACTTGGCTACGACCTATAAGTTTTGTTTTTATTAAGAATAGTTACGTCCAAGTATTGCTGTTCTAAACACCCTTGGTTTCAGTCTAAAATTAACTGCTTCTGTCTATTTGCCTAGTGGCAATCTAATTCTAAGGTAACTAGATGTGTTGGAAATCCATAAATTACATCTCAGGTTAGGTGGGATAATTGGCTAGGAAGAAAATGAAATTGAGAATTTGAAAAGAATCCAAAGTGAACTGATGACACAATCCGAGATTCCCTTGGGTTCCAAATCCTTTCATTTGTCTATTTGTGGGCTTTTTTGAAGGCGGTGTACAGTTGAAGCCATGATTTAGCTGCTGTGAGACCTGCTCTGCTGTAAAAGCATTATTTTCTCAGTGAGCAGGGACAACAGTTACAGTGTCGTCTTTTAAGATTCCCTGCACTCCACTTATGGTGGCAAAAGCAGTGCCTTGGCTGTAATCATAAAAGTGATTACAGTTTCATTGCTTTGACATCACGTAGGATGCTTCCTCCATCTGCTGTGGTCAGCATTAAGTAACAGATTTCTCAGTTTCTAGGAAGAGTCTAGCAAACAATCACCTTGCTCCTTCTCTTGCATTTATTCATCACTGCTATGCTGCTATACAGACATATAGTCTGTTTATGATTCAACAATTCAATGGGACATCAAGTAAATAGCAAAGCAAAACTAACTACCGAAAGCACTATAAGGGCCAGAGATTAGCTTGGTTCAAAACAGGTATTCTCCTAGCATTGTTTACAAACAAGTCAGCATTTGAAACAGAAGGCGCAATGTAGTTTGTGCCTTGTTTTGGGCATGCCCGGAAGAAGAAAATTCTGATTTCACATACGGGAAAAGAAATGATGACATTTGAATGAGATCGTTCATACCCCAGAAAAGGTTGCTTTCAAAGGTTGTGGAAGTCCTGTTAGGAAACATGGCTTTACAAGTCCTTTCCACCAGGAGACAACAGCTGCAGAACATCTGGGTGTGCCAGTGTTGAGAGCACCAGCAAAGATCAAAGTGGAGAAGTTGGTGAACAATGGCAGTGGCCTAGGGGAGAGCAAATGGGGTGCTGGCTGTGGGACCAGGGGAGTGCTGACTGATTTAGGAGGCTTGTGATGGTCTGTGCCAGCAAGCAGAGTAGTGCTGTGGCTTGGGCCACTGCGAATACTGGAATTCAGTGGAGTCACTGGGCAGGCTGAGTGTCTGAGCTGCTGGAGGGACCCAGGTTGCCCACATGTAAACATCCAGTCTCACTCTTGCCAGCCACAGAAAGGAGCAGGATGTGGCTGCTGGCGATGCCTGTCATGTATATGTAGTGTAAATGTGTGCTATCCCAGCCTGCTGGGAACACTTCTTCTTTGTGACTGCTTGGGCTGAGGGAGAGAAAGCAGTGGTAGTTTCTGAGGTTTCGAGTTTGCTCGAGTTTCTCAGGCTGTTTCTGGAGCCACCCAGAGTTCTCTTCCTTGAAGCATTTCAATTCCTGGTAATTTTCAAAATTCAAACAGACACAGCCCTAAGCTAGTTGATCTGACTTCAGAGCTATTCTTATGCTGATCTGTTGGATGATATGATCTGATCTTCTGAGATGTCTTCCATCTCAGTTTATGACCTGGTTCTTGTGAAAAGTAGGATCTTTTAGCCTGGAGAAGAGAGGTTTCTGGACAGACAGTATTGTGGCCTTTGAATATGTAAAGAGGGTATAAGACAAATGGAGAAAGACTTTTTAGGAAGGTTTGCAGAGACAGGACAAGGGGCCATGCTTTCAAACTGAGACTAGGTTTAGATTGCTAAAAGGAAAAACTGTTCTACAATGAAGCTGGTGAGACACTCAAACGGGTGTTCCAGAGAAGTTGTGGATGCCTGTCTTGGTTTAATTTTGACTTTCCCAGCCATCGCACCAAATTAATGTCTTCGGTTTGAGTTGCCAATTTAAATAAACTTATTTTTTCTGTTCTGAGACAGAACCAGGAGCAAAAGAGCGAGGTAGGCCTAAAACTTGAGAGAGTATAAAAGAAAATTTATTAACTACACAAACAAAAAGAGAGGAAAAAAAAATTCAAAATAAGATTTTTCAGATCACTCCTTCCCTCCTTCTCCCAATCTTCATAACAACAAAACAAACATATAACAAATACTTCGGTCAGTCCCCAATTTAGTCTTTCTCTGTTCACTTTTGGAGAGAGAAGCCTCTTCTTGTTGAAGTTGTAGGGATTTTTCCCTCAAGAAGGAAAAAGACAGGTCTCTTGTGGTTTTATCCTTCACGATTTGCACCCGCCCGGGAACCTGCAACCGTGACACTCCTCCCAACTCTACAGCCGTCCCAAAGTTGTAGATGTGGGCCATGTCTGTCTCATGGGGTATTACTTTTAAGAATGAAATGTTCGCCAGCAAAGATTCTCTCTGTCTCCTTTCTCTCTGCTCAGGCTTCATCTACAGAAAAGTGAAATCCCCTTCTTTTCTCAGGGCAGATATTCTCAACACAGGTGCTTTGTAGTCAAATCATATATTAAATGGAACATTTCCATCCCCCCATGTCTCTTTCCATGGTTTATAGGAATATTCAGTACATCAGTTCATTCCTACAATTTCACAAAAAGATTTTCAGCCATTTCAGCATCTTCTCATTCTCCTTCCATCTTAAAAACTTAGCTCTTACATCACTGACTTCAGAAATCTTCTTATTCCCTTTCATATTCAAAGGAAAGGCTGGAGGCTTTGCAAATCTTATCTGAACACTAAAGAGTTAAATTTTAACACAACTACTAAAGTTGGGCCAGGCTCAGGCCGCGCTGGGGGGGGGCGGCTGAGGTCTTAATCAGACTTTCTGGGGCTGGGCTGCAGCCCCACACTGCTCATGGCCACCCAGGCAGGCCCGGCCCGTCAGCAGCAGCAAGAGTCGGCCTCCCCTCCCACGCGAGAGCCGCAGGACCATGGAGGAGGAAGCTGTGAAGGTCTTATCACACAACTTTTTCTCCCCCCGGCCATAGGGTCCCCTTGTTGGCAAACAGGGCCCAAGCGGCCTACCGACCCTCCCCCCCCCGCAGGGGGGAGGGGGAAGCTCGGGTTGATGTTACCTGCTCAGCCACAGGAAAGACAAGGAGGCCAAGTTCCGGATTACCTCGTTCAAAATGTGTGTGCACGGAGCGAACTAACTTTCTCTAATTGGCTGTTGCAGGTATCCCAAACGCCACAGAGGACATTCCCTTAGAAAGAACCTCTTCTGAGTTTCTTCTTCCTAAGTCAACCTATCACAATGCCCCATCATTGAGAGTGTTCCTTATCAGTTTGGCTAGTCTTGAGCAATTTGATCGAATGTAAGATCTACCTGGCAAGGAAGTTGGACTAGATGATCTTTAATCACAGACTGTTGTATGATTCCATGAAAGACAGAATGCAATAAAGTTCATATTTCAGATTTTGGCGCAGACATATTTATTATATCTCGCTTTATGCATCATTGCAAGGACAACTTGTTAGCTTCTGAAATGATGAGCTGAGATTGATTTCCTTCCTTAGTTTCATTTTCCCTGTTATTCCTTCCCTCTTGGACTTTTTTTTTCACTAGATTTCCTCTTTCAGTAAACTGCCCTTAAGTATCACTTTCCTCCCCACCTGGCTTTTTTTTCTATTTCAATGACACCTTTTGACTGGTTTGTTTTGGGCCTTTGCTGCTTGAAGTCCAGCAGCCTCCTTGTCTGAGCATTATGGAGCTTTCTTTACAGCTTCATCACTATGCAAAGAGCCATAAATTAATGTGTTCCATCTCACATAGCATCAAGTATCACACTAATATTCCCTCTGCTGAATAGCTGGTTGGCTTACATAGACCAGCCAAATACCAGGAAACCCAGATGGCAGCAATAATCTTGTAGACTACTCAAGCTGTTCATTTAAATTCTGGAGAAGTCACGTGAGGTATCACATTCTCTTGAAAGAAGTGTATATGATCTCGGACATTCTAGAATGGGCTGTTAATATTGTCATGAGTTTCTGGCTAGACTTTTTAGTATGCAAATTCAAATTCAAATGATCTGAAATGCTAGAACTTCAAGAAATTTTTTTTCCCAGAATCAAAGTATGATGGAGTTACACCGGGAGAATCTTAATCTTAGTTATTCTATTCCATCTCACATCATGGCTGGGGGCAGGGAGAAGGGAGTATCTTTGGGGGTGTTCTGGTTTTGGGCAAATTTGGAGGAAAACTTCCAGAAGGAGCCCCCAGACAGCAAACCCCACTACTCCTCCCCCCCCACCACAGGGTTCGGGAAGAATTTCCTCAGAGAAGAGTGGGAGAAAAAACCTGTTTCTTTATTTAACAAGCAAGACACTCCCCAGCACAGGGAAAAAAAACAACACCAGCTGACAAAAAAAAACCTCTTCCACCGTTCTGAAGGGATGACAACCTTAGTTGTTTTGGCGAGTGGTTGCTCAGTTATCAGTCTCCGGCGCAGGGGAATGACTGCTGCAGGTGACAAAGGGTAGACTCCAGGTGTTTCTTGGGGTTTCCCAGGTCCCCGTCCAGAACAGGTTCAGATGGTATCCAGGAGAGGGAGGGGACGGGGTGGAAAAGAAAACAGTCCAGGGAAAAAGTTGGACTGCCTAGCTGAACTAACTAATAAGTAAAAAGCAAGGGCAAAGGGAAGGAAAGAAAAAGAGGCAGAAGCGAGCAAGCAGGCAAGCAAGCAGGCAAGCAAGCAAGCAAGTAAGCAAGCAAGCTGAGCTAAAACCTCTCCTAAACATAGACCATGGGGGAGGTGAGCCGGCTGATAACAAGACAAAACAAAGCTTCACTTTCAGAGTCAGTCCTGGAAGCACAGGACGTAATACCAAGCATAATTAGAACACACGATTGGAGATACAAACACCATAACATCACCTTAGGACATTCCACCCCTTATCTCCATATCGTGAACATACTAAACAGCATGTAAAAATTTCAGTAAGTAGAAATTTCCATTTTTTATTTACTCGGACACACTTTTTTTCATTTTACTTGCTCAAAGTTTTGACATTTACACATTTCCTTTTATTTTACTTGCTTAGACTTTTGACACTTACACATTTTTTTTTTTTTGTTTCATGCTGTTTTACTTTACAATCAGATTTCCTTGAGGTACACATTGTGTTGTTCCATTTTTTTGCATTATTCACCATGTACAATTTGGTTTTTGAGCAAGGACAATTCTACGAATGGGTTTGTCTGTACTCGGGGTAGAACTGATTTAAATTGCCTTTTTTAACAAACTTCTGATATGTGCCACTGGGATTTTGTTTCTATATACTATATTCAGGGACTCAGACTGGGCAGGGTTTGCTTGGTTGGTGGAATTTTGGGTGTTAATTAATTAAGTGGCTTTTGCTAAATGCTGCTCCCAGTTTTTGAAAGATCTCCCACCCAATGTTTTTAAGGTGGTTTTTAATAGTCCATTGTATCTTTCTACTTTCCCTGCAGCTGGTGCATGGTACGGGATATGGTACACTCACTTAATGCCGTGTTCCCTAGCCCAGGTGTTGATAAGGCTATTTTTGAAATGAGTCCCATTGTCTGACTCAATTTTCTTAGGGGTACCATGTCTTCAAAGGACTTGTTTTTTAAGGCTTAGGATGGTGTTACGGGCTGTAGCGTGAGACACAGGGTAGGTTTTTAACTATCCAGTGGTGGCTTTTATTATGGTGAGTATGTAGCGCTTGCCTTGGCGTGTCTGGGGCAGTGTGATGTAATTAATTTGCCAGGTCTTTCCATACTTGTACTTGGACCACCGCCCCCCATACCAGAGGGGCTTTACCCGCTTGGCTTGTTTGATGGCAGTGCACATTTTACAATTATGGATAATTTGAGAAATATTGTTTATGGTTAGATTTATTCTTTGGTTTTGTGCTCACTTATAGGTGGCATTTTTATTTTGGTGGCTTGAGGCATTATGGGTCTATTGTGTTAGGAACAACTTTTCTTTGTGTTCCTAATTAAGGTCTATTTTTGACACCCTTATTTTTGCAGCTTGATCTATTTGTTGATTGTTTTGTTGCTTTTTATTAGCCTTACTTTTGGGAACATGGGTATTTACATGGCGAACCTTCATAGGTAGTTTTTTTAACCGGGTAGCGATATTTTTCTATTTTTTGGCAGCCCAAATTGTTTTTTTTTTACTTTGTCAGTTAGCTTCTTTTCATTTTTCCAACTATTTTCACAGAGCATTGGCTACTATTTATGAATTGGTATAAAGGTAAAGCTTTGGCCACTTTTTTTTTGTAATGTTTAAGGCTAGTTGAATCGCTTTGAGTTTAGCAAGTTGATTGGATTTACTTTTTTCTTCAGTGGCTTTTGTTACTCGTTGTGTGGGGTTTTATACAGCTGCTTTCTATTTTTGATTCATTTCTACAATGCGACAGGAACTATTGGTGAATAGAGTATAGTGTGGTTTTTTTGTTGGCAGTTGGTTATATGGTGGAGCTTTTTCAGTCCGTGTCACTGGTTCTTGTTCTTCATTTGTGACACCAAAACTTTTATTTTTAGGTTAATTTGTAATTACTTTCAAAATTCCCGGGCGATTCAGTTTTTTAATCTGGGCGTGTTGTGTAATGAGGGTAATTTACTTGTTCTATGTAGCACTGCTGGCATGGTGGGTGGAGGGAACCTTTTCCTTGAACATTCACCTCAGTATCGGTAGTCGGGGTGCTAGAAGGAGTTGTGTTTTTGTGCCAACCACCTCTGAGGTTGCTTGGACTTTTTCATAGGTGGCTAAGATTTTTTTTTTTTGTTGGGGTGTAGTTAGCTTCAGACTCTTTGTAGCTTTGACTTTAAAATTTTAATGGTTGGCCTCGAGTTTTACCAGGCACCTTCTGCCACAGGTTCTAGGACAGACCATGGTTTTCGGTTGTAGAGTAGAGTACGTTTTTTAAATTTGGCCCCGTCCTGACTGGGCCAAGGGCTACTGCATGAGTAATTTCTTGCTATATTTGGGCAAAAGTTTGTTGTTGCTTAGGGCTCCAATGGAAATTGGTTTTTTTGCAGGTAACCGGGTAAAGAGGGCTCACGATTTGACTGTACTCAGGAATGTGTATTTTCTAAAAACTTATGGCGTTTAAGAAAGCTTGTGTTTCTTTTTTGTTGGTTGGTGGGGACATAGTTGTGATTTTGTTGATGACATCAGTAGGAATTTGACGCTGTCCATTTTGCCACTTCACTTCCAGGAACTGGATTTTTCGAGCAGGTTTCTTAACTTTTCTTGATGGCGAAGCCGGCTTCCAGGAGGATTCGGATGATTTTCTTTCCTTTTTTGAACACTTCTGTTGCTGTGTTTTCTCACACAATGATATTATTAATATATTGTAAATGTTTTGGAGCTTTATCTTTTTTTAGTGTAGTCTGGATTAGTCCATGGTAGATGGTAGGACTGTGCTTTAACTCCTGGGGCAGTCGATTCCAGGTGTATTATACTCTTTTCTATGTGAAAGCAAATTGAGGCTTGTATTTTGTTGTCAGAGGAATGGAGAAAAATGTATTGGCAATATTGATAGTGGTGTACCACTTTGCTGCCTTGGACTCCAGCTCGTATTGCAGTTCCAGCATGTTCGGCACAGTAGCACTTAGTGGTGGAGTCACTTTATTTAATGCACGATAGTTTACGGTGAATTTTATTTTTTCTTTAGATTTATGCACAGGCCAAATGGGGTTGTTGAAGGGTGAGTGGGTTTTGTTGACTACTTTTTGGCTTTTTAGTTTATGGATTATTTTATGGATGGGAACCACAGTATTTTGAGTTGTTTTGTATTGTCAGCGATGTACTATGGAAGTGGCAATTGGTATCTTTTGTTTTTTTTCTTTTAGAAGTCTTACTGTACTTGGATTTTTAGACAGTCCAGACAAGGTGTTTAATTGTTGGATGCCTTTTGTTACTACAGCTGCTATCCCAAATGTCTACTTGAATTCTTTTGGATTTTTAAAATACCCCCTTCGGAGGTAATTTATGCCCAAAATGCATGGGGCCTCTGGGCCAGTCACAATAGGATGTTTTTTCCATTCATGTCCAGTCAAGCTCACATTAGCTTTTATTAAGGTAAAGTCCTGTGATTCACTTGTTACATTAGCAATAGAAACAGATTCTGCCCCCACATATCTTGATGGGACTAATGTGCATTGGGCACCAGTATTAACTAAAGTTTTATACTTTTGTGGTTTCGATGTGCCAGGCCAACGAATTTACACAGTTCAGAAAACACGATTTTCCCTCGCCTCTCCCTGGCTAGAGGCAGGGTCCTTCTAATCTTGTTTATCCTTCTTTCCTTGGTCGATGACAGGATCATGTGACAGGGATCCCAAATGCCTGGCTTCAGTGCCGTCCAGAATTGTAGCCTCGCCTGCAGCATCCCAAAGACGGACCAACCAACTAATTATAGACTCATCAGGTTGTCGGGTGTAATCCTTCCTCAGGCCATGGAGGTCCTTTAGGGAAAAAGACTTAATATTGGCCTCTGATTTTGTACCAGTTGCTTTGACTCCTGGTTTTATGTCAGGAGGCATTGAGGGTCCTTCTCCTGCATCATCATCATCGTCATCCACTGGTCGATCAGTCTTGTCTGTGCACTTTCCACTTCTCGTGCTGGTAGCAACAGCCATTGGTTGAGGCTTACTGAGTGGTTTAGCTGCTGGCTTAGGCTCACTGTCTGGTGTAGTTGTTGGCCTCGAGCCTGGGGTGTTGGCTGCAGCCTGAGTGACTGGGATAGTGGCTGATTTATCTGCCTGTCCCCCTTCCTCTGTCTGCTGCCCTACAGTATCTAGCAGGGTACGGTAAGCATATGCCAGGGCCCAGCTCACTGCAATGATCTTCTTCTCCTTAGAATTACCATGGCACTTCTCTTTCAGGTACTTTGCCACCTCAGCTGGGTTCTGAATTTGTTCACATGGAAAATCCCAGGATGTAGGGTCAGAAAATTCCTTTAAGATTTGGCCCATATCCTCCCATTTCCCACACCACTCAGGATTCCTCACGCCTGGCTCTACTCTGGGGTCAGGGGTCTCAGCCCCTCTAGAAATCTCAGCTCTCATTCTAGAGAAACTACAAACTGTATAGAGAAAGCTTACCATATTAAATACCAGAAAGATGGTCTCTTTAACATTTAGGGGAAACTGAACATTCTCTAATAAGGATGTAACAAATTCAGAGGAGAAGAAGGAAAACAAAGGCTGAAAAGCCTCATCCCCTGCTTCTCCTCTAACAAACTGAGTACACAACCACAACCAAGAACCATACATTCCTGGAACAGACTCCAGCACCTTTATAAATCTCCTGCAGGCCAATAAAACCAAGCCCAGCCCGATGGATATTTTGGTCAATGCCCCTCTGCTACAGAAACTACGTATTACGGACAATACCGGAGCTATTTCTGGATAAGCAAATAAACCTAGGGACTACAGAGGTATTAAGACCTCAAAAAACCCTAGGGAACAAAAACCCATGCAGGCCTCCACCCCAAAAGACATGAATTCCAACAACATAGCCAATAACTGCTTTATACCAACACAAAATAATCTGAACCAAATTATTATTAGAACAGGGTTTTTTTCCCACTTTCTCAAGCCCCACGTTGGGCGCCAATATATATTTGTCCTGGTTTTGGCCAAATTTGGAGGAAAACTTCCAGAAGGAGCCCCCAGACAGCAAACCCCACTACTCCTCCCCCCCCACCACAGGGTTCGGGAAGAATTTCCTCAGAGAAGAGTGGGAGAAAAAACCTGTTTCTTTATTTAACAAGCAAGACACTCCCCAGCACAGGGAAAAAAAACAACACCAGCTGACAAAAAAACTCTTCCACCGTTCTGAAGGGATGACAACCTTAGTTGTTTTGGCGAGTGGTTGCTCAGTTATCAGTCTCCGGCGCAGGGGAATGACTGCTGCAGGTGACAGAATGCAGACTCCCGGTGTTTCTTGGGGTTTCCCAGGTCCCCGTGCAGAACAGGTTCAGATGGTATCCAGGAGAGGGAGGGGACGGGGTGGAAAAGAAAACAGTCCAGGGAAAAAGTTGGACTGCCTAGCTGAACTAACTAATAAGTAAAAAGCAAGGGCAAAGCGAAGGAAAGAAAAAGAGGCAGAAGCGAGCAAGCAGGCAAGCAAGCAGGCAAGCAAGCAAGCAAGTAAGCAAGCAAGCTGAGCTAAAACCTCTCCTAAACATAGACCATGGGGGAGGTGAGCCGGCTGATAACAAGACAAAACAAAGCTTCACTTTCAGAGTCAGTCCTGGAAGCACAGGACGTAATACCAAACATAATCAGGACACACGATTGGAGATACAAACACCATAACATCACCCTAGGACAGGGGGACAATGGGTTCCGGTGTAGTCAGTAAGCGGGGAAGAGGAGCCTTCAGGTATTGTCTGTTGTTGGGGGGGAGTCATGTGAACTCTTCCTTTCTTGTACCCTGCCACTAGTATTGTTGCTAAAATTGTTTGTTTTCTCATCCAAGTGACAAAATCAGCACACTTAATGAGGGATGAAGAGGGAGCAGCGACCTGAGAACAGGAGGAAGAAGAAGCAGAGCCTGCTGTCCTCCAGAAGAAAAAAACACTACCAGCCAACTTTGCATCATCTGTGAACTTCCTGGGTGTGTACTCTATCCCCTTGTCCAGATCACTGATAAAGATATTAAACAGGACTGGGCCCAAGACTGAGCCTTGGGGACCAGCTCGATGAACTCTATTTCCCACCACTCTGTGGGCCTGGCCATCACCAAGGTTGTCACCCAGCAAACAGCCCACCCATCCAAACTATAAGCAGAAAATTTCCTCAGGAGAATGATGTGAGACTCATTGCAAAAAGGATCAGGGAGATGCCTAGGAAGAGTCTCAGGTGAATCCAGGAGACTATAGTGGAGGACTATTCAGTTTTCCAATTAATTTGCTTAAAAAACTCGACAAAACCATAATAAAAAAACAAACAAACAAACAAACAAAAAAAGCAGACCAAACAAACACACAAAAAACCCCAACCAACAATTCCCAAAGAGACAAAAAAGGCCACAAAAAAAAGCCTACAAAAAACCACCCATACTGGAAAAAAACACCAAACCCAACACATCAAATATGAGGGTGAAGGTTTTTAGTAACTATAAAAATAACAAAACAAAACAAAAAAACCCCAGAAAGTCACATTTCTAAAGGTGCTGTCCCAGCCTCTTCTCTCAGCAGGGAGGACATCCTGAAGTGGAGCCAGTTGGAAGAAAGTGGCAAAGGGCAGCACCTGGGCCATTGTCACAGGACGGCCCTGTGGCTGCCCCATTGCCAAAACCTGGACACATAAATCAAACACAGGTATGCACATGTGCTCAGACACAGCAAAAATATATTTGTCTGAAAAGAATACTGGTCCATTTATATCACTGGAAAGAGCATAATGCCTCGTGTCAGCTTTCTTTTCAGTCATTACAAATGTTTCGAAAATATAGGAGTGAAGAAAATGAAAATATCCAAGATCGACATGAGGACCAATAACAAAGATTCCATTTTTGAAACTGCATTGGGAATCCTCTGCAGAAATTGACTCAGAGCTCTAAGATTTACAAAAAAGACCAAGAGTATTGGAGTCAATACAACACAGTGTCTGGAGACTTCAGATGGTTGCCTTGATTTTTCCAATATGATGAAGCACCTTAGCAACTACAGCTGCCAGTTTTCTCAGGGCCCTGACATGCCTCTGGGTGGGTCCCATGGTCTTGCATGCTCAGGTTCCTCAAGTGGTCTGAAAGCTGACCTGCTACTATGGCTTAGAATCAAGTCCACCAGTCCAATAACCTGAGAGATATGGAAATAGTGACTGGCAGTAAAAATTGAGACCAACACTTGTTGAGTACTTCAGCCTTCTCCTTGTCTGTTGTCACTAGTCCTGTCCGGCTTATGGGGATGGGGGGGAATAGGGGAGTTGTGATAGGTTTCTTTTCATCTTCCTTTTCCCACTGAAATACCTATAGGTGCCTTTGTTATTCTTATTTTTGACATGCTTTTCCAAATTCAGCTTCAACTGAGCCTTTGCTATACTGATCCCATCCTCACACACTCATGTGTTACCACTGTATTTTTCCCATGATTTGTCTCGCTGTGTATTGTCTGCTTATTACCTACTTGCATCACATCTATTAATTTTCAATAACCTTCTGGCTTTAACTTGTTTTAAAAAAAAAACGTTTTGAACATTTTCACCTCAGAAATTCACATGGGAAACACAAAATACCCAAAATTGACCCCGAAGTCCCCCCTGGGATGCCCAGCACTCACCTGACAACTCCCAGAATTCCACAAATTCACCCCAAAATTCACGGAGGACCACCAAATCCCAGGGCTTCACCCCAAAATCCCCCCTGCAACCCCCAAAATCCCTCAAATCACCCCCAAGAAACAGTCCTTCGAACACCTCCCAAATTCACCCAAAAATGTCTCCAATCCCCCTCAAAACCCACGCAGTTTCCCCCAAATACACCAAATTCACTCTAAGACCCAGCTGGGACTCCCAAAAATCACCAAAATTCCCCGGAATATCCACCTGCATCCCCCCAAATGCATCCCAAAACTCTCGCACGACTCCCAAATGCACACCTGGATACACCAAAATCGCCAGAATTCACACCAAAATCCGCCTGGCATCCCCAAAACTCTTTTGAGAAACCTAAAATTCACATGTATAGCCTAAAATTCACCAAATTCCCCACAAAAATCCCCTGAGATCCCTAGAATTCCTCAAATTCCCCCTAAAATTTAGCTGGGACTCCCCACATTCCACAAATTCACCCCTGTTCTGGGGTACCATGCAAAAATGTGTATACTATCACGATCTGTTAAAATGTGGGGGGGGTGGTGATCATTATCTCTGTGGGAGATATCCTCTGCTGATGTGCCATCTGATAAGATCAGGGGGATGATCATGGTTATCTTTTCACAACCCATCCTTCCTCCAGAAGACAGATTCTGTTAATGGGCCATTAAGTCCTATTGTGTGACTGATAAGATTGCATCATCCCATTGGGAGATGCTCCAGCCAGGGGGAGGAGCCAAACATTTCCTACCTAGATAAAAACTGAGATTTGGAACACTAAGGCAGTCCTTTCCACTGGATCCCAGAGGAAGTCGGACCTTTTTCCACATCATCGCTGGATCTTCAGAGGAAAACTACACCTTCTACAGGAGCACTGCTTCAACTGAACCACATCTGTCATTCAGGAGGACTGCAGCCACCATTTATACAGACTGCTACCAACACCCTGACTGACAGGGTGTCACGTTGTATTTCTGACTTTGTTGGCGGTTTTTCTTTTACATTATTGCATGTATTTTATTTTTTCTCTTTTCTCCTATAAAATTGTATGACTGACTTGGAGTCTCGCACTGGTTTTACTTTCAAACCAACACAACCCCATACCTCGCTACCCGGGATTCCCCAAAATTCCAAAAACTCTCCCCCAAAATCAACCTGGGACCCCTCAAAACTCACCTGAATCTCCCCAAACACCCCCGCCCCAAATTCACCTGGGAACCCCCAAATCCCCAGAATTCAACCCAAAAATCACCTGGGACCACAAAAACCTCCAAATTCGCTCCAAAATGATTGGCAACTTCACACACTCCATTTTCCCACAAAAGGATCTAGAGCCCTGTGCGCTTCGTATACAAACTAAATGGAAAAAACCTTTGTATTCATTCACTGCAAAAAGACTTCCTATTCCTCCTTCTTTTGGGCGAAACTGCCTTCACTTTCAAACTTATTCTCTTGCTCACTTACGTGCATAATGCTTAGTCCCTGTTCTGCATGCTCATTTTCTTCACTTTTACAGGGAATCCTCTCCTCATCTTCTACTTCCTCTGCTTCTTACATTTCCTGCGCCTAGATCACGTTTCTCTGTTAGATTTGTTTCTCCAGCTGATTTTTGACAACTGCCCTTATCTTGTGGCACCGCTCGCACGACAGAGGTGATTGTCCTGCTCTGCTCTGGGCTGGGACTGTGCTTTCTTCAAGCCCTGGGGGCAATTTTGGATGCCACAACGTCAGAAAGACCTCAGGCTATTGGAGAAATGTCCAAAGGAGGGACACAGAGATAGCGAAGGGGCTGGAGGGGAAGCCATACAAAGAGTGGCTGAGGGCATTTGGTTCAGCTGCAGAGAGGACACTGAGCTCACGCCTCACTTGGGACCTCTCAGCTCCTCTCAAGGGCAGTACAAGGACAGCTTTGCTCTCTGCTCTCTGCGATCAGGGACAGGAGCCAAGGGAATGCCAGGAGCTGTGTCAGGGGACTATTAGGCTGGCTATCAGGGAAAGGTTTTTTTCCTCAGAGGCTGGTCAGGCACTGAATAGGTTCTCCAGGCAATGGGCACAGCCCCAAGGCTGCCAGAGATCCAGGAGCATTTGGCCAATGCTCTCAGGGATGCAGAGGGTGGGACTGTTGGAGTGTCTGTGCAGGGCCAGGAGTTGGACTTTGACGATCCCTAGGGGTCCCTTCCGACTCAGGAAACTCTTACCATTTTCCCCTCTTTCCTCTCCTTGCACAATGCTCTCAGCTTACTGTTCCACCGTATGTTCCACTTCTGAAACCTCCGCTACTTCTTTCCAGTTCAAGCACAGTTCTACTGGTTATAGTCCAAAGATATACAGATTGAAATACAACCAAAAAGAAACACCGGTTTGGAATGTCGTGGTCTTATTTGGATCTCGAACTATGAAGTCGATTGTGCCTTGCTAGTTCTAAAAGCAAAACAACAACACAAAACACAAACCACACCGTTTTAACATAGGGATTTGCTTTCTTCAAAGAAATCAATATCCCTTCTCAAAATGGATCTATTTCAGTAAGAGATCATCTTGAATAGATCACTTACTATCTAAAGAACCTGGAACACTCAAATCCGTAATGATAAACCTGTTACCTTGTCGTTTTCTGTTCCAAAGGCAAATAAATTTGCTCAAGTGCTGTTTGTAACAAGGACAGAGTTGAAAGTGTGGCTCTGAGAAATGTTTTGGTTTCCCTCTCCTATCTCTATCAAAAGCACTTTCTTCAATGGTTGAAACAATACTTGATATAGTCTGAATTTTAAAGGTCATGAATATTTTCTCAAAAGTCAAAAATTAATATAGCAGTCAGGTTTTAAACCAACAGGAATTTTTGTTTTACCTATTTGAAGATTTCCTTCACACTAAAATGCTGGCTGCTGGATACCTAGAAGGAATCAATTCCCACAAAATGCTTCCGGGTAAGGCATTACGTCATCCATTCCAATTTGCTTCAGTGTCCCGTTCCTGTCCAATTGAAGGTCCCTGTTTAAGAGACTCAAGTACGGAGAGAAATAAAATTAAATATGACTACAGTGCCTTTAAATCTAAATCGAACTTCCTGATCAAGCTTGTAGAGAGCCTGGTGCAGGAATGGCTGGAAGAAAAAGGCCATAGTCAGATCAACTTGGTGAGGCTAGCAAAGTGGGCCTCAGTCTCAGGGATACAGTGTCCTTGAGATAAGGAAGGCACGTAGAATTGAGAAAAACATGAATGCCGAAGTGCTTAGCTAAGCCACACATCTAGACCAATGAGGAGCTAAGATTTTGCACTATGCATGAGCTAATTAAGCATTGTATTTAATCGCCACTCTGCGTATCAATAAACGAGACTTTGCTGATGACCATATGGTGTCCGCGTCTCCCTTCTCCGACAAATGGTGAACCCCGACGTCCCTCCGTCGCTGAAAAGAAAACGGGGGAGAACGCGCCACGGTCGGTGAAGTAGAGTTGGGGCCTGCTGCAACCGGGTCGGTGTCAAACGACGTAGGGAAGACACCCCCAGGAGCTACAAAGGTGGTCCTGGGCCATACGTGCTGCCGAAGCCGGAGAGTTGCAACAGCGCTGACGACAAAAAATGGACAGGCAAGCAGCATATAATTTATTTATAGTACATATAGATAAGTTAGGGTTAAAAGAGATTAATCCCAGGAAGGACATACCGGGGTTGTTAGCCTGGGGTTATGCTAAAGGTTTATTCTCTAATCCTCACACCGTGCATGATTTAAATGAGTGGCGTAAGTTAGGGGATGCACTGTGGGAGGCGGTATTAGAGGATGATAAAACGGCAAAAAAGCTGGGAAAGATCTGGCGAGTAGTTCACAACGCACTGCTAAAGCAGCAGGCGGAGAGAAGGGCAGCTCGGGAGGCAGTAGAGGCATATAAAAGAAATGCTCAGTATGGCGATAATGAGCCCCGAGCACCCAGCACGACCAGAGTAGAAATACCTGTCGCTGGGGGGGCGGCAGGAATGACGGACATGGCCAGCTGCGCTTGGCCCTCGGCACCCCCCTTAGAAGAGCTTGAGGAGGATTCCGCCGCGGCGGCGGAGACAATTGCAGAAGGCGGAGTAACCCCGCCTTCCGAGGGCGAAGGGCCCCAGACCAGCGGCGAAAAATCCCCTTGCCGGTCTGAGCCTAGCGTCCCTAAGCCTGCCGCGCAGCCAGACCCTGTCCCTAGGGCGGAAAGCGACCTGTGGGAGGAGATGGCAAGACGGCGGGGGGAGGCGTGGAGTATGCTAGCCAGACACGGCTTGGAGACTGGGGACGAGGGCGCTGTTGACGCAGCGAAAGCCTGGGCTTTTCCCGTCACGTATACACAGGGAATAAATCAACAGGGACAAGCCGTCCAAGTGGGAGCGTATTCGCCTCCCGACTGGAAGCTGCTAGCCCAACTGAGACAGACAGTGAGTCAGTTTGGTTTCCGGAGTGAGCCAGCTAAGCAGATGCTAGATTTCTTGTTTGATACATACCTGCTGTTGCCAAATGATATGAGAAGTATAGTAAAGCTGATTTTCACGCAACATCAGCAGTTGCTATTTAACGCCCACTGGCAGGCTCTTGTTCAGGAGTCAGTTGCAGTACAGAGGGGCCCGGGAGATCCGTTAGCTGGAATTACCATAGACGAACTAATGGGATTGGGTCAATACCGCAGGACAGAGGCTCAAATGATTTCGGGACCCGACAAGGTTAGGGAAGCCATGCGTCTAGTAAGGAGTGCCATCGGTCAGGTCAAAGATAGCTCAGGCATACCCATGTATATGGGGATAAAACAGGGAAGAAATGAATCCTTTGGGGACTTTGTAGATAAAGCTGCTGCTGCTATTGAAAAGGCAGGAGTCCCAGAGTATATGAGAGGGGCGATGCTAAAGCAATGTGCGTTGCAGAATAGCAATGAGGCAACAAAAAGGGTATTATCAACTTTGGGGGCCAATTGGACGATAGAAGAGGCATTGGAAAGGATGGCTCTACAGCCGACAGGGGCGCAGATTTTCTTAGTTAATGCACTAAAAGAATTAGGCTTGGGGCTACAAAAGCAAGCCGAGTCCACACAGTCACAGGTGCTAGCCGCTCTTGCTCCGCTCCGTGCTTCTACAGCAGCCCCGGCCACATCGAGCGACCACCGGCCTCCTTCGGCGCGATGCTATAGATGCGGAAGCGGAGGCCACTTCCGACGAGACTGCCGAGCCTCAGAAGTGTGGTGCCAAAACTGCCAGAACAACACGCACAACACGTCAGCTTGCCGCCGCAAGTCGGAAAACTCCCGGCGGAGCGCGCCCGGCAGCCGCGCCCGGACACAAGTAGCCGCCGTGACATCAGCGCCATCTCCTGTCTACAACCAGCCACAACAGGGAGCCTGGGACTCGACCTGGCAGCCGCAGTAAAAACATCTTTGATGACAGCTCGCCCCGTCAAAGTCCCAACTGGAGTTTATGGCCCGATAAATATCAAAGGACAAGCTCATGGAGGACTAATAGTGGGACGCTCGTCGAGCTCCATTGTAGGGCTGTTTGTGCTTCCAGGCGTCATTGATGCAGACTACACCGGGGAAATACAAATAATGGTATATACTCCTTTCCCTCCTGTTACGATTGAAAAGGGCCAGCGTGTTGCTCAATTTATTCCACTTCCACAGTTGAGCCGGGGTGTTCAACCACAAAGACAAACCCCACGTGGAGACCAAGGATTCGGATCATCAGGTATTGCTATGCTCACAATGGATCTCCATAACAGACCCAAAAAGAAGGTGAAACTAACCTATGCAGGACAGACAATAGAAATGATGGGACTCCTAGACACTGGGGCAGATACCAGCATTGTCTCTCCAGAAAAATGGCCCCACAACTGGCCATCGCTGCAGACCACGGATACTGTGACGGGCGTCGGAGGGTTCACCCTCGCCAGAAAAACTCCTCCAGTAAGGGTCACTATAGATGGGCAAGATTTGGTGACTGTGTTGTCCGTAGTTGCATTACCGCCATCGGTACATTGCTTGATTGGAAGGGACATCTTGGCTCAGATGGGGGTCGTTTTATCCAACGAGCACCCTTTGGAGTAATTGCCATTGCTTGGACTTTCCCGATCCCAATCACCTGGACTACCAATGAACCGGTAATGGTTAAGCAATGGCCTCTAAAAAGGGAAAGTCTAATACAAGCACATCAACTCGTAAAGGAACAATTCCAACAAGGACATTTGAAACTCTCGACAAGCCCATGGAACACGCCAATTTTTGTGATCAAAAAGAAGTCAGGAAAATATCGTCTTCTGCACGATTTAAGAGCAGTAAATGATCAGATGGAGGCGATGGGGGCATTACAGCCAGGCCTCCCCAACCCAGCAATGCTCCCACAGCATTGGCCTCTTCTGATCATTGATCTAAAGGACTGTTTCTTCACTATAGCCTTACACCCTCAAGATAATAAAAGATTTGCGTTCACCCTACCAGCAATAAACAGAGAAGAACCTGATAAACGGTATGAATGGACTGTTCTTCCACAAGGAATGAAGAACTCGCCTACCCTGTGCCAACTGTATGTTGATGCCGCATTACAACCATTGAGGATACAGTGGCCCAACACAATTATTTATCATTATATGGATGATATCCTCTTTGCTCAAGAATCAGCATTTACAGACACTCAGATGCAGGAGATTCAAAGCGCCCTAGCAAAGGCATCCCTCATAATAGCTCAAGAAAAAATACAGCGATCCACACCATGGAGGTACCTGGGGTGGTCTATCACAGGCCAGATCGTACGGCCGCAGAAGCTCCAGCTTGCAACAAAGATCACCACTCTAAATGAGGCACAGCGACTGCTAGGAGATCTGCAATGGCTCAAGCCGATTGTTGGGATACCCAACTCCTTGCTAGACTCCCTCAGGCCACTACTTAAAGGAACTGACCCAACCGCACCCGTAACCGTGACCCCGCAACAACATGAAGCCCTCAAGGGTATTATACGCTGCATCGATGAGGGGTTTGTCTCCCGCCGAGATATCTCCTCGCCCATCGATCTTACCATCTGGAGTACTGCCAACCACCTACTCGGTGCACTCACACAGCTACAAAAGAAAACGCGGGAGACACGGGTACTAGAATGGATAACCCCACCTTTACAAGCAAAAAGGACAATCAGCACAAAAATTGAACAGGTAGCTACCCTGATTCGAAAGGGTCGCGTAAGGATCATGGAAATCACCGGAACGAGCCCAACAACAATTTATCTGCCCATGAAAAAGGAGGACTTAGATTGGTACCTCCTCAATTCAGGAGATCTACAAACGGCCTTGCTGGAAGTCGGAGCAGCCATCCACACCGGACCGCTGATGCCACGTCACCTTCAGTGGCTAGGAAATTGGGACTGGATAGCGAAGCCACTACGATCGGAGCAGCCGATAGCGGGCGCCACCACAGCCTTCACGGATGCCGGGAAAAAGACGAGAAGAGCAGCGATCACCTGGAAAGAAGGCCCTCGGTGGAGGAATAAAACAATAGATGCAGCCCCAGAGGACAGCTTACAAACATTGGAATTGCTTGCCGTTGTGTGGGCACTAAGTGAACTGCAAGGGCCTTTGAATGTGGTCACTGACTCATTTTATGTAGCAGGAGTAGCACAGAGAATTGAGGACGCCTCTGTGAAAGAGGTGCAGAACAAGAGACTCTATGAACTCTTGCTGCAGCTAAAGCGAGCAGTAGGAGCAAGGTTCAAGCCTTATTGTATAATACACGTCAGGAGTCATAAGTGGGACGTAGGCTTGGAAGAAGGCAACGCCAGGGCGGATAGACTGGTTATGAATGTAGCTGATGACAGGGGGATTGAAGCAAGGGAGTCACACACACAATTTCACCAAAATGCTAAAGGATTGGTGCGTGAGTTCAAAATAGGCATACAGGAGGCAAAGGCAATAGTGAGAGCCTGCCCCACCTGCAGTCATCACAATAGTGGGGTAGGCCTTGGGTGTGGGGTAAATCCTCGAGGTCTGGAGAGTAATGAAATTTGGCAAATGGACATCACACATGTGGCAGAGTTTAGTAGACTCAAATATGTGCACGTTACCATAGACACTTATAGTAAGTATATCTGGGCCACAGCACAGACAGGGGAAAAGGCAATCCATGTAATTAGACACCTGACAAGTTGCTTTGCAGTTATGGGAACGCCTAGGGAGGTAAAGACCGACAACGGACCTGCATATGTCAGTGGGAAAGTAAGTCAGTTTATGAGACTCTGGGGAATCAGACATATTACAGGAGTACCACACTCACCCACGGGACAGGCCATAGTAGAAAGGGCCAATGGTACACTCAAGCTATATCTACTCAAACACAAATCCATAGACGATCCGCAAGAAAGACTAGCTAAAGCTCTTTATGTAATGAATTACTTGTGTGTGTTTGGGGATGAATCTGAGCCGCCTGCAATCAGGCATAGAAGGAAAAGGGAAGGTAACAGAGGAGAGCACATGAAGGCATGGGTAAAGTACCGGGATCCAAAAACAGGAATATGGAATGGCCCAGCGGAAGTGGTATATTGGAGGAGAGGCTATGTTTGTGTTTCTACCCCCACAGGAACACTTTGGGTCCCTGCTAGGTGGGTGAAGCCCATTCTAGATGACCGAACTGGTGGAAAGATTCCTGAGGAGGCGGCTGGCTCCAGTCGACCAAGAACGGATCCAGCAGAGGTTGACGGTGACCTTACGGCCCTATTTACAGAAGTTGGGACGCTATAACAGCGCTGCCCGTGAGGCACTAAGGCAGCCACCACCGAATTGGGCTGATTGGATTGAGAGCCACGCCCACCAAGAAGAACAACCTCTCAGCAGCCGTCCTTGTTGTGCGTGTGGAAGGTCATGGTGTGAAGCCTGGGTAGCCCTAAAGTGCGGGGGCTGTGGGGACTGCTCGTAGGTGGAACAGAGAGCAGTGTTTAGTTTGTGGTGCTGGAGGTGTCAAAGTGACGACCTAAGAAATTCAAATTGGGGTCGGGCCCTAGAAAAAGAAGCAGGAGTGCCATATGCCCAGGTACGAAACCTATACGAGACACCAGAACAGCTCCTGTTAGCTTGGGCCCGGTGGGAACTTACCAACTGGATTAAGAGGCAGCACATCTATGCAAATTCGCACATTATCGCTGCAAGATGCAGACATAAAGTCCCACACCTGCCTTGGCCTCGGGTAGGACCAGTTAAGCCCGGTACAGACCCAGAGGAAGTATTAAATCAGAGTATAGAAAAGGTGAAACAACTGCAGATAACAAGGAGCAATACAAGGCGTAAAAAGAATAGGCCGCCAAAGAAATCAAAATGATGATCATTACACTGCTTATGCTTGCTAACTTTGCTCGCACAAAATCTTTTCCAATGCAGCATGCGCCTCGGGAAAACGTATGGGTAACATTCGCTAACATAACAAAGCAAGAATCAATCTGCTTAAGTCTAGGGGGAGTACAAAATCCTTTTAAAACCTGCCTAGTAAGGTTACCAGTATGGTTGCAAGGAGTTCGAGGGAATGTGCTACATGAATTTATCTGACCACTCTGAGTCCATCCACAAAAAGATACAAAACATGCAGCAGAAATTACACAACCTAAAAGAAGAAGATGGTTGGGGCATTGACGAGTGGTTAAAAAGCCTAGGTCTTGGGGGATGGATTCGAACCGTTATTAAGTATGCTATTATGGTGTTAGATATATTCTTGTACTTAGCTTTATTGCTACCTTGCTTGATAACTTGCTTACAAAATTTTATTCAAAAAACTGTTAGCAAAGCTTGGCATGCCACTCTTTTAGCTCAAAAAGAAAACGGGGGAAGTGTAGAGAGCCTGGTGCAGGAATGGCTGGAAGAAAAAGGCCATAGTCAGATCAACTTGGTGAGGCTAGCAAAGTGGGCCTCAGTCTCAGGGATACAGTGTCCTTGAGATAAGGAAGGCACGTAGAATTGAGAAAAACATGAATGCCGAAGTGCTTAGCTAAGCCACACATCTAGACCAATGAGGAGCTAAGATTTTGCACTATGCATGAGCTAATTAAGCATTGTATTTAATCGCCACTCTGCGTATCAATAAACGAGACTTTGCTGATGACCATATGGTGTCCGCGTCTCCCTTCTCCGACACAAGCTCATAAAACCTTTAGGCTAAATGTTGCCATTGATCTGTTTCTAATGAACACAATCACGTCCTGGCTTGTTAGAGATTAGCTCATTACAAAGAAAGAAATGCACAGAAGTTAAAATATTTCCAAAGAAGCATTTGACATCCTTCCTTTTGAATGGGGAACCATTCAAACACTGCTTACATAAGAGGTCAAATTACTGTCTTCCATGTTAGTTCTGCACTGGGCTCAGCGGACCCTTTCTGGTTTATTTGCCTTTGACTTGGACATAAAGCTGAGTCTTGATTCAAGAAAAATCAATATTCACACTTGTTTTCATTTACACGGACATTGGCTTGGTCTCCTAAACAAAGAGAATGATGGGGAATTTATGTGGGTGTTCAGATAGGTAACATTCTCTTTCCGCAACCTGGCATTGTATTTTCACTTGGTCTGTTACCTCTGGCTTTGTTTTAACGGCTCAAATTATTAGGAAGAGTATCAAACCTCCAGCTCTAACCACAGTGCCACTGCGAGGTGTGTGAAGGTATGTGCATCTGCCCCTCAGGTCCATACTGCTCTTCTAATGTGCCTCTGATCGAGCAGGTAGGAAAGACCTCCTGGGTGTGTGAACAGTGCTGCTTCCTCTATGGCTTCAGAGCTGCTGCTAAGATCTTCAGGAAGGAGAGCGGTATTGTACCAATTTTTAGATGGTTTTTAAAGTTGCAAGTGCTTGGCTATCTTAAACTTCTGAGTTCCTAGAACTTTGAATGAAATCAAATCTATGAGTGAAGTGATGATGGTGCAGACCAACTTCTGATTCCGGTGATCCAAGAATCTGCACTACTCCTTTTACCTTCTGAATAAGGCATGGATGTGATGGTATGCACAGTAATACTGATGTGCTATGGTTTTTGAATGATAGCAGTCTTCCTTTGTCCCATTCCTAAACCGTGGGCATTATTTGCCTTAACCTTGTTCAGTAGGGACATTATTCTATATTCTTACATGAAGTGGAAAGCACTCTTTTTCCATACCTTCACACAACAGCATTAAAACAAGGCCTAAGTAGTACAACCAATGTTCAAAGATGCTCTACCTTTTAATTTGTCGATAAAAAATTCATACCTTGTTCTAATTTGTTCTCAAGAAGAAAGGGTGTTCTCCAAATACTCCCTCAGGTCTTCCTCACAGCTCACCGTTTTCCTTTTTTCTAAAATTGTATCCAGATCACTTTCATTATCTAAGGCCACATAAAAAAGCTAATAAAAATGGTTTCTTAGATACTAAAATCTCCCCAACTATTTAGGATTCAAGGAAGTTAATTATGCACATATATCCTACACCCAGGAGAGAAAGCTACCTCAGCAAAACTCATCACCTATGAAAATCTTCCTAGATATGAACACCTCTGACACTGCCACCCAAGTTGCTTGTTGAAACAATGAGAACCTCACATCCAATCAGACTCTAGACCTGCACAAGATCTCGTAATAGCAACTTGCAGCCCCTTTCTACAGAAAGCAGCAGTGATCTCTATCACTGTTGCCATAGCAAGAATAAGACAGGACTGTCTATTCAGCCTGAATCAAGCAGTTAGCAAAAATGCACCTGACAGAATGAAACTGAAGAGTAGAAATTCCCATCTAAAAGTCAAAGATTACATTTTTAATTTTATATTAGGTATTTGGAATTTCAGAGGGCTCTTTGCATTAACAAGTCTGGTCTTTATAGCACACCCTTGTTTCTATATTTCTTCCTGTTTTATGGCCATTAAGCCGTCTCCTTAAAATCACTCCAAAGAAAAACATTCAAGTGAACAAGTTCTTTCTAAACTGCTGGAAGGTGAAATGAATGAGTAAGAGGATATGTAACATGATAAAAGGCTGCCTGGAATTTTACGACTGGTATCCAACATGGCGTCTTCTATCTGGAGAGTAAAAAAAATCAGTCTCTAAGTAAACTGCTAAGAATGTGGATTATCAAAACTTCTGTTTATTCTGGCACCACAAAGCACCAAATCACATTCTATAATTTATCCCTTTAGAAACAACTGCCCGACTTTTTTAATGTATCGAAAAGATTGGAAGACATTTGGGAGATCATTTCCAGCTATTCCTAAAGTCTGATCTTAAGCAGGCTGGGCCATACGTCATTCATCGCTATCATATGTATTTCAGATAGAGATGATCATAAAAATATAATCCATTTATATTACAAATAATAAACACAAGAATTATGATCACTTCCACATGAAACTCTTCCACACCAAACTGTTTCTTTGGAGTATTTTGTCACACTATGGACCTCTTTCTAAGGTGACATCAATAACCTACCACGCAGAAAAAAGCATTCCAGGTGGGAGCACAGGAAGAACAGACTAATCCCAAGGAGTAATGAAAAGATATGTCATCAAATAAAAGAAACGTACATCTGTTGTGTTGCGTTGTTTAATATTAATATTCCTTCTGTGTTGATGGCTGGTCCCAGTTTCGTTCCCCTAAGTACATAATGTTTTTTCCCTTTCCCACCTCTTCCCTTGTCAGTCATCCTAAACCCCTCCCCTTTATCTGGAACCTTCCCTGTCCCTCACCCTAAACCCTGCTCCACTGGATGTCAATCCTTTGTAGCCCCTCCCTTTGTTCTAGAAGTTTCTGTGTCAAGCATTCCCTCTTGTATTCATGATTGGTTATATTGTATGTATCCCCACCCTTGGTTTACCTTTATTGGCCCAGTTTACCCCTTTCCCCGCCTTCTGTACCTCCCCCTATTAACCGTTATTGGACAGAGTTTTGTGCCCTCCCCTTGCTCCTCCCCCGTACTTAAGCCTGTGTAGAACCCCTCAAACTGCCTTTTGCGGTTCCCTCTCCCAACCTCCTGACCTGATACCTCTTCCTTCAATAAATCCCTTCCCCCAGAAAGGTAAAAGGTCTCTCCTGCGGCTCTTTGTCCCTCCCTGACGACTCGCCCAGGCGTAGCTGTTGATACGCCTCTTCTGCGGCTCCCAGAGTGGTGCCGGGGAGGGGCCACTCAGCGACACAAGCTTCCCGGAGCTAGCCAGTAGCCCAGGTGAGGTGGGCAGTAGGTGGAAGAAACGTCATACATCCACGGACTCCACTTCTTCTTCAAACCTACATTTTAGTTTCTCAGTCATCTGAAGCATGTTGGAGTGCACAACTTCAGCATCTTCTGCTGTGCAAATGTTCATATCCAACAGGGTCATCTGAAGGAAAAGAAGAACAAATTATTGACATGCACAGAAGTAATACTGTGTGGCTTTCAGAGAGCCTGGCTAAACGTAGTGTTTCTTTTCTTGTGATGGACAGAGATAGATTCAGCCTCCTACATGCCATATTCGATTAGTAAACAATACCATCTGGTTGGACACAAAGGGAGAAATTGAGGCAGAGGTGGAATTTCTTTCCCAAGATAAGACAGATTTAGTACAAGGGCTGAGGCCCCTTGCATCTTCCACATTCACGTAGGACAGCACTCCCTTCATTACCGGCATTTGTTACGGCTTTTCCACATTTCAAGTACAAATACCAACTACTACTGTGAAACCAAATGGATGGCTCACTTTTTGAACAGAGTAAGGCAGAGGTTAAAAAGGAATTCCACTTGTTATCTCAATGGTTGGTGCATCCTCAGACGCATTTTACTATAATGACACATTGGACCAAGGCTATCATAGCCAAAAGCTGTGGCACTCAACTTGCACATCTGCCCTTTCTCCTGACATTTGCCCTCGACCAGCTCATAGTGGATGCTCATTTTCTCCACACACTCCACATTAGGGCTGCCTGAATGCTATGGAACAGACCACAGTCAAAATTCCCATCATTTATAGTGCAATGTGACATGGAAACATGACAGAGGCCATGTGCTGAATCTCAGCACACGGAACAGATGCCAACAGTGCCTACAAACCTTTGCCTACAGACACCAGACACTACCAGCCAAAGAAATCAAGACATTTTCATACACAGCTCTTGATCATTATGCTTCAAAGTAGCAAGGTACTTACAATCGCTACCAACTTCTTTTCTACCATACAGGCAACAAACATCCCAACAGGATGTGCTCTGGAGCAAGAGAAGGCAGACACAGAGAGGGAAGGCATGCTGCAAGGACACAGAGAAAGGAAGTATCTCCAACACTTCCCCTCTTCTTCTCATACTTCCCCTCTTCTTCTGCAAGAGTTAAAAAGGAGTATTTTTGTATGCTTGAGAAGGGATCCATGTCAAAATTAACTTGTGATTTCCCCCAGATTCATTCTAACCAAGCCAGTTCCTGCTAGATCTCACCATTCACAGGTGTTTGTACTGGCCAAAGGAAAGCCATGCCACAGGCAGCTTCTTTGGCTCTTACTGCCACCTCCAAGCAACTGAGAAGGGATGTGGGAACACACGGAACAAAGAATAGAGCAAACATGCACTCTCAAAGCAACTGTCTGCCTCATCGTTGCCCGGGAGAAAAGAAAATATTGCTTGAATTCCAGACTGGTCTCAGGATTTCGCAACCTACTAAAACTTTTGTTCCAATTCTCCAGAGTTCTGCACCATTCGCTTCCATCAGATTTGGCACGTGTTGGAGGCAACAAGGTGCTATCAAATTAGGAAACAAGAGTCAGGTATCCTAAAATACAAACCACTCAGTACTCCAAATATAAAATTATGAATCAGAATATCCATACTACTGGGCTTTCTTTTATTTACAGCCATCTTGGCAATGAAAATAAAACTAAGATTGTGATTGTTCAAGGCCAAGTGTTCACTGCCTGATAAGAAACTAACTGTCATCTACCTTGTTCCTACATCCACCGTAAAAAACCTCCCTGAAAAGATCGTAATGCATTGCACCCACTCCAATGCGTCTTGTGTTCAGGATGGATATTCAAACGTAGCAACGTTCGATTTCTATCCAAACTCCTCTCTTAATTTATTAGGCAAATAAAATCCCACGCCATGGAGAAAAAATGCCTTGACAAAAGCACCAAGTTCTAGCTCTCCACCCATCTTTGCCCATTTCTACTATGTTTCAAGATTTACTTCTCCATTCCTCCATTTTTAGAGCCTGATCGCCACCTATTAAGTGTAGCTGGGGGACTGAAAATCAAGAATGCATTTTCTCCATTCAAAAGAGCTGTACAGAAATAGATGCAGTCCCTGCCTTACTGCTGCATTTAGCAATCACACATTGACAGGAAGCAAAGTGCATTTTGGAGCCAAGTCCTTCATTAACTCCAGCAACAATTGTTTTCCTTTATGCTACACCCTCTTTTGCCATACCCGATATATTGTAAAACCTTCAGTCTCTGTTCACTGAGTACCAGCTGCTCCTTTATCAACTTTTCCATTTCCATATTCACAGTTGGGGGATTCTGTATTTCTTTACTTGCCATAAATTCTCTGCAGGATGGAAAGTAGATATGTAGAATTGAATCACATGATATATGTGATATCATTCGTGTTATCACGTTGAAAGAAAAAATGATCAAGTATTACTTTGATAGAAACCAAAAGTGAACACTAGCCACTTTGTGTTGCTCATTGTCCAAAAGAAGACTGCCACATTTCTGACCTGAATCTCTGAACTACACACTTCTTTGGCATGAGCTTCCAGTTCTTGACTCTCCCTTGCCATTACAGTTGATGCCATTTTTCTTTCTCAAGCTCTGATTTCATTCGATTCAAGAGTAGCTTGGCAGTTGCCCTCTCATTATCCAGCAGTGCTCTGTTTATATTCTGTGTATTGAAAAATAAAACCAGAAGTAGAAGCAGCATACAACATGCAAAAACAAACAAAAAATTGTCTCTTCGACAGAAAATGAGGGGAGAAAAGAGCACAAATGATAACCAATACCCTGCCAATTAGAAATTTCTTCTATATTTCAGTGTTTGATAGGCATAAAAATTGATTTTCATTTGGGGAAAGAAAGACATTCTAGGAATATTCAGACTGCTATCTTGCCCCAGGTAAAACATTTACCATAGCCTTAGTGTTAATGAGCTTGTGAACATCAGCTGCCAAGAGGAAGGACATTTCCTCCAGTTTCACAGAATACTTGGTCAGTACATCTGCTATCTGTGCAATCAAAGAATACAGAAAAGAAACAACAATGAAAAGTAGAACTCAAATATCAATATCCCAAGTTCAAATCTACATGAACAAGACAATTTTTCCATTCAAGTGAATTCGATTTAATTAATTCATTAACTACGTAAGTATCATTCTCACGTTCAAGAATAGAATTCAAAGAATCAACGTTGCTTCTTCTGAGACATTGAAGCCTCAGTAGATCCCAACTTCAAATCTATTAGGACGACATGAAAGCAATATCTGCTACTTTTAGTACATGTAAACTACAAAGACATCTAGAACAGCTCTAAAAGATGAACAAACCCATGAACTTTGAAGGAGACGCTAGCAAGAAATGTGGAAATAAGCTTTATCTGCCCAGTGCTTTTCCCAAAAGCTTGGGCGCTCCTTGGCATCAGTGAGAGTCTCTGTCTCATTATTCAGCAGCTGGCTTAGGGTAAAAAAGGATGCATGCAATCACTTCATTCCTGTTCATGACATAAACTTACTGCATCATCACGGAAGCCATTTACTTGGAAATATAGCCAAAAAAATAGGTGTCAGACTGGGTACATAGCTAGATTGCTATGACCAAAACCAATTTCTTTTTAACAGGAAAGCCATACAATATGCCTGCCATGGCAAATATTAGTCTACTAGCCCTGTGCTTCAACGGGCAGTGAGCTGTTCGTTACACCAAATTTGCGTTGGGCAAGGAGACAGTCTATTTATTACAAGCCCCTAGTTCTAGAACCAAGAATTCAGGAGTTGCTCATTCCCAATGAAAATCTGTCCATTTCATACCTGTGGGGTTTTATGCTTCTGTTCTTTACCTGTCTTGAGTGTGGCTTTCTGGTGAAGTCACTGATGGGTGTTTTTCCAACACATTTCTGCTGATTACATGGAAATTGCATGGCATCAGCAGACACCTCTGAATGTCTCTTTAAAGTATGCTTTTTACTCTTCTTAGAGGACCTTGTCTTCTTCTTTCCTTCACCCAAAAGGTGGGCTAAGTGAGCATTCAAAGAACCATCATCTCAACAATTAGAATTCTTTCAAACACCTGAATGGGGAACAGCAACAAAAAAAATTTAAAAAAAACTAGTACGCAAAAGACAGCAGAAGAGAAAGGTAAAATAATGAATCCTACATGCCACATGCATAACTCTCTTCATTCAAGGCTATTTTCAAAGTGAGAAAAACAAAAAAGATCATCTTTTCCTCAGAGAGGAAAAGTAGATTAACTGGATTGTGTTGCCTTGCTTACAGTTACCAGAAAAGTCAACAGCAGAGTCGAAAACTCCTGAAGCTGGGTAACTACACCTCTAAATGTTTTACTACTGTGTTATGATTCTGTCTTCAGTTAATAGAACCTGATATACAACAAAGAGATGGGAGCACATGGAGATGCATTGGAGAGCCCACGCTGGAGGTAACACATTCATTTTTTACTCAAACAAATCCAAATTAGAAATGTTGAAAATGACCTGGGGCCATTTCAACAGCCAGCAAACTGACTAACACAACCAACCTTTGGCTTTTATTCCATCCTTTGCTTGTTTTACCTGGGCCTTGAAGATCTGTCTGCAGCCTTCCTCTCTGCAAATATATCACAGTCGTCCTATTGAGAAGCCATGGCTCATCACAGCTGCTTGGCCAGGCCTGCTTCCAGAAGAACTAGCAACTACAAGCTGGGAGCCAAGAGATACAACACTTCACTTGGAAAAGGGCCTTCCATGAATCCTAGAATCCCAGAATGGTTTGGACTGGAAGCGACCTTAGAGATGATAGATTATCTTCTTCCCACATCCTGACATGGGCAGGGACACTTTTCCACTAGTCCAGGTTGCTCCATGTCCACTCCAGCCTGGCCCTGGACACTTCCTGCCTTGGGGTCCCTTACAGCCTCTTTGAGCAACATATGCCAGGCCTCAGCACCCACACAAGGAAGAATTCCTTTCCAATATCCCATCTACCCCAGCCCTCTGGCAATTTGAAGCTATTCCCCCTTGTCCTGCGAGTCCAGACCCTTTTCCAAAGTCCCTCCCCAGCTATCTTGGAGCCCCAGCAGGCACTGCAAGGGGCTTGAAGGTCTCCCTGGAACCTTCTGTTCTCCAGATTGGACAACCTCAGCTCTTCCAGTCTGTCCTAGAGCAGAGGAGCTCCAGCTTTCAAAGCAGCTTAGCAGCCTCCTCCCCGTGAAACTCGACGCCACCGCTGGCCATCCGTGCCCTATGGATATCGCTTCCAGTGTCGCTCGGGGTCACTCCTGGCTCTCTCCCTGCCCCCCATGGGGCCTGCGGAGATTCCGCTCGGATGCCACTCTTGCCGCTGTCAGACCAACGGAGGGCGGGGTGCCAGCCCAGCCTCATCCACAATCCACAGTGTCCTCGGCAGCAGCTGCGGGCTCATGGCGACCCACACACCCGGAAGCAGAGCTCCGGAACAGAGGATCATAGCCCCACATTTGTGCTCATCTTTGCACAAGGCAGGCCAGACTTTCCAGGCCCGGACGTTTCTGTTCAGCACGAGAATGAGAATACACCAGCGCCATGGGGGAGGAAACCTCTAAAGACTCCCTCATACGTGGTCTCTCAACTTAATGCCCAAGCACTTGCCATTCCTGAGGCTACACTTACGCCTTTTTTACCTTGTGAGTTAGAAATGCCATTGTCTGGTGTGCAGCTAAAGGCGCAGCAAAGGCAGGCCAGGCCAAAAAGCTGGGGCAGTGCCCTTCCTCACACCTTCGCTGTGGTGTACGCCATGCAGCTAGAGTGAAGCCAGAAGGACCTGATGAAGAAGAAGGCATTCTTAAAGTAGCCCTCTGTCAGCAGCCCTAAAAGGGTGCATAACACACGGCGTCTCGCTGCCCTCCATTCTACATACTTGCAGCTCCCTTTTCCGATTTGCAAAAGTTGCTGCCAGAGCAGAGTGGGCCAGATTGAAGAGGCAGTGCCTAGGTTCACCTTCTACTTATTGCACGTAAGGCACATCCAGCTCCTCTCTGCACTCTGTATTTCCCTTCTCCGCGGCACGTACCCTGGTGCTGTGTGCAATTCGGCGCCTAGAAGTGACTGCCAATGTTTCCACAGCGGGCTGCAAGGGAACCAAGGAGCACCACAAGCAGCAGTGTTGAGGCTTTTTCTCAGCCCTAAAAATAGGGTCTTCACCTTTTCCACCGGCCTAGCTCTGATGTTAGGATGAAGCCTCCTGGGCCCTTGCCTCATGGACCTAAATAAGATTACAAAAGAGGCTCTTTTCCCTGATGAAGTTGCAGGGTTTATTTCTCCTGGGTAGTGAGGAAAAGAGGGAGAAAGAGAGGGAGAAAGAGACAGAGGTCAGGGGGTACAGATCTTTTCTAGGGTCTGAAAAGGGGTGTGGCGAGAAATTGGATCCCAGCCAGACCTGTATGGCTAGGAGGGGAGAGGGACCAAGCTACAGGGCATAGCAGGGGTCACAGAATGTGCCATTTACAATGCACCTAGGAAATGCAATATCTCCCCATTTTTTGTTTTACAAAGTTGAAAGAAGGATATTAGTTTCATTTAAATTATGACTTTTCACACCACCCTGTGAATCCCCAGCCTTTAAACAGTCCATTGAACCAATCTTCAGATTAGGGTAGCATGGATGTTAGGAGCTTTGGAGGTCAGGTCCATACAGCAAAGTCCTTCAAATTCCTGGTACTCATGTCCGTGCAGTAGTAGGAGAAAATCTATGCCCACACGATTCTGGCGTGTGTGGGCCAGGTTCATCTAGATGTTTTGACATGGCTGAAGGACGATTCATGCAGCTGCTAAACTGTTCAGTGTTAACACGAAGACAACTTGGATGGGGTTCCTCACAGGACTTAGAGAAGGGAAGCTTTTCTCTAAAAGGAAAGACAAACATTGTAAAACCTATTAAAAGTTTCTATCTGCTGGAATGTCATCCTCTATGAGGATTTCTTTTTCTTTTTTTCTGGGGGTGTCTTCTTTTTGAAGCCACAGCCACCTGCTCCTTGCTCCCCTCCGTTGGAGCAGGATGTCTGGGAACATATGGTTTCACCCACTTTTGGGGAATCCACCGAGGGCCTGAGGGAGTGGATACGCACACATAGCCACGCCCCCAGGTAACGAGCTCATAGGGACCTTTGATTTCCCAGGTTTCTGGGTGCTTAATCAAGACTGGAGGATGTTGGGATAACTTGAATTGTTTACCACTGTTAAAGTGACTGTACCACAGGTGGACTCATGTTCTCAAATGAACAATTCAGGAAATTGATAGTAAACATGGCTTTGCAGGGCTTCTGCTGTGGAGACATCCACGCAGTTGAACTGCTCTGTGTAGCCAAAACCTGCTTGAGCATCTGATTGGCTCTCTCTACTACACCTTGGCCTGTGGGGGAGTGGGAGGTGCCAGTTTTATATCCCACTCCCCACTCCTGGATGAGTTCCAGGAACTCCTTGGACTTAAGCGCTCCGCCCTGATCAGTTAAGATTTCCTTAGGGATCCCCAATACTGAAAAGGCTTGCCCTAGGTGTTTTTTGGCATGCATTGCCCTTTCTCCTGCGTGGGCAGAGGCATAGACTGCGCCTGAATATGTGTCAATGCTAACATGCACATATTTGAGGCGACCGAAACTAGGAATGTGTGTGATGTCTGTCTGCCATACCTCACAACTGCCAAGACCTCGGGGGTTAACCCCCATGACTATTGATGGCATGGTGTGAAGCTGACAGTTGGGACAGGTGGCCACAATGGCTCGAGCCTGACTCGGTGTTAGCTGGAACTGACGCATTAGGCCTGGTGCATTTTGGTGATACTGCTGGTGGCTCAGCTTTGCCTGTTGGAAGATGTCAGTAACGTGTGCTTTCTCTGCTGGGGTTGCAAGGGAGTCTGCATGACAGTTCCCTTCTGCAATTTCACCTGGCAAATCTGTGTGTGACCTCACATGCATCACATAGAACGGGTGTTCTCTATGAGAAATCAAATAAATTAGTTTGGAAAGCAACCTGAAAAGCTGCTCATTCTCGATGTCTCTGAGCACTGCCTGCTCCGCTCTGGACACTACCCCCAGTACATAGGCTGAGTCTGTTATCAAGTTGATTGGCTCTGAGAACTTCTCAAAGGCTCTTACAACTGCTGCCAGTTCAGCTATATGGGGTGATCCTTCCACAAACTCAACATCAGCCTCCCAATGCTGAGTCTTGGGATTTTTCCAAGTCATCACCTAATTGTGGGACCCCCCAGATGCATCCGTGAACACTGTGAGATCTTTGAGTTTTCTCCGACTCCTCTCGAGGAATGAGGTGGAATTCCTCATTGAACAGCTTGTGAGAGGGGGCATGGACTGATATTTGTCCTCTGAAGGTGTCCAGGGCTAATTGGAGACTGGCATTGCTCTGGAGCAAGTGCTCAAACATCTCCTTAGTCAATCTGTCAGGAGAGTTCCTCCCCTCCTCAGACAGTTTTACTGGGAGGTGAATATACGTGAAGTCACAACCAGCGAGTTCATACAGTCTCATCCTTGCTTTCTGAACCAGCTGAGCTATTAACTCTTGTGGCTAATGATAGTTTTGGATCTTTGGTGGGAGAGGAAGACCAACTCTATGATTAAGAGTGACTCTCTCTGCTCCTTGATCCATTGGACTATTAACCTGTGTAAGTGTGGCAGTTTTCCTAGGGCAATGAATTTGAAGGGCAGCTCGGGCTGGTAACGGTGAGCTTGCCTCTCTCCTAAAGTCTTTTGTACATTTTCGATTGCCATCTTTGCCTCTGGGGTCAGTTCCCTGGGAGAAAGCAGCTCTCTCTCCCCCTTCAATAAATTGAAGAGAGGTTCTAGGTCCTCATTAGTGAGGCCTAGCCAGGGCCTAACCCAATTCAATGACCCACACAGGGAATGGAGATCTGCTAAGGTTTTTGGATTACAATTAATTTCCAATTTCTGTGGAACATTGGTCCGTGCAGTAATTTCCAAGCCCAGGTACTTCCAAGGTGGCATCCTTTGGACTTTGTCCTCCTGCAATTCAAATACAGCAGAGGTTAAAACTTTAACCACTAGGTCAAGTGTGTCTTGGAGTTGAGAGTTATCAGGGGCACACACAAGCACATCATCCATGTAATGAAGGATGATGGCCTCCCCTCTCTGGGCACGCACCTGGGACAGCAATGAGGCCACATGCCACTGGCAGATGGAGGGACTACATTTTAATCCCTGGGGCAAAACCATCCAGTGGTAACGCTTCATTGGGGCTTCTTGATTGATGGTAGGTACGGAGAAGGCGAACCGTGGGGCATCTTCTGGGTGTAGGGGAATGTGGAAGAAACAGTCCTTGATGTCTAGAACAGCCAATTGCCAATCTCTGGGAAGCATTGTTGGAGAAGGCATTCCAGGTTGGAGAGACCCCATGTCCTCAATTTCTTTGTTTATTTCCCGGAGGTCATGGAGCAGCCTCCACTTGTCCTTCCCCAGCTTCTTTACCACAAAACCCGGAAAATTCCAAGCACTTGTGTTCTCCTCTATGTGGCCTTTAGCCAATTGCTCCTCCACAAGCTCCTCAAGCGCCCTGAGCTTCTCCTTACTCATCGGCCACTGTGCTACCCACTTTGGGGTATCATCTAGCCATTTCAACTTTTGGGTAGGGCTCTGTACAGTGGCCGCCTCTAAAAATCCCGAGGAGTCTTAGGAATAATCAATTTCACCCCCCACTGGGACATGGTGTCTCTCCCCCATAGAGGGCATTTATAGTCTGTAACAAATGGGCGGATGCTAGCCAATTTTCCATCCGGCCCCTCAATTTGCACCATGCTTTTTGATATTTTTGCCAATTTTACTCCTCCTACACCTTGGATTCTGCCTGCCACAGGCTGAAGTTCCCAATGTGACGGCCACATCCTTTTGGGCATGATAGTCACATCAGCACCTGTGTCCAGTACCCCCTCCACATGGAGGTGATTTGATCCACGGGTTAGGTTGCATGCCAGAGAAGGTTTGTCCTCACCCACCACTTCTGCCCAGTAGACTTCAGGTGATTTTTCATCTGCTGGGACCTCCAATGGAACAGGAATGGCCTGGGCAAGGATTTGTCCCTCAACCAGGTAATATGGTGGTAGAGGACATCGTGCCAGGAGAATGAGGCCAGTTATGCTTCCCTTGATGGTCATGGGAGCCACCTCAGTCTCTGGGGGTGTGTGTGCTGTATCCCCGACAACAAAGTACTCACTGTCCAGTTTCATGTGTTTTAACGTCACGTCCTGTGTACTGTTAGGTAAGTCCACTGTAATGACTGTCCAATCAGGTGACCTGAAATGAAAACCTTTGGTAGTCACATGCCTAAAACGGCCTAGTGGCTTCCAAACCTTGTTAATTGAATATTTAATATTTTCATTGCCATGCATCCCCACACCCTCTGTCCCATCCTCCCCCTTTTTGTTTATTAAGAGAGAGTCTTTTGGGAGTTTGGAGCCCGCAGCAGTTATAGCCGAGCGCGCTATTGTGTTAATGGCAGGTACGCTCTTTAAAGCTAGTTTTTTTTTTTGTTGGTGTTCTTCTGTTTCTGGTTGTGTGGACGGTCACTGGCTGCTTGCACTGGAAGCAGAGGATGTGCTGCAGCTGCTCTGGTGACATTGGTTGCTTCTTGGCTTCTGGTGTTACAGTTGCCATGGTCTTTGGGTGTGCCAGTCCTGGATTTCTCTCGTGTCCACTGAGCAGTTCTGCTTTCCTGACGCAGGTTTCTATCATCTGTGCTAAGCTAGGTGCTGGCTCTAGGGGAAGGCGAAGAATAACCCTGCGGCAGGTAGGTAGCCTGCGCAACCTTTCCTCCCAAGAGCACAGCTGGGCCGGCGAAATGCCACCAGTGAGACCTCCCCGCTGAGCTCCGGGAACCCACCGTCTGCGAAAGGAGGCTTCCACTCACCTTTTTTTACTTGCAGGCAGAGGCGTCTGTCTAACTGTAGTGTTTCTACATCCAGAACCAACCTCCCTGGGCTTCTGACAGGCTCCCGGTTCATGCTTAAAAGCCTTCAAACTGCACAAAATGCAGCTAAAAGAAATTTAAGCTAGTTGATCAGCCCCAAGGCTTCTCGAATCCCGAAAATAGGAGTCACAGTCGGACGTGGGGTGCTCTGTAGAGACCATCCAAGTTGGGGCGCCAACTGAGGCTTTTTCTCGGCCCTAAAAATGGGGTCTTCACCTTTTCCTCGAGTCTAGATCAGGCGTTAGGACGAAGCCTCCTGGGCCCTTGCCTCATGGACCTAAATAAAATAACAAAAGAGGCTCCCAGCCAGCCCTGTATGGCCAGGAGGGGAGAGGGACCAAGCTACAGGGCATAGCAGGGGTCACAGAATGTACCATTTACAATGCACCTAGGAAATGCAACACAATGCTTCAGCTTGCTCCTTTCGACTGCTAGGGTCATGTCGGAAGGCAAGCGAGAGGCAGCCACCTTCCTCTCCTAGTAGCCTGTAAGGTGCTGCACACAAGCACGGTACTTTTGCAGCTTCGATCACCGCCCTCGCCCACACCTGGTGCCGCTTTCACTCCACGGCTGCCAGAAGTTGCTGAAGCAGCGCCACACAGCCAGCAGTGTGCCGGCAGCCAAGAGCTCGAGAACGCTGCTTCTGCCGAAGCTCGCCTAGGGCTTGCACCTTTGTTCTCAGAGCTCCATGCAACAGTCTGCCTCTCTCGCAGTTCGAATGGAAATCGAAAGCTTTTCTCCTACACCCTTCACAGAGATTTGTTGCCAGGACGAGAAGGTCTTGTGGCCGGAGCTCTCCCCCACCGCGAGGAAGCTACTATTAGCACCGCATTGCAGGGGCACTTCTCGCTCCTTGACTACGTGCTCAGGGCTCTCCAAATTCGCTGCTAGCTCCATGGTCCTTCTCAGCTGCAAGTAGCAGCGCTCACAGTACATAGAGCTTCGCATGGACCGAAGACTTGGAGGGACATATCACACACGAAAATGTGCCATGGCAGAGACGTTCTACACTGAGTAGAGACAGGGACAGACAGAGAGTTCTACACTGCCCCTTCTTGTCGGCCATCTTGTGCACCTGCTGCCTCAGCTGAGACGAATCGTTCCATGAATTACCAGTGAGAACGCCTCTCCAGGCACATTGCACTGAGTGACAGCTCCCTAGGGACATTTGGATGTAAAACTTTTTCCACCTACAAAAATGCACGGGTAAGTCCTAAAAGTTTTGGTTTTATTAAGGATAGTTACGTCCAAGTATTGCTCTTCTAAACACCCTTGGTTTCAGTCTGGAATTAACTGCTGCTTTCTGTCTTTTTGCCTAGTGGCAATCTAATTCTAAGGTAACTAGATGTGTTGGAAATCCATAAATTACATCTTAGGTTCAGTGGGATAATTGGCTCGGAAGACAATGGAATTGAGAATTTGGAAAGAATCCAAAGTGAGCTGATGCCACCATCCGAGATTCCCTTGGGTTCCAAATCCTTTCATTTGTGTTTTTGTGGGCTTTTTTGAAGGCGTGTATCGTTGAATCCATGATTTAGCTGTGGTGAGACCTGCTCCGCTGTAAAAGCATTATTTTCTCAGTGAGCATGGACAACAGTTACAGTGTTGTCTTTAAATATTCCCTGCACTCCACTTATGGTGGCAAAAGCAGTGCCTTGACTGTAATCATAAAAGTGATTACAGTCTGATTGCTTTGACATCATGTAGGAAGCTTCCTCCATCTGCTGTGGTCAGCATTAAGTAACAGATTTCTCAGTTTCTAGGAAGAGTCTAGCAAACAATCACCTTGCTCCTTCTCTTGCATTTATTCATCACTGCTATGCTGCTATACAGACATATAGTCTGTTTATGATTCAACAATTCAATGGGACATCAAGTAAATAGCAAAGCAAAACTAACTACCGAAAGCACTATAAGGGCCAGAGATTAGCTTGGTTCAAAACAGGTATTCTCCTAGCATTGTTTACAAACAAGTCAGCATTTGAAACAGAAGGCGCAATGTAGTTTGTGCCTTGTTTTGGGCATGCCCGGAAGAAGGAAATTCTGATTTCACATATGGGAAAAGAAATGTTGATATTTGAATGAGATTCTTCATACCCCAGAAAAAGTTGCTTTGAAAGGTTGTGGAAGTCCTGTTAGGAAACATGGCTTTACAAGTCCTTTCCACCAGGAGACAACAGCTGCAGAACATCTGGGTGTGCCAGTGTTGAGAGCACCAGCAAAGATCAAAGTGGAGAAGTTGGTGAACAATGGCAGTGGCCTAGGGGAGAGCAAATGGGGTGCTGGCTGTGGGACCAGGGGAGTCCTGACTGATTTAGGAGGTGTGTGATGGTCTGTGCCAGCAAGCGGAGCAGTGCTGTGGCCTTGGGACACTGCGAATACTGGAATTCAGTGTGGTCACTGGGCAGGCTGAGTGTCTGAGCTGCTGGAGGGACCCAGTTTGCCCACATGTAAACATCCAGTCTCACTCTTGCCAGCCACAGAAAGGAGCAGGATGTGGCTGCTGGCGATGCCTGTCATGTATATGTAGTGTATATGTGTGCTCTCTCAAGCTGCTGGGAACACTTCTTCTTTGTGACTGCTTGGGCTGAGGGAGAGAAAGCAGTGGTAGTTTCTGAGGTTTTGAGTTTGCTCGAGTTTCTCAGGCTGTTTCTGGAGCCACCCAGAGTTCTCTTCCTTGAAGCATTTCAATTCCTGGTAATTTTCAAAATTCAAACAGACACAGCCCTAAGCTAGTTGATCTGACTTCAGAGCTATTCTTACGCTGAGCTGTTGTATGATCTGATCTCCTGAGATGCCTTCCATCTCAGTTTATGACCTGGTTCTTGTGAAAAGTAGGATCTTTTAGCCTGGAGAAGTGAAGTTTCTGGAGAGACAGTATGGTGGCCTTTGAATATGTAAAGAGGGTATAAGACAAATGGAGAAAGACTTTTTAGGAAGGTTTGCAGAGACAGGACAAGGGGCCATGCTTTCAAACTGAGACTAGGTTTAGATTGGCTAAAAGGACAACTTTTCTACACTGAAGCTGGTGAGACACTCAAACGGGTGTTCCAGAGAAGTTGTGGATGCCCCATCATTAAGAGTGCTCCTTATCAGTTTGGCTAGTCTTGAGCAATTTGATCGACTGTAAGATCTGCCTGGCAAGGAAGTTGGACTAGATGATCTTTAATCACAGACTGTTGTACGATTCCATGAAAGACAAAATGCAATAAAGTTCATATTTCAGATTTTGGCGCAGACATTATTTATTATTTCTCACTTTATGCATCATTGCAATCACTAGATTTCCTCTTTGAGTAAACTGCCCTTAAGTATCACTTTGCTCCCCACCTGGCTTTTTTTTTTTCAATGACACATTTTCACTGGTTCATTTTGGGCCTTTGCTGCTTGAAGTCCAGCAGCCTCCTTGTCTGAGCATTATGGAGCTTTCTTTACAGCTTCATCACTATGCAGAAAGCCATAAATTACTGTGTTCCATCTCACATACCATCAAGTATCACACTAATATTCCCTCTGCTGAATAGCTGGTTGGCTTACATAGACCAGCCAAATACCAGGAAATCCAGATGGCAGCAAGAATCTTGTAGACTACTCAAGCTGTTCATTGAAATTCTAGAGAAGTCCCGTGAGGTATCACATTCTCTTGAAAGAAGTGTATATCATCTCTGACATTCTAGAATGGGCTACTAATATTGTCATGAGTTTCTGGCTAGACTTTTTAGTATGCAAATTCAAATTCAAATAATCTAAAATGATAGAACTTCAAGAAATTTTTTTTCCCAGAATCGAAGTATGACGGAGTTACATAGGGAGAATCTTAATCTTAGTTATTCTATTCCATCTCACATCACTGCTGGGGGCAGGGAGAAGGGAGTATCTTTGGGGGACAGTGGCTTCCGGTGTAGTCAGTAAGCTGGGCAGAGGAGCCATCAGGTATTGTCTGTTGTTGGGGGGGAATCCATGTGAACTCTTCCTTTCTTATTCCCTGCCTCTAGTATTGTTGCTAAAATTGTTTTTCTCATCCAAGTGACAAAATCAGCACACTTAATGAGGGATGAAAAGGATCAGCGACCTCAGAAGAGAAGGAAGAAGAAGCAGAGCCTGCTGTCCTCCAGAAGAAATAAACACTACCAGCCAACTTTGCATCATCTGTGAACTTCCTGGGCATGTACTCTATCCCCTTGTCCAGATCACTGATAAAGATATTAAACAGGACTGGGCCCAAGACTGAACATTGGGGACCAACTGGATAAACTCTATTTCCCACCACTCTGTGGGCCTGGCCATCACCCAGTTTGTCAGCAAGCAAACAGCCCACCCACCCAAACCATAAGCAGACAGTTTCTTCAGGAGAATGATGTGAGACTCATTGCAAAAAGGATCAGGGAGATGCCTAGGAAGAGTCTCAGGTGAATCCAGGAGAGTATAGTGGAGGACTATTCAGTTTTCCAATCAATTTGCTTAAAAAACTCTCTAAAACCGTAATAAAAAGACAAACAAACAAACAAACAAAAAAAAAAAGTAGACCAAACAAACACACAAAAACCCCCAACCAATAATCCCCAAAGAGACAAAAAAAGGCCACAAAAAAACCCACCCAAAACTGAAAAAAACCCCCAAACCCAACACATGAAAAAATCAGGGTGAAGGTTTTTACTAACTTTAAAAATAAGAAAACAAAACAAAACAAAAAACCCAGAAAGTCACATTTCTAAAGGTGCTGTCCCAGCCTCTTCTCTCAGCAGGGAGGACATCCTGAAGTGGAGCCAGTTGGAAGAAAGCGGGACAGGGCAGCACCCGGGCCATTGTCACAGGACGGCCCTGTGACTGCCCCATTGCCAAAACCTGGACACATAAATCAAACACAGGTATGCACATGTGCTTAGACACAGCAAAAATATATTTGTCTGAAAAGAACACTGGTCCATTTATATCACTGGAAAGAGCATAATGCCTCGTCTCAGCTTTCTTTTCAGTCATTACAAATGTTTCGAAAATATAGGAGCGCAGAAAATGGAAACATCCAAGATCAACATGAGGACCAATAACAAAGATTCCATTTTTGAAACTGCATTGGGAATCCTCTGCAGAAATTGACTCAGAGCTCTAAGATTTACAAAAAAGACCAAGACTATTGGTGTCAATACAACACAGTGTCTGGAGGCTTCAGCTGGTTGCCTTGATTTCTCAAATATGATGGAGGAAGCACCTTAGCAACTACAGCTGCCAGTTCTCTCAGGACCCTGACATGCCTCTGGGTGGGTCGCATGGTCTTGCATGCTCAGGTTCCTCAAGTGGTCTGAAAGCTGACCTGCTACTATGGCTTAGAATCAAGTCCACCAGTCCAATAACCTGAGAGATGTGGAAATAGTGACTGGCAGTAAAAATTGAGACCAACACTTGTTGAGTACCTCAGCCTTCTCCTTGTCTGTTGTCACTAGTCCTGTCTGGCTTATGGGGGTGGGGGGGCGAATAGGGAAGTTGTGATAGGTTTCTTTTCATCTTCCTTTTCCCACTGAAATACCCGTAGGTGCCTTTATTATTCTTATTTTTGGCATGCTTTTCCAAATTCAGCTTCAACTGAGCCTTAGCTATACTGATCCCGTCCTCACACACTCATGTGTTACCACTGTATTTTTCCCATGATTTGTCTAGCTGTGTAAGTCAGGAGTTTCTCTGAATCCTTCAGGGAGAGATCAGAATGCAGGGATTGAGTTGAATCCTTTGAATGGATTGAAGTATATTAGGCCTCTTACTTATAAGGCAGAGGTGTAGACTTAAGCTATAACATAAGTGAAGGAACATAGGTATGTAAATGGAATAAATTTTAAGTGCTTTTAGTGAGCAAAAGGTCTTAGATGACAAAGAAGTAGAATATGTTCCAGTGAAGGTTGAAAAACATGCTAGTGTTTTCTTAGAGGCTCCAAGAATTTAGCTTTAGACATAATAGAGTTAAGAAAATTGCTGACATTTTTCAGTTAGAACAAGATAGGCCATGAACGTAATTTATACGTAGCTTGGCGTGTTAAGAAATTAGAATTCTAATAGGTTAAGAAGTAGTGGTCCGAGTGTGGTCTGATTCTTCTTCTTAGTTTGCTTGTAAGTTTCTATAAAAGAAGAGGCTTGGAAAGAGACATTGTTTTAGCCATTGCTTTTATGGCACAGCTTTTGCTCTGCTTTTGTTTTCGCCGCTGAAATCAAGACCCGAGAAGAAGATAGGAGCTGCCCGGCTCCTCCGGCCCTGCTGGGACCACGGGGAGCTTCTGCTTCTGTTTGGGACTTTGAGCTAGAACCTGGAATGGACTTTGTTAGCTTTGACTCTGCATTTGAGACTGATGTGCTTCTGCAATAAATAACTTTACAGCTACTATTAGATGCTTTGCTTTTTACATAAAAGCAGAAGTAGCCTGAGAGCGTGGGTGCACAAGAGGCACCCGGAGGTCCCCAGAAACCTCACACACCACGTTACAGGCTACTAGGAGAGGAAGGTGGCTGCCTCTCGCTTGCCTTTCCAAGCACACTTAGCAGTCAAAAGGAGAAAGATGAAGCACTGCTGCTTGTGCTGCTCCTTGGTTCCCTTGCAGCCCGCTGTGGAATCATTGGCGGTCACTTCTAGGCGCCGAATTGCAGACAGCACCACGGTAAATGCCGTGGAGAAGGGAAATACAGAGTGCAGCGAGGAGCTGGACGTGGCTTACGTGCAATAAATAGAAGGTGAACCTAGGCACTGCCTCCTGAATCTGGCCCTCTCTACTCTGGTAGCAACTTTTGCAAGTCGGCAAAGGGAGCTGCGAGTATGTAGAATGGAGAGCAGTGAGACGCCGTGTGTTCTACACCCTTTCAGGGCTGCTGACAGAGGGCTACTTTAAGAACGCCTTCTTCTTCCTCGCGTCCTCCTCACTTCTCTCTAGCAGCATGGAGAACACCACAGTGAATGTGTGAGAAAGGGCACTACCCCTGTTTTTGGTCTGGCCTGCTTCTGCTGCGCCCTTAGCTGCACACCAGAACAAAGGCATTTCTTACCCACTAGGTAAAAAAGGTGTCAGTGTAGCCTCAGTATTGGCAAGTGCCTAGGCATTAAGTGGAGAGACCACGTATGAGGGAGTCTTTAGAGGTTCCCTCCCCCATGGCACTGGTATATTCTCATTCTCGTGCTAAACTGAAAAGTCCGGGCATGGCAATTCTGGCCTGCCTTGTGCAAAGATGAGCACAAATGTGGGGCTATGATCCTCTGTTCCAGACGTATGCTTCCGGGTGTGCAGGCCGCCATGAGGCCGCAGCTGCTGCCTCCGAGGACACTGTGGACTGTGGATGAGGCTGGGCTGGGCCCCCGCCCCCCGTTGGTCTCACTACGGCAGGAATGGCGTCCGAGAGGCATCGCCTGAGGGCCCCATGGGGGGCGGGGAGAGAGCCGGGAGTGACCCCGAGCGACACCGGAAGCGATATCCGTAGGGCCCGGAAGACCTGCGGTGGTGTCGAGTTTCAGGGGTAGGAGGCTGCTTAGCTGCTTTGAAAGCTGTAGCTCCTCTGCTCTAGGACAGACTGGGAGAGCTGTGGGTGTCCAATCTGGAGAACAGAAGGCTCCAGGGAGACCTTCGAGCCCCTTGCAGTGCCTGCTGGGGCTCCAAGATAGCTGGGGAGGGACTTTGGAAAAGGGTCTGGACTCGCAGGACAAGGGGGAATAGCTTCAAACTGCCAGAGGGCTGGGGTAGATGGGATATTGGAAAGGAATTCTTCCTTGTGTGGGTGCTGAGGCCTGGCACATGTTGCTCAAAGAGGCTGTGTGGGAGCCCCATGGCAGGAAATGCCCAGGGCCAGGCTGGAGCAGACATGGAGCAACCTGGACTAGTGGAAAAGTGTCCCTGCCCATGTCAGGATGTGGGAAGAAGATAATCTATCTCTAAGGTCGCTTCCAGTCCAAACCATTCTGGGATTCTAGGATTCATGGAAGGCCCTTTTCCAAGTGAAGTGTTGTATCTCTTGGCTCCCAGCTTGTAGTTGCCAGTTCTTCTGGAAGCAGGCCTGGCCAAGCAGCTGTGATGAGCCATGGCTTCTCAATAGGACGACTGTGATATATTTGCAGAGAGGAAGGCTGCAGACAGATCTTCAAGGCCCAGGTAAAACAAGCAAAGGATGGAATAAAAGCCAAAGTTTGGTTGTGTTAGTCAGTTTGCTGGCTGTTGAAATGGCCCCAGGTCATTTTCAACATTTCTAATTTAGATTTGTTTATGTAAAAAATGAATGTGTTACCTCCAGCGTGGGCTCTCCAATGCAACTCCATGTGCTCCCATCTCTTTGTTGTATATCAGGTTCTATTAACTGAAGACAGAATCATAACACAGTAGTAAAACATTTAGAGGTGTAGTTAGCCAGCTTCAGGAGTTTTCAACTCTGCTGTTGACTTTTCTGGTAACTGTAAGCAAGGCAACACAATCCACTTACTCCACTTTTCCTCTCTGACGAAAAGATGATCTTTTTCTTTTTTTTTTCTCATTTTGAAAATAGCCTCGATTGAAGAGAGTTATGCATGTGGCATGTAGGATTCATTATTTTACCTTTCTCTTCTGCTGTCTTTTGCGTACTTGTTTTTTTAAATTTTTTTTGTGGCTGTTCTCCATTCAGTAGGTTTGAAAGAATTCTAATTGTTGAGATGATGGTTCTTTGAAGGCTCACTTAGCCCACCTTTTGGGTGAAGGAAAGAAGAAGACAAGGTCCTCTAAGAAGACTAAAAAGCATACTTTAAAGAGACATTCAGAGATGTCTGCTGATGCCATGCAATTACCATGTAATCAGTAGAAATGTGTTGGAAAAACACGCATCAGTGACTTCACAAGAAAGCCACACTCAAGGCAGGTAAAGAACAGAAGCATAAAACCCCAAAGGTACTAAATGGACAGATTTTCATTGGGAATGAGCCACTCCTGAATTCTTGGTTCTAGAACTAGGGGCTTGTAATAAATAGACTGTCTCCTTGCCAAACGTAAATTTGGTGTAATGAACTGCTCACTGCCCGTTGAAGTGCAGGGCTACTAGACTAATATTTGCCATGGCAGGCATATTGTATGGCGTTCCGGTTAAAAAGAAACTGGTTTTGGTCATAGCAATCTAGCTATGTACCCAGTCTGACACCTATTTTTTAGGCTATATTTCCAAGTAAATGGCTTCCGTGATGATGCAGTAAGTTTATGTCATGAACAGGAATGAAGTGATTGCATGCATCCTTTTTTACCCTAAGCCAGCTGCTGAATAATGAGACAGAGACTCTCACTGACGCCAAGGAGTGCCCAAGCTTTTGGGAAAAGCACTGGGCAGATAAAGCCTATTTCCACAATTCTTGCTAGCGTCTCCTTCAAAGTTCATGGGTTTTTCATCTTTTAGACCTGTTCAAGATGTCTTTGAAGTTTACATGTACTAAATGTAGCAGGTATTGCTTTCATGCCGTCCTAATAGATTTGAAGTTGGGATCTACTGAGGCTTCAATGACTCAGAAGAAGCAACGTTGATTCTTTGAATTCTATTCTTGAACGTGAGAATGATACATATGTAGTTAATGAATTAATTAAATCGAATTCACTTGAATGGAAAAATTGTCTTGTTCATGTAGATTTTAACTTGGGAAATTGATATTTGAGTTCTTCTTTTCATTGTTGTTTCTTTTCTGTATTCTTTGATTGCACAGATAGCAGATGCACTGACCAAGTATTCTGTGAAACTGGAGGAAATGTCCTTCCTCTTGGCAGCTGATGTTCACAAGCTCAGTAACGCTAAGGCTATGGTAAATGTTTTACCTGGGGCAAGATAGCAGTCTGAATATTCCTAGAATGTCTTCCTTTCCCCAAATGAAATTCATTTTTTCTGCCTATCAATCACTGAAATATAGAAGAAATTTCTAATTGGCAGGGTATTGGTTACCATTTGTGTTCTTTTCTCCCCTCATTTTCTGTAGAAGAGACAATTTTTTGTTTGTTTTTGCATGTTGTATGCTGCTTCTACTTCTGGTTTTATTTTTTAATACACAGAATGTAAAGAGAGCACTGCTGGATAATGAGAGGGCAACTGCCAAGCTACTCTTGAATCGAAGGAAATCAGAGCTTGAGAAAGAAAAATGGCATCAACTGAAATGGCAAGGAAGAGTCAAGGACTGGAAGCTCATGCAAAAGAAGTGTGTAGTTCAGAGTTTCCGGTCAGAAATTTGGCAGTCTTCTTTTGGACAATGGGCAACACAAAGTGGCTTGTGTTCACTTTTGGTTTCTATCAAAGTAATACTTGTTGCGTTCCCTAGATACATTGTAAATGGTACATTCCGTGACCCCTGCTGTACCCTGTATCTTGGTCCCTCTCCCCTCCTGGCCACACAGAGCTGGCTGGGATCCAATTTCTCCCCGCCCCCCCCTTTCCAGACCCTAGAAAAGGTCAGGACCCGCTGACCTCGCTCTCTTATCCCGTTCTCTCTTTTTTCCCCCCTCTCTTTTCCCGCATCTCTTTTTCCCCAGATCTCTTATCCCGCTCTTTCTTTTTTCCCCCTTTTTCTCTTCCCCCGTTCTTTCCCCCCCCCCACGCTTTTACCCTGTTCTTCCCCCTCTTTTCTCTCTCTTCCCCCGCTCTTTTCCCTTCCCTTTTCACTCACTACCCACGAGAAATAAACCTGTAACTTTATTAGGGGAAAGAGCCTCTTTTGATATCTTATTTACGTCTCTGTGGCTAGGGCCCAGGGGAATATCACTCCAACACCTGAGCAAGACCGGTGGAGGGTGAAAGACTCTGTATAGGCCGGGAAAAAGCCGTTACAAATACTTGATCATTTTTTCTTTCTACGTGATATCACTTATGACATCGCATATATCATGTGATTCCATTCTGCATATCTACTTTCCATCCTGCAGGGAATTTATGGCAAGTGAAGAAATACAGAATCCCCCAACTGTGAATATGGAAATGGAAAAGTTGATAAAGGAGCAGTTGGTACTCAGTGAACAGAGACTGAAGGTTTTGCAATATATCGGGTATGGCAAAAGAGGGTGTAGCATAAAGGAAAACAATTGTTCCTGGAGTTAATGAAGGACTTGGCTACAAAATGCACTTTGCTTCCTGTCAATGTGTGATTGCTAAATGGAGCAGTAAGGCACGATCTACATCTATTTCTGTACAGCTCTTTTGAATGGAGAAAATGCATTCTTGATTTTCAGTGCCCCATCTCCACTTAATAGGTGGCAATCAGGCTCTAAAAATGGAGGAATGCAGAAGTAAATCTTGAAACATAGTAGAAATGGGCAAAGATGGGTGGAGAGCTAGAAGTTGGTGCTGTTGTCAAGGCATTTTTTCTCCATGGCGTGGGATTTTATTTGTGTAATAAATTAAGAGAGGAGTCTGGATAGAAATCGAACATTGCTACGTTTGAATATCCATCCTGAACACAAGACACATTGGTGTGGGTGCAATGCATTACGATCTTTACAGGGAGGTTTTTTAGGGTGGATGTAGGAACAAGGTAGATGACAGTTAGTTCCTTATCGGGCATTAAACAGTTGGCCTTGGACAACAACAATCTCAGGTTTATTTTCATTGCCAAGATGGCTGTAAATAAAAGAAAGCCCAGTAGTATGGATATTCAGATTCATAATTTTATATTTGAAGTACTGACTGGTTTGTATTTTAGGATACCTGACTCGTGTTTCCTACTTTGATAGCACCTTGGTGCCTGCAACACGCACCAAATCTGATGGAAGCGAATGGTGCAGAACTCTGGAGAATTGAAACGAAAGTCTAGGTAGGTCCGGAAATCCTTAGAACAGTCTGGAATTCAAGCAATATTTTCTTTTCTCCCGGGGAACGATGAGGCAGACAGTTGCTTTGAGAGTGCATGTTTGCTCTATTCTTTGTTCCGTGTGTTCCCACATCCCTTCTCAGTTGCTTGGAGGTGGCAGTAAGAGCCAAAGAAGCTGCCTGTGGCATGGCTTTCCTTTGGCCAGTACGAACATCTGGGCATGGTGAGTTCTAGAAGGAACTCGCTTGGTTAGAATGAATCTGGGGGAAATCAAAAGTTAATTCTGACATGGAACCCTTCTCAATCATACAAAAATACTCCTTTTTAACTCTTGCAGAAGAAGAGGGGAAGTATGAGAAGAAGAGGGGAAGTACTGGAGATACTTCCTTTCTCTGTGTCCTTGCAGCATGCCTTCCCTCTCTGTGTCTGCCTTCTCTTGCTCCAGAGCACATCCTGTTGGGATGTTTGTAGCCTGTATGGCAGCAAAGAAGTTGGTAGCGATTGTAAGGCCCTTGCTACTTTGAAGCATAATGATTATGTGCTGTGTATGAAAATGTCTTGATTTCTTTGGCTGGTAGTGTCTGGTGTCTGTGGGCAAAGCTCTGTAGGCATTGCTGGGATCTGTTCCGTGTGCTGAGATTCAGCACGTGGCCTCTGTCATGTTGCCATGTCACACTGCACTATGAAAGATGGGAATTTTGGCTGTGGTCACTTCCATAGCATTCAGACAGCCCTAATGTGGAGTGCGTGGAGAAAATGAGCATCCAGTATGAGCTGGTCGAGGGCAAATGTCAGGAGAAAGGGCAGATGTGCAAGTTGAGTGCCACAGCTTTTGGCTGTGATAGCCGTGGTCCAATGTGTCATTCGAGTACAATGCGTCTGAGGATGCACCAAACATTGAGATAACGAGTGGAATTCCTTTTCAACCTCTGCCTTACTCTGTTCAAAAATACGCCATCCATTTGGTTTCACAGTAGTAGATGGTATTTGTACTTGAAATGTGGAAAAGTTGTTTTATAGTCAACTTAAAAGGTAGAGCATCTTTGAACATTGGTTGTACTACTTAGGCCTTGTTTTAATGCGGTTGTGTGAAGGTATGGAAAAAGAGTGCTTTTCACTTCATGTAAGAATATAGAATAATGTCCCTAGTGAACAAGGTTAAGGCAAATAATGCCCACGGTTTAGGAATGGGACAAAGGAAGACTGCTATCATTCAAAAACCATAGCACATCAGTATTAATGTGCATACCATCACATCCATTCCTTATTCAGAAGGTTAAAGTAGCAGGGCAGATTCTTGGATCACCGGAATCAGGATTTGGTCTGCACCATCATCTCTTCACTCATATATTTGGTCTCATTCAAAGTTCTAGGAACTCAGACGTTTAAGATAGCCAAGCACTTGCAACTTTAAAAACCATCTAAAAATTGGTACAATACTGCTCTCCTTCCTGAAGATCTTAGCAGCAGCTCTGAAGCCATAGAGGAAGCAGCACTGTTCACACACCCAGGAGGTCTTTCCTACCTGCTCGATGAGAGGCACATTAGAAGAGCAGTAAGAACCTGAGGGGCAGATGCACATACCTTCACACACCTCGCAGTGGGACTGTGGTTAGAGCTGGAGGTTTGATACTCTTCCTAATAATTTGAGCCGTTAAAACAAAGCCAGAGGTAACAGACCAAGTGAAAATACAATGCCAGGTTGCGGAAAGAGAATGTTACCTATCTGAACACCTACATAAATTCCCCATCATTCTCTTTGTTTAGGAGACCAAGCCAATGTCCGTATAAATGAAAACAAGTGTGAATATTGATTTTTCTTGAATCAAGACTCAGCTTTATGTCCAAGTCAAAGGCCAATAAACCAGAAAGGCTCCGCTGAGCACAGTGCAGAACTAACATGGAAGACAGTAATTTGACCTCTTATGTAAGCAGTGTTTGCTGGGGCCTTCATGCTGGAAAACAGGAATCAATAACATGCACTCAATACGAATGCAAAGAGCAGAGTCTTTATTTTTAACAAAGAGATGATTTTTATACGTTTTCAGTGGTTTCTTAGAGTTTGTTACACAGAGTACAATTGGTTACACAGAAGACGTATATATGTTAATAGTAATTCTATTGGTTCATCTAAGATCTATCTTTCTACAGTCTAGTTATTGCGTAAGATACTCTTTGAAGTGGACATGGTATGTCAACTAAACAGGATCTTGCTTCCCCAGATGTCTTTTCCTTTGTTCTTGCTTATCTCAGCGTTAAAATTTATGATTTTGTTTTACTCCTATAGTCACGCCAAGGACACTGTAACCTTGAACAGGCCTTTAACATAACTAAGGTAGTTTTCTATAGACAGGCTGCAGAGCCAGAGCTCCTACTAGGCCGCCAGCATCTCCCCCTTTCTTTTCAAAAACAGCATTGGCAATACGTCGAATTTGAAAGGAAAAACACTGGATGATGCAAGGTCCCATACATAACACAATTACTACAATTAGTACAATAATAATTCCTATCTTAAGGATATCTTTTACCCATGCAGAAATCCCAAAAGACATTAACCCGTCATCAAGGGGGTTGTGATTGACAGTAATCTTCTTAGCGTGATCTTGAAGCCATTCTAGCTGCTTATGGATTGAATCACTATGATCGGACAAGTTAAAACAACACATTCCTTCAAAATCTTCACAGCCTTTACTTTGGGCCAACAAAAGGTAATCAATAGCTGCTCTGTTTTGAAGAATAGCTTGTCGGAGACTACTCATATCTTGAGCCATTTGGGACAGAACTTGTGTAGTGACATTGGCCTGTTTAGCTGTCCAGCACGCTAGGTATTCCTTGCCAGGCTCTATCTCCACAGATTAAATATAGACCTTGAGGTAGGGAAAGGGGCTTAGAAATGTCTAAGTAAATATGACCTGAACCCCACCCTTAGGGGGATGATCCACAATGTTCACTACTATTGTAAAACTTACGAGGGGTTAGCCAGACTTGTTTTTTAGATTCGTTAATGTTCCAACTAGTCTGCCCAAAATACACACATCCGGAGTGATTTGCTTTTCGGCTGTCTGGTAAATTTAACTCTTGAGGATCCCATGGCAGGGTTGTATTTAGAGATTTGATTATTTTTGCCAGGCAGTGACTGTTGTTTTTTACTTCTGAGCAATTGATAGGGGGGGCTATAGTGATTTCTTGTGGTTGTACCGGTGACCCAATGAGGCAAGTTTTAAATGGGTCAGTGGCTGCACTAAGATGTAAACAAAAATTTGTGTTACCAGTTTTGTTGGCCCAAGCGATCCAGAAGTTCTCTTGAGGGAGGTTGATTGATTGCGAAAAGCACTGGGTAAGAGTCAAACATAGTGTTAGTAGCTTAATTAGCATCATTATTGCTATGGATTTTGCAGGCAACAGTATATTGGCTAGATATAATAATAGTACACCAAGCAGTCTCAACTAGCTTTGTATAATTTAAAATATACCACGCATGCAATGTTAAATTCCTTTCTTCTATTGATTCAAATAGGCTTATAGCTTCACTAACAGTTAAGTCAGGCAGTTTTAACCACTATCTAAGTGATTCTAAAGGTCTTACTGATTGGCGTTCCTGACATTCATTACATCCCAAAAAGCAAGTATAAATATCACTGGAGTTATACTCCCTTTTACAATTTCCACATAAGAAAGTTCCTAATTTCCATACTACACAACCGCAACGAGGAAATAATACTTCTTGTATTCTAGACCTAAGATATTTCTGTACTAGACTACGCAAATCAATCACATCTGGAAAGTCTGGGATATTAGGGTGTGTTCTTATTGGTTCCTTGAGAATAATGATTAGGATCGGGATGAGATCTTGCACTCTATTCGTCCACCGTTGAATTTGGCTCTGTGTCTTCTCCAGTTTCCTCAATCTTTGATATCCAAGGCTTGACCCACTTGGCTAGGATCCAATTAGGTTTAGCACCTGTTAATACACAAGCATAACCCCGTCCCCATGTCAATAATTGGTGGGGACCAGTCCATTGTTGTGATTGGGGTTCCCATACAGATACTTGTATCTTATGAACAGTCAAAGATTCATCCTTGCAAAAATGCAGTGTAATGGGCAACATTTGGGTTTTTAGCTCAGGGCGTTCCATCCACATTTTCCAATTGTGGACATACAATGTTTTTGCTACGATTTCTTGTGGAGAGAGGGTGACATTCCCCTCCCTTTGTAAAGCAGAGAAAAGGCGTTTAAGGTCTTGATGTTTGCGTTCTACAATAGCTTGCCCAGTACTATTGTGAGGTACTCCTGTGACATGGGTAATGTTCCATCTAAGTAGGAACTCAAGTGAAGTAGAACTAACATAATTAGGACCCTTATCTGTTTTTATTTGTTGTGGGACACCAAGCACTGCAAAAGCTTCTAACCAGTGTCTGCAGGTTGCCTTACTTTTGGCGTTTATCATAGGCGTTGCCCATACTAGTCTGCTACAGGTATCAACAGTGACATGTACATGTTTAAAGCATCCAAATGATGGCACGATTGTGACATCTGATTGAAACAATGTTCTAGGGTGGAGACCACGAGGGTTCACTCCTTGTAACTGGATTGGGGGTAGTTTTGCCCAATCAGGACAACATGCTATGATACCTCGTGCCTCTCGTTTTGTTAGATGGAATTCCTTCTGTAGGCTTAATGCTGACTGGTGAAAAAAGGCATGAGAGGCAACGGCAAGGTCAAAATTACTGAGTCCAATGGCTGGTGAGGATACGATTTGGTCAATTTTGGCGTTTCCTTCTGATAAAAACCCTGGTAGATTGAGACGGCTGCGGATATGTGTTGAGAAAAAGGCATGGTGCCTGATATTAATTACATTTACTAGAAGAACGAGTTCATGATAAATTAAGGAGTTTGAGATTCGACCTATTAATGCGTCCTCAATTCTCTCCAAGATAGAGGCAACATACAAGGAATTGCTAACGAGATTAATTTCTTGAAAGTCAAAGTGTTGAAAAGCTAAGGTTACAGCCTTGAGTTCAAGTAATTGTACTGATCCTTCCAGATGTTGGTAAACTACGACATCCCAGTTGCCATTTTTCCATATTGCATATCCGAACCTTTTAGTCCTTCCACTGGCATCAGTAAAAACAGTGATCGCATTGGGAATTGGCTTAGAGTTTCGCAATGTTTGACCTTTTAGTGGGAGGTTAGTGGAAAACAAGGCATGTGACGGATAATGATTATCAAGTTCTAAGCCAATAGTGGCTGTAGCGAATGTATACGATAGTGATTGCCATTCAGTGCAAAGAGACAAATTATTTATGGGCACATAAAGAGAAGATGCATCAACTCCAAAAACAGTATGCACTCCTTGGCGTGCTTTCAGAATTAAGGATCCTAAATGATCAATATGTCTTGTAACAGAGGAAGTGGGGCTACATGCTAAAGACACCCATTCCAATAAGAAGAAAGTCTTGAATGATTCCTGCCCAATTATAGCAATTTGTTCAGCAGGGTAGTTAATGATATAAAGGTTTATTGGTATGGTAGGATCAAACCTAAAAGCAGTTGTACAATGCAACTTTTTAGCAATTATTTGCAGTGCTTGTTTCCCTTCTTGGGTTAATTCCGTTTTTGATGTGTTATGTTGTTTAATGTTAATTTTCCTTCTGTGTTGATGGTTCATCCCAGTTTCTTTCCCCTAAGTTAAGTGTATAATGGTTTTTCCCTTTCCCGCCCTTGTCCTAGTCAGTCATCCTAAACCCCTCCCCTTTATCTGGAACCTTCCCTGTCCCTCACCCTAAACCCTGCCCCACGGGATGTCAATCCTTTGTACCCCTCCCTTTGTTCTAGAAGTTTCTGTGTCAAGCATTCCCTTTTGTATTCATGATTAGTTATATTGTATGTATCCCCACCCTCGGTTTGCCTTATTGGCTCAATGTACCCCTTTCCCCACATTCTGTACCTCCCCCCGTTAACCGTTATTGGCCAGAGTTTTGTGCCATCCCCTTGCTCCTCCCCCGTACTTAAGCCGGTGTAGAACCCATTCTAACTGCCTTTTGCGGTTCCCCCTCCCAACCTCCGGACTTGTTACCTTTTCCTTCAATAAATCCCTTCCCCCAGAACCGTAAAAGGTCTCTCCTGTGACTCTTTATCCCTCCCTGACGACTCGTGCAGGCGTAGCTGTTGCTACACCCCTGCTGGGGCTCCCGGAGTGGTGCCGGGGAGGGGCCACTCACTGACGTAGGCTTCCCTGAGCTAGCCGGTAGCCCAGGTGAGGTGGGCAGCAGGTGGAAGAAACGTCACCTTTTATCATTAATGTCCTTTGAACCATGTAACAATTTTCTTAAAGGATCCAAGTCTTGATTTGAAATACCTGCCCATGCACGTATGCTTTGAATGTCTCCTAGAAGCTTTTGCACATCATTGACTGTTTCAATATTTGCATGTAAAGTTACCTTTTGAGGCACAAAGCGAGCTTGTGTTATTTTAAAGCCCAAGTAAGACCAAGGGTCGGAGAATTGCACCTTTTTTTCTGCCACTTTCAATCCCCACTTTTCTAATTCTAGCAATAATTCCTTTTGTTTTAAGTGGGGTAATGGAAATTCATTTGCGACTAAAATGTCATCCATATAATGATATGTTAGAAAATTTGGATTATTAAGTCTCCATTGATGTAAGGCTTGGTCTACAAACCATTGACAAATTGTAGGACTATTTTTCATACCTTGAGGGAGTACCACCCACTCATATCTTTTCATAGGTGCACTGTGATTAATGGAGGGCACACTAAATGCAAATCGTTTGGTATCTTCAGGGTGCAACAGAATGCTAAAAAAGCAATCTTTGATATCAATAATAAACAGGTGATAGTTTTTTGGTAAACCAGCTGGCGATGGCAAACCTGGTTGCAGAATTCCTAAAGAGTGCATTTGATTATTGACTGCCCTTAAGTCATGTAAAAATCTCCATTTTCCTGACTTTTTTTGTATAACAAAAACGGGGGTATTCCAGGGACTCATAGAAGGTTGTAAATGACCAAAGGCTAATTGTTCTTGTACTAATGAATGGAGATGCTCTAATTTATCTTTAGTGATGGGCCACTGAGCCACCCATACCGGTTGGTCAGATTTCCATGTTAGTTGTATAGTGGGTCGAGCACCTATCGGTTCAGTGGCCGCCCCTGAAAATGTTGGTTGGTTAAAATGACATTCCATTGACTAAGCGTGTCTCTACCAAGGATCCAAAGAGGAGTGTCTAGTACATAAGGTTTTACTACAACCTTGTTTCCCTCTTTATCAGTAATTTCTACGAATTCCTGACTTTGTAAAGTACGGGTGGTTCCAGCAACTCCTAAGATTTGCTCATTTAAGAGTGTAGTGGGCCACTGCTGAGGCCAAGCAATTAGTGGTATTATGGTGACGTATGACCCAGTGTCTAGCAGCATTGAATGTTCAAGCATTTCAGAATCATCGATATTATCAGAATACAATTTTACGGTTACTTGCCGGGTTGATCTATCACTAGTCATGACTTGAGCAAAGGCAATTAAGGGTCCGGTACTACCAAAACCACCAGATCTTTGTGTATTAGTAGCTGTTGGAACCTGGGGAAGAAAAGGAACAAGTTGAGCAATTACACTACCTTGTGGAATGAACATTGGTGGGGAAAAGACTTTCACTACTATTCTGATAATACCACTATAATCAGCATCAATTACACCAGGTAAAACGAAAATGCTGTCTAAAGTGGCCGACGATCTCCCTAGCAATAATGCGGCCATACCGCCACCTAGTGGACCTTTGGTAGTACTATCGATGACGGTAACAGAATCATCAAAAATAGTCACGGAGTCTCTAGTTACCAAATCGACTCCAGCGCTCCTTTTTGTGGCGGGGAGCATGTTGTAGAGACAGCCATGGCTACTGAGGGGTTCTTTTTGTTCGCAGCGCCCCCCCCTTGCGGCTCATCTCGTTTCCCGCCAACGGTGTCCCATCCTTTTTAAATTTGGATCGGCATTCATTTGCCTTGTGGCCAAACTTTTCGCATCGGCGGCAAGTGCCGACAAATGATGTAGATGTGAGGTTCGTATTGTTATTTTGTTGTTGTTTTACCAAACTTGAAGGACAATGCTTTCTAATATGTCCGGTATGACCGCAATTATAGCAGGTATTGGGAGGGCCTTTGTCCCCCTTCCCTTGCTTGTGTGCTTGAGTAATGGCTGCAGCTAAAGCAGCAGCATGAATTCGAGCTTTGTCCTTTTCAATTTCTAAAGGGGCTCGTGAACATTGTTCAATCATTTGTATTATTGTCATACGAGCTGGTAATGCTGCTAATAATCGCTTGCAGGTGGCATTTGCATTTTGCATAGCTATTTCCTTTACTAAAGTACCTTTCATATCAGGAGGGACATCTGGTGCTACCTCTACTCCTTCTTTAATCCTGTCCACAAAAGACAAAAAGGATTCATCTTCCTTTTGCTGAATATGTAAATAAGGTTGTCCAGGCTTACCTACTTGGGGCAAGTTGTTAAAAGCTTCTAAAGCAGCAGACTTGCTTTGAGCTAAAATGCGAGCCCCTAACATTGCCTGTCTTTGTGGATCGATGAATTGACCATTTCCCAGAAGCATATCTAGCGTGGCAAAGCGTAGAGGATCACCTTGCGGCAAATTGACATTATCTAATTGTTTAAGCTCCAATCTTTGTTGCCACTTTGCTAAAAATAACATATAACTAGTAGGTCCTAGTATAAGCTCAAACATAGCCTTAAGGTTGGCAGGGACCAGTTCTTGATATTTTAGCAATGCTTCTACTTGCCGCCTTACCAAGCGATTATCAACACCGTAGTCCATTACAGATTTTTGAACCCTTGCTATCATTTGCCAGTCTAAGGGCTGCCAAGCATTATTACCACCAGTTCCTCGCACCACCGGAGCTGAGACAAACTGAAAATCTCCCGTCAACTCAGCATTTGTTACCACTCCTTTCCACCTCTTATTCATGTCAAAAGAAGGGTCTTTGGGGATGGAAGTTTTGTCAGGACCTTTCCCTGAGCCTCCTGAGCCTCCCGAGCCTCCCGAACTCCCCGAGCCTCCCAAGCCTCCCGAGCCTCCTTTGTTCCACCAACGCTGAAAAGACTCATTAAAGGTAGTTAACAATCCCGTCCCTTCCTTTTCTGTAGAATGAGAAACATTTGTGTTTTCAATTTCGGAAAGCATTATTGGGGGTAAACCTTTAGATGTTAGAAATTGATTTGCAGTAGGCATATCCCACTCCCCCGCCTTAACCAAATTGATAATATTCTGTCGGCGTTGAGATGTAGAAGTATTTGGTGCAGAAAAAGAATTTTCCTCTAAATTTTTGAGGCCAGAGAGAATGGTGTTATGGGCCTTTTTATATGCTTCCCGAATCGTTTTACTTTTGGAACCCTTATCAAGCCGCTTCATTTCACCTAACAGTTCAAGCATGGTTTCGGTCTGCTTTTGCAGTGTGGACTGTAAATCGCCCGTGTCCATTTCCGTTTCTTCGGGAAGAGGCACAGTCGCTGGGTCGAAAGTGGGAGGTGAGGGCAGATGTAACACGGAGTCAGTATTAGTGGGATTAGCGGGCACTACGCTCATTGTTACTGGGGGTGCCGTAGGTACCGAGGGCGCAGAGGGTGCCGTAGGTTCCGGGGGTGCAAAGGAAGTCACATTATGAACATCGGTAGGGTCCCAGGGTGGTATTAAATCATCATAGGGGCCAGGGGCAGCAGGGGCTGACACCTACGCGGGTGGGACAGTAGCAGACTCTTGGGTGAGTTTACCAGCTACGGCAGTGACCATGGTCTGTGCTGTGAGTTCCAGCTCAATTTCAGCACCCATTTGTTCAATTAACATGCGCAGCTGCCGGTACGTAGGAGCTAAGGATTTTACCTCCTTATTCCCAGCTTGTATAGCTTCCCACAAATCTGCCCCGACTTCTTGCCAAGTAGTCTCTTTAACAACATCGGTAGAGTCTTTTAAAAAAACACGATGTTTAGCCCAATACAGTAAATTCACGAGCGAAGACCGATCAACAGTCTCTCCTTACTTTTGGGCAAGTTTCATTAAGGCATCAACAGTAGCCTTCTCGATAGCTGATACGATGTTTCCCATCCCGCAAATTTTTTACAGCCGTCTAAGGCTCCCACTCACCGGTCGACAGTGGCCACTCGCGCCTCTCTCGGACGCCCGGTCGCAACCGCTGCGGGAAGTCAACGTTCTCCTAGGCGGCACGGACAAAGACCCTCCACATAAAAGTCCGTCTGTTAAGCAGTCTGGCCCCTTCGGATCATCACGTGGGGGTCACCAAGATGCTGGGGTTTTCATGCCACAGAACAGGAATCAATAACACGCACTCAATATGAATGCAAAGAGCAGAGTCTTTATTTTTAACAAAGAGATGATTTTTATACGTTTTCAGTGGTTACTTAGAGTTTGTTACAAAGAGTACCATTGGTTACACAAAAGACGTATATATGTTAATAGTAATTCTATTGGTTCATCTAAGATCTATCTTTCTACAGACTAGTTATTGAGTAAGATACTCTTTGAAGTGGACGTGGTATGTCAACTAAACAGGATCTTGCTTCCCCAGATGTCTTTTCCTTTGTTCTTGCTTATCTCAACGTTAAAATTTATGATTTTGTTTTTCTCCTATAGTCACACCAAAGACACGGGAACCTTGAACAGACCTTTAACATAACTAAGGTAGTTTTCTATAGACAGGCTGCAGAGCCAGAGCTCCTACTAGGCCGCCAAGAGTGTTGGAATGGTTCCCCATCCAAAAGGAAGGATGTCAAATGCTTCTTTGGAAAGATTTTAACTTCTGTGCATTTCTTTCTTTGTAACGAACTAATCTGTAACAAGCCAGGACATGATTCTGTTCAGTAGAAACAGATCAATGGCAACATTTAGCCTAAAGGTTTTATGAGATTGATCAGGAAGTTCGATTTAGATTTAAAGGCACTGTAGTCATATTTAATTTTATTTCTCTCCGTACCTGAGTCTCTTAAACAGGGACCTTCAATTGGACAGGAAAGGGACACTGAAGCAAATTGTAATGGAAGACGTAATGGCTTACCCAGAAGCATTTTGTGGGAATTGATTTCTTCTAGGTATCCATCAGCCAGCATTTTGGTGTGAAGGAAATCTTCAAACAGGTAAAACAAAATTTCCCGTTGGTTTAAAACCTGACTGCTATATTAATTTTTCACTTTTGAGAAAATTTTCATGACCTTTAAAATTCAGACTATATCACGTATTGTTTCAGCCATTGAAGAAAGTGCTTTTGATAGAGATAGGAGAGGGAAACCAAAACATTTCTCAGAGCCACACTTTCAACTCTGTCCTTGTTACAAACGGCACTTGAGCAAATTCATTTGCCTTTGGAACAGAAAACGACAAGGTAACAGGTTTATCATTACGGATTGGAGTGTTCCAGGTTCTTTAGATAGTAAGTGATCTATTCAAGATGATCTCTTACTGAAATAGATCTCTTTTGAGAAGGGATGTGGATTTCTTAGAAGAAAGCAAATCCCTATGTTAAAACGGTGTGGTGGGTGTTTTTTGTTGTTGTTTTGCTTTTAGAACTTGCAAGGCACAATCGACTTCATAGTTCGAGATCCAAATAAGACCACGACATTCCAAACAGGTGTTTCTTTTTGGTTGTTTTTCAATCGGTATATCTTTGGATTGCAACCAGTAGAACTGTGCTTGAACTGGAAAGAAGTAGCGGAGGTTTCAGAAGTGGAACATACGGTGGAACAGGAAGCTGAGAGCATTGTGCAAGGAGAGGAAAGAGGGGAAAATGGTAAGAGTTTCCTGAGTCGGAAGGGACCCCTAGGGATGGTCAAAGTCCAACTCCGGGCCCTGCACAGACACTCCAACAGTCCCACCCTCTGCATCCCTGAGAGCATTGGCCAAACGCTCCTGAATCTCTGGCAGCCTTGGGGCTGTGCCCATTGCCTGGAAAACCTATTCAGTGCCTGACCAGCCTCTGAGGAAAAAACCTTTCCCTGATAGCCAGCCTAATCGTCCCCTGACACAGCTCCTGGCATTCCCTTGGCTCCTGTCCCTGGCCGCAGAGAGCAGAGAGCAAAGCTGTCCCTGTGCTACCCTTGAGATGAGCTGAGAGGTCCCAAGTGAGGTGTGAGCTCAGTGTCCTTTCTGCAGCTGAACCAAATGCCCTCAGCCACTCTTTGTATGGCTTCCCCTCCAGCCTCTTCACTATCTCTGTGTCCCTCCTTTGGACATTTCTCCAATAGCCTGAGGTCTTTCTGACGTTGTGGCATCCAAAATTGCCCCCAGGGCTTGAAGAGAGCGCAGTCCCAGCCCAGAGCAGAGCAGGACACTCACCTCTCTCGAGCCAGCGGTACCACAAGATAGGGACAGTTGTCAAAAATCAGCTGGAGAAACAAATCTAACAGAGAAACAGGTGATCTTGGCACAGGAAATGGAAGAAGCAGAGGAAGAAGAAGATGAGGAGAGGATTCCTTGTAAAAGTGAAGAAAATGAGCATGCAGAACAGGGACTAAGCATTATGCAGGCAAGTGAGCAAGAGAATAAGTTTGAAAGTGAAGGCAGTTTTGTCCAAAAGAAGGTGGAATTGGAAGTCTTTTTGCTGAGAACGAATAGAAAGTTTTTTTCCGTTTAGTTTGTATACGAAGCGCACAGGGCTCTAGATCCTTTTGTGGGAAAATGGAGTGTGTAAAGTTGCCAATCATTTTGGAGCGAATTTGGTGGTTTTTGGGGTCCCAGGAGAATGCTGGGTTGAATTCTGGGGACTTGGTGGTTCCCAGGTGAATTGGGGGGGGGGAGGAATTTAGGGAGATCCAGGTGAGTTTTAGGGGTCCCAGTTTGATTTTGGGGGAGAATTTGTGGAATTTTGGGGGATCCCGGGTAGCGAGGTTTGGGGGTGTGTTGGTATGAATGTAAAACCAGTGCGAGACTCCAAGTCAGTAATATGATTTTATAAGGGAAAAGAGAAAAAATAAAATACATGCAGTAATATAAAATAAAAACCACCAACAAAGTTAGAAATACAACCTGACACCCTGTCAGTCAGGGTGTTGGTAGCAGTCCGTATAAATGGTGGCTGCAGTCCTCCTGGTGGACAGATGTGGTTCAGTTGAAGCAGTGCTCCTGTAGAAGGTGCAGTTTTCCTGCAAAGATCCAGTGATGATGTGGAAAAAAGTCCGACTTTCCTCAGGGATCGAGTGGAAAGGACTGCCTTGGTGTTCCAAATCTCAGTTTTTATCTAGGTAGGAAATGTTTGGCTCCTCCCCCTGGCTGGAGCATCTCCCAATGGGATGATGTAATCTTATCACTCACACAATAGGACTTAATGGCCCATTAACAGAATATATCTTCTGGAGGAAGGATGGGTTGTGAAAAGATAACAGAGATCATCCCCCTGATCTTATCAGATGGTACATCAGCAGGGGAATCTCCCACAGCGATAAGGATCACCACCCCTCCCACATTTTAACAGATCGTGATAGAATACACATTTTTGCATTATACCCCAGGACATAATCCACCCCTTATTCTATTACCAGCTACATCATACCCAAACCAATACCCTGTTACAGATATATAATACAAAATGAAACCTTATATACAGTTCTCACTAAAAATTAGGTCTCCTTGCAGTACACAACGCGTTTCCCCATCTTTCTGCATTACCCACCAAGTGCAAGCAGGTCCTTGAGCAAAAACAGTCCCACGGATTGGTTTGCCTTTGCCTGTGGTGGGATTAATCCAAACAGTCTTTCCTAAAGTACCTTTCATGTGTGCCACAGGGACCTTGTCCCCATCCACGGTGTGCAGGGGTTCAGAGTGGGCAGGACCAGATCGATTGATGGACCCTCGGGTGTTAACCATCCAGGTGGCTTTGGCCAAGTTCATTTCCCTATTTCTGAAGGTTCCACCACCTAGTGCTTTCAAAGTAGTCTTAAGGAGTCCATTAGTCCGTTCAACTGTCCCAGCAGCTGGCGCGTGGTAAGGGATATGATATATCCTTTCAATACCATGTTCTTTGGCCCAGGTGTTGATAAGGCCGTTCTTGAAATGGGTTCCGTTGTCTGATTCAATTCTCTCAGGGGTACCATGCCTCCAAAGGACTTGTTTTTCTAGGCCCAAGATGGTGTTCCGGGCAGTGGCATGAGGCACAGGGTAGGTTTCTAACCATCCTGCAGTTGCTTCCACCGTGGTTAGTACGTAGCGCTTGCCCTGGTGGGTTTGGAGAAGGGTGATGTAGTCAATTTTCCAGGCTTCCCCATACCTGTACTTTGACCATCGTCCACAGTACCACAGCGGCTTCACCCGCTTGCCCTGTTTGATTGCGGCACAGGTCTCGCAGTCGTGGATGACCTGTGAGGTGCTGTCCATGGTAAGGTCCACCCCTCGGTCACGGGCCCATCGGTATGTTGCATCTCTCCCCTGATGACCAGAGGCATCATGGGCCCAATGAGCTAGGAATGATTCTCCCTTGTGCTGCCAGTCTAGATCTACCTGTGATACTTTCACTTTGGCAGCTCGGTCCACCTGCTCTTTGTTGTGATGTTCCTCATTAGCCCGGATTTTGGGTACATGTGCATCCATGTGTCGAACCTTTATGGTCAATTTCTCTACTCGGGCAGCAATGTCCTGCCAAATCTCAGCTGCCCAGATGGGTTTCCCTCTGCGCTGCCAGTTGGCCTTTTTCCAGCGATCCAGCCATCCCCACAGAGCATTAGCTACCGTCCATGAGTCAGTGTAGAGATAATGCCTTGGCCACTTCTCTTGTGCAGCCATATCCAAAGCCAACTGGACGGCTTTTAGCTCTGCGACCTGACTCCATCCACCTTGTCCCTCGGTAGCTTGTGCAACTTCTCGTGTGGGGCTCCATACTGCAGCTTTCCATTTCCGGTTAGTGCCTACAATTTGGCAGGAGCCATCAGTGAAGAGGGCATATCGTCTTTCAGTCTCCGGTAGCTCATGATATGGTGGGGCTTCCTCAGCACGTGCCACTTGCTCCTCTTCTTATTCAGAAGACAATCCAAAACTCTCCCCTTCAGGCCAGTTTGTAATTATTTCCAGAATCCCAGGGTGATTTGGATTCCCAATATGGGCGCGCTGAGTGGTGAGGCCAATCCAATTGCTTCATGTGGCGTCAATGGCGTGATTTGTGGAAGGCACCTTTCCCTTGAACATCCAACCCAGCACTGGTAGTCGGGGTGCCAGGAGGAGTTGTGTTTCTGTGCCAATCACCTCTGAGGCAGCTTGAACTCCTTCATAGGCGGCCAAGATCTTTTTCTCTGTGGGAGTATAGTTGGCTTTAGACACTTTGTAGCTTCTGCTCCAGAATCCCAGTGGTCGACCCCGAGTCTCCCCAGGCACCTTCTGCCAAAGGCTTCAGGACAGACCATGGTTCCCGGCAGCAGAGTAGAGCACGTTCTTCACATCTGGTCCCGTCCTGACTGGTCCAAGGGTTACTGCATGAGAAATCTCCTGCTTGATCTGGGCGAAGGCTTGCTGCTACTCAGGGCCCCAGGGGAAATCGTTCCTCTTGCAGGTAACCACGTAGAGAGGGCTCACAATCTGACTGTACTCAGGAATGCGCATTCTCCAAAAGCCTATGGCACCTAGGAAAGCTTGTGTTTCCTTCTTGTTGGTAGGTGGAGACATAGCGGTGATCTTATTAATTACCTCTGGTGAGATCTGATGACATCTATCTTGCCACTTGACTCCTAGAAACTGAATTTCCTGAGCTTGTCCCTTCACTTTACTTCGCTTAATGGCAAAACCAGCTTTCAGCAGAATCTGGATAATCTTCTCTCCTCTCTCGAAGACTTCCCCTGCTGTGCTGCCCCATACAATGATGTCATCGATATACTGTAGATGTTCGGGGGCTTCACCCTTTTCCAGTGCAGCCTGGATCAGTCCATGACAGATGGTGGGACTGTGCTTCCACCCCTGGGGCAGACAATTCCAGGTGTACTGCACGCCCCTCCAGGTGAAAGCAAACTGAGGCCTGCATTCTGCTGCCAGAGGAATGGAGAAAAAGGCATTGGCGATGTCAATGGTGGCGTACCACTTTGCTGCCTTTGACTCCAGCTCGTACTGGAGTTCCAGCATGTCCGGCACAGCAGTGCTCAGCTGTGGAGTCACCTCATTCAATGCACGATAGTCTACGGTCAATCTCCATTCTCCTTCAGATTTACGCACAGGCCACATGGAGCTGTTGAAGGGTGAGTGGGTTTTACTGACCACCCCTTGGCTCTTCAGCTCGCCAATCATCTTGTGGATGGGGATCACGGCATCTCGATTCGTCCGGTACTGCCAGCGGTGCACTGTTGAGGTAGCAATTGGCACCTGTTGCTCTTTCACCCTGAGGAGTCCCACTGCAGATGGGTTTTCTGATAGCCCAGGCGGGGTGTTCAACTGCTTAATGCCCTCTGCCGCCACAGCAGCTATTCCAAAAGCCCACCTGAGTCCCTTTGGGTCTTTGTAATAGCCACTCCTGAGGAAGTCTATGCCTAGGATACATGGTGCCTCTGGGCCAGTCACAATTGGATGTTTCTGCCACTCTTTCCCAGTCAGGCTCACCTCAGCCTCCAGCAAAGTCAATTCCTGAGATCCCCCCGTAACCCCAGCAATTGAAACAGGTTCCTTCCCGACATGTCCCGATGGTATTAATGTACATTTTGAACCATTGTCAACCAATGCACTGTGTTCCTGTGGCTCTGATGTGCCAGGCCATGGGATCCACACCATCCAAAAGATCCGGTTTTCCCGTGCCTCTCCCTGGCTAGAGGCAGGACCCCTCTAGCCCTGGTTATTATTTCTCTCCTGGGCATACGTAGTGGAGGTTCCTTCAAGGGGATCTGACAGATCATCTTCCCTTCTGTAATACCCTGCACCTTGGTCATGGGAGGCTGAGGCTACCTTCACTTTAGTGGAGTTCCCTCTGTTGGTGTTCCCCTCCCTGAGTTGGCGCACCTGTGCTGCCAGGACAGAAGTGGGTTTCCCATCCCACCTTCTCATGTCTTCCCCGTGGTCACGTAGAAAAAAAACACAGGTCAGCACGTGGGGTGTACCGTCTCTCCCTAGCTGGGGGGCGTTGGGCTCTACTTTTGGGGTCCATGACTCGCACTGGTGCTGCACTGATCTTCCTCACCTCTTCCCTTATCTCCTTCATCTCCTCCTTAAACTCCTCTCTGAGGTCCTTAGCCAAAGCAGAGACATGAGCCTGCACTGAGCCAGCCATCATACTCTGAAAATTCCTGAGCCTGTTGGCAACAGAACCCACTGTTACTTGGTTGGTATCAGCATCAATCAATGCAATAAAGGGGGTATATTGAGATGGGCCCAGGTTTGCCAGATTCCACAACCTCTGCCCTGTGCACCTGACCTTGTCAGGGTCATTGTCATGCTGTCCATCCCTCCCAAAGAGCACCTCCAGTACTGCCACTTCTCTCAGCTGTTGGATCCCTTCCTCAAGGGTATTCCAACGCGATCTCTGGTGGTGCTCCGGCATTCTTTCCCTATGGACAAATCTCTCTCTCACACTCATTACAAGTCGCTCCCAGAGGGAAAGGAGACCTGTCTCCCTTACAAATACTTGGTCCACACCTGAGTCCTGGGTCAAGGCTCCCAAATTCCTTGCCTCAGAACCATCCAGTTGCACACCTGTACCCATAAGGTCCCAGACCCGCCATAACCAGGTTGTAAAAGGCTCACAGCCCCGTCGTACAATGTCTTTTCGCAGGTTACGGAGACTCTCGTATGACAGGGACTCGGTGATGATGTCACCTTCTGGCTCCCCTGCTGGTTGTGAGGGGCCCCCTTCCTGACCCTTATTATTTGGGTGCCTTGCTTTCATCTTAGACTTCCTAGTTTCCACAGGGGCAACAGCTGCTGGCTGTGAGTGCCCTTGCAGTTCAGCTGGAACCTGGACAGATGTAACATCTGTGGGTCCCACTGCTGCACCATCAGAGTCTCCCTCTTTAAGGCAGGGGGAGGGTTGCTCACCAGCTGGGGAGAGGTACTCCTTCAGCATCTGGCCCATCTCATCTATCTCCTTCGCTAGCACCCCCACCCATTATGGGTGGTTCCTTTCCGAGGTGGGCTGTGGGACAGGGTCAAACTCTGGGTTAATATCCCTAGTCTCTGGGATAAGATCAGGCTCTGGGGTAACCTTCCTAGTCTCTGGGACAGAATCAGGCTCTGGGGTAACATCACTAATCCCTAGGGTAGGTATCAGGGTTATTATCCAAGTCGATCTCCCCTTATCTCGGAATGTTAGATAGAACAGGTTTAACAGGGATATAAGCAACACTAGCCACAGTATAATGTCATTAGCATTAAAAGCGGACTTGAACCCCTTGAAGACTGGTGGGGTGAACTTCAAAAACTATGTGATGGGCTTGGAGAAGATTTCACCTGCTGCCACTTCCTCACAGTTAGTACCATTATTGAAGTAGCCCCAGAAACACACACTTAGAGTGCGATAGCTCTGAATCCATGTGGCCATCTTCCAGAGAAAATTAAAAATCCATTAATTCCTCAACTGATCAACCCACATAATAAACCGGATAATAGCCACAGTAACCTTGGTTATGAAACTCATGTTTAAAAAAGGGCTTGCAAATGGGAGAGATATAGCAGTGACCACATGGAGGCCAATCCAGGGTAAGATGGACAGCATGGTGTCACCTACCACAAGCTTGGGTAATTTAAGAACTGTTATCCCCTTTTCTACCCCTCTCTCAATGCCCTCAGGCAATGCCCCACGTTGGGCGCCAAAATCTGTCTTGGTTTGAAAGACAGGTATGGTCTAAGGAAAGGCAGGAGCCCCTTTCCTGAGATGCAGAATGCAACCCCGTCCCTGTTAATTATTTTAGATCCAAATCAGAAGCCTTCAGGTAGGAGATATGGGGATAAGAATAACAGTTCTTTACTGGTATCTAACAAGGCAGAAAACAACAACAGCTATAAAAATTGGTAACAGAACAGAACAGTCTAGCTCTGCTGCAGTCCGTTTTGGCCGCAGGCCGTCTCCCTGTACTCAGTTACCGGTGCTGTGTGGGCAGGGCAGGTCCCGCGCAGTTGAAGAGGGCTGGAGTGACAGCGGCGGCAGCGGCCCAGGGGTGAGAGCGGATGGGAAAGTGACTCCCCCCTCACGGTGTCGGTTGTGGTGCTCAGCAGAGTGTCGGGAGATAGTAGGGTGAGATGGGAGAGCAGCAGAGCGATGTCCAAAGGCAGGGAGCGTGGATCTCGGCGCTGGAATGGCAGGGGGAGATGCCAGAGCAGAGTCCAGGCGGTCTTCCCACTCCACGAGCCAAGCGAGAGAGAGAGACCCGCTCCAGACCCCCATCCCACCTTTCCTTTTCAGGTCGCCCCCCCCCCGCCCTCCACCCACCCCCCTACGAGAGAACATTATCTGTCGTTTCAAGGTGTAGCCACAATTACTTAGCATAAAAATGGGAGGAATTCCACAAAAAGAAAAGGGGAACAATCCAACCCCCAACAAAAGCCCAGATGGTGAGACGAGCAGTTGTCTATCCGGGCTATGAGATTAGTGCTGGACAAAGAATTTTGGGACCGGTGTTGCAAGGAAACAATATGCCAGACCCCAAAACCCCAAACAGTGAAAGAACTGAGAACCTTCTTGGGCATGACAGGGTGGTGCAGACTGTGGATTTACAATTATGGGCTGTTAGTCAAACCCCTATATACCTTGATTACGGAAGGAAGCAGAGATCTCCAACGGATGAAAGAAGCAACATGAGCCTTTGACCAACTAAAGAAGGCTCTCATGTCAGCTCCAGCCCTGGGACTTCCAGATGTGAGTAAACCATTCTTTCTGTTTTCCCACAAAAAGCAGGGGATTGCTCTGGGAATACCAGCACAAGACCTGGGCCCGTACTGGAGGGCAGTCGCCTACCTCTCCAAACAGCTGGACACGGCAGCCAAGGGGTGGCCAGGGTGCCTCAGAGCTGTTGCAGCAGTAAGAGGCACACAAATTCACCCTAGGCCAGAAGCTGCAGTCCTGGAGGTGAAAGGAAGACATTGGCTTTCCCCACAAAGATTTCTAAAGTACCAGGCCATACTAGTAGAACAAGATGATGTTGAAATTGTGGTAACTAACACTGTCAATCCAGCTTCTTTCCTCAGCGGGAGTATAGGAGAACCAGTGATCCATGACTGCCTGGAGACCATTGAAGCCACTTACTCCAGTCGCCTGGATCTGAAGGACACCCCTCTCGAGGACGCTGCAACGTGGTTCACTGATGGGAGCATCTACATCATCAGTGGAAAAAGATATGCTGGATATGCGGTTACCACAATAGAGAGGTGATAGAGTCTGGACCATTGCCAACAAACACCTCTGCACAGAGGGCTGAAATAATTACTTTAACCCAGGCCTTAGAGCTAGCTAAAAGAAAAGAAATCAACATGTATACACCACAAAGTGAGCTCTGAATTGGAAAAAGGAAATGAGCTGGTGGACAGAAAGGCAAAAGAAACAGCTAAAGGTAAGGTAATTATTAAAACAATTGAGGCAGCTTTAATTCTAGATGGGCAAATTTCTATGGAAGGTAAGCCAAGATACACTAAAAGGGACAAAAAGCTCATTAGAGAAGAAAACAGGAGTTATAACCAAGAGGGGTGGGCTATTACAGACAGAGGAAAAGGTAGGCTTGTGATCCCCTCTTACATGTTATGGTTATTAGTGAAAAAGGACCATGAGAAAACACATTGGGGAATTGATGCTCTGTACAACTATTTGAAAGATCAAATCATGGCCAGAAACTTGCAAGGTGCAGTAATTCAGGTGACTTGCCAATGTAGCCTTGCCTCCAAACTAATCCCAAGAATAAAACCAAAGCCTGGACAAATTGAAAAAGGCTATGGGCTTGGGCAACAATGGCAAATTGATTTTTCAGAACTACCCAGGAGAGGGGGGTAACAATACCTGTTGGTATTAATAGGTACCTTTTCAGGGTGGCCAGAAACTTTCCCTACCAAAACTGTCAAAGCATGAAAAGTAACCAAAGCATTGTTATTAGGAAAAGAATTTACTAACTTTGAAGAAGGAGTGGGGAATGAATCATGGTTTTAAAAAGTTAAGATTTTTGCTAAGAGTAGAAGTAGTTTCCATGACCAAGATGTAAGTTAGGTAGGTAAATGGTAGGTTAATAATTACTAGATGCTTAGGCTACAGCTAATTGGTATAATTATCTGCTATTATAAATTTACGTACAGAAGAACGTAAAATAAGTAAACTGCTAACCATGAAGCAGGGAGCCTTGGATCGTGCCAGAGGGTCACTGAGACCTGATGAAGACTCTCCTGACTTCATCGTTCGAGACCACTGACCCATTTCAAGATCACCGACCCAATTCAAGAGAAGAGCTGTGCACGCGTGAAGGACTAATGGGCTCATTTTAATATGGGATGGGGATGGGAGGTGCGGGGGTTATGCATATGTATTGTATGTAAGATCTTGGGGAATAAATAGATGGAAAAGAACCTTGTTCAGGGCCGTCACGCTTTCGGAGGTGACTCCCGTGCCACCCGCCGGTGAATAAACATACCACTTTCTAACTTTAATTAGTTAGAGGGTCTTTGTCCGTGATTATACCGGGTTTTTTAATGATTCAGCTCTAGATCCTTTTGTGGGAAAATGGAGTGTGTAAAGTCGCCAATCATTTTGGAGCGAATTTGGAGGTTTTTGGGGTCCCAGGTGAATTTTGGGTTGAATTCTGGGGATTTGGCAGTTCCCAGGTGAATTGGGGGTGGGGGGGGATTTGGGGAGATCCAGGTGAGTTTTGAGGGTTTCCAAGTTGATTTTGGGGGAAAATTTGTGGAATTTTGGGGGATCCCGGGTAGCGAGGTTTGGGGGTGTGTTGGTTTGAAAGAAAAACCAATGCGAGACTCCAAGTCAGTAATACAATTTAATAGGAGAAAAGAGAAAAAATAAAATACATGCAATAATGTAAAAGAAAAACCAGCAACAAAGTCAGAAATACAACCTGACACCCTGTCAGTCAGGGTGTTGGTAGCAGTCTGTATAAATGGTGGCTGCAGTCCTCCTGGATGACAGATGTGGTTCAGTTGAAGCAGTGCTTCTGTAGAAGGTGCAGTTTTCCTCCAAAGATCCAGCGATGATGTGGAAAAAGGTCCGACTTTCCTCGGGGATTGAGTGGAAAGGACTGCCTTGGTGTTCCAAATCTCAGTTTTTATCTAGGTAGGAAAAGTTTGTCTCCTCCCCCTTGCTGGAGCATCTCCCAATGGGATGATGTAATCTTATCACTCACACAATAGGACTTAATGGCCCATTAACAAAATATATCTTCTGGAGGAAGGATGGGTTGTGAAAAGATAACAGAGATCATCCCCCTGATCTTATCAGATGGTACATCAGCAGGGGAATCTCCCACAGCGATAAGGATCACCACCCCTCCCACATTTTAACAGATGGTGATAGAATACACATTTTTGCATTGTACCCCAGGACATAATCCACCCCTTATTCTATTACCATCTACATCATACCCAAACCAATACCCTGTTACAGATATATAATACAAAATGAAACCTTACATACAGTTCTCTCTAAAAATTAGGTCTCCTTGCAGTACACAACGCGTTTCCCCATCTTTCTGCATTACCCACCAAGTGCAAGCAGGTCCTTGAGCAAAAACAGTCCCACGGATTGGTTTGCCTTTGCCTGTGGTGGGATTAATCCAAACAGTCTTTCCTAAAGTACCTTTCATGTGTGCCACAGGGACCTTGTCCCCATCCACTGTGTGCAGGGGTTCAGAGTGGGCAGGACCGGCTCGATTAATGGACCCTCGGGTGTTAACCATCCAGGTGGCTTTGGCCAAGTTCATTTCCCTATTTCTGAAGGTTCCACCACCTAGTGCTTTCAAAGTAGTCTTAAGGAGTCCATTAGTCCGTTCAACTGTCCCAGCAGCTGGCGCGTGGTAAGGGATATGATATATCCATTCAATACCATGTTCTTTGGCCCAGGTGTTGATAAGGCCGTTCTTGAAATGGGTTCCGTTGTCTGATTCAATTCTCTCGGGGGTACAATGCCTCCAAAGGTCTTGTTTTCCTAGGCCCAAGATGGTGTTCCGGGCAGTGGCATGAGGCACAGGGTAGGTTTCTAACCATCCTGTAGTTGCTTCCACCATGGTCAGTAGGTAGCGCTTGCCCTGGTGGGTTTGGGGAAGGGTGATGTAGTCAATTTTCCAGGTTTCCCCATACCTGTACTTTGACCATCGTCCACCGTACCACAGCGGCTTCACCCGCTTGCCCTGTTTGATTGCGGCACAGGTCTCCCAGTCGTGGATGACCTGTGAGATGCTGTCCATGGTAAGGTCCACCCCTCGGTCAGGGGCCCATCGGTATGTTGCATCTCTCCCCTGATGACCAGAGGCATCATGGGCCCAACGAGCTAGGAATGATTCTCCCTTGTGCTGCCAGTCTAGATCCACCTGTGATACTTTCACTCTGGCAGCTCGGTCCACCTGCTCTTTGTTGTGATGTTCTTCATTAGCCCGGCTTTTGGGTACATGTGCATCCGCGTGTTGTACCTTTATAGTCAATTTCTCTACTCGGGCAGCAATGTCGTGCCAAATCTCAGCTGCCCAGATGGGTTTCCCTCTGCCCTGCCAGTTGGCCTTTTTCCAGCGATCCAGCCATCCCCACAGAGCATTAGCTACCATCCATGAGTCAGTGTAGAGATAAAGCCTTGGCCACTTCTCTAGTTCAGCAATATCCAAAGCCAACTGGACGGCTTTTAGCTCTGCGACCTGACTCCATCCACCTTGTCCCTCCGTAGCTTGTGCAACTTGTCGTGTGGGGCTCCATTCTGCAGCTTTCCATTTCTCGTTAGTGCCTACAATTCGGCAGGAACCATCAGTGAAGAGGGCATATCATCTTTCAGTCTCCGGTAGCTCATTATATGGTGGGGCTTCCTCAGCACGTGCCACTTGCTCCTCTTCTTCTTCAGAAGACAATCCAAAACTCTCCCCTTCAGGCCAGTTTGTAATTATTTCCAGAATCCCCGGGCAGTTTGGATTCCCAATACATCAGGAGCGGATATCTCCTACAGAGATAAGGATCACCACCCCTCCCACATTTTAACTGATGGTGATAGAATACACATTTTTGCATTGTACTCCAGGACAGGGGTGAATTTGTAGAAGGTGGGGAGTCCCAGCTGAATTTTAGGGGGAATTTGTGGAATTCTAGGGATCTCAGGGGAATTTTGGGGGGAATTTGGAGAATTTTAGGGAATACATGTGAATTTTAGGGTTCTCAGGTGAGTTTTGGGGATGCCAGGTAGATTTTGGGGTGAATTCAGTCGATTTTGGGGTATCCAGGTGAGTATTTGGGAATCATGGGAGAATTTTGGGATGAATTTGGGGGGATGCAGGTGGATTTTCCAGGGAATTTTGGTGGTTTTTGGGAGTCCCAGATGTGTCTTGGAGTGAATTTGGTGGATTTGGGCGTATCTGTGTGTGTTTTGAGGGGGATTGGAGACATTTTGGGGTGAATTTGGAAGGTGTTGGGAGGACTGGGTCTTAGGGGTGATTTGAGGGATTTGGGGGGTTGCAGGTGGAATTTTGGGGTGAAGCTCTGGGATTTGGTGGTCCCCCATAAATTTTGGGGTGAATTTGTGGATTTTTTTGTAGTTGCCAGGTGAGTGCTGGGCATCCCAGGGGGGACCTCGGGGTGAATTTTGGGGATTTTGGGTTTCCCAGTTGATTTTCTGAGGTGAAAAGCTTCAAAAAGGATTTTTTTGAAAACAAATTAAAGCCAGAAGGTTATGGAAAATTAATAGATGTGATGCAAGTAGCTAATATGCAGACAATACACAGCGAGACAAATCATGGGAAAAATACAGTGGTAACACATGAGTGTGTGAGGATGGGATCAGTATAGCTAAGGCTCACTTGAATCTGAATTTGGAAAAGCATGGCAAAAATAAGAATAATAAAGGCACCTACGGGTATTTCAGTGGGAAAAGGAAGATGAAAAGAAACCTATCACTCCTCCCCTCTTCCCCCGCCACCCCCATAAGCCAGACAGGACTAGTGACAACAGACAAGGAGAAGGCTGGGGAACTCAACAAATGTTGGTCTCAATTTTAACTGCCAGTCACCATTTCCACATCTGTCACTTTATTGGACTGGTGGACTTGATTCTAAGCCGTAGTAGCAGGTCAGCTTTCAGACCACTTGAGGAACCTGAACATGCAAGACCATGGGACCCACCCAGAGGCATGTCAGGGCCCTGAGAGAACTGGCAGCTGTAGTTCCTAAGGTGCTTCATCCATCATATTTGAGAAATCAAGGCAACCAGCTGAAGTCTCCAGACACTGTTGTATTGACTCCAATACTCTTGGGTTTTTTTATATATCTTAGAGCTCTGAGTCATTTTCTGCAGAGGATTCCCAATGCAGTTTCAAAAATGGAATCTTTGTTATTGGTCCTCATGTTGATCTTGGATATTTCCGTTTGCTGCACTCCTATATTTTCGAAACATTTGTAATGACTGAAAAGAAAGCTGAGACAAGGTATTATGCTCTTTCCAATGATATAAATGGACCAGTGTTCTTTTCAGACAAATATATTTTTGCTGTGTCTAAGCACATGTGCATACCTGTGTTTGATTTATGTGTCCAGGTTTTGGCAATCTGGCAGTCACAGGGCCGTCCTGTGACAATGGCCCGGGTGCTGCCCTGTCCCGCTTTCTTCCAACTGGCTCCACTTCAGGATGTCCTCCCTGCTCAGAGAAGAGGCTGGGACAGCACCTTTAGAAATGTGACTTTCTGGGTTTTTTGTTTTGTTTTGTATTGTTATTTTTAAAGTTACTAAAAACATTCACCCTGATTTTTTGATGTGTTGGGTTTGGGGTTTTTTTTCAGTTTTGGCTGGGTTTTATTGTGGGCTTTTTTGTCTCTTTGTGGATTATTGGTTGGGGTTTTTTGTGTGTTTGTTTGGTCTACTTTTTTGTTTGTTTGTTTGTTTGTCTTTTTATTATGGTTTTAGAGAGTTTTTTAAGCAAATTGATTGGAAAACTGAATAGTCCTCCACTATACTCTCCTGGATTCACCTGAGACTCTTCCTCGGCATCTCCCTGATCCTTTTTGCAATGAGTCTCACATCATTCTCCTGAAGAAACTGTCTGCTTATGGTTTGGATGGGTGGGCTGTTTGCTGATGACAAACTGGGTGATGGCCAGGCCCAAATTGTGGTGGGAAATAGAGTTCATCCAGCTGGTCCCCAAGGCTCAGTCTTGGGCCCAGTCCTGTTTAATATCTTTATCAGTGATCTGGACAAGGGGATAGAGTACATGCCCAGGAAGTTCACAGATGATGCAAAGTTGGCTGGTAGTGTTTATTTCTTCTGGAGGACAGCAGGCTCTGCTTCTTCTTCCTCCTGTTCTGAGGTGCCTGCTCCCTCTTCATCCCTCATTAAGTGTGCTGATTTTGTCACTTGGATGAGAAAAAAAACAATTTTAGCAACAATACTAGTGGCAAGGTACAAGAAAGGAAGAGTTCACATGAATCCGCCCCCCAACAACAGACAATACCTGAAGGCTCCTCTGCCCAGTTACTGACTACATCGGAACCCATTGTCCCCCAAAGATACTCCCTTCTCCGTGCCCCCAGCCGTGATGTGAGATAGAATAGAATAACTAAGATTTAGATTCTCCCTATGTAACTCCATCATACTTCGATACTGGGAAAAAAAAATTCTTGAAGTTCTATCATTTCAGATCATTTGAATTTGAATTTGCATACTAAAAAGTCTAGCCAGAAACTCATGACAATATTAATAGCCCTTTCTAGAATATCTGAGATGATATACACTTCTTTCAAGAGAATGAGATACCTCACGCGACTTCTCCAGAATTTCAATGAACAGCGGGAGTAGTCTACAAGATTCTTGCTGCCATCTGGATTTCCTGGTATTTGGCTGGTCTATGTAAGCCAACCAGCTATTCAGCAGAGGGAATATTAGTGTGATACTTGATGGTATGTGAGATGGAACACAGTAATTTATGGCTTTTTGCATAGTGATGAAGCTGTAAAGAAAGCTCGATAATGCTCAGATAAGGAGGCTGCTGGACTTCAAGCATCAAAGGCCCAAAACGAACCAGTGATAAGGTGTCCTTGAAAAAAAAAAAAAAGCCAGGTGGGGAGCAAAGTGATACTTAAGGGCAGTTTACTGAAAGAGGAAATCTAGTAAAAAAAGAAGTCCAAGAGTGAAGGAATAACAGGGAAAATGAAACTAAGGAAGGAAATCAATCTCAGCTCATCATTTCAGAAGCTAACAAGTTGTCCTTGCAATGATGCATAAAGTGAGATATAATAAATATGTCTGAGCAAAAATCTGAAATATGAGCTTCATTGCCTTCTGTCTTTTACGGAATCATACAACAGTCTGTGATTAAAGATCATCTAGTCCAACTTCCTTGCCAGATAGATCTTACCGTAGATCAAATTGCTCAAGACTAGCCAAACTGATAAGGAGCACTCTCAATGATGGGGCATCCACAACTTCTCTGGAACACCCGTTTGAGTGTCTCACCAGCTTCATTGTAGAAAAGTTTTTCATTTTAGCCAATCTAAACCTAGTCTCAGTTTGAAAGCATGGCCCCTTGTCCTGTCTCTGCAAACCTTCCGAAAAAGTCTTTCTCCATTTGTCTTATACCCTCTTTACATATTCAAAGGCCACAATACTGTCTGTCCAGAAACCACTCTTCTCCAGGCTAAAAGATCCTACTTTTCACAAGAACCAGGTCATAAACTGAGATGGAAGACATCTCAGGAGATCAGATCATCCAACAGCTCAGCGTAAGAATAGCTCTGAAGTCAGATCAACTACCTTAGGGCTGTGTCTGTTTGAATTTTCAAAATTGCCAGGAATTGAAATGCTTCAAGGAAGAGAACTCTGGGTGGCTCCAGAAACAGCCTGAGAAACTCAAGCAAACTCGAAACCTCAGAAACTACCACTGCTTTCTCTCCCTCAGCCCAAGCAGTCACAAAGAAGAAGTGTTCCCAGCAGGCTGGGATAGCACACATATACACTACATATACATGACAGGCATCGCCAGCAGCCACATCCTGCTCCTTTCTGTGGCTGGCAAGAGTGAGACTGGATGTTTACATGTGGGCAACCTGGGTCCCTCCAGCAGCTCAGACACTCAGCCTGCCCAGTGACCCCACTGAATTCCAGTATTTGCACTGTCCCAAGGTCACAGCACTACTCCGCTTGCTGGCACAGACCATCACACGCCTACTAAGTCAGTCAGGACTCCCCTGGCCCCACAGCCAGCACCCCACTTTGTCTCCCCCAGGCCACTGCCATTGTTCACCAACTTCTCCACTTTGATCTTTGCTGGTGCTCTCAACATTGGCACACCCAGATGTTCTGCAGCTGTTGTCTCCTGGTGGAAAGGACTTGTAAAGCCATGTTTCCTAACAGGACTTCCACAACCTTTCAAAGCAACCTTTTCTGGGGTATGAACAATCTCATTCAAATGTCAACATTTCTTTTCCCATATGTGAAATCAGAATGTCCTTCTTCCGGGCATGCCCAAAACAAGGCACAATCTACATTGTGCCTTCTGTTTCACATGCTGACTTGTTTGTAAACAATGCTAGGAGAATACCTGTTTTGATCCAAGCTAATCTCTGGACCTTATAGTGCTTTCAGTAGTTAGTTTTGCTTTGCTATTTACTTGATGTCCCATTGAATTGTTGAATCATAAACAGACTATATGTCTGTATAGCAGCATAGCAGTGATGAATAAATGCAAGAGAAGGAGGAAGGTGATTGTTTGCTAGACTCTTCCTAGAAAATGAGAAATCTGTTACTTAATGCTGACCACAGCAGATGGAGGAAGCATCCTACATGATGTTAAAGCAATCAAACTGTAATCACTTTTATGATTACAGTCAAGGCACTGCTTTTTCCACCATATGTGGAGTGCAGGGAATCTTAAAAGACTACACTCTAAGTGTTGTCCATGCTCACTGAGAAAATAATGCTTTTACAGTGGAGCAGGTCTCACCACAGCTAAATCATGGCTTCAACTGTACACTGCCTTCAAAAAAGCCCACAAAAACACAAATGAAAGGATTTGGAACCCAAGGGAATCTCAGATGGTGACATCAGCTCACTTTGGATTCTTTCCAAATTCTCAATTCCCTTTTCTTCTCAGCCAATTATCCCACCTAACCTGAGATGTAATTTATGGATTTCCAACACATCTAGTTACCTTAGAATTAGATTGCCACTAGGCAAAAAGACAGAAACAAGCAGTTAATTTCAGAATGACACCAAGGGTGTTTAGAACAGCAATACTTGGACGTAACTATTCTTAATAAAACCAAAACTTTTAGGACTCAAGCATATATTTTTGTAGGTGGAAGAAGTTTTACATCCAAAAGTCCCTAGGGTGCTCTCACTCAGTGCAATGTGCCTGGAGAGGCACTCTCGCTCGTCATTCAAGGAACGATTCGTCACAGTAGAGCCAGCAGGAGCACAAGATGGCCGATAAGAAGGGGCAGTGTAGAATTCTCTGTGTGTCTCTGTCTCTACTCGGTGTAGAATGTCTCTGTACTGTCACATTTTCATAGGCAACATGTCCCTCCTAGTCTTCGGTCGTGGTTAAGCTCTATGTACAGTGAGCGCTGCTACTTGCAGCTGAGAAGGACCGTGGAGCTAGCAGCGAATTTGGAGAGCGCTGAGCACGTAGTCAAGGAGCGAGAAGTGCCCCTGCAATGCAGTGTTAATAGCAGCTGCCTCGCGTGGGGGGTGAGCTCCGGCCACAAGACCTTCTCGTCCTGGCAACAGATCTCTCTTAAGGGCGTAGGTGAAAATCTTTCGTTTTCCATTCGAACTGCGAGAGAGGCAGACTGTTGCACGGAGCTCTGAGAACAAAGGTGCACGCCCTAGGCGGGCTTGGGCAGAAGCAGCGTTCGCGAGCACTTGGCCGCGGGTATACTGCTGGCTGTGTGGCGCTGCTTCAGCGGCTTCTAGCAGCCGGGGATTGAAAGCGGGGCCAGGCGTGGGCGAGGGCGGTGAACGAAGCCGCACAAGTACCGTGCTAGTGTGCACCACGTTGCAGGCTACTAGGAGAGGAAGGTGGCTGCCTCTCGCTTGCCTTCCAAGTGCCCTTAGCAGTGAGAAGGAGAAAGCAGAAGCACTGCTGCTTGTGCTGCTCCTTGGTTCCACTTGCAGCCCGCTATGGAAACATTGGCGGTCTCTTCTAGGCTCCAAGTTGCAGACAGCACCACGGTACATGCCGTGGAGAAGGGAAATACAGGGTGCAGAGAGGAGCTGGATGTGGCGTATGTGCAATAAATAGAAGGTGAACCTAGGCACTGCCTCTTCAATCTGGCCCCCTCTGCTCTGGTAGCAACTTTTGCAAGTAGGCAAATGGAGCTGCGAGTATGTAGAATGGAGGGCAGCGAGACCCCGTGTGTTATGCGCCCTTTCAGGGCTGCTGACAGAGGGCTACTTGAACATCGCCTTCTTCTTCCTCGCACTCGCATCCTTCTCGCTTCGCTCTAGCTGCATGGAGTACACCGCAGCGAAGGTGTGAGGAAGGGTACTGGCTCAGCTTTAGACCTGGCATGCAACGGCTGTGTGCTATTTCTCCAAGCAGCAAGAGCACTGAGAATTGAAAGCGATTGTGAAGGAGCTATTTGACTGCTCGTGTGCTTTTCGCTGCACTGTGCTCGCAAGCCCGGTGCCTTGCGGCTTCATTCTTCGCCTTCTGCCGTCCGGACAGAGCTGAACTCCAGCTGTCCATTTCAGCTCTGCCCAACAGCTTGTCCTCAGTTCTGCGGGCAAGCAAGCCCTGTTGCCTTGGCTCCGAGTGCAAAGTCCCTAGCGAGCTCTCACTCAGTGCAATGCACCCAGAAAGACGCTCTCGCTTGTCTTTCAAGGAGCCATTCCTAACAGCAGAAGCAGCAGAAGCACAAACTGGATGACGAGAAGGGACAATGTAGAACACGTCTCTGTCCTGGCACATTTTTGTGTGCGATATGTCCCTCCAGGTCCTCAGTTCATGCGAAGTTCTATGTACTGTGAGCGCTGCTACTTGCAGCTGAGAAGGACCATGGAGCTAGCAGTGAATTCGGAGAGCGCTGAGCACGTAGTCAAGTAGCGAGAAGTGCCCCTGCAATGCAGTGCTAATAGCAGCGTCCTCGCGTCAGGGGCTGTAAGGGTCCGTCCGAAGTTCCCCTCGATTTTGCCTCCCCACCGTCGCAAGGAGAACTCGTGGACCCCCACCCAGGCTGACTCTGAACAATGGTTTCCTGGCCCGGCCAAGGTGGATGCCTGTGACTGTGTGCTGTTGTATTGTGTTAACTGGACTGTGCTGTCATGGCACCAACCAGAGTTTGTGGTGTACCACCAACTGAGGAGTGCTTGACCGTACCTGTCTCCTGCAGCAGCCCACACAATGGTCCATAAATCTTCCCACCTCTTGGCCAGAGGCCACTCGCTTTGGAGAAGGACTATAAAAGAGCGATCCTCTGAGAAAGACCCTTTGAGATCTCTCCACTGACGAAGACCCGTCTACCCCCTGGAGAAGACCGCTGAGATCTCCCCACGGACGAAGACTCGTCTATCGGATGACCCGTGAGGACGCCCGTCTCGTCTGTTGGTAGCTATTTTCCCATCCCTTTCTTTCCTTCCCCTCTCCCTATACTTTGTTTCCTATACCTCTCCTCCTTACCGTAACTGAGTTGTTGGCATTTGATGAAATGCATTGCTGTTGTTGAATAAACTCATTTTCTGCTGTTGAATAAACTGATTTTGTCCCCTGCACTTTGCCTGTTTGCACCTTTAAGATCAAAAGAACCATCATGACCCCTGCTCTGTATTAATAGCGGATCATGACGTTAAATTGGCGTTACGGACAGGATATTCTGACAGACAGAAGGGATGCACGGTTGTCTGTAGTCTGTATCAGGGGAAGGAAGTCTTACTCCAGCCTCACCTAGCTGGCCACCTTGGATGGGTGAGCCTGTCTAGAAAGCAAGGGGGGTTTTTCTGATTTCCCGCAGACTGCAGACACCTTGATGTGGAGCATCCCCAGACTTTCTTGAGGGCTCTGTAGTCAGAATTTCACAAAAGATCTACTGGTGCAAAAGGCGGGACACTGTTGTTGTTGTTGTTGTTTTTTATGATGTTTTTGATACTTGGTGTAGTGAAGAGACAACCTGGTGTTTTGTAACTAAGGAGTGCCTCTCAAGTAGTTTGGTCTCTTCACCCGCACAGGGAAGCGAAGGGGGGCACACAGTGAAAGCTGTTTCGTTGTGTGTGGTAACTTAAGCAATAGACCTCCCTGTTGTGGTTTTTACTTATCCCTTCACAAAATGACTGAGAATTCCACCGTAACAGATAAAGCTGCATTTTATGCTCTATTAGCTAAGTATAGTGCCAGGCCGTCCCAAGGTGGGGAGGAATGGGCGAACAGTAATTGGTTTAATCTGGAGAATGTGATTGATAGAATATATTCTTGGCAACATGAATCAAACTGGGCAAAAATAAAACCATACTCTGCTCAGTTTTGGGAGCTTGTCTTACGGCAGCCATAGAAACTCGCTCTAAGCGAGTTAGTGAAGAAAGTACAATTATAGATTCTTTGCAAAATCTTGTTCAAATTCTGCAAAAACAATTAGATCAAGAAAGGAATGAGAACCGTTTGTTGCGAGATGAAAATCATTTGCTACAGGCTGCCCCAAGAGAAGAAAGTACCAAAAAAGTAAGACAGAATGAAACACACGCAGAAACAGAAGAGAAGGAGATTGTTCACATTAATCAAATTTATCCCCAAAAGGAGTTAACTATAATGAAAAATCTTGGGGAACACTGCTGTCCGAAGTTGAGACCTATGGTTAAAACACAATATACTTATCTTGGTCCTGATGATTTTGTACCAAACATTTCTACAAAAGAAATACCATATTCTGCCACTGAATAAGCAAAACTGACAAAGGAATATGGGCCACTCCCTCATGAAACAGAGACTGAATATGTATTTCGCGTGTCTCTTACTGGGGGAGATCAGATTAAATTATCAGAAAGTGAAGCTAGTGGGTATCGGGGACAAGGGGTCTTCTTAACAACCGGAGATAAGAGCTACCCATGGTCCTTGACCCAACGTGCAGCTTTTTGGGCCGGGGGGCTTAACCCCCTGGAAAGGGGAGACCCTATAGCTTTAGTTGGTACTCCCGACCAACTTTTGGAAAACATTCACAAAGCTGCTTGCCTGCAAATGATACATGAGAGAAAACTGACTACCACCTATGAATCACCTATGCAATTGCCTGTAATGCCTGAAATCATGACCCCTTTAATTAATGGTCTCCCAGAAACACTCAAATCTACCGCAATTCTCCTTCAAAAAACTATCGCATCCATGACACCTGTAGAAAGATTAGATCGATTTCTTGGAAACTCACGTGAGCGATCTGCTTCCGTGGACTCTTTCCCTCCCTTTGAATCCCCCTCTAGACGGACTCCAGAATCTCCTGACAATAACCGTAAAGTTTGGACATGGAGCGAAGTTGCAGAGGAATTGTTGAATTACAGCAGGAAATATGGACCCGTAAAAGTCCCAGAGGATAAAGTGGAGAAAACTAAAGGTGTTAGACACATTGTTTCTCCTAGTGATAAGCCAGAAAAGGGGAAATTGAATACTCCCTGTCAGTACTGGTGGTCGTTGGGGTTAAAGAAACAAATTCCTAAAGATGTTATGGATGGCTTACCACTTGACAAGTTGATAAAAATTGTTGTGAATTGGCATTGCCCTAAGATCTTTACATCAAACTCTCCTACTGTCCAGCCTAGTGCACCTCCTCCTCCACCGGTTGTGGTCAGTGAGTCAAACTTAACCCCTCCACAGATTCTGGGCAGTGAGCCAAATCAATCTCTTCCACAGGTTCTGAGAGCTGAGTCAGAGTTTCCTCCTTCTCAGTTTTTGGGAATGGAACTGAAAAGGCTTCAGAAGCAGGGAAACTAGAAACCCCGTCTCTCGTGGGTGGGCAGAGGCATGGCAAGGGAGAACTGGTTATTCATTAGAACGCTCCCCAGAAATTCTAATACTGGGGACCTCCTGATAACAGCAATGGTTGGCCCTAAAAGGTCACCTGTTACCTTTGTGGTTGACACTGGAGCCCAAATTTCTGCACTAACAAGAAAAGCTGCGCAGAAATGTGGAGTTATTCCAACAAGGAGATAATGCTTTGTTCTCAATGCCTTGGGGACCACAGAAGCTATGGATATAGCTCTGATAAAAATCTTACGACCTGGAGAGGAGAATTTGTTACTTATCAAAATTGTAATTGGAGATATTCCAAATGATTTATTGGGAATGGATGTCCTTGCTGGAAGACAGTGGGAAGACGAGGAGGGTTGTCTCTGGTCCTATGGCACACCACGTTTTAATATTAATCTGCTTCAATCCGCACCTTCCTTACCTTTCAGTAAAATTACTAATGTGAAACAATACCCACTTCCCACTGGTGCCAAAGAAGGAATCAAGCCAGTTATTCAGTGTTGTGTTATGTTGTTTAATGTTAATTTTCCTTCTGTGTTTATGGTTCATCCCAGTTTCTTTCCCCTAAGTTAAGTGCATAATGGTTTTTCCCTTTCCCGCCCTTGTCCTAGTCAGTCATCCTAAACCCCTCCCCTTTATCTGGAACCTTCCCTGTCCCTCACCCTAAACCCTGCCCCACGGGATGTCAATCCTTTGTACCCCTCCCTTTGTTCTAGAAGTTTCTGTGTCAAGCATTCCCTCTTGTATTCATGATTGGTTATATTGTATGTATCCCCACCCTCGGTTTGCCTTATTGGCTCAATGTACCCCTTTCCCCACCCTCTGTACCTCCCCCCGTTACCCGTTATTGGCCAGAGTTTTGTGCCTTCCCCTTGCTCCTCCCCCGTACTTAAGCCGGTGTAGAACCCATTCTAACTGCCTTTTGCGGTTCCCCCTCCTGTCAGGAAAATTAATCCACAAACACCAGAGGTTTATGTCCAAAAAGGAGACAGCGGAGTCCTTTTTGCTTTATTCGAATAAAGGGAGAGGCCATGGGACATTCCCCTGGGATCTCTCAAATTTTCGGAGGACGCAGCCTCCTTTTTATCCTATTTTCCCGGCCGCATTTCCCTCTCTCTTTCCCCATTGGCTGAGGTACTTGAGAGGCACAGACTTCCCGGAATGCCTGATACCTGAAATTCCCCTCTAATGTATAACCCTCCCTTTTAATTTTTAATTCTTATAGAATTCATAGTTTTCCCCCCGTTGCTTCTTTCATCTTTCGATATCCAATTTCATTTATCAGCAGCCCTACAGTTTGTTTGTAAAGGCAAATATCTCTTTCCATTCATCAATCAGTGGAATCCATCCCATTGTTTCTTTTATCTCTCAGTGCTAGCCTTATCTACAGGCTGATCCACAACTCATTTGTAAAGACAAATTCAACATTCCTCTCAATCCCTCCTCTTTTATTTTTAATAATTGTCTTTACAAACTTTAGCTATCATTTACTTAATTTTTTGTTCTTGAGTCTTCTTTTTTTTTTTTTTTTGGTTTTGTAATTATTTGGAGTGACATCAATTTCTATCCTTTTGTAATCATTTCTGGATCAGTAGGCATGGCTATTACCTGCATCCCATTGATCACATGTTGAATAAGTTGTACTAAGCAAGGGATCGTGCATGGTAAAAAGATTAGAGTTGCTACAGCACATAAGAGGAAAAAAAGTAATTGTTTAACCTATAGTCCACCAGGTAGCCAAGAAAACATGTCCCATTCCCATAAAGGTTTTTGCTACTTTTTCTCCTAAGGTAAAAACAATTATTTTCCCATTCTTGGCTCCAACCTAACTGATAATATAAAGGTAACATTATTAAGAGAAACATTCTGATTGTGTAATCTAATTTCCTAACTTAATTTTTACTTTCACGTTGTCTTTCACACCACTTGTGGCGAGTGAAGGCACAGAAACAGCTTAACATAAAGAAAACAATGACAGCAAGGGTTGGCCCCCAATGCCTGGAGATCTGAGAGGAGGGATGCCCACACAAATTATTTCAGCAGGCAGTCTGTGGGTGGGCACACGAGGCTTCCCCCGATGTCGACGCCCTGGCTGCTGCTCCAGTCCCCTCCTGACGAGTGTCAGTCGCGGCTTCCCGTCCTTCTCCTCCAGCTGAGATGTCCAAATCTCTGGGGCTGCAGAGACCTTGACCCGAGTGTGATGGGTCCACCCGTGTTCAGCTGTCTTGATGGCTGTTTCTGTGGTCAGCAACACCTGGAAAGGTCCACGCCATTTGGCCACCAGTGGTGCTTCTTCCCACTCCTTAACCAGGACCCAGTCTCCCGGTTGGATGTTGTGAACAGCAAAGTCCAAAGGCAGGGTCTGTGCCAGCTGAGCTTCCTGTCGAAGAGATTTCACAAGAGACAGTATCCGAGCCACATATTGTTTCAAATACACATCACTTATCTATATCCCCACACTCGGCTGAGAATTACAAGGGTAAGGAATTCCAAACATCAATTCAAAGGGAGATAATTTAATATCTCCCCTGTGTCTGGCTCTTATCCTTGCTAAAGGCAGGGGCAGGAGCCGTAGCCATGGCATTTTAGTTTCTATCACCAGCTTCAGGAGATGTTTCTTTATTTCTCCATTCATCCTCTCAACCTGGCCCGAACTCTGTGGGTGCCAGGGGGTATGGAGGTTCCACCGTATTCCTAAAGCAGTCATAACTCCTTGAAGAATTTTTCCTGTAAAATGAGTTTCCCTATCTGAATCTATCGCTTCCACCATCCCATATCTTGGAATTTTTTTGTTCCAAAAATATTTTAACAACTGATCCTGTAGTTGCTGACACAGTTGGAAATGCTTCTGGCCACCCGGTTAATTGACATACTATTACCAGAAGATATTTAAATCTTGCCACTCGAGGCATTTCAGTAAAATCCACCTGGCATCTCTGGAAGGGACGTACTGCCCAACGCCTCCCTCCCCTGGCCAGTTTCTTTGTAACTTTGTTGTTGGTTTTAGCACAAGTCAAACAGCCTTCAGTGGCTCGCTTTGCCAGGCTAAAGAGACCAACAGCAGTGTTCATTTTGAGGAAGGCTTCTGCCAGTCCTCGGGAGCCCCAATGACTCCCTTCATGAAGTTCTTTTAACAATTGTAAGGCTAGAGCTTTTGGTATCCACTGCTTACCATCCCTTGTAAACCAATTATTTTCTCTTTTCTCTGCCCCACTTTTTTTTAATTATCTCAAGTTCCTCTGGTGGAAAAGAGAGTTTCTCTGGCAGCGGTGCAGTTACTGGGAGCAAAGGCAGGATCTTAGAGACTTCTGGCAACAATGCAGCTTTGAGAGCTTCTTCATCAGCCAGTCGGTTTCCTATTGCCTTCTCTGACCATCCTGCCTGATGCCCCTTAATGTGGATTATCGCCACCTTTTTTGGTAAATTCACTGCCTCCAATAGGCGAGAGATTAAGTTCTCGTGAGCTAATGTCTTTCCTCTGCAGTTTAATAAACCTCTTTCTTCCCATAGTTTTCTAAATGCATGTATTACCCCATATGCATATTTAGAATCAGTAAATATATTTACTGTCTTGTCCTGGTATAATTTACAGGCTCTCACAAGCGCGTACAGCTCTGCTGTCTGAGCTGATCAGGTGTGTGGTAACCTCCCCCCTTTCCTTAATTGCTTCCCATTCACGATAGAGTATCCTGTAAATCGTTTCCCTTCTACCACCTTGGAGGACCCATCAATGAACACATTCTCTCCCTCAGGCCAGGGAATATCCCGTAGATCTTCCCTAGCCCGTGTCTGGAGGTCTATAACCTGGATACAATCATGGATTTCTTTCTGGCCCCCCTTTTCTCCAGGGCCATTTAAATAAGAGGCTGGATTAAAAATTTCCCCACCTTTAAATTCTAAATCCTCCTGTTCCATTAAACAAGATTTATACTGTAATAATCGAGCACTCGTCATCCACTTAGAGGCTTTCTCAGTTAACAAAGCTTTAATCTGATGTGGGACTTTAACAATGAGATACCCTCCCCTTGTCAGCTTTCGGGCCTTAGCCACCATCAGAGCTGTGGCTGCACAGTTCTGCAGACAATGGGGCCAGCCTCTGGCCACCGGGTCTAACAATTTAGAAAAGCAGGCAACAGGCCTCCGTGTTCCCCCATGCTCTTGCACCAAAATTCCTTTGGCATGACCCTGTTTGACATCCACATATAGCTGAAATTCTTTTTCTGCATCTGGAAGAGCCAAGACTGGGGCCTTAACCAATTTGTCTTTTAATTTCTTAAAGCTCTTCTCTCCTTCTGGTGTCCATACCACGACATTAGGACTGTTTTGAGTTAAAAAGTTATATAAAGGTCTGGCCACCACAGAAAAATCCTCGATCCATGCTCTACAGTACCCCACCAACCCTAAAAACCGCTGTAACTCCTTTTTAGTCTGGGGTAATGGTACCTGTAAAATCCCTTTTTTGCAAGAAAATTAAGCAGCTTTACAGTAGCCTCTTCAACCACCTTTTCCTGTTCCCCTGATAAGAGCAAATCATCTACATACTGCAACAACTTGACTCCTAAGGGTGGAGTAAACTCTCTTAATATTTTCTGCAAAGCTTGCCCAAACAGAATTGGTGACTCTGTATATCCTTGAGGGAGTACTGTCCATGGCAATTGTTGTTTTATCATTTTTGCTCCTTTCTCTTGTTCCCACTCAAAAGCAAAATATTGTTCACTATCTTCTGTGATTGGACACCCCCAGAAAGCATCCTTCAAATCCAGTACAGAATAATACTGATGTGAAGAAGGGATTTGATTCAGGATTGTGTATGGATCTGGAACTGTAGGATGCCTTGATTTGACAATATTATTTATTATTTTTAAATCCTGCACCATTCTGTAGGTTCCATCTGGTTTCTTAACCGGCAGGATAGGAGTGTTATAGGGAGACATACACGGGTTTAAAAGACCTGCTTTTAGCAGGGACTCAATAACAGGCTGTAACCCCTTCTTTTCCTCCCTTGAAAGAGGGCATTGCTTTTTAGACACCACTTGTCCTGGTTGCTTCAAAGTAATTTGGAGAGGCTCTATGTCCAGTTTCCCATATTTCCCTGGAGCTGCCCATACTTCCGGATTTATTTTAGCATAAGCCTTTTCAGACATTTTACACAAAGATATCACAGTTTCGGACTCCGTGTCACTTTTTACAATGCTAATTTGCATTCCCATTTTAGCCATCAAATGTCTTCCTAGTAAATTACAATCACAATTAGGAACAAACAAGAATTCATGCAGTTTAAATCTGTCCCCCACATCTATTAACAGCGGTTGAATAAAATGCACTCGCTCATCCTTCCTGCTTACTCCTTGAATAACCAAGGATCTTTTTGACAATTTCCCCCCCTTAGGTATAAAATTTAAGTTGGACTGAGAGGCCCCCGTGTCTACCAAAAAACACACCTCCTCTCGATCCGGACCCACCTTAAAAGTTATCAAGGGCTCTTGAGTGGTGGGTCTTTGGTATAATAGGAGCCCCTGACACCTCTAACAATCCATTTCTATTATTCTCTGGACTTCCTCCTCCTGAGGGTCCAGTTGTTTTTGCGGACACTCGTTTTTCCAATGCCCTTCTGCCCTGCAGACAGCACACTGGTTCTTCCCCAGCCGCTGTTTGGGTCGGCTGTCCCCTGCCGAGGAGGGAATCCCTCTGCCACTTCCTTGTGGCCGACCCCGTCCCCTCTGTCCCTGGGGACCCCTTGGACCCTGCGGTTTATTCCTCTGGGGCTGCAAAAACTCTGCCATCATCTTTGCTTTAGCTTCTGCCTTTTCCTCATCCCTTCTTACACATATCTGCTGCGGTTTTCTAACCAATTCCTTTAGAGGCTTATTTTGCCACTTTTTATCTTTTTGTACCCCTTTCCTTATATCAGGCCAGGCCTTAGTAACAAATTGCACCTTAAGCAATGTGTTGAAGGCTGGCCCTTCAGGATCCATCCCCCCGTGCTTCCTCAAGGCATCCCTAATCCTCTCCAACCAATGAGGGCTTTCCTGTTTCTCCTGTTCTTACGACATAGCCTTAGCTATGTTGTTAGTTCTGGGAGCCGCAGACTTGATTGCCCTGATCAAATAAGCACGGTAATCGAAAAGGCGAGCCAGACTGGCCTGGTTATTTGGGTCCCACTGGGGGTCTGCCTGGGGGATGGCATCACCCACCGTAGGTGCATTGGGTCCAGCCCCCCCTGCTGCTTGTGGGTGTTCATCCTCCCACAGCTGCCGAGCTTTCTGCAAAATCATTCGTTTCTCTGATGACCCAAACAAAATTCCCAAAAGAAAATCCCAATCTTTCCATATATAATCCGCATTTCCCAAATATTCCTCTATCTTTTCCCCCACCCCTATGGGATCATCCAAATATGGGGGTAATTCTTTTTTCAACCCTCTTATATCCTGGGTAGTAAGTGGTACAATTACAAACCCAAATCCTCCCCCTTGACCCCCCAAAGGAACTTGACGGAGTGGCATCTGGTGTACCCCTGTCTCTTGGGGGGCTTCTGATGCCCTAAAATGAGTTCCTCTTCTAGTTCTGGGGGGTGATACAACATGCTGCTCCCCTCCCCCTACACCATCATCCTTCTCAGGTGGGGCTGTAGGAATAACATTTCCCTGATCCCCTTGCTCTGAAAGTTGAGGATACAGACGACCTGCAGCTGGCTCTGGGACAGCTAGCAACACTGGAGGACAAGACGGGGGAAGGTGCTGAAAAACATTCCAATCCTCACCACTTTCCTCTAAATACCTTCACAAAATTCGACACAAATGAATTTTATCTGTTCCATAAGTAGCCATATAAGTCCCCTTGCCAACTTATACTCTGGCCACACAAAATAACAATATTTTACCATAATTTCCATAGTTACTTCTGGGTGAATATACAATCTCTCCCAAGACCTCAGCATTCACCCCAAGGGACTCTCCGGGGGTATTATGGGATCGTCATCCCATTTTCCGGGGCCCCTTCGCGGCTTCACCTTTCCAACCCTCTCTGGGTGCCCCGTTTTACCTGTGCTACCCTCCATGGGTGCCCTCTCAGGTTTACCTGTGCTACCCTCCATGGGTGCCCTCCCAGGTTTGCTCCCCGAAGATCCCATTTTACTCACCGGTGAGATTTTCAGTGGTCCTTCCCTGCGGACTCTTCACGGACCCCCCTGGTCCGCCACTCGTCTGTCTCCTGGACAGTCTCGGGAACCCAATCAATCGCCCGGTGCCGGCCGGCACCAAGGGGAGCTGACCACCGAAACTGGGTGAGGCGCGCCTTCAGCTCCGCTCGCCGCCCGCCGCCCTGGACGGTGGAAAGATCCCGGACGAGCCCCCAAATTGTCAGGAAAATTAATCCACAAACACCAGAGGTTTATGTCCAAAAAGGAGACAGAGGAGTCCTTTTTGCTTTATTCGAATAAAGGGAGAGGCCATGGGACATTCCCCTGGGATCTCTCAAATTTTCGGAGGACGCAGCCTCCTTTTTATCCTATTTTCCCGGCCGCATTTCCCTCTCTCTTTCCCCATTGGCTGAGGTACTTGAGAGGCACAGACTTCCCGGAATGCCTGATACCTGAAATTCCCCTCTAATGTATAACCCTCCCTTTTAATTTTTAATTCTTATAGAATTCATAGTTTTCCCCCCGTTGCTTCTTTCATCTTTCGATATCCAATTTCATTTATCAGCAGCCCTACAGTTTGTTTGTAAAGGCAAATATCTCTTTCCATTCATCAATCAGTGGAATCCATCCCATTGTTTCTTTTATCTCTCAGTGCTAGCCTTATCTACAGGCTGATCCACAACTCATTTGTAAAGACAAATTCAACATTCCTCTCACTCCTAACCTCGGGACTTGTTACCTTTTCCTTCAATAAATCCCTTCCCCCAGAACGGTAAAAGGTCTCTCCTGCAACTCTTTGTCCCTCTCTGACGACTCGCCCAGGCGTAGCTGTTGCTACACCCCTGCTGCGGCTCCCGGAGTGGTGCCGGGGAGGGGCCACTCACTGACGTAGGCTTCCCGGAGCTAGCCGGTAGCCCAGGTGAGGTGGGCAGCGGGTGGAAGAAACGTCAATTCAGGACCTGAGAGATCAGGGAGTGATAATTGACACTCATTCTCCCTTTAACTCTCCAGTGTGGCCAGTCCGTAAACCTAACGGAAAGTGGAGGCTGACAGTAGATTTTCGCAGACTAAAGGCAAACACAGATCCTCTCACAGCAGCTGTCCCAAATTTAGCTGAACTTATAACTTCAATTCAGGAGAAGGCTCATACAATCATGGCAACTTTAGATGTCAAAGACATGTTCTTTATGATACCTATACAGCCAGAGGACATGGACTGTTTTGCCTTCACATGGGAAGGACAGCAATACACCTTCACTAGGCTTCCTCAAGGGTACAAACACTCTCCTACTCTAGCCCACCATGCTTTAGCACAGGAATTAGAAAAGATACCCAAACCTGACAATGTAGCTGTCTATCAATACATTGATGATATTCTGGTGGGGGGAGATGAAATAGAAGTAGTGGGGGATAGCCAACAGAAAATAATCTCTCATCTGGAAAGCCTTGACTTACAAATTCCCCCAGAGAAAATTCAGAAACCTTCTCAGGAGGTGAAGTTTTTGGGGATTTGGTGGAAAGGAGGTATGACATGCATTCCACCTGATACCCTAACCTCCCTAGATCAAATTAAAATGCCTGGATCCAGGAAAGAGCTTCAACAAGCTCTGGGATTATTAGTGTTTTGGAGAAAACACATCCCTGATTTTTCAATTATTGCTAGACCTCTTTATGACTTGCTGAGGAAAAGGGTAAAATGGGATTGGACTCCTTCTCAGGAGGAAGCATTAGAACTGCTGATTTTTGAAGGAACTGCACATCAAGCTCTAGGCCCTATTCATCCCACAGATCCTTTCCAGGTAGAATGGGGATTTGCCACCTCGGGGTTGTCAGTGCACATATGGCAACGAGGCCCAGAAGGCCCTACAAGGCCTGTTGGTTTTTATTCTCGTGGTTTTAAAGATGCTGAAAAAAGATACACTACCTGGGAAAAGGGGCTTTTTGTTGTCAGCATAGCTCTCATAGAAGTGGAGAAAATTACACGTCAGCAACCAATTGTATTAAGAGGCCCTTTTAAAGTTATTAAAACAGTCACCAGCGGGACCCCTCCCCCTGACGGGGTGGCCCAGAGATCCTCAGTTAGGAAGTGGTATGCCCAGATAGAACATTACTGTAACATCTTCTCTGTAACAGAAGGAGCTGTAAAAAATCTGGCTATACAAGAAACTGAGAACTTGGCTAGCAGCCACGATAAACCTGCCTCAGTAATTAAAGTGGCCCCTCCTTTCTCCCCTGAACAATCAGTGAATTCTTGGTTTACTGATGCTTCTGCTAAACGAGAAGGAAAGGTGTGGAAATACAGGGCAGTAGCTCTCCATACTTCATCTGGTGAACGAATTATTTCTGAGGGAGAAGGCAGTGCTCAGGTTGGTGAGCTGATTGTTGTATGGAGTGTTTTCAAGCATGAGGTACATAATACCTCTCTTGTTTGTATTTACACTGACTCCTATGCTGTGTTTAAAGGATGTACAGAGTGGCTTCCTTTCTGGCAGCAAAATGATTGGGAAGTTAACAGGATCCCAGTATGGCATAAGGAAAAATGGCAAGAAATTCTAGATATAGCCAATCAAGGAAACTTTGCTGTGGGGTGGGTGGCTTCTCATCAGACAGATGGAAATTTAGCTGGTGAGTGGAATAATGCTGCTGATGAGTTAGCAAGACTAAGTCCCCTGAAAAAGGAACAAATTACAGAGGATTGGGAGCACCTGCTAGAATGGCTGCATATAAAAAGACAACATACAGGTGCGAAAGATTTGTACAAAGAAGCCCTTGCTCGTGGCTGGCCTGTCACCAGGGAAATGTGTAAAACATGCATATCAGCTTGTGAACAATGCCGCAGACGACTAGAAAGGCATCCTTTGGAAGATGACCCTTGCACTTAAGGAAAGGTAAAGGCTTATGGGACGCGTGGCAGGTAGATTATATCGGTCCCTTTAAGAAGTCTGGTGGTAAACATTTCGTGCTGGTAGGAGTGGAAATAATATCAGGGTTAGCTCAAGCTGAAGCCTTTAACAGATCTACGGGAGAAAACACTGTTAAGGCATTACAAGAATGGTCTGGAACTTTTCCAAAGCCACAGGAGATTCAATCTGATAATGGGTCTCGCTTTACTGCTAAAGTAGTACAGGAATGGGCAAGGGGGGAAGGAATAAAGTGGACTTTTCACACCCCCTATTACCCTCAAGCCAAGGGGATTGTAGAAAGGACAAATGGTCTTCTGAAGCGACTCCTAAAACCACATGAGGGAAGTTGGGATCTTCGATTATGGCAAGCTGTAAAAGGTATAAATGATAGATGGGGGGTAAACGGGTGTCCCAAAATAACTGCTTTTTGTCCAAAAGCCCCAAGCATCATTCCTGCACTACAGGGATCTAAGGATCCTAAAAATCCAGCCCATTACCCTGGGCAACCTGTTTTAGTAAACCTCCCTACTGTACGAGAAGTACCACTGGTACTAAAAACTCCTCTGAATAAATATGCATGGGTAGCCACCAATGCTCTGGGAAAGGAGCATTGGCTAAGTACCTGTTGGATTGTTCCATCATTTTGACCTCCTGCCTCTTGGTGGCAGACTCTGTTGTGTTTACTTTTCATAGAAGAATGCCGAGGGACATGGGAACCGGACAAACCATGATCACTTTTTAGATACTTCTCTGTATCCTACCACAACACCATGGCCAAAACTCGGCCGAGTGGCCGTGGTGTGAAGCTTCCATCAGATATACCAGTGCTTTAGGACCCTACCCCAGAGATCGTCACCCAAGCCTTGCGACCATAGTACTGCACGATTCTGAGGTATACCCTTCAAGTGACTGGGGTTGGGACAAAAAGGACTGGGCTAGGCTACTAATAGGAACAATTGGTGAAGAAATCAAGGTAGGATGCAGAAAAGTGGAGAAATCCCTTCATGAGAAAGCCACTACCATTGCAATTGCCGGGAATTACTTAAAATCAGATATAACTAGTAGCTTGCACCCTAACATCACAACGAGTCTCTGCCCCACGACAGTATGGACATGTAAAAAGCAAGTCCCCCTAATACTGTGCTGTGGCCAAAGGAAGGTTGGTAACTATACCTTGGACCCTGACGCCAACAACGTCGAAGTTACAAAGCTTTGTGTGGATGAACTTACTGACTGTTGGCATAACTTTACTTTAACGAGACCAACCTATGTAACATGCTCCTGGCAGAATAACACAACAGATGAGTCCAGCTTGAAAGGTCTGACCTATAGGTTCAAAATAAATGCCATAGAAAAACCCACACTGACCGCAGTAGTTGCATACCATGGTGTAAGCACCCCCTTAGTGTTGGATGACAAAAACAAGGTTTTCCCTCCTTTCGTGGTGACGCAAGGTGATGACGTCGCAATAACTTCTACATTAGTGGCTGGATCCCTCGCCGAACCTGCATACAGTTATGGCATAAGACCCCATGGCCGGACTTTATATTGTAGAACCCAAAATCAAGACTGTTGGCTAAATTTAACTGCTATACAATTTTCCTATAAAGTCATGTGTGGAAAAACAATACAAAATACTGGGGGGAACTTGATGTTAATGTTGTAACACCTACCACTGGTTGTGTTGAGCCCTACAATTTTTCACTTTGGGCCATACGTAATTAGAAAAACTGGCCAACAACAAATATTGTTTAATCCGGCATGGTCTCTCAAACAAATCAAATTGCTGATGCAAAATAATGTCTCAGAAGTTCAGCCAGCTTGTTCACCCTTTCTACAGACTTCTTTTGAGGGATGGACAACCTGGTTGCGGAAACGGAATCCTTCCAAAAAACGAATGGCAAGAGACATAACCGGTGTTGTGGGAACAGGATTGGGAATTTTGAATAGCATGGATTCAGAAGTACTAATGAATAAATTGGCTACCACAGCTGGAGATGTAACCAAATTACAATGGCCCCTGCAAACAACCTTAACAGCTTTGGGGACTCAACAGTGGTTGTTATCAAACATATTACCAAGTTGGGAAAAGGTAAATGTAAATGACCACAAATTGATAATCGATGCACTTGGTGCTACACAAAATAACATCTCTTTGGCTCTCAGTTGTATCCAGGCCCAGTTGTGGATGCAGTCGGTTGCTGCTTTAATTATAAGAGAAGGTGAGGAAGGCACTTTTCCCACTGAAATTCGAAAGTTAGTCTGGGACAGTGCCACTGTTTTTGTAAAAGAATTCCAGTCCTGGTGGAACTTAGTAAATTTTACCTATGATCCCAGCACAAACACAGCCACAGCCTTTGTACTGACTATACGTAATGCTTCAGTGCATTCAATATTCCTCATCATTGCATTAGGGTTGAACCATGACGGAGCTATTCTCTATCCTTTCGAGCATAGGGAATGGGCCCGTCAAATTGCTGGGAGGTGGCAAACTGTCAATTTGGAAACTTGCATTCTCTGGGAACAACAAGGGTTTATCTGTGAAAGTAATGCAATTAGAGCTCAAGATATCTGCTTGGACACAGAACAGAACGTTTGCAATTTTGAAATTCATCCAAACGAGATTCCTGAAACAGTACTGGTATATGTAGGCAATGGATGTGCATGCTTTAGAACTGCTTGTGATAGTGTTTTCATAGAAAATTTGGTAGTGAATACTAAGAATCATTCAAACTTTTGAGTCTGTAACTTTACTAGGATTTCAGGAAGTGATTTTTCCTATGTAGCCCCATTTACTTCTCACCATCTTTTGCAGTCAAATTACACACTGATCCACCATCTATTGCCCACTCCAATTGGAATGAACCTCTCTCTGGTGAAGCAATTGTTGCTCCACCAAGATCTGATCGAAATTTTGGAGAAGATCAAGAAAAACAAACAGAAAACTCCAATAGCTGTTCATCACAATGTGGAAAAAATACATCGTGTTTTGGAAAGGGTAAAGACAGATGCTGAACACAGGTGGTGGGATACTCTATTTGGGTGGTCACCTACTGCTACAGGTGTCCTGAACAAAATGTGCCATCCCACCATTGTTCTCTTGATTTTGGTTTTAATTGGTTTTGTTTTATCAGCAATCCTATACATTATGAGTTGGAGAATAATGAAACGGTTAGCACAACTGGCATCTGTGACAAATGTATCCAGATCGGTTACTGTTGGCATCCCTAGGGTTATTGACACAAGGTTTTAAATAGGATAAAATATGATTTTTAACTAGAATTGATTATCTTCAAATTGCAATTAAAATTGTTTAATCAAAATTTTGCTTTAAAAATTTGATTTATTTCTAAACAAAAATTGAAAAATTAAAGAATTGAACAAATTGTTTAAGATTGTTAGAAATCAAAAATTGAATATAATTGATCTTTTTTGTTTTCCTTTTTTCTCCTTTTCCTTATCCTGTCCCTTATCTTTTTCCTACTTTCCTGTCTCTGTTTTCCAGGATATGCTACCAACTTGGACGAGTCCTGAAGACACCACAACTGAAGACTCCACCACGACTGTACAAAGGGGTGCTCTTGACGACAATCTTGAGTCACGGGGTGGTGTAAGGGTCGGTCCAAAGTTCCCCTCGATTTTGCCTCCCGACCGTCGCAAGGAGACCTCGAGGACCCCCACCCAGGCTGACTCCGAACAATGGTTTCCTGGCCTGGCCAAGGTGGATGCCCGTGACTGTGTGCTGTTGTATTGTGTTCACTGGACTGTGTTGTCATGGCACCAACCAGAGTTTCTGTTGTACCACCAACTGAGGAGTGCTTGACCGCACCTGTCTCCTGCAGCACCACACAATGGTCCATAAATCTTCCCACCTCTTGGCCAGAGGCCACTCGCTTTGGAGAAGGACTATAAAAGAGCGACTCTCTGAGAAAGACCCTTTGAGATCTCCCCACGCATGAAGACCGGTCTATCGGATGACCCGTGAGGACGCCCGTCTCGTCTGTTGGAAGCTATTTTCCTATCCCTTTCTTTCCTTCCCCTCTCCCTATACTTTGTTTCCTATACCTCTCCCACTTACCGTAACTGAGTTGTTGGCATTTGATGAAATGCATTGCTGTTGTTGAGTAAACTCATTTTCTGCTGTTGAATAAACTGATTTTATCCCCTGCACTTTGCCTGTTTGCACCTTTAAGATCAAAAGAACCATCATGACTCCCGCTCTTTATTAATAGTGGATTGTGAAAGCGGCGCCAGGCGTGGGGAAGGGCGGTGAACGAAGCCGCACAAGTACCGTGCTTGTGTCCACCACGTTACAGGCTCCTAGGAGAGGAAGGTGGCTGCCTCACACTTGCCTTCCCAAGTGCCCTTAGCAGTTGGAAGGAGAAAGCTGAAGCACTGCTGCTTGTGCTGCTCCTTGGTTCCCTTGCAGCCCGCTGTGGAAATATTGGCGGTCACTTCTAGGTGCCAAGTTGCAGAGAGCACCACGGTAAATGCCGCGCAGAAGGGAAATACAGGGTGCAGCGAGGAGCTGGATGTGGCTTACGTGCAATAAGTAGAAGGTGAACCTAGGCACTGCCTCTTCAATCTGGCCCCCTCTGCTCTGGTAGCATTTTTGCAAGTCGGCAAAGGGAGCTGCGAGTATGTAGAATGGAGGGCAGTGAGACGCCGTGAGTTATGCACCCTTTCAGGGCTGCTGACAGAGGGCTACTTTAAGAACGCCTTCTTCTTCCTCACGTCCTTCTCGCTTCGCTCTAGCTGCATGCAGAACACCACAGCGAAGGTGTGAGGAAGGGCACTGCCCCAGCTTTTGCCCTTGTGTGCAACAGCTGTGTGCTATTTTCCAAGCAGCAAGAGCGCTGAGAAGTGAAAGCAATTGTGAAGAAACTCGTTGACTGCTCGTGTGCTCTTCGCTGTGCTGCGCTTGCAATCCCAGTGCCCTGTGGGTTCGTTCTTCGCCTTCATTACCATTTAAAGCAGATTTGAACCCCTTGAAGGCTGGTGGGGTGAACTTCAAAAACTATGTGATGGGCTTGGAGAAGATTTCACCTGCTGCCGCTTCCTCACAGTTAGTACCATTATTGAAGTAGCCCCAGAAACACACACTTAGAGTGCGATAGCTCTGAATCCATGTGGCCATCTTCCAGAGAAAATTTAAAATCCATGAATTCCTCAACTGATCAACCCACAAAATGAACCGGATAATAGCCACAGTAACCTTAGTTATGAGACTCATGTTTAAAAAAGGGCTTGCAAATGGGAGAGATATAGCAGTGACCACATGGAAGCCAATCCAGGGTAACCTGGACAGCATGGTGTCACCTACCACAAGCTTGGGTAATTCAAGAACTGTTATGCCCTTTTCTACCCCTCTCTCAATGCCCTCAGGGAATGCCTCACGTTCCGGGCACCAAAATCTGTCTTGGTTTGAAAGACAGGTATGGTCTAAGGAAAGGCAAGAGCCCCCTTCCTGAGATGCAGAATACAACCCCCTCCCTTTTAATTATTTTAGGTCCAAATCAGAGGCCTTCAGGCAGGAAATGTGGGGATAAGAATAACAGTTCTCTACTGATATCTAACAAGGCAGAAAACAACAACAGCTATAAAAATTGACAACAGAACAGTATAACTAAGTTCCAGTCCCTTTTGGCCACAGGCCATCTCCCTGTGCTCAGTTACCGGTGCTGTGTGGGCAGGGCAGGTCCCTTGCAGTTGAAGCGGGCTGGAGTGACGGCGGCAGCGGCCCAGGGGTTAGAGGGATGGGGAAAGTGACTTCCCCCTCATGGTGTTGGTCGTGGTGCTTTGCAGAGCGTCCGGAGGTAGTAGGGTGAGGTGGGAGAGCAGCAGAGCGATGTCCAAAGGCAGGGAGCGTGGATCTCAGCGCTGGGGTGGCAGGGGAGATGCCAGATCTGAGTACGGGGCGTCCTCTCCCTCCACGAGCCAAACGAGAGAGTTTTCCAGCCCGCTCCCGACCCCCGTCCCACCTTTCCTTTTTCCTGTTTCCCGAACCCCTCTCTCCACCCACCTCCCTGCAAGAGAACATTACCTTAAGGTGTAGCCACTTAGCATAACAATGGGAGAAATTCCACAGAAAGAAAAGGGAAGCATTCAACCCCCAACATTATCCACCCCTTTGTTTCTCCCATACTAATATGCTATATCAAATTAAACCGTTACATTATATATACATACATGCAGTTAGAGACATAGGCACAGTACTATAGGTATTTCACCCTAAAACAAGGTTTCCTTGGGGTATGCATCGGGTCTCTCCACTCTTTTGCATCACCCGCCAGGTGCAACCTGGTCCCTGAGCGAATACAACGCCACAGATGGGATTGTCTTTGCTGGAGGCAGGATTCACCCAAACAGTTTTTCCCAGCATACCTCTCATGTGTACCACTGGAACCTTACCTCCATCTGATATTCCCAAGGGCTCAGATTGGGCAGGGTCTGCTTGGTTAGTGGATCCTCGGGTGTTCACTAACCATGTGTCCTTTGGTAGATTAATAATTGTTAATAATAATAATAATAATAATAATAATAATAATAATAATAATAATAATAATAATAGTTTGGTAGATTAATAATAGTTCTTCAAAGTTCCCCCACCCAGTGCCTTCAAGGTGGTTTTAAGCAGGTCATTGAACCTTTCAACTTTCCCTGCCGCTGGTGCATGGTAGGGGATATGGTACACCCACTCAGTGCCGTGTTCTCTAGCCCAGGTGTGTGTAAGGCCGTTCTTAAAATAAGTCCCACTGTCCGACTCAATTCTCTCAGGGGTACCATGCCTCCAAAGAACTTGTTTTTCCAGGCCCAAGATGGTGTTCCGAGCAGTGGCATGAGGCACAGGGTAGGTCTCTAACCATCCAGTGGTGGCTTCCACCATGGTCAGTACATAGCACTTGCCCTGGCAGGTTTGAGGCAGTGTGATGTAGTCAATCTGCCAGGCCTCTCCATACTTGCATTTGGCCCATCGCCCCCCAAACCAGAGGGCCTTCACACGCTTGGCCTGCTTGATGGCATCACACATTTCACAGTAATGGATAACTTGAGAAATACTGTCCATGGTTAGATCCACCCCTCGGTCTCGTGCCCACTTATAGGTGGCATCTCTGCCCTGATGACCTGAGGCATCATGGGCCCATCGAGCCAGGAACAACTCTCCCTTGTGCTGCCAATCTAAATCTATCTTCGACACCTCTATCTGTGCAGCCTGATCTACCTGCTCATTGTGTCGGTGTTACTCATTAGCCCGACTCTTGGGGACATGTGACATTTCTTCCACCCACTGCCCACCTCACCTGGTCTATCGGCTAGCTCCGGGAAGCCTACGTCGGTGAATGGCCCCTCCTCGGCACCACTCCGGAAGCCGCAGCAGGGGTGTAGCAACAGCTACGCCTGGGCGAGTCGTCGGGGAGGGATAAAGAGTCGCAGGAGAGACGTTTTATGGTTCTGGGGGAAGGGATTTATTGAAGGAAAAGGTAACAAGTCCGGAGGTTGGGAGGGGGAACCGCAAAAGGCAATTAGAAGGCGTTCTACACAGGCTTAAGTACGGGGGAGGAGCAAGGGGATGGCACAAAACTCTGGCCAATAACGGTTAACGGGGGGAGGTACAGAAGGTGGGGAAAGGGGTACATTGAGCCAATAAGGCAAACCGAGGGCGGGGATACATACAATATAACCAATCATGAATACAAGAGGGAATGCTTGACACAGAAACTTCTAGAACAAAGGGAGGGGCTACAAAGGATTGACATCCTGTGGGGCAGGCTTTAGGGTGAGGGACAGGGAAGGTTCCAGATAAAGGGGAGGGGTTTAGGATGACTGACAAGGACAAGGGCAGTAAAGGGAAAAACTATTATGCACTTAACTTAGGGGAAAGAAACTGGGATGAACCATCAACACAGAAGGAAAATTAAAATTAAACAACATAGCACAACAGACATTGGCATCTACTGGACGGACTTTCACAGGCAGCTTGTCTACCAGGGTGGCAATGTCTTTCCATTCATTGGCAGCCCAGATTGGTTTTCCCCTACTTTGCCAGTTAGCCTTTTTCCACCTTTCCAGCCAACCCCACAGAGCATTGGCTACCATCCATGAATCACTGTATAGGTAGAGGTTTGGCCACTTCTCTCTTTCAGCAATGTCCAGGGCCAGCTGAACAGCTTTGAGTTCAGCAAGTTGACTAGATCCACCTTCTCCTTCGGTAGCTTGTGCAACCTGTCCTGTGGGGCTTCATACGGCTGCTTTCCACATCTGGTTCATCCCCACAATGTGGCAGGAACCATCAGTGAAAAGAGCATAGCATGTTTCATCTGCTGGCAGTTGGTTATACGGTGGGGCTTCTTCAGCCCAGGTCACTTGTTCCTGTTCCTCTTCGTTGGCAAGACCAAAGTCTTCCCCTTCCGGCCAGTTGGCAATTATCTCCAAAATCCCAGGGCGATTCGGGTTTCCAATACGGGCGCGTTGCGTGATGAGGGCAATCCATTTCCTCCATGTGGTGTCAGTGGCATGGTGGGTTGAGGGAACCTTTCCTTTAAACATCCACCCCAGCACTGGCAGTCGGGGTGCCAGGAGGAGTTGTGTTTCCGTGCCAACCACCTCTGAGGCAGCTTGAACCCCTTCATAGGCGGCCAAGATCTCCCTCTCCCTTGGAGTATAGTTGGCCTCGGACCCTCTGTAGCTTCGACTCCAGAATCCCAGTGGATGGCCTCGCGTCTCACAAGGCACCTTCTGCCACAGGCTCCAGGACCGACCATGGTTCCCAGCTGCAGAGTAGAGCGCGTTCTTCACATGTGGTCCCGTCCTGACTGGGCCAAGGGCTACTGCATGAGCGATCTCCTACTTGATCTGGGCAAAGGCTTGCTGCGGCTCAGGGCCCCAGTGGAAATCGTTCTTCTTGCGGGTGACCAGGTAAAGAGGGCTCACAATCTGGCTGTACTCAGCAATGTGCATTCTCCAAAAGCCTATGGCACCTACGAAGGCTTGTGTTTCCTTCTTGCTGGTTGGTGGAGACATTGCAGTGATCTTATTGATGACCTCACTGGGAATCTGGCGCCGTCCAACTTGCCACTTTACTCCCAGGAACTGGATCTCTTGGGCAGGCCCTTTGACTTTGCTCTTCTTAATGGAGACTCCGGCTCCCAGCAGAATCTAAGTGATCTTTTCTCCTTTCAGAAATACCTCCATTGCCCTGTCCCCCCACACAATGATGTCATCAATGTACTGCAGATGTTCTGGAGATCCACCCCTCTCCAGTGTAGCCTGGATCAATCCATGACAGATGGTGGGGCTGTGTTTCCACCCCTGGGGCAGTAGGTTCCAAGTGTATCGCACACCCCTCCAGGTGAAAGCAAAGTGAGGCCTGCATTCTGCTGCCAGAGGAATGGAGAAAAATGCATTGGCGATGTCAATGGCGGCGTACCATTTTGGTGCCTTGGACTCCAGCTTGTACTGGAGTTCCAGCATGTCTGGCACAGCAGCGCTCAGCAGTGGAGTCATTTCATTCAATGCACGATAGTCCACGGTCAATCTCCATTCTCCTTCAGATTTACGCACAGGCCACATGGGGCTGTTGAAGGGTGAGTGGGTTTTACTGACCACCCCTTGGATCTCCAGCTCACGGATCATCTTGTGGATGGGGATCACAGCATCTCGATTCGTCCGGTACTGCCAGCCCAGGCAGGGTGTTCAACTGCTTAATGCCCTCTGCCGCCACAGCAGCTATTCCAAAAGCCCACCTGAGTCCCTTTGGGTCTTTGTAATAGCCACTCCTGAGGAAGTCTATGCCTAGGATACATGGTGCCTCTGGACCAGTCACAATTGGATGTTTCTGCCACTCTTTCCCAGTCAGGCTCACCTCAGCCTCCAGCAAAGTCAATTCCTGAGATCCCCCCGTAACCCCAGCAATTGAAACAGGTTCCTTCCCGACATGTCCCGATGGTATTAATGTACATTTTGAACCATTGTCAACCAATGCACTGTGTTCCTGTGGCTCTGATGTGCCAGGCCATGGGATCCACACCATCCAAAAGATCCGGTTTTCCCATGCCTCTCCCTGGCTAGAGGCAGGACCCCTCTAGCCCTGGTTATTATTTCTCTCCTGGGCATACATAGTGGAGGTTCCTTCAAGGGGATCTGACAGATCATCTTCCCTTCTGTAATACCCTGCACCTTGGTCATGGGAGGCTGAGGCTACCTTCACTTTAGTGGAGTTCCCTCTGTTAGTGTTCCCCTCCCTGAGTTGGCGCACCCGTGCTGCCAGGACAGAAGTGGGTTTCCCATCCCACCTTCTCATGTCTTCCCCTTGGTCACGTAGAAAAAAATACAGGTCAGCACATGGGGTGTACCCTCTCTCCCTAGGTGGGGGGCATTGGGCTCTGCTTTTGGGGTCCATGACTCGCACTGGTGCTTCATTGATCTTCCTCACCTCTTCCCTTATCTCCTTCATCTCCTCCTTAAACTCATCTCTGAGGTCCTTAACCACTGCAGAGACATGAGCCTGCATTGGGCCAGCCATCATACTCTGAAAATTCCTGAGCCTGTTGGCAACAGAACCCACTGTCACTTGGTTGGTATCAGCATTAATCATTGCAATAAAGGGGGTATATTGAGATGGGCCCAGGTTTGCCAGATTCCACAACCTCTTCCCTGTGCACCTGACCTTGTCAGGGTCATTGTCATGCTGTCCATCCCTTCCAAAGAGCACCTCCAGTACTGCCACTTCTCTCAGCTGTTGGATCCCTTCCTCAAGGGTATTCCAAGGCGTTCTCTGGTGGTGCTCCTGCATTCTTTCCCTGTGGACAAATCTCTCTCTCACACTCATTACAAGTCGCTCCCAGAGGGAAAGGAGACCTGTCTCCCTTACAAATACTTGGTCCACACGTGAGTCCTGGGTCAAGGCTCCCAAATTCCTTCCCTCAATACCATGCAGTTGCACGCCTTTTCCCCTAAGGTCCCAGACCCGCAGTAACCAGGTTATAAAAGGCTCACAACCCCGTCGTACAATGTCTTTTCGCAGGTTACGGAGACTCTCGTATGACAGGGACTTGGTGATGATCTCAACTTCTGGCTCCCCTGCTGGTTGTGAGGGGCCCCCTTCCAGACCCTTATTATCTAGGTGCCTTGCTTTCATCTTAGACTTCCTAGTTTCCACAGGGGCAACAGCTGCTGGCTGTGAGTGCCCTTGCAGTTCAGCTGGAGCCTGGACAGATGTAACATCTGTGGGTCCCACTGCTGCACCATCAGAGTCTCCCTCTTTAAGGCAGGGGGAGGGTTGCTCACCAGCTGGGGAGAGGTACTCCTTCAGCATCTGGCCCATCTCATGTATCTCCTTCGCTAGCACCCCCACCCATTATGGGTGGTTCCTTTCCAACGTGGGCTGTGGGGCAGGGTCAAATGCTGGGTTAATATCCGTAGTCTCTGGAACAGGGTCAGGCTCTGGGGTAACCTCCCTAATCTGGTAAACAGGATCAGGCTCTGGAGTAATATCCCTAGTCCTTGCGGTAGGTATCAGGGTCGTTATCCAAGTCAATCTCCCCTTATCTCTGAATGGTAGATAGAACAGGTTTAACAGGGATATAAGCAACACAAGCCACAGTATAATGTCATTAGCATTTAAAGCAGATTTGAACCCCTTGAAGACTGGTGGGGTGAACTTCAAAAACTATGTGATGGGCTTGGAGAAGATTTCACCTGCTACCACTTCCTCACAGTTAGTACCATTATTGAAGTAGCCCCAGAAACACACACTTAGAGTGCGATAGCTCTGAATCCATGTGGCCATCTTCCAGAGAAAATTTAAAATCCATGAATTCCTCAACTGATCAACCCACAAAATGAACCGGATAATAGCCACAGTAACCTTGGTTATGAGACTCATGTTTAAAAAAGGGCTTGCAAATGGGAGAGATATAGCAGTGACCACATGGAAGCCAATCCAGGGTAACCTGGACAGCATGGTGTCACCTACCACAAGCTTGGGTAATTCAAGAACTGTTATGCCCTTTTCTACCCCTCTCTCAATGCCCTCAGGGAATGCCTCACGTTCCGGGCGCCAAAATCTGTCTTGGTTTGAAAGACAGGTATGGTCTAAGGAAAGGCAAGAGCCCCCTTCCTGAGATGCAGAATGCAACCCCCCTCCCTTTTAATTATTTTAGTTTTAAATCAGAGGCCTTCAGGCAGGAGATGTGGGGATAAGGGTAACAGTTCTTTACTGATATCTAACAAGGCAGAAAACAACAACAGCTATAAAAATTGACAACAGAACAGAAGAGTATAACTCACTTCCGGTCCCTTTTGGCCACAGGCCCTCTCCTTGTGTACATTTACCGCAGCTGTAGGGGGCAGGGCAGGTCCCGCGCAGTTGAAGAGGGCTGCAGCCCAGGGGTGAGAGGGATGGGGAAAGTGACTCCCCCCTCACGGTGTCGTTCATGGTTCTTGGCCGGGTATTCGAAGGTAGTAGGGTGAGGTGGGAGAGCAGCAGATCGATGTCCAAAGGCAGGGAGCGTGGATCTCAGCGCTGGGGTGGCCGGGGAGATGCCAGATAGGAGCAAGAGGCGTCGTCTCCCTCCATGTGCCAAACAAGAGAGTTTTTCATCCCACCTTTCCTTTTTCCCATTTCACCCCCCCTCCCTCTACACACCTCCCTTGGAGAGAACATTACCTAAAGATGTAGCCAATTAGCATAAAATTGGGATAAATTCCACAGAAAGAAAAGGGAAGCATTCAACCCCCAGCAATGGAGTACACAGCGAAGGTGTGAGGAAGGGCACTGCCCCAGCTTTTGCCCTGGCGTGCAACACTGTGAGCTACTTTTCCAAGCAGCAAGGGCACTGAGAACTGAAAGCTATTGTGAAGGAACTCTTTGACTGCTCGTGTGCTCTTCGCTGCACTGCGCTTGCAAGCGGCTTTGTTCTTCACCTTCTGCCATCCAGACAGAGCTCAACTCCTGGGGTCAGTTTCAGCTCTGCCCAACAGCCTGTCCTCAGTTCTGGGGGCAAGCACGCCCTGTTGTCTTGGATACTGGTGCAAAGTCCCTAGCGAACTCTCACTCAGTGCAATGCACCCAGAAAGATGCTCTCGCTCGTCTTTCAAGGAGCGATTCCTAACAGCAGAAGCAGCAGAAGCACAAACTGGATGACGAGAAGGGACAATGTAGAACACGTCTCTGTCCTGGCACATTTTCTTGTGCGATATGTCCCTCCAGGTCTTCGGTCTTTGCGAATCTCTATGTACTGTGAGCGCTGCTACTTGCAGCTGAGAAGGACCATGGAGCTAGCAGCGAATTCGGAGAGGGCTGAGCATGTAGTCAAGGAGCGAGAAGTGCCCCTGCAATGCAGTGTTAATAGCAGCTTCCTCGTGGTGGGGGCGAGGTCCGGCCACAAGACCTTCTCGTCCTGGCAACAGATCTTTGTGAATGGCGTAGGCAAAAAGCTTTCATTTTCCATTTGAATTGTGAGAGAGGCAGACTGTTGTACGGAGCTCTGAGAACAAAGGTGCACGCCCTAGGCGGGCTTGGGCAGAAGCAGCGTTCTCGAGCGCTTGGCTGCTGGCACACTGCTGGCTGTGTGGCCCTGCCTCAGAGGCTTCTGGCCGCCGGGGACCCAAAGCGGCGCCAGGCGTGGGCGAGGGTGGTGAACGAAGCCGCACAAGTACCGTGCTTGTGTGCACCACGTTACAGGCTACTAGGAGAGGAAGGTGGCTGCCTCTCGCTTGCCTTCCCAAGTGCCCTTAGCAGTGAGAAGGAGCAAGCTGAAGCACTGCTGCTTGTGCTGCTCCTTGGTTCCCTTGCAGCCTGCTGTGGAAACACTGCCGGTCACTTCTAGGAGCCGAGTTGCAGAGAGCACTACGGTAAATGCCGCGGAGAAGGGAAATACAGAGTGCAGAGAGGAGCTGGACGTGGCGTATGTGCAATAAGTAGAAGGTGAACCTAGGCACTGCCACTGCAATCTGGCCCCCTCAGTTCTGGCAGCCACTTTTGCAAGTCGGAAAAGGGAGCTGCGAGTATGTAGAATGTAGAGCAGCAAGATCCCGTGCGTTATGCGCCCTTTCAGGGCTGCTTGACAGAGGGCTACTTTAAGAATGCCTTCTTCTTCCTCGCGTCCTTCTCGCTTCGCTCTAGCTGCATGGAGTACACCACAGCAAAGGTGTGAGGAAGGGCACTGCCCCAGGTCTTGCCTAGGCCTGCCTGTGCTGCACCTTTAGCTGCACACCAGAACAATGGCATTTCTTACCCTCAAGGTAAAAAAGGCGTTCGTGAACCCTCAGGAATGGCAAGTGCCTAGGCATAACGAAGAGAGACCACGTATGAGGGAGTCTTTAGAGGATTCCTCCCCCATGGTGGGGGTGTATTCTCATTCTCGTGCTGAACTGAAAAGTCCCGGCATGGCAAGTCCGGCCTGCCTTGTGCAGAGACGGACACAAATGAGGGGCTAGGATCCTCAGTTCCGGAGCTCTGCTTCCAAGTGTGTGGGCCACCATGAGCCTGCAGCTGCCGCCGAGGACACTGTGGATTGTGGATGTGGCTGGGCCGGCTGCCCGACCCCCATTGGTCTGACAGCTGCAGGAGCGGCAGCTGAACGGCATCGCCTGAGGGCCCCATGGGGGGCAGGGAGAGACCCAGGAATGACCCCGAGCGACACCGGAAGCGATATCCGTAGGGCCCGGAAGGCCAGCAGTGGAATCGAGTTTCACGGGTAGGAGGCTGCTAAGCTGCTTTGAAAGCTGGAGCTCCTCTGCTCTAGGACAGACTGGAAGAGCTGTGGGTGTCCAATCTGGAGAACAGAAGGCTCCAGGGAGACCTTCGAGCTCCTTGCAGTGCCTGCTGGGGCTCCAAGATAGATGGGGAGGGACTTTGGAAAAGGGTCTGGACTCGCAGGACAAGGGGGAATAGCTTCAAACTACCAGTGAGCTGCGGTAAATGGGATATTGGAAAGGAATTCTTCCTTGTATGGGTGCTGAGGCCTGGCACATGTTGCTCAAAGAGGCTGTGTGGGAGCCCCATGGCAGGAAGTGTCCAGGGCCAGGCTGGAGCAGATATGGAGCAACCTGGACTAGTGGAAAAGTGTCCCTGCCCATGTCAGGATGTGGGAAGAAGATAATCTATCATCTCTAAGGTCGCTTCCAGTCCAAACCATTCTGGGATTCTAGGATTCATGGAAGGCCCTTTTCCAAGTGAAGTGTTGTATCTCTTGGCTCCCAGCTTTTAGTTGCCAGTTCTTCTGGAAGCAGGCCTCGCCAAGCAGCTGTGATGAGCCATGGCTTCTCAATAGGACGAGTGTGATATATTTGCAGAGAGGAAGGCTGCAGACAGAATTTCAAGGCCCAGGTAAAACAAGCAAAGGATTGAATAAAAGCCAAAGGCTGGTTGTGTTAGTCAGTTTGCTGGCTGTTGAAATGGCCCCAGGTCATTTTCAATATTTCTAATTTGGATTTGTTTGAGTAAAAAATGAATGTGTTACCTCCAGCGTAGGCTCTCCAATGCATCTCCATGTGCTCCCATCTCTTTGTTGTATATCAGGTTCTATTAACTGAAGACAGAATCATAACACAGTAGTAAAACATATAGAGGTGTAATTATCCAGCTTCAGGAGTTTTCAACTCTGCTGTTGACTTTTCTGGTAACTGTAAGCAAGGCAACACGATCCAGTTACTCCACTTTTCCTCACTGAGGAAAAGATGATCTTTTTTTTTTTCTCATTTTGAAAATAGCCTCGATTGAAGAGAGTTATGCATGTGGCATGTAGGATTCATTATTTTACCTTTCTCTTCTGCTGTCTTTTGCGTACTTGTTTTTTTAAATTTTTTTTTCGCTGTTCTCCATTCAGTAGGTTTGAAAGAATTCTAATTGTTGAGATGATGGTTCTTTGAAGGCTCACTTAGCCCACCTTTTGGGTGAAGGAAAGAAGAAGACAAGGTCCTCTAAGAAGACTAAAAAGCATACTTTAAAGCGACATTCAGAGATGTCTGCTGATGCCATGCAATTACCATGTAATCAGTAGAAATGTGTTGGAAAAACACGCATCAGTGACTTCACAAGAAAGCCACACTCAAGGCAGGTAAAGAACAGAAGCATAAAACCCCAAAGGTACTAAATGGACAGATTTTCATTGGGAATGAGCAACTCCTGAATTCTTGGTTCTAGAACTAGGGGCTTGTAATAAATAGACTGTCTCCTTGCCAAACGTAAATTTGGTGTAATGAACTGCTCACTGCCCGTTGAAGTGCAGGGCTAGTAGACTAATATATGCCATGGCAGGCATATTGTATGGCTTTCCTGTTAAAAAGAAATTGGTTTTGCTCATAGCAATCTAGATATGTACCCAGTCTGACACCTATTTTTTAGGCTATATTTCCAAGTAAATGGCTTCCCTGATGATGCAGTAAGTTTATGTCATGAACAGGAATGAAGTGATTGCATGCATCCTTTTTTACCCTAAGCCAGCTGCTGAATAATGAGACAGAGACTCTCACTGATGCCAAGGAGCGCCAAAGCTTTTGGGAAAAGCACTGGGCAGATAAAGCCTATTCCCACATTTCTTGCTAGCGTCTTCTTCGAAGTTCATGGGTTTGTTCATCTTTTAGAGCTGTTCTAGATGTCTTTGTAGTTTACATGTACTAAATGTAGCAGGTATTGCTTTCATGCCGTCCTAATAGATTTGAAGTTGGGATCTACTGAGGCTTGAATGTCTCAGAAGAAGCAACGTTGATTCTTTGAATTCTGTTCTTGAACTTGAGAATGATACATATGTAGTTAATGAATTAATTAAATCGAATTCACTTGAATGGGAAAATTCTCTTGTTCATGTAGGTTTTAACTTGGGAAATTGATATTTGAGTTCTACTTTTCATTGTTGTTGCTTTTCGGTATTTTTTGATTGCACAGAGAGCCGATGTACTGACCAAGTATTCTGTGAAACTGGAGGAAATGTCCTTCCTCTTGGCAGATGATGTTCACAAGCTCATAACACTAAGGCTATGGTAAATGTTTTACCTGGGGCAAGATAGCAGTCTGAATATTCCTAGAATGTCTTTCTTTCCCCAAATGAAATTCATTTATTCTGCCTATCAATCACTGAAATATAGAAGAAATTTCTACTTGGCAGGGTATTGGTTATCATTTGTGTTCTTTTCTCCCCTCATTTTCTGTAGAAGAGACAATTTTTTGTCTGTTTTTGCATGTTGTATGCTGCTTCTACTTCTGGTTTTATTTTTTAATACACAGAATGTAAAGAGAGCACTGCTGGATAATGAGAGGGCAACTGCCAAGCTACTCCTGAATCGAATGAAATCAGAGCTTGAGAAAGAAAAATGGCATCAACTGAAATGGCAAGGGAGAGTCAAGGACTGGAAGCTCATGCAAAAGAGGTGTGTAGTTCAGAGTTTCAGGTCAGAAATGTGGCAGTCTTCTTTTGGACAATGAGCAACACAAAGTGGCTAGTGTTCACTTTTGGTTTCTATCAAAGTAATACTTGATCATTTTTTCTTTCTACATGATATCACACATGATATCACATATATCATGTGATTCCATTTTACATATCTACTTTCCATCCTGCAGAGAATTTATGGCAAGTGAAGAAATACAGAATCCCCCAACTGTGAATATGCAAATAGAAAAGTTGGTAAAGGAGCAGATGGTATGCAGTGAACAGAGACTGAAGGTTTTGCAATATATCGGGTATGGCAAAAGAGGGTATAGCATAAAGGAAAACAATTGTTGCTGGAGTTAATGAAGGACTTGGCTACAAAATGCATTTATTCATCACTGCTATGCTGCTATACTGTCAGATAGTCTGTTTATGATTCAACAATTCAATGGGACAACAAGTAAACAGCAAAGCAAACCTAACTTCCGAAATCACTATAAGGGCCAGAGATTAGGTTGGATCAAAACAGGTATTCTCCTAGCATTGTTTACAAACAAGTCAGCATGTGAAACAGAAGGCACAATCTGGTTTGTGCCTTGTTTTGGGCATGCCCGGAAGAAGAACATTCTGATTTCACATATGGGAAAAGAAATGTTGACATTTGAATGAGATTGTTCATACCCCAGAAAAGGTTGCTTTGGAAGGTTGTGGAACTCCTGTTAGGAAACATGGCTTACAAGTCCTTTCCGCCAGGAGACAACAGCTGCAGAATATCTGGGTGTGCCAGTGTTGAGAGCACCAGCAAAGATCAAAGTGGAGAAGTTGGTGAACAATGGCAGTGGCCTGGGGGAGACCAAGTGGGGTGCTGGCTGTGGGACCAGGTGAGTCCTGACTGATTTAGGAGACGTGTGATGGTCTGTGCCAGCAAGCGGAGTAGTGCTGTGGCCTTGGGACACTGCGAATACTGGAATTCAGTGGGGTCACTGGGCAGGCTGAGTGTCTGAGCTGCTGGAGGGACCCACTATATCGACATGTAAACATCCAGTCTCACTCCTGCCAGCCACAGAAAGGAGCAGGATGTGGCTGCTGGCGATGCCTGTCATGTAGTGTATATGTGTGCTATCCCAGCCTGCTGGGAACACTTCTTCTTTGTGACTGCTTGGGCTGAGGGAGAGAAAGCAGTGGTAGTTTCTGAGGTTTCGAGTTTGCTTGAGTTTCTCAGGCTGTTTCTGGAGCCACCCAGAGTTGTCTTCCTTGAAGCATTTCAATTCCTGGCAATTTTGAAAATTCAAACAGACACAGCCCTAAGCTAGTTGATCTGACTTCAGAGCTATTCTTACGCTGAGCTGTTGGATGATCTGATCTCCTGAGATGTCTTCCATCTCAGTTTATGACCTGGTTCTTGTGAAAAGTAGGATCTTTTAGCCTGGAGAAGAGAGGTTTCTGGAGAGACACTATTGTGGCCTTTAAATATGTAAAGAGGGTATAAGACAAATGGAGAAAGACTTTTTAGGAAGGTTTGCAGAGACAGGACAAGGGGCCATGCTGTCAAACTGAGACTAGGTTTAGATTGGCTAAAAGGAAAAACTTTTCAACAATGAAGCTGGTGAGACACTCAAACGGGTGTTCCAGAGAAGCTATGGATGCCCCATCATTGAGAGTGCTCCTTATCAGTTTGGCTAGTCTTGAGCAATTTGATCTACTGTAAGATCTACCTGGCAAGGAAGTTGGACTAGATGATCTTTAATCACAGACTGTTGTATGATTCCGTAAAGACAGAAGGCAATGAAGCTCATATATCAGATTTTGGCGCAGACATATTTATTATTTCTCACTTTATGCATCATTGCAATGACAACTTGTTAGCTTCTGAAATGATGAGCTGAGATTGTTTTCCTTCCTTAGTTTCATTTTCCCTGTTATTCCTTCACTCTTGGACTTTTTTTTTCACCATATTTCCTCTTTCAGTCAACTGCCCTTAAGTATCACTTTGCTCCCCACCTGGCTTTTTTTTTTCAATGACATCTTTTCATTGGTTCGTTTTGGGCCTTTGCTGCTTGAAGTCCAGCAGCCCCCTTGTCTGAGCATTATGGAGCTTTCTTTACAGCTTCATCACTATGCAAAAAGCCATAAATTACTGTGTTCCATCTCACATACCATCAGGTATCACACTACTATTCCATCTGCTGAATAGCTGGTTGGCGTACATAGACCAGCCAAATACCAGGAAATCCAGATGGCAGCAAGAATCTTGTAGACTACTCCCGATGTTCATTGAAATTCTGGAGAAGTCGCGTGAGGTATCACATTCTCTTGAAAGAAGTGTATATCATCTCAGACATTCTAGAATGGGCTATTAATATTGTCATGAGTTTCTGGCTAGACTTCTTAGTATGCAAATTCAAATGATGTGAAATGATAGAACTTCAAGAATTTTTTTTTCCCAGAATCGAAGTATGATGGAGTTACATAGGGAGAATCTTAATCTTAGTTATTCTATTCCATCTCACATCATGGCTGGGGGCAGGGAGAAGGGAGTATCTTTGGGGGACAGTGGCTTCCGGTGTAGTCAGTAAGCTGGGCAGAGGAGCCATCAGGTATTGTCTGTTGTTTGGGGGGGATTCATGTGAACTCTTCCTTTATTGTACCCTGCCACTAGTATTGTTGCTAAAATTGTTTCTTTTCTCATCCAAGTGACAAAATCAGCACACTTAATGAGGGATGAAGAGGGAGCAGCGACCTCAGAACAGGAGGAAGAAGAAGCAGAGCCTGCTGTCCTCCAGAAGAAATAAACACTACCAGCCAACTTTGCATCATCTGTGAACTTCCTGGGCATGTACTCTATCCCCTTGTCCAGATCACTGATAAAGATATTAAACAGGACTGGGCCCAAGACTGAACATTGGGGACCAACTGGATAAACTCTATTTCCCACCACTCTGTGGGCCTGGCCATCACGCAGTTTGTCAACCAGCAAACAGCCCACCCACCCAAACCATAAGCAGAAAATTTCTTCAGGAGAATGATGTGAGACTCATTGCAAAAAGGATCAGGGAGATGCCTAGGAAGAGTCTCAGGTGAATCCAGGAGAGTATAGTGGAGGACTATTCAGTTTTCCAATCAATTTGCTTAAAAAACTCTACAAATCCGCAATAAAAAATCAAACAAACAAACAAAAAAAGGAGACCAAAGAAACACACAAAATAACCCAACTAATAATCCACAAAGAGACAAAAAAGCCCACAAAAAAACCCACCCTAAACTGAAAAAAACTCCAAACCCAACACATGAAAAAATCAGGGTGAATGTTTTTAGTAACTTTAAAAATAAAAAAACAAAACAAAAAAAACCCACAAAGTCACATTTCTAAAGGTGCTGTCCCAGCCTCTTCTCTAAGCAGGGAGGACATCCAGAAGTGGAGCCAGTTGGAAGAAAGCGGGACAGGGCAGTGCCTGGGCCATTGTCACAGGACGGCCCTGTGACTGCCCCATTGCCAAAACCTGGACACATAAATCAAACACAGGTATGCACATGTGCTTAGACACAGCAAAAATATATTTGTCTGAAAAGAACACTGGTCCATTTATATCGCGGGAAAGAGCATAATGCCTCGTCTCAGCTTTCTTTTCAGTCATTACAAATGTTTCGAAAATATAGGAGTGCAGAAAATGGAAACATCCAAGATCAACATGAGGACCAATAACAAAGATTCCATTTTTCAAAGTGCATTGGGAATCCTCTGCAGAAATTGACTCAGAGCTCTAAGATTTACAAAAAAGACCAAGAGTATTGGAGTCAATACAACACAGTGTCTGGACACTTCAGCTGGTTGCCTTGATTTCTCAAATATGATGGAGGAGGCACCTTAGCAACTACAGCTGCCAGTTCTCTCAGGGCCCTGACATGCCTCTGGGTGGGTCGCATGGTCTTGCATGCTCAGGTTCCTCAAGTGGTCTGAAAGCTGACCTGCTACTATTGCTTAGAATCAAGTCCACCAGTCCAATAACCTGAGAGATGTGGAAATAGTGACTGGCAGTAAAAATTGAGACCAACACTTGTTGAGTACCTCAGCCTTCTCCTTGTCTGTTGTCACTAGTCCTGTCTGGCTTATAGGGGGGGTGGGGGGGAATAGGGGAGGTGTGATAGGTTACTTTTCATCTTCCTTTTCCCACTGAAATACCCGTAGGTGCCTTTATTATTCTTATTTTTGGCATACTTTTCCAAATTCAGCTTCAAGTGAGCCTTAGCTATACTGATCCCATCCTCACACACTCATGTGTTACCACTGTATTTTTCCCATGATTTGTCTCTCTGTGTATTGTCTGCATATTACCTAATTGCATCACATCTATTAATTTTCCATAACCTTCTGGCTTTGTTTTCAAAAAAATCCTTTTTGAAGCTTTTCACCTCAGAAAATCAACTGGGAAACCCAAAATCCCCGAAATTCACCCCGAAGTCCCCTCTGGGATGCCCAGCACTCACCTGGCAGCTCCCAAAATTCCACAAATTCACCTCAAAAATCACGGGGAACCACCAAATCCCAGGGCTTCACACCAAAATCCCACCTGCGACCCCAAAAATCCCTCAAATCACCCCCAAGACCCAGTCCTTCGAACACCTCCCAAATTCACCCCAAAATGTCTCCAATCCCCCTCAAAACACACACAGATACCCCCAAATCCACCAAATTCTCCTGAAGACCCATCTGGGACTCCCAAAAATCACCAAAATTCCCTGGAAAATCCACCTGCATCCCCCCCAATTCATGCCAAAATTCTCGCACGACTCCCAAATGCTCACCTGGATACCCCAAAATCGACAGAATTCACCCCAAAATCTACCTGGCATCCCCAAAACTCACCTGAGAACCTTAAAAATCACATGTATACCCTAAAATTCACCAAATTACCCTCAAAATTCCCCTGAGATCCCTAGAATTCCACAAATTCCCCTTAAAATTCTCCGGGGACTCCCCACATTGCACAAAGTCACCCCTCTACTGGGGTACAATGCAAAAATGTGTATTCTATCACGATCTATTAAAATGTGGGAGGGGTGGTGATCCTTTTCTCTGTGGGAGATATCCTCTGCCTATGTGCCATCTGATAAGATCAGGGGGATGATCATCGTTATCTTTTCACAACCCATCCTTCCTCCAGAAGACAGATTCTGTTAATGGGCCATTAAGTCCTATTGTGTGACTGATAAGATTACATCATCCCATTGGGAGATGCTCCAGCCAGGGGGAGGAGCCAAACATTTCCTACCTAGATAAAAACTGAGATTTGGAACACCAAAGCAGTCCTTTCCACTGCATCCCAGAGGAAAGTCGGACCTTTTTCCACATCATCGCAGGATCTTCGGAGAAAAACTGCACCTTCTACAGGAGCACTGCTTCAACTGAACCACATCTGTCATCCAGGAGTACTGCAGCCACCATTTATACGGACTGCTACCAACACCCTGACTGACAGGGTGTCAGGTTGTATTTCTGACTTTGTAGCTGGTTTTTCTTTTACATTATTGCATGTATTTTATTTTTTCTCTTTTCTCCTATTAAATTGTATTACTGACTTGGAGTCTCGCATTGGTTTTTCTTTCAAACCAACACACCCCCAAACCTCGCTACCCGGGATCCCCCAAAATTCCACAAATTATCCCCCAAACTCAACCTGGGACCACTCAAAACTCACCTGGATCTCCCCAGATTCCCCCCCCCCCCCCCCCAATTCACCTGGGAACCACCAAGTCCCCAGAATGCAACCCAAAATTCTCCTGGGACCCCAAAAACCACCAAATTCGCTCCAAAATGATTGGCAACTTTACACACTCCATTTTCCCACAAAAGGTTCTAGAGCCCTGTGCGCTTCGTATACAAACTAAAGGGAAAAAACCTTTCTATTCATTCACTGCAAAAAGACTTCCTATTCCTCCTTCTTTTGGACGAAACTGCCTTCACTTTCAAACTTATTCTCTTGCTCACTTACGTGCATAATGCTTAGTCCCTGTTCTGCATGCTCATTTTCTTCACTTTTACAAGGAATCCACTCTTCATCTTCTTCTTCCTCTGCTTCTTCCATTTCCTGTGCCAAGATCACCTGTTTCTCTGTTAGATTTGTTTCTCCAGCGGATTTTTAACAGCTGTCCCTATATTGTGGCACCGCTCACTCGAGAGAGGTGATTGTCCTGCTCTGCTCTGGGCTGGGACAGTGCTCTCTTCAAGCCCTGGGGGCAATTTTGGATGCCACACCGTCAGAAAGACCTCAGGCTATTGGAGAAATGTCCAAAAGAGGGACACAGAAATAGTGAAGAGGCTGGAGGGGAAGCCATACAAAGAGTGGCTGAGGGCATTTGGTTCAGTTGCAGAGAGGACACTGAGCTCACACCTCACTTGGGACCTCTCAGCTCATCTCAAGGGCAGCACAGGGACAGCTTTGTTCTCTGCTCTCTGCGGCCAGGGACAGGAGCCAAGGGAATGCCAGGAGCTGTGTCAGGGGACGATTAGGCTGGCTGTCAGGGAAAGGTTTTTTTCCTCAGAGGCTGGTCAGGCACTGAATAGGTTCTCCAGGCAATGGGCACAGCCCCAAGACTGCCAGAGATCCAGGAGCGTTTGGTCAATGCTCTCAGGGATGCAGAGGGTGGGACTGTTGGAGTGTCTGTGCAGGGCCAGGAGTTGGAGTTTGACGATCCCTAGGGGTCTCTTCTGACTCAGGAAACTCTCATCATTTTCCCCTCTTTCCTCTCCTTGCACAATGCTCTCAGCTTACCATTCCACCGTATGTTCCACTTCTGAAACCTCTGCTACTTCTTTCCAGTTCAAGCACAGTTCTACTGGTTACAATCCAAAGATATATAGATTGAAAAACAACCAAAAAGAAACACCTGTTTGGAATGTCGTGGTCTTATTTGAATCTCGAACTATGACGTCGAGTGGGCCTTGCAAGTTCTAAAAGCAAAACAACAACAAAAAACACACACTACACCGTTTTAACATCGGGATTTGCTTTCTTCTAAGAAATCCATTTCCCTTGTCAAAATGGATCTATTTCAGTAAGAGATCATCTTGAATAGATCACTTACTATCTAAAGAACCTGGATCACTCAAATCCGTAATGATAAGCCTGTTACCTTGTCGTTTTCTGTTCCAAAGGCAAATGAATTTGCTCAAGTGCCGTTTCTAACAAGGACAGAGTTCAAAGTGTGGCTCTGAGAAATGTTTTGCCTTCCCTCTCCTATCTCTATCAAAAGCACTTTCTTCAATGGCAGAAACAATACTTGATATAGTCTGAATTTTAAAGGTCATGAAAATTTTCTCAAAAGTGAAAAATTAATATAGCAGTCAGGTTTTAAACCAACGGGAATTTTTGTTTTACCTGTTTGAAGATTTCCTTCACACCAAAATGCTGGCTGATGGATACCTAGAAGAAATCAATTCCCACAAAATGCTTCTGGGTAAGCCATTACGTCTTCCATTACAATTTGCTTCAGTGTCCCGTTCCTGTCCAATTGAAGGTCCCTGTTTAAGAGACTCAAGTACGGAGAGAAATAAAATTAAATATGACTACAGTGCCTTTAAATCTAAATCGAACTTCCTGATCAATCTCATAAAACCTTTAGGCTAAATGTTGCCATTGATCTGTTTCTACTGAACACAATCACATCCTGGCTTGTTAGAGAATAGTTCATTACAAAGAAAGAAATGCACAGAAGTTAAAATATTTCCAAAGAAGCATTTGACATCTTTCCTTTTGGATGCGGAACCATTCCAACACTGCTTACATAAGAGGTCAAATTACTGTCTTCCATGTTAGTTCTGCACTCTGCTCAGCGGAGCCTTTCTGGTTTATTTGCCTTTGACTTGGACATAAAGCTGAGTCTTGATTCAAGAAAAATGAATATTCACACTTGTTTTCATTTACACGGACATTGGCTTGGTCTCCTAAACAAAGAGAATGATGGGGAATTTATGTAGGTGTTCAGATAGGTAACATTCTCTTTCTGCAACCTGGCATTGTATTTTCACTTGGTCTGTTACCTCTGGTTTGTTTTAACGGCTCAAATTATTAGGAAGAGTATCAAACCTCCAGCTCTAACCACAGTCCCACTGCGAGGTGTGTGAAGGTATGTGCATCTGCCCCTCAGGTCCATATTGCTCTTCTAATGTGCCTCTGATCGAGCATGTAGGAACGACCTCCTGGGTGTGTGAACAGTGCTGCTTCCTCTATGGCTTCAGAGCTGCTGCTAAGATCTTCAGGAAGGAGAGCGGTATTGTACCAATTTTTAGATGGTTTTTAAAGTTGCAAGTGCTTGGCTGTCTTAAACGTCTGAGTTCCTAGAACTTTGAATGAGATCAAATCTATGAGTGAAGAGATGATGGTGCAGACCAACTTCTGATTCCGGTGATCCGAGAATCTGTGCTTCTACTTTGACCTTCTGAATAAGGCATGGATGTGATGGTATGCACAGTAATACTGATGTGCTATGGTTTTTGAATGATAGCAGTGTTCCTTTGTCCCATTCTAAAACCGTGGGCGTTATTTGCCTTAACCTTGTTCAGTAGGGACATTATTCTGTATTGTTACATGAAGTTAAAAGCACTCTTTTTCCATACCTTCACATAACAGCATTAAAACAAGGCCTAAGTAGTACAACCAATGTTCAAAGATGCTCTACCTTTTAAGTTGACGATACAAAATTCATACCTTGTTCTAATTTGTTCTCAAGAAGAAAGGGTGTTCTCCAAATACACCTTCAGCTCTTCCTCACAACTCACCGTTTTCTTTTTTTCTAAAATTGTATCCAGATCACTTTCATCACCTAAGGCCACATAAAAAAGCTAGTGAAAATGGTTTCATGGTTACTAAAATCTCCCCAACTATTTTGGATTCAAGGAAGTTAGTTATGCACATATATTCTACACCCAGAAGAGAAAGCTACCTCAGCAAAATTCATGGCCTATGAAAATCTTCCTAGGTAATGAACACCTCTGACACCGCCACCCCAAGTTGCTTGTTGAAACAATGAGAAACTCACATCCAATCAGACTCTAGACCTACACAAGATCTCGTAATAGCAACTTGCAGCCACTTTGTACAGAAAGCAGCAGTGATCTCTATCACTGTTGCCATACCAAGAATAAGACAGGACTGTCCATTCAGCGTGAATCAAGCAGTTAGCAAAAATGCACCTGACAGAATGAAACTGAAGAGTAGAAATTCCCATCTAAAAGTCAAAGATTACATTTTTAATTTTATAGCAGGTATTTTGAATTTCAGAGGGCTCTTTGCATTAAGAGCTCCTGTCTTTATAGCACACCCTGGTTTTTATGTTTCTACCTGTATTATGGCCATTTAGCCGTCACCTCAAAACCACTCCAAAGAAAAACATTCAAGTTAACAAGTTCTTTCTAAACTGCTGGAAGGTGAAATGAATGAGTAAGAGGATATGGAACATGATAAAAGGCTGCCTGGAATTTTACGACTCGTATCCAACATGGCATCTTCGATCTGGAGAGTAAAAAAAATCAGTCTCCAAGTAATCTGCTAAGAATGCGGATTATCAAAACTTCTGTTTATTCTGGCACCATAAAGCACCAAATCACATTCTATAATTTATCCCTTTAGAAACAACTGCCCGACTTTTTTTATGTATAGAAAAGATTGGAAGACATTTGGGAGATCATTTCCAGCTATTCCTAAAGTCTGATCTTAAGCAGACTGGGCCATACATCATTCATCGCTATCATATGTATTTCAGATAGAAATGATCATAAAAATACAATCTATTTATATTACAAATAATAAACACAAGAATTATGAACACTTCCACATGAAACTCTTCCACACCAAACTGTTTCTTTGGAGTGTTTTGTCACACTATGGACCTCTTTCTAATGTGACATCAGTAGCCTACCACGCAGAAAGCATTGCAGGTGGGAGCGCAGGAAGAACAGACTAATCCCAAGGAGTGATGAAAATATATGTCATCAAATAAAATAAACGTACATCCACATGCTCCACTTGTTCTTCAAACCTACACATTAGTTTCTCAGTCATCTGAAGCATGTTGGAGTGCACAACTTCAGCATCTTCTGCTGTGCAAATGTTCATATCCAACAGGGTCATCTGAAGGAAAAGCAGAACAAATTATTGACATGTACAGAAGAAATACTGTGTGGCTTTCAGAGAGCCTGGCTAAACCTAGTGTTTCTTTTCTTGTGATGGACAGAGATAGATTCAGCCTCCTACATGCCATATTAGATTAGTAAACAATACCATCTGGTTGGACACAAAGGGAGAAATTGAGGCAGAGGTGGAATTTCTTTCCCAAGATAAGACAGATTTAGCACAAGGGCTGAGGCTCCTTGCATCTTCCACATTCACGTAGGACAGCACTCCCTTCATTACCGGCATTTGTTACGGATTTTCCCCATTTCAAGTACAAATACCAACTACTGCTGTGAAACCAAAAGGATGGCTTACTTTATGAACAGAGTAAGGCGGAGGTTAAAAAGGAATTCCACTTGTTATCTCAATGTTTGACCCATCCTCAGATGCATTTTACTGTAATGACACATTGGACCACGGCTATCACAGCCAAAAGCTGTGGCACTCAACTTGCACATCTGCCCTTTCTCCTCACATTTGCCCTCGACCAGCTCATACTGGATGCTCATTTTCTCCACGCACTCCACATTAGGGCTGTCTGAATGCTATGAAACAGACCACAGTCATAATTCCCATCTTTCATAGTGCAGTGTGACATGGAAACATGACAGAGGCCATGTGCTGAATCTCAGCACACGGAACAGATCCCAGCAGTGCCTGCAGACCTTTGCCTACAGACACCAGACACTACCAGCCAAAGAAATCAAGACATTTTCATACACAGCTCTTGATCATTATGCTTCAAAGTAGCAAGGTACTTACAATTGCTACCAACTTCTTTGCTACCATACAGGCTACAAACATCCCAACAGGATGTGCTCTGGAGCAAGAGAAGGCAGACACAGAGAGGGAAGGCATGCTGCAAGGACACAGAGAAAGGAAGTATCTCCAATACTTCCCCTCTTCTTCTCATATTTCCCCTCTTCTTCTCCAAGAGTTAAAAAGGAGTATTTTTGTATGATTGAGAAGGGATCCATGTCAAAATTAACTTTTGATTTCCCCCAGATTCATTCTAACCAAGCCAGTTCCTGCTAGATCTCACCATGCACAGTTGTTTGTACTGGCCAAAGGAAAGCCATGCCACAGGCAGCTTCTTTGGTTCTTACTGCCACCTCCAAGCAACTGAGAAGGGATGTGGGAACACACGGAACAAAGAATAGAGCAAACATGCACTCTCAAAGCAACTGTTTGCCTCATCGTTTCCAGGGAGAAAAGAAAATATTGCTTGAATTCCAGACTGTTCTTAGGATTTCCTGACCTACCTAGACTTTTGTTTCAGTTCTCCAGAGTTCTGCACCATTCGCTTCCATTAGATTTGGCACGTGTTGGAGGCAACAAGGTGCTATCAAAGTAGGAAACAAGAGTCAGGTATCCTAAAATACAAACCAGTCAGTACTTCAAATATAAAATTATGAATCAGAATATCCATACTACTGGGCTTTCTTTTATTTACAGCCATCTTGGCAATGAAAATAAACCTGAGATTGTTGTTGTTCAAGGACAACTGTTTTCTTCCCGATTAGGAACTAACTGTCATCTACCTTGTTCCTGCATCCACCGTAAAAAACCTCCCTGAAAAGATCGCACTGCATTGCACCCACACCAATGTGTCTTGTGTTCCGGATGGATATTCAAACGTAGCAACGTTAGATTTCTATCCAGACTCCTCTCTTAATTTATTAGGCAAATAAAACCTCATGCCATGGAGAAAAAATGCCTTGACAAAAGCACCAACTTCTAGCTCTCCACCCATCTTTGCCCAATTCTACTATGTTTCAAGATTTACTTCTGCATTCCTCCATTTTTAGAGCCTCGTCGCCACCTATTAAGTGTGGCTGGGGCACTGAAAATCAAGAATGCATTTTCTCCATTCAAAAGAGCTGTACAGAAATATATGTAGACCCTGCCTTACTGCTGCATTTAGCAATCACACATTGACAGGAAGCAAAGTGCATTTTGTAGCCAAGTCCTTCATTAACTCCAGCAACAATTGTTTTCCTTCATGCTATACCCTCTTTTGCCATACCCGATATATTGCAAAACCTTCAGTCTCTGTTCACTGAGTACCATCTGCTCCTTTACCAACTTTTCCATTTCCATATTCACAGTTGGGGGATTCTGTATTTCTCCACTTGCCATAAATTCTCAGCAGGATGGAAAGTAGATATGTAGAATGGAATCACATGATATATGTGATATCATATGTGATATCACGCTGAAAGAAATAATGATCAAGTATTACTTTGATAGAAACCAAAAGTGAACACTAGCCACTTTGTGTTGCTCATTGTCCAAAAGAAGACTGCCACATTTCTTACCTGAAACTCTGAACTCCACACTTCTTTTGCATGAGCTTCCAGGCCTTGACTCTCCCTTGCCATTTCAGTTGATGCCATTTTTCTTTCACAAGCTCTGATTTCATGCGATTCAGGAGTAGCTTGGCAGTTGCCCTCTCATTATCCAGCAGTGCTCTCTTTACATTCTGTGTATTAAAAAATAAAACCAGAAGTAGAAGCAGCATACGACATGCAAAAACAAACAAAAAATTGTCTCTTCTACAGGAAATGAGGGGAGAAAAGAACACAAATGATAACCAATACCCGGCCAAGTAGAAATTTCTTCTATATTTCAGTGATTGATAGGCAGAAAAAATGAATTTCATTTGGGGAAAGAAAGACATTCTAGGAATATTCAGACTGCTATCTTGCCCCAGGTAAAACATTTACAATGGCCTTAGCGTTAATGCACTTCTGAATATCAGCTGCCAAGAGGAGGGCATTTCCTCCAGTTTCACAGAATACTTGGTCAGTACATCTGCTATCTGTGCAATCAAAGAATACAGAAAAGCAACAACAATGAAAAGTAGAACTCAAATATCAATTTCCCAAGTTAAAATCTACATGAACAAGACAATTTTTCCATTCAAGTGAATTCGATTTAATTAATTCATTAACTACATATGTATCATTCTCAAGTTCAAGAACAGAATTCAAAGAATCAACGTTGCTTCTTCTAAGACATTGAAGCCTGAGTAGATCCCAACTTCAAATCTATTAGGACAGCATGAAAGCAATACCTGCTACATTTAGTACATGTAAACTACAAAGACATCTAGAACAGCTCTAAAAGATGAACAAACCCATGAACTTTGAAGTAGATGCTAGCAAGAAATGAGGAAATAGGCTTTATCTGCCCAGTGCTTTTCCCAAAAGCTTGGGCAGTCCTTGGCATCAGTGAGAGTCTCTGTCTCATTATTCAGCAGCTGGCTTAGGGTAAAAAAGGATGCATGCAATCACTTCATTCCTCTTCATGACATAAACTTACTGCATCATCAGGGAAGCCATTTACTTGGAAATATAGCCTAAAAAATAGGTGTCAGACTGGGTACATATCTAGATTGCTATGAGCAAAACCAATTTCTTTTTAACAGGAAAGCCATACAATATGCCTGCCATGGCATATATTAGTCTACTAGCCCTGCACTTCAACGGGCAGTGAGCAGTTCATTACACCAAATTTACGTTTGGCAAGGAGACAGTCTATTTATTACAAGCCCCTAGTTCTAGAACCAAGAATTCAGGAGTTGGTCATTCCCAATGAAAATCTGTCCATTTCATTCCTTTGGGGTTTTATGCTTCTGTTCTTTACCTGCCTTGAGTGTGGCTTTCTTGTGAAGTCACTCATGGGTGTTTTTCCAACACATTTCTGCTGATTACACGGTAATTGCATGGCATCAGCAGACATCTCTGAATGTCTCTTTAAAGTATGCTTTTTAGTCTTCTTAGAGGACCTTGTCTTCTTCTTTCCTTCACCCAAAAGGTGGGCTAAGTGAGCCTTCAAAGAACCATCATCTCAACAATTAGAATTCTTTCAAACCTACTGAATGGAGAACAGCGAAAAAAAAATTTAAAAAAACAAGTACGCAAAAGACAGCAGAAGAGAAAGGTAAAATAATGAATCCTACATGCCACATGCATAACTCTCTTCAATCGAGGCTATTTTCAAAATGAGAAAAAAAAAAAGATCATCTTTTCCTCAGTGAGGAAAAGTGGAGTAACTGGATCGTGTTGCCTTGCTTACAGTTACCAGAAAAGTCAACAGCAGAGTTGAAAACTCCTGAAGCTGGATAATTACACCTCTATATGTTTTACTACTGTGTTATGATTCTGTCTTCAGTTAATAGAACCTGATATACAACAAAGAGATGGGAGCACATGGAGATGCATTGGAGAGCCTACGCTGGAGGTAACACATTCATTTTTTACTCAAACAAATCCAAATTAGAAATATTGAAAATGACCTGGGGCCATTTCAACAGCCAGCAAACTGACTAACACAACCAGCCTTTGGCTTTTATTCAATCCTTTGCTTGTTTTACCTGGGCCTTGAAATTCTGTCTGCAGCCTTCCTCTCTGCAAATATATCACACTCGTCCTATTGAGAAGCCATGGCTCATCACAGCTGCTTGGCCAGGCCTGCTTCCAGAAGAACTGGCAACTAAAAGCTGGGAGCCAAGAGATACAACACTTCACTTGGAAAAGGGCCTTCCATGAATCCTAGAATCCCAGAATTGTTTGGACTGGAAGCGACCTTAGAGATGATAGATTATCTTCTTGCCACATCCTGACATGGGCAGGGACACTTTTCCACTAGTCCAGGTTGCTCCATGTCCACTCCAGCCTGGCCCTGGACACTTCCTGCCATGGGGCTCCCACACAGCCTCTTTGAGCAACATGTGCCAGGCCTCAGCACCCACACAAGGAAGAATTCCTTTCCAATATCCCATCTACCCCCGCCCTCTGGCAGTTTGAAGCTATTCCCCCTTGTCCTGCGAATCCAGACCCTTTTCCAAAGTCCCTCCCCATCTATCTTGGAGCCCCAGCAGGCACTGCAAGGGGCTCGAATGTCTCCCTGGAGCCTTCTGTTCTCCAGATTGGACACCCTCAACTCTCCCAGTCTGTCCTAGAGCGGAAGAGCTCCAGCTTTAAAAGCAGCTCAGCAGCCTCCTACCCGTCCAATTCGACACCACCGCAGGCCTTTTGGGCCCTACGGATATCACTTCTGGTGTCGCTCATGGTCACTCCCGGCTCTCTCCCCGCCCCCCATGGGGCCCTCTGGTGATGCCTCTCGGACGCCACTCCTGCCGCTGTCAGACCAACGGGAGGCGCTGGGCCAGCCCAGCCTCATCCACAATCCACAGTGTCCTCGGCAGCTGCTGCAGGCTCATGGATGCCCACACACCCTGAAGCAGATGTGACAATTGATAAAAGGTTCATGTTAATCTCCAAAGCATTGGGGTTTGCATAAACCAGAATACTAAGCTCTGAAGTGAAGCATGGACACTTTATAAAGGAAATTATATGATTGAATAATTCTGTTTAAAATCACCTTGTTATGTTATATTCTGTTGTATTATGTTACATTGCATTATGTTATATTATGTTATGCTTTTCAAATAAGTTGTAAGGAGGGATGAAGAGAAGCAGAAAGCAAAAGCAAAAATCTTTATCGCTGCAGTTCGTGAAACACAGAAAGAAACCCAGCAGAAAGGGGGAGGGAAACCACGAAAACCCCCACCAAAACTAGGAAATGAAGCAGGAAATAATTCACCGTGACGAACCTGCTTTTACTGTGCTGGGATGGCAGGGGAGATGCAAGACCGGAGCCCCGGGCTGTCCTCCCACACCACGAGCCAAGCGAGAGAGAGTCCTTCGCTCCAGACCCCCCATCCCACCTTTTCTTTTCCAGTTCCCCCCCCTCCCCCTACACTCACCCCCCTAGGAGAGAACATTATCTGTTGTTTTAAGGTGTAGCCACAATTACTTAGCATAACAGTGGGAGAAATTCCACAGAAATAAAAGGGGAACAATTCAACCCCCAACAATTATGTTACATTACATTAATTATATTATGCTATGTTTATCAAAGAAGTTGTATCGGCTACCAGCTTGCGAAATCGGACTACCCAAAAAGCCCTTCCTGTCTTTGTCTGATCAATACTGCTTATCTCAAGGACCAGACTTCCAGAACTTCTCTGGTGGTTATCTACAAGGACCAGATGGCTATCTGTGACTGATTATCGCCCGGAGGCTTTGTGAATTTGTGTAAGGATGTTTATTCGACCACCACTGCTTACCTGGCAAAATTATGACAGCAAAAGAAACCCAAAAATTATTGATTACAACGAGGAACCGCAGTATAAGAAGAGGCTGCAAACCAAGGTTTGGTGGAGCGTGGAGTGGGCGGTGACCCCTCGTGTTCCCCAGCGGGCTGCTTGCTCTTTCTAGATCAAATAAAGCAATCCAAAATTTTGCTGAATATGGAGACTTTTGTCTCTCATTTATAACAATTTGGTGCCGAAACCCAGGACGTCCTTGGAGCCCTGAGAGGCACTGCGATTTCGGGGAGGCGCCCCACTGCTCTGGCCCCGGTTCGTCAGTGATTCTCAGGACCCATCGACGTACCACACCATATAGACTGAGCAAGGAAAATCTCCCCGGAAGACAAAATCACCTGTAATTCTTGTGCACAAAGACCCAGACAGGAGCATCGGACTGTGAATATCTGTCTGGTTTGGTGGGGATGACTGTGTGTTTGTCTGAATGAGACGTGGCCTTTGCTGCGAAGCGAGAGTGGAGTCCTTCTATCTGCGTTTCCAGCATCCCGTGAGGGACCTGGCCGGTCACCGGACGAAGCGAGTGAGCACAAAGGGAGAGACAGATTTTCTTGTCCTAGCCCAGGTAGAGGCTAGGTCCTTCCCATCCGAGTCCAGGCAAAGGAAGGACCCGGGAAGGCGGCGGGGGGGGTGGGGGGGTGGGGTGGGGAAGGGGGAGGAAAAGAAAAGCAGATTGCAACACACCAGTCACGGAGGGAGAAGGGAAAAGCTGCTTTTCCCATCCCAGCCCAGGTAGAGGCGGGTTCCAGTCCATCCTGACCCAAGGAGAGGCAGGGGTTTGGGCGGAACACATCGGGGAGTACAAACACCTCAAGACAGTCCCTTGAGGTAAAAATGGGAAAAAGAGGGAGTAAGATTATGAGTCCCAGGGACCCACGAAGAGGTTCAAGTTCATTTGGTCCACAAGGAGACTGGGAAAATAAAGACAAGACAAGTAGGTTGCCAGAAATACCACCAGGCAGCCCTTTGGGAGTAATATTAAAATGTTGGGACACAGGGGTGGTATACAGAGGAAAAAGTAAAGAAAAATTGATTCAATATTGCATGGTGGAGTGGACCAGAGAAATGATCCCTAAAGATAACCTATACTGGCCCATGTTCGGATCATTTGAGGGTTGGATTTGTGGGGCATTAAACACATATGTGGCTCATAAAGAACCATTTAACAGAGAGGAATGTGAGTATGCTGCCCTGTGGGCAAAACAGTCCAAGCCATCCTTGATATATACTTTAAAAGAAAAAGAGGATGAAGATAAAAAAAAGGTTACCTGGGAACCCCTCGATAATCTCCCACCTCCGTATAATACAGAAAATACAGGAGACCCCCCCCACCGCACCCACTTCTCCTGGTACTCCCATAGCTCTAAGAACTCGCTCCAGTGAAAGGAATACCAGGAGAGATAGTATCACCAGAGAGGAGGGAGATAACAATACAAAGGCTCGCCTTTACCCCCTGAGGGAAGTTCCATCAGCAGGACAACAGGCTGGCTTAATTGGATTTGTAAATGTTCCCTTGAACACAGGGGAAGTGAGAAACTTTAAAAAAGAAATGGGAAAACTATTAAAAGATCCTATAGGGGTATCCGAGAGACTAGATCAATTCCTCGGACCAAGTATGTATACTTGGATGGAATTACAATCTATATTAAGTATCCTATTCACCACGGAGGAACGGGAAATGATCAGACAGGCTGGAATGAGGGTATGGGACCGGGAGCATCAGATTGGACCTAGGGGAGACCAGAAATGGCCATTAAATAATCCTAACTGGGATAATCAGAATGATGTCCATCGCCAGAATATGATGGACTTAAGATGGATACTCGTTAAAGGTATCTGAGAATCAGTTCCTAAAGGTCAAAATATTAATAAAGCCTTTAGTGAACAACAAAAAAAGGATGAATCCCCCACTGACTGGTTGGAGCGGCTGAGGAAAGATCTCCAAATGTACTCCCGGATAGACCGTGATACACAAGTGGGTCAGGCACTCCTCAAAACCCAATTTGTTGCTCCATCATGGGGAGATATTAGAAAGAAATTAGACAAGTTAGATGATTGGCAAGATCGGGGGTTACAAGAATTGCTAAGAGAAACACAAAAAGTTTATGTAAGGAGGGATGAAGAGAAGCAGAAAGCAAAAGCAAAAATCTTTATAGCTGCAGTTCGTGAAACACAGAAAGAAACCCAACAGAAAGGGGGAGGGAAACCACGAAAACCCCCACCAAAACAAGGAAATGAAGCAGGAAATAATTCACCAAGGCGAACCTGCTTTTACTGTAACAAGAAAGGTCATATAAAGAAAAACTGTAAAGAACGGATACGGGATGAAAAAATGTTCCAGGAAGATGAATAGGGGTGTCAGGGGCTGTATGTATTAGGGACCATACCATCCAAAGAGCCCTTGATAAATTTAAAGATTGGTCCCCAGGGGGAGGAGTTGGAATTTTTAGTAGATACAGGAGCCGAAAATTCCACAATTAAACACCTACCAAAAGGGTGTAAACCTAGTAGAGAAACAGCACTCGTGGTTGGAGCAAAAGGTGAACCATTTCGGGTCCCTATTATTAAAAATGTGCAAATTGAGACCCAAACCAAAATTGAATTAAAAGATCTGCTGTTACTGCCAGAGGCAGAAAATAATTTATTGGGGAGGGATTTAATAATAGCATTGGATTTGAAAATTGAAGTATCCCAAGGTCAGCTTAAAATTTTTGCTTTAACTCAAAAGGACGAGGAGCAAATATGTCCTGAGGTGTGGTACACCCCTGGAGAAATAGGGAAGTTAAAAATGAAACCTATCAAAGTGAAAATCACTGATCCCGATTTGCCTATCCGAGTTCGTCAATATCCAATATCTCTGGAAGGGAGACGGGGCCTTAAGCCTCTCATAGAAAACCTTTTGCAACAGGGGGCTTTGGAACCATGTATGTCCCCACATAATACTCCTATTCTGCCTGTCAAAAAGACAGACGGAATTACAGATTGGTACAGGATTTGAGAGCTATAAATCAGCAAACTGTTACCAAATTTCCCGTAGTAGCAAACCCTTACACACTCTTAAGCCAGTTGTCCCCTGACTACACTTGGTATAGTGTAATAGATCTAAAAGATGCCTTCTGGGCATGCCCATTAGAAGAAAGTAGTAGAGATTACTTTGCCTTTGAATGGGAAGATCCTGATAAGGGCAGGAAACAACAACTGCTTTAGACAGTATTGCCTCAGGGCTTTACAGAATCCCCTAATCTCTTTGGACAAGCCCTAGAAGAATTAATGCAGTCTTTTGAGTCACCAGATGGGGTGAAATTGTTACAATATGTAGATGATCTATTAATAGCAGGAAAGGACGAGAAATCTACTAGAAATGGGACTATAAAACTTTTAAACTTTTTGGGACAACAGGGATTGAAGGTATCCAAAGCCAAATTACAGTTCACAGAACCAGAAGTAAAATATTTGGGACATTGGCTAAGTAAAGGGAAAAAGAAATTGGATCCTAATAGAATCTCTGGAATATTAAGTCTGGGACCTCCAAAAACCAAAAAAAGAATTGAGGAAAATTTTGGGATTGCTGAGATATTGTCGCCAATGGATAGAGGGATTTAGTGAGAAAGTAAAATTTCTATATGAAAAACTTACCACTAATCGCCTAAAATGGACAGAAGAGGATGATAAAAGTTTTGAAAAGGTCAAACATGCTTTAATTCAAGCCCCTGTACTCAGTGTCCCAGACTTGGAGAGACCATTTCAGTTATTTGTAAATACCTCTGATCAAACAGCATATGGGGTACTCACCCAGGAATGGGCAGGCAGTCAAAAGCCAGTGGGATATTATTCTGAACTGCTCTACCCTGTCAGTCGGGGTTGGCCCACATGCCTCCAGGCCCTAGTGGCCACAGCACTTTTAATTGAAGAAGTCCGAAAAATTACCTTTGGGGCACCCCTAGTGGTCCACACCCCTCATAACGTAAGGGGAATTCTGAATCAAAAAGCTGAGAAATGCTTAACCGATGCCCCAATATTAAAATATGAAGCTATTCTAATCACTTCCCCAGATTTGGAGCTAAGAACAACAACTGCTCAAAGTCCTGCACAATTCCTATATGGGGAACCAGGAGAAAATTTAGAACATGATTGTGTGGATGTTATAGAATTACAAACAAAAATTAGACCTGACTTGGGAGAAGTTGAATTTAAGGATGGAGTAAAATTGTTTATAGATGGATCTTCTCGAGTGGTGGAAGGAAAACGAAAATCGGGATATGCCATAGCAGAAGGAGAAGAACTGAAATTAGTAGAATCCGGACCCTTAAACGCAGCATGGTCCGCTCAGGCTTGTGTACTATTTGCTCTTTATAGGGCATTATCTTATTTAGAAGGTAAAAAAGGGATGATATATACGGATTCTAAGTATGCCTATGGCATAGTCCACACATTTGGTAAAATTTGGGAAGAAAGGGGGTTAATTAACACTCAAGGACAGGGGTTGATACTTCAAGAATTAATTGTTAGAATACTAGAGGCTCTTAGGGGCCCCACTGAAATTGCTGTGGTCCATATAAGAGGGCACCAAAAAGGAACAAGCTACCATACAAGGGGGAATAATCTGGCTGACAAAGAAGCAAAAAAAGCAGCATTGGAGCAAAAACCGGTTTCTGTATTAAGGACTACAGTTAAAGATCTCAGCCCCAACCAGGAATTACAGAAGCTATTTACTCCTCAGGAAAAAGAAGGGATAAATAAATTAAAGGCAGAACAGCATGAGAACAAATGGGTTTTACCAGATGGCAGGGAAATTGTACCTAAGACCCAGGCCAGACAAATTATTGAACAATTACACCAACAAACACATCGGGGAACCAGAGCGCTAGCAGACCAATTTTTAAAATTTTTTGCATGCATCGGCATTTTTGATATTGCAAAGCAGAGCGTACAGGGTTGTTTAACTTGTCAGAAAATTAATAAAAAAGGTATGCGACAAGGTCCGTCAGGAGGACGGAAAACTGCTTACAGACCCTTTGAAAGAATACAAGTAGATTTTACAGAATTACCAAAAATAGGAAGGTGGAAATACTTATTAGTGAGAGTAGACCAATTAACCCACTGGGTAGAGGCATACCCTGCAGCTTGGGCCACATCACAAGTGGTAGCCAAAATATTGTTGGAACACATAATCCCAAGGTATGGCCTGGTTCGAGCAATAGACTCAGACCAGCGGACGCACTTTACATCAAAGGTGCTTAAGTTACTGACCTCGGCGCTGGGCATCAGCTGGGAGTATCATACACCTTGGCACCCTCAGAGTTCTGGGAGGGTTGAAAGGATGAATCAAACATTAAAACAACAGCTGTCAAAATTAATGATTGAGACTAAAATGCCATGGACAAAGTGCCTCCCACTAGCCCTGTCTAATATACGAACAATGCCAAATTCAAAAACAGGGATTTCACCATATGAAATGCTGTATGGTATGCCTTACCCTAAAGGAGTACACCTTGATCCGACCTTAGTTCAGGACCCTTCTCTTCAGAATTACATAATAACAATCAGCAAAAACTTGGAAGAATTAAGAGAGAAGGGGATTTTAGCTCAAACTGTCCCTCTAGGATTTGCCATACATAAAATTAAGCCAGGACAACATGTGTTAATGAAAGTATGGAAAGAAGAAAATCTAGCTCCAAAATGGGAAGGACTGTATTTAGTTCTGTCAACGACTGAAACAGCTGTGAGGACAGCTGAAAAGGGATGGACACATGTGAGTAGAGGCAAGGGTCCTGTAACCCCTCCTACTGCAGGTTGGACAGTGACATCTGAGCCTGGAGACCTCAAAGTGCGAATTCGGAAGACTTGATGTCAATACCGGATCAATTCGTCTCAAAGGTCTCCTAATCAGGACTGAAAGTCACCTGCCCCAAACCCGGGTGTAGCCTGTTCATCAAGAAAAGGTGTCCATATTGTACTGAGTTGTTGTGGTGTTATTCCTATGGTGGGTATCCCCCATTCGCATTATGTGTCCAGTGTAGAAGAAATGAATGTAAGGAAACTATTAAAGTATTAATACCCTATCAGCACAAGGAGAAATCGAAATTGATGATCATAACTGGTGGGAGGAATAAGGAAAAAAAAGAGAGCCAGAGCAGAGGTATTGACAAGAAAGTGTCAGAAGGGTTGTGTATACTGTGCTGTTACTGCTGTACCTTGTACTGGAATGTTAAAGCTAAAAGCTGGGACAAAATTAAGAAACACTACCAAAAGAGAAAGACAATGTGGGAGACCCCAGGACATATTCCCTGCTGCCGAGAAGATTAAACAAACCTCGGCTACTGGCAGCAACCCCGTAGGCCTTGAGGGAGGCAGAGGGATGAAAATGGTCATGGGAGTCATCCTATTGCTAATGATGATAAAAGGAAATAGTGCTGATGCTTGTTCCAAGTGTTACCAGACAATTAAGTATGGCAGACACACGGTATCCACCCTTGCCTTCCATACACATATCAATTCGGCCTGCTATAATAAACACAACTTAGAAACTTGCACTATTATGGGAAGAAGTTACTGGGTAGCCACCAATTTGGGAAAAGGAGGGTGGGCTCCATCAGCATACCAAAGTTGTCCAGTAGGAGAGACACACCTCTGCTTCACAAAAGAAGGTATGTGGGGATATTCAGATCAGGGAGGAGTGCAAGATCACTACAAGGAAGAATTGATAAAAAATATAACTAAGGTGTTCAAAGGAACAAAGACAAACCATGGGAGAAATTTTAACTTGTATGAGAAAACAAAACAACAACTCAGCGAACGGGACTTACCCACCTTGGGGAAAAATTTATTTGTAGAATTAATGAAAGAAATCACTACTGAACTGAACTGAACTCACTGTTGGATCTGTGGAGGAATGCAAATGACTGAACAATGGCCATGGAGGGGGGAGGGATTGGGCCCAGAGCAGTTGTTACAGTGGAATCAAACGGAAATATCGAGGGGAGGCAATAGACCTGAAGGGTGGGTTCTAAGTCATGAGGTAATAGGAGAGGTATGTATAACATGTCAGGGAACTAACTTTACCCAATATGTGGGGCACACCCCCTGTAAGACTATCCTGATTACAAATGCAAGCAAACAGTCTTGGTGGCCCAAAGCTCCAGAAGGATATTGGGGAAAGTTAAGTAAAGGTAATTGTATAAAGAACAATTTTACAGGACTATGCTGGTATAATAAAAATAAAGCCAACCCATATGAAGAAGTAAAAAGTGTAAGGGCCTATTGGCAACAACCTGAATCAGTTAAACTAAGCTGGAAAGCCCCAGATGGAATATTTTGGATCTGTGGGAAAAAAGCTTATAATACCCTACCAAAAAGATGGAGAGGGACATGTACTCTAGGGATTATCCAGCCTGCGTTTCTTACATTACCAAAGGAAAAGGGTAATAGAGTGTTAGGAGTTCCCTTGTATGAAACTTTGTATCGAAATAAAAGGAGCACAGACATAGGGGGAACACAAATATGGAAGGATGATGAATGGCCCCCAGAACGAATTATTGAATATTATGGACCAGCTACCTGGGCTCAAGATGGGAGCTGGGGCTATCGCACTCCAATTTATATGCTAAATAGAATTATCAGGCTACAAGCCGTGGTAGAAATTACTTCAAACCGGACAGCCCGAGCAATGGAATTGATAGCTAAACAACTTACCCAAACTAGAGCAGCAGTATATCAAAACCGACTGGCTCTAGACTATCTGTTAGCTGAAGAAGGGAGAGTGTGTGGAAAGTTTAATAATTCTGAATGCTGCTTAGAAATTGATGATAATGGTGAAGTAATTACTAAAATTGCAGAAGAAATAAAACGAATAGCCCATGTACCTGTACAAACCGGGAACTCTATGCTTAATGATAATTGGTGGAATAACCTGTTGGGGGAAAGTGGTGGAAGAAATTAGGATTTATGTTAACATGTGCATTATTAGGACTACTGTTCATCCCTTGTCTTGTTCCATGCTTCATTCGACTAATCCAGTCGGTGGTTCAAGGAATGCAAGTTGCTACAATACCAATAGACCCTGAGAAGGCAACAAAATTAATGGCAGTACAAGAGGTACTGCCAAAATTTGAAACCAGAACACGAATCAATGGGATAAAAAAAGAGAAGTGGGGAAATTGTGACAATTGATAAAATATTCGTGTTAATCACAAAAGCATTGGGGTTTGCATAAACCAGAATACTAAGCTCTGAAGTGAAGCATGGACACTAGATAAAGGAAATTATATGATTAAATAATTCTGTTTAAAATCACCTTGTTATGTTATATTATGTTGTATTATTGTCTTGGTTTGAAAGACAGGTATCTGCTAAGGAAAGGCAAGAACCCCTTTCCTGAGATGCGGAATGCAACCCCCTCCCTTTTAACTATTTTAGGTCCAAATCAGAAGCCTTCAGGCAGGAGATGTGGGCATAAGGGTAACAGTTCTTTACTGATATCTAACAAGGCAGAAAAAACAATAACAGCTATAAAAATGGACAACAGAACAGAACAGTATAGCTCCCCTCCAGTCCCTTTTGGCCGCAGGCCGTCTCCCTGCGCTCAGTTACCGGTGCTGTGGGGGCACGGCAGGTCCCGTGCAGTTGAAGAGGGCTGGAGTGATGGCGGCTGCGTCCCAGGGGTGAGAGAGGCTGGGAAAGTGACTCCCCCTCACGGTGTCGTTCGTTATGCTCAGCAGGGTGTCTGGAGATAGTAGGGTGAGATGGGAGAGCATCAGAGCGATGTCCAATGGCAAGGAGCGTGGATCTCAGTGCTGGGATGGCAGGGGAGATGCCAGACCGGAGCCCCGGGCTGTACTCCCACTCCAAGAGCCAAGCGAGAGCGAGTCCCCTGCTCCAGATCCCGCGTCCCACCCTTCCTTTTCCTGTTCCCCCCCTTCCCCCTCCACCCACCCCCCTACAAGAGAACATTATCTGTCGTTTTAAGGTGTAGCCGCAATTACTTAGTATAACAATGTGATAAATTCCACAGAAAGAAAAGGGAAGCATTCAACTCCCAACACCATCCTTCCTCCAGAAGATATATTCTGTTAATGGGCCATTAAGTCCTATTGTGTGACTGATAAGATTACATCATCCCATTGGGAGATGCTCCAGCCAGGGGGAGGAGCCAAACATTTCCTACCTAGATAAAAACTGAGATTTGGAACACCAAGGCAGTCCTTTCCACTGGATCCCAGCGGAAAGTCGGACCTTTTTCCACATCATCGCTGGATCTTCAGAGGAAAACTGCACCTTCTACAGGAGCACTGCTTCAACAGAACCACATCTGTCATCCAGGAGGACTGCAGCCACCATTTATACGGACTGCTACCAACACCCTGACTGACAGGGTGTCAGGTTGTATTTCTGACTTTGTTGGTGGTTTTTTCTTTTATATTATTGCATGTATTTTATTTTTTCTCTTTTCTCCTATTAAATGGTATTACTGACTTGGAGTCTCGCACTGGTTTTACTTTCAAACCAACACATTTATTGGCGCCCAACGTGGGGCATGAAGGGTACTGAGAAAGGTCAGTATTACAATTTTGTATTCACCATGATTCTCAACATGCTTACATGGGTTTTATATCTTGTTGTCTATATTTTTCCACACATGGGGAACTATCTGACAGCTGTAATGCTCCTGTGTAGACCAGGATATGGTATAAAAATTGCTTTATTGGGCTATTATGTCTACTGCATGATAACCTCTAAGGCAATGAACATAATTCGGAATATATACTCGACTTTGTTTGCTTGTCTTAGTCTAGGTTGCTACATCCGGGGTTTTAACAATCACACCCAGCCCTTGGGGGGAGGGGTAAAGAATGATTTTTTCCAATCTTTCCAGCCTGATTCAGTAGTTTTTGGAAATATTGAGTTCCCGCTGGATGCTAAGGACAGCATAATATTGTTGTTAGTTCTGCTTTCTCTTCTATGCACAGCATACAACATGCTTAGAAATAAAACACTACATGGTGTATTGCTGCGTATTCTTGAGGAAGAGGAAAAAAGAAACAAATCCACTTCTTCCACGTCTGCACACAATGTCACAAAGAGGAGAAGAACCAGACCCAAAGCAAGTGTTCGTGTCTATGCAGACTGCCACAGAGGAGGAAAAAGCCAAAAGCAAAGCAACAGTGTCCGTGTCTACGCAGACTGCCACAGAGGAGAAAAAAGCTAGAAGCGCCATCAGCATTTCCACACAAACCATCACTGCACCAGCACAGCCTAGACCAGTAGCAGTTGCCCCCGTTCAGAAGAAGAAATCAAAGAGCAAATCAGTCCGCATAGTGACTGACGAGGACGTGGCAGGACCTTCGCACCCAGCGGAAGAGACAGATCCAGAAATCATCACTCGCTCTCTATCCCTGGGTGAGCTGCGTGACCTGGGGAGGGAATTCACCCACCAGACAAATGAGTCCATCTTGACCTGGCTGCTCTGCATCTGGGACGCTGCAGCCAATGACACCATTCTGGATGGAAGTGAGGCCAGGCAACTGGGATCTCTGTCCCGGGATGTGGTCATTGACCAGGGGATTGGGAGAACCCAAGAAACTCTCAGCCTCTGGTGGTTACTGCTGACAAGTGTGAAGGACAGATACCTTTGTAAAGAAGATCTCCAGGTGCACCAAGGAAAATGGAGCACAATAGAACAAGGTATCCAATGCCTGAGGGAATTGGCCGTGCTGGAGATCATTTTCTCAGAAGATGAGAGATTTCCTAAGAGCCCAGACTGTGTCCGGTGCACATCACAGATGTGGTTGAGATTTGCACAGCTTGGATCAGAGATGTATTCCCGTTACCTGGCAACGCTGCAGTGGAGGGAAGGTGAGGACATGGTAGGCGTCTTGGCCAATAAACTAAGAATTTATGAGGACACTGTCACAGCCCCATTTCGTACCCATGTCTCATCCGTGGAAACAAGGCTGGTGGAGCAAGTCTGAAGTTTGATTGAAGAGGGCCATCAGAAACTAAAAAAAGAACTTAAGGAAAACAAATACCAGATCTCTCCAGAACCAACAAGAGTTTCTGCCATTAGGAGTAGGCGTTCCTCAGGCAGGGACAGATGACACACTCCACGAGGTAGCCTCTGGTTTTCCCTTCAGGAGCATGGAGAAGACATGAGAAAGTGGGATGGGAAACCCACCTCCTCCTTAGCAGCCCGGGTATGTGAGCTGAAAAGAGGGACACCTACCACAAGAAGCTCATCTAGAGTAAATGCTGCTCCAGTCTCTCGTGTACAGAACTCCAGACAGTATCAGAATGATGATATGACTGATCCTCTTGAAGGGACCTCAAGAACCTATTTACAGGAAGAGAGCGACATGTACCAAGATCAGGAATAGAGGAGCCCTGCCTCTAGCCAGGTAGAGGAGAGGGATAATAGGATCTATTGGACTGTGTGGACCTGATGGCCTGGCACATCCGACCCACAAAAACATAAGGCTTTGGTTGACACCGGCGCAAAATGTACTCTGATGCCATCAAAGTATGTAGGAGAAGAATCCATCTCTATTTCTGGGGTAACAGGAGGATCCCAGCAGCTGACTGTAGTGGAGGCCAAAGTGAGTTTAACTGGGAACAGGTGGCAGAAACACCCCATCGTGACTGGCCCAGCGGCCCCATGCATCCTTGGCATAGACTATCTTAGAAATGGATATTTCAAAGACCCAAAAGGATATCGCTGGGCTTTCAGGATAGCTGCTGTAGAGACAGACGACATTAGAAAATGGAACACCTTGCCTGGTCTTGCAGTTGACCCCTCTGCTGTGGGACTACTGAGAGTTGAAGAGCAACAGGTACCAATCGCCAGAACAACAGTACACCATTGGCAATACCGTACTGACAGAGACTCAGTGATTCACATCCATGAAATGATCCGTGAGCTGGAGACCCAAGGGGTGGTCAGTAAAACCCACTCACCCTTCAACAGCCCCATCTGGCCTGTGCGTAAATCTGAAGGAGAATGGAGATTGACTGTAGACTATTGTGCATTAAATGAGGTGACTCCACCGCAGAGTGCTGCTGTGCCGGACATGCTGGAACTGCAGTATGAGCTGGAGTCCAAGGCAGCAAAGTGGTATGCCACCATTGACATCGCCAATGCATTTTTCTCCATTCCTCTGGCAGCAGAATGCAGGCCTCAGTTTGCTTTCACCTGGAGGGGCATGCAATACACCTGGAATCGTCTGCCCCCGGGGTGGAAGCACAGTCCCACCATCTGTCATGGACTGATCCAGGCTGCACTGGAAAAGGGTGAAGTCCCCGAACATCTACAGTATATCGATGACATCATTGTATGGGGCAGCACAGAAGGGGAAGTCTTCGAGAAAGGAGAGAAGATTATCCAGAGTCTGCTGAAAGCTGGTTTTGCCATTAAGCGAAATAAAGTTAAGGGACCGGCTCAGGAAATTCAGTTTCTAGGAGTCAAGTGGCAAGATAGACGTTGTCAGATCCCAACAGAGGTAATTAATAAGATCACCTCTATGTCTCCACCTACCAGCAAGAAGGAAACACAAGCTTTCCTAGGTGCCATAGGCTTTTGGAGAATGCACATTCCTGAGTACAGTCAGATTGTGAGCCCTCTCTACCTGGTCACCCGCAAATAGAATTATTTCCACCGGGGCCCTGAGCAGCAGCAAGCCTTTGCCCAGATCAAGCAGGAGATTGCTCATGCAGTAGCCCTTGGCCCAGTCAGGACGGGACCAGATGTGAAGAACGTGCTCTACTCTGCAGCCGGGAACCATGGTCTGCCCTGGAGCCTTTGGCAGAAGGTGCCTGGGGAGACTCGGGGTCGACCACTGGGATTCTGGAGCAGAAGCTACAAAGGATCTGAAGCCAAATACACTTCCACAGAGAAGGAGATCATGGCCGCCTATGAAGGAGTTCAAGCTGCCTCAGAGGTGATTGGCAAAGAAACACAACTCCTCCTGGCACCCCGACTACCAGTGCTGGGTTGGATGTTCAAGGGACAGGTGCCTTCCACAAATCACGCCACTGACACCACATGGAGCAAGTGGATTGCCCTCATCACTCAGTCCGCCTGTATTGGGAATCCAAATCACCCTGGGATTCTGGAAATAATTACAAACTGGCGTGAAGGTGAGAGTTTTGGATTTTCTTCTGAAGAAAAGGAGCAAGTGGCACGTGCTGAGGAAGCCCCACCATATAATGAGCTACAAGAGACTAAAAGACGATATGCCCTCTTCACGGATGGTTCCTGCTGAATTGTAGGCACTAACCAGAAATGGAAAGTTGCAGCATGGAGCCCCACACGACAAGTTGCACAAGCTACCGAGGGACAAGGTGGATCGAGTCAGGTCGCAGAGCTAAAAGCCTTCCAGTTGGCTTTGGATATTGCTGAACGAGAGAAGTGGCCAAGGCTTTATCTCTACACTGACTCATGGATGGTAGCTAATGGTCTGTGGGGGTGGCTGGATCGCTGGAAAAACGCCAATTGGCAGCTCAGAGGGAAACCCATCTGGGCAGCTGAGATTTGGCAGGACATTGCTGCCCGAGTAGAGAAACTGACCATAAAGGTTTGACACGTGGATGCACATGTACCCAAAAGCCGGGCTAATGAAGAACATCACAACAACGAGCAGGTGGACCGAGCTGCAAAAGTGCAAGTATCACAGGTAGATCTAGACTGGCAGCACAAGGGAGAATCATTCCTAGCTCGTTGGGCCCATGATGCCTCTGGTCATCAGGGGAGAGATGCAACATACCGATGGGCCCATGACCGAGGGGTGGACCTTACCATGGACAGCATCAAACAGGCCAAGCGGGTGAAGCCTCTGTGGTACGGTGGACGATGGTCAAAGTACAGGTAAGGGGAAGCCCGGAAAATTGACTAAATCACCCTTCCCCAAACCCACCAGGGCAAGTGCTACGTACTGAGCATGGTGGAAGCAACTACAGGATGGTTAGAAACCTACCCTGTGCCTCATGCCACTGCCCGGAACACCATCTTGGGCCTAGAAAAACACGTCCTTTGGAGGCATGGTACCCCTGAGAGAATTGAATCAGACAACGGAACCCATTTCAAGAACGGCCTTATCAACACCTGGGCCAAAGAACATGGTATTGAATGGATATATCATATCCCTTACCACGCGCCAGCTGCCGGGAAAGTTGAACGGTCTAATGGACTCCTTAAGACTACTTTGAAAGCACCAGGTGGTGGAACCTTCAGAAATTGGGAAATGAACTTGGCCAAAGCCACCTGGATGGTTAACACCCGAGGGTCCATCAAGTGAGCTGGTCCTGCCCACTCTGAACCCCTGCACACAGTGGATGGAAACAAGGTCCCTGTGGCACACATGAAAGGTATTTTAGGAAAGACTGTTTGGATTAATCCCACCACAGGCAAAGGTCAACCAATCCATGGGATTGTTTTTGCTCAAGGACCTGGTTGCACTTGGTGGGTAATGCAAAAAGATGGGGAAACCCATTGTGTACTGCAAGGAGACCTAATTTTTAGTGAGAACTGTATGTAAGGTTTCATTTTGGATTATATATCTGTAACAGGGTATTGGTTTGGGTATGATGTAGCTGGTAATAGAATAAGGGGTGGATTATGACCTGGGGTACAATGCAAAAATGTGTATTCTATCACCATCTGTTAAAATGTGGGAGGGGTGGTGGTCCTTTTCTCTGTGGAAGATATCCTCTGCTGATGTGCCATCTGATAAGATCACAACCCATCCTTCCTCCAGAAGATATATTATGTTAATGGGCCATTAAGTCCTATTGTGTGACTGATAAGATTACATCATCCCATTGGGAGATGCTCCAGCCAGGGGGAGGAGCCAAACATTTCCTACCTAGATAAAAACTGAGATTTGGAACACCAAAGCAGTCCTTTCCACTGGATCCCAGAGGAAAGTTGGACCTTTTTCCACATCATCGCTGGATCTTTGGAGAAAAACTGCCCCTTCTACAGGAGCACTGCTTCAACTGAACCACATCTGTCATCCAGGAGGACTGCAGCCACCATTTATACGGACTGCTACCAACACCATGACTGACAGGGTGTCAGGTTGTATTTCTGACTTTGTTGGTGGTTTTTCTTCTATATTATTGCACGTATTTTATTTATTCTCTTTTCTCCTATAAAATTGTATGACTGACTGGGAGTCTCGCACTGGTTTTACTTTCAAACCAACACAACCCCAAACCTCGCAACCTGGGATCCCCCAAAATTCCACAAATTCTCCGCCAAAATAAACCTGGGACCCCTTAAAACTCACCTGGATCTCCCCAAATCACCTGTCCCCCCAATTCCCCTGGGAACCACCAAGTCCCCAGAATTCAACCCTAAATTCACCTGCGACCCCAAAAATCTCCAAATTCGCTCCAAAATGATTGGCAACTTTACACACTCCATTTTCCCACAAAAGGATGTAGAGCCCTGTGCGCTTCGTATACAAACTTAACGGAAAATACCTTTCTATTCATTCTCAGCAAAAAGACTTCCTATTCCACCGTCTTTTGGACAAAACTGCCTTCACTTTGAAACTTATTCTCTTGCTTACTTAGCTGCATAAGGCTTAGTCCCTGTTCTGCATGCTCATTTTCTTCACTTTTTCAAGGAATCCTCTCCTCATCTTCTTCTTCCACTGCTTCTTCCATTTCCTGTGCCTAGATCACCTGTTTCTCTGTTAGATTTGTTTCTCCAGCTGATTTTTGACAACTGTCCCTATCTTGTGGCAGGGCTCGCTCGATAGAGGTGATTGCCCTTCTCTGCGCTGGGCTGGGACTGCGCTCTCTTCAAGCCCTGGGGGCAATTTTGGATGCCAGAACGTCAGAAAGACCTCAGGCTATTGGAGAAATGGCCAAAGGAGGGACACAGAGAGAGTGAAGAGGCTGGAGGGGAAGCCATACAAAGAGTGGCTGAGGGCATTTGGTTCAGCTGCAGAGAGGACACTGAGCTCACACCTCACTTGGGACCTCTCAGCTACCCTCAAAGGCAGCACAGGGAAAGCTTTGCTCCCCGCTCTCTGCGACCAGGGACAGGAGCCAAGGCAATGCCAGGAGCTGTGTCAGGGGACTATTAGGCTGGCTATCAGGGAAAGGTTTTTTCCCTCAGAGGCTGGTCAGGCACTGAATAGGTTCTCCAGGCAATGGACACAGCCCCAAGGCTGCCAGAGATCCAGGAGCGTTTGGCCAATGTTCTCAGGGATGCAGAGGGTGGGACTGTTGGAGTGTCTGTGCAGGGCCAGGAGTTGGACTTTGACGATCCCTAGGGGTCCCTTCCGACTCAGGAAACTCTTACCATTTTCCCCTCTTTCCTCTCCTTGCACAATGCTCTCAGCTTCCTGTTCCACCGTATGTTCCACTTCTGAAACCTCCGCTACTTCTTTCCAGTTCAAGCACAGTTCTACTGGTTACAATCCAAAGATATACAGATTGAAAAACAACCAAAAAAAAACACCTGTTTGGAATGTCGTGGTCTTATTTGGATCTCGAACTATGAAGTCGATTGTGCCTTGCAAGTTCTAAAAGAAAAACAACAACAAAAACCACCCACCACACCGTTTTAACATAGGGATTTGCTTTCTTCTAAGAAATCCATAGCCCTTCTCAAAATGGATCTATTTCAGTAAGAGATCATCTTGAATAGATCACTTACTATCTAAAGAACCTGGAACACTCAAATCCGTAATGATAAGCCTGTTACCTTGTCGTTTTCTGTTCCAAAGGAAAATGAATTTGCTCAAGTGCCATTTGTAACAAGGACAGAGTGCGGCTCTGAGAAATGTTTTGGTTTCCCTCTCCTATCTCTATCAAAAGCACTTTCTTCAATGGCTGAAACAATACTTGATATAGTCTGAATTTTAAAGGTCATGAAAATTTTCTCAAAAGTGAAAAATTAATATAGCAGTCAGGTTTTAAACCAACGGGAATTTTTGTTTTACCTGTTTGAAGATTTCCTTCACACCAAAATGCTGGCTGATGGATACCTAGAAGAAATCAATTCCCACAAAATGCTTCCGGGTAAGCCATTACGTCATCCATTACAATTTGCTTCAGCATCCCGTTCCTGTCCAATTGAAGGTCCCTGTTTAAGAGACTCAAGTACGGAGAGAAATAAAATTAAATATGACTACAGTGCCTTTAAATCTAAATCGAACTTCCTGATCAATCTCATAAAACCTTTAGGCTAAATGTTGCCATTGATCTGTTTCTACTGAACACAATCATGTCCTGGCTTGTTACAGATTAGTTCATTACAAAGAAAGAAATGCACAGAAGTTAAAATATTTCCAAAGAAGCATTTGACATCCTTCCTTTTGGATGGGGAACCATTCCAGCACTGTTGGCGGCCTAGTAGGAGCTCTGGCTCTGCAGCCTGTCTATAGAAAACTACCTTAGTTATGTTAAAGGTCTGTTCAAGGTTACCTTGTCCTTGGCGTGACTACAGGAGAAAAACAAAATCATAAATTTTAACGTTGAGATAAGCAAGAACAAAGGAAAAGACATCTGGGGAAGCAAGATCCTGTTTAGTTGACATACCGTGTCCACTTCAAAGAGTGTCTTACACAATAACTAGACTGTAGAAAGATAGATCTTAGATTAACCAATAGAATTACTGTTAACATATATACGTCTTCTGTGTAACCAATCGTACTCTTTGTAACAAACTCTAAGTAACCACTGAAAACGTATAAAAATCATCTCTTTGTTAAAAATAAAGACTCTGCTCTTTGCATTCATATTGAGTGCGTGTTATTGATTCCTGTTCTCCAGCATGAAAACCCCAGGATCTTGCTGACCCCGACGTGATGATCCGAAGGGGCCAGACTGCTTAACAGACGGACTTTTTTGTGGAGGGTCTCTGTGCGTGCCGCCTAGGAGAACGTTGACTTCCCGCAGCGGTTGCCACCGGGCGTCCGAGAGAGGCGTGAGTGGCCACTGTCGACCGGTGAGTGGGAGCCTTAGACGGCTGTAAAAAATTTGCTGGATGGGAAACACGTTATCAGCTATCGAGAAGGCTACTGGTGATGCCTTAATGAAACTCGCCCAAAAGAAAGGAGAGACTGTTGATCGGTCTTCGCTCATGAATTTACTGTATTGGGCTAAACATCGTGGTTTTTTAAAAGACTCTACCGATGTTGTTAAAGAGACTACTTGGCAAGAAGTCGGGGCAGATTTGTGGGAAGCTATACAAACTGGGAATAAGGAGGTGAAATCCTTAGCTCCTACGTACTGGCAGCTGCGCATGTTAATTGAACAAATGGGTGTTGTAATTGAGCTGGAACTCGCAGCACAGACCATGGTCACTGCCGTTGCTGGTAAACTCACCCAAGAGTCTGCTACTGTCCCACCTGCGTACGTGTCAGCCCCTGCGGCCCGTGGCCCCTATGATGATTTAATACCACCCTGGGACCCTACCGATGTTCATAATGTGCCTTCCTTTGCACCCCCGGCACCTACGGCACCCTCTGCGCCCTCGGTACCTACGGCACCCCCAGTAACAATGAGGGTAGCGCCCGCTAATCCCACTAATACTGACCCCGTGTTACATCTGCCCTCACCTCCCACTTTCGACCCAGCGACTGTGCCTCTTCCCGAAGAAACAGAAATGGACAAGGATGATTTACAGTCCACACTGCAAAAGCAGACCGAAACCATGCTTGAACTGTTAGGTGAAATGAAGCGGCTTGATAAGGGTTCCAAAAGTTAAACGATTCGGGAAGCATATAAAAAGGCCCATAACGCCATTCTCTCTGGCCTCAAAACTTTAGAGGAAAATTCTTTTTCTGCACCGAATACTTCTACATCTCACTGCCGACAGAACATTATCAATTTGGTTAAGGCGGGGGAGTGGGATATGCCTACTGCAAATCAATTTCTAACATCTAAAGGTTTACCCCCAATAATGCTTTCTGAAATTGAAAACACAAATATTTCTCATTCTACGGAAAAGGAAGGGATGGGATTGTTAACTACCTTTAATGACTCTTTTCAGCGTTGGTGGAACAAAGGAGGCTCGGGAGGCTTGGGAGGCTCGGGGAGTTCGGGAGGCTCGGGAGGCTCAGGAGGCTCAGGGAAAGGTCCTGACAAAACTTCCATCCCCAAAGACCCTTCTTTTGACATGAATAAGAGGTGGAAAGGAGTGGTAACAAATGCTGAGTTGACGGGAGATTTTCAGTTTGTCTCAGCTCCGGTGGTGCGAGGAACTGGTGGTAATAATGCTTGGCAGCCCTTAGACTGGCAAATGATAGCAAGGGTTCAAAAATCTGTAATGGACTACGGTGTTGATAATCGCTTGGTAAAGCGGCAAGTAGAAGCATTGCTAAAATATCAAGAACTCGTCCCTGCCGACCTTAAGGCTATGTTTGAGCTTATACTAGGACCTACTAGTTATATGTTATTTTTAGCAAAGTGGCAACAAAGATTGGAGCTTAAACAATTAGATAATGTCAATTTGCCGCAAGGTGATCCTCTACGCTTTGCCACGCTAGATATGCTTATGGGAAATGGTCAATTCATCGATCCACAAAGACAGGCAATGTTAGGGGCTCGCATTTTAGCTCAAAGCAAGTCTGCTGCTTTAGAAGCTTTTAACAACCTGCCCCAAGTAGGTAAGCCTCGACAACCTTATTTACATATTCAGCAAAAGGAAGATGAATCCTTTTTGTCTTTTGTGGACAGGATTAAGGAAGGAGTAGAGGTAGCACCAGATGTCCCTCCTGATATGAAAGGTACTTTAGTAAAAGAAATAGCTATGCAAAATGCAAATGCCACCTGCAAGCGATTATTAGCAGCATTACCAGCTCATATGACAATAATACAAATGATTGAACAATGTTCACGAGCCCCTTTAGAAATTGAAAAGGACAAAGCTCGAATTCATGCTGCTGCTTTAGCTGCAGCCATTACTCAAGCACACAAGCAAGGGAAGGGGGACAAAGGCCCTCCCAATACATGCTATAATTGCCGTCATACCGGACATATTAGAAAGCATTGTCCTTCAAGTTTGGCAAAACAACAACAAAATAACAATACGAACCTCACATCTACATCATTTGTCGGCACTTGCCGCCGATGCGAAAAGTTTGGCCACAAGGCAAATGAATGCCAATCCAAATTTAAAAAGGATGGGACACCATTGGCGGGAAACGAGATGAGCTGTAAGGGGGGGCGCGGCGAACAAAAAGAACCCCTCAGTAGCCATGGCTGTCTCTACAACATGCTCCCCGCCACAAAAAGGAGCGCTGGAGTCGATTTGGTAACTAGAGACTCCGTGACTATTTTTGATGATTCTGTTACCGTCATCGATAGTACTACCAAAGGTCCACTAGGTGGCGGTATGGCCGCATTATTGCTAGGGAGATCGTCGGCCACTTTAGACAGCATTTTCGTTTTACCTGGTGTAATTGATGCTGATTATAGTGGTGTTATCAGAATAGTAGTGAAAGTCTTTTCCCCACCAATGTTCATTCCACAAGGTAGTGTAATTGCTCAACTTGTTCCTTTTCTTCCCCAGGTTCCAACAGCTACTAATTCACAAAGATCTGGTGGTTTTGGTAGTACCGGACCCTTAATTGCCTTTGCTCAAGTCATGACTAGTGATAGACCGACCCGGCAAGTAACCGTAAAATTGTATTCTGATAATATCGATGATTCTGAAATGCTTGAACATTCAATGATGCTAGACACTGGGTCAGATGTCACCATAATACCACTAACTGCTTGGCCTCAGCAGTGGCCCACTACACTCTTAAATGAGCAAATCTTAGGAGTTGCTGGAACCACCCGTACTTTACAAAGTCAGGAATTCGTAGAAATTACTGATAAAGAGGGAAACAAGGCTGTAGTAAAACCTTATGTACTAGACACTCCTCTTTGGATCCTTGGTAGAGACACACTTAGTCAATGGAATGTCATTTTAACCAACCAACATTTTCAGGGGCGGCCACTGAGCCGATAGGTGCTCGACCCACTATACAACTAACATGGAAATCTGACCAACCAGTATGGGTGGCTCAGTGGCCCATCACTAAAGATAAATTAGAGCATCTCCATTCATTAGTACAAGAACAATTAGCCTTTGGTCATTTACAACCTTCGATGAGTCCCTGGAATACCCCGTTTTTGTTATACAAAAAAAGTCAGGAAAATGGAGATTTTTACATGACTTAAGGGCAGTCAATAATCAAATGCACTCTTTAGGAATTCTGCAACCAGGTTTGCCATCGCCAGCTGGTTTACCAAAAAACTATCACCTGTTTATTATTGATATCAAAGATTGCTTTTTTAGCATTCCGTTGCACCCTGAAGATACCAAACGATTTGCATTTAGTGTGCCCTCCATTAATCACAGTGCACCTATGAAAAGATATGAGTGGGTGGTACTCCCTCAAGGTATGAAAAATAGTCCTACAATTTGTCAATGGTTTGTAGACCAAGCCTTACATCAATGGAGACTTAATAATCCAAATTTTCTAACATATCATTATATGGATGACATTTTAGTCGCAAATGAATTTCCATTACCCCACTTAAAACAAAAGGAATTATTGCTAGAATTAGAAAAGTGGGGATTGAAAGTGGCAGAAAAAAAAGGTGCAATTCTTCGACCCTTGGTCTTACTTGGGCTTTAAAATAACACAAGCTCGCTTTGTGCCTCAAAAGGTAACTTTACATGCAAATATTGAAACAGTCAATGATGTGCAAAAGCTTCTAGGAGACATTCAAAGCATACGTGCATGGGCAGGTATTTCAAATCAAGACTTAGATCCTTTAAGAAAATTGTTACAAGGTTCAAAGGACATTAATGATAAAAGGGAATTAACCCAAGAAGGGAAACAAGCACTGCAAATAATTGCTAAAAAGTTGCATTGTACAACTGCTTTTAGGTTTGATCCTACCATACCAATAAACCTTTATATCATTAACTACCCTGCTGAACAAATGGCTATAATTGGGCAGGAATCATTCAAGACTTTCTTCTTATTGGAATGGGTGTTTTTAGCATGTAGCCCCACTTCCTCTGTTACAAGACGTATTGATCATTTAGGATCCTTAATTCTGAAAGCACATCAACGAGTGCGTACTGTTTTTGGAGTTGATGCATCTTCTCTTTATGTGCCCATAAATAATTTGCCTCTTTGCACTGAATGGCAATCACTATCGTATACATTCACTACAGCCACTATTGGCTTAGAACTTGATAATCATTATCCGTCACATGCCTTGTTTTCCACTAACCTCCCACTAAAAGGTCAAACATTGCGAAACTCTAAGCCAATTCCCAATGCGATCACTGTTTTTACTGATGCCAGTGGAAGGACCAAAAGGTTCGGATATGCAATATGGAAAAATGGCAACTGGGATGTCGTAGTTTACCAAAATCTGGAAGGATCAGTACAATTACTTGAACTCAAGGCTGTAACCTTAGCTATTCAACACTTTGACTTTCAAGAAATTAATCTCGTTAGCGATTCCTTGTATGTTGCCTCTATCTTGGAAAGAATTGAGGACGCATTAATAGGTCGAATCTCAAACTCCTTATTTTATCATGAACTCGTTCTTCTAGTAAATGTAATTAATATCAGGCACCATGCCTTTTTCTCAACACATATCCGCAGCCATCTCAATCTACCAGGGTTTTTATCAGAAGGAAACGCCAAAATTGACCAAATCGTATCCTCACCAGCCATTGGACTCAGTAATTTTGACCTTGCCGTTGCCTCTCATGCCTTTTTTCACCAGTCAGCATTAAGCCTACAGAAGGAATTCCATCTAACAAAACGAGAGGCACGAGGTATCATAGCATGTTGTCCTGATTGGGCAAAACTACCCCCAATCCAGTTACAAGGAGTGAACCCTTGTGGTCTCCACCCTAGAACATTGTTTCAATCAGATGTCACAATCGTGCCATCATTTGGACACTTTAAACATGTACATGTCACTGTTGATACCTGTAGCAGACTAGTATGGGCAACGCCTATGATAAACGCCAAAAGTAAGGCAACCTGCAGACACTGGTTAGAAGCTTTTGCAGTGCATGGTGTCCCACAACAAATAAAAACAGATAACGGTCCTAATTATGTTAGTTCTACTTCACGTGAGTTCCTACTTAGATGGAACATTACCCATGTCACAGGAGTACCTCACAATAGTACTGGGCAAGCTATTGTAGAACGCAAACATCAAGACCTTAAACGCCTTTTCTCTGCTTTACAAAGGGAGGGGAATGTCACCCTCTCTCCACAAGAAATCGTAGCAAAAACATTGTATGTCCACAATTGGAAAATGTGGATGGAACGCCCTGAGCTAAAAACCCAAATGTTGCCCATTACACTGCATTTTTGCAAGGATGAATCTTTGACTGTTCATAAGATACAAGTATCTGTATGGGAACCCCAATCACAACAATGGACTGGTCCCCACCAATTATTGACATGGGGACAGGGTTATGCTTGTGCATTAAGAGGTGCTAAACCGAATTGGATCCCAGCCAAGTGGGTCAAGCCTTGGATATCAAAGACTGAGGAAAGTGGAGAAGACACGGAGCCAAATTCAACGGTGGATGAATAGAGTGCAAGATCTCATCCCGATCCTAATCATTATTCTCAAGGAACCAATAAGAACACACCCTAATATCCCAGACTTTCCAGATGTGATTGATTTGCGTAGACTAGTACAGAAATATCTTAGGTCTAGAATACAAGAAGTATTATTTCCTCGTTGCGGTTGTGTAGTATGGAAATTAGGAACTTTCTTTTGTGGAAATTGTAAAAGGGAGTATAACTCCAGTGATATTTATACTTGCTTTTATGGATGTAATGAATGTCAGGAACGCCAATCAGTAAGACCTTTAGAATCACTTAGAAAGTGGTTAAAACTGCCTGACTTAACTGTTAGTGAAGCTATAAGCTTATTTGAATCAATAGAAGAAAGGAATTTAGCATTGCATGCGTGGTATATTTTAAATTATACAAAGCTAGTTGAGACTGCTTGGTGTACTATTATAATATCTAGCCAATATACTGTTGCCTGCAAAATCCATAGCAATAATGATGCTAATTAAGCTACTAACACTATGTTTGACTCTTACCCAGTGCTTTTCGCAATCAATCACCCTCCCTCAAGAGAACTTCTGGATCGCTTGGGCCAGCAAAACTGGTAACACAAATTTTTATTTACATCTTAGTGCAGCCACTGACCCATTTAAAACTTGCCTCATTGGGTCACCGGTACAACCACAAGAAATTACTATAGCCCCCCCTATCAATTGCTCAGAAGTAAAAAACAACAGTCACTGCCTGGCAAAAATAATCAAATCTCTAAATACAACCCTGCCATGGGATCCTCAAGAATTAAATTTACTAGACAGCCCAAAAGCAAATCACTCCGGATGTGTGTATTTTGGGCAGACTAGTTGGAACATTAACGAATCTAAAAAACAAGTCTGGCTAACCCCTCGTAAGTTTTACAATAGTAGTGAACATTGTGGATCATCCCCCTATGGGTGGGGTTCAGGTCATATTCACTTAGACATTTCTAAGCCCCTTTCCCTACCTCAAGGCCTATATTTAATCTGTGGAGATAGAGCCTGGCAAGGAATACCTCATCATGCTTATGGGGGTCCTTGTTACCTTGGCAAGTTATCTTTAATGCTACCCTCTTATAATCATTTGATTGCCTGGAACATTTCCAAAAATCGAAGGGAAAAACGACAAGTCTCGGAATTAGATGATAAATGCAATGATGAAGTGGAACTATGGAGTAGAACAAGCTATTCTTCAAAACAGAGCAGCTATTGATTACCTTTTGTTGGCCCAAAGTAAAGGCTGTGAAGATTTTGAAGGAATGTGTTGTTTTAACTTGTCCGATCATAGTGATTCAATCCATAAGCAGCTAGAATGGCTTCAAGATCACCCTAAGAAGATTACTGTCAATCACAACCCCCTTGATGACGGGTTAATATCTTTTGGGATTTCTGCATGGGTAAAGGATATCCTTAAGATAGGAATTATTATTGTACTAATTGTAGTAATTGTGTTATGTATGGGACCTTGCATCATCCAGGGTTTTTCCTTTCAAATTCGACGTATGGCCAATGCTGTTCTTGAAAAGAAAGGGGGAGATGTTGGCGGCCTAGTAGGACCTCTGGCTCTGCAGCCTGTCTATAGAAAACTACCTTAGTTATGTTAAAGGTCTGTTCAAGGTTACCGTGTCCTTGGCGTGACTATAGGAGAAAAACAAAATCATAACTTTTAACGTTGAGATAAGCAAGAAGAAAGGAAAAGACATCTGGGGAAGCAAGATCCTGTTTAGTTGACATACCATGTCCACTTCAAAGAGTATCTTACGCAATAACTAGACTGTAGAAAGATAGATCTTAGATGAACCAATAGAATTACTATTAACACATATACGTGTCCTGGTTTAGGGCAAATTTGGGAGGAAACCTCTGAATGAGGTCCCTCGGGAAAAAGGAAAAGGAAAAAAATTGGAGAGAAGTGGAAAAAAAAGAACTATTTATTCAACAGGCAACACACCTCCCAGCGCAACAATGAACAATATCAAACAGCAAAACCTCTCGCCATTCCGAGGAGATGGCAGATTTAGAAGAGTTCTTTCCATGGGCTGCCCAGCTCACTCAGTCTGCTCTCAGTCCCTCTGGTGCTGGGGAATGCCGCGGCCCAGGCCAGGCCCGGTGGGCCACAGGTGTGAGCTCCCGGTGCTCTTCTGGGTTTTCAGTCCAAAGCAGGTTCAAACAGTTCCAGGAAAACAGAAAAAAAATGGGAAAAAAAAAAAGAAAACCAACAAAAAAACAATCCAGGGGGCTTCTCTGCCTCAGTTAGCCAAAAAACTAACCAAGAGCAAAGGAGAGCTCTCTCTCGCTGTCCACCACAGACAACACAGTCTGAGAGCAGGAATGCGGGGGAGCCAGTGCAGTCTCTGATAACAAACTCTGCACTTCTTCTTCCCCCCTCTGCCCTTTCACTCCTGGAACCAGACTTAAAGTTGCAGAATTTAATATTCAACACCAACAGAACAGACAATTTGGGGATATAGGCATCATACAGTCACCCCAAGACATTCCACCCCTTATCCCCATATCGTCAGCTTACTACCATATCTGATACACACACTAATTCTATAAACACATACATCATTATCATACACACATATATATATGCAAGGTACAGCTATAGACAGACAATGACAGTGATATTCAATAGTAATATTTACATATGGTTCTCACCCAACAATTAGATCTCCCTGAGGTACACATTGTGTTGTCCCATCCTTCTGAATTATCCACCATGTGCAACCTGGTCCTTAAGCAAAAACAATCCCATGAATGGGTTTGTCTGTATTTGAGGCAGAATTGATCCAAACTCTCTTCCCTAACAAACCCCTGGCATGCACCACTGGGACTTTATCTCCATCTACTGTATGCCAGGACTCAGACTGGGCAGGGCCTGCTCGATTTGTGGAACCTTGGGTGTTAACTAACCAAGTGGCCTTTGCTAAATGCTGCTCCCAATTCTTAAAAGATCCCCCACCCAATGCTTTCAAAGTGTTTTTTAACAGTCCATTGTACCTCTCCACCTTCCCTGCAGCTGGTGCATGGTAGGGGATATGGTACACCCACTCAATACCATGTTCTTTGGCCCAGGTGTTGATAAGGTTATTCTTGAAATGAGTCCCATTGTCTGACTCAATTCTCTCAGGGGTACCATGCCTCCACAAAACTTGTTTCTCAAGGCCCAAGATGGTGTTCCGAGCAGTGGCATGAGGCACAGGGTAGGTCTCTAACCATCCAGTGGTGGCTTCCACCATGGTCAGTACAGAGCGCTTACCTTGGCGTGTCTGGGGCAGTGTGATGTAGTCAATCTGCCAGGCCTCTCCATACTTATATTTGGACCATCGCCCCCCATACCAGAGGGGCTTCACCCGCTTGGCCTGCTTGATGGCAGCACACATCTCACAGTCATGGATAACTTGAGAAATACTGTCCATGGTTAGATCCACCCCTCGGTCTCGTGCCCACTTATAGGTAGAATCTCTACCGTGGTGGCCTTAGGCATCATGGGCCCATCTAGCCAGGAACAACTCTCCCTTGTGCTGCCAGTCTAGGTCTATCTTTGACACCTCTATCTGTGCCGCCTGATCTACCTGTTTGTTGTATTGATGCTCCTCATTAGCTCTACTTTTGGGGACATGGGCATCTACATGACGGACTTTCACAGGTAGCCTTTCTACCCGAGTGGCAATGTCTTTCCACTTGTCAGCAGCCCAGATTGGTTTTCCCCTACGTTGCCAGTTAGCCTTTTTCCACCTTTCCAGCCAACCCCACAAAGCATTGGCTACCATCCATGAATCAGTGTAAAGGTAGAGCTTTGGCCACTTCTCTCTTTCAGCAATGTCCAGGGCCAGCTGAACAGCTTTGAGTTCAGCAAGTTGACTTGATCCACCTTCTCCTTCCGTAGCTTGTGCAACCTGTCGTGTGGGGCTTCATACGGCTGCTTTCCACTTCCGGTTCATCCCCACGATGTGGCAGGAACCATCAGTGAAAAGAGCATAGCATGTTTCATCTGCTGGCAGTTGGTTATACGGTGGGGCTTCTTCGGCCCGGGTCACTTGTTCCTGTTCCTCTTCGCCAGCAAGACCGAAGATTTCACCTTCTGGCCAGTTGGTAATTATCTCCAAAATCCCAGGGCGATTCGGGTTTCCAATACGGGCGCGTTGTGTGATGAGGGCAATCCATTTACTCCATGTGGCGTCAGTGGCATGGTGGGTAGGAGGAACCTTTGCTTTGAACATCCAGCCCAGCACTGGCAGTCGGGATGCCAGGAGTTGTGTTTCTGTGCCAACCATCTCTGAGGCAGCTTGGACCCCTTCATAGGTGGCCAAGATCTCCTTCTCTGTTGGAGTATAGTTGGCCTCGGACCCTCTGTAGCTTCGACTCCAGAATCCCAGTGGTCGACCCCGAGTCTCCCCAGGCACCTTCTGCCACAGGCTCCAGGACAGACCATGGTTCCCGGCTGCAGAGTAGAGAACGTTCTTCACATCTGGTCCCGTCCTGACTGGGCCAAGGGCTACTGCATGAGCGATCTCCTGCTTTATCTGGGCAAAGGCTTGCTGCTGCTCAGGGCCCCAGTGGAAATCGTTCTTCTTGCGGGTAACGAGGTAAAGGGGGCTCACAATCTGGCTGTACTCAGGAATGTATATTCTCCAAAAACCTACGGCACCTAGGAAAGCTTGTATTTCCTTCTTGCTGGTTGGTGGAGACATTGCAGTGATCTTATTGATGACCTCATTGGGAATCTGGCGCCGTCCATCTTGCCACTTCACTCCCAGGAACTGGATCTCTCGAGCAGGTCCTTTGACTTTGCTTTTCTTGATGGCAAAACCAGCTTTCAGGAGAATCTGGATGATTTTCTTTCCTTTCTCAATTACTTCTGATGCTGTGTTCCCCCACACGATGATATCATCGATGTACTGCAGATGCTCTGGAGCATCACCCTTTTCTAGTGCAGCCTGGATCAGCCCATGGCAAATGGTGGGGCTGTGTTTCCACCCCCGGGGTAGTCGGTTCCACGTGTATTGCACACCCCTCCAGGTGGAAGCAAACTGAGGCCTGCACTCTGCTGCCAGAGGAATGGAGAAAAATGCATTGGCGATGTCAATGGTGGCATACCACTTTGCTGCCTTGGACTCCAGCTCGTACTGCAGTTCCAGCATGTCCGGCACAGCAGCGCTCAGCTGTGGAGTCACCTCATTTAATGCACAATAGTCTACAGTCAATCTCCATTCTCCTTCAGATTTACGCACAGGCCAGATGCGGCTGTTGAAGGGTGAGTGGGTTTTACTGACCACCCCTTGGGTCTCCAGCTCACGGATCATTTTGTGGATGGGGACCACGGCATCTCGATTCATCCGGTACTGCCGGCGGTGCACTGTTGAGGTGGCAATTGACGCTTATTGCTCCTTCACCTTCAGGTGTCCTACTGCAGATGGGTTTTCTGATAGTCCTGGCAAGGTGTTCAATCGTTTAATGCCCTCTGCCTCTACAGCAGCTATTCCAAAACCCACCTGAGTCCCTTTGGATCTTTGAAATACCCATTTTGGAGGAAGTCTATGCCCAAAATGCGTGGGGCCCCTGGGCCAGTCACAACAGGGTGTTTCTTCCATTCATTTTAAGTCAGGCTCACCTCTGCTTCCACCAAAGTAAAATCCTGTGATCCCCCTGTTATACCAGCAATAGAAACAGATTCTGTCCCCACATGTCTTGATGGGATTAGTGTGCACTGCGAACCGGAGTCAACCAAGGCCTTATATTTTTGTGGTTCAGATGTGCCAGGCCAACGAATCCACACAGTCCAAAAAACACGGTTTTCCCTAGCCTCTACCTGGCTAGAGGCAGGGCCCTTCTAAGCCTGGTTATTCTTCTTTCCTTGAGCATATGTCTTGGAGGTTCCTTCAAGGGGATCGGACATATTATCATCATCATCATCATCATCATCATCGTACTTGGCAGTTTGGCTACGCGCAACTGGAGCTGCTTCCCCTTTAGTGGAACTCCCTCTCTGCATCTCGCTGTCCTGCAATTCAAGCACCCGTTTTACCAGAGCAGTAGTAGATTTTCCATCTCACTTCTTCATGTTTTCTCCAGAATCATGCAGGAAAGACCACAATTCAGCTCGTGAGAACGGTCTTCTCTTTCTATCTGGGGAGCGTTTACATTTGGGGCCAGAAGCTTTGATCCGTATAGCCGAGATTTGGAGAATGTCCTCTTTAATCTCCTCCCTGAGTCTCTTATGATTCTCCTCCATCCTATCTTCTAATTTCTGCAGACGTGTTTCCACAGCTGCAATTCTGGCATGTGTTGGGCCATGCACAGCATCTGCATATTCTCGTAGCTTCTTCGCCATATCAAGCACGGTCTCCTCCCCGTCATCCCCCTTCATTATTGCTAAAGCAGAAGAGTATTCTTGTGGCCCAAGTCATACAAGTTTTCACCACATCACAGGTGTACATGGTACCAAGTCTGTATTCCTAGTTGTTAGGTCATCTGAAAAGACAATCTCTGCCACTGCCATTTCTCTCAAGCGTTGAATCCCTTGTTCTATGGTCTTCCATTGGGTTTGCTGCATATAGAGATCGTCTGCACACAGGTATCTTTGTGCCACACTTTCCAGGACCCGTGCCCAGAGACTCTGAGGATTAGCCCCCCTCATAATTCCTTGGTCAATAGCTGGATCATGTGACACAGATCTCAAATGCCTGGCTTCAGTGCCATCCAGAATTGTAGCCTCGCCTGCAGCATCCCAGAGACGGACCAGCCAACTAATTACAGATTCATCAGGTCGTCGGGTGTAATCCTTTCTCAGGCCACGAAGGTCTTTCAGAGATAGGGACTCAATATTGGCTTCTGATCCTGTGCCAGTTGCCCTGACTTCTGATTTTGTATCGGAAGCCTGCCTTGAGGGTCCTTCCCCCTCATCATCATTGTCCACTGGCCGATCAGTTTTGCTGGTGTGTTTTCTTCCTGCAGCAACTGCCAGTGGCTTAGGTTTACTATCTGGTTTAGCTACAGCCTGAGTGACTGGGGTATTGGCTGGTTTATCTCCCTGCCCCCCTGCCTCTCTCTGCTGCCCTACAGTATCTAGCAGTGTGCGATAAGCATATGCTAGGGCCCAGCTTATTGCAATGATCCTTTTCTCATTAGAATCATCATGACACTTCTCTTCCAGGTATTTCCCCACCTCGTCTGGGTTCTGAATTTGTTCATGTGAAAATTCCCAGGCTGGGGGATCAGAAAATTTCTTCAGGGTTCTGCCCATTCTCTCCCATTCCCCACACCACTCAGAATTTTCCACACCTGGGCCTACTCCTGGGTCAGGGGTCCCATCAGCTCCTCTGGACACCTCAGCCCTCACTCTAGAGAGGCTGCAGACTGTGTAGAGGAAGCTTACTAGATTAAATACCAGGACTGCAGTTTCCTTGACATTCAGGGGAAACTGAACATCCTCAAAAATTGACTTAACAGATTCAAGGGAGAAAAAAGAAAGCAAAGGCTGAAAAGCCTCATCCCCTGCTCCTCCTCTAACAAACTGGGTGCAATTACTAATGAACCCCCAAAACATGCTATTAGAACTGGGATGCAGGGTAGGACAAAGAAACCATAAACCATAGATACCTAGAACAAACTCCAGTAGCTTTATGAACTTTCTATAAATCATTATCACTGAGCCCAGCACAATAGCTATTCTAATTTGTGCTCCTCTACTGAAAAAAACTGCTCGTTAGGGACACTACTGGAGCTATCTCTGGATAAGAAAATAAGCCCAGAGACCAGAAAGGTATTAAAACCTCAAAAAAGCCTAGGGACCCAAGACCCATAAAGGCCTCTACCCCGACAGACACAGCAGACATTATGACTTCAGACAACATGGTTACTGACTGCTTTACCCCAATACAGAGTAAATATAATCAAAATGCAATCAGAACAGGTTTTTTTTCCACTTTCTCAAGCCCCGCGTTTGGGCGCCAAAAGTATTTGTCCTGGTTTAGGGCAAATTTGGGAGGAAACCTCTGAATGAGGTCCCTCGGGAAAAAGGAAAAGGAAAAAAAAATTGGAGAGAAGTGGAAAAAAAAAGAACTATTTATTCAACAGGCAACACACCTCCCAGCGCAACAATGAACAATATCAAACAGCAAAACCTCTCGCCATTCCGAGGAGATGGCAGATTTAGAAGAGTTCTTTCCATGGGCTGCCCGGCTCACTCAGTCTGCTCTCAGTCCCTCTGGTGCTGGGGAATGCCGCGGCCCAGGCCAGGCCCGGTGGGCCACAGGTGTGAGCTCCCGGTGCTCTTCTGGGTTTTCAGTCCAAAGCAGGTTCAAACAGTTCCAGGAAAACAGAAAAAAAATGGGAAAAAAAAAAGAAAACCAACAAAAAAACAATCCAGGGGGCTTCTCTGCCTCAGTTAGCCAAAAAACTAACCAAGAGCAAAGGAGAGCTCTCTCTCGCTGTCCACCACAGACAACACAGTCTGAGAGCAGGAATGCGGGGGAGCCAGTGCAGTCTCTGATAACAAACTCTGCACTTCTTCTTCCCCCCTCTGCCCTTTCACTCCTGGAACCAGACTTAAAGTTGCAGAATTTAATATTCAACACCAACAGAACAGACAATTTGGGGATATAGGCATCATACAGTCACCCCAGGACAATACGTCTTTTGTGTAACCAATCATACTCTGTAACAAACTCTAAGTAACCACTGAAAACGTATAAAAATCATCACTTTGTTAAAAATAAAGACTGCTCTTTGCATTCATATTGAGTGCGTGTTATTGATTCCTGTTCTCCAGCATGAAGACCCCAGCAAACACTGCTTACATAAGAGGTCAAATTACTGTCTTCCATGTCAGTTCTGCACTGTGCTCAGCGGAGCCTTTCTCGTTTATTGGCCTTTGACTTGGACAGAAAGCTGAGTCTTGATTCAAGAAAAATCAATATTCACACTTGTTTTCATTTACACGGGCATTGGCTTGGTCTCCTAAACAAAGAGAATGATGGGGAATTTATGAAGGTGTTCAGATAGGTAACATTCTCTTTCCGCAACCTGGCATTGTATTTTCACTTGGTCTGCTACCTCTGGCTTTGTTTTAATGGCTCAAATTATTAGGAAGGGTATCAAACCTCCAGCTCTAACCACAGTCCCACTGCGAGGTGTGTGAAGGTATGTGCATCTGCCCCTCAGGTCCATACTGCTCTTCTAATGTGCCTCTGATGGAGCAGGTAGGAAAGACTGTTGCATTTCCTAGATGCATTGTAAATGGTACATTCCGTAACCCCGGCTAAGCCCTGTAGCTTGGTCCCTCTCCCCTTCTGGCCATACAGGGCTGGCTGGGATCCAGTTTCTCCCCGCCACCCTTTTCAGACCCTAGAAAAGATCTGTGCCCCCTGACCTTTGTCTCTTTTTCTCTTGCTCCCTCTTTTCCTTGCTGCCCATGAGAAATAAACCCTGTAACTTCATCATGGAAAAGAGCCTCTCTTTTTATCTAATTTACATCCATCAGGCAAGGGCCCCGGGAGCCATCACGCTAACACCTGAGCTAGAACAGAGGAAGGGCGTAGAACCCCATTTTAGGGCTGAGAAAAAGCCTCAGTTGGCGCCCAACTTGAATTGTCTCTACAGAGCACACCACGTTCGGCTGTGACTCCTATTTTTGGGATTCAAGAAGCCTTGGAGCTCATAAAGTAGCTTAAATTTCTTTAACCTGCATTTTGTGCAGTTCGATGACCATTAAGCATGCACCGGGAGCCTGTCAGAAGCCCAGGCAGGTCGGTTCTGGACGTAGACCCACTACAGTTACTCAGACGCCTCTGCCTGCAAGAAAAAAAAGGTGAGTGGAAGCCTCCTTTCGCGGCGGGTGGGTTCCTGGAGCTCCGCGGGGGGTTCTCACCGGTGGCATTGGCTGGCATGGCACAGATCTCGAGGAGAGTGACGGCGCGGGCGTGTGAGCGGATACCTCGGGGCTCAGTGTGCCCGCGGCCACGTGTTGTGGCGCGCGGACTGGGGGGGCTGGGTGCAGTCACCCAGGCGCAGCAGCAGACAGGCAGCTTTGATCGGTTTCAAAGAGGTAGCACGGAGGTTTTTTTTGCGTTTTTTTGCTGTTTTTGCGGGTTTTTGCGGCGGGGTCGGTCCCTACAGCGCTGCGGGCGCCACGTGGGTTTTACCAACAGAAACGGCGAAATTAACATCGGCTCAGCATGCAGTAAACCCTGAAAACCGTAGTGTACCTGGCACGTTTTAACAACAAACTCTCTTCCTGTGTTTTTAACTGTAGTGGGGTAGATATAGTGGCAAATTGCTAAACATCATGGGCTTACAGCAATCTGCCTTACAAAAGAGTATAAGAAACCAACTAAGGGAAATATTAAGTTCAGGAAATGTTTTAATATCGAAGAAAAAATTAGCCTGTTTTGCCAGCTGGCTGTCTGTTGAAAAATCTGACCTTGAATTGCAAAATATGAATTCGATTTCATTTTGGGATGAAATAGGGGATTTATTAACTTTAAAAGTGGAAAATGGAGATAAAACAGCTTCTGTATTCCTCCCGATTTTCTTACAAATTTGGAAACTTAATTCAGACAGAAAACAACAGACAGCAGCAAAACTGTTCAGACTCACCTTCCCTTTCCCCAAAACCCTATAACCCGGACCTGGAGGGGACCCACGGGTCTCCCTGGGGGGTGCAGGGCACCCAGCACAGCTGTAGCTCTTCTGAGTCCCTGGGTCCTCCCCAGTATACCGGTTCTGATAATTTTTCGAAAATTGTCAGCCCTTCTTCCTTATTCCCTGACCCTCTGGGCAACAGCCACGTGGCTACGCCTGAAGGTGTCAGGGTCCCAGATAGCTCTGGCCATGCCATACAGCCCGTAGGGGGGCCCATATGGTGGCAGCCACGTGTTTCCTCCTTCATTCCGAAACCCCCTTCACCCTCCTGTCCCTGCCCCTAAGCCTGTCCCCTCCTATAACCCATCCTGGCCCTCGGCTCCACTGCCCCCTCCCCCAGCCAAGACCCAGCCCTGCACGGCACCCAGCGACCCCGCCCACAGGTGTTGCAACCCTGGATCCCACCACCCTCCCCCGCTCCAGTTACGCATTCCTTATCTCCAAGCTCCTGCGGGGTGGGGGAGGGCAGTGGTGCCCCTGCTGAGTTCAGTGCTGGTGGGGGTGGGGATGGGGAGGGTCAGCTCACAGCCCCTGCGGAACGGATGGTGTCCTCGTGGTGGGGGGGGGGGGGGTGGGAAGCACCCCGGTCCGGGTGGGGGGGATGCCCAGCCCTGAAAGTCAACACCAGGAAAAAGAGTATATACCATCAGTTGCTCCTGTAGTTTATCTTGGTAAGAGGAATGGTATAAGAAGTTATCAACCTTTGTCCTATCAAGATAAAAAAGGAAATTTGTAAAGTACAGAGAGAATTTGATAGAAATAGTGAAATCTTTAAAGGCATGATGAGACCCACCTTTAACTCAAATGAACTGATTCCATATGATATCAAAGAGCTTTTCCAATGTCTGTTAACTCCTTCAGAATATGATCTATGGGAAAGCCTGTGGAGAAGATCTTTGAAAGTGCTTTTTCTAGAGCTTTTGAAAAGCTCAGATGATGCAAAAGATGCTGATAATAATGACATAACATATGAACACCTATGTGGGGAAAAGAATTGGCATTGCCCCGAAAGCCAAACCAGAGTACTATCCAAGTCTGTCCTGGATAAAATATGCAATGTTGCAGAAAAGGCTTTTAATCAATTACCAACAGTAGATACTAAAGGCAGTTATGTTAACATTAAACAGTTTGCTTCTGAGAATTTCTTACAGTTTGTGGACCGCCTTCGTGCGCACGTGGAAAGACAGGTGTCTGATCCAGTGGTACAAGCTGAATTAATTAAAGAGATGGCTCAGAGGAATGCTAATGAAACCTGCCGTAGGGTTATTCTTGGCCTTCCCCTCGAGCCAGCACCTAGCTTAGCATAGATGATAGAAGCCTACGTCAGGGAAGCAGAACTGCTCAGTGGACACGAGAGAAATCCAGGACTGGCACACACTGTAACACCAGAAGCCAAGAGGCAACCAATGTCACCAGAGCAGCTGCAGCACATCATCTGCTTCCAGTGCAAGCAGCCAGGACTTCGCCAGAGACTGTCCACACAACCAGAAACAGAAGAAGACCAACAAACAAAAAAACTCGCTTTACAGCGCGTACCCGCCATTAACACAGTAGCGCGCTCGGCTATAAATACTGCGGGCTCCACACTCGCAAAAGACTCTCTCTTAATAAACAAAAAGGGGGAGGATGGGATGGAGGGTGTGGGGATGCATGGCAATGAAAATATTAAATGTCCAATTAACAAGGTTTGGAAGCCACTAGGCCGTTTTTGGCTTGTGACTACAAAAGGTTTTCATTTCAGGTCACCTGATTGGACAGTCATTACAGTGGACTTACCTAACAGTACACAGGACATGATGTTAAACCACATGAAACTGGACAGTGATTGCTTTGTTGTCGGTGACACAGCACACACACCCCCAGAGATTGAGGTAGCTCCCATGACCATCAAGGGAAGCATAACTGGCCTCATTCTCCTGGCACGATGCCCTCTACCACCATATTACCTGGTTGAGGGACAAATCCTTGCCCAGGCCATTCCTGTTCCAGCGGACGTCCCAGTAGATGGAAAATCACCTGAAGTCTACTGGGCAGAAGTGGTGGGTGAGGACAAACCTTCTCTCGCATGCAACCTAACCTGTGGATCAGATCACCTCCATGTGGAGGGGGTACTGGACACGGGTGCTGATGTGACTATCATACCCGAAAGGATGTGGCCGCCACATCGGGAACTTCAGCCTGTGGCAGGCAGAATCCAGGCTGTAGGAGGAGTAAAATTGGCAAAAATATCAAAAAGCATAGTACAAATTGAGGGGCCGGATGGAAAACTGGCTAGCATCCGTCCATTTATTACAGACTATAAATGCCCTCTATGTGGAAGAGACACCACGTCCCAGTGGGGGGTGAAATTAATTATTCCTAAAACTTCTTGGGATTTTTAGAGGCGGCAATTGTAGAGTGCCCTACCCAGAAGTTGAAATGGCTAGATGATACCCCAAAGTGGGTAGCACAGTGGCCGATGAGTAAGGAGAAGCTCAGGGCGCTTGAGGAGCTTGTGGAGGAGCAATTGGCTAAAGGCCACATAGAGGAGACCACAAGGGCGTGGAATTTCCCGGTTTTTGTGATAAAGAAATTGGGGAAGGACAAGTGGAGGCTGCTCCATGACCTGCGGGAAATAAACAAAGTAATTGAGGACATGGGGTCTCTCCAACCTGGGATGCCTTCTCCAACAATGCATCCCAGAGATTGGCAATTGGCTGTTCTAGACATCAAGGACTGATTCTTCCTCATTCCCCTACACACAGAGGATACCCCACGGTTCGCCTTCTCGGTTCCTACCATCAATCGAGAAGCCCCAATGAAGCGCTACCACTGGAAGCTTTTGCCCCAGGGATTAAAATGTAGTCCCTCCATCTGCCAGTGGCATGTGGCCTCATTGCTGTCCCATGTGCGTGCCCAGAGAGGGGACGCCATCATCCTTCATTACATGGATGATGTGCTTGTGTGTGCCCCCGATAATTCTCTACTCCAAGACACACTTGACCTAGTGGTTAAAGTTTTAACCTCTGCTGGATTTGAATTGCAGGAGGACAAAGTCCAAAGGATGCCACCTTGGAAATACCTGGGCCTGGAAATTACTGCATGGACCTTTGTTCCGCAGAAATTGGAAATTAATTGTCATCCAAAAACCTTAGCAGATCTCCATTCCCTGTGTGGGTCATTGAATAGGGTTATGCCCTGGCTTGGCCTCACTAATGAGGACCGAGAACGTCTCTTCAATTTATTGAAGGGGGAGAGAGAGCTGCTTTCTCCCAGGGAACTGACCCCAGAGGCAAAGACTGCAATCTAAAAGGTACAAAAGACCTTAGGCGAGAGGCAAGCTCACCGTTACCAGCCCGAGCTGCCCTTCAAATTCATTGTCCTAGGAAAACTGCCACACTTACACGGCTTAATATCCCAATGGATGAAGGAGCAGAGAGAGTCACTCTTAATCATAGAGTGGGTCTTCCCCTCCCACCAAAGATCCATAACTATCACTAAGACACAAGAGTTAATAGCTCAGCTGATTCGGAAAGCAAGGATCAGACTGTATGAACTAGCTGGTTGTGACTTCACATGTATTCACCTCCCTGTTAAACTGTCTCAGGAGGGAAGGAACTCTCCTGAAAGATTGGCTAAAGAGATGTTTGAGCACTTGCTCCAGAGCAATGCCAGTCTCCAATTAGCCCTGGACAGCTACAGAGGACAAATATCAGTCCATGCCCCGTCTCACAAGCTGTTTAAAGGAATTCCACCTCATTCCTCGTGAGGAGTCGGAGACCACTCAAAGCTCTCACAGTGTTCACGGATGCATCTGGGGCGTCCCACAAGTTGCTGATTACTTGGAGAGATCCTCAAACTCAGCATTGGGAAGCTGATGTTGAGGTTCTGGAGGGATCACCCCAGGTAGCCGAACTGGCAGCAGTTGTGAGAGCCTTTGAGAAGTTCTCAGAGCCAATAAACTTGGTAAGAGACTCAGCCTATGTAGCAGGGATAGTGTCCCCGGCAGAGCAGGCAGTGCTCAGAGACATCGAAAATGAGCAGCTTTTCAGGTTGCTTTCCAAACTAATTTATTTGATTTCTCATAGAGAACACCCGTTCTATGTGATGCATGTGAGATCACACACAGATTTGCCAGGCAAAATTGCAGAAGGGAACCGTCAGGCAGACTCCCTTGCAACCCCAGCAGAACAAGCAACCCCAGTAGAACAAGCACGCCTTCCTGACATCTTCCAACAGGCAAAGCTGAGCCACCAGCAGTATCGCCAAAATACACCAGGTCTAATGTGTCAGTTCCAGCTAACACGGAGTCAGGCTCGAGCCATTGTGGCCACCTGTCCCAATTGTCAGTTGCACACCATGCCCTCAATAGTCATGGGGGTTAACCCCCGAGGTCTTGGCAGTTGTGAGGTATGGCAGACAGACATCACACACAATCCTAGTTTTGGTCGCCTCAAATATGTGCATGTTAGCATTGACATGTATTCAGGTGCAGTCTATGCCTCTGTCCATGCAGGAGAAAGGGCAATGCTCGCCAAACAACACCTAGTGCAAGCCTTTTCAGTATTGGGGATCCCTAAGGAAATCAAAACTGATCAGGGAGCAGCATATAAGTCAAAGGTGTTCCTGGAATTCGTCCAGCAGTGGGGAGTGGAACATAAAACTGGCACCTCCCACTCCCCCACATGCCAAGGTGTAATTGAGAGAGCTAATCAGACACTCAAGCAGGTTTTGGCTACACAGAGCAGTTCAACTGTGTGGATGTCTCCACAGCAGAAGCTCTGCAAAGCCATGTTTACTATCAATTTCCTGAATTGTTCATTTGAGAACGAGTCCACCTGTGGTACGTCACTTTAACTGTGGTAAACAGTTCAAGTTATCCCAACATCCTCCAGTTTTGATTAGGGACCCAGAAACCTGGGAAATCAAAGGTCCCTATGAGATCGTTTCCTGGTGACGTGGCTATGTGTGCATATCCACTCCCTCAGGCCCTCGGTGGATTCCCCAAAAGTGGGTGAAACCGTATGTTCCCAAACATCCTGCTCCAACTGAGGGGAACGAGGAGCAGGTGGCTGTGGCTTCAAAAAGAAGACGCTGCCAGAAAAAAGGAAAAAAATCCTCATAGAGGGTGGCATTGCGGCAGATAGAGACTTTTAACAGGTTTTATAATGTTTGTCTTTCCTTTTAGAAAAAAGCTTCTCTTCTCTCAGTCCCCTGAAGAACCCCATCCAAGCTGTCTTCCTGTTAACACTGAACAGTCTGGCAGCTGCATGGATCGTCCCTCAACCACGTCAGAACATCTGGGTCACCCTGGCACAAACGCTCCAACAAGAAAACATATGTCTGTCCACAGCAGCAACAGCAAACCCTATGTCCACCTGCCTGGTAAGAATCCCATTGAAGGCTGGAGAATATTCAGCCAGTTTTGAAACACACTTGTCCAATGAAATTCCTGAGTCACACACCATTTCATCACACAAAAATCATAGACAGCAAGCTGGGGTAAGTAAGAACCCCGTAGAGGAGTTGCTGCCAAGTTTGCCCAAATCAACTCAGGAACCCCAAGAACTAGAGCTGTTAGGTTCCTACCCAGCACAATATTGCATTCACTTTAGGATCTTCCCAAAACCTTCTAGCATAAAGGAATTCCACAACATAATGCAATATCGTGGGGAATTCACTGCCAAAAGGTGGTGCAATACTATAAGCCATATTGCAGCAGATACCCCAACTTATTCAATCCCCAAAAGCCTCCCAAAGGGATTGTTCTTAATTTGTGGGGACCGGGCGTGGGCAGGGATCCCTTCTCGGCTCTTAGGAGGGCCATGCACCTTCGGTCGGTTGTCCCTGTTGGCACCCAACGAAACCTTAATAAACGATTGGACTCACAAAACAAATCAGGTAATAAAATCCAAAAAAGAAGTGCAGACAATTTGGACCCAAACTGTGATTCTGAAATTTTCCATTGGGCCAAGTCCAAAAGAATTGCTGTGTCCCTGTTTCTTCCGTGGGTTGCAGCAACTAAAGCTCTAGGCGAATTGGGCCACCTAAAGTGTTGGGTAGTCAAACAAGCAAACTTAACATGCACCGCAATCAGCTCCGTCCTAGAAGACGAGGAAATTACCAGGCAGGCCACACTACAAAATCGTGCTGCTATAGATTTTCTCTTGCTACTGCACGGACATGAGTGCCAGGAATTTGAAGGACTGTGCTGTATGGACCTGACCTCGAGAGCTCCTAACATCCATGCTGCCCTCCGAAACATGAACAACTTAATCGGACAAGTGAAACAAGAATCTGAAGATTGGTTCAATGGACTGTTCAAAAGCTGGGGACTCACAGGGTGGTAGACATATATAGTCAAAACAATTATGTTAATTTTTGTTATTCTTTTCCTTGTAATAACGGCATTCGGGACCCTACGTCACTTAGTTTTCAAGGCCATTAATGGTCTCATTCCCTCTACCTCAGTAGTCAATCACATAGAAATGAAAATCTTAGAACAATCTAACCCTCCCACCAACTGCAAGTGGTGGGCAACATCATAATTTCAATGAAACTAATATCCTTCTTTCAAATTTGTTAAACAAAAAAACGGGGTGATGTTGCCTTTCCTAGATACATTGTAAATGGTACATTCTGTGACCCCTGCTGTGCCCTGTATCTTGGTCCTTCTCCCCCTCCTGGCCATACAGGGCTGGCTGGGATCCAATTTCTCCCCGCCCCCCTTTCCAAACCTTAGAAAAGGTCGGTACCCCCTGGCCTCTGTCTCTTTTTCCCCTCTTTTCTCCCCCTCCCTCTTTCCCTCGCTACCCACGAGAAATAAACCCTGTAACTTCATTAGGGAAAAGAGCCTCCTTTGTTATCTTATTTACGTCCATTAGGCAAGGGCGCAGGGAAACTTCACCCTAACACCTGAGCTAGACCGGAAGAAAGGGAAAAACCCCATTTTAGGGCCAAGTAAAAGCCTCATGATGGAGTCGCCCATATTCCTTTGTCAGTTTTGCTAATTCAGTGGAAGAATATGGGATTTCTTTTGTAGAAATATTTGGTACAAAATCATCAGGACCAAGATAAGTATATTGTGTTTTAATCATAGGTCTCAACTTCGGACAGCAGTGTTCCCCAAGATTTTTCATTATAGTTAACTCCTTTTGGAGATAAATTTGATTAATGTGAACAATCTCCTTCTCTTCTGTTTCTGCATGTGTTTCATCCTGCTTTACTTTTTTGGTACTTTCTTCTCTTAGGGCAGCCTGTAGCAAATGATTTTCATCTCGCAACAAACAGTTCTCATTCCTTTCTTGATCTAATTGTTTTTGCAGAATTTGAACAAGATTTTGCAAAGAATCTATAATTGTACTTTCTTCACTAACTCGCTTAGAGCGAGTTTCTATGGCTGCCGTAAGACAAGCTCCCAAAACTGAGCAGAGCATGGTTTTATTTTTGCCCAGTTTGAACTCTGATTCATGTTGCAAAGAATATATTCTATCAGTCACATTCTCCAAATTAAACCAATTACTGTTAGCCCATTCCTCCCTGTTGCGTTCCCTAGATACATTGTAAATGGTACATTCCGTGACCCCTGCTGTACCCTGTATCTTGGTCCCTCTCCCCTCCTGGCCACACAGAGCTGGCTGGGATCCAATTTCTCCCCGCCCCCCTTTCCAGACCCTAGAAAAGGTCAGGACCCGCTGACCTCGCTCTCTTTTCCCGCATCTCTTTTTTTTCCCAGATCTCTTATCCCGCTCTTTCTTTTTCCCCCCCTTTTTCTCTTCCCCCGTTCTCTTTTCCCCCCCCACGCTTTTACCCTGTTCTTCCCCCTCTTTTCTCTCTCTTCCCCCGCTCTTTTCCCTTCCCTTTTCACTCACTACCCACGAGAAATAAACCTGTAACTTTATTAGGGGAAAGAGCCTCTTTTGATATCTTATCTATGTCTCTGTGGCTAGGGCCCAGGGGAATATCACCCCAACACCTGAGCTAGACCGGAGGAGGGTGAAAGACTCTGTTTTGGCCGAGGAAAAAGCCGTTACACTTGGCGCCCCACGTGCGTGATTTCTATAAAGCACCCACGTTTCGCTGTGATTCCTATTTTCGGGATTCGACCAGCATAGGAGCTGATCAACTAGCTAAAATTTCTTTAAGCTGCATTTTGTGCAGTTCGAAGACTTTTCAGCACGAACCGGCAGCCTGTCAGTCCCAGACAGGTCGGTTCAGGACGTGGATCCACTACCGTGTACACAGACGTGTCTGCCTGTAAGAGAAAAGGTGAGTTAAGCGTCCCTTTCCGGCGGGTGGTTCCCGGAGCTCCGCGGGGGGGTCTCACCGGTGGCATTTTGCCGGCCCGGCGCTGTTCTCGGGAGCAGAGGCGGCGCGGGCGTGTTAGCCGCGTGCGCGGCTCAGCAGCTTGTGGCCACGTGGTGGGGCGTGGGGGCTGGGGGAGGGCTGGACGCGGCCACCCCAGGCGCGGCGCAGCAGGCAGGCAGCTTTGATCGGTTTCAAAGCTGCGGCACAGGGGAGTTTTTTTTGCGTTTTTGCGGTTTTTACGGGTGTTTGCGGCGGGACCGGTCCCTACAGCGGCGCAGGCGCCACACATAGGTTTTGCTGACAAAAAACGGCGAAATTAACATCGGTTCCGCATCTAGTAAAGCCTGAAAACCGTGGTGTACCTAGCACGTCTTAACAACTAACTCCTTTCCTGTGTTTTAACTGTAGTGGGGTAGATATAGTGCAAATTGCTAACACTATGGGTTACAGCAATCTGCTTTACAAAAGAGTATAACAAAACAACTCAAAGAAATACTAAGTTCAGGAAATGTTTTAATATCTAATAAAAAACTAGCCCGTTTTGCCAGCTGGCTGTCTGTTGAAATATCTGACCTTGAATTGCAAAATGTAAATTCGATTTCATTTTGGGATGAAATAGGGGATTTATTAACTTTAAAAGTAGAAAATGGAGATAAAACTGCCTCTGCATTCCTTCCGATATTCTTACAAATTCGGAAAGTTTTAATTCAGAGAGAAAACAACAGACAGCAGCAGCAAAATGATTCAAGCTCACCTTCCCTTTCCAAAAATCCCTATAACCATAACCTGAAAAGCACCCTACGGTCTCCCTTGGGAATGCAGCATGCTCAGCACGGCTGTAACTGTGCTGAAACCCCAAATCCTCCCCAGTATCCTGGTTCTGACGATTTTTCTAAAATTATCAGCTCTCCTTCCTTGTTCCCTTCCCCCGCGGGCCACGAACACGTGGCCGTATCTGGACAGGTTGGGGTCCCAGATAGCATTGGACATGCGGTCCAGGGGGTGGGGGAGGGCCGATATGGTGGCAGCCACGTGTCTCCTCCTTCATCCCGCAACCCCCTTTACCCTCTGGTCCCAGCCCCTAAGCCTGTCCCCTCCCATAACTCCTCCCTGCCCTCGGCTCCACCGCCCCCTCCCCCCTCCAAGACCCTGTCCTGCCTGGTACCTGGCGACCCCGCCCACAGGTGTTGCAACCCTGGATTCCACCACACCTCCCCCTCTCCGGTTTCACATTCCTTCCCTCCAAGCTGCTGCGGGGTGGGGGAGGGCGATGGAGCCCCTGCTGGGTTCAGTGGGGGTGGGGGTGGGGGTGGGGACGGATCAGCTCACAGCCCCTGGGGGATGGATGGTGCTCCCGTGGTGGGGGGGGGTGGGCAGCCTCCTGGGCCCGGTGGGGGGGGATGCCCAAACCTGAAAGTCAGCACCAGGAGAAAGAGTATGTACCATCAGTTGCTCCTGTAGTTTATCTTGGTAAGAGAAACCGAAAAAGAAGTTATCAACCTTTGTCCTATCAAGATAAAAAAGGAAATTTGTAAAGTACAAAGAGAATTTGGTAGGAATAGTGAAATCTTTAAAGGCATAATGAGAGCCACTTTTAATTCAAACGAACTGGTTCCATATGATATCAAAGAGCTTTTCCGATGTCTGTTAACTCCTTCCGAATATGATCTATGGGAAAGCCTATGGAAAAGATCATTAAAAGTGCTTTTACAAGAGCTTTTAAAAAGCTCAGATAATGCAAAAGATGCTGATAATAATGATATCACATATGAACACCTATGTGGGGAAAAAGATTGGCATTGCCCTGAAAACCAAACCAGAGTACTATCTAAGTCTGTCCTAGATAAGATATGCAATGCTGCAGAAAAAGCCTTTAATCAATTACCAACAGTAGATACTAAAGGCAGTTATATTAACATGAAACAGTTTACTTCTGAGAGTTTCTTACAGTTTGTGGACCGCCTTCGTATGCAAGTAGAAAGACAAGTGTCTGATCCAGTATTACAAGCTGAATTAATTAAAGAAATGGCTCAGAGGAATGCTAATGAAACCTGCCGTAGGGTTATCCTTGGCCTTCCCCTGGAGCCAGCACCTAGCCTAGCACAGATGATTGAAGCCTGCGCCAGAAAAGCAGAACTGTTCAGTGGACACGAAAGAAATCCAGGACTGGCACACCCAAGAACCATGGCAGCTGTAACACCAGAAGCCAAGAAGCAACCAATGTCACCAGAGCAACTGCAGCACATCATCTGCTTCCAGTGCAAGCAGCCAGGACAATTCGCCAGGAACTGTCCACACAACCAGAAACAGAAGAAAACCAACAAACAAAGAAACTAACTTTACAGCGCGTACCCGCCATTAACACCATAGCGCGCTCGGCTATAAATACTGCTGGCTCCACACTGGCAAAGGACTCTCTCTTCATAAACAAAAAGGGGGAGGATGGGATAGAGGGTGTGGGGATGCATGGCAATGAAAATATCAAATGTTCAATTAACAAGGTTTGGAAGACACTAGGCCGTTTTAGGCTTGTGACTACCAGAGGTTTTCATTTCAGGTCACCTGATTGGACAGTCATAACAGTGGACTTACCTAACAGTACACAGGACGTGACGTTAAACCACATGAAACTGGACAGTGAGTACTTTGTTGTCGGTGACACAGCACACACACCCCCAGAGATTGAGGTAGCTCCCATGACCATCAAGGGAAGCATAACTGGCCTCATTCTCCTGGCACGATGCCCTCTACCACCATATTACCTGGTTGAGGGACAAATCCTTGCCCAGGCCATTCCTGTTCCAGCGGACGTCCCAGTAGATGGAAAATCACCTGAAGTCTACTGGGCAGAAGTGGTGGGTGAGGACAAACCTTCTCTCGCATGCAACCTAACCTGTGGATCAGATCACCTCCATGTGGAGGGGGTACTGGACACGGGTGCTGATGTGACTATCATACCCGAAAGGATGTGGCCGCCACATCGGGAACTTCAGCCTGTGGCAGGCAGAATCCAGGCTGTAGGAGGAGTAAAATTGGCAAAAATATCAAAAAGCATAGTACAAATTGAGGGGCCGGATGGAAAACTGGCTAGCATCCGTCCATTTATTACAGACTATAAATGCCCTCTATGTGGAAGAGACACCACGTCCCAGTGGGGGGTGAAATTAATTATTCCTAAAACTTCTTGGGATTTTTAGAGGCGGCAATTGTAGAGTGCCCTACCCAGAAGTTGAAATGGCTAGATGATACCCCAAAGTGGGTAGCACAGTGGCCGATGAGTAAGGAGAAGCTCAGGGCGCTTGAGGAGCTTGTGGAGGAGCAATTGGCTAAAGGCCACATAGAGGAGACCACAAGGGCGTGGAATTTCCCGGTTTTTGTGATAAAGAAATTGGGGAAGGACAAGTGGAGGCTGCTCCATGACCTGCGGGAAATAAACAAAGTAATTGAGGACATGGGGTCTCTCCAACCTGGGATGCCTTCTCCAACAATGCATCCCAGAGATTGGCAATTGGCTGTTCTAGACATCAAGGACTGATTCTTCCTCATTCCCCTACACACAGAGGATACCCCACGGTTCGCCTTCTCGGTTCCTACCATCAATCGAGAAGCCCCAATGAAGCGCTACCACTGGAAGCTTTTGCCCCAGGGATTAAAATGTAGTCCCTCCATCTGCCAGTGGCATGTGGCCTCATTGCTGTCCCATGTGCGTGCCCAGAGAGGGGACGCCATCATCCTTCATTACATGGATGATGTGCTTGTGTGTGCCCCCGATAATTCTCTACTCCAAGACACACTTGACCTAGTGGTTAAAGTTTTAACCTCTGCTGGATTTGAATTGCAGGAGGACAAAGTCCAAAGGATGCCACCTTGGAAATACCTGGGCCTGGAAATTACTGCATGGACCTTTGTTCCGCAGAAATTGGAAATTAATTGTCATCCAAAAACCTTAGCAGATCTCCATTCCCTGTGTGGGTCATTGAATAGGGTTATGCCCTGGCTTGGCCTCACTAATGAGGACCGAGAACGTCTCTTCAATTTATTGAAGGGGGAGAGAGAGCTGCTTTCTCCCAGGGAACTGACCCCAGAGGCAAAGACTGCAATCTAAAAGGTACAAAAGACCTTAGGCGAGAGGCAAGCTCACCGTTACCAGCCCGAGCTGCCCTTCAAATTCATTGTCCTAGGAAAACTGCCACACTTACACGGCTTAATATCCCAATGGATGAAGGAGCAGAGAGAGTCACTCTTAATCATAGAGTGGGTCTTCCCCTCCCACCAAAGATCCATAACTATCACTAAGACACAAGAGTTAATAGCTCAGCTGATTCGGAAAGCAAGGATCAGACTGTATGAACTAGCTGGTTGTGACTTCACATGTATTCACCTCCCTGTTAAACTGTCTCAGGAGGGAAGGAACTCTCCTGAAAGATTGGCTAAAGAGATGTTTGAGCACTTGCTCCAGAGCAATGCCAGTCTCCAATTAGCCCTGGACAGCTACAGAGGACAAATATCAGTCCATGCCCCGTCTCACAAGCTGTTTAAAGGAATTCCACCTCATTCCTCGTGAGGAGTCGGAGACCACTCAAAGCTCTCACAGTGTTCACGGATGCATCTGGGGCGTCCCACAAGTTGCTGATTACTTGGAGAGATCCTCAAACTCAGCATTGGGAAGCTGATGTTGAGGTTCTGGAGGGATCACCCCAGGTAGCCGAACTGGCAGCAGTTGTGAGAGCCTTTGAGAAGTTCTCAGAGCCAATAAACTTGGTAAGAGACTCAGCCTATGTAGCAGGGATAGTGTCCCCGGCAGAGCAGGCAGTGCTCAGAGACATCGAAAATGAGCAGCTTTTCAGGTTGCTTTCCAAACTAATTTATTTGATTTCTCATAGAGAACACCCGTTCTATGTGATGCATGTGAGATCACACACAGATTTGCCAGGCAAAATTGCAGAAGGGAACCGTCAGGCAGACTCCCTTGCAACCCCAGCAGAACAAGCAACCCCAGTAGAACAAGCACGCCTTCCTGACATCTTCCAACAGGCAAAGCTGAGCCACCAGCAGTATCGCCAAAATACACCAGGTCTAATGTGTCAGTTCCAGCTAACACGGAGTCAGGCTCGAGCCATTGTGGCCACCTGTCCCAATTGTCAGTTGCACACCATGCCCTCAATAGTCATGGGGGTTAACCCCCGAGGTCTTGGCAGTTGTGAGGTATGGCAGACAGACATCACACACAATCCTAGTTTTGGTCGCCTCAAATATGTGCATGTTAGCATTGACATGTATTCAGGTGCAGTCTATGCCTCTGTCCATGCAGGAGAAAGGGCAATGCTCGCCAAACAACACCTAGTGCAAGCCTTTTCAGTATTGGGGATCCCTAAGGAAATCAAAACTGATCAGGGAGCAGCATATAAGTCAAAGGTGTTCCTGGAATTCGTCCAGCAGTGGGGAGTGGAACATAAAACTGGCACCTCCCACTCCCCCACATGCCAAGGTGTAATTGAGAGAGCTAATCAGACACTCAAGCAGGTTTTGGCTACACAGAGCAGTTCAACTGTGTGGATGTCTCCACAGCAGAAGCTCTGCAAAGCCATGTTTACTATCAATTTCCTGAATTGTTCATTTGAGAACGAGTCCACCTGTGGTACGTCACTTTAACTGTGGTAAACAGTTCAAGTTATCCCAACATCCTCCAGTTTTGATTAGGGACCCAGAAACCTGGGAAATCAAAGGTCCCTATGAGATCGTTTCCTGGTGACGTGGCTATGTGTGCATATCCACTCCCTCAGGCCCTCGGTGGATTCCCCAAAAGTGGGTGAAACCGTATGTTCCCAAACATCCTGCTCCAACTGAGGGGAACGAGGAGCAGGTGGCTGTGGCTTCAAAAAGAAGACGCTGCCAGAAAAAAGGAAAAAAATCCTCATAGAGGGTGGCATTGCGGCAGATAGAGACTTTTAACAGGTTTTATAATGTTTGTCTTTCCTTTTAGAAAAAAGCTTCTCTTCTCTCAGTCCCCTGAAGAACCCCATCCAAGCTGTCTTCCTGTTAACACTGAACAGTCTGGCAGCTGCATGGATCGTCCCTCAACCACGTCAGAACATCTGGGTCACCCTGGCACAAACGCTCCAACAAGAAAACATATGTCTGTCCACAGCAGCAACAGCAAACCCTATGTCCACCTGCCTGGTAAGAATCCCATTGAAGGCTGGAGAATATTCAGCCAGTTTTGAAACACACTTGTCCAATGAAATTCCTGAGTCACACACCATTTCATCACACAAAAATCATAGACAGCAAGCTGGGGTAAGTAAGAACCCCGTAGAGGAGTTGCTGCCAAGTTTGCCCAAATCAACTCAGGAACCCCAAGAACTAGAGCTGTTAGGTTCCTACCCAGCACAATATTGCATTCACTTTAGGATCTTCCCAAAACCTTCTAGCATAAAGGAATTCCACAACATAATGCAATATCGTGGGGAATTCACTGCCAAAAGGTGGTGCAATACTATAAGCCATATTGCAGCAGATACCCCAACTTATTCAATCCCCAAAAGCCTCCCAAAGGGATTGTTCTTAATTTGTGGGGACCGGGCGTGGGCAGGGATCCCTTCTCGGCTCTTAGGAGGGCCATGCACCTTCGGTCGGTTGTCCCTGTTGGCACCCAACGAAACCTTAATAAACGATTGGACTCACAAAACAAATCAGGTAATAAAATCCAAAAAAGAAGTGCAGACAATTTGGACCCAAACTGTGATTCTGAAATTTTCCATTGGGCCAAGTCCAAAAGAATTGCTGTGTCCCTGTTTCTTCCGTGGGTTGCAGCAACTAAAGCTCTAGGCGAATTGGGCCACCTAAAGTGTTGGGTAGTCAAACAAGCAAACTTAACATGCACCGCAATCAGCTCCGTCCTAGAAGACGAGGAAATTACCAGGCAGGCCACACTACAAAATCGTGCTGCTATAGATTTTCTCTTGCTACTGCACGGACATGAGTGCCAGGAATTTGAAGGACTGTGCTGTATGGACCTGACCTCGAGAGCTCCTAACATCCATGCTGCCCTCCGAAACATGAACAACTTAATCGGACAAGTGAAACAAGAATCTGAAGATTGGTTCAATGGACTGTTCAAAAGCTGGGGACTCACAGGGTGGTAGACATATATAGTCAAAACAATTATGTTAATTTTTGTTATTCTTTTCCTTGTAATAATGGCATTCGGGACCCTACGTCACTTAGTTTTCAAGGCCATTAATGGTCTCATTCCCTCTACCTCAGTAGTCAATCACATAGAAATGAAAATCTTAGAACAATCTAACCCTCCCACCAACTGCAAGTGGTGGGCAACATCATAATTTCAATGAAACTAATATCCTTCTTTCAAATTTGTTAAACAAAAAAACGGGGTGATGTTGCCTTTCCTAGATACATTGTAAATGGTACATTCTGTGACCCCTGCTGTGCCCTGTATCTTGGTCCTTCTCCCCCTCCTGGCCATACAGGGCTGGCTGGGATCCAATTTCTCCCCGCCCCCCTTTCCAAACCTTAGAAAAGGTCGGTACCCCCTGGCCTCTGTCTCTTTTTCCCCTCTTTTCTCCCCCTCCCTCTTTCCCTCGCTACCCACGAGAAATAAACCCTGTAACTTCATTAGGGAAAAGAGCCTCCTTTGTTATCTTATTTACGTCCATTAGGCAAGGGCGCAGGGAAACTTCACCCTAACACCTGAGCTAGACCGGAAGAAAGGGAAAAACCCCATTTTAGGGCCAAGTAAAAGCCTCATGATGGAGTCGCCCATATTCCTTTGTCAGTTTTGCTAATTCAGTGGAAGAATATGGGATTTCTTTTGTAGAAATATTTGGTACAAAATCATCAGGACCAAGATAAGTATATTGTGTTTTAATCATAGGTCTCAACTTCGGACAGCAGTGTTCCCCAAGATTTTTCATTATAGTTAACTCCTTTTGGAGATAAATTTGATTAATGTGAACAATCTCCTTCTCTTCTGTTTCTGCATGTGTTTCATCCTGCTTTACTTTTTTGGTACTTTCTTCTCTTAGGGCAGCCTGTAGCAAATGATTTTCATCTCGCAACAAACAGTTCTCATTCCTTTCTTGATCTAATTGTTTTTGCAGAATTTGAACAAGATTTTGCAAAGAATCTATAATTGTACTTTCTTCACTAACTCGCTTAGAGCGAGTTTCTATGGCTGCCGTAAGACAAGCTCCCAAAACTGAGCAGAGCATGGTTTTATTTTTGCCCAGTTTGAACTCTGATTCATGTTGCAAAGAATATATTCTATCAGTCACATTCTCCAAATTAAACCAATTACTGTTAGCCCATTCCTCCCTGTTGCGTTCCCTAGATACATTGTAAATGGTACATTCCGTGACCCCTGCTGTACCCTGTATCTTGGTCCCTCTCCCCTCCTGGCCACACAGAGCTGGCTGGGATCCAATTTCTCCCCGCCCCCCTTTCCAGACCCTAGAAAAGGTCAGGACCCGCTGACCTCGCTCTCTTTTCCCGCATCTCTTTTTTTTCCCAGATCTCTTATCCCGCTCTTTCTTTTTCCCCCCCTTTTTCTCTTCCCCCGTTCTCTTTTCCCCCCCCACGCTTTTACCCTGTTCTTCCCCCTCTTTTCTCTCTCTTCCCCCGCTCTTTTCCCTTCCCTTTTCACTCACTACCCACGAGAAATAAACCTGTAACTTTATTAGGGGAAAGAGCCTCTTTTGATATCTTATCTATGTCTCTGTGGCTAGGGCCCAGGGGAATATCACCCCAACACCTGAGCTAGACCGGAGGAGGGTGAAAGACTCTGTTTTGGCCGAGGAAAAAGCCGTTACACTTGGCGCCCCACGTGCGTGATTTCTATAAAGCACCCACGTTTCGCTGTGATTCCTATTTTCGGGATTCGACCAGCATAGGAGCTGATCAACTAGCTAAAATTTCTTTAAGCTGCATTTTGTGCAGTTCGAAGACTTTTCAGCACGAACCGGCAGCCTGTCAGTCCCAGACAGGTCGGTTCAGGACGTGGATCCACTACCGTGTACACAGACGTGTCTGCCTGTAAGAGAAAAGGTGAGTTAAGCGTCCCTTTCCGGCGGGTGGTTCCCGGAGCTCCGCGGGGGGGTCTCACCGGTGGCATTTTGCCGGCCCGGCGCTGTTCTCGGGAGCAGAGGCGGCGCGGGCGTGTTAGCCGCGTGCGCGGCTCAGCAGCTTGTGGCCACGTGGTGGGGCGTGGGGGCTGGGGGAGGGCTGGACGCGGCCACCCCAGGCGCGGCGCAGCAGGCAGGCAGCTTTGATCGGTTTCAAAGCTGCGGCACAGGGGAGTTTTTTTTGCGTTTTTGCGGTTTTTACGGGTGTTTGCGGCGGGACCGGTCCCTACAGCGGCGCAGGCGCCACACATAGGTTTTGCTGACAAAAAACGGCGAAATTAACATCGGTTCCGCATCTAGTAAAGCCTGAAAACCGTGGTGTACCTAGCACGTCTTAACAACTAACTCCTTTCCTGTGTTTTAACTGTAGTGGGGTAGATATAGTGCAAATTGCTAACACTATGGGTTACAGCAATCTGCTTTACAAAAGAGTATAACAAAACAACTCAAAGAAATACTAAGTTCAGGAAATGTTTTAATATCTAATAAAAAACTAGCCCGTTTTGCCAGCTGGCTGTCTGTTGAAATATCTGACCTTGAATTGCAAAATGTAAATTCGATTTCATTTTGGGATGAAATAGGGGATTTATTAACTTTAAAAGTAGAAAATGGAGATAAAACTGCCTCTGCATTCCTTCCGATATTCTTACAAATTCGGAAAGTTTTAATTCAGAGAGAAAACAACAGACAGCAGCAGCAAAATGATTCAAGCTCACCTTCCCTTTCCAAAAATCCCTATAACCATAACCTGAAAAGCACCCTACGGTCTCCCTTGGGAATGCAGCATGCTCAGCACGGCTGTAACTGTGCTGAAACCCCAAATCCTCCCCAGTATCCTGGTTCTGACGATTTTTCTAAAATTATCAGCTCTCCTTCCTTGTTCCCTTCCCCCGCGGGCCACGAACACGTGGCCGTATCTGGACAGGTTGGGGTCCCAGATAGCATTGGACATGCGGTCCAGGGGGTGGGGGAGGGCCGATATGGTGGCAGCCACGTGTCTCCTCCTTCATCCCGCAACCCCCTTTACCCTCTGGTCCCAGCCCCTAAGCCTGTCCCCTCCCATAACTCCTCCCTGCCCTCGGCTCCACCGCCCCCTCCCCCCTCCAAGACCCTGTCCTGCCTGGTACCTGGCGACCCCGCCCACAGGTGTTGCAACCCTGGATTCCACCACACCTCCCCCTCTCCGGTTTCACATTCCTTCCCTCCAAGCTGCTGCGGGGTGGGGGAGGGCGATGGAGCCCCTGCTGGGTTCAGTGGGGGTGGGGGTGGGGGTGGGGACGGATCAGCTCACAGCCCCTGGGGGATGGATGGTGCTCCCGTGGTGGGGGGGGGTGGGCAGCCTCCTGGGCCCGGTGGGGGGGGATGCCCAAACCTGAAAGTCAGCACCAGGAGAAAGAGTATGTACCATCAGTTGCTCCTGTAGTTTATCTTGGTAAGAGAAACCGAAAAAGAAGTTATCAACCTTTGTCCTATCAAGATAAAAAAGGAAATTTGTAAAGTACAAAGAGAATTTGGTAGGAATAGTGAAATCTTTAAAGGCATAATGAGAGCCACTTTTAATTCAAACGAACTGGTTCCATATGATATCAAAGAGCTTTTCCGATGTCTGTTAACTCCTTCCGAATATGATCTATGGGAAAGCCTATGGAAAAGATCATTAAAAGTGCTTTTACAAGAGCTTTTAAAAAGCTCAGATAATGCAAAAGATGCTGATAATAATGATATCACATATGAACACCTATGTGGGGAAAAAGATTGGCATTGCCCTGAAAACCAAACCAGAGTACTATCTAAGTCTGTCCTAGATAAGATATGCAATGCTGCAGAAAAAGCCTTTAATCAATTACCAACAGTAGATACTAAAGGCAGTTATATTAACATGAAACAGTTTACTTCTGAGAGTTTCTTACAGTTTGTGGACCGCCTTCGTATGCAAGTAGAAAGACAAGTGTCTGATCCAGTATTACAAGCTGAATTAATTAAAGAAATGGCTCAGAGGAATGCTAATGAAACCTGCCGTAGGGTTATCCTTGGCCTTCCCCTGGAGCCAGCACCTAGCCTAGCACAGATGATTGAAGCCTGCGCCAGAAAAGCAGAACTGTTCAGTGGACACGAAAGAAATCCAGGACTGGCACACCCAAGAACCATGGCAGCTGTAACACCAGAAGCCAAGAAGCAACCAATGTCACCAGAGCAACTGCAGCACATCATCTGCTTCCAGTGCAAGCAGCCAGGACAATTCGCCAGGAACTGTCCACACAACCAGAAACAGAAGAAAACCAACAAACAAAGAAACTAACTTTACAGCGCGTACCCGCCATTAACACCATAGCGCGCTCGGCTATAAATACTGCTGGCTCCACACTGGCAAAGGACTCTCTCTTCATAAACAAAAAGGGGGAGGATGGGATAGAGGGTGTGGGGATGCATGGCAATGAAAATATCAAATGTTCAATTAACAAGGTTTGGAAGACACTAGGCCGTTTTAGGCTTGTGACTACCAGAGGTTTTCATTTCAGGTCACCTGATTGGACAGTCATAACAGTGGACTTACCTAACAGTACACAGGACGTGACGTTAAACCACATGAAACTGGACAGTGAGTACTTTGTTGTCGGTGACACAGCACACACACCCCTAGAGATTGAGGTGGTTCCCATGACCATCAAGGGAAGCATAACTAGCCTCATTCTCTTGGCACGATGTGTTCTACCACCATATTACCTGGCTGAGGGACAAATCCTTGCCCAGGCCATTCCTGTTCCAGCGGACGTCCCAGTAGATGGAAAATCACCTGAAGTCTACTGGGCAGAAGTGGTGGGTGAGGACAAGCCCTCTCTGGCATGTAACCTAACCCGTGGATCAGATCACCTCCATGTGGAGGGGGTACTGGACACGGGTGCTGATGTGACTATCATACCTGAAAGGATGTGGCCGTCACATTGGGAACTTCAGCCTGTGGCAGGCAGAATCCAGGCTGTAGGAGGAGTAAAATTGGCAAAAATATCAAAAAGCATCGTACAAATTGAGGGGCCGGATGGAAAACTGGCTAGCATCCGTCCATTTGTTACAGATTATAAATGCCCTCTATGGGGGAGGGACACCATGTCACAGTGGGGGGTAAAATTGATTATTCCTAAAACTCCTCGGGATTTTTAAAAGCGGCCACTGTGGGGCGCCCTACCCAGAAGTTGAAATGGCTAGATGATACCCCAAAGTGGGTAGCACAGTGGCCGATGAGTAAGGAGAAGCTCAGGGTGCTTGAGGAGCTTGTGAAGGAACAATTGGCTAAAGGCCACATAGAAGAGACCACAAGTGCGTGGAATTTCCCGATTTTTGTGGTAAAGAAAGGAGGGAAAGACAAGTGGAGGCTGCTCCACGACCTCCGGGAAATAAACAAAGTAATTGAAGACATGGGGGCTCTCCAACCTGGAATGCCTTCTCCAACAATGCTTCCCAGAGATTGGCAATTGGCTGTTCTAGACATCAAGGATTGTTTCTTTCATATCCCCCTACACCCAGAGGATGCCCCACGGTTTGCCTTCTCGGTTCCTACCATCAATCGAGAGGCCCCAATGAAGCGTTACCACTGGAGAGTTCTGCCACAGGGAATGAAATGTAGTCCCTCCATTTGCCAGTGGTATGTGGCTTCATTGCTGTCCCAGGTGCGTGCCCAGAGAGGGGAGGCCATCATCCTTCATTACATGGATGATGTGCTAGTGTGTGCACCCGATAACTCTCTACTCCAGGACACGCTTGACCTAGTGGTTAAAGTTTTAACCTCTGCTGGATTTGAATTGCAGGAGGACAAAGTCCAAAGGATGCCACCTTGGAAGTACCTGGGCCTGGAAATTACTGCACGGACCATTGTTCCGCAGAAATTGGAAATTAATTGTCATCCAAAAACCTTAGCAGATCTCCATTCCCTGTGTGGGTCATTGAATTGGGTTAGGCCCTGGCTAGGCCTCACTAATGAGGACCTAGAACCTCTCTTCAATTTATTGAAAGGGGAGAGAGAGCTGCTTTCTCCCTGGGAACTGACTCCAGAGGCAAATACTGCAATTGAAAAGGTACAAAAGACCTTAGGAGAGAGGCAAGCTCACCGTTACCAGCCCGAGCTGCCCTTCAAATTCATTATCCTAGGAAAACTGCCACACTTACATGGGTTAATATTCCAATGGATCAAGGAGCAGAGAGAGTCACTCTTAATCATAGAGTGGGTCTTCCTCTCCCACCAGAGATCCAAAACTATCACTAAGCCACAAGAGTTAATAGCTCAGCTGATTCAGAAAGCAAGGATCAGACTGCATGAACTAGCTGTTTGTGACTTCACATGTATTCACCTCCCTGTTAAACTGTCTGTGGAGGGAAAGAACTCTCCTGAAAAATTGACTAAAGAGATGTTTGAGCATTTGCTCCAGAGCAATGCCAGTCTCCAATTAGCCCTGGACAGCTACAGAGGACAAATATCAGTCCATGCCCCGTCTCACAAGCTGTTTAATGAGGAATTCCACCTCATTCCTCGTGAGAAGAGGAGTCGGAGACCACTCAAAGCTCTCATAGTGTTCACAGATGCATCTGGGGCATCCCACAAGTCGGTGATGACTTGGAGAGATCCTCAGACTCAGCATTGGGAAGCTGATGTTGAGTTTGTGGAAGGGTCACCCCAGGTAGCTGAACTGGCAGCAGTCGTGAGAGCCTTTGAAAAGTTCTCAGAGCCAATAAACTTGGTGACAGACTCAGCCTATGTAGCGGGGATAGTGTCCAGGGCGGAGCAGGCAGTGCTCAGAAACATCGAAAATGAGCAGCTTTTCAGGTTGCTTTCCAAACTAATTTATTTGATTTCTCATAGAGAACACCCGTTCTATGTGATGCATGTGAGATCACACACAGATTTGCCAGGCAAAATTGCAGAAGGGAACCGTCAGGCAGACTCCCTTGCAACCCCAGCAGAACAAGCAACCCCAGCAGAACCAGCACGCCTTCCTGACATCTTCCAACAGGCAAAGCTGAGCCACCAGCAGTATCACCAGAATACACCAGGTCTAATGCGTCAGTTCCAGCTAACACGGAGTCAGGCTCGAGCCATTGTGGCCACCTGTCCCAACTGTCAGCTGCACACCATGCCCTCAATAGGCATGGGGGTAAACCCCTGAGGTCTTGGCAGTTGTGAGGTATGGCAAACAGACATCACACACATTCCTAGTTTTGGTCGCCTCAAATATGTTAATGTAAGCATTGACACATATTCAGGCGCAGTCTATGCCTCTGCCCATGCAGGAGAAAGGGCTATGCATGCCAAACAACACCTAGTGCAAGCCTTTTCAGTGTTGGGGATCCCTAAGGAAATCAAAACTGATCAGGGCGCAGCGTATAAGTCCAAGGAGTTCCTGGAATTCGTCCAGCAGTGGGGAGTGGAACATAAAACTGGCACCTCCCACTCCCCCACAGGCCAAGGTATAGTGGAGCGAGCCAATCAGACACTCAAACAGGTTTTGGCTAAACAGAGCAGTTCAACTGTGTGGATGTCTCCACAGCAGAAGCTCTGCAAAGCCATGTTTACTATCAATTTCCTAAATTGTTCATTTGAAAACATGAGTCCACCTGTGGTACGTCACTTTAACAGTAGTAAACAATTCAAGTTATCCCAACATCCTCCAGTTTTGATTAGGGACCCAGAAACCTGGGAAATCAAAGGTCCCTATGAACTTGTTACCTGGGGGCGTGGCTATGCATGTGTATCCACTCCCTCAGGCCCTCGGTGGATTCCCCAAAAGTGGGTGAAACCATTTGTTCCCAAACATCCTGCTCCAACTGAGGAGAATGAGGAGCAAGTAGCAGTGGCTTCAAAAAGAAGACGCCGCAGAAAAAAGGGAAAAGAAATCCTCATAGAAGGTGGCATTCCGGCAAATAGAGACTTTTAATAGGTTTTATAATGTTTGTTTTTCCTTCTAGAGAAAACCTTCTCTTCTCTCAGTCCAGTGATGAACCCCATCCAAGCTGTCTTCCTGCTAACACTGAACAGTCTAGCAGCTGCATGGATCGTCCCTCAGCCACGTCAGAACATCTGGGTCACCCTGGCACAGACGCTCCAACAAGAAAATAGATTTTCTCTTGCTACTACAAGGACATGAGTGCCAGGAATTTGAAGGACTTTGCTGTATGGACCTGACCTCGAGAGCTCCTAACATCCATGCTGCCCTCCGAAACATGAACAACTTAATCGGACAAGTGAAGCAAGAATCTGAAGATTGGTTCAATGGACTGTTCAAAAGCTGGGGACTCACAGGGTGGTGGACATCTATAGTCAAAACAATTGTGTTAATTTTTGTTATTCTTTTCCTTGTAATAATGGCATTCGGGATCCTACGTCACTTGGTTTTCAAGGCTATTCATAGTCTCATTCCCTCTACCTCAGTAGTCAATCACATAGAAATGAAAGACTTGAAACAATCTAACCCTCCTGCCAGCTACAAGTGGTGGGCAAAATCGTAATTTGAATGATACCAATATCCTTCTTTCAACTTTGTTAAAAAAAAAACGGGGAGATGTTGCGTTCCCTAGATACATTGTAAATGGTACATTCCGTGACCCCTGCTGTACCCTGTATCTTGGTCCCTCTCCCCTCCTGGCCATACAGGGCTGGCTGGGATCCAATTTCTCCCCGCCCCCCCTTTCCAGACCCTAGAAAAGGTCAGGACCCGCTGACCTCGCTCTCTTTTCCCGCATCTCTTTTTTTTCCCAGATCTCTTATCCCGCTCTTTCTTTTTCCCCCCCTTTTTCTCTTCCCCCGTTCTCTTTTCCCCCCCACGCTTTTACCCTGTTCTTCCCCCTCTTTTCTCTCTCTTCCCCCGCTCTTTTCCCTTCCCTTTTCACTCACTACCCACGAGAAATAAACCTGTAACTTTATTAGGGGAAAGAGCCTCTTTTGATATCTTATCTACGTCTCTGTGGCTAGGGCCCAGGGGAATATCACCCCAACACCTGAGCTAGACCGGAGGAGGGTGAAAGACTCTGTTTTGGCCGAGGAAAAAGCCGTTACACCTCCCCACCTTGGGATGGTCTGGTGCTATACTTAGCTAATAGAGCATAAAATGCAGCTTTATCTGTTACGGTGGAATTCTCAGTCATTTTGTGAAGGGATAAGTAAAAACCACAACAGGGAGGTCTATTGCTTAAGTTACCACACACAACGAAACAGCTTTCGCTGTGTGCCCCCCTTCGCGGGTGAAGAGGCCAAACTACTTGGGAGGCACTCCTTAGTTACAAAACACCAGGTTGTCTCTTCACTACACCAAGTATCAAAAACATCATAAACAACAAAAACAACAACAACAACAGTGACCCGCCTTTTGCACCAGTAGATCTTTTGTGAAATTCTGTTGACAGAGCCCTCAAGCGAGTCTGGGGATGCTCCACACCAAGGTGTCTGCAGTCTGCGGGAAATCAGAAAAACCCCCCTTGCTTTCTAGACAGGCTCACCCATCCAAGGTGGCCAGCTAGGTGAGGCTGGAGTAAGACTTCCTTCCCCTGATACAGACTACAGACAACCTTGCATCCCTTCTGTCTGTCAGAATATCCTGTCCGTGACGCCAATTTAATGTCACCATCCGCTATTAATACAGAGCAGGGGTCATGATGGTTCTTTTTATCTTAAAGGTGCAAACAGGCAAAGCGCAGGGGACAAAATCAGTTTATTCAACAGCAGAAAATCTGTTTATTCAACAACAGCAATGCATTTCATCAAATGCCAACAACTCAGTTACGGTAAGGGGGAGAGGTATAGGAAACAAAGTATAGGGAGAGGGGAAGGTAAGAAAGGGATGGGAAAATAGCTACCAACAGACGAGACGGGCGTCCTCATGGGTCATCTGATAGACAGGTCTTCGTCAGTGGAGAGATCTCAAAGGGTCTTTCTCAGAGGATCCCTCTTTTATAGTCCTTCTCCAAAGTGAGTGGCCTCTGGCCAAGAGGTGGGAAGATTTATGGACCAATGTGTGGTGCTGCAGGAGACAGGTACGGTCAAGCACTCTTCAGTTGGTGGTACAACACAAACTCTGCTTGGAATCGCTCCTTGAAAGACGAGTGAGAGCGTCTTTCCGGGTGCATTGCATTGAGTGAGAGCCTGCTAGGGACTTTGCACTCGGAGCCAAGGCAACAGGGCGTGCTTGCCCGCAGAACTGAGGACAAGCTCTTGGGCAGAGCTGAAAGTGACCGCTGGAGTTCAGCTCTGTCTGGAGGGCAGAAGGCAAAGAATGAAGCCGCAAGGCACCGGGCTGGCGAGAGCAGTGCAGCAAAGAGTACACGAGCAGCCAAATAGCTCCTTCACAATCACTTTCACTTCTCAGTGCTCTTGCTGCTTGGAAAAGTAGCACACAGCCTTTGCACGGCAGGGCAAAACCTGGGGCAGTGCCCTTCCTCACACCTTTGTTATGGTGTACTCCATGCAGCTAGAGCGAAGTGAGAAGGATGCGAGTGCGAAGAAGGCATTCTTAAAGTAGCCCTCTGTCAAGCAGTGCTGAAAGGGCGCATAACACACGGCGTCTCGCTGCACTCTCTTCTACATACTCGCAGCGCCCTTTGCCTACTTGCAAAAGTTGCTACCAAAACTGAGGGGGCCAGATTGAAGAGGCAGTGCCTAGGTTCACCTGCTATTATTGCACGTAAGCCACGTCCAGCTCCTTGCTTCAGTCTGTATTTCCCATCTCCGCGGCATTTACCGTGGTGCTCTCTGCAACTCGGCACCTAGAAGTGACCGCCAATGTTTCCACAGAGGGCTGCAAGGGAACCAAGGAGCAGCACAAGCAGCAGTGCTTCAGCTTCCTCCTTTCGACTGCTAAGGGCGCTTGGGAACGCAAGCGAGAGGCAGCCACCTTCCTCTCCTAGTAGCCTGTAACGTGCTGCACACAAGCACGGTACTTGTGCTGCTTCGTTCACCGCCCTCACCCACGCCTGGCGCCGCTTTGGGTCCCCGGCGGCCAGAAGCCTCTGAAGCGGCGCCACACAGCCAGCAGTGTGCCGGAAGCCAAGCGCTCACGAACGCTGCTTCTGCCCAAGCCCGCCTAGGGCGTGCACCTTTGTTCTCAGAGCTCCGTGCAACAGTCTGCCTCTCTTGCAGTTCGAATGGAAAACGAAAGCTTTTCGCCTACGCCCTTCCTAGAGCTCTGTTGCCAGGAAGAGAAGGTCTTGTGGCCGGAGCTCGTCCCCGCAGCGAGGAATCTGCTATTAGCACTGCATTGCAGGGGCACATCTCGCTCCTTGACTACCTGCTCAGCGCTCTCCGAATTCACTGCTAGCTCCAAGGTCCTTCTTAGCTGCAAGTAGCAGCGCTCACAGTACAGAGAGCTTCGCATGGTCCCAAGACCTGGAGGGACATATCGCACACGAAAATGCGTCACGACAGGGACGTGTTCTACATTGTCCCTTCTCCTCATCAAACTTGTGCTCCTGCTGCCTCTGCTGTGACGAATCGTTCCTTGAAAGACGAACGAGAGCTCCTTTCCAGGCACATTGCACTGAGTGAGAGCTCCCTAGGGACTTTTGGATGTAAAACTTTTTCCACCTCCAAAAATACATGGGTAACTCCTAAAAGTTTTTCTTTTATTAACAACAGTTTCGTCCAAGTATTTCTGTTCTAAACACCCTTGGTTTCAGTCTGAAATTAACTGCTTGTTTCTGTCTTTTTGCCTAGTGGCAATCTAAATCTCAGGTAACTGGATGTGTTGGAAATCCATAAATTACATCTCAGGTTAGGTGGGATAATTGGCTCGGAAGAAAATGGAATTGAGATTTTGGAAAGAAACCAAAGTGAGCTGATGTCACCATCCCAGATTCCCTTGGGTTCCAAATCCTTTCATTTGTCTTTTTGTGGGCTTTTTTGAAGGCGGTGTACAGTTGAAGCCATGGTTTAGCTGCGGTGAGGCCTGCTCTGCTGTAAAAGCATTATTTTCTCAGTGAGCATGGACAACAGTTACAGTGTCGTCTTTTAAGATTCCCTGCACTCCACTTATGGTGGCAAAAGCAGTGCCTTGACTGTAATCATAAAAGTGATTACACTTTCATTGCTTTGACATCATGTAGGATGCTTCCTCCATCTGCTGTGGTCAGCATTAAGTAACAGATTTCTCAGTTTCTAGGAAGAGTCTAGCAAACAATCACCTTGCTCCTTCTCTTGCATTTATTCATCACTGCTATGCTGCTATACAGACATATAGTCTGTTTATGATTCAACAATTGAATGGGACATCAAGTAAATAGCAAAGCAAAACTAACTACCGAAAGCACTATAAGGGCCAGAGATTAGCTTGGATCAAAGCAGGTATTCTCCTAGCATTGTTTACAAACAAGTCAGCATGTGAAACAAAAGGCACCATGCAGTTTGTGCCTTGTTTTGGGCATGCCCGGAAGAAGGAAATTCTGATTTCACATATGGGAAAGCAAATGTTGACATTTGAATGAGATCGTTCATATGCCAGGAAAGGTTGCTTTGAAAGGTTGTGGAAGTCCTGTTAGGAAACATGGCTTTACAAGTCCTTTCCACCAGGAGACAACAGCTGCAGAACATCTGGCTGTGCCAGTCTTGAGAGCACCAGCAAAGATCAAAGTGGAGAAGGTGGTGAACAATGGCAGTGGCCGGGGGGAGAGCACGTGAGCTGCTGGCTGTGGGACAAGGGGTGTCCTGACTGATTTAGGAGGCGTGTGATGGTCTGTGCCAGCAAGAGGAGTAGTGCTGTGGCCTTGGGACACTGCGAATACTGGAATTCAGTGGGGTCAATGGGCAGGCTGAGTGTCTGAGCTGCTGGAGGGACCCAATTTGCCCACATGTAAACATCCAGTCTCACTCTTGCCAGCCACAGAAAGGAGCAGGATGCGGATGCTGGCGATGCCTGTCATGTATATGTAGTGCATATGTGTGCTATCCCAGCCTGCTGGGAACACTTCTTCTTTGTGACTGCTTGGGCTGAGGGAGAGAAAGCAGTGGTAGTTTCTGACGTTTCGAGTTTGCTTGAGTTTCTCAGGCTGTTTCTGGAGCCACCCAGAGTTCTCTTCCTTGAAGCATTTCAATTCCTGGTAATTTTCAAAATTCAAACAGACACAGCCCTAAGCTAGTTGATCTGACTTCAGAGCTATTCTTACGCTGAGCTGTTGAATGATCTGATCTCCTGAGATGTCTTCCATCTCAGTTTATGACCTGGTTCTTGTGAAAAGTAGGATCTTTTAGCCTGGAGAAGAGAGGTTTCTGGACAGACAGTATGGTGGCCTTTGAATATGTAAAGAGGGTATAAGACAAATGGAGAAAGACTTTTTCGGAAGGTTTGCAGAGACAGGACAAGGGGCCATGCTTTCAAACTGAGACTAGGTTTAGATTGGCTAAAAGGAAAAACTTTTCTACAATGAAGCTGTTGAGACACTCAAACGGGTGTTCCAGAGAAGCTGTGGATGCCCCATCATTGAGAGTGCTCCTTATCAGTTTGGCTAGTCTTGAGCAAGTTGATCGACTGTAAGATCTACGTGGCTAGGAAGTTGGAGTAGATGATCTTTAATCACAGACTGTTTTATGATTTCGAAAAAGACATAATGCAATAAAGTTCATATTTCAGATTTTGGTGCAGACATTTTTATTATTTCTCACTTTATGCATCATTGCAAGGACAACTTGTTAGCTTCTGAATTGATGAGCTGAGATTGATTTCCTTCCTTAGTTTCATTTTCCCTGTTATTCCTTCACTCTTGGACTTTTTTTTTCACTAGATTTCCTCTTTCAGTCAACTGCCCTTTAAGTATCACTTTGCTCCCCACCTGGCATTTTTTTTTTTCAATGACACCTTTTCACTGGTTCGTTTTGGGCCTTTGCTGCTTGAAGTCCAGCAGCCTCCTTTTCTGAGCATTATGGAGCTTTCTTTACAGCTTCATCACTATGCAAAAAGCCATAAATTACTGTGTTCCATCTCACATACCATCAAGTATCACACTAATATTCCCTCTGCTGAATAGCTGGTTGGCTTACATAGACCAGCCAAATAACAGGAAATCCAGATGGCAGCCAAAATCTTGTAGACTACTCCCGCTTTTCATTTAAATTCTGGAGAAGTCACGTGAGGTATCACATTCTCTTGAAAGAAGTGTATATCATCTCGGACATTCTAGAATGGGCTATTAATATTGTCATGAGTTTCTGGAAAGACTTTTTAGTATGCAAATTCAAATTCAAATGATCTGAAATTATAGAACTTCAAGAAATTTTTTTTCCCAGTATCGAAGTATGATGGAGTTACATAGGGAGAATCTTAATCTTAGTTATTCTATTCCATCTCACATCATGGCTGGGGGCAGGGAGAAGGGAGTATCTTTGGGGGACAATGGGTTCTGGTGTAGTCAGTAATTTGGGCTGTGGAGCCATCAGGTATTGTCTGTTGTTGGGGGGGATTCATGTGAACTCTTCCTTTCTTGTACCCTGCCACTAGTATTGTTGCTAAAATTGTTTGTTTTCTCATCCAAGTGACAAAATCAGCACACTTAATGAGGGATGAAGAGGAGCAGCGACCTCAGAAGAGGAGGAAGAAGAAGCAGAGCCTGCTGTCCTCCAGAAGGAAAAAACACTACCGGCCAACTTTGCATCATCTGTGATCTTCCTGGGCGTGTAATCTATTGCCTTGTCCAGATCACTGATAAAGATATTAAACAGGACTGGGCCCAAGACTGAGCCTTGGGGACCAACTGGATGAACTCTATTTCCCACCACTCTGTGGGCCTGGCCATCACACAGTTTGTCACCCAGCAAACAGCCCACCCATCCAAACCATTAGCAGACAGTTTCCTCAGGAGAATGATGTGAGACTCATTGCAAAAAGGATCAGGGAGATGCCTAGGAAGAGTCTCAGGTGAATCCAGGAGACTATAGTGGAAGACTATTCAGTTTTCCAATCAATTTGCTTAAAAAACTCTACAAAACCGTAACAAACAAACAAACAAACGAACAAACAAAGCAGACCAAACAAACACAGAAAAAACCCCAACCAGTAATCCACAAAGCGACAAAAAAGGCCCCAAAAAAATCCCACAACAAAACCCACGCAAAACTGAAAAAAAACCTCAAACCCAACACATCAAAAAATTAGGGTGAATGCTTTTAGTAACTTTAATAATAACAAAACAAAACAAAACAATCCCAGAAAGTCACATTTCTAAACGTGCTGTCCCAGCCTCTTCTCTCAGCAGGGAGGACATCCTGAAGTGGAGCCAGTTGGAAGAAAGCGGGATAGGGCAGCACCCGGGCCATTGTCACAGGACGGCCCTGTGGCTGCCCCATTGCCAAAACCTGGACACATAAATCAAACACAGGTATGCACATGTGCTTAGACACAGCAAAAATATATTTGTCTGAAAAGAATACTGGTCCATTTATATCACTGGAAAGAGCATAATGCCTCGTCTCAGCTTTCTTTTCAGTCATTACAAATGTTTCGAAAATATAGGTGTGGAGAAAATGGAAATATCCAAGATCAACATGAGGACCAATAACAAACATTCCATTTTTCAAACTGCATTGGGAATCCTCTGCAGAAATTGACTCAGAGCTCTAAGATTTACAAAAAAGACCAAGAGTATTGGAGTCAATACAACACAGTGTCTGGAGGCTTCAGCTGGTTGCCTTGATTTCTCAAATATGATGGAGGAAGCACCTTAGCAACTACAGGTGCCAGTTCTCTCAGGGCCCTGACATGCCTCTGGGTGGGTCCCATGGTCTTGCATGCTCAGGTTCCTCAAGTGGTCTGAAAGCTGACCTGCTACTATGGCTTAGAATCAAGTCCACCAGTCCAATAACCTGACCGATGTGGAAATAGTGACTGGCAGTAAAAACTGAGACCAACGCTTGTTGAGTACTTCAGCCTTCTCCTTGTCCGTTGTCACTAGTCCTGTCTGGCTTATGGGGATGGGGGGGGGAATAGGGGAGGTATGATAGGTTTCTTTTCATCTTCTTTTTCCCACTGAAATACCCGTAGGTTCCTTTATTATTCTTATTTTTGGCATGCTTTTCAAATTCAGCTTCAGCTGAGCCTTAGCTATACTGATCCCATCCTCACACACTCATGTGTTACCACTGTATTTTTCCCATGATTTGTCTCACTGTGTATTGTCTGCATATTACCTTCTTGCATAACATCTATTAATTTTCAATAACCTTCTGGCTTTAACTTGTTTTCAAAAAAAACCTTTTTGAAACTTTTCACCTCTGAAATTCACCTGGGAAACCCAAAATCCCCCAAATTCACCCCGAAGTCCTCGCTGGGATGCTCAGCACTCACCTGGCAACTTTCAAAATTCCACAAAAGAACCCCAAAATTCACAGGGGACCACCAAATCCCAGGGCTTCTCCCCAAAATCCCACCTGCAAACCCCAAAATCCCTCAAATCACTCCCAAGACCCAGTCCCCCCAACACCTCACAAATTCACCCCAAAATGTCTCCAATCCCCCTCAAAACCCACCCAGATACCCCCAAATCCACCAAATTCACTCCAAGACCAATCTGGGACTCCCAAAAATCACCAAAATTCCCCGGAATATCCACCTGCATCCCCCGAAATTCATCCCAAAATTCTCCCACGACTCCCAAATGCTCACCCGGATACCCCAGAATCGACAGAATTCACCCCAAAATCTTCCTGGCATCCCCAAAACTCACCTGAGAACCCTAAAATTCACATGTATACCCTAAAATTCACCAAATTCACCACAAAATTCCCCTGAGATCCTAAGAATTCCACAAATTCCCCCTAAAATTCAACTGGGACGCCCCACATTCAACAAATTCACCCCAAACCTCGCTACCCGAGATCCCCCAAAATTCCACAAAATCTCCCCCAAAGTCAACCTGGGACCCCTCAAAACTCACCTGGATATCCCCAAATCCCCCCCCCCCCACCCCAATTCACCTGGGAACCCCCAAATCCCCAGAATTCAAATCAAAATTCAGCTGGGATCCCAAAAACCTCCAAATTCGCTCCAAAATGATTGGCTACTTTACAAACTCCGTTTTCCCACAAAAGGATCTAGAGCCCTGTGTGCTTCGTATACAAACTAAATGGAAAAAACCTTTCTATTCATTCTCAGCAAAAAGACTTCCTATTCCACCGTCTTTTGGACAAAACTGCCTTCACTTTCAAACTTATTCTCTTGCCCACTTACCTGCATAATGCTTAGTCCCTGTTCTGCATGCTCATTTTCTTCACTTTTACAAGGAATCCTCTCCTCATCTTCTTCTTCCTTTGCTTCTTCCATTTCCCGTGCCAAGATCACCTGTTTCTCTGTTAGATTTGTTTCTCCAGCTGATTTTTGACAACTGTCCCTATCTTGTGGCACCGCTCGCTCGAGAGAGGTGATTGTCCTGCTCTGCTCTGGGCTGGGACTGCGCTCTCTTCAAGCCCTGGGGGCAATTTTGGATGCCACAACGTCAGAAAGACCTCAGGCTATTGGAGAAATGTCCAAAAGAGGGACACAGAGATAGTGAAGAGGCTGGAGGGGAAGCCATACAAAGAGTGGCTGAGGGCATTTGGTTCAGCTGCAGAGAGGACACTGAGCTCACACCTCACTTGGGACCTCTCAGCTCCTCTCAAGGGCAGCACAAGGACAGCTTTGCTCTCTGCTCTCTGCGACCAGGGACAGGAGCCAAGGGAATGTCAGGAGCTGTGTCAGGGGACGATTAGGCTGGCTGTCAGGGAAAGGTTTTTTTCCTCAGAGGCTGGTCAGGCACTGAATAGGTTCTCCAGGCAATGGGCACAGCCCCAAGGCTGCCAGAGATCCAGGAGCCTTTGGCCAATGCTCTCAGGGATGCAGAGGGTGGGACTGTTGGAGTGTCTGTGCAGGGCCAGGAGTTGGACTTTGACGATCCCTAGGGGTCCCTTCCGACTCAGGAAACTCTTACCATTTCCCCCTCTTTCCTCTCCTTGCACAATGCTCTCAACTTACTGTTCCACCGTATGTTCCACTTCTGAAACCTCCGCTACTTCTTTCCAGTTCAAGCACAGTTCTACTGGTTACAATCCAAAGATATACAGATTGAAAAACAACCAAAAAGAAACACCTGTTTGGAATGTCGTGGTCGTATTTGGATCTCGAACTATGAAGTCGATTGTGCCTTGCAAGTTCTAAAAGCAAAACAACAACAAAAACCACCCACCACACCGTTTTAACATAGGGATTTGCTTTCTTCTAAGAAATCCATATCCCTTCTCAAAATGGATCTATTTCAGTAAGAGATCATCTTGAATAGATCACTTACTATCCAAAAACCTGGAACACTCAAATCCGTAATGATAAGCCTGTTACTTTGTCGTTTTCTGTTAAAAAGGCAAATGAAATTGCTCAAGTGCCCTTTGTAACAAGGACAGAGTTCAAAGTGTGGCTCTGAGAAATGTTTTGGTTTCCCTCTCCTATCTCTCTCAAAAGCACTTTCTTCAATGGCTGAAACAATACTTGATATAGTCTGAATTTTAAAGGTCATGAAAATTTTCTCAAAAGTGAAAAATTAATATAGCCGTCAGGTTTTAAACCAACGGGAATTTTTGTTTTACCTGTTTGAAGATTTCCTTCACACTAAAATGCTGGCTGATGGATACCTAGAAGAAATCAATTCCCACAAAATCCTTCCGAGTACGCCATTACGTCATCCATTACAATTTGCTTCAGTTTCCCGTTCCTGTCCAATTGAAGGTCGCTGTGTAATAGACTCAAGTACGGAGAGAAATAAAATTAAATTTGACTACAGTGCCTTTAAATGGAACTTCCTGATCAAGCTCATAAAACCTTTAGGCTAAATGCTTGCATTGATCTGTTTCTACTGAACACAATCACGTCCTGCCTTGTTAGAGATTAGTTCATTACAAAGAAAGAAATGCACAGAAGTTAAAATATTTCCAAAGCAGCATTTGACATCTTTCCTTTTGGATGCGGAACCATTCCAACACTGCTTACATAAGAGGTCAAATTACTGTCTTCCATGTTAGTTCTGCACTGTGCTCAGCGGAGCCTATCTGGTGTATTGGCCTTTGACTTGGACAGAAAGCTGAGTCTTGATTCAAGAAAAATCAATATTCACACTTGTTTTCATTTACACGGACATTGGCTTGGTCTCCTAAACAAAGAGAATGATGGGGAATTTATGTAGGTGTTCAGATAGGTAACATTCTCTTTCCGCAACCTGGCATTGTATTTTCACTTGGTCTGTTACCTCTGGTTTGTTTTAACGGCTCAAATTATCAGGAAGAATATCAAACCTCCAGCTCTAGCCACAGTCCCACTGCGAAGTCTGTGAAGGTATGTGCATCTGCCCCTCAGGTCCATACTGCTCTTCTAATGTGCCCCTGATCGAGCAGGTAGGACAGACTGTTGCATTTCCTAGATGGATTGTAAATGGTGCATTCTGTGACCCCTGCTATGCCCTGTAGCTTGGTCCCTCTCCCCTCCTGGCCATACAGGGCTGGGTGGGATCCAGTTTCTCCCCACCACCCTTTGCAGTCCCTAGAAATGATCTGTGCCCCCGGACCTCTGTCTCTTTTTCCCTCTTTTTCTCTTGCTCCCTCTTTTTCTCGCTACTCACGAGAAATAAACCGTCTAATTTCATCAGGGAACAGAGCCTCTTTTGTTATCTCATTTAGGTCCATGAGGCAAGGGCCCCGGGAGCCATCACCCTACACCTCAGCTAGACCGGAGGAAAGGCGAAGAACCCCATTTTAGGGCCGAGAAAAAGCCTCAGTTGGCGCCCTACGTGAATGGTCTCTACAGAGCACCCCATGTTCGGCTGTGACTCCTATTTTCGGGATTCAAGAAGCCTTGGAGCTGATCAACTAGCTTAAATTTCTTTTAGCTGCATTTTGTGCAGTTCGAAGACTTTTAAGCACGAACCGGGAGCCTGTCAGAAGCCCAGGCAGGTCGGTTCTGGACGTAGACCCACTACAGTTACTCAGATGCCTTTGCCTGCAAGAAAAAAATAGGTGAGTGGAAGCCTCCTTTCGCGGCGGGTGAGTTCCTAGAGCTCCGCGGGGGGTTCTCACCGGTGGCATTTGGGTGCCGTGGCGCCGCTCTCAAGGAGAGACACGGCGCGGGCGTGTGCGTGGCCTGCGCAACGGCTCAGTGTGCCCGCGACTACGTGGTGTGGCGTGCGGACTGTTGGGGGCTGGACGCAGTCACCCAGGCGCGGCAGCAGGCAGGAAGCTTTGATCGGTTTCAAAGCGGTGGCACGGAGGTTTTTTTGCGGTTTTTGTGGGTTTTTGCTGCGGGGTCGGTCCCTATAGCGGCGCAGGCTAAATTAACGAAATTAACATCGGCTCCGCATCCAGTAAAGCCTGAAAACCATAGTGTACCTGGCACGTTTTAACAACTAACTCTCTTCCTGTGTTTTTAACTGTAGTGGGGTAGATATAGTGACAAATTGCTAAACATCATGCGCTTACAGCAATCTGACTTACAAAAGAGTATAAGAAACCAACTCGGGGAGATATTAAGTTCAGGAAATGTTTTAATATCTAAGAAGTTAGCCCGTTTTGCCAGCTGGCTGTCTGTTGAAAAATCTGACCTTGAATTGCAAAATATAAATTCGATTTCATTTTGGGACGAAATAGCGGATTTATTGACTTTAAAAGTGGAAAATGGAGATAAAACAGCTTCTGTATTCCTCCCGAATTTTTTACAAATTCGGAAACTTTTAATTCAGACAGAAAACAACAGACAGCAGCAGCAAAACGGTTCAGACTCACCTTCCCTTTCCCCAAAATCCTATAACCCGGACCTGGAGGGGACCCACGGGTCTCCCTGGGGGGTGCAGGGCGCCCAGCACTGCTGTGGCTGCTCTTAGTCCCTGGATCCTCCCGGGTATCCCGGTTCTGATAATTTTTCGAAAATCGTCAGCACTCCTTCCTTGTTCCCTTCCCCTCTGGGCAACTGCCAGGTGGCTACACCAGAAGGTGTCGGGGTCCCAGATAGCTCTGGCCATGCCATACAGCCCGTAGCGGGGGGGGTCCCATATGGTGGCAGCCACGTGTCTCCTCCTTCATCCCGCAACCCCCTTCACTTTCTGGTCCCTGCCCCTAAGCCTGTCCCCTCCCATAATCCATCCCTGCCCTTGGCTCCATTGCCCCCTCCCCCCTCCAAGACCCCGCCCTGCACGGCACCCAGCGACCCCGCCCACAGGTGTTGCAACCCTGGATCCCAGCACCCCTCCCCCGCTCCGGTTTCACATTCCTTCCCTCCAAGCTGCTGCGGGGTGGGGAAGGGCAGTGGAGCCACTGCTGAGTTCAGTGCCGGTGGTGGTGGGGAGGGATCAGCTCACAGCCCCTGCGGGACGGATGGTGTCCCCGTGGTGGGGGGGGCTGGGCAGCCTCCCGGTCCGGGTGGGGGTGGGATGCCCAGCCCTGAAAGTCAACACCAGGAAAAAGAGTATATACCATCAGTTCCTCCTGTAGTTTATCTTGGTAAGAGGAATGGTATAAGAAGTTATCAACCTTTGTCCTATCACGATAAAAAAGGAAATTTGCAAAGTACAGAGAGAATTTGGTAGAAATAGTGAAATCTTTAAAGGCATGAGGAGAGCCACCTTTACCTCAAAAGTAGTGGTTCCATATGATATCAAAGAGCTTTTCCGATGTCTGTTAACTCCTTCAGAATATGATCTATGGGAAAGCCTGTGGAAAAGATCTTTGAAAGTGCTTTTACTAGAGCTTTTAAAAAGCTAAGATGATGCAAAAGATGCTGATAATAAGTGAGAAATAATAAATATGTCTGCGCCAAAATCTGAAATATGAACTTTATTGCATTCGGTCTTTCACGGAATCATACAAAAGTCTGTGATTAAAGATCATCTAGTCCAACTTCCTTGCCAGGTAGATATTACATTCGATCAAATTGCTCAAGACTAGACAAACTGATAAGGAGCACTCTCGATGATGGGGCATCCACAACTTCTCTGGAACACCCGTTTGAGTGTCTCACCAGCTTCATTGTAGAAAAGTTTTTCCTTTTAGCCAATCTAAACCTAGTCTCAGTTTGAAAGCATGGCCCCTTGTCCTGTCTCTGCAAACCTTCCTAAAAAGTCTTTCTCCATTTGTCTTATACCCTCTTTTCATATTCAAAGGCCACCATACTGTCTGTCCAGAAACCTCTCTTCTCCAGGCTAAAAGATCCTACTTTTCACAAGAACCAGGTCATAAACTGAGATGGAAGACATCTCAGGAGATCAGATCATTCAACAGCTCAGCGTAAGAATAGCTCTGAAGTCAGATCAATTAGCTTAGGGCTGTGTCTGTTTGAATTTTGAAAATTACCAGGAATTGAAATGCTTCAAGGAAGAGAACTCTGGGTGGCTCCAGAAACAGCCTGAGAAACTCGAGCAAACTCGAAACGTCAGAAACTACCACTGCTTTCTCTCCCTCAGCCCAAGTAGTCACAAAGAAGAAGTGTTCCCAGCAGGCTGGGATAGCACACATATACACTACATATACATGACAGGCATCGCCAGCAGCCACATCCTGCTCCTTTCTGTGGCTGGCAAGAGTGAGACTGGATGTTTACATGTGGGCAAACTGGGTCCCTCCAGCAGCTCAGACACTCAGCCTGCCCAGTGACCCCACTGAATTCCAGTATTTGCAGTGTCCCAAGGCCACAGCACTACTCCGCTTGCTGGCACAGACCATCACAGGCCTCCTAAATCAGTCAGGACTCACCTGGTTCCACAGCCAGCACCCCACCTGCTCTCCCCCCGGCCACTGCCATTGTTCACCACCTTCTCCACTTTGATCTTTGCTGGTGCTCTCAACACTGGCACACCCAGATGTTCTGCAGCTGTTGTCTCCTGGTGGAAAGGACTTGTAAAGCCATGTTTCCTAACAGGACTTCCACAACCTTTCAAAGCAACCTTTTCTGGGGTATGAACAATCTCATTCAAATGTCAACATTTCTTTTCCCATATGTGAAATCAGAATTTCCTTCTTCCGGGCATGCCCAAAACAAGGCACAAACTGCATGGTGCCTTTTGTTTCACATGCTGACTTGTTTGTAAACAATGCTAGGAGAATACCTGCTTTGATCCAAGCTAATCTCTGGCCCTTATAGTGCTTTCGGTAGTTAGTTTTGCTTTGCTATTTACTTGATGTCCCATTCAATTGTTGAATCATAAACAGACTATCTGTCTGTATAGCAGCATAGCAGTGATGAATAAATGCAAGAGAATGAGCAAGGTGATTGTTTGCTAGACTCTTCCTAGAAACTGAGAAATCTGTTACTTAATGCTGACCACAGCAGATGGAGGAAGCATCCTACATGATGTCAAAGCAATGAAACTGTAATCACTTTTATGATTACAGTCAAGGCACTGCTTTTGCCACCGTAAGTGGAGTGCAGGGAATCTTAAAAGACGCCACTGTAACTGTTGTCCATGCTCACTGAGAAAATAATGCTTTTACAGCAGAGCAGGCCTCACCGCAGCTAAACCATGGCTTCAACTGTACACCGCCTTCAAAAAAGCCCACAAAAACACAAATGAAAGGATTTGGAACCCAAGGGAATCTCAGATGGTGGCATCAGCGCACTTTGGAATCTTTCCAAATCCTCAATTCCTTTTTCTCCCCAGCCAATTGTCCCACCTAACCTGAGATGTAATTTATGGATTTGCAACACATCTAGTTACCTTAGAATTAGATTGCCACTAGGCAAAAAGACAGAAACAAGCAGTTAATTTCAGACTGAAACCAAGGGTGTTTAGAACAGCAATACTTGGACATAACTAATCTTAATAAAACCAAAACTTTTAGGACTTTCCCATGTATTTTTGGAGGTGGAAAAAGTTTTGCATCCAAAAGTCCCTAGGGAGCTCTCACTCAGTGCAATGTGCCTGGAGAGGCGCTCTCGCTCGTCTTTCAAGGAACAATTTGTCACAGCAGAGGCGTCAGGTGCACAAGATTCCCGACGAGAATGGGGAGTGTAGAACTCTCTGTCAGTCTCAGTCACTACTCAGTGTAGAACGTCTCTGTCCTGGCACATTTTCGTGTGCGATATGTCTCTCCAGCTCTTCGGTCCTTGCGAAGCTCTATGTACTGTGTGCGCTGCTACTTGCAGCTGAGAAGGACCGTGGTGCTAGCAGCGAATTCGGAGAGCGCTGAGCACGTAGTCAAGGAGCGAGAAGTGCCCCTGCAATGCGGTGCTAATAGCAGCTTCCTCGCGGAGGGGGCGAGCTCCGAACAAAAGACCTTCTCCTCCTGGCAACAGATCTCTTTGAAGGGCGTAGGCGAAAAGCTTTCGTTTTCCATTTGAACTGCGAGAGAGGCAGACTGTTGCACGGAGCTCTGAGAACAAAGGTGCACGCCCTAGGCGGGCTTGGGCAGAAGCAGCGTTCGCGAGCGCTTGGCTGCCGGCACACTGCTGGCTGTGTGGCGCCGCTTCAGAGGCTTCTGGCCGCCGGGGAGTGAAAGCGGCGCCAGGCGTGGGTGAGGGCGGTGAACGAAGCAGCACAAGTACCGTGCTTGTGTGCAGCACGTTACAGGCTACTAGGAGAGGAAGGTGGCTGCCTCTCGCTTGCGTTCCCAAGCGCCCTTAGCAGTCGAAAGGAGGAAGCTGAAGCACTGCTGCTTGTGCTGCTCCTTGGTTCCACTTGCAGCAGGCTGTGGACACATTGGCGGTCACTTCTAGGCGCCAAGTCGCAGAGAGCACCGCGGTAAATGTCGCCGAGAAGGGAAATACAGAGTGCAAGGAGGAGCTGCGCATGGCTTACGTGCAATAAGTTGAAGGTGAACCTAGGCACTGCCTCTTCAATTTGGCCCCCTCAGTTCTGGCAGCCACTTTTGCAAGTCGGCAAAGGGAGCTGCGAGTATGTAGAATGGAGGGCAGCGAGATGCCGTGTGTTATGCGCCCTTTCAGGGCTGCTGACAGGGGGCTACTTTATGAACGCCTTCTTCTCCCTCGCGTCCTTCTCACTTCGCTCTAGCTGCATGGAGTACACCACAGCGCAGGTGTGAGGAACGGCACTGCGCCAGCTTTTCCTTTGGCTTGCAACGGCTGTGTACTACTTTTCCAAGCAGCAGGAGCACTGAGAAGTGAAAGCGATTATGAAGGAGCTCTTTGGCTGCTCATGTTCTCTTCGCTGCACTGTCCTCGCAAGCCCGGTGCCCTGTGGCTTCCTTCTTTGCCTTCATTACCATTTAAAGCAGATTTGAACCCCTGGAAGACTGGTGGGGTGAACTTCAAAAACTGTGTGATGGGTTGGGAGAAGATTTCACCTGCTGCCACTTCCTCACAGTAAGTACCATTATTGAAGTAGCCCCAGAAACACACACTTAGAGTGCGATAGCTCGGAATCCATGTGGCCATCTTCCAGAGAAAATTAAAAATCCATGAATTCCTCAACTGATCAACCCACAAAATGAACCGGATAATAGCCACAGGAACCTTGGTTATGAGACTCATGTTTAAAAAAGGGCTTGCAAATGGGAGAGATATAGCAGCGACCACATGGAGGCCAATCCAGGGTAAGCTGGACAGCATGGTGTCACCTACCACAAGCTTGGGTAATTCAAGAACTGTTATGCCCTTTTCTACCCCTCTCTCAATGCCCTCAGGCAATGCCTCACGTTCCGGGCGCCAAAATCTGTCTTGGTTTGAAAGACAGGTATGGTCTAAGGAAAGGCAAGAGCCCCTTTCCTGCGATGCAGAGTGCAACCCCCCTCCCTTTTAATTATTTCAGGTCCAAATCAGGGGCCTTCAGGCAGGAGATGTGGGGATAAGAACAACAGTTCTTTACTGATATCTAACAAGGCAGAAAACAACAACAGCTATAAAAATTGACAACAGAACCGAACAGTATGACTCAGCTCCAGTCCCTTTTGGCTGCAGGCCATCTCCCTGTGCTCAGTTACCGGTGCTGTGGGAGCAGGGCAGGTCCTGCGCAGTTGAAGAGGGCTGGAGTGGCAGCGACAGCGGCCCAGGGGTGAAAGGGATGGGGAAAGTGACTCCCCCCTCACGGTGTCAGTCGTGGTGCTCGGCAGAGTGTCCGGAGGTAGTAGGGTGAGGTGGGAGAGCAGCAGAGCGATGTCCAAAGGCAGGGAGCATGGATCTCAGCGCTGGGGTGGCAGGGGAGATGCCAGATTGGAGCACGGGGCGTCCCCTCCCTCCACGAGCCAAACAAGAGAGAGTTTTCCAGCCCGCTCCCTACCCCCGTCCCACCTTTCCTTTTTCCGGTTTCCCCCCCGCGCTCCCTCCACCCACCTCCCTTCGAGAGAACATTACCTTAAGGTGCGGCCACTTAGCATAACAAGGGGAGAAATTCCACAGAAAGAAAAGGGAAGCATTCAACCCCCAACAATGGAGTACACCACAGCGAAGGTGTGAGGAAGGGCGCTGGCGTGCAACGGCTGTGTGCTACTTTTCCAAGCAGCAAGAGCACTGAGAAGTGAAAGCGATTGTGAAGGGGCTCTTTGACTGCTCATGTGCTCTTTGCTGCACGGCACTGGGAATCGGCTTCGTCCTTTGCCTTCTGCCGTCCGGACAGAGCTGAACTCCAGCGCTCAGTTTCAGCTCTGCCCAACAGCTTGTCCTCAGTTCTGCGGGCAAGCACGCCCTGTTGCCTTGGCTCCGAGTGCAAAGTCCCTAGCGAGCTCTCACTCAGTGCAATGCACCCAGAAAGATGCTCTCGCTCGTCTTTGAAGGAGCGATTCCTAACAGCAGAAGCAGCAGAAGCACAAACTGGATGACGAGAAGGGACAATGTAGAACACGTTGTTGTTTTTTATGATGTTTTTGATACTTGGTGTAGTGAAGAGACAACCTGGTGTTTTGTAACTAAGGAGTGCCTCCCAAGTAGTTTGGTCTCTTCACCCGCGCAGGGGGGCACACAGCGAAAGCTGTTTCGTTGTGTGTGGTAACTTAAGCAATAGACCTCCCTGTTGTGGTTTTTACTTATCCCTTCACAAAATGACTGAGAATTCCACCGTAACAGATAAAGCTGCATTTTATGCTCTATTAGCTAAGTGTAGCGCCAGACCGTCCCAAGGTGGGGAGGAATGGGCGAACAGTAATTGGTTTAATCTGGAGAATGTGACTGATAGAATATATTCTTTGCAACATGAATCAGAGTTCAAACTGGGCAAAAATAAAACCATGCTCTGCTCAGTTTTGGGAGCTTGTCTTACGGCAGCCATAGAAACTCGCTCTAAGCGAGTTAGTGAAGAAAGTACAATTATAGATTCTTTGCAAAATCTTGTTCAAATTCTGCAAAAACAATTAGATCAAGAAAGGAATGAGAACTGTTTGTTGCGAGATGAAAATCATTTGCTACAGGCTGCCCTAAGAGAAGAAAGTACCAAAAAAGTAAAGCAGAATGAAACACACGCAGAAACAGAAGAGAAGGAGATTGTTCACATTAATCAAATTTATCTCCAAAAGGAGTTAACTATAATGAAAAATCTTGGGGAACACTGCTGTCCGAAGTTGAGACCTATGATTAAAACACAATATACTTATCTTGGTCCTGATGATTTTGAACCAAACATTTCTACAAAAGAAATCCCATATTCTGCCACTGAATTAGCAAAACTGACAAAGGAATATGGGCGACTCCCTCATGAAACAGAGACTGAATATCTATTTCGAGTGTCTCTTACTGGGGGAGATGAGATTAAATTACCAGAAAGTGAAGCTAGTGGGTATCGGGGACAAGGGGTCTTCTTAACAACCGGAGATAAGAGCTACCCATGGTCCTTGACCCAACGTGCAGCTTTTTGGGCCGGGGGGCTTAACCCCCTGGAAAGGGGAGACCCTATAGCTTTAGTTGGTACTCCCGACCAACTTTTGGAAAACATTCACAAAGCTGCTTGCCTGCAAATGATACATGAGAGAAAACTGACTACCACCTATGAATCACCTATGCAATTGCCTGTAATGCCTGAAATCATGACCCCTTTAATTCGTGGTCTCCCAGAAACACTCAAATCTACCGCAATTCTCCTTCAAAAAACTATCGCATCCATGACACCTGTAGAAAGATTAGATCGATTTCTTGGAAACTCACGTGAGCGATCTGGTTCCGTGGACTCTTTCCCTCCCTATGAATCCCCCTCTAGACGGACTCCAGAATCTCCTGACAATAACCGTAAAGTTTGGACATGGAGTGAAGTTGCAGAGGAATTGTTGAATTACAGCAGGAAATATGGACCCGTAAAAGTCCCAGAGGATAAAGTGGAGAAAACTAAAGGTGTTAGACACATTGTTTCTCCTAGTGATAAGCCAGAAAAGGGGAAATTGAATACTCCCCGTCAGTACTGGTGGTCGTTGGGGTTAAAGAAACAAATTCCTAAAGATGTTATGGATGGCTTACCACTTGACAAGTTGATAAAAATTGTTGTGAATTGGCATTGCCCTAAGATCCTTACATCAAACTCTCCTAGTGTCCAGCCTAGTGCACCTCCTCCTCCACCGGTTGTGGTCAGTGAGTCAAACTTAACCCCTCCACAGATTCTGGGCAGTGAGCCAAATCAATCTCCTCCACAGGTTCTGAGAGCTGAGTCAGAGTTTCCTCCTTCTCAGTTTTTGGGAAAGGAACTGAAACGGCTTCAGAAGCAGGGAAACTAGAAACCCCGTCTCTCGTGGGTGGGCAGAGGCATGGCAAGGGAGAACTGGTTATTCATTAGAACGCTCACCAGAAATCCTAATACTGGGGACCTCCTGATAACAGCAATGGTTGGCCCTAAAAGGTCACCTGTTACCTTTGTGGTTGACACTGGAGCCCAAATTTCTGCACTAACAAGAAAAGCTGCGCAGAAATGTGGAGTTGTTCCAACAAGGAGACAATGCTTTGTTCTCAATGCCTTGGGGACCACAGAAGCTATGGATATAGCTCTGATAAAAATCTTACGACCTGGAGAAGAGAATTTGTTACTTATCAAAATTGTAATTGGAGATATTCCAAATGATTTATTGGGAATGGATGTCCTTGCTGGAAGACAGTGGGAAGACGAGGAGGGTTGTCTCTGGTCCTTTGGCACACCACGTTTTAATATTAATCTGCTTCAATCCGCACCTTCCTTACCTTTCAGTAAAATTACTAATGTGAAACAATACCCACTTCCCACTGGTGCCAAAGAAGGAATCAAGCCAGTTATTCAGGACCTGAGAGATCAGGGAGTGATAATTGACACTCATTCTCCCTTTAGCTCTCCAGTGTGGCCAGTCCGTAAACCTAACGGAAAGTGGAGGCTGACAGTAGATTTTCGCAGACTAAATGCAAACACAGATCCTCTCACAGCAGCTGTCCCAAATTTAGCTGAACTTATTACTTCAATTCAGGAGAAGGCTCATACAATCATGGCAACTATAGATGTCAAAGACATGTTCTTTATGATACCTATACAGCCAGAAGACATGGACTGTTTTGCCTTCACATGGGAAGGACAGCAATACACCTTCACTAGGCTTCCTCAAGGGTACAAACACTCCCCTACTCTAGCCCACCATGCTTTAGCACAGGAAGTAGAAAAGATACCCAAACCTGACAATGTAGCTGTCTATCAATACATTGATGATATTCTGGTGGGGGGAGATGAAATAGAAGTAGTGGGGGATAGCCAACAGAAAATAATCTCTCATCTGGAAAGCCTTGACTTACAAATTCCCCCAGAGAAAATTCAGAAACCTTCTCAGGAGGTGAAGTTTTTGGGGATTTGGTGGAAAGGAGGTATGACATGCATTCCACCTGATACCCTAACCTCCCTAGATCAAATTAAAATGCCTGGATCCAGGAAAGAGCTTCAACAAGCTCTGGGATTATTAGTGTTTTGGAGAAAACACATCCCTGATTTTTCAATTATTGCTAGACCTCTTTATGACTTGCTGAGGAAAAGGGTAAAATGGGATTGGACTCCTTCTCAGGAGGAAGCATTAGAACTGCTGATTTTTGAAGGAACTGCACATCAAGCTCTAGGCCCTATTCATCCCACAGATCCTTTCCAGGTAGAATGGGGATTTGCCACCTCGGGGTTGTCAGTGCACATATGGCAACGAGGCCCAGAAGGCCCTACAAGGCCTGTTGGTTTTTATTCTCGTGGTTTTAAAGATGCTGAAAAAAGATACACTACCTGGGAAAAGGGGCTTTTTGTTGTCAGCATAGCTCTCATAGAAGTGGAGAAAATTACACGTCAGCAACCAATTGTATTAAGAGGCCCTTTTAAAGTTATTAAAACAGTCACCAGCGGGACCCCTCCCCCTGACGGGGTGGCCCAGAAACCCTCAGTTAGGAAGTGGTATGCCCAGATAGAACATTACTGTAACATCTTCTCTGTAACAGAAGGAGCTGTAAAAAATCTGGCTATACAAGAAACTGAGAACTTGGCTAGCAGCCACGATAAACCTGCCTCAGTAATTAAAGTGGCCCCTCCTTTCTCCCCTGAACAATCAGTGAATTCTTGGTTTACTGATGCTTCTGCTAAACGAGAAGGAAAGGTGTGGAAATACAGGGCAGTAGCTCTCCATACTTCATCTGGTGAACGAATTATTACTGAGGGAGAAGGCAGTGCTTGGGTTGGTGAGCTGATTGCTGTATGGAGTGTTTTCAAGCATGAGGTACATAATACCTCTCTTGTTTGTATTTACACTGACTCCTATGCTGTGTTTAAAGGATGTACAGAGTGGCTTCCTTTCTGGCAGCAAAATGATTGGGAAGTTAACAGGATCCCAGTATGGCATAAGGAAAAAAGGCAAGAAATTCTAGATATAGCCAATCAAGGAAACTTTGCTGTGGGGTGGGTGGCTTCTCATCAGACAGATGGAAATTTAGCTGGTGAGTGGAATAATGCTGCTGATGAGTTAGCAAGACTAAGTCCCCTGAAAAAGGAACAAATTACAGAGGATTGGGAGCACCTGCTAGAATGGCTGCATATAAAAAGACAACATACAGGTGCGAAAGATTTGTACAAAGAAGCCCTTGCTTGTGGCTGGCCTGTCACCAGGGAAATGTGTAAAACATGCATATCAGCTTGTGAACAATGCCGCAGACGACTAGAAAGGCATCCTTTGGAAGATGACCCTTTGCACTTAAGGAAAGGTAAAGGCTTATGGGACGTGTGGCAGGTAGATTATATCGGTCCCTTTAAGAAGTCTGGTGGTAAACATTTCGTGCTGGTAGGAGTGGAAATAATATCAGGGTTAGCTCAAGCTGAAGCCTTTAACAGATCTACGGGAGAAAACACTGTTAAGGCATTACAAGAATGGTTTGGAACTTTTCCAAAGCCACAGGAGATTCAATCTGATAATGGGTCTCACTTTACTGCTAAAGTAGTACAGGAATGGGCAAGGGAGGAAGGAATAAAGTGGACTTTTCACACCCCCTATTACCCTCAAGCCAACGGGATTGTAGAAAGGACAAATGGTCTTCTGAAGCGACTCCTAAAACCACATGAGGGAAGTTGGGATCTTCGATTATGGCAAGCTGTAAAACGTATAAATGATAGATGGGGGGTAAACGGGTGTCCCAAAATAACTGCTTTTTGTCCAAAAGCCCCAAGCATCATTCCTGCACTACAGGGACCTAATGATCCTAAAAATCCAGCCCATTACCCTGGGCAACCTGTTTTAGTAAACCTCCCTACTGTAGGAGAAGTACCACTGGTACTAAAAACTCCTCTGAATAAATATGCATGGGTAGCCACCAATGCTCTGGGAAAGGAGCATCGGATAAGGACCCGTTGGATTGTTCCATCATTTTGACCTCCTGCCTCTTGGTGGCAGACTCTGTTGTGTTTACTTTTCACAGAAGAACGCCCAGGGACATGGGAACCGGACAAACCATGATCACCTTTTTGATACTTCTCTGTATCCTACCACAACACCATGGCCAAAACTCGGCCGAGTGGCCGTGGTCTGAAGCTTCCATCAGATATACCAGTGCTTTAGGACCCTACCCCAGAGATCGTCACCCAAGCCTTGCGACCGTAGTACTGCACGATTCTGAGGTATACCCTTCAAGTGACTGGGGTTGGGACAAAAAGGACTGGGCTAGGGTACTAATAGGAACAATTGGTGAAGAAATCAAGGTAGGATGCAGAAAAGGGGAGAAATCCCTTCATGAGAAAGCCACTACCATTGCAAGCGCCGGGAATTACTTAAAATCAGATATAACTAGTAGCTTGCACCCTAACATCACGGCGACTCTCTGCCCCACGACAGTATGGACATGTAAAAAGTAAGTCCCCCTAATACTGTGCTGTGGCCAAAGGAAGGTTGGTAACTATACCTTGGACCCTGACGCCAACAACGTCGAAGTTACAAAGCTTTGTGCGGATGAACTTACTGACTGTTGGCATAACTTTACTTTAACCAGACCAACCTATGTAACATGCTCCTGGCAGAATAACACAACAGATGAGTCCAGCTTGAAAGGTCTGACCTATAGGTTCAAAATAAATGCCATAGAAAAACCCACACTGACCGCAGTAGTTGCATACCATGGTGTAAGCACCCCCTTAGTGTTGGATGACAAAAACAAGGTTTTCCCTCCTTTCGTGGTGACGCAAGGTGATGACATCGCAATAACTTGTAAATTAGTGGCTGGATCCCTCACCAAACCTGCATACAGTTATGGCATAGGACCCCATGGCCGGACTTTATATTGTAGAACCCAAAATCAAGACTGTTGGCTAAATTTAACTGCTATACAATTTTCCTATAAAATCATGCGTGGAAAAAATGATACAAAATACTGGGGGGAACTTGATGTTAATGTTGTAACACCTACTATCCAACCACCGCTTGTGTTGAGCTCTATTATTTTTCAATTTGGACCATATGTAATTAAAAACACTGGCCAACAAGAAATATTGTTTAATCCGGCATGGTCTCTCAAACAAATCAAATTGCTGATGCAAAATAATGTCTCAGAAGTTCAGCCAGCTTGTTCTCCCTTTCTACAGACTTCTTTTGAGGGATGGACAACCTGGCTGCGGAAACGGAATCCTTCTAAAAAAACAAATGGCAAGAGACATACCGGTGTTGTGGGAACAGGATTGGGAATTTTGAATAGCATCAATTCAGAAGTACTAATGAATAAATTGGCTACCACAGCTGGAGATGTAGCCAAATTACAACGGCCCCTGCAAACAACCTTAACAGCTTTGGGGACTCAACAGTGGTTGTTACCAAACATATTACCAAGTTGGGAAAAGGTAAATATAAATGACCACAAATTGATAATCGATGCACTTGGTACTACACAAAATAACCTCTCTTTAGTTCTCCGTTGTATCCAGGCCCAGTTGTGGATGCAGTCGGTTGCTGCTTTAATTATAAGGGAAGGTGAGGAAGGCACTTTTCCCACTGAAATTCGAAAGTTAGTCCGGGACAGTGCCACTTATTTTGAAAAGGAATTCCAGTCCTGGTGGAACTTAGTAAATTTTACCTATGATCCCAGCACAAACACAGCCACAGCCTTTGTACTGACTATACGTAATGCTTCAGTGCATTCAATATTCCCCATCATTGCATTAGGGTTGAACCATGACGGAGCTATTCTCTATCCTTTCGAGCATAGGGAATGGGCCCCTCAAATTGGTGGGAGGTGGCAAACTGTCAATTTGGAAACTTGCATTGTCCGGGAACAACAAGGGTTTATCCGTGAAAGTAATGCAATTAGAGCTCAAGATATCTGCTTGGACACAGAACAGAACGTTTGCAATTTTGAAATTCATCCAAACGAGATTCCTGAAACAGTACTGGTATATGTAAGCAATGGATGTGCATGCTTTAGAACTCCTTGTGATAGTTTTTTCATAGAAAATTTGGTAGTGAATACTAAGAATCATTCAAACTTTTGTGTCTGTAACTTTACTAGGATTTCAGGATGTGATTTTTCCTATGTAGCCCCAGTTACTTCTCACCATCTTTTGCAGTCAAATTACACACTGATCCACCATCTATTGCCCACTCCAATTGGAATGAACCTCTCTCTGGTGAAGCAATTGTTGCTCCACCAAGATCTGATCGAAATTTTGGAGAAGATCAAGAAAAACAAACAGAAAACTCTAATAGCTGTTCATCACAATGTGGAAAAAATACATCGTGTTTTGGAAAGGGTAAAGACAGATGCTGAACACAGGTGGTGGGATACTCTATTTGGGTGGTCACCTACTGCTACAGGTGTCCTGAACAAATTGTGACATCCCACCATTGTTCTCTTGATTTTGGTTTTAATTGGTTTTGTTTTATCAGCAATCCTATACATTATGAGTTGGAGAATAATGAAACGGTAAGCACAATTGGCATCTGTGACAAATGTATCCAGATCGGTTACTGTTGGCATCCCTAGGGTTATTGACACAAGGTTTTAAATAGGATAAAATATGATTTTTAACTAGAATTGATTATCTTCAAATTGCAATTAAAATTGTTTAATCAAAATTTTGCTTTAAAAATTTGATTTATTTCTAATCAAAAATTGAAAAATTAAAGAATTGAACAAATTGTTTAAGATTGTTAGTAATCAAAAATTGAATATAATTGATCTTTTTTGTTTTCCTTTTTTCTCCTTTTCCTTATCTAGTCCATTATCTTTTTCCTACTTTCCTGTCTGTGTTTTCCAGGATATGCTACCAACTTGGACGAGTCCTGAAGACACCGCAACTGACGACTCCACCACGACTGTACAAAGGGGTGCTCTTGACGACGATCGTGAGTCACGGGGTTGTGTAAGGGTCGGTCCGAAGTTCCCCTCGATTTTGCCACCCGACCGTCGCAAGGAGACCTCGAGGACCCCCACCCAGGCTGACTCTGAACAATGGTTTCCTGGCCCGGCCAAGGTGGATGCCCGTGACTGTGTGCAGTTGTATTGTGTTCACTGGACTGTGCTGTCATGGCACCAAACAGAGTTTCTGTTCTACCACCAACTGAGGAGTGCTTGACGGCACCTGTCTCCTGCAGCACCACACAATGGTCCATAAATCTTCCCACCTCTTGGCCAGAGGCCACTCACTTTGGAGAAGGACTATAAAAGAGCGACTCTCTGAGAAAGACCCTTTGAGATCTCCCCACGGATGAAGACTCGTCTATCGGATGACCCGTGAGGACACCCGTCTCGTCTGTTGGTAGCTATTTTCCCATCCCTTTCTTTCCTTCCCCTCTCCCTATACTTTGTTTCCTATACCTCTCCCCCTTACCGTAACTGAGTTGTTGGCATCTGATGAAATGCATTGCTGTTGTTGAATAAACTGATTTTCTGCTGTTGAATAAACTGATTTTGTCCCCTTCACTTTACCTGCTTGCACCTTTAAGATGAAAAGAACCATCATGACCCCTGCTCTATATTAATAGTGGATCGTGAAAGCGGCGCCAGGCGTGGGGGAGGGCGGTGAACGAAGCCGCACAAGTACCGTGCTTGTGTGCAGCACGTTACAGGCTACTAGGAGAGGAAGGTGGCTGCCTCTCGCTTGCCTTCCCAAGTGCCCTTAGCAGATGGAAGGAGCAAGCTGAAGCACTGCTGCTTGTGCTGCTCCTTGGTTCCACTTGCAGCAGGCTGTGGACACATTGGCGGTCACTTCTAGGCGCCAAGTCGCAGAGAGCACCACGGTAAATGTCGCCGAGAAGGGAAATACAGAGTGCAGTGAGGAGGTGGATGTGGCTTACGTGCAATAAGTAGAAGGTGAACCCAGGCACTGCCTCTTCAATCTGGCCCCCTCTGCTCTGGAAGCAACTTTTGCAAGGTTGCAAAAGGAGCTGCGAGTATGTAGAATGGAGGGAAGCGAGACGCCGTGCGTTATGCGCCCTTTCAGGGCTGCTTGACAGAGGGCTACTTTAAGAACGCCTTCTTCTTCCTCGCATCCTTCTCGCTTCGCTCTAGCTGCATGGAGTACACCACAGCGAAGGTGTGAGGAAGGGCACTTCCCCAGATTTTGCCATGGCATGCAAAGGCTGTGTGCTACTTTTCCAAGCAGCAAGAGCACTGGGAAATGAAAGCGGCTCTGAAGGAGCTCTTTGAGTGCTCGTGTCCTCTTCGCTGCACGGCGCTCACAAGCCCGGTGCCCTGTGGCTTCGTTCTTCGCCTTCTGCCATCCAGACAGGTCTGAACTCCAGCGGTCAGTTTCAGTTCTGCCCAAGAGCTTGTCCTCAGTTCTGCTGGAAAGCACGCCCTGTTGCCTTGGCTCCGAGTTCAAAGTCCCTAGCGAGCTGTCACTCAGTGCAATGCACCCAGAAAGATGCTCTTGCTCGTCTTTCAAGGAGCGATTTCTAAGAGCAGAAGCAGCAGAAGCACAAACTGGATGACGATTAGGGATGATGTAGTACACGTCACTCTCCTAGCACATTTTCCTGTGCGATATGTCCCTCCAGGTCCTCAGTTCATGCGAAGCTCTATGTACTGTGAACGCTGCTACTTGCAGCTGACAAGGACCGTGGAGCTAGCAGCGAATTTGGAGAGCACTGAGCACGTATTAAAGGAGCGAGAAGCGCCCCTGCAATGCGGTGCTAATAAGAGCTTCCTCGCAGCGGGGGCGAGCTCCGAACAAAAGACCTTCTTGTCCTGGCAAGAGATCTCTGTGAAGGGCGTAGGGAAATAGCTTTCGTTTTCCATTCGAATTGTGAGAAAGGCAGAATGTTGCACGGAGCTTTGAGAACAAAGGTGCACGCTCTAGGCGTTGGTATGACAGCGGAAGGAGTGGCGTCCGAGCGGCATCGCCTGAGGGCCCCATGGGGTGCGGGGAGAGAGCCGGGAGTGCCCCCGAGCGACACCGGAAGTGATATCCATAGGGCCCGGAAAGCCAGCGGTGGCGTCGAGTTTCATGGGTAGGAGGCTGCTAAGCTGCTTTGAAAGCTGGAGCTCTTCTGCTCTAGGACAGACTGGGAGAGCTGAGGGTGTCCAATGTGGAGAACAGAAGGCTCCAGGGAGACATTCGAGCCCCTTGCAGTGCCTGCTGGGGCTCCAAGATAGCTGGGGAGGGACTTTGCAAAAGGGCCTGGATTCTCAGGACAAGGGGGAATAGCTTCAAACTGCCAGAGGGCTGGGGTAGATGGGATATTGCAAAGGAATTCTTCCTTGTGTGGGTGCTGAGGCCTGGCACATGTTGCTCAAAGAGGCTGTGTGGGAGCCCCATGGCAGGAAGTGTCCAGGGCCAGGCTGGAGCGGACATGGAGCAACCTGGACTAGTGGAAAAGTGTCCCTGCCCATGTCAGGATGTGGGAAGAAGATAATCTATCATCTCTAAGGTCGCTTCCAGTCCAAACCATTCTGGGAATCTAGGATTCACGGAAGGCCCTTTTCCAAGTGAAATGTTGTATCTCTTGGCTCCCAGCTTGTAGTTGCCAGTTCTTCTGGAAGCCGGCCTGGCCAAGCAGCTGTGATGAGCCATGGGTTCTCAATAGGACGAGTGTGATATATTTGCAGAGAGGAAGGCTGCAGACAGATCTTCAAGGCCCAGGTAAAACAAGCAAAGGATTGAATAAAAGCCAAAGGTTGGTTGTGTTAGTCAGTTTGCTGGCTGTTTAAATGGCCCCAGGTCATTTTCAACATTTCTAATTTGGATCTGTTTGAGTAAAAAATGAATGTGTTACATCCAGCGTAGGCTCTCCAATGCATCTCCATGTGATCCCATCTCTTTGTTGTATATCAGGTTCTATTAACTGAAGACAGAATCATGACACAGTAGTAAAACATTTAGAGGTGTAGTTAGCCAGCTTCAGGAGTTTTCAACTCTGCTGTTGACTTTTCTGGTAACTGTAAGCAAGGCAACACAATCCAGTTACTCCACTTTTCCTCTCTGAGGAAAAGATGACCTTTTTTTTTTTTCTCATTTTCAAAATATCCTCGAATGAAGAGTGTTATGCATGTGGCATGTAGGATTCATTATTTTACCTTTCTGTTCTGCTGTCTTTCGCGTACTAGTTTTTTTAAATTTTTTTTTGTCGCTGTACTCCATTCAGTTGGTTGGAAAGAATTCTAATTGTTGAGATGATGGTTCTTTGAAGGCTCACTTAGCCCACCTTTTGGGTAAAGGAAAGAAGAAGACAGGGTCCTCTAAGAAGAGTAAAAAGCATACTTTAAAGAGACATTCAGAGGTGTCTGCTGATGCCATGCAATTACCATGTAATCAGCAGAAATGTGTTGGAAAAACACCCATCAGTGACTTCACAAGAAAGCCACACTCAAGGCAGGTAAAGAACAGAAGCATAAAACCCCAAAGGTATGAAATGCACAGATTTTCATTGGGAATGAGCAACTCCTGAATTCTTGGTTCTAGAATTAGGCGCCTGTAATAAATAGACTGACTCCTTGCCAAACGTAAATTTGGTGTAATGAACTGCTCACTGCCCGTTGAAGTGCAGGGCTAGTAGACTAATATTTGCCATGGCAGGCATATTGTATGGCTTTCCTGTTAAAAAGAAATTGGTTTTGCTCATAGCAATCTAGATATGTACCCAGTCTGACACCTATTTTTTAGGCTATATTTCCAAGTAAATGGCTTCCATGATGATGCAGTAAGTTTATGTCATGAAGAGGAATGAAGTGATTGCATGCATCCTTTTTTACCCTAAGCCAGCTGCTGAATAATGAGACAGAGACTCTCACTGACGCCAAGGAGTGCCCAAGCTTTTGGGAAAAGCACTGGGCAGACAAAGCCTATTTCCACATTTCTTGCTAGCTTTTCCTTCAAAGTTCATGGGTTTGTTCATCTTTTAGAGCTGTTCTAGATGTCTTTGTAGTTTACATGTACTAAATGTAGCAGGTATTGCTTTCTTGCCGTCCTAATAGATTTGAAGTTGCGATCTACTGAGGCTTCAATGTCTCAGAAGAAGCAACTTCGATTCTTTGAATTCTATTCTTGAATGTGAGAATGATACTTATGTAGTTAATGAATTAATTAAATCGAATTCACTTGAATGGAAAAATTGTCTTATTCATGTAGATTTTAACTTGCGAAATTGATATTTGAGTTCTACTTTTCATTGTTGTTGCTTTTCTATATTCTTTGATTGCACAGATAGCAGATGTACTGACCAAGTATTCTGTGAAACTGGAGGAAATGTCCTTCCCCTTGGCAGCTGATGTTCACAAGCTCATTAACGCTCAGGCCATGGTAAATGTTTTACCTGGGGCAGGATAGCAGTCTGAATATTCCTAGAATGTCTTTCTTTCCCCAAATGAAATTCATTTTTTCTGCCTATCAATCACTGAAATATAGAAGAAATTTCTACTTGGCAGGGTATTGGTTGACATTTGTGTTCTTTTCTCCCCTCATTTTCTGTAGAAGAGACAATTTTTTGTTTGTTTTTGCATGTCGTATGCTGCTTCTACTTCTGGTTTTATTTTTTAATACACAGAATGTAAAGAGAGCACTGCTGGATAATGAGAGGGCAACTGCCAAGCTACTCTTGAATCGAATGAAATCAGAGCTTGAGAAAGAAAAAATGTCATCAACTGAAATGGCAAGGGGGAGTCAAGGACTGGAAGCTCATGCAAAAGAAGCGAGTAGTTCAGAGTTTCAGGTCAAAAATTTGTCAGTCTTCTTTTGGACAATGAGCAACATAAAGTGTCTAGTGTTCACTTTTGGTTTCTATCAAAGTAATACTTGATCATTTTTTCTTTCAATGTGATAACACCTATGATATCGCATATATCATGTGATTCCATTCTACATATCTACTTTCCATCCTGCAGAGAATTTATGGCAAGTGAAGAAATACAGAATCCCCCAACTGTGAATATGGAAATGGAAAAGCTGATAAAGGAGCAGATGGTACGCAGTGAACAGAGACTGAAGGTCTTGCAATATATCGGGTATGGCAAAAGAGGGTATAGCATAAAGGAAAACAATTGTTGCTGGAGTTAATGAAGGACTTGGCTACAAAATGCACTTTGCTTCCTGTCAATGTGCGATTGCTAAATGCAGCAGTAAGGCAGGGACTACATCTACTTCTGTGCAGCTCTTTTGAATGGAGAAAATGCATTCTTGATTTTCAGTGCCCCAGCTACACTTAATAGGTGGCGACGAGGCTCTAAAAATGGAGGAATGCAGAAGTAAATCTTGAAACATAGTAGAAGTGGGCAAAGATGGGTGGAGACTTAGAAGTTGGTGCTTTTGTCAAGGCATTTTTTTCTCCATGGCATGGTATTTTATTTGCATAATAAATTAAGAGAGGAGTCTGGATAGAAATCTAACGTTGCTACGTTTGAATATCCATCCTGAACACAAGACGCATTGGTATGGGTGCAATGCATTTCTGATCTTTACAGGGAGGTTTTTTACGGTGGATGTAGGAACAAGGTAGATGACAGTTAGTTCCTTATCGGGCAGTAAAATGTTGGCCTTGAACAACAACAATCTCAGGGTTATTATCATTGCCAAGATGGCTGTAAATAAAAGAAAGCCCAGTAGTATGGATATTCAGATTCATAATTTTATATTTGAAGTACTGACTGGTTTGTATTTTAGGATACCTGACACTTGTTTCCTACTTTCATAGCACCTTGCTGCCTCCAACACGTGCCAAATCTGATGGAAACGAATGGTGCAGAACTCTGGCTTGTACTGCCACCTCCAAGGAAATGAGAAGGTATGTGGGAGCACACGGAACAAGGAATAGAGCAAACATGCACTCTCAAAGCAACTGTCTGCCTCATCGTTGCCCGTGAGAAAAGAAAATATTGCTTGAATTCGAGACTGTTCTTAGGATTTCCCAACCTACCTAGACTTTTGTTTCAATTCTCCAAAGAAGCAGCCTGTGGCATGGCTTTCCTTTGGCTAGTACAAACAACTCTGCATGGTGAGATCTAGTAGGAGCTAGCTTGGTTAGAATTAATCTGGGGGAAATCAAAAGTTAATTTTGACATGGATCCCTTCTCAATCATGCAAAAATACTCCTTTTTAACTCTTGCAGAAGAAGAGGGGAAGTATGAGAAGAAGAGGGTAAGTATTGGAGATACTTCCTTTCTCTGTGTCCTTGCAGCATGCCTTCCCTCTCTGTGTCTGCCTTCTCTTGCTCCAGAGCACATCCTGTTGGGATGTTTGTAGCCTGTATGGTAGCAAAGAAGTTGGTTGCGATTGTAAGTACCTTGCTACTTTGAAGCATAATGGTAAACAGTTGTGTATGAAAATGTCTTGATTTCTTTGGCTGGTAGTGTCTGGTGTCTGTAGGCAAAGGTCTGTAGGCACTGCTGGGATCTGTTCCGTTTGCTGAGATTCAGCACATGGCCTCTGTCATGTTTCCATGTCACACTGCACTATGAAAGATGGGGATTTTGACTGTGGTCTGTTCCATAGCATTCAGACAGCCCTAATGTGGAGTGCGTGGAGAAAATCAGCATCCAGTATGAGCTGGTCGAGGGCAAATGTGAGGAGAAAGGGCAGATGTGCAAGTTGAGTGCCACAGCTTTTGGCTGTGATAGCCGTGGTCCAATGTGTCATTAGACTAAAATGCGTCTGAGGATGCACCAAACATTGAGATAACAAGTGGAATTCCTTTTTAACCTCCGCCTTACTCTGTTCAAAAACTAAGCCATCCCTTTGGTTTCACAGTAGTAGTTGGTATTTGTACTTGAAATGTGGAAAAGCTGTAACAAATGCCGGTAATGAAGGGAGTGCTGTCCTACGTGAATGTGGAAGATGCAAGGAGCCTCAGCCCTTGTGCTAAATCTGTCTTATCTTGGGAAAGAAATTCCACCACTGCCTCAATTTCTCCCTTTGTGTCCAACCAGATGGTATTGTTTACTAATCCAATATGGCATAGAGGAGGTTGAATCTATCTCTGTCCATCACAAGAAAAGAAACACTACGTTTAGCCAGGCTCTCTGAAAGCCACACAGTATTTCTTCTGTGCATGTCAATAATTTGTTCTTTTTCTTCAGATGACCCTGTTGGATATGAACATTTGCACAGCAGAAGATGCTGAAGTTGTGCGCTCCAACATGCTTCAGATGACTGAGAAACTAATGTGTAGGTTTGAAGAAGAAGTGGAGCACGTGGATGTACGTTTCTTTTATTTGATGACATATATTTTCATCACTCCTTGGGATTAGTCTGTTCTTCCTGTGCTGCCACCTGCAATGCCTTCTGCGTGGTAGGCTATTGATGTCACCTTATAAAGAGGTCCATAGTGTGACAAAACACTTCAAAGAAACAGTTTGGTATGGAAGAGTTTCATGTGGAAGTGTTCATAATTCTTGTGTTTATTATTTGTAATGTAAATAGATTGTATTTTTATGATCATTTCTATCTGAAATACATATGATAGAGATGAATGACGTATGGCCCAGCCTGCTTAAGATCAGACTTTAGGAATAGCTGGAAATGATCTCCCAAATGTCTTCCAATCTTTTCTATAGATAAAAAAAGTCGGGAAGTTGTTTCTAAAGGGATAAATTATAGAATGTGATTTGGTGCTTTATGGTGCCAGAATAAACAGAAGTTTTGATAATCCGCATTCTTAGCAGTTTACTTGGAGATTGATTTTTTTTACTCTCCAGATCGAAGACGCCATGTTGGACACCAGTCTTAAAATTCCAGGCAGCCTTTTATCATGTTACATATCCTCTTACTCATTCATTTCACCTTCCAGCAGTTTAGAAAGAACTTGTTCACTTGAATGTTTTTCTTTGGAGTGATTTTAAGGAGATGGCTAAATGGCCATAATACAGGTAGAAACATAAAATCAAGGGTGTGCTACAAAGACAGGACTTCTTAATGCAAAGAGCCCTCTGAAATTCCAAATACCTGCTATAAAATTAAAAATGTAATCTTTGACTTTTAGATGGGAATTTCTACTTTTCAGTTTCATTCTGTCAGGTGCATTTTTGCTAACTGCTTTATTCACGCTGAATGGACAGTCCTGTCTTATTCTTGGTATGGCAACAGTGATAGAGATCACTGCTGCTTTTTGTAGAAAGTGGCTGCAAGTTGCTATTACGAGATCTTGTGCAGGTCTAGAGTCTGATTGGATGTGAGTTTCTCATTGTTTCAACAAGCAACTTGGGGTGGCAGTGTCAGAGGTGTTCATTATCTAGGAAGATTTTCATAGGTGATGAGTTTTGTTGAGGTTGCTTTCTCTTCTGGGTGTAGAATATATGTGCATAATTAACTTCGTTGAATCCTAAATAGTTGGGGAGATTTTAGTATCTACGAAGCCATTTTTACTAGCTTTTTTATGTGGCCTTAGATGATGAAAGTGATCTGGATACAATTTTAGAAAAAAGGAAAACGGCGAGCTGTGAGGAAGAGCTGAAGGAGTATTTGGAGAACAGCCTTTCTTCTTGAGATGAAATGAGAACAAGGTATGAATTTTGTATCGTCAACTTAAAAGGTAGAGCATCTTTGAACATTAGTTGTACTACTTAGGCCTTGTTTTAATGCTGTTGTGTGAAGGTATGGAAAAAGAGTGCTTTTCACTTCATGTAAGAATATAGAATAATGTCCCTAGTGAACAAGGTTAAGGCAAATAATGCCCACGGTTTAGGAATGGGACAAAGGAAGACTGCTATCGTTCAAAAACCATAGCACATCAGTATTACTGTGCATACATTCACATCCATGCCTTATTCAGAAGGTTAAAGGAGTAGCGCAGATTCTAGGATCACTGGAATCAGAAGTTGGTCTGCACCATCATGTCTTCACTCCTAGATTTGATCTCATTCAAAGTTCTAGGAACTCAGACGTTTAAGATAGTCAAGCACTTGCAACTTTAAAAACCATCTAAAAATTGGTACAATACCGCTCTCCTTCCTGAAGATCTTAGCAGCAGCTCTGAAGCCATAGAGGAAGCAGCACTGTTCACACACACAGGAGGTCTTTCCTACCTGCTCGATCAGAGGCACATTAGAAGAGCAGTATGGACCTGAGGGGCAGATGCACATACCTTCACACACCTGGCAGTGGGACTGTGGCTAGAGCTGGAGGTTTGGTACTCTTCCTAATAATTTGAGCCGTTAAAACAAAGCCAGAGGTAACAGACCAAGTGAAAATACAATGCCAGGTTGCGGAAAGAGAATGTTACCTATCTGAACAACTACATAAATTCCCCATCATTCTCTTTGTTTAGGAGACCAAGCCAATGTCCTTGTAAATGAAAACAAGTGTGAATATTGATTTTTCTTGAATCAAGACTCAGCTTTATGTCCAAGTCAAAGGCCAATAACCCAGAAAGGCACTGTTGAGCACAGTGCAGAACTAACATGGAAGACAGTAATTTGACCTCTTATGTAAGCAGTGTTTGAATGGTTACGCATCCAAAAGGAAAGATGTCAAATGCTTCTTTGGAAATATTTTAACTTCTGTGCATTTCTTTCTTTGTAATGGACTAATCTCTAACAAGCCAGGACGTGATTGTGTTCAGTAGAAACAGATCAATTGCAACATTTAGCCTAAAGGTATTATGAGCTTGATCAGGAAGTTCGATTTAGATTTAAAGGCACTGTAGTCAAATTTAATTTTATTTCTCTCCGTACTTGAGCCTCTTAAACAGGGACCTTCAATTGGACAGGAACGGGACACTGAAGCAAATTGTAATGGATGACATAATGGCTTACCCAGAAGCATTTTGTGGGAATTGATTTCTTCTAGGTATCCATCAGCCAGCATTTTAGTGTGAAGGATAGGTTCAAACAGGTAAAACAAAAATTCCCGTTGGTTTAAAACCTGACGGCTATATTAATTTTTCACTTTTGAGAAAATTTTCATGATCTTTAAAATTCAGACTATTTCAAGTATTGTTTCGGCCATTGAAGAAAGGGCTTTTGATAGAGATTGGAGGGGGAAACCAAAACATTTCTCAGAGCCACACTTTCAACTCTGTCCTTGTTACAAACGGCACTTGAGCAAATTCATTTGCCTTTGGAACAGAAAACTACAAGGTAACAGGCTTATCAGTACGGATTTGAGTGCTCCAGGTTCTTTAGATAGTAAGTGATCTATTCAAGATGATCTCTTACTGAAATAGATCCATTTTGAGAAGGGATATGGATTTCTTAGAAAAAAGCAAATCGCTATGTTAAAACGGTGTGGTGGGTGGTTTTTGTTGTTGTTTTTCTTTTAGAACTTGCAAGGCACAATCGACTTCATAGTTCGAGATCCAAATAAGACCACGACATTCCAAACAGGTGTTTCTTTTTGGTTGTTTTTCAATCTGTATATCTTTGGATTGTACCCAGTAGAACTGTGCTTGAACTGGAAAGAAGTAGCAGAGGTTTCAGAAGTGGAACATACGGTGGAACAGTAAGCTGAGAGCATTGTGCAAGGAGAGGAAAGAGGGGAAAATGGTAAGAGTTTCCTGAGTCGGAAGGGACCCCTAGGGATCGTCAAAGTCCAACTCCTGGCCCTGCACAGACACTCCAACAGTCCCACCCTCTGCATCCTTGAGAGCACTGGCCAAACGCTCCTGAATCTCTGGCAGCCTTGGGGCTGTGCCCATTGCCTGGAGAACCTATCCAGTGCCTGACCAGCCTCTGAGGAAAAAAACCTTTCCCTGATAGCCAGCCTAATCGTCCCCTGACACAGCTCCTGACATTCCCTTGGCTCCTGTCCCTGGTTGTGGAGAGCAGAGAGCAAAGCTGTCCCTGTGCTGCCCTTGAGATGAGCTGAGAGGTCCCAAGTGAGGTGTGAGCTCAGTGTCCTCTCTGCAGCTGAACCTAATGCCCTCAGCCACTCTTCGTATGGCTTCCCGTCCAGCCCCTTCACGGTCTCTATGTCCCTCCTTTGGACATTTCTCCAATAGCCTGAGGTCTTTCTGACGTTGTGACATCCAAAATTGCCCCCAGGGCTTGAAGAGAGCGCCGTCCCAGCCCAGAGCAGAGCAGGACAATCACCTCTCTCGAGCGAGCGGTGCCACAAGATAGGGACAGTTGTCAAAAATCAGCTGGAGAAACAAATCTAACAGAGAAACAGGTGATCTAGGCACAGGAAATGGAAGAAGCAGAGGAAGAAGATGATGAGGAGAGGATTCCTTGTAAAAGTGAAGAAAATGAGCATGCAGAACAGGGACTAAGCATTATGCAGGTAAGTGGGCAAGAGAATAAGTTTGAAAGTGAAGGCAGTTTTGTCCAAAAGAAGGAGGAATAGGAAGTCTTTTTGCTGAGAATTAATATAAAGGTTTTTTTCCGTTTTGTCTGTATATGAAGCACCCAGGGCTCTACATCCTTTTGTGGGAAAATGGAGTGTGTAAAGTAGCCAATCATTTTGGAGCGAATTTGGAGGTTTTTGGGATCCCAGGTGAATTTTGATTTGAATTCTGGGGATTTGGGGGTTCCCAGGTGAATTGGGGTAGGGGGGGGGGAATCTGGGGAGATCCAGGTGAGTTTTGAGGGGTCCCAGGTTGATTTTGGGGGAGAATTTGTGGAACTTTGGGGGATCCCGGGTAGCGAGGTTTGGGGTGAATTTGTGGAATGTGAGGACTCCCAGTTGAATTTTAGGAGGAATTTGTGGAATTCTAGGGGTCTCAGGGGAATTTGGGGGGGAATTTGGTTAATTTTAGGGTATACATGTGAATTTTAGGGTACTCAGGTGAGTTTTGGGGATGCCAGGAAGATTTTGGGGTGAATTCTGTCGAATTTGGGGTATCCGGGTGAGCATTTGGGAGTCGTGGAAGAATTTATGGATGAATTTGGGGGGATGCAGATGGATTTTCCGTTGAATTTTGGTGATTTTTGGGGGTCCCAGATGGGTCTTAAAGTGAATTTGATGGAATTGGGGGTATCTGGGTGGGCTTTGAGGTGGACTGGAGACATTTTGGGGTGAATTTAGGAGGTGTTGGGGAAACCGGGTCTTGGGGGGGATTTGAGGGATTTTGGGGACTGCAGGTGGGATTTTGGGGTGAAGCCCTGGGATTTGGGGGTCCCCCGTGAATTTTGGGGTGAATTTGTGGAATTCTGGGAGTTGCCAGGTGAGTGCTGGGCATCCCAGGGGGGACTTCGGGGTGAATTTTGGGGATTTTGGGTTTCCCAGGTGAATTTCTGAGGTGAAAAGGTTCAAAAAGGTTTTTTCTTGAAAAGAAATTAAAGCCAGAAGGTTATTGAAAATTAATAGATGTGATGCAAGAAGGTAATATGCAGACAATACACAGCGAGACAAATCATGGGAAAAATACAGTGGTAACACATGAGTGTGTGAAGATGGGATCAGTATAGCTAAGGCTCAGTTGAAGCTGAATTTGGAAAAGCATGCCAAAAATAAGAATAATAAAGGCACCTACGGGTATTTCAGTGGGAAAAGGGAGATGAAAAGAAACCTATCACACCTAACCTATTCCCCCCCACCCCCATAAGCCAGACAGGACTAGTGACAACAGACAATGAGAAGGCTGAGGTATTCAACAAGTGTTGGTCTCAGTTATTACTGCCAGTCACTATTTCCACATCTGTCATGTTATTGGACTGGTGGACTTGATTCTAAGCCATAGTAGCAGGTCAGCTTTCAGACCACTTGAGGAATCTGAACATGCAAGACCATGGGACCCACCCAGTGGCATGTCAGGGCCCTGAGAGAACTGGCAGCTGTAGTTGCTAAGGTGCTTCCTCCATCATATTTGAGAAATCAAGGCAACCAGCTGACGTCTCCAGACACTGTGTTGTATTGACTCCAATACTCTTGGTCTTTTTTGTAAATCTTAGAGCTCTGAGTCAATTTCTGCAGAGGATTCCCAATGCAGTTTCAAAAATGGAATCTTTGTTATTGGTCCTCATGTTGATCTTGGATATTTCCATTTTCTCCACACCTATATTTTCGAAACATTTGTAATGACTGAAAAGAAAGCTGAGACGAGGCATTATGCTCTTTCCAGTGATATAAATGGACCAGTATTCTTTTCAGACAAATATATTTTTGCTGTGTCTAAGCACATGTGCATACCTGTGTTTGATTTATGTGTCCAGGTTTTGGCAATGGGGCAGCCACAGGGCCGTCCTGTGACAATGGCCCGGGTGCTGCCCTATCCCGCTTTCTTCCAACTGGCTCCACTTCAGGATGTCCTCCCTGCTGAGAGAAGAGGCTGGGACAGCACGTTTAGAAATGTGACTTTCTGGGATTGTTTTGTTTTGTTTTGTTATTATTAAAGTTACTAAAAGCATTCACCCTAATTTTTTGATGTGTTGGGTTTGAGGTTTTTTTTCAGTTTTGCGTGGGTTTTGTTGTGGGATTTTTTTGGGGCCTTTTTTGTCGCTTTGTGGATTACTGGTTGGGGTTTTTTCTGTGTTTGTTTGGTCTGCTTTGTTTGTTCGTTTGTTTGTTTGTTTGTTACGGTTTTGTAGAGTTTTTTAAGCAAATTGATTGGAAAACTGAATAGTCTTCCACTATAGTCTCCTGGATTCACCTGAGACTCTTCCTAGGCATCTCCCTGATCCTTTTTGCAATGAGTCTCACATCATTCTCCTGAGGAAACTGTCTGCTAATGGTTTGGATGGGTGGGCTGTTTGCTGGGTGACAAACTGTGTGATGGCCAGGCCCACAGAGTGGTGGGAAATAGAGTTCATCCAGTTGGTCCCCAAGGCTCAGTCTTGGGCCCAGTCCTGTTTAATATCTTTATCAGTGATCTGGACAAGGCAATAGATTACACGCCCAGGAAGATCACAGATGATGCAAAGTTGGCCGGTAGTGTTTTTTCCTTCTGGAGGACAGCAGGCTCTGCTTCTTCTTCCTCCTCTTCTGAGGTCGCTGCTCCTCTTCATCCCTCATTAAGTGTGCTGATTTTGTCACTTGGATGAGAAAACAAACAATTTTAGCAACAATACTAGTGGCAGGGTACAAGAAAGGAAGAGTTCACATGAATCCCCCCCAACAACAGACAATACCTGATGGCTCCACAGCCCAAATTACTGACTACACCAGAACCCATTGTCCCCCAAAGATACTCCCTTCTCCCTGCCCCCAGCCATGATGTGAGATGGAATAGAATAACTAAGATTAAGATTCTCCCTATGTAACTCCATCATACTTCGATACTGGGAAAAAAAATTTCTTGAAGTTCTATAATTTCAGATCATTTGAATTTGAATTTGCATACTAAAAAGTCTTTCCAGAAACTCATGACAATATTAATAGCCCATTCTAGAATGTCCGAGATGATATACACTTCTTTCAAGAGAATGTGATACCTCACGTGACTTCTCCAGAATTTAAATGAAAAGCGGGAGTAGTCTACAAGATTTTGGCTGCCATCTGGATTTCCTGTTATTTGGCTGGTCTATGTAAGCCAACCAGCTATTCAGCAGAGGGAATATTAGTGTGATACTTGATGGTATGTGAGATGGAACACAGTAATTTATGGCTTTTTGCATAGTGATGAAGCTGTAAAGAAAGCTCCATAATGCTCAGAAAAGGAGGCTGCTGGACTTCAAGCAGCAAAGGCCCAAAACGAACCAGTGAAAAGGTGTCATTGAAAAAAAAAAATGCCAGGTGGGGAGCAAAGTGATACTTAAGGGCAGTTGACTGAAAGAGGAAATCTAGTGAAAAAAAAAGTCCAAGAGTGAAGGAATAACAGGGAAAATGAAACTAAGGAAGGAAATCAATCTCAGCTCATCAATTCAGAAGCTAACAAGTTGTCCTTGCAATGATGCATAAAGTGAGAAATAATAAAAATGTCTGCACCAAAATCTGAAATATGACCTTTATTGCATGCTGTCTTTCATGGAATCATACAAAAGTCTGTGATTAAAGATCATCTACTCCAACTTCCTTGCCACGTAGATCTTACAGTCGATCAACTTGCTCAAGACTAGCCAAACTGATAAGGAGCACTCTCAATGATGGGGCATCCACAGCTTCTCTGGAACACCCGTTTGAGTGTCTCACCAGCTTCATTGTAGAAAAGTTTTTCCTTTTAGCCAATCTAAACCTAGTCTCAGTTTGAAAGCATGGCCCCTTGTCCTGTCTCTGCAAACCTTCCGAAAAAGTCTTTCTCCATTTGTCTTATACCCTCTTTACATATTCAAAGGCCACCATACTGTCTGTCCAGAAACCTCTCTTCTCCAGGCTAAAAGATCCTACTTTTCACAAGAACCAGGTCATAAACTGAGATGGAAGGCATCTAAGGAGATCAGATCATCCAGCATCGCAGCGTAAGAATAGCTCTGAACTCAGATCAACTAGCTTAGGGCTGTGTCTGTTTGAATTTTGAAAATTACCAGGAATTGAAATGCTTCAAGGAAGAGAACTCTGGGTGGCTCCAGAAACAGCCTGAGAAACTCAAGCAAACTCGAAACGTCAGAAACTACCACTGCTTTCTCTCCCTCAGCCCAAGCAGTCACAAAGAAGAAGTGTTCCCAGCAGGCTGGGATAGCACACATATACACTACATATACATGACAGGCATCGCCATCATCCGCATCCTGCTCCTTTCTGTGGCTGGCAAGAGTGAGACTGGATGTTTACATGTGGGCAAATTGGGTCCCTCCAGCAGCTCAGACACTCAGCCTGCCCAGTGACCCCACTGAATTCCAGTATTCGCAGTGTCCCAAGGCCACAGCACTACTCCTCTTGCTGGCACAGACCATCACACGCCTCCTAAATCAGTCAGGACACCCCTTGTCCCACAGCCAGCAGCTCACGTGCTCTCCCCCAGGCCACTGCCATTGTTCACCACCTTCTCCACTTTGATCTTTGCTGGTGCTCTCAACACTGGCACACCCAGATGTTCTGCAGCTGTTGTCTCCTGGTGGAAAGGACTTGTAAAGCCATGTTTCCTAACAGGACTTCCACAACCTTTCAAAGCAACCTTTCCTGGCATATGAACGATCTCATTCAAATGTCAACATTTGCTTTCCCATATGTGAAATCAGAATTTCCTTCTTCCGGGCATGCCCAAAACAAGGCACAAACTGCATGGTGCCTTTTGTTTCACATGCTGACTTGTTTGTAAACAATGCTAGGAGAATACCTGCTTTGATCCAAGCTAATCTCTGGCCCTTATAGTGCTTTCGGTAGTTAGTTTTGCTTTGCTATTTACTTGATGTCCCATTCAATTGTTGAATCATAAACAGACTATCTGTCTGTATAGCAGCATAGCAGTGATGAATAAATGCAAGAGAAGGAGCAAGGTGATTGTTTGCTAGACTCTTCCTAGAAACTGAGAAATCTGTTACTTAATGCTGACCACAGCAGATGGAGGAAGCATCCTACATGATGTCAAAGCAATGAAAGTGTAATCTCTTTTATGATTACAGTCAAGGCACTGCTTTTGCCACCATAAGTGGAGTGCAGGGAATCTTAAAAGACGCCACTGTAACTGTTGTCCATGCTCACTGAGAAAATAATGCTTTTACAGCAGAGCAGGCCTCACCGCAGCTAAACCATGGCTTCAACTGTACACCGCCTTCAAAAAAGCCCACAAAAAGACAAATGAAAGGATTTGGAACCCAAGGGAATCTGGGATGGTGACATCAGCTCACTTTGGTTTCTTTCCAAAATCTCAATTCCATTTTCTTCCGAGCCAATTATCCCACCTAACCTGAGATGTAATTTATGGATTTCCAACACATCCAGTTACCTGAGATTTAGATTGCCACTAGGCAAAAAGACAGAAACAAGCAGTTAATTTCAGACTGAAACCAAGGGTGTTTAGAACAGAAATACTTGGACGAAACTGTTGTTAATAAAAGAAAAACTTTTAGGAGTTACCCATGTATTTTTGGAGGTGGAAAAAGTTTTACATCCAAAAGTCCCTAGGGAGCTCTCACTCAGTGCAATGTGCCTGGAAAGGAGCTCTCGTTCGTCTTTCAAGGAACGATTCGTCACAGCAGAGGCAGCTGGAGCACAAGCTTGATGAGGAGAAGGGACAATGTAGAACACGTCCCTGTCATGACGCATTTTCGTGTGCGATATGTCCCTCCAGGTCTTGGGACCATGCGAAGCTCTCTGTACTGTGAGCGCTTCTACTTGCAGCTGAGAAGGACCTTGGAGCTAGCAGCGAATTCGGAGAGCGCTGAGCAGGTAGTCAAGGAGCGAGATGTGCCCCTGCAATGCGGTGCTAATAGCAGATTCCTCGCTGCGGGGACGAGCTCCGGCCACAAGACCTTCTCTTCCTGGCAACAGAGCTCTAGGAAGGGCATAGGCGAAAAGCTTTCGTTTTCCATTTGAACTGCGAGAGAGGCAGACTGTTGCACGGAGCTCTGAGAACAAAGGTGCACGCCCTAGGCGGGCTTGGGCAGAAGCAGCGTTCGTGAGCGCTTGGCTTCCGGCACACTGCTGGCTGTGTGGCGCCGCTTCAGAGGCTTCTGGCCGCCGGGGAGTGAAAGCGGCGCCAGGCGTGGGTGAGGGCGGTGAACGAAGCAGCACAAGTACCGTGCTTGTGTGCAGCACGTTACAGGCTACTAGGAGAGGAAGGTGGCTGCCTCTCGCTTGCGTTCCCAAGCGCCCTTAGCAGTCGAAAGGAGGAAGCTGAAGCACTGCTGCTTGTGCTGCTCCTTGGTTCCCTTGCAGCCCTCTGTGGAAACATTGGCGGTCACTTCTAGGTGCCGAGTTGCAGAGAGCACCACGGTAAATGCCGCGGAGATGGGAAATACAGACTGAAGCAAGGAGCTGGACGTGGCTTACGTGCAATAATAGCAGGTGAACCTAGGCACTGCCTCTTCAATCTGGCCCCCTCAGTTTTGGTAGCAACTTTTGCAAGTAGGCAAAGGGCGCTGCGAGTATGTAGAAGAGAGGGCAGCGAGACGCCGTGTGTTATGCGCCCTTTCAGCACTGCTTGACAGAGGGCTACTTTAAGAATGCCTTCTTCGCACTCGCATCCTTCTCGCTTCGCTCTAGCTGCATGGAGTACACCATAACAAAGGTGTGAGGAAGGGCACTGCCCCAGGTTTTGCCCTGCCGTGCAAAGGCTGTGTGCTACTTTTCCAAGCAGCAAGAGCACTGAGAAGTGAAAGTGATTTTGAAGGAGCTCTTTGGCTGCTCATGTGCTCTTCGCTGCACTGCGCTCCCAATCCCGGTACCATTCGGGTTCCTTTTTCGCCTTCTACTGTCCGCACAGAGCTGAAGTCCAGAGGCCAGTTTCAGCTCTGCCCAACAGCTTGTCCTCAGTTCTGCGGGCAAGCACGCCCTGATGCCTTGGCTCCGAGTTCAATGTCCCTAGGGAGCTCTCACTCAGTGCAATGCACCCAGAAAGATGCACTCGCTCATCTTTCAACAGCGATTCCTAACAGCAGAAGCAGCAGAAGCACAAACTGGATGCCGAGAAGGGAGAATGTAGATCACGTCTCTATTCTGGCACATCTTCGTGTTCGATATGTCCCTCCAGGTCCTTGGTCCATGCGAAGCTCTATGTACTGTGATCACTGCTACTTGCAGCTGAGAAGGACTGGGGAGCTAGCAGCGAATTTGGAAAGCGCTGAGCACGTAGTCAAGGAGCGAGAAGGGCCGCGGCAATGAGGTGCTAATATCAGCTTCCTTGCTGCGGGAGCGAGCTCCGGTGACAAGACCTTCTTGTCCTGGCAACAGATCTCTGTGAAGGGCGTAGGCGAAAAGCTTTCGTTTTCCATTCCAACTGCGAGAGAGGCAGACTGTTGCACGGAGCTCTGAGAACAAAGGTGCAGTAAGTTTATGTCATGAACAGGAATGAAGTGATTGCATGCATCCTTTTTTACCCTAAGCCAGCTGCTGAATAATGCGACAGAGACTCTCACTGACGCCAAGGAGTGCCCAAGCTTTTGGGAAAAGCACTGGGCAGATAAAGCCTATTTCCACATTTCTTGCTATCATCTCCTTCAAAGTTCATGGGTTTGTTCATCTTTTAGAGCTGTTCTAGATGTCTTTGTATTTTACATGTACTAAATGTAGCAGGTATTGCTTTCATGCCCTCCTAATAGATTTGAAGTTGGGATCTGTAGAGAGCCTGGTGCAGGAATGGCTGGAAGAAAAAGGCTATAGTCAGATCAACTTGGTGAAGCTAGCAAAGTGGGCCTCAGTCTCAGGGATACAGTGTCCTTGAGATAAGGAAGGCACGTAGAATTGAGAAAAACATGAATGCCGAAGTGCTTAGCTAAGCAGCACATCTAGACCAATGAGGAGCTAAGATTTTGCACTATGCATGAGCTAATTAAGCACTGTACTTAAGCACCACTCTGCGTATCAATAAACAAGACTTTGCTGATGACCATATGGTGTCCGCGTCTCCCTTCTCCGACAAATGGTGAACCCCGACGTGCCCCCCGTTGCTGAAAAGAAAACGGGGGAGAACGCGCCACGGTCGGTGAAGTAGAGTTGGGGCCTGCTGCAACCGGGTCGGTGTCAAACGACGTAGGGAAGACACCCCCAGGAGCTACAAAGGTGGTCCTGGGCCATACGTGCTGCCGAAGCCGGAGAGTTGCAACAGCGCTGACGACGAAAAATGGACAGGCAAGCAGCATATGATTTATTTATAGTACATATACATATACTACATATATACATATATATATACTATATACTACATATAGATAAGTTAGGGCTGAAAGAAATTAATCCCAGGAAGGACATACCGGGGTTGTTAGCCTGGGGTTATGCTAAAGGTTTATTCTCTAACCCTCACACCGTGCATGATCTAAACGAGTGGCATAAGTTAGGGGATGCACTGTGGGAGGCGGTATTAGAGGATGATAAAACAGCAAAAAAGCTGGGAAAGATCTGGTGGGTAGTTCACAACGCACTGCTAAAGCAGCAGGCGGAGAGAAGGGCGGCTCGGGAGGCAGTAGAGGCATATAAAAGAAATGCTCAGTATGGCGATAATGAGCCCCAAGCACCCAGCACGACCAGAGTTGAAATACCTATCTCTGGGGAGGCGGCAGGAATGACGGACATGGCCAGCTGCGCTTGGCCCTCGGCACCCCCCTTAGAAGAGCTTGAGGAGGATTCCGCCGCGGCGGCGGAGACAATTGCAGAAGGCGGAGTAACCCCGCCTTCCGAGGGCGAAGGACCTCAGCCCAGCAGCGAAAAATCCCCTTGCCGGTCTGAGCCTAGCGTCCCTAAGCCTGCCGCGGAGCCAGACCCTGTCCCTAGGGCAGAAAGCGACCTGTGGGAGGAGATGGCTAAACGGCAAAGGGAGGCGTGGACTATGTTAGCCAGACACGGCTTGGAGACTGGGGACGAAAGCGCTGTTGACGCAGCGAAAGCCTGGGCTTTTCCCGTCACGTATACACAGGGAATAAATCAACAGGGACAAGCCGTCCAAGTGGGAGCGTATTCGCCTCCCGACTGGAAGCTGCTAGCCCAGCTAAGACAGACAGTGAGTCAGTTTGGTTTCCGGAGTGAGCCAGCTAAGCAAATGCTAGATTTCTTGTTTGATACATACCTGCTGTTGCCAAATGATATGAGAAGTATAGTAAAACTGATTTTCACGCAACATCAGCAGTTGCTATTTAACGCCCACTGGCAAGCTCTTGTTCAGGAGTCAGTTGCAGCACAGAGGGGCCCGGGAGATCCGTTAGCTGGAATTACCATAGACGAACTAATGGGATTGGGTCAATACCGCAGGACAGAGGCTCAAATGATTTCAGGACCCGACAAAGTTAGGGAAGCCATGCGTCTAGTAAGGAGTGCCATCGGTCAGGTCAAAGATAGCTCAGGCATACCCATGTATATGGGGATAAAACAAGAAAGAAATGAATCCTTTGGGGACTTTGTAGATAAGGCTGCTGCTGCTATTGAAAAGGCAGGAGTCCCAGAGTATATGAGAGGGGCGATGCTAAAGCAATGTGCGTTGCAGAATAGCAATGAGGCAACAAAAAGGGTATTATCAACTTTGGGGGCCAATTGGACGATAGAAGAGGCATTGGAAAGGATGGCTTTACAGCCGACAGGGGCGCAGGTTTTCTTAGTTAATGCACTAAAGAAAATAGGCTTAGGGCTACAGAAACAAGCCGAGTCCACACAGTCACAGGTGCTAGCCGCTCTTGCTCCGCTCCGTGCTTCTACAGCAGCCCCGGCCACATCGAGCGACCACCGGCCTCCTTCGGCGCGATGCTATAGATGCGGAAGCGGAGGCCACTTCCGACGAGACTGCCGAGCCTCAGAAGTGTGGTGCCAAAACTGCCAGAACAACACGCACAACACGTCAGCTTGCCGCCGCAAGTCGGAAAACTCCCGGCGGAGCGCGCCCGGCAGCCGCGCCCGGACACAAGTAGCCGCCGTGACATCAGCGCCATCTCCTGTCTACAACCAGCCACAACAGGGAGCCTGGGACTCGACCTGGCAGCCGCAGTAAAAACATCTTTGATGACAGCTCGCCCCGTCAAAGTCCCAACTGGAGTTTATGGCCCGATAAATATCAAAGGACAAGCTCATGGAGGACTAATAGTGGGACGCTCGTCAAGCTCCGTTGTAGGGCTGTTTGTGCTTCCAGGCGTCATTGATGCAGACTACACCGGGGAAATACAAATAATGGTATATACTCCTTTCCCTCCTATTACGATTGAAAAGGGCCAGCGTGTTGCTCAATTTATTCCACTTCCACAGTTGAGCCGGGGTGTTCAACCACAAAAACAAACCCCACGTGGAGACCAAGGATTCGGATCATCAGGTATTGCTATGCTCACAATGGATCTCCATAACAGACCCAAAAAGAAGGTGAAACTAACCTATGCAGGACAGACAATAGAAATGATGGGACTCCTAGACACTAGGGCAGATACCAGCATTGTCTCTCCAGAAAAATGGCCCCACAACTGGCCATCACTGCAAACCACGGATACCGTGACGGGCGTCGGAGGGTTCACCCTTGCCAGAAAAACTCCTCCAGTAAGAGTCACTATAGATGGGCAAGATTTGGTGACTGTGTTGTCCGTAGTTGCGTTACCGCCATCGGTACATTGCTTGATTGGAAGGGACATCTTGGCTCAGATGGGGGTCGTTTTATCCAACGAGCACCCTTTGGGGTAATTGCCATTGCTTGGACTTTCCCGATCCCAATCACCTGAACTACCAATGAACCGGTAATGGTTAAGCAATGGCCTCTAAAAAGGGAAAGTCTAATACAAGCACATCAACTCGTAAAAGAACAATTCCAACAAGGACATTTGAAACTCTCGACAAGCCCATGGAACACACCAATTTTTGTGATCAAAAAGAAGTCAAGAAAATATCGTCTTCTGCACGATTTAAGAGCAGTAAATAATCAAATGGAGGCGATGGGGGCATTACAGCCAGGCCTCCCCAACCCAGCAATGCTCCCACAGCATTGGCCTCTTCTGATCATTGATCTAAAGGACTGCTTCTTCACTATAGCCTTACACCCTCAAGATACTAAAAGATTTGCGTTCACCCTACCAGCAATAAACAAAGAAGAACCTGATAAACGGTATGAATGGACTGTTCTTCCACAAGGAATAAAAAACTCGCCTACCCTGTGCCAACTGTATGTTGATGCCGCATTACAACCATTAAGGATACAGTGGCCCAACACAATTATTTATCATTATATGGATGATATCCTCTTTGCTCAAGAATCAGCATTTACAAACACTCAGATGCAAAAGATTCAAAGCGCCCTAACAAAGGCATCCCTCATAATAGCTCAAGAAAAAATACAGCGATCCACACCATGGAGGTACTTAGGGTGGTCTATCACAAGCCAGATCGTACGGCCGCAAAAGCTCCAGCTTGCAACAAAAATCACCACTCTAAATGAAGCACAGCGACTGCTAGGAGATCTGCAAGAGGCTAAGGCAATAGTAAGAGCCTGCCCCACCTGCAGTCATCACAATAGTGGGAAACACTTTGGGTCCCTGCTAGGTGAGTGAAGCCCATTCTAGATGACCGAACTGGTGGAAAGATTCCTGAGGAGGCGGCTGGCTCCAGTCGACCAAGAGCGGATCCAGCAGAAGTTGACGGTGACCTTACGGCCCTATTTACAGAAGTTGGGACGCTATAACAGCGCTGCCCGTAAGGCACTAAGGCAGCCACCACCGAATTGGGCTGATTGGATTGAGAGCCACGCCCACCAGGAAGAACAGCCTCTCAGCAGCCGTCCTTGTTGTGCGTGTGGGGGGTCATGGTGTGAAACCTGGGTAGCCCTAAAGTGCGGGGGCTGTGGGGACTGCTCGTGGGTGGAACAGAGAGCAGTGTTTAGTTTGTGGTGCTGAAGGTGTCAAAGTGACGACCTAAGAGATTCAAATTGGGGTCGGGCCCTAGAAAAAGAAGCAGGAGTGCCATATGCCCAGGTACAAAACCTATACGAGACACCAGAACAGCTCCTGTTAGCTTGGGCCCAGTGGGAACTTACCAACTGGATTAAGAAGCAGCACATCTATGCAAATTCGCACATTATCGCTGCAAGATGCAGACATAAAGTCCCACACCTGCCTTGGCCTCGGGTAGGACCAGTTAAGCCCGGTACAGACCCAGAGGAAGTATTAAATCAGAGTATAGAAAAGGTGAAACAACTGCAGATAACAGGGAGCAATACAGGGCGTAAAAAGAATAGGCCGCCAAAGAAATCAAAATGATGATCATTACACTGCTTATGCTTGCTAACTTTGCTCGCACAAAATCTTTTCCAATGCAGCATGCGCCTCAGGAGAACGTATGGGTAACATTCGCTAACATAACAAAACAAGAATCAATCTGCTTAAGTCTAGGGGGAGTACAAAATCCTTTTAGAACCTGCCTAGTAGAGTTGCCAGTATGGTTACAAGGAGTTCAAGGGAATGTGCTGCATGAATTTATCTGACCACTCTGAGTCCATCCACAAAAAGATACAAAACATGCAGCAGAAATTACACAACCTAAAAAAAGAAGATGGTTAGGGCATTGACGAGTGGTTAAAAAGCCTAGGTCTTGGAGGATGGATTCGAACCGTTATTAAGTATGCTATTATGGTGTTAGGTATATTCTTGTGCTTAGCTTCATTACTACCTTGCTTGATAACTTGCTTACAAAATTTTATTCAAAAGACTATTAGCAAAGCTTGGCATGCCACTCTTCTAGCTCAAAAAGAAAACGGGGGAAGTGTAGAGAGCCTGGTGCAGGAATGGCTGGAAGAAAAAGGCTATAGTCAGATCAACTTGGTGAAGCTAGCAAAGTGGGCCTCAGTCTCAGGGATACAGCGTCCTTTAGATAAGGAAGGCACGTAGAATTGAGAAAAACATGAATGCCGAAGTGCTTAGCTAAGCAGCACATCTAGACCAATGAGGAGCTAAGATTTTGCACTATGCATGAGCTAATTAAGCACTGTACTTAAGCACCACTCTGCATATCAATAAACAAGACTTTGCTGATGACCATATGGTGTCCGCGTCTCCCTTCTCCGACAGGGATCTACTCAGGCTTCAATGTCTCAGAAGAAGCAACGTTGATTCCTTGAATTCTATTGTTGAAAGTGAGAATGATACTTATGTAGTTAATGAATTAATTAAATCGAATTCATTTGAATGGGAAAATTGTCTTGTTCATGTAGATTTTAACGTGGGAAATTGATATTTGAATTCTACTTTTCATTGTTGTTGCTTTTCTGTATTCTTTGATTGCACAGATAGCAGATGTACTGACCAAGTATTCTGTGAAACTGGAGGAAATGTCCTTCCTCTTGGCAGCTGATGTTCACAAGCTCATTAACACTAAGGCTATGGCAAATGTTTTACCTGGGGCAAGATAACAGTCTGAATATTCCTAGAATGTCTTTCTTTCCCCAAATGAAATTCATTTTTTCTGCCTATCAATCACTGAAATATAGAAGAAATTTCTACTTGGCAGGGTATTGGTTATCATTTGTGTTCTTTTCTCCCCTCATTTTCTGTAGAAGGGACAATTTTTGTTTGTTTTTGCATGTCGTATGCTGCTTCTACTTCAGGTTTTATTTTTTAATACACAGAATGTAAAGAGAGCACTGCTGGATAATGAGAGGGCAACTGCCAAGCTACTCTTGAATCGAATGAAATGAGAGCTTGAGAAAGAAAAATGGCATCAACTGAAATGGCAAGGGAGAGTCAAGGACTGGAAGCTCATGCAAAAGAGGTGTGTAGTTCAGAGTTTCAGGTCAGAAATGTGGCAGTCTTCTTTTGGACAATGAGCAACACAAAGTGGCTAGTGTTCACTTTTGGTTTCTATCAAAGTAATACTTGATCATTTTTTCTTTCTACGTGATATCACGTATGATGTCACATATATCAGGTGATTCCATTCTACATATCTACTTTCCATCCTGCAGAGAATTTATGGCAAGTGAAGAAATACAGAATCCCCCAACTGTGAATATGGAAATGCAAAAGTTGATAAAGGAGCAGATGGTACTCAGTGAACAGAGACTGAAGGTTTTGCAATATATCGGGTATGGCAAAAGAGGGTATAGCATAAAGGAAAACAATTGTTGCTGGAGTTAATGAAGGACTTGGCTACAAAATGCACTTTGCTTCCTGTCAATGTGCGATTGCTAAATGCAGCAGTAAGGCAGGGTCTACATCTATTTCTGTACAGCTCTTTTGAATGGAAAAAATGCATTCTTGATTTTCAGTGCCCCAGCTACACTTAATAGGTGGCGATCAGGCTCTAAAAATGGATGAATGCAGAAGTAAATCTTGAAACATAGTAGAAATGGGCAAAGATGGGTGGAGACCTAGAAGTTGGTGCTTTTGTCAAGGCATTTTTTCTCAATGGCGTGTGATTTTATTTGCGCAATAAATTAAGAGAGGAGTCTGGATAGAAATCGAACGTTGCTACGTTTGAATATCCATCCTGAACACAAGACGCATTGGTGTGGGTGCAATGCATTCTGATCTTTACAGGGAGGATTTTTTATGGTGGATGTAGGAACAAGGTAGATGACAGTTAGTTCCTTATCGGGGAGTAAACTGTTGGCCTGGAACAACAACAATCTCAGGCTTATTTTCATTGCCAAGATGGCTGTAAATGAAAGAAAGCCCAGTAGTATGGATATTCAGATTCATAATTTTATATTTGAAGTACTGACTGGTTTGTATTTTAGGATACCTGACTCTTGTTTCCTACTTTGATAGCACCTTGTTGCCTCCAACACGTGCCAAATCTGATGGAAGCAAATGGTGCAGAACTCTGGAGAATTGAAACAAAAGTCTAGGTAGGTCGGGAAATCCTAAGTACAGACTGGAATTCAAGCAATATTTTCTTTTCTCCCGGGCAACGATGAGGCAGACAGTTGCTTTGAGAGTGCATGTTTGCTCTATTCTTTGTTCTGTGTGTTCCCACATACCTTCTCAGTTGCTTGGAGGTGGCAGTAAGAGCCAAAGAAGCTGCCTGTGGCATGGCTTTCCTTTGGCCAGTACGAACATCTGGGCATGGTGAGATCTAGAAGGAACGGCTTGGTTAGAATGAATCTGGGGGAAATTAAAAGTTAATTTTGACATGGATGCCTTTGCAATCATACAAAAATACTCCTTTTTAACTCTTGCAGAAGAAGAGGGGAAGTGTGAGAAGAAGAGGGTAAGTATTGGAGATACTTCCTTTCTCTGTGTCCTTGCAGCATGCCTTCCCTCTCTGTGTCTGCCTTCTCTTGCTCCAGAGCACATCCTGTTGGGATGTTTGTAGCCTGTATGGCAGCAAAGAAGTTGGTAGCGATTGTAAGTACCTTGCTACTTTGAAGCATAATGACAAAGAGCTGTGTATGAAAATGTCTTGATTTCTTTGGCTGGTAGTGTCTGGCGTCTGTAGGCAAAGGTCTGTAGGCACTGCTGGGATCTGTTCTGTGTGCTGAGATTCAGCACATGGCCTCTGTCATGTTTCCATGTCACACTGCACTATGAAAGATGGGAATTTTGACTGTGGTCTGTTCCATAGCATTCAGACAGCCCTAATGTGGAGTGCGTGGAGAAAATGAGCATCCAGTATGAGATGGACGAGGGCAAATGTCAGGAGAAAGGGCAGATGTGCAAGTTGAGTGCCACAGCTTTTGGCTGTGATAGCCGTGGTCCAATGTGTCATTAGACTAAAATGCGTCTGAGGATGCACCAAACATTGAGATAACAAGTGGAATTCCTTTTTAACCTCCGCCTTACTCTGTTCAAAAAGTAAGCCATCCGTTTGGTTTCACAGCAGTAGTTGGTATTTGTACTCGAAATGTGGAAAAGCCTTAACAAATGCCGGTAATGAAGGGAGTGCTGTCCTACGTGAATGTGGAAGATGCAAGGAGCCTCAGGCCTTGTGCTAAATCTGTCTTATCTTGGGAAAGAAATTCCACCTCTGCCTCAATTTCTCCCTTTGTGTCCAACCAGATGGTATTGTTTACTAATCTAATATGGCATGTAGGAGGCTGAATCTATCTCTGTCCATCACAAGAAAAGAAACACTAGGTTTAGCCAGGCTCTCTGAAAGCCACACAGTATTTCTTCTGTACATGTCAATAATTTGTTCTGCTTTTCCTTCAGTTGACCCTGTTGGATATGAACATTTGCACAGTAGAAGATGCTGAAGTTGTGCGCTTCAACATGCTTCAGATGACTGAGAAACTAAGATGTAGGTTTGAAGAAGAAGTGGAGCGCGTGGATGTATGACGTTTCTTCCACCCACTGCCCACCTCACCTGGGCTACCGGCTAGCTCCGGGAAGCCTGCGTCGGTGAGCGGCCCCTCCCCGGCACCACTCTGGGACCCCCAGAAGAGGTGTAGCAACAGCTACGCCTGGGCGAGTCGTCAGGTAGGGACAAAGAGGCGCATGAGAGACCTTTTACAGTTCTGGGGGAATGGATTAATTGAAGGAAGAGGTAACAGGTCAGGAGGTTGGGAGAGGGAACCGCAAAAGGCAGTTTGAGGGGTTCTACACTGGCTTAAGTACGGGGGAGGAGCAAGGGGAGGGCACAAAACTCTGTCCAATAACGGTTAACGGGGGGAGGTACAGAAGGCGGGGAAAGGGGTACATTGAGCCAATAAGGTAAACCGAGGGTGGGGATACATACAATATAACCAATCATGAATACAAAAGGGAATGCTGGACACAGAAACTTCTAGAACAAAGGGAGGGGCTACAAAGGATTGACATCCAGTGGGGCAGGGTTTAGGGAGAGGGAAAGGGAAGGTTCCAGATAAAGGGGAGGGGTTTAGGATCACTGACTAGGGCAAAGGTAGTAAAGGGAAAAACTATTATGTACTTAACTTAGGGGAACGAAACTGAGACCAACCATCAACACAGAAGGAAAATTAACATTAAACAACACAACAGTACATCTCCCCCTTTCTTTTTAAACAGAAGTGTCATTTTCAAAGTCGTCGCCAGAGGTGAGCCCATCCTTCTCTTCCTCAACTGCTTTCATGTCTTCACCATTTGGGGGATCTTCAAGATCCCAATCCAGGATAGGCCCCACCTCTGCGCGGTTAACTTGGGGTGATGGGGAGATGCTGCGGACAACTAATGTCTTTATAATGGGGATAGCAATTCAAACGAGAATAATAACTAGGACAATAGAAATAATGGTTTTGACAACTGAAGCCAGCCAACCCGAAAGTCCCTAGGTTTTAAAGATGTTTCTCAGCCAGTCTTCGGATTCCTCCTTGATGTTCGTGACAAGACCTTGTATTTACTGTATCTCGGAGTAGACACTGCTGCTCGGAGATGACAAGTTGAGACAGCAGAGGCCTTTGAAGTCCTCTCAGCCGTGGCCATGCGCAAGCAACAGGAAATCTATTGCTTCCCGATTTTGTAGGGTCGCCTGCCTGGTAATTTCCTCATCTGCTAGGAGGTCGCTTAAGGCCACTGACGTAAGGTTTGCCTGTTTCGCTACCCAGCACTCTAGGCGGCCCAATTCACCTAGGGCTTTAGCCGCTGCCACCCACGGTAAAAAGATGGAGACAGCAACTCTTTTGGACTTAGACCAATGAAAAACATCTGCATTGCAATTTTCATCCAAATTATGAGCTTCTCTCTTTTGGATTGCAGATTTTGTGTTTTTAGATTTCCAATTCGAAATTTGGGTACGGTTAGGCGAAAACAGGGTCAGTCGTCCAAGGGTGCAGAGCCCTCCTATCAGGCGAGAGGGGATGCCTGCCCACGCCCGGTCGCCACAGATCAAGAAGACCCCCTTACCTAGCTGACGAGGTTAGTCTACAGGGATCCCCTCAATCTGGGCGGTGGCGTTGCACCTCGCGGCAGCTCTATAGTCAAGGTTGGGTTGGATAACGTTTAGGTATGATTCAGGGTTGGACCATCTATAATGATTCTGAACACAAAAACGGGATGGGGCTGAACCAAGTAACTCTAATTCCTGAGGTTCCTCGGGTGCTTTGGGAAGGTCTTTAGACCACTCCAGCCACACCCAGAGGGGGTTGGTCATAGGATAGGAGGCATAGGAGGGGTGCCACCGCCGGGGGTTAAAATCATCCCGCATGTTGATGATTGTCTTGGGATATTCGTCGGGCTGAAATGGGATCCCCACCAGGCAGGTTGAAAGTGGATTCCCTGTTGCCGCAGTTGATAAGCAGAGATGGTCCTGCTGCATGGCCTGGGCCAGGGTGACCCACACATTCTTCCTTGGCTGCGGGACTATCCACTCCACCGAAGACTGGCAAAGGCACGCCCAGATGACAAGGGCATACCACATCCTGGGGCTCCGGGTGGCTGACTAAAACAGAACAGGAAAAGTGAATGGGTTACTCAGATAAGTCCTGAACTTCAGGGGGAGGAAACAACTTGGAGAAGGGGCTGTCCCGCTCTCTGGGGGACCCTTGGTGTTCCAGGGAGAGGCGCCAGCGTCGACGAAGCGCTGCATATTTGACATCTCCGGAGGTTGGCCCTGACAGATGTCCCTGACTGGCAGTATAGGGCCGGATCCACCTTTGAGGGACCCACCTCAAACCAAAGGGCGTGGATACGCAAGCGTACCCACGACCCCAGGTGACTAACTCATGTGGGCTCTCCGTATTACCGGTCTCCTCACAATGGGAGGACTCAGCACTTCGAAGGAGCAGTTAAGAAAGTTGATGGTAAAAAGGGCTTTTTGCAATATAGTATGAGGTGTATCGAATTGAGTATCGCCCTGTTGCTGCTCCAGGACCCGTTTGAGCGTTTGGTGGGCGCGCTCAACCATGCCCTGACCTGCGGGGGAATAACGGGATGCCAGTCTTATGTTTGATTCCACACCTCTGCGGGAACTCCCAGGAGGCCGTGGAAGCATATGCTGGGCCATTGTCCGATTTCAATTCCCTTGGGATCCCCAACACAGAGAAGGCCTGTACAAGGTGTTTGTGTACGTCCTTGGCCTTCTCCCCTGTGTGGGCAGAAGGGAAGACTGCCCCGGAAAAGGTGTCCACACTCACATGTACATATTTCAACCTGCCGAACTGCGGAACGTGGGTGACATCAATCTGCCATAACTCACAGCTCTCCAGGCCTCTAGGATTGATGCCAGAGCTCAGGGTTGGCACCCCAAGCTTCTGGCACTGGGGACATGTGGCCACAATGTCCTTGGCCTGGTCACGGATTAGTTGGAATTGCCATACCAAGCCAGGTGCATTCTGATGGAATTTCTGATGGCTCAGCTTTGCCTGTTGGTAAATATCAGGAATCCCGGCCATATCAGCTGGTGCGGCCAGGGTGTCTGCTCTCTGGTTACCCTCGGCGATAAAGCCTGGCAGGTCTGTGTGCGGTCTTACGTGCATCACAAAGTATGGATGCTCTCGGTGGGAGACAGCATATATCAGCTTCGAGAGCAGAGCGTGGAGGTTCGGATTAGAGACTTCTTTCAAAACAGCGTTCTCTGCCCTTGACACCACACCCGCCACATAGGCCGAATCTGTAACCAAATTAAGTGGCTCTGAGAACCTCTCGAAAGCTCTAATGACTGCATCTAACTCAGCAATTTGAGGGGAACCCTCAACAACCTTAACATCTGCTTCCCACTGCTGAGTCTGGGGGTTCTTCCAAGTCATGACTGACTTGTGCGAAGCCCCAGATGCGTCTCTAAAAACAGTTAGAGCTTTGAGCGACACCCGGCTCAATTTTTCTTTCGGGACCAGATTGAAATTTGAATTAAATAATTTATGACTTTGGTGGTGGACAGATGTTTGTCCTGTGTAGCTATCAAGGGCAAAGAGAAGAGTCTCATTCTCCCGGAGCAAATGCTCCAAAACCTCCTTAGTCAGCTTGCCTGATGATAAGGCAAGTGGTACTCGGATGAACGCAAAATCGCAACCCGCCAGCCCTCACAAATGAGCCCTGGCCTTCCTGATCATCTGTGCCATCAGCTCCTGTGGCCTGGTGATACTTTTGGACCTCTGATGACTGAGGAACACCCGCTCCATAATCAAGAGGGGGTCCCTCTGGTCCTGGTCCCACTGGTAAATGAGGCCGTGGAGGTGCGGCAGCCGTCCCAGGATAATAAACTCAAATTGCAGATTCGGCAGGTAGCGATGGGCTTGTCTTGTCCCCATCGCCTTCTCTACCTTTTCCAGAGCTGCCCTCGCATCTGGGGTCAGCACCCTAGGAGAAAGTAACTCCTCTCCCCCTTTCAATAAATTGAAAAGGGGAGCTAGGTCCTCGGTGGTCAATCCTAGCCAGGGTCTGACCCAATTCAATGACCCACACAGCTGGTGGAAATCCGCAAGGGTTTTTGGCTTGGTGTTAATTGCCAATTTCTGTGGGACAGTAGTCCTGCTGTTAATTTGGAGCCCGAGATACTTCCACGGGGGCATCCTCTGAACTTTCTCCTTCTGGAGCTCAAACCCTGCAGAGATCAAAACCTCGATGACAAGGTCAAGGACATACTGCAGTATGTCGTCCGTGGGGGCACAAATTAGCACATCATCCATATAGTGCAGGATGACGGCCTCCCCTGCCTTGGCATGGACAGGAGAAAGCAATGCGGCTACATACTATTGACAGATACTGGGGCTGTTCTTCATGCCCTGAGGCAGTACCCGCCAATGGAAGCCCCTCATTGGGGCTTCCCGGTTGATGGATGGAACCGAGAAGGCAAACCGTGGTGCATCCTCGGGGTCGAGGGGAATTGGGAAAAAACAATCCTTGATATCTAGGACTGCCAGATTCCAACTTTGCGGCAGCATTGAGGGTGAGGGCATACCTGGTTGCAGAGACCCCATGTCTTCTATCTTTTTATTTATTTCACGAAGGTCGTGAAGGAGCCGCCACTTGTCCTTCCCCGGCTTTTTGATGATGAAGACCGGAGAATTCCAAGGGCTCCAGGTTGGCTCGATGTTACCTTTGGCTAACTGCTCCTCCACGATTTCGTTGAGCGCCTGCATTTTCTGTTTGTTAAGCGACCACTGATCTATCCATACTGGTTCATCAGATAGCCAATTCAGTTTCTGGACAGGGCGCTCCACAGTGGCTGCTAAGAAAAATCCTGCGGGGTTTTCAGGATGTCAATACGAACACCCCATTGCGACATGGCATCTCTGCACCACAGGAGAGCTTTATACTCCATAACAAAAGGGCGGACATTAGCCACCTGCCCTTCAGGTCCCTCAATTTTAATTACGCTTTTTGACTGCCGAGCCAATTGGGCCCCCCTGACTCCTTGTATTCTGCCAGACACGGGTTGCAACTCCCAATGTGATGGCCAATTCTTGGTTGGTATAATTGTCACATCTGCTCCTGTATCGAAGAGTCCGTCGAGGTAAAAGTAGTCTTCACCCCGACGGAGTCCGCATCCAATGATTGGTTTATCCTCACCAATGACTTCCGCCCAATAGACGCAGGGATTAGCCGGTTTCGCCACGATGGTGTTGGGCACCGGAATCGCCTGCGCTACTAGTTGTTCCTTTGGCAGGAAGTATGGTGGCTGGATGCACCGTGCCAGGAGAGAGAAACCGTCCGGACACAAAAGCTGTGTCTGCGGCACGATTTCAACCTCCGGAGGGGTACACTTTGTATCCCCAAGCACGACATACGTGCAGTCGAGTCTGGCGAACAAACCCGGTGATGTGGGCTTCACCGACACCAACCGCCAGTCCTGTGTTTCAAAATAAGTGTTATCTGTCAGGGCCAAGCTCAGGGGAGGACAAGGAGTCCACCCTGGCGCTATTTGTCATGTTCGGTAAATGCCGGATCCGGTGGGAATGTCACATCCGGTATTGGTATTGCCCCCCCTCACGGCCCCTTCGCGGCCCGCCTCATTTTTGTTTTCACGCGAGGCGGGGTCGCTCTCCCCAGTTAGTTTTTTTTGTTTGTGTGCTTCTTCCCACCTCCCCCTGCCCCTGCCCGTTATCGATTTTATTTTTAAGAGGGCACACGCGTGTGATGTGACCAAGCTGGTTGCAGAGGAAGCAGCGCACAGGGAAAGTCTTTGCAGCTGCAGTCATCGCCGCCATCATCACTCCTCCTCTGGTGGGAATAGGTGGCGCTGGCACAACTGCGCACTTGACACAGGCCTCCACTATAAGCTGGAGAGATGGCTCAGGGTAGAGAGGTAGAGATGTTATAACCTGTTTACATGCATCGTTAGCATTTAACTTTATCATTTCCATTATTAGTTCTTCTAGGGTGTCCTGGTTTTTCACTTGCTTTTCAATTTCTATCTCTAGCCTCTCCACGAACTCAATGATAGGTTCCACCGGCCCCTGTTTGATGGAGGCATAGTGGACACGGGGCTCGGTGGTCGGCATCACCATGAATGCCTTCTCGGCAGCAGCTTGAATTTTTAAAATCACAGGCTTTGGGATTTTTTTTCTGCCTGTGCTTCTGCCTGGGACCACTGCCCTTCGCCTCACAAATGATCCATCGTGATGGGCTTTTTGTCTGCGTCAATGGCGCACTTGGGGCTCTGTAAGAGCTCAGGCAGGAGTTCCCCTAGCATCCTTTTCCATGTGTCCTCCCACAATCTGTACTCAATTGATAGGAGGAGACATTTAAACAATCCTTTCAAGTCGCTAGGGACCAAGATATTGGAGGAGAAAGTAGCTTCCAATAAGCCTTTAAAATATTTGCTCTTTCTCCCGAACTCCTTCTGTGCCCTACAGAGCTCCTTTTTATGGGAGTATTCAAATGGCCGCCAATTTGGAATACCCCTTTGCCAAGAATAAAAAACCGGAGCGGCAATGAGTGTGGTCTCCGCTTCCGGGTTCCGATCCCCTGGCCTGTCACTTCCGTTTTCCGGAGCGTGGGAACCGGAAGGAGGGGAGTGGGAATCGGAAGTCAGAAGCGGAGGGGCAGGACCACTTACGGAGGAGGAGCCAGAACACTGGCAACATTCATGGTGATGGGTGGGACCTGTTGAGCTCGGGGGCCGCCTCTCTGGGGGTGGAGTAAGAGGAGGAGTTTTAGTAGGAGGAGGAGGAGGAGCCTGGGGAGGAGGAACACCCCTCCCGTGGGAGGAGACAGGGGCAGGACTTGGGGAAGGAGGCAGGAACAGAAAGGGGTTGGGACAGGGTGTAGGGGGGGGGAGCCACAGTTGGAGGAGGGTACGGATCAATGAGGAAGGGATTCTGGGGAGAAAAAGGAGCCAGAGCACAAGGGACCGGCCACGCCACGTAGCCGGCCCCATCTTGTGCGCCGGAGTCCAGGAGGCTATTTTGTGGCTCTGGGGGGGATGACTGGAACCTGACTGACTTTGGGGTTTTTGGGGTAGAGCCTGGGGGAGGAGCGGGGGAGGGTTTCGGGGTACATTTACAAACTTTACAACTCTTTAAAACAGGTTTCAGGGTAGAACTCGGGGTGCAACTGGGAGAGACGGAACTGCGGGAAGAGGGATTAGGGGAAGGCTCCCTGACGGCTGGTGCCTTGCCGCCCGGACTAGGGTATCGGGAGGACTGAGAGGGGCCAGGCGAGCAGCGGCTGGTCTCCCTGGCCAGGCTGGTCTGCAATCGTTGCGAGCTGCCCGTCTCGGATCCCCCGATGCAGGGGAAGAGGGATTGGAAAGAGGGTTAGGAGAGGGGAGAACAACTGGGGGAACCCGGGATGGCTTGCTTCCCTTCCCCGCCCTCTCCTGGTGGGGCGGGGCTGGGCACCCGCTCCCTGCCTTTTCTTTTACAGCTGTACGAATTTGAATGTATAAACTGAAAAGCCGATCCACGGAGGTGTCGTCCTGATTGCTCAACGCCATGAGCCTTTGTCCTACTTGTTCCCAAATCTGGACCGACTCCATTTTCTGGGGTGACACCCTGGGGAATTGGGAAGCAAGCCATTTTATGAACTTGTTTAACGAACCCCGTGAAAACTTTTTTTTTCCTCCCTCCAGGGTACCCACAAGTTGGAAAAACATCTCCTGCTGCTGTGTGGACAGCTTTGCGCCTATTATGGTGTGCCTCGTACCCACACAGCAGAACTCACTCTCCCACTGCAGCAAAAGAAAACTGAAACAACTGAGAATAAAGGTCCCAGGGCCAGTTAGTCCCCCACCCTCAGGGACTAAAGGAAGGGGTTTTTTTACGGGCCTCCACACCTAGGGCTGCACACCCCGCCCCGCCTAATGGTAAGCCCCCCTGCACCCCGTTGGGGGATACTTACCGGCTCCGTTGGCCTCTGGAACAGGAGCTGCAACAGGAGGCCCCTCCCTCGAAAGTGGTACTCCGGGCGCAGAGGTTTGCCACCTTCTCCCCGGGAGCTCGGCGGACCTGGCCGGCTCCGACCCGGGTAGTCGATGCCCAATGCCTCTGATCCTCAGATCTTAGAGGCTCTTCAAGGGGTCACCGGCGAAGTGGCCCCGCGGTGAGCGCCAAACTGACGTTTCTTCCACCCACTGCCCACCTCACCTGGGCTACCGGCTAGCTCCGGGAAGCCTGCATCGGTGAGTGGCCCCTCCCCGGCACCACTCTGGGAGCTGCAGAAGAGGTGTAGCAACAGCTACGCCTGGGCGAGTCATCAGGCAGGGACAAAGATGTGCAGGAGAGACCTTTTACGGTTCTGGGGGAATGGATTTATTGAAGGAAGAGGTAACAGGTCAGGAGGTTGGGAGAGGGAACCGCAAAAGGCAGTTTGAGGGGTTCTACACTGGCTTAAGTACGGAGGAGGAGCAAGGGGAGGGCGAATAACGGTTAACGGGGGGAAGTACAGAAGGCGGGGAAAGGGGTACATTGAGCCAATAAGGCAAACCGAGGGTGGAGATAGATACAATATAACCAATCATGAATACAAAAGGGAATGCTTGACACAGAAACTTCTAGAACAAAGGGAGGGGCTACAAAGGATTGACATCCAGTGGGGCAGGGTTTAGGGTGAGGGACAGGGAAGGTTCCAGATAAAGGGGAGGGGTTTAGGATGACTGACTAGGGAAAAGGTGGGAAAGGGAAAAAATATTAAGTACTTAGGGGAATGAAACTGGGACCAGCCATCAACACAGAAGGAATGTTAACATTAAAAAACACAACACAACAGATGTACGTTTCTTTAATTGGTGGCATATATTTTCATCACTCCTTGGGATTAGTCTGTTCTTCCTGTGCTGCCACCTGCAATGCTTTTTTCTGCGTGGTAGGTCATTGATGTCACCTTAGAAAGAGGTCCATAGTGTGACAAAACACTACAAACAAACAGTTTGGTGTGGAAGAGTTTCATGTGGAAGTGTTCATAATTCTTGTGTTTATTATTTAGAATATAAATAGATTATATTTTTATGATCATTTCTATCTGAAATACATATGATAGCGATGAATGACGTATGGCCCAGCCTGCTTAAGATCAGACTTTAGGAATAGCTGGAAATGATCTCCCAAATGTCTTCCAATTTTTCCTATACATAAAAAAAGTCGGGCAGTTGTTTCTAAAGGGATAAATTATAGAATGTGATTTGGTGCTTTGTGGTGCCAGAATAAACAGAAGTTTTGATACTCTGCATTCTTAGCAGTTTACTTGGAGACTGATTTTTTTTACTCTCCAGATAGAAGATGCCATGTTGGATACGAGTCGTAAAATTCCAGGCAGCATTTTATCATGTTACATATCCTCTTACTCATTCATTTAACCTTCCAGCAGTTTAGAAAGAACTTGTTCACTTGAATGTGTTTCTTTGGAGTGATTTTAAGGAGATGGATAAACGGCAATAATACAGGTAGAAATATAAAAACAAGGGTTTGCTATAAAGACAGGACTTCTTAATGCAAAGAGCCCTCTGAAATTCAAAATACCTGCTATAAAATTAAAAACGTAATCTTTGACTTTTAGATGGGAATTTCTACTCTTCAGTTTCATTCTGTCAGGTGCATTTTTGCTAACTGCTTGATTCACGCTGAATGGACAGTCCTGTCTTATTCTTGGTATGGCAACAGTGATAGAGATCACTGCTGCTTTCTGTAGAAAGTGGCTGCAAGTCGCTATTACGAGATCTTGTGCAGGTCTAGAGTCTGATTGGATGTGAGGTTCTCATTGTTTCAACAAGCAACTTGGGGTGGCAGTGTCAGAGGTGTTCATTATCTAGGAAGATTTTCATAGGCGATGAGTTTTGTTGAGGTTGCTTTCTCTTCTGGGTGTAGAATATAAGTGCATAATTAACTTCCTTGAATCCTAAATAGTTGGGGAGATTTTAGTATCTATGAAACCATTTTTACTGGCTTTTTTATGTGGCCTTAGTGTCTTCTCCAAATACTCCTTCAGCTCTTCCTCACAGCTCACCGTTTTCCTTTTTTCTGGAATTCTATGCAGATCACTTTCATCATCTTTCTTCTTGAGATCAAATTAGAACAAGGTATGAATTTTGTATTGTCAATTTAAAAGGTAGAGCATCTTTGAACATTGGTTGTACTACTTAGGCCTTGTTTTAATGCTGTTGTGTGAAGGTATGGAAAAAGAGTGCTTTTCACTTCATGTAAGAATATAGAATAATGTCCGTAGTGAACAAGGTTAAGGCAAATAATGCCCACCGTTTAGGAATGGGACAAAGGAAGACTGCTATCATTCAAAAACCATAGCACATCAGTATTACTGTGCATACATTCACATCCATGCCTTATTGAGAAGGTAAAAGTAGTAGTGCAGATTCTAGGATCACTGGAATCAGAAGTTGGTCTGCACCATCATGTCTTCACTCCTAGATTTGATCTCATTCAAAGTTCTAGGAACTCAGACGTTTAAGATAGCCAAGCACTTCCAACTTTAAAAATCATCTAAAAATTGGTACAATACCGCTCTCCTTCCTGAAGATCTTAGCAGCAGCTCTGAAGCCATAGAGGAAGCAGCACTGTTCACACACACAGGAGGTCTTTCCTACCTGCTCGATCAGAGGCACATTAGAAGAGCAGTATGGACCTGAGGGGCAGATGCACATACCTTCACACACCTGGCAGTGGGACTGTGGCTACAGCTGGAGGTTTGGTACTCTTCCTAATAATTTGAGCCGTTAAAACAAAGCCAGAGGTAACAGACCAAGTGAAAATACAATGCCAGGTTGCGGGAAGAGAATGTTACCTATCTGAACACCTACATAAATTCCCCATCATTCTCTTTGTTTAGGAGACCAAGACAATGTCGGTGTAAATGAAAACAAGTGTGAATATTGATTTTTCTTGAATCAAGACTCAGCTTTATGTCCAAGTCAAAGGCCAATAAACCAGAAAGGCTCCGCTGAGCACAGTGCCGAACTAACATGGAAGACAGTAATTTGACCTCTTATGTAAGCAGTGTTGGAATGGTTCCCCATCCAAAAGGAAGGATGTCAAATGCTTCTTTGGAAATATTTTAACTTCTGTGCATTTCTTTCTTTGTAATGAACTAATCTCTAACAAGGCAGGACGTGATTGTGTTCAGTAGAAACAGATCAATGGCAACATTTAGCCTAAAGGTTTTATGAGATTGATCAGGAAGTTCGATTTAGATTTAAAGGCACTGTAGTCATATTTAATTTTATTTCTCTCCGTACTTGAGTCTCTTAAACAGGGACCTTCAATTGGACAGGAACGGGACACTGAAGCAAATTGTAATGGATGACGTAATGTCTTACCCGGAAGCATTTTGTGGGAATTGATTTCTTCTAGGTATCCATCAGCCAGCATTTTGGTGTGAAGGAAATCTTCAAACAGGTAAAACAAAAATTCCCTTTGGTTTAAAACCTGACTGCTATATTAATTTTTCACTTTTGAGAAAATTTTCATGACCTTTAAAATTCAGACTATATCAAGTATTGTTTCAGCCATTGAAGAAAGTGCTTTTGATAGAGATAGGAGAGGGAAACCAAAACATTTCTCAGAGCAGCACTTTGAACTCTGTCCTTGTTACAAACGGCACTTGAGCAAATTCATTTGCATTTGGAACAGAAAACTGCAAGGTAACAGGTTTATCATTACGGATTTGAGTGTTCCAGGTTCTTTAGATACTAAGTGATCTATTCAAGATGATCTCTTACTGAAATAGATCCATTTTGAGAAGGGCTATGGATTTCTTAGAAGAAAGCAAATCCCTGTGTTAAAACGTTGTGGTGGGCGTTTTTTGTTGTTGTTTTGCTTTTAGAACTTGCAAGGCACAACCGACTTCATAGTTCGAGATCCAAATAAGACCACGACATTCCAAACAGGTGTTTCTTTTTGGTTGTTTTTCAATCTGTATATCTTTGGATTGTAACCAGTAGAACTGTGCTTGAACTGGAAAGAAGAAGCTGAGGTTTCCGAAGTGGAACAAACGGTGGAACAGTAAGCTGAGAGCATTGTGCAAGGGGAGGAAAGAGGGGAAAATGGTAAGAGTTTCCTGAGTCGGAAGGGACCCCTAGGGATCGTCAAAGTCCAACTCCTGGCCCTGCACAGATAGTCCAACAGTCCCACCCTCTGCATCCCTGAGAGCATTGGCCAAAGGCTCCTGGATCTCTGGCAGCCTTGGGGCTGTGCCCATTGCCTGGAGAACCTATTCAGTGCCTGACCAGCCTCTGAGGAAAAAAACCTTTCCCTGATAGCCAGCCTAATAGTCCCCTGACACAGCTCCTGGCATTCCCTTGGCTCCTGTCCCTGGTCCCAGAGATCAGAGAGCAAAGCTGTCCCTGTGCTGCCCTTGAGAGGAGGTGAGAGGTCCCAAGTGAGGTGTGAGCTCAGTGTCCTCTCTGCAGCTGAACCAAATGCCTTCAGCCACTCTTTGTACGGCTTCCCCTCCAGCCCGTTCACTATCTTTGTGTCCCTCCTTTGGACATTTCTCCAATAGCCTGAGGTCTTTCTGACGTTGTGGCATCCAAAATTGCCCCCAGGGCTTGAAGAGAGCTCAGTCCCAGCCCAGAGCAGTGCAGGACAATCACCTCTCTCGAGCGAGCGGTGCCACAAGATAGGGACAGTTGTCAAAAATCAGCTGGAGAAACAAATCTAACAGAGAAACAGGTGATCTAGGCACAGGAAATGGAAGAAGCAGAGGAAGAAGAAGATGAGGAGAGGATTCCTTGTAAAAGTGAAGAAAATGAGCATGCAGAACAGGGACTAAGCATTATGCAGGTAAGTGAGCAAGAGAATAAGTTTGAAAGTGAAGGCAGTTTTGTCCAAAAGAAGGAGGAATAGGAAGTCTTTTTGCTGAGAATGAATAGAAAGTTTTTTTCCATTTAGGTTGTATATGAAGCACCCAGGGCTCTCAATCATGGTTTTAAAAAATTAAGATTTTTGCTAAGAGTAGAAGTAGTTTCCATGACCATGATGTAAGTTAGGTAGGTAAATGGTAGGTTAATAATTATTAGATACTCTAGGCTAGAGCTAATTGGTATAATTATCTGCTATTATTAATTTACGTACAGAAGAACGTAAAAAAGTAAACTGCTAACTATGAAGCACGGAGCTTTGGATCGTGCCAGAGGGTCACTGAGACCTGATGAAGACTCTCCAGACTTCATCCTTCGAGACCACTGACCCAATTCAAGATAAGAGCTGTGCACGCGTGAAGGACTAATGGGCTCATTTTAATATGGGATGGGAGGTGGTGGGGTTATGCATATGTATTGTATGTAAGATCTTGGGGAATAAATAGATGGCAAAGAACCTTGTTCAGGGCCGTCACGCCTTTCGCTGGTGTCTCCTGTGCCGCCCGCATGTGAATAAACATATCACTTTCTATCTTTAATTACTTAGTGATTATACCAGGATTTTTAATGATTCAGCTCTAGATCCTTTTGTGGGAAAATGGAGTGTGTAAAGTTGCCAATCATTTTGGAGCGAATTTGGAGGTTTTTGGGGTCGCAGGTGAATTTTGGGTTGAAATCTGGGGATTTGGGGGTTCCCAGGTGAATTGGGGGGGGGAGGGATTTGGGGAGATCCAGGTGAGTTTTGAGGGGTCCCAGGTTGATTTTGGGGGAGAATTTGTGGAATTTTGGGGGATCCCGGGTAGCGAGGTTTGGGGTTGTGTTGATTTGAAACTAAAAGCAGTGCGAGACTCCAAGTCACTAATAAAATTTAATAGGAGAAAAGAGGAAAAATAAAATACCTGCAATAAGATAAAAGAAAAACCACCAACAAAGTCAGAAATACAACCTGACACCCTATCAGTCAGGGTGTTGGTAGCAGTCCGTATAAATGGTGGCTGCAGTCCTCCTGGATTACAGATGTGGTTCATTTGAAGCAGTGATCCTGTAGAAGGTGCAGTTTTCCTCCGAAGATCCAGCGATGATGTGGAAAAAAGTCCAACTTTCCTCTGAGATCCAGTGGAAAGGACTGTCTTGGTGTTCCAAATCTCAGTTTTTATCTAGGTAGGAAATGTTTGGCTCCTCCCCCTGGCTGGAGCATCTCCCAACCGGATGATGTAATCTTATCAGTCGCACAATAGGACTTAATGGCCCATTAACAGAATCTGTCTTCTGGAGGAAGAATGGGTTGTGAAAAGATAACGATGATCATCCCCCTGATCTTATCAGATGGCACATCAGCAGAGGATATCTCCCACAGAGATAAGGATCACCACCCCTCCCACATTTTAAGAGATGGTGATAGAATACACATTTTTGCATTGTACCCCAGGACAGGGGTGAATTTGTAGAATGTGGGGAGTCCCGGTTGAATTTTAGGAGGAATTTGTGGAATTCTAGCGATCTGAGGGGAATTTTGGGTGGAATTTGGTGATTTTAGGGTTCTCAGGTGAATTTTAGGGTTCTCAGGTGACTTTTGGGGATGACAGGCAGATTTTGGGGTGAATTCTGTCGATTTTGTGGTGTCCAGGTGAGCATTTGGGAGTCGTGGGAGAATTTTGGGATGAATTTCGGGGGATGCATGTGAATTTTCCAGGGAATTTTGGTGATTTTTGGGAGTCCCAGATGGGTCTTGGAGTGAATTTGGTGGATTTGGGCGTATCTGGGTGGGTTTTGAGGGGGCTTGGAAACATTTTGGGGTGAATTTGGGAGGTGTTGGGGGGACTGGATCTTGGGAGGGATTTGAGGGATTTTGGGGGTTGCAAGTGGGATTTTGGGGTGAAGCCCTAGGATTTGGCAGTCCCCCCTGAATTTTGGGAGGAATTTGTGGAATTCTGTGAGTTGCCAGGTGAGTGCTGGGCATCCCAGGGGGACTTCGCGATGAATTTTGGGGATTTTGGGTTTCCCAGGTGATTTTCTGAGGTGAAAAGGTTCAAAAAGGTTTATTTTGAAAACAAGTTAAAGCCAGAAGGTTATTGAAAATTAATAGATGTGATGCAAGAAGGTAATATGCAGACAATACACAGTGAGACAAATCATGGGAAAAATACAGTGGTAACACATGAGTGTGTGAGGATGGGATCAGAATAGCTAAGGCTCAGTTGAAGCTGAATTTGGAAAAGCATGCCAAAAATAAGAATAATAAAGGCACCTACGGGTATTTCAGTGGGAAAAGGAAGATGAAAAGAAACCTATCACACCTAACCTATTCCCCCCCACCCCCCCCACCCCCCCTATAAGCCAGACAGGACTAGTGACAACAGACAAGGAGAAGGCTGAGCTACTCAACAAATGTTGGTCTCAATTTTTCCTGCCAGTCACTATTTCCACATCTCTCAGGTTATTGGACTGGTGGACTTGATTCTAAGCCATAGTAGCAGGTCAGCTTTCAGACCACTTGAGGAACCTGAGCATGCAAGACCATGGGACCCACCGAGAGGCATGTCAGGGCCCTGAGAGAACTGGCAGCTGTAGTTGCTAAGGTGCTTCCTCCATCATATTTGAGAAATCAAGGCAACCAGCTGAAGCCTCCAGACACTGTGTTGTATTGACTCCAATACTCTTGGTCTTTTTTATAAATCTTAGAGCTCTGAGTCAATTTCTGCAGAGGATTCCCAATGCAGTTTCAAAAATGGAATCTTTGTTATTGGTCCTCATGTTGATCTTGGATATTTCCACTTTCTGCACTCCTATATTTTCGAAACATTTGTAATGACTGAAAAGAAAGCTGAGACGAGGCATTATGTTCTTTCCAGTGATATAAATGGACCAGAGTTCTTTTCAGACAAATATATTTTTGCTGTGTCTAAGCACATGTGCATACCTGTGTTTGATTTTTGTGTCCAGGTTTTGGCAATGGGGCAGCCACAGGGCCGTCCTGTGACAATGGCCCAGGTGCTGCTCTGTCCCGCTTTCTTCCAACTGGCTCCACTTCAGGATGTCCTCCCTGCTCAGAGAAGAGGCTGGGACAGCATCTTTAGAAATGTGACTTTCTGGTTTTTTTTTTTTTTGTTTTGTTTTGTTATTCTTATAGTTAGTAAAAACATTCAACCTGATTTTTTGATGTGTTGGGTTTGGAGGTTTTTCAGTTTTGGGTTGGGTTTTTTGTGGGATTTTTTATCTCCTTGGGGATTATTGGATGGGGGTTTTTTTGTGTTGTATTGGTCTGCGTTTTTTGTTTGAAAAGAATTTTAGCAACAATACTAGTGGCAGGGTAAAAGAAAGGAAGAGTTCACAGGAATCCCCCCCCCCACAACAGACAATACCTGATGGCTCCTCTGCCCAGCTTACTGACTACACCGGAACCCAGTGACCCCCATAGATACTCCCTTCTCCCTGCCCCCAGCCATGATGTGAGATGGAATAGAATAACTAAGATTAAGATTCTCCCTATGTAACTCCATCATACTTCGATTCTGGGAAAAAAAATTTCTTGAAGTTCTCTTATTTCACATCATTTGAATTTGAATTTGTATACTAAAAAGTCTAGCCAGAACCTCATGGCAATGCTAATAGCCAATTCTAGAATGTCCGAGATGATATACACTTCTTTCAAGAGAATGTGATACCTCACGTGACTTCTCCAGAATTTCAATGAACAGTGGGAGTAGTCTACAAGATTCTTGCTGCCGTCTGGGTTTCCTGGTAGTTGGCTGGTCTATGTAAGCCAACCACCTATTCAGCAGAGGGAATATTTGTGTGATACTTGATGGTATGTGAGATGGAACACAGTAATTTATGGCTTTTTGCATAGTGATGAAGCTGTAAAGAAAGCTCCATAATGCTCAGACAAGGAGGCTGCTGGACTTCAAGCAGCAAAGGCCTAAAACCAATCAGTGAAAAGGTGTTGAAAAAAAAAAGCCAGGTGGGGAGCAAAGTGATACTTAAGGGCAGTTGACTGAAAGAGGAAATCTAGTGAAAAAAAAAGTCCAAGAGTGAAGGAATAACAGGGAAAATGAAACTAAGGAAGGAAATCAATCTCAGCTCATCATTTCAGAAGCTAACAAGTTGTCATTGCAATGATGCATAAATTGAGAAATAATAAATATGTCTGGGCCAAAATCTAAAATATGAACTTGATTGCATTCTGCCTTTCATGGAATCATACAACAGTCTGTGCTTAAAGATCATCTAGTCCAACTTCCTTGCCAGGTAGATCTTACAGTCGATCAAATTGCTCAAGACTAGCCAAACTGATAAGGAGCACTCTCAATGATGGGGCATCCACAACTTCTGGAACCCCCGTTTGAGTGTCTCACCAGCTTCATTGTAAAAAAGTTTTTCCTTTTAGCCAGTCTAAACCTAGTCTCAGTTTGACAGCATGGCCCCTTGTCCTGTCTCTGCAAACCTTCCGAAAAAGTCTTTCTCCATTTGTCTTATACCCTCTTTACATATTCAAAGGCCACCATACTGTCTGTCCAGAAACCTCTCTTCTCCAGGCTAAAAGATCCTACTTTTCACAAGAACCAGGTCATAAACTGAGATGGAAGACATCTCAGGAGATCACATCATCCAACAGCTCAGTGTAAGAATAGCTCTGAAGTCAGATCAACTAGCTTAGGGCTGTGTCTGTTTGAATTTTGAAAATTACCAGGAATTGAAATGCTTCAAGGAAGAGAACTCTGGGTGGCTCCAGAAACAGCCTGAGAAACTCGAGCAAACTCGAAACCTCAGAAACTACCACTGCTTTCTCTCCCTCAGCCCAAGCAGTCACAAAGAAGAAGTGTTCCCAGCAGGTTGGGATAGCACACATATACACTACATATACATGACAGGCATCGCCAGCATCCGCATCCTGCTCCTTTCTGTGGCTGGCAAGAGTGAGACTGGATGTTTACATGTGGGCAAACTGGGTCCCTCCAGCAGCTCAGACACTCAGCCTGCCCATTGACCCCACTGAATTCCAGTATTCGCAGTGTCCCAAGGCCACAGCACTACTTTGCTTGCTTGCACAGACCATCACATGCCTCCTAAATCAGTCAGGACTCCCCTGGTCCTACAGCCAGCACCCCACTTGCTCTACCCCAGGCCACTGCCATTGTTCACCAACTTCTCCACTTTGATCTTTGCTGGTGCTCTCAACACCAGTACACCCAGATGTTCTGCAGCTGTTGTCTCCTGGTGGAAAGGACTTGTAAAGCCATGTTTCCTAACAGGACTTCCACAACCTTTCAGAGCAACCTTTTCTGGGGTATGAACAATCTCATTCAAATGTCAGCATTTCTTTTCCCATATGTGAAATCAGAATTTCCTTCTTCTGGGCATGCCCAAAACAAGGCACAAACCACATTGTCCCTTCTGTTTCACATGTCGACTTGTTTGTAAACAATGCGAGGAGAATACCTGTTTTGATCCAAGCTAATCTCTGGCCCTTATAGTGCTTTCGGTAGTTAGTTTTGCTTTGCTATTTACTTCATGTCCCATTGAATTTTTGAAGAATAAACAGACTATCTGTCTGAATAGCAGCGTAGCAGTGATGAATAAATGCAATTACCATCTGCTCCTTTACCAACTTTTTCATTTCCATATTCACAGTGGGGGGATTCTCTATTTCTTCACTTGCCATAAATTCTGTGCAGGATGGAAATTAGATATGTAGAATGGAATCACATGATATATGCGATATCATATGTGATATCACATATAAAGAAAAAATGATCAAGTATTACTTTGATAGAAACCAAAAGTGGACACTTGCCACTTTGTGTTGCTCATTGTCCAAAAGAAGACTGCCACATTTCTGACCGGAAACTCTGAACTACACACTTCTTCTGCATGAGCTTCCAGTCCTCGACTCCCCCTTGCCATTTCAGTTGATGCCATTTTTCTTTCTCAAGCTCTGATTTAATTCGATTCAAGAGTAGCTTGGCAGTTGCCCTCTCATTATCCAGCGGTGCTCTGTTTATATTCTGTGTATTAAAATATGAAACCAGAAGTAGAAGCAGCATACGACATGCAAAAACAAACAAAAAATTGTCTCTTCTACAGAAAATGAGGGGAGAAAAGAACACAAATGATAACCAATACCCTGCCAAGTAGAAATTTCTTCTATATTTCAGTGATTGATAGGCAGAAAAAATGAATTTCATTTGGGGAAAGAAAGACATTCTAGGAATATTCAGACTGTTATCTTGCCCCAGGTAAAACATTTGCCATAGCCTTAGTGTTAATGAGCTTGTGAACATCAGCTGCCAAGAGGAAGGACATTTCCTCCAGTTTCACAGAATACTTGGTCAGTACATCTGCTATCTGTGCAATCAAAGAATACAGAAAAGCAACAACAATGAAAAATAGAACTCAAATATCAATTTCCCAAGTTAAAATCTACATGAACAAGACAATTTTTCCGTTCAAGTGAATTCGATTTAATTAATTCATTAACTACATAAGTATCATTCTCATGTTCAAGAATAGAATTCAAAGAATCAACGTTGCTTCTTCTGAGACATTGAAGCCTGAGTAGATCCCAACTTCAGATCTATTAGGACAGCATGAAAGCAATACCTGCTACATTTAGTACATGTAAACTACAAAGACATCTAGAACAGCTCTAAAAGATGAACAAACCCATGAACTTTGAAGGAGATGATAGCAAGAAATGTGGAAATAGGCTTTATCTGCCCAGTGCTTTTCCCAAGAGCTTGGGCACTCCTTGGCGTCAGTGAGCGTCTCTGTCTCATTATTCAGCAGCTGGCTTAGGGTAAAAAAGGATGCATGCAATCACATCATTCCTGTTCATGACATAAACTTACTGCATCATCACGGAAGCCTTTTACTTAGAAATATAGCCTAAAAATTAGGTGTCAGACTAGGTACATATCTACGTTGCTATGAGCAAAACCAATTTCTTTTTAACAGGAAAGCCATACAATATGCCTGCCATGGCAAATATTAGTCTACTAGCCCTGCACTTCAACGGGCAGTGAGCAATTCATTACACCAAATCTAGGTTTGGCAAGGAGACAGTCTATTTATTACAAGCCCCTAGTTCTAGAACCAAGAATTCAGGAGTTGCTCATTCCCAATGAAAATCTGTGCATTTCATACCTTTGGGGTTTTATGCTTCTGTTCTTTACCTGCCTTGAGTGTGGCTTTCTTGTGAAGTCACTGATGGGTGTTTTTCCCACACATTTCTGCTGATTACATGGTAATTGCATGGCATCAGCAGACATCTCTGAATGTCTCTTTAAAGTATGCTTTTTACTCTTCTTAGAGGACCTTGTCTTCTTCTTTCCTTCACCCAAAAGGTGGGCTAAGTGAGCCTTCAAAGAACCATCATCTCAACAATTAGAATTCTTTCAAACCTACTGCATGGAGAACAGCAACAAAAAAATTAAAAAAAAACTAGTACGCGAAAAACAGCAGAAGAGAAAGGTAAAATAATGAATCCTACATGCCACATGCATAACTCTCTTCATTCAAGGCTATTTTCAAAATGAGAAAAAAAAAAAAAAATCATCTTTTCCTCAGAGAGGAAAAGTGGACTAACTGGATTGTGTTGCCTTGCTTACAGTTACCAGAAAAGTCAACAGCAGAGTTGAAAACTCCTGAAGCTGGCTAACTACACCTCTATATGTTTTACTACTGTGTTATGATTCTGTCTTCAGTTAATAGAACCTGATAGACAACAAAGAGATGGGAGCACATGGAGATGCATTGGAGAGCCCACGCTGGAGGTAACACATTCATTTTTTACTCAAACAAATCCAAATTAGAAATGTTGAAAATGACCTGGGGCCATTTCAACAGGCAGCAAACTGACTAACACAACCAACCTTTGGCTTTTATTCAATCCTTTGCTTGTTTTACCTGGGCCTTGAAGATCTGTCTGCAGCCTTCCTCTCTGCAAATATATCACACTCGTCCTATTGAGAACCCATGGCTCATCACAGCTGCTTGGCCAGGCCTGCTTCCAGAAGAACTGGCAACTACAAGCTGGGAGCCAAGAGATACAACACTTCACTTGGAAAAGGGCCTTCCATGAATCCTAGAATCCCAGAATGGTTTGGACTGGAAGCGACCTTAGAGATGATAGATTATCTTCTTCCCACATCCTGACATGGGCAGGGACACTTTTCCACTAGTCCAGGTTGCTCCATGTCCACTCCAGCCTGGCCCTGGACACTTCCTTCCATGGGGCTCCCACACAGCCTCTTTGAGCAACATGTGCCAGGCCTCAGCACCCACACAAGGAAGAATTCCTTTCCAATATCCCATTTACCCCCGCCCTCTGGCACTTTGAAGCTATTCCCCCTTGTCCTGCTAGTCCAGACCCTTTTCCGAAGTCCCTCCCCAGCTATCTTGGAGCCCCAGCAGGCACTGCAAGGGGCTTGAAGGTCTCCCTGGAGCCTTCTGTTCTCCAGATTGGACACCCACACCTCTCCCAGTCTGTCGTAGAGCTGAGAAGCTCCAGCTTTCAAACCAGCTTAGCAGCCTCCTACCCGTGAAACTTGACGCCACCGCTGGCCTTCCGGGCCCTACAGATATCGCTTCAGGTGTCGCTCGGGGTCACTCCCGGCTCTCTCCGCCCCCCATGGGGCCCTCAGGCGATGCCGCTCGGACGCCACTCCTGCCGCTGTCAGACCAACGGGTGTCGGGCATCCGCCCCAGCCACATCCACAATCCACAGTGTACTCTGCGGCTGCTGCAGGCTCATGGCTGCCTACACACCCGGAAGCAGAGCTCTGGAACAGAGCCCCACATTTGTGCTCGTCTTTGCACAAAGCAGGCCGGACTTGCCATGCTCGGACTTTTCAGTTCAGCACGAGAATGAGAATACACCAGCACCATGTGGGAGGAATCCTCTAAAGACTCCCTCATTCGTGGTCTCTCTACGTTATGCCTAGACACTTGCCATTCCTGAGGCTACACTAACGCCTTTTTTACCTTGAGGGTGAGAAATGCCATAGTTTTGGTATGCAGCTAAAGGCTCAGCACAGGCAGGCCTAGGCAAAAGCTGGGGCAGTGCCCTTCCTCACACCTTCGCTGTGGTGTACTCCATGCAGCTAGAGCGAAGCGAGAAGGACGCGAGGAAGAAGAAGGCATTCTTAAAGTAGCCCTCTGTCAGCAGCCCTGAAAGGGGGCATAACACACGGCGTCTCACTGCCCTCCATTCTGCATACTTGCAGCTCCCTTTTCCGACTTGCAAAAGTTGCTACCAGAGCAGAGGGGGCCAGATTGAAGAGGCAGTGCCTAGATTCACCTTCTACTTATTGCGCGTAAGCCACGTCCAGCTACTCGCTGCACTCTGTATTTCCCTTCTCTGCGGCATTTAATGTGGTGCTCTCTGCAACTAGGCGCCTAGAAGTGACCGCCAATGTTTCCACAGCGGGCTGCAAGGGAACCAAGGAGCAGCACAAGCAGCAGGGCTTCAGCTTCCTCCTTTCGACTGCTAAGGGCACTTGGATAGGCAAGCGAGAGGCAGCCACCTTCCTCTCCTAGTAGCCTGTAACGTGGTGCACACAAGCACAGTACTTGTGGGGCTTCGTTCACCGCCCTCGCCCACGCCTGGCGCTTCTTTCAGTTCCCGGCTGCCAGAAGCCGCTGAGGCTGCGCAACACACCCGGCAGTGTGCCAGCAGCCAAGTGCTCGAGAATGCTGCTTCTGCCCAAGCCCACCTAGGGCTTGCACCTTTGTTCTCAGAGCTCCGTGCAACAGTCTGCCTCTCTCGCAGTTCGAATGGAAAACGAAAGCTTTTTGCCTATGCTTTTCATAGAGATCTGTTGCCAGGACGAGAAGGTCTTGTGGCGGGAGCTCGCCCCCGACGCGAGGTCGCTGCTATTAGCACCGCATTGCAGGGGCACATCTCGCTCCTTGACTACCTGCTCAGCGCTCTCCGAATTCGCTGCTAGCTCCACGGTCCTTCTCAGCTGCAAGTAGCAGCGATTACAATACATAGAGCTTCGCATGGACCGAGGTGATGGAGAGACATATCGCACAGGAAAATGTGTCAGGACAGAGACGTGTTCTACATTGTCCCTTCTCGTCATCCATTTTGTGCTTCTACTGCTTCTGCTGTTCGGAATCGCTCCTTGAAAGACGAGCAAGAGCGTGGTTCTGGGTGCATTGCACTGAGTGAGATCTCCCTAGGGACACTGAACTCGGAGCCCAGGCAACAGGGCATGCTTGCCTGCAGAACTGAGGACAGGCTGTTGGGCAGAGCTGAAACTGACCCCAGGAGTTGAGCTCTGTCCGGATGGCAGAAGGCGAAGAACGAAGCCGCTTGCGAGCGCAGTGCAGCGAAGAGCACACGTGCAGTCAAAGAGCTCCTTCACAATCGCTTTCACTTCTCAGTGCCCTTGCTGCTTGGAAAAGTAGCTCGCAGCCGTTGCACGCCAGGGCACAAGCTGGGCCAGTGCCCTTCCTCACACCTTCGCTGTGGTGTACTCCATTGTTGGGGGTTGAATGCTTCCCTTTTCTTTCTGTGGAATTTATCCCATTTTTATGCTAATTGGCTACATCTTTAGGTAATGTTCTCTCCCAGGGAGGTGTGTGGAGGGAGGGAGGGTGAAACGGGAAAAAGGAAAGGTGGGCTGGAAAACTCTCTCCTTTGGCTCCTGGAGGGAGATGACGCCCCGTGCTCCTATATGGCTTCTCCCCTGCCACCCCAGCGCTGAGATCCACACTCCCTGCCTTTGGACATCGCTCTGCTGCTCTCCCACCTCACCCTACTACCTCCGGACACTCTGCCGAGCACCATGACCGACACCGTGAGGGGGGAGTCACTTTCCCCATCCCTCTCACCCCTGGGCTGCAGCTCTCTTCAACTGCGCGGGACCTGCCCTGCCCCCACAGCACCTGTACCTGAGCACAGGGAGACGGCCTGTGGCCAAAGGGACTGGAACTGAGTTACACTGTTCTGTTCTGTTGTCAATTTTTATAGCTGTTGTTGTTTTCTGCCTTGTTAGATATCAGTAAAGAACTGTTATTCTTATCCCCACATCTCCTGCCTGAAGGCCTCTGATTTGGACCTAAAATAATTAAAAGGGAGGGGGGTTGCACTCTGCATCGCTGGAAAGGGGCTCTTGCCTTTCCTTAGACCATACCTGTCTTTCAAACCAAGACAGATTTTGGCGCCCGGAACGTGACGCATTGCCTGAGGGCATTGAGAGAGGGTTAGAAAAGGGGATAACAGTTCTTGAATTACCCAAGCTTGTGGTAGGTGACACCATGCTGTCCAGCTTACCCTGGATTGGCCTCCATGTGGTCACTGCTATATCTCTCCCATTTGCAAGGCCTTTTTTAAACATGAGTCTCATAACCAAGGTTACTGTGGCTATTATCCGGTTCATTTTGTGGATTGATCAGCTGAGGAATTCATGGATTTTTAATTTTCTCTGGAAGATGGCCACATGGATTCCGAGCTATCGCACTCTAAGTGTGTGTTTCTGGGGCTACTTCAATAATGGTACTTACTGTGAGGAAGTGGCAGCAGGTGAAATCTTCTCCAAAACCATCACATAGTTTTTGAAGTTCACCCCACCAGTATTCAAGGGGTTCAAAGCCGCTTTAAATGCTAATGACATTATACTGTGGCTAGTGTTGCTTATATCCCTGTTAAACCTGTTCTATCTAACATTCAGATATAAGGGGAGATTGACTTTGATAACGACCCTGATAACTACTGCAGGGACTAGGGATGTTACCCCAGAGCCAGACCCTGTTCCAGAGACTAGGGATATTAACCCAGCGTTTGACCCTGCCCCACAGCCCACCTTGGAAAGGAACCACCCAAATGGGTGGGGGTGCTAGCGAAGGAGATACATGAGATGGGCCAGATGCTGAAGGAGTACCTCTCCCCAGCTGGTGAGAAACCCTCCCCCTGCCTTAAAGAGGGAGACTCTGATGGTGCAGCAGTGGGACCCACAGACGTTACATCTGTCCAGGTTCCAGCTGAACTGCAAGGGCACTCAGCAGCAGCAGTTGCCCCTGTGGAAACTAGGAAGTCTAAGATGAAAACAAGGCACCCAGATAATAAGGGTCAGGAAGGGGGCCCCTCACAACCAGCAGGTAAGCCAGAAGTTGAGATCATCACCGAGTCCCTGTCATACGAGAGTCTCCGTAACCTGCGAAAAGACATTGTACAACGGGGCCGTGAGCCTTTTACAACCTGGTTACTGCGGGTCTGGGACCTTATGGGCACAGGTGTGCAACTGGATGGTACTGAGGCAAGGAATTTGGGAGCCTTCACCCAGGACTCAGGTGTGGACCAAGTATTTGTAAGGGAGACAGGTCTCCTTTCCCTCTGGGAGCGACTTTTAATGAGTGTGCGAGAGAGATTTGTCCACAGGGAAAGAATGTGGGAGCACCACCAGAGAACGCCTTGGAATACCCTTGAGGAAGGGATCCAACAGCTGAGAGAAGTGGCAGTACTGGAGGTGCTCTTTGGGAGGGATGGACAGCATGACAATTACCCCGACAAGGTCAGGTGCACAGGGCAGAGGTTGTGGAATCTGGCAAACCTGGGCCCATCTCACTATACCCCCTTTATTGCAAAGATTAATGCTGATACCAACCAAGTGACAGTGGGTTCTGTTGCCAACAGGCTCAGGAATTTTCAGAGTATGATGGCTGGCCCAATGCAGGCTCATGTCTCTGCTGTGGTTAAGGACCTCAGAGAGGACTTTAAGGAGGAGATGAAGGAGATAAGGGAAGAGGTGAGGAAGATCAGTGCAGCACCAGTGCGAGTCATGGACCCCAAAAGCAGAGCCCAACGCCCCCCAGCTAGGGAGAGAGGGTACATCCCACGTGCTGACCTGTGTATTTTTCTACGTGACCACGGGGAAGACATGAGAAGGTGGGATGGGAAACCCACTTCTGTCCTGGCAGCACGGGTGCGCCAACTCAGGGAGGGGAACACTAACAGAGGGAACTCCACTAAAGTGAAGGTAGCCTCAGCCTCCCATGACCAAGGTGCAGGGTATTACAGAAGGGAAGATGATCTGTCAGATCCCCTTGAAGGAACCTCCACTATGTATGCCCAGGAGAGAAATAATAACCAGGGCTAGAGGGGCCCTGCCTCTAGCCAGGGAGAGGCACGGGAAAACCGGATCTTTTGGACGGTGTGGATCCGATGGCCTGGCACATCAGAGCCACAGGAACACAGTGCATTGGTTGACACTGGTTCACAGTGTACATTAATACCATCGGGACATGTCGGGGAGGAACCTGTTTCAATTGCTGGGGTTACAGGGGGATCTCAGGAATTGACTCTGCTGGAGGCTGAGGTGAGCCTGACTGGGAAAGAGTGGCAGAAACATCCAATTGTGACTGGCCCAGAGGCACCATGTATCCTAGGCATAGACTTCCTCAGGAGTGGCTATTACAAAGACCCAAAGGGACTCAGGTGGGGTTTTGGAATAGCTGCTGTGGCGGCAGAGGGCATTAAGCAATTGAACACCCTGCCTGGGCTGTCAGAAATCCCATCTGCAGTGGGACTCCTCAGGGTGAAAGAGCAACAGGTGCCAATTGCTACCTCAACAGTGCAACGCCGGCAGTACCGGACGAATCGAGATGCCGTGATCCCCATCCACAAGATGATCCATGAGCTGGAGAGCCAAGGGGTGGTCAGTAAAACCCACTCACCCTTCAACAGCTCCATCTGGCCTGTGCGTAAATCTGAAGGAGAATGGAGATTAACCGTGGAATATCTTGCACTGAATGAAATGACTCCACCACTGAGCGCTGCTGTGCCGGATATGCTGGAACTCCAGTACGAGCTGGAGTCCAAGGCAGCAAAGTGGTACGCCACCATTGACATCGCCAATGCATTTTTCTCCATTCCTCTGGCAGTAGAGTGCAGGCCTCAGTTTGCTTTCACCTGGAGGTGTGTGCAATACATGTGGAACCGACTGCCCCGGGGGTGGAAACACAGCCCCACCATCTGTCATGGATTGATCCAGGCTACACTGCAGAGGGGTGGATCTCCAGAACATCTGCAGTACATTGATGACATCATTCTGTGCGGGGACAGGGAAATGGAGGTATTTCAGAAAGGAGAAAAGATAATTTATATTCTGCTGAGAGCCGGCTTCGCCATTCAAAAGAGCAAAGTCAAAGGGCCTGCCCAAGAGATCCAGTTCCTGGGAGTAAAGTGGCAAGATGGACGGCGCCAGATTCCCAGTGAGGTTGTTACCATATGGACTAGAAATCCTGAATATTAGAATATAAAGTGTATAAACCATAATAGTAGTAGTAATGCTAAGGCTTGAAGACTGCAGTCCCCAGAGTAGGCCCTGGGAAACTAACTTAGGAATGTGCTGTGCTAAGAGCATGCAGAACCGTTAGTGATAAGGTTAAAGTATAAACATAAATAAAGTACTGGTGGTGGGCAGTGGCGTAAGAGAGAGATTGAGGGGGAGAACACTATAGTCCTAAGATAAGCAACCATGTAAGATTTATGACGCCAAAATGCTATCTTCAAGGTGAATGTATCTATAGAAGCATGTGTACTTCTGCACATAAACCATTTGTAAAAAGGGTATAAAAAAACCCTCTAAAAAGGGAACCAGTGGGATCCTGACTTGGGACGCGAGTCCCCGGGCCCTGAATAAAGCACCGCATAAACTGACACTCTGTTAGTTTGTGTTTTACTTGGGGTTTCGGGCAGCAAGGTCATCAATAAGATCACTGCAATGTCTTCACCAACCAGCAAGAAGGAAACACAAGACTTCGTAGGTGCCATAGGCTTTTGGAGAATGCACATTCCTGAGTACAGCCAGATTGTGAGCCCTCTTTACCTGGTCACCCGCAAGAAGAACAATTTCCATTGGGGCCCTGAGCAGCAGCAAGACTTTGCCCAGATCAAGCAGGTGCAGTAGCTCTTGGCCCAGTCAGGACAGTACCAGATGTGAAGAACGTTCTCTACTCTGCAGCCGGGAACCATGGTCTGTCCTGGAGCCTGTGGCAGAAGGTGCCTGGTGACACACGAGGCCAACAACTGGGATTCTGGAGTCGAAGCTACAGAGGGTCCGAGGCCAACTATACTCCAACAGAGAAGGAGATCTTGGCCGCCTATGAAGGGGTTCAAGCTGCCTCAGAGGTGGTTGGCACGGAAACACAACTCCTCCTGGCACCCCGACTGCCAGTGCTGTTGTGGATGTTTAAAGGAAAGGTTCCCTCAACCCACCATGCCACTGACGCCACATGGAGCAAATGGTTTGCCCTCATCACAGAAAGCACCTGTATCGGAAATACGAAACCCCCAGGGATTTTGGAGATAATTGCCAACTGGCCGGAAGGGGAAGACTTAGGTCTTGCAGACGAAGAGGAACAGGAACAAGTGACCCGGGCTGAAGAAGCCCCACCGTATAACCAACTGCCAGCAGATGAAACATGCTATGCTCTTTTCACTGATGGAGCCCCACACGACAGGTTGCACAAGCTACCGAAGGAGAAGGTGGATCGAGTCAACTTGCTGAACTCAAAGCTGTTTAGCTGGCCCTGGACATTGCTGAAAGAGAGAAGTGGCCAAAACTCTACCTTTACACTGATTCATGGATGGTAGCCAATGCTTTGTGGGGTTGGCTGGAAAGGTGGAAAAACGCTAACTGGCAATGTAGGGGAAAGCCAATCTGGGCTGCCGATGAATGGAAAGACATTGTCACCCGGGTAGAGAAGCTGCCTGTGAAAGTCCGTCACATAGATGCCCATGTCCCCAAGAGTCGGGCTAATGAGGAGCACCGACACAATGAGCAGGTAGATCCATATATTAGAATATAAAGTGTATAAACCATAATAGTAGTAGTAATGCTAAGGCTTGAAGACTGCAGTCCCCAGAGTAGGCCCTGGGAAACTAACTTAGGAATGTGCTGTGCTAAGAGCATGCAGAACCGTTAGTGATAAGGTTAAAGTATAAACATAAATAAAGTACTGGTGCAGATAGAGGTGTCGAAGATAGATTTAGATTGGCAGCACAAGGGAGAGTTGTTCCTGGCTCGATGGGCCCATGATGCCTCAGGTCATCAGGGCAGAGATGCCACCTATAAGTGGGCACGAGACCGAGGGGTGGATCTAACCATGGACAGTATTTCTCAAGTTATCCATGACTGTGAGACATGTGCTGCCATCAAGCAGGCCAAGCGGGTGAAGCCCGTCTGATATGGGGGGCGATGGGCCAAATATAAGTATGGAGAGGCCTGGCAGATTGACTAAATCACACTGCCTCAAACCCGCCAGGGCAAGCGCTAACTGCGTGTATGTATATATAATGCAACGGTTTAATTTGATATAGCTTATTAGTATGGGAGAAATTCAGGCGTGGATAATGTTGGGGGTTGAATGCTTCCCTTTTCTTTCTGTGGAATTTCTCCCATTGTTATGCTAAGTGGCTACACCTTAAGGTAATGTTCTCTCGCAGGGAGGTGGGTGGAGGGAGGAGGGGGGGAAACGGGAAAAGGAAAGGTGGGACAGGCGGTCTGGAGCGGGGGACTCTCTCTCGCTTGGCTACTGGAGTGGGAGGACAGCCCGGGCTCAGGTCTGGCATCTCCCCTGCCATCCCAGCACTGAGATCCATGCTCCCTGCCATTGGACATCACTCTGGTGCTCTCCCACCTCACCCTACCACCGCCGGACACTCTGCTGAACACCACGACCGACACCGTGACGGGGAGTCACGTTCCCATCCCGCTCATCCCTGGGCCGCCGCCATCGCTCCAGCCCTCTTAGACTGCGCGGGACCTGTCCTACCTACAGCACCGGTAACTGAGCGCAGGGAGACGGCCTGAGGCCAAAAGGGGCTGGAGCTGAACTATACTGTTCTGTTCTGTTGTCAATTTTTATAGCTGTTGTTGTTTTCCTGCCTTGTTAGATATCAGTAAAGAACTGTTACCCATATCCCCACATCTACTGCCTGAAAGCCTGTGATTTGGACCTAAAATTATTAAAAGGGAGGGGGTTGCATTCTGCATCTCAGGAAGGGGGCTCTTGCCTTTCCTTAGACCATACCTGTCTTTCAAACCAAGACGGAGACTCATTGCAAAAAGGATCAGGGAGATGCCTAGGAAGAATCTCAGGTGAATCCAGGAGACTACAGTGGAGCACTATTTAGTTTTCCAATCACTTTCCTTAAAAAACTCTACAAAACCGTAATAAAAAAACAAACAAACAAACAAACAAACAAAAAAAGCTGACCAAACAAACACACAAAAAACCCCAAACAATTACCCCCAAAGGAACAAAAAAAGCCCCCAAAAAAGCCCACAAAAAACCCCACCCAAAACTGAAAAAAACCCCCAAACCCAAAACATCAAAAATCAAGGTGAAGGTTTTTAGTAATGTTAAAAATAACAAAACAAAACAAAAAAAAAAACCCCAGAAAGTCACATTTCTAAAGGTGCTGTCCCAGCCTCTTCTCTCAGCAGGGAGGACATCCTGAAGTGGAGCCAGTTGGAAGAAAGCGGGACAGAGCAGCACCTGGGCCATTGTCACAGGACGGCCCTGTGGCTGCCCCATTGCCAAAACCTGGACACAAAAATCAAACACAGGTATGCACATGTGCTTATACACAGCAAAAACATATTTGTCTGAAAAGAACACTGGTCCATTTATATCACTGGAAAGAACATAATGCGTTGTCTCAGCTTTCTCTTCAGTCATTACAAATGTTTCGAAAATATAGGAGTGCAGAAAGTGGAAATATCCAAGATCAACATGAGGACCAATAACAAAGATTCCATTTTTGAAACTGCATTGGGAATCCTCTGCAGAAATTGACTCAGAGCTCTAAGATTTATAAAAAAGACCAAGAGTATTGGAGTCAATACAACACAGTGTCTGGAGGCTTCAGCTGGTTGCCTTGATTTCTCAAATATGATGGAGGAAGCACCTTAGCAACTACAGCTGCCAGTTCTCTCAGGGCCCTGACATGCCTCTGGGTGGGTCCCATGGTCTTGCATGCTCAGGTTCCTCAAGTGGTCTGAAAGCTGACCTGCTACTATGGCTTAGAATCAAGTCCACCAGTCCAATAACCTGAGAGATGTGGAAATAGTGACTGGCAGGAAAAATTGAGACCAACATTTGTTGAGTAGCTCAGCCTTCTCCTTGTCTGTTGTCACTAGTCCTGTCTGGCTTATAGGGGGGGTGGGGGGGAATAGGTTAGGTGTGATAGGTTTCTTTTCATCTTCCTTTTCCCACTGAAATACCCGTAGGTGCCTTTATTATTCTTATTTTTGGCATGCTTTTCCAAATTCAGCTTCAACTGAGCCTTAGCTATTCTGATCCCATCCTCACACACTCATGTGTTACCACTGTATTTTTCCCATGATTTGTCTCACTGTGTATTGTCTGCATATTACCTTCTTGCATCACATCTCTTAATTTTCAATAACCTTCTGGCTTTAATTTCTTTTCAAGAGAAAACCTTTTTGAACCTTTTCACCTCAGAAAATCACCTGGGAAACCCAAAATCCCCAAAATTCATCGCGAAGTCCCCCCTGGGATGCTGAGCACTCACCTGGCAACTCACAGAATTCCACAAATTCCTCCCAAAATTCAGGGGGGACTGCCAAATCCTAGGGCTTCTCCCCAAAATCCCACCTGCAACCCCCAAAATCCCTCAAATCCCTCCCAAGATCCAGTCCCCCCAACACCCCCCAAATTCACCCCAAAATGTCTCCAATCCCCCTCAAAACCCACCCAGATACCCCCAAATCCACTAAATTCACTCCAAGACCCAGTTGGGCTCCCAAAAATCACCAAAATTCCTGGGAAGGTCCACCTGCATCCCCCCAAATTCATCCCAAAATTCTCCCACGAATCCCAAATGCTCACCTGGATACCCCAAAATCGACAGAATTCACCCCAAAATCTGCCTGTCATCCCCAAAATCACCTGAGAACCCTAAAATTCACCTGAGAACCCTAAAATCACCAAATTCCCCCCAAAATTCCCCTGAGATCACTAAAATTCCACAAATTCCCCCTAAAATTCAACTGGGACTCCCCACATTCTACAAATTCACTCCTGTCCTGGGGTACAATGCAAAAATGTGTATTCTATCACCATCTCTTAAAATGTGGGAGGGGTGGTGATCCTTATCTCTGTGGGAGATAGCCTCTGCTGATGTATTGGGAATCCAAATTGCCCTGGGATTCTGGAAATAATATCAAACTGGCCTGAAGGTGAGACTTTTGGATTGTCTTCTGAAGAAGAAGAGGAGCAAGTGGCATGTGCTGAGGAAGCCCCACCATATAATGAGCTACCGGAGACTGAAAGACGATATGCCGAATTGTAGGCACTAACCGGAAATGGAAAGCTGCAGTATGGCGCCCCACAAGACAAGTTGCACAAGCTACCGAGGGACAAGGTGGATCGAGTCAGGTCGCAGAGCTAAAAGCCGTCCCGTTGGCTTTGGATATTGCTGAACTAGAGAAGTGGCCAAGGCTTTATCTCTACACTGACTCATGGATGGTAGCTAATGCTCTGTGGGGATGGCTGGATGGCTGGAAAAAGGCCAACTGGCAGCGCAGAGGGAAACCCATCTGGGCAGCTGAGATTTGGCAGGACATTGCTGCCCGAGTAGAGAAATTGACCATAAAGGTTCAACACGTGGATGCACATGTACCCAAAAGCCGGGCTAATGAAGAACATCACAACAACGAGCAGGTGGACCGAGCTGCCAAAGTGAAAGTATCACAGGTGGATCTAGACTGGCAGCACAAGGGAGAATCATTCCTAGCTCGTTGGGCCCATCATGCCTCTGGTCATCAGGGGAGAGATGCAACATACCGATGGGCCCGTGACCGAGGGGTGGACCTTACCATGGACAGCATCTCACAAATTATCCACGACTGCGAGACCTGTGCCGCAATCAAACAGGCCAAGGGGGTGAAGCCTCTGTGTTACGGTGCACTATGGTCAAAGTACAGGTATGGGGAAGCCTGGAAAATTGACGACATCTCCCTTCCCCAAACCCACCAGGGCAAGCGATACGTACTGACCATGGTGGAAGCAACTACAGGATGGTTAGAAACCCACCCTGTGCCTCATGCCACTGCCCGGAACACCATCTTGGGCCTAGAAAAACAAGTCCTTTGGAGGCATGGTACCCCTGAGAGAATTGAATCAGACAAGGGAACCCATTTCAAGAACGGCCTTATCAACACCTGGGCCAAAGAACATGGTATTGAATGGATATATCATATCCCTTACCACGCGCCAGCTGCCGGGAAAGTTGAACGGTCTAATGGACTCCTTAAGACTACTTTGAAAGCACCAGGTGGTGGAACCTTCAGAAATTGGGAAATGAACTTGGCCAAAGCCACCTGGATGGTTAATACCCGAGGGTCCATCAAGTGAGCCGGTCTTGCCCACTCTGAACCCCTGCACACAGTGGATAGAAACAAGGTCCCTGTGGTACACATGGAAGGTATTTTAGGAAAGACTGTTTGGATTAATCCCACCACAGGCAAAGGCAAACCAATCCGTGGGATTGTTTTTGCTCAAGGACCTGGTTGCACTTGGTGGGTAATACAGAAAGATGGGGAAACCCGTTGTGTACTGCAAGGAGACCTAATTTTTAGTGAGAACTGTATGTAAGGTTTCATTTTGGATTATATATCTGTAACAGGGTATTGGTTTGGGTATGATGCAGATGGTAATAGAATAAGGGGTGGATTATGTCCTGGGGTACAATGCAAAAATGTGTATTCTATCACCATCTGTTAAAATGTGGGAGGGGTGGTGATCCTTATCTCTGTGGGAGATATCCTCTGCTGATGTGCCATCTGATAAGATCAGGGGGATCATCATCGTTATCTTTTCACAACCCATCCTTCCTCCAGAAGATATATTCTGTTAATGGGCCATTAAGTTCTCTTGTGTGACTGATAAGATTACATCATCCCATTGGGAGATGCTCCAGCCAGGGGGAGGAGCCAAACATTTCCTACCTAGATAAAAACTGAGATTTGGAACACCAAGGCAGTCCTTTCCACTGGATCCCAGAGGAAAGTCGGACCTTTTTCCACATCATCGCTGGATCTTCAGAGGAAAACTGAACCTTCTACAGGAGCACTGCTTCAACTGAACCACATCTGTCATGCAGGAGAACTGCAGCCACCATTTATAGGGACGGCTACCAACACCATGACTGATAGGGTGTCAGGTTGTATTTCTGACTTTGTTGGTGGTTTTTCTTTTATATTATTGCAGGTATTTTATTTTTTCTCTTTTCTCCTATTAAATTGTATGACTAACTTGGAGTCTCGCACTGGTTTTACTTTCAAACAGACACAACCCCAAACCTCGCTACCCAGTATCCCCCAAAATTCCACAGCTCCTCCCCCAAAATCAACCTGGCACCCCTCAAAACTCACCTGAATCTCCCCAAATCCCCCCCCCCCCCAATTCACTTGGGAACCCCCAAATCCCCAGAATTCAACCCAAAATTCACCTGGGACCCCAAAAACCTCCAAATTCGCTCCAAAATGATAGGCAACATTACACACTCCATTTTCCCACAAAAGGATCTAGAGCTGAATCATTAATCACTGAGAGAAGACCCTCTGACTAATTAAAGTTAGAAAGTGATATGTTTATTCACTGGCGGCCGGGGCGGGAGTCACCTCCAAAAGGCGTGACCGCCCCGAGTAAGGTTCTTTGCCATCTGTTTATTCCCCATGATCTTACATACAATACATATGCTTAACCCCACCACCTCCCATCCCATATTAAAATGAGCCCATTAGTCCTTCACGCGTGCACAACTCTTCTCTTGAATTGGGTCGGTGGTCTCGAAATGGGTCAGTGGCCTCGAAGGATGAAATCAGGAGAGTCTTCATGAGGTCTCAGTGACCCTCTGGCACTATCCAAGGCTCCGTGCTTCATGGTGAGAAGTTTACTTATTTTACGTTCTTCTGTACGTAAATTTATAATAGCAGATAATTATACCAATTAGTTCAAGCCTAAGCATCTAGTAATTATTAACCTACCATTTACCTACCTAACTTACATCATGGTCATGGAAACTACTTCTACTCTTAGCAAAAATCTAAACATTTTACAAACATGATTCAGAGCCCTGTGCCCTTCGTATACAAACTAAATGGAAAAAAACTTTCTATTCATTCTCAGCAAAAAGACTTCCTATTCCACCGTCTTTTGGACAAAACTGCCTTCACTTCCAAACTTATTCTCTTGCCCACTTACCTGCATAATGCTTAGTCCCTGTTCTGCATGCCCATTTTCTTCACTTTTACAAGGAATCCTCTCCTCATCATCTTCTTCCTCTGCTTCTTCCATTTCCTGTGCCTAGATCACCTGTTTCTCTGTTAGATTTGTTTCTCCAGCTGATTTTTGACAACTGTCCCTATCTTGTGGCACCGCTCGCTCGAGAGAGGTGATTGTCCTGCACTGCTCTGGGCTGGGACTGAGCTCTCTTCAAGCCCTGGGGGCAATTTTGGATGCCACAACGTCAGAAAGACCTCAGGCTATTGGAGAAATGTCCAAAGGAGGGACAAAGAGACCGTGAAGGGGCTGGAGGGGAAGCCATACAAAGAGTGGCTGAGGGCATTAGGTTCAGCTGCAGAGAGGACACTGAGCTCACACCTGACTTGGGACCTCTCACCTCCTCTCAAGGGCAGCACAGGGACAGCTTTGCTCTCTGCTCTCTGCGACCAGGGACAGGAGCCAAGGCAATGCCAGGAGCTGTGTCAGGGGACGATTAGGCTGGCTATCAGGGAAAGGTTTTTTTCCTCAGAGGCTGGTCAGGCACTGAATAGGTTCTCCAGGCAATGGACACACCCCAAGGCTGCCAGAGATCCTGGAGCGTTTGGCCAATGCTCTCAGGGATGCAGAGGGTGGGACTGTTGGAGTGTCTGTGCAGGGCCAGGAGTTGGACTTTGACGATCCCTAGGAGTCCCTTCCGACTCAGGAAACTCTTACCATTTTCACCTCTTTCCTCTCCTTGCACAATGCTCTCAGCTTACCGTTCCACCATATGTTCCACTTCGGAAACCTCAGCTTCTTCTTTCCAGTTCAAGCACAGTTCTACTGGTTACAATCCAAAGATATACAGATTGAAAAACAACCAAAAAGAAACACCTGTTTGGAATGTCGTGGTCTTATTTGGATCTCGAACTATGAAGTCGATTGTGCCTTGCAAGTTCTAAAAGCAAAACAACAACAAAAAACGCCCACCACAACCTTTTAACACAGGGATTTGCTTTCTTCTAAGAAATCCATAGCCCTTCTCAAAATGGATCTATTTCAGTAAGAGATCATCTTGAATAGATCACTTACTATCTAAAGAACCTGGAACACTCAAATCCGTAATGATAAGCCTGTTACCTTGTCGTTTTCTGTTCCAAAGGCAAATGAATTTGCTCAAGTGCCGTTTGTAACAAGGACAGAGTTCAAAGTGCTGCTCTGAGAAATGTTTTGGTTTCCCTCTCCTATCTCTATCAAAAGCACTTTCTTCAATGGCTGAAACAATACTTGATATAGTCTGAATTTTAAAGGTCATGAAAATTTTCTCAAAAGTGAAAAATTAATATAGCAGTCAGGTTTTAAACCAAAGGGAATTTTTGTTTTACCTGTTTGAAGATTTCCTTCACACTCAAATGCTGGCTGATGGATACCTAGAAGAAATCAATTCCCACAAAATGCTTCTGGGTAAGCCATTACGTCATCCATTACAATTTGCTTCAGTGTCCCGTTCCTGTCCAATTGAAGGTCCCTGTTTAAGAGACTCAAGTACGGAGAGAAATAAAATTAAAAATATCTACAGTGCCTTTAAATCTAAATCGCACTTTCTGATCAATCTCATAAAACCTTTAGGCTAAATGTTGCCATTGATCGGTTTCTACTGAACACCATCACGTCCTGGCCTGTTAGAGATTAGTTCATTACAAAGAAAGAAATGCACAGAAGTTAAAATATTTCCAAAGAAGCATTTGACATCCTTCCTTTTGGATGGGGAACCATTCCAACACTGCTTACATAAGAGGTCAAATTACTGTCTTCCATGTTAGTTCTGCACTGTGCTCAGCGGAGCCTTTCTGGTTTATTGGCCTTTGACTTGGACATAAAGCTGAGTCTTGATTCAAGAAAAATCACTATTCACACTTGTTTTCATTTACACGGACATTGGCTTTGTCTCCTAAACAAAGAGAATGATGGGGAATTTATGAAGGTGTTCAGATAGGTAACATTCTCTTCCCGCAACCTAGCATTGCATTTTCACTTGGCCTGTTACCGCTGGCTTTGTTTTAACGGCTCATATTATCAGGAAGAATATCAAACCTCCAGCTGTAGCCACAGTCCCACTGCAAGGTGTGTAAAGGTATGTGAATCTGCCCCTCAGGTCCATACTGCTCTTCTAATGTGCCCCTGATCGAGCAGGTAGGAAAGACTGTTGCATTTCCTAGATGCATTGTAAGTGGTACATTCCGGGACCACTGCTATGCCCTGTAGCTCGGTCCCTCTGCCCTCCTGGCCATACAGGGCTGGCTGGGATGCAGTTTCTCCCCGCCACCCTTTGCAGACCCTAGAAAAGATCTGTGCCCCCGGACCTCTGTCTCTTTTTCCCTCTTTTTCTCTTGCTCTCTCTTTTCCTCGCTACCCACGAGAAATAAACCCTGTAACTTCATCAGGGAAAAGAGCCTCGTTTGTTATCTAATTTACGTCCGTGAGGCAAGGGCCCCGGGAGCCATCACACTAACACGTGAGCTAGACCAGAGGAAGGGCGAAGAACCCCATTTTAGGGCTGAGGAAAAGCCTCAGTTGGCGCCCAACTTGAATGGTCTCTACAGAGCACCCCACATTCGGCTGTGACTCCTATTTTCGGGATTCAAGAAGCCTTGGAGATGATAAACTAGCTTAAATTTCTTTAACCTCCATTTTGTGCAGTTCGATGACCATTAAGCACGAACCGGGAGCCTGTCAGAAGCCCAGGCAGGTCGGTTCTGGATGTAGACCCACTACAGTTACTCAGACTCCTCTGCCTGCAAGAAAGAAAAGGTGAGTGGAAGCCTCCTTTTGCGGCGTTTGGGTTCCTGGATCTCCGCGTGGGGGTCTCACCGGTGGCATTTGGCTGGCGTGGCGCCGCTCTCGAGCAGAGACACGGCACGGGCGTGAGCGTGGCCTGCGCGACCGCTCGGTGTGCCTGCGACCACGTGGTGTGACGTGCGGACTGGTGAGGGCTGGGAGCAGTCACCCAGGCTTGGCGGCAGGCAGGGAGTTTTGATCGGTTTCAAAGCGGTGGCAGGGAGGTTTTTTTGCGGTTTTTTGCAATTTTTGCGGGTTTTTGCGGCGAGGTCGGTCCCTATAGCGGCGGGCGCCACGTGGGTTTTACCGACAGAAACGGCGAAATTAACATCGGCTCCGCATCCAGTAAAGCCTGAAAACCGTAGTGTACCCGGCACGTTTTAACAACTAACTCTCTTCCTGTGTTTTTAACTGTAGTGGGGTAGATATAGTGACAAATTGCTAAACATCATGGGCTTACAGCAATCTGCCTTACAAAGGAGTATAAGAAACCAACTCAGGGAAATATTAAGTTCAGGAAATGTTTTAATATCTAAGAAAAAATTAGCCCGTTTTGCCAGCTGGCTGTCTGTTGAAAAATCTGACCTTGAATTGCAAAATATGAATTCGATTTTATTTTGGGATGAAATAGGGGATTTATTAACTTTAAAAGTGGAAAATGGAGATAAAACAGCTTCTGTATTCCTCCCGAATTTTTTACAAATTCGGAAACTTTTAATTCAGACAGAAAACAACAGACAGCAGCAGCAAAACGGTTCAGACTCACTACCCTTATCCCAAAATCCTATAACCCGGACCTGGAGGGGACCCACGGGTCTCCCTGGGGGGTGCAGTGCTCCCAGTACTGCTGTGGCTGCTCTGAGTCCCTGGGTCGTCCCCGGTATCCCGGTTCTGATAATTTTTCGAAAATTGTCGGCACTCCTTCCTTGTTCCCTTCCCCGCTGGGCCACGGCCACGCGGCTACACCTGAAGGTGTCGGGGTCCCAGATAGCTCTGGCCATGCCATACAGCCCGTAGCGGGGGGGGTCCCATATGGTGGCAGCCACGTGTCTCCTCCTTCATCCCGCAACCCCCTTCACTTTCTGGTCCCTGCCCCTAAGCCTGTCCCCTCCCATAATCCATCCCTGCCCTTGGCTCCATTGCCCCCTCCCCCCTCCAAGACCCCGCCCTGCACGGCACCCAGGGAACCCGCCCACAGGTGTTGCAACCCTGGATCCCAGCACCCCTCCCCCGCTCCGGTTTCACATTCCTTCCCTCCAAGCTGCTGCGGGGTGGGGGAGGGCAGTGGAGCCCCTGCTGAGTTCAGTGCCGGTGGGGGTGGGGAGGGATCAGCTCACAGCCCCTGCGGAACGGATGGTGTCCCCGTGGTGGAAGGGGTGGGCAGCCTCCTGGGCCGGGTGGGGGGGGGATGCACAGCCCTGAAAGTCAACACCAGTGAAAAGAGTATATACCATCAGTTGCTCCTGTAGTTTATCTTGGTAAGAGGAATGGTAGAAGAAGTTATCAACCTTTGTCCTATCAAGATAAAAAAGGAAATTTGTAAAGTAAAGAGAGAATTTGGTAGAAATAGTGACATCTTTAAAGGCATGATGAGAGCCACCTTTAACTCAAACGAACTGGTTCCATATGATATCAAAGAGCTTTTCCAATGTCTCTTAACTCCTTCAGAATATGATCTATGGGAAAGCCTGTGGAAATGATCTTTGAAAGTGCTTTTACTTGATCTTTTAAAAAGCTCAGATGATGCAAAAGATGCTGATAATAATGACATAACATATGAACACCTATGTGGGGAAAAGGATTGGCATTGCCCCGAAAGCCAAAGCAGAGTACTATCCAAGTCTGTCCTGGATAAAATATGCAATGTTGCAGAAAAGGCTTTTAATCAATTACCAACAGTAGATACTAAAAACAGTTATGTTAACATTAAACAGTTTGCTTCTGAGAATTTCTTACAGTTTGTGGACCGCCTTCGTGCGCAAGTGGAAAGACAGGTGTCTTATCCAGTGGTACAAGCTGAATTAATTAAAGAGATGGCTCAGAGGAATGATAATGAAACCTGCCGTAGGGTTATTCTTGGCCTTCCCCTAGAGCCAGCACCTAGCTTAGCACAGATGATAGAAGCCTGCGCCAGGAAACAGAACTGCTCAGTGGACATGAGAGAAATCCAGGACTGGCACACCCAAAGACCATGGCAGCTGTAACACCAGAAGCCAAGAAGCAACCCATGTCACCAGAGCAGCTGCAGCACATCATCTGCTTCCAGTGCAAGCAGCCAGGACACTTCGCCAGAGACTGTCCACACAACCAGAAACAGAAGAAGACCAACAAACAAAAATACTTGCTTTACAGCGCGTACCCGCCATTAACACAATAGAGCCCTCGGCTCGCAAAGGACTGTCTCTTAATAAACAAAAAGGGAGAGGATGGGTTAGAGGGTGTGGGGATGCATGGCAATGAAAATATTAAATGTTCAATTAACAAGGTTTGGAAGCTACTAGGCTGTTTTAGGCTTGTGACTACCAAAGGTTTTCATTTCAGGTCACCTGATTGGACAGTCATTACAGTGGACTTACCTAACAGTACACAGGACTTGACGTTAAACCACATGAAACTGGACAGTGAGTACTTTGTTGTCGGGGACACAGCACACACACCCCCAGAGATTGAGGTAGCTCCCATGACCATCAAGGGAAGCATAACTGGCCTCATTCTCCTGGCACAATGTCCTCTACCACCATATTACCTGGTTGAGGGACAAATCCTTGCCCAGGCCATTCCTGTTCCAGCGGACGTCCCAGTAGATGGAAAATCACCTGAAGTCTACTGGGCAGAAGTGGTGGGTGAGGACAAACCTTCTCTGGCATGCAACCTAACCCGTGGATGAGATCACCTCCATGTGGAGGGGGTACTGGACACAGGTGCTGATGTGACTATCATACCTGAAAGTATGTGGTCGCCACATTGGGAACTTCAGCCTGTGGCAGGCAGAATCCAGGGTGTAGGAGGAGTCAAATTGGCAAAAATATCAAAAAGCATAGTACAAATTGAGGGGCCAGATGGAAAATTGGCTAGCATCCGTCCATTTGTTACAGACTATAAATGCCCTCTATGTGGAAGAGACACCATGTCCCAGTGTGGGGTAAAATTGATTATTCCTAAGACTCCTCGGGATTTTTAGAGGCGGCCATTGTAGAGCGCCCTACCCAAAAGTTGAAATGGCTAGATGATACCCCAAAGTGGGTAGCACAGTGGCCGATGAGTAAGGAGAAGCTCAGGGCGCTTGAGGACCTTGTGGAGGAGCAATTGGCTAAAGGCCACATAGAGGAGACCACAACTGCATGGAATTTCCCGGTTTTTGTGATAAAGAAACCGGGGAAGGACAAGCGGAGGCTGCTCCACGACCTCTGGGAAATAAACAAAGTAATTGAGGACATGGGGTCTCTCCAACCTGGGATGCCTTCTCCAACAATGCTTCCTAAAGATTGGCAATTGGCTGTTCTAGACGTCAAGGACTGTTTCTTCCACGTTCCCCTACACCCAGAGGATGCCCCATGGTTCGCGTTCTCCGTTCCTACCATCAATCGAGAAAGCCCCAATGAAGCGCTACCACTGGAAAGTTTTGCCCCAGGGATTAAAATGTAGTCCCTCCATCTGCCAGTGGCATGTGGCCTCATTGCTGTTCCATGTGCGTGCCCAGAGAGGGGAGGCCATCATCCTTCATTACATGGATGATGTGATTGTGTGTGCTCCCGATAATTCTCTACTCCAAGACACACTTGACCTAGTGGTTAAAGTTTTAACCTCTGCTGTATTTGAATTGCAGGAGGACAAAGTCCAAAGGATGCCACCTTGGAAGTACCTGGGCCTGGAAATTACTGCACGGACCATTGTTCCGCAGAAATTGGAAATTAATTGTAATCCAAAAACCTTAGCAGATCTCCATTCCCTGTGTGGGTCATTGAATTGGGTTAGGCCCTGGCTAGGCCTCACTAATGAGGACCTAGAACGTCTCTTCAATTTATTGAAGGGGGAGAGAGAGCTGCTTTCTCCCAGGGAACTGACCCCAGAGGCAAAGACTGCAATCAAAACGGTACAAAAGACTTTAGGAGAGAGGCAAGCTCACCGTTATCAGCCCGAGCTGCCCTTCAAATTCATTGCCCTAGGAAAACTGCCACACTTACACAGGTTAATATTCCAATGGATCCAGGGGCAGAGAGAGTCACTCTTAATCATAGGGTGGGTCTTCCTCTCCCACCAAAGATCCAAAACTATCACTAAGCCACAAGAGTTAATAGCTCAGCTGATTCGGAAAGCAAGGATGAGACTGTATGAACTAGCTGTTTGTGACTTCACATGTATTCACCTCCCTGTTAAACTGTCTGAGGAGGGAAGGAACTGTCCTGAAAGATTGACTATAGAGATGTTTGAGCACTTGCTCCAGAGCAATGCCAGTCTCCAATTAGCCGTGGACACCTACAGAGGACAAATATCAGTCTATGCCCGGTCTCACAAGCTGTTTAATGAGGAATTCCACCTCATTCCTCCACTGAAGAAGAGTCGGAGACCACTCAAAGCTCTCACAGTGTTCACGGATGCATCAGGGACGTCCCACAAGTCAGTGATGACTTGGAAAAATCCCCAGACTCAGCATTGGGAAGCTGATGTTGAGTTAGTGGAAGGATCACCCCAGATAGCTGAACTGGCAGCAGTCGTGAGAGCCTTTGAGGAGTTCTCAGAGCCAATCAATTTGGTAACAGACTCAGCCTATATAGCGGGGGTAGTGTCCAGAGCGGAGCAGGCAGTGCTCAGAGACATTGAGAATGAGCAGCTTTTCAGGTTGCTTTCCAAACTAATTTATTTGATTTCTCATAGAGAACACCCGTTCTATGTGATGCATGTGAGGTCACACACAGATTTGCCAGGTGAAATTGCAGAAGGGAACCATCAGGCAGACTCCCTTGCAACCCCAGCAGAACAAGCACGCCTTCCTGACATCTTCCAACAGGCAAAGCTGAGCCACCAGCAGTATCCCCAGAATACACCAGGTCTAATGCGTCAGTTCCAGCTAACACGGAGTCAGGCTCGAGCCATTGTGGCCACCTGTCCCAATTGTCAGCTGCACACCATGCCCTCAATAGGCATGGGGGTTAACCCCCGAGGTCTTGGCAGTTGTGAGGTATGGCAGACAGACATCACAGACATTCCTAGTTTTGGTCACCTCAAATATGTGCATGTTAGCATTGACACATATTCAGGTGCAGTCTATGCCTCTGCCCACCCAGGTGAACGGGCAATGCACGCCAAAAACACACCTAGTGCAAGCCTTTTCAGTATTGGGGATCCCTAAGGAAATCAAAACTGATCAGGGCGCAGCGTATAAGTCCAAGGAGTTCCTGGAATTCGTCCAGCAGTGGGGAGTGGAACATAAAACTGGCACCTCCCACTCCCCCACAGGCCAAGGTGTAGTAGAGAGAGCCAATCAGACACTCAAGCAGGTTTTGGCTATACAGAGCAGTTCAACTGCGTGGATGTCTCCACAGCAGAAGCTCTGCAAAGCCATGTTTACTATCAATTTCCTGAATTGTTCATTTGAGAACATGAGTTCACCTGTGGTACGTCACTTTAACAGTGCTAAACAGTTCAAGTTATCCCAACATCCTTCAGTCTTGATTAAGCACCCAGAAACCTGGGAAATCAAAGGTCCCTATGAGCTCGTTACCTGGGGGCGTGGCTATGTGTGCATATCCACTCCCTCAGGCCCTCGGTGGATTCCCCAAAAGTGGGTGAAACCGTATGTCCCGAAACATCCTGTTCCAACTGAGGGGAACGAGGGTCACGTGGCTGTGGCTTCAAAAAGAAGACACCGCCAGAAAAAAGAAAAAGAAATCCTCATAGAGGATGACATTCCGGCAGATAGAAACTTTTAATCGGTTTTACAATGTTTGTCTTTCCTTTTAGAGAAAAGCTTCCCTTCTCTAGGTCCTGTGATGAACCCCATTCAAGTTGTCTTCCTGTTAACACCGAACAGCTTAGCAGCTGCATGAATCATCCTTCATCCACGTCAAAACCTCTAGATGAACCTGGCACACACACTCCAGAATCGTGCGGGCATAGATTTTCTCCTACTACTGCACGGACATGAGTACCAGGAATTTGAAGGACTTTGCTGTATGGACCTGACCTCGAAAGCAGTTCAATGGACTCTTCAAAGGCTGGGGATTCACAGGTTGGTGGGCAAAGTCATAATTAAAATGAAGCTAATATCCTTCTTTCAACTTTGTAAAACAAAAAACGGGGAGATACTGCATTTCCTAGGTGAATTGTAAACGGCACATACCGTGACCCCTGCTATGCCCTGTAGCTTGGTCCCTCTCCCCTCCTGGCCATACAGGGCTGGCTGGGGTCCAATTTCTCCCCACCCCCCTTTTCAGACCCTAGAAAAGATCTGTACTCCATGAGCTCTGTCTCTTTCTCCCTCTCTTTCTCCCTCTTTTCCTTGCTACCCACGAGAAATAAACCCTGCAACTTCCTCAGGGAAAAGAGCCTCTTTTATTATCTTATTTAGATCCATGAGGCAAAGGCCCAGGAGGCTTCATCCTAACACCTGAGCTAGACCGTAGGAAAAGGTGAAGACCCCATTTTTAGGGCCGAGAAAAAGACTCAGCAGTGATGGTTGTGCTGCTCCTTGGTTCCCTTGCAGCCTGCTGTGGAAGCATTGGCAGTCACTTCTAGGCACCGAGTTGCAGAGAGCACCACGGTAAATGCCGCAGAGAAGGGAAATACAGAGTGCAGCGAGTAGCTGGACGTGGCTTACGTGCAATAAGTAGAAGGTGAATCTAGGCACTGCCTCTTCAATCTGGCCCCCTCTGCTCTGGTAGAAACTTTTGCAAGTCGGAAAAGGGAGCTGCAAGTATGCAGAATGGAGGGCAGTGAGACGCCGTGTGTTATGCCCCCTTTCAGGGCTGCTGACAGAGGGCTACTTTAAGAACACCTTCTGCTTCCTGGCGTCCTTCTTGCTTCGCTCTAGCTGCATGGAGTACACCACAGCGAAGGTGTGAGGAAGGGCACTGACCCAGCTCTTGCCCTGGTGTGCAACGGCAGTGTGCTATTTTTCCAAGCAGCAAGAGCACTGAGAAGTGAAAGCCATTGTGAAGGAGCTCTTTGGCTGCTCGTGTGCTCTTCACTCAACTGCACTCGCAAGCCAGATGCCCTGCGGATTCATTCTTTGCTTTCATTAACATTTATGGGGATCTGAACCCCTTGTAGAATGGTGAGGTGAACTTCAAAAACCGTGTGATGGGTTGGGTGAAGATTTCACCTGCTGCCACTTCCTCATAGTAAGTACCATTATTGAAGTAGCCCCAGAAACACACACTTAGAGTGCGATAGCTCTGAATCCATATGGCCATCTTCCAGAGAAAATTAAAAATCCATGAATTCCTCAACTGATCAACCCACAAAATGAACCGGATAATAGCCACATTAACCTTGGTTATGAGACTCATGTTTCAAAAAAGGCCTTGCAAATGGGACAGATATAGCAGTGAATACATGGACGCCAATCCAGGGTAAGCTGGACAGCATGGTGTCACCTACCACAAGCTTGGGTAATTCAATAACTGTTATCCCCTTTTCTATCCCTCTCTCAATGCCCTCAGGCAAAGCCTCATGTCCCAGGCGCCAAAATCTGTCTTGGCTTGAAAGACAGGTATGGTCTAAGGAAAGGCAAGAGCCCCTTTCCTGCGATGCAGAGTGTGACCCCCCTCCCTTTTAATTATTTCAGGTCCAAATCAGAGGCCTTCAGGCAGGAGATGTGGGGATAAGAATAACAGTTCTTTACTGATATCTAACAAGGCAGAAAACAACAACAGCTATAAAAATTAACAACAGAACAGAACAGTACAGTATAACTCAGTTCCAGTCCCTTTTGGCTGTAGGCCTTCTCCCTGTGCACAGTTACCAATGCTGTGGGGGCAGGGCAGGTCCCGCGCAGTTGAAGAGGGCTGGAGTGACGGCAGCAGCGGCCCAGGGGTGAGAGGGATGGGGAAAGTGACTCCCCCCTCACGGTGTTGGTCGTGGTGCTCGGCAGAGTGTCCGGAGGTAGTAGGGTGAGGTGGGAAAGCAGCAGAGGGATGTCCAAAAGCAGGGAGGGTGGATCTCAGTGCTGGGGTGGCAGGGGAGATGCCAGATCCGAGCACGGGGCATCCTCTCCCTCCACGAGCCAAACGAGAGGGTTTTCCAGCCCGCTCCCGAAAACCATCCCACCTTTCCTTTTTCCTGTTCCGGCCCCCCCTCCCTCCACCCACCTCCCTTAGAGAGAACATTACCTTAAGGTATAGCCACTTAGCATAACAATGGGATAAATTCCACAGAAAGAAAAGGGAAGCTTTCAACCCCCACCAATGGAGTACACCACTGCGAAGGTGTGAGGAAGGGCATTGCCGCAGCTTTTGCCCTGCCGTGCAACGGCTGTGTGCTACTTTTCCAAGCAGCAAGAGCACTGAGAAGTGAAAGCGATTGTGAAGGAGCTATTTGGCTGCTCCTGTGCTCTTTGCTGCACTGGGCTCGCAAGCCCGCTGCCCTGCGGCTTCGTTCTTCACCTTCTGCTTTCCGGACAGAGCTGAACTCCAGCGGTCAGTTTCAGCTCTGCCCAACAGCTTGTTCTCAGTTCTGCGGGCAAGCACGCCCTGTTGCCTTGGCTCCGAGTGCAAAGTCCCTAGCGAGCTCTCACTCAGTGCAATGCACCCAGAAAGACGCTCTTGCTCGTCTTTCAAGGAGTGTTTCCTAACAGCAGAAGCAGCAGAAGCACAAACTGTATACGAGAAGGGACAATATAGAACACGTCTCTGTCCTGACACATTTTCCTGTGCGATATGTCCCTCCATGACCTCGGTCCATGTGAAGCGCTATGTGTTGTAATTGCTGCTACTTGCAGCTGAGAAGGACCTTGGAGCTAGCAGCGAATTCGGAGTGCGCTGAGCAGGTAGTCAAGGAGCGAGAAGTGCCCCTGCAATGCGGTGCTAATAGCAGCATCCTCGCGTCGGGGGCTGTAAGGGTCCGTCCGAAGTTCCCCTCGATTTTGCCTCCCAACCGTCGCAAGGAGGACTCGAGGACACCCACCCAGGCTGACTCTGAACAATGGTTTCCTGGCCCGGCCAAGTTGGATGCCCGTGACTGTGTGCTGTTGTATTGTGTTCACTGGCCTGTGCTGTCATGGCACCAAACAGAGTTTGTGTTGTACCACCAACTGAGGAGTGCTTGACCGTACCTGTCTCCTGCAGCACCACACAAAATTCCATAAATCTTCCCATCTCTTGGCCAGAGGCCACTCGCTTTGGAGAAGGACTATAAAAGAGAGACTCTCTGAGAAGGACCCTTTGAGATCTCTCCACTGATGAAGACCCATCTACCCCCTGGAGAAGGCCCCTGAGATCTCCCCACGGACGAAGACTCGTCTATCGGATGACCCGTGAGGACGCCCGTCTCGTCTGTTGGTAGCTAGTTTCCCATCCCTTTCTTTCCTTCCCCTCTCCCTATACTTTCTTTCCTATACCTCTCCCCCTTACAGTAACTGAGTTGGTGGCATATTATGAAATGCATTGCCGTTGCTGAATAAACTGATTTTCTGCTGTTGTATAAACTGATTTTGTCCCCTGCACTTTGCCTATTTGCATTTTTAAGATCAAAAGAACCATCATGACCCCTGCTCTGTATTAATAGCGAATCGTGACATTAAATTGGCATCACGGGCAGGATATTCTGACAGACAGAAGGGATGCAAGGTTGTGTGTAGTCTGTATCAGAGGAAGGAAGTCTTACTCCAGCCTCACCTAGCTGGCCACCTTGGATGGGTGAGCCTGTCTAGAAAGCAAGGGGGGTTTTTCTGATTTCCCGCAGACTGCAGACACCTTGGTGTGGAGCATCCCCAGACTCGCTTCAGGGCTTTGTCAACAGAATTTCACAAAAGATCTACTGGTGCAAAAGGCGGGTCACTGTTGTTGTTGTTGTTGTTGTTGTTTATGATGTTTTTGATACTTGGTGTAGTGAAGAGACAACCTGGTGTTTTGTAACTAAGGAGTGCCTCCCAAGTAGTTTGGTCTCTTCACCCGCAAAGGGGGGCACACAGCGAAAGCTGTTTCGTTGTGTGTGGTAACTTAAGCAATAGACCTCCCTGTTGTGGTTTTTACTTATCCCTTCACAAAATGACTGAGAATTCCACCGTAACAGATAAAGCTGCATTTTATGCTCTATTAGCTAAGTGTAGCACCAGACCGTCCCAAGGTGGGGAGGAATGGGGGAACAGTAATTGGTTTAATCTGGAGAATGTGATTGATAGAATATATTCTTTGCAACATGAATCCAAGTTCAAACTGGGCAAAAATAAAACCATGCTCTGCTCAGTTTTGGGAGCATGTCTTACGGCAGCCATAGAAACTCGCTCTAAGCGAGTTAGTGAAGAAAGTACAATTATAGATTCTTTGCAAAATCTTGTTCAAATTCTGCAAAAACAATTAGATCAAGAAAGGAATGAGAACCGTTTGTTGCGAGATGAAAATCATTTGCTACAGGCTGCCCTAAGAGAAGAAAGTACCAAAAAAGTAAACCAGAATGAAACACACGCAGAAACAGAAGAGAAGGAGATTGTTCACATTAATCAAATTTATCCCCAAAAGGAGTTAACTATAATGAAAAATCTTGGGGAACACTGCTGTCCGAAGTTGAGACCTATGGTTAAAACACAATATACTTATCTTGGTCCTGATGATTTTGTACCAAACATTTCTACAAAAGAAATCCCATATTCTGCCACTGAATTAGCAAAACTGACAAAGGAATATGGGCGACTCCATCATGAAGCTTTTACTTGGGCCTAAAATGGGGTTTTTCCCTTTCATCCGGTCTAGCTTAGGTGTTAGGGCGAAGTTTCCCTGCGCCCTTGCCTAATGGACGTAAATAAGATAACAAAGGAGGCTCTTTTCCCTAATGAAGTTACAGGGTTTATTTCTCGTGGGTAGCGAGGGAAAGAGGGAGGGGGAGAAAAGAGGGGAAAAAGAGACAGAGGCCAGGGGATACCGACCTTTTCTAAGGTCTGGAAAGGGGGGCGGGGAGAAATTGGATCCCAGCCAGCCCTGTATGGCCAGGAGGGGAGAGGGACCAAGATACAGGGCACAGCAGGGGTCACAGAATGTACCATTTACAATGTATCTAGGAAATGCAACATCACCCCGTTTTTTTTTGTTTAACAAAGTTGAAAGAAGGATATTAGTTTCATTCAAATTATGATGTTGCCCACCACTTGCAGTTGGTCGGAGGGTTAGATTGTTCCAAGTTTTTAATTTCTATGTGATTGACTACTGAGGTAGAGGGAATGAGACCATTAATGGCCTTGAAAACTAAGTGACGTAGGGTCCCGAATGCCGTTATTACAAGGAAAAGAATAGCAAAAATTAACATAATTGTTTTGACTATAGATGTCCACCACCCTGTGAGTCCCCAGCTTTTGAACAGTCCATTGAACCAATCTTCAGATTCTTGTTTCACTTGTCCGATTAAGTTGTTCATGTTTCAAAGGGCAGCATGGATGTTAGGAGCTTTTGAGGTCAGGTCCATACAGCAAAGTCCTTCAAATTCCTGGCACTCATGTCCGTGCAGTAGCAAGAGAAAATCTATAGCAGCACGATTTTGTAGTGTGGCCTGCCTGGTAATTTCCTCGTCTTCTAGGAGGGAGCTGATTGCGGTGCATGTTAAGTTTGCTTGTTTGACTACCCAACACTTTAGGTGGCCCAATTCACCTAGAGCTTTAGTTGCTGCAACCCACGGAAGAAACAGGGACACAGCAATTCTTTTGGACTTGGCCCAATGGAAAATTTCAGAATCACAGTTTGGGTCCAAATTGTCTGCACTTTTTTTTGGATTTTATTACCTGATTTGTTTTTGTGAGTCCAATCATTTATTAAGGTTTCGTTGGGTGCCAACAGGGACAACCGACCGAAGGTGCATGGCCCTCCTAAGAGCCGAGAAGGAATCCCTGCCCACGCCCGGTCTCCACAAATTAAGAACAATCCCTTTGGGAGGCTTTTGGGGCTTGAATAAGTTGGGGTGGCAGCTGCAATATGGCTTATAGTATTGCACCACCTTTTGGCAGTGAATTCCCCACGATATTGCATTATGTTGTGGAATTCCTTTATGCTAGAAGGTTTTGGGAAGATCCTAAAGTGAATGCAATATTGTGCTGGGTAGGAACCTAACAGCTCTAATTCTTGGGGTTCCTGAGTAGATTTGGGCAAACTTGGCAGCAACTCCTCTATGGGGTTCTTACTTACCCCAGCTTGCTGTCTATGATTTTTGTGTGATGAAATGGTGTGTGACTCAGGAATTTCATTGGACAAGTGTGTTTTAAAACTGGCTGAATATTCTCCAGCCTTCAATGGGATTCCTACCAGGCAGGTGGACATAGGGTTTGCTGTTGCTGCTGTGGACAGACATATGTTTTCTTGTTGGAGCGTTTGTGCCAGGGTCACCCAGATGTTCTGACGTGGTTGAGGGACGATCCATGCAGCTGCCAGACTGTTCAGTGTTAACAGGAAGACAGCTTGGATGGGGTTCATCAGGGGACTGAGAGAAGAGAAGCTTTTTTCTAAAAGGAAAGACAAACATTATAAAACCTGTTAAAAGTCTCTATCTGCCGCAATGCCACCCTCTATGAGGATTTTTTTCCGGCAGCGTCTTCTTTTTGAAGCCGCAGCCACTTGCTCCTCGTTCCCCTCAGCTGGAGCAGGATGGTTGGGAACATACGGTTTCACCCACTTTTGGGGAAGCCACCGAGGGCCTGAGGGGGTGGATATGCACACATAGCCACGCCCCCAGGTAACGAGCTCATAGGGACCTTTGATTTCCCAGGTTTCTGGGTCCCTAATCAAAACTGGAGGATGTTGGGATAACTTGAACTGTTTACCACAGTTAAAGTGACGTACCACAGGTGGACTCGTTCTCAAATGAACAATTCAGGAAATTGATAGAAAACATGGCTTTGCAGAGCTTCTGCTGTGGAGACATCCACGCAGTTGAACTGCTCTGTATAGCCAAAACCTGCTTGAGTGTCTGATTGGCTCTCTCTACTACACCTTGGCCTGTGGGGGAGTGGGAGGTGCCAGTTTTATGTTCCACTCCCCACTGCTGGACGAATTCCAGGAACTCCTTGCACTTATACGCTGCGCCCTGATCAGTTTTGATTTCCTTAGGGATCCCCAATACTGAAAAGGCTTGCACTAGGTGTGTTTTTGGCATGCATTGCCCGTTCACCTGGGTGGGCAGAGGCATAGACTGCACCTGAATATGTGTCAATGCTAACATGCACATATTTGAGGTGACCAAAACTAGGAATGTCTGTGATGTCTGTCTGCCATACCTCACAACTGCCAAGACCTCGGGGGTTAACCCCCATGCCTATTGAGGGCATGGTGTGCAGCTGACAGTTGGGACAGGTGGCCACAATGGCTCGAGCCTCACTCCGTGTTAGCTGGAACTGACACATTAGACCTGGTGTATTTTGGCGATACTGCTGGTGGCTCAGCTTTGCCTATTGGAAGATGTCAGGAAGGCGTGCTTGTTCTGCTGGGGTTGCTTGTTCTGCTGGGGTTGCAAGGGAGTCTGCCTGACGGTTCCCTTCTGCAATTTTGCCTGGCAAATCTGTGTGTGATCTTACATGCATCACATAGAACGGGTGTTCTCTATGAGAAATCAAATAAATTAGTTTGGAAAGCAACCTGAAAAGCTCCTCATTTTCGATGTCTCTGAGCACTGCCTGCTCCGCCCTGGACACTATCCCTGCTGCATAGGCTGAGTCTCTTACCAAGTTGATTGGCTCTGAGAACTTCTCAAAGGCTCTCACGACTGCTGCCAGTTCAGCTACCTGGGGTGACCCCTCCCCAAACTCAACATCAGCTTCCCAATGCTGAGTCTGAGGATTTCTTCAAGTCATCACTGACTTGTGGGACACCCCGGATCCATCCGTGAACGCTGTGAGAGCTTTGAGTGGTCTCCGACTCCTCTTCTGAGGAGGAATGAGGTGGAATTCCTCATTAAACAGCTCGTGAGAAGGGGCATGGACTGATATTTGTCCTCTGTAGCGGTCCAGGGCTAATTGGAGACTGGCATTGCTCTGGAGCAAGTGCTCAAACATCTCTACAGTCAATCTTTCAGGACAGTTCCTTCCCTCCTCAGACAGTTTAACAGGGAGGTGAATACATGTGAAGTCACAAACAGCTAGTTCATACAGTCTCATCCTTGCTTTCCGAATCAGCTGAGCTATTAACTCTTGTGGCTTAGTGATAGTTTTGGATCTTTGGTGGGAGAGGAAGACCCACCCTATGATTAAGAGTGACTCTCTCTGCCCCTGGATCCATTGGAATATTAACCTGTGTAAGTGTGGCAGTTTTCCTAGGGCAATGAATTTGAAGGGCAGCTCGGGCTGATAACGGTGAGCTTGCCTCTCTCCTAAAGTCTTTTGTACCGTTTTGATTGCAGTCTTTGCCTCTGGGGTCAGTTCCCTGGGAGAAAGCAGCTCTCTCTCCCCCTTCAATAAATTGAAGAGAGGTTCTAGGCCCTCATTAGTGAGGCCTAGCCAGGGCCTGACTGTTGCGTTTCCTAGATACATTGTAAATGGTACATCCCGTGACCCCTGCTGTGCCCTGTATCTTGGTCCCTCTCCCCTCCTGGCCACACAGAGCTGTCTGGGATCCAATTTCTCCCCGCCCCCCCTTTCCAGACCCTAGAAAAGGTCAGTACCCCCTGGCCTCCCTCTCTTTTTCCCCCCAAGCTCTTATCCCGCACTCTTTTTCCCCCACTCTCTTCCCCCCGCTTTTTTCCCGTCCTCTTGCCCCCGCTCCTTTTTTCCCCCGCTCTCTTACCCAACTCTTACCCCGACTTTTCTCTCTTCACCCGTGCTCTTTTCCCCCACGCTCTTACCCTGTTCTTCCCCCTCTTTTCTCTCTCTTCCCCCGCTCTTTTCCCTTCCCTTTTCATTCACTACCCACGAGAAATAAACCTTTAACTTTATCAGGGGAAAGAGCCTCTTTTGATACCTTAACTAGGTCTCTGTGGCTAGGGCCCAGGAGAATTTCACCCTAACACTACAGCTAGACCGGAGGAAGGGAGAAAGACCCTGTTTTGGGCCGAGAAAAAGCCTTACACCTGACCCAATTCAATGACCACCCACACAGGGAATGGAGATCTGCTAAGGTTTTTGGATTACAATTAATTTCCAATTTCTGTGGAACCATGGTCCGTGCAGTAATTTCCAGGCCCAGGTACTTCCAAGGTGGCATCCTTTGGACTTTGTCCTCCTGCAATTCAAATACAGCAGAGGTTAAAACTTTAACCACTAGGTCAAGTGTGTCTTGGAGTAGAGAGTTATCGGGGGCACACACAATCACATCATCCATGTAATGAAGGATGATGGCCTCCCCTCTCTGGGCACGCACATGGAACAGCAATGAGGCCACATGCCACTGGCAGATGGAGGGACTACATTTTAATCCCTGGGGCAAAACCTACCAGTGGTAGCGCTTCATTGGGGCTTTCTCGATTGATGGTAGGAACGGAGAACGCGAACCTTGGGGCATACTCTGGGTGTATGGGAATGTGGAAGAAACAGTCCTTGACGTCTAGAACAGCCAATTGCCAATCTTTAGGAAGCATTGTTGGAGAAGGCATCCCAGGTTGGAGAGACCCCATGTCCTCAATTACTTTGTTTATTTCCCAGAGGTCGTGGAGCAGCCTCCGCTTGTCCTTCCCCGGTTTCTTTATCACAAAAACCGGGAAATTCCATGCACTTGTGGTCTCCTCTATGTGGCCTTTAGCCAATTGCTCCTCCACAAGGTCCTCAAGCGCCCTGAGCTTCTCCTTACTCATCGGCCACTGTGCTACCTACTTTGGGGTATCATCTAGCCATTTCAACTTTTGGGTAGGGCGCTCTACAATGGCCGCCTCTAAAAATCCCGAGGAGTCTTAGGAATAATCAATTTTACCCCACACTGGGACATGGTGTCTCTTCCACATAGAGGGCATTTATAGTCTGTAACAAATGGACGGATGCTAGCCAATTTTCCATCTGGCCCCTCAATTTGTACTATGCTTTTTGATATTTTTGCCAATTTGACTCCTCCTACACCCTGGATTCTGCCTGCCACAGGCTGAAGTTCCCAATGTGGCGACCACATACTTTCAGGTATGATAGTCACATCAGCACCTGTGTCCAGTACCCCCTCCACATGGAGGTGATCTCATCCACGGGTTAGGTTGCATGCCAGAGAAGGTTTGTCCTCACCCACCACTTCTGCCCAGTAGACTTCAGGTGATTTTCCATCTACTGGGACGTCCGCTGGAACAGGAATGGCCTGGGCAAGGATTTGTCCCTCAACCAGGTAATATGGTGGTAGAGGACATCGTGCCAGGAGAATGAGGCCAGTTATGCTTCCCTTGATGGTCATGGGAGCTACCTCAATCTCTGGGGGTGTGTGTGCTGTGTCCCCGACAACAAAGTACTCACTGTCCAGTTTCATGTGGTTTAACGTCATGTCCTGTGTACTGTTAGGTAAGTCCACTGTAATGACTGTCCAATCAGGTGACCTGAAATGAAAACCTTTGGTAGTCACAAGCCGAAAACAGCCTAGTGGCTTCCAAACCTTGTTAATTGAACATTTAATATTTTCATTGCCATGCATCCCCACACCCTCTATCCCATTCTCTCCCTTTTTGTTTATTAAGAGACAGTCCTTTGCGAGCCGAGGGCTCTATTGTGTTAATGGCGGGTACGCGCTGTAAAGCAAGTATTTTTGTTTGTTGGTCTTCTTCTGTTTCTGGTTGTGTGGACAGTCTCTGGCGAAGTGTCCTGGCTGCTTGCACTGGAAGCAGATGATGTGCTGCAGCTGCTCTGGTGACATGGGTTGCTTCTTGGCTTCTGGTGTTACAGTTGCCGTGGTCTTTGGGTGTGCCAGTCCTGGATTTCTCTCATGTCCACTGAGCAGTTCTGTTTCCTGGCGCAGGCTTCTATCATCTGTGCTAAGCTAGGTGCTGGCTCTAGGGGAAGGCCAAGAATAACCCTACGGCAGGTTTCATTATCATTCCTCTGAGCCATCTCTTTAATTAATTCAGCTTGTACCACTGGATAAGACACCTGTCTTTCCACTTGCGCACGAAGGCGGTCCACAAACTGTAAGAAATTCTCAGAAGCAAACTGTTTAATGTTAACATAACTGCCTTTAGTATCTACTGTTGGTAATTGATTATAAGCTTTTTCTGCAACATTGCATATTTTATCCAGGACAGACCTGGATAGTACTCTGCTTTGGCTTTCGGGGCAATGCCAATCCTTTTCCCCACATAGGTGTTCATATGTTATGTCATTATTTTCTGCATCTTTTACATCATCTGAGCTTTTCAAAAGCTCTAGTAAAAGCACTTTCAAAGATCTTTTCCACAGGCTTTCCCATAGATCATATTCTGAAGGAGTTAACAGACATCGGAAAAGCTCTTTGATATCATATGGAACCAGTTCATTTGAGTTAAAGGTGGCTCTCATCATGCTTTTAAAGATGTCACTATTTCTACCAAATTCTCTCTGTACTTTACAAATTTCCTTTTTTATCTTGATAGGACAAAGGTTGATAACTTCTTCTACCATTCCTCTTACCAAGATAAACTACAGAAGCAACTGATGGTATATACTCTTTTCCTTGGTGTTGACTTTCAGGGCTGTGCATCCCCCCCCACCTGCACCGGGGAGCTGCCCACCCCCCCCCCCCACCAGGGGACACCATCCGTTCCGCAGGGGCTGTGAGCTGACCCCTCCCCACCCCACCGGCACTGAACTCAGCAGGGGCTCCACTGCCCTCCCCCACCCCGCAGCAGCTTGGAGGGAAGGAATGTGAAACCGGAGCGGGGGAGGGGTGGTGGGATCCAGGGTTGCAACACCTGTGGGCGGGTTCCCTGGGTGCCGTGCAGGGCGGGGTCTTGGAGGGGGGAGGGGGGCAGTGGATCGAAGGGCAGGGATGGATTATGGGAGGGGACAGGCTTAGGGGCAGGGACCAGAGGGTGAAGGGGGTTGCGGGATGAAGGAGGAGACACGTGGCTGCCACCATATGGGACCCCCCCCGCTACGGGCTGTATGGCACGGCCAGAGCTATCTGGGACCCCGACACCTTCAGGCGTAGCCACGTGGCCGTTCCCCAGAGGGGCAGGGAATAAGGAAGAAGGGCTGACAATTTTCGAAAAATTATCAGAACCGGGATACCGGGGAGGACCCAGGGACTCAGAGCAGCCACAGCAGTGCTGGGCGCCCTGCACCCCCCAGGGAGACCCGTGGGTCCCCTCCAGGTCCGGGTTATAGGATTTTGGGATAAGGGTAGTGAGTCTGAACCGTTTTGCTGCTGCTGTCTGTTGTTTTCTGTCTGAATTAAGTTTCCAAATTTCTATGAAAATCAGGAGGAATACAGAAGCTGTTTTATCTCCATTTTCCACTTTTAAAGTTAATAAATCCCCTATTTCATCCCAAAATAAAATCGAATTCATATTTTGCAATTCAAGGTCAGATTTTTCAACAGACAGCCAGCTGGCAAAACGGGCTAATTTTTTCTTAGATATTAAAACATTTCCTGAACTTAATATTTCCCTGAGTTGGTTTCTTATACTCTTTTGTAAGGCAGATTGCTGTAAGCCCATGATGTTTAGCAATTTGTCACTATATCTACCCCACTACAGTTAAAAACACAGGAAGAGAGTTAGTTGTTAAAACGTGCCGGGTACACTACGGTTTTCAGGCTTTACTGGATGCGGAGCCGATGTTAATTTTGCCATTTCTGTCGGTAAAACCCACGAGGCACTTGCAGCGCTGTAGGGACTGAACCCGCCACAAAAACCTGCAAACACAGCAAAAAACCGCAAAAAAACCCTCCGTGCCACCGCTTTGAAACCGATCAAATCTGCCTGCCTGCTGCTGCGCCTGGGTGACTGCGTCCAGCGCCCCCAGTCCGCGCACCACACAATCTTGCTGCGGGCACACTGAGCGGCGCGCATGCCTCGCACACGCCCGCGCCGTCTCTCTCCTCGAGAGCGGCGCCACGCCAGCCAAATGCCACCGGTGAGACCCCCACGCGGAGATCCAGGAACCCAAACGCCGCAAAAGGAGGCTTCCACTCACCTTTTCTTTCTTGCAGGCAGAGGAGTCTGAGTAACTGTAGTGGGTCTACATCCAGAACCGACCTGTCTGGGCTTCTGACAGGCTCCCGGTTCGTGCTTAATGGTCATCGAACTGCACAAAATGCAGGTTAAAGAAATTTAAGCTAGTTTATCATCTCCAAGGCTTCTTGAATCCCAAAAAGAGGAGTCACAGCCGAATGTGGGGTGCTCTGTAGAGACCATTCAAGTTGGGCGCCAACTGAGGCTTTTTCTCAGCCCTAAAATGGGGTTCTTTGCCCTTCCTCTGGTCTAGCTCACGTGTTAGTGTGATGGCTCCCGGGGCCCTTGCCTCATGGATGTAAATTAGATAACAAAAGAGGCTCTTTTCCCTGATGAAGTTACAGGGTTTATTTCTCATGGGTAGCGAGGAAAAGAGGGAGCAAGAGAAAAAGAGACAGAGGTCAGGGGGCACAGATCTTTTCTAGGATCTGAAAAGGGGGTCTGGGAGAAATTGGATCCCAGCCAGCCCTGTATGGCCAGAAGGGGAGAGGGACCAAGCTACAGGGCATAGCAGGTGTCACGGAATGTACCATTTACAATGCATCTAGGAAATGCAACAGTCTTTCCTACCTGCTCGATCAGAGGCACTTTAGAAGAGCAGTATGGACCTGAGGGGCAGATGCACATACCTTCACACACCTCGCAGTGGGACTGTGGTTAGAGCTGGAGGTTTGATACCCTTCCTGATAATTTGAGCCGTTAAAACAAAGCCAGCGGTAACAGACCAAGTGAAAATACAATGCCAGGTTGCAGAAAAAGAATGTTACCTATCTGAACACCTTCATAAATTCCCCATCATTCTCTTTGTTTAGGAGACCAAGCCAATGCCCGTGTAAATGAAAACAAGTGTGAATATTGATTTTTCTTGAATCAAGACTCAGCTTTATGTCCAAGTCAAAGGCCAATAAACCAGAAAGACTCCGCTGAGCACAGTGCAGAACTAACATGGAAGACAGTAATTTGACCTCTTATGTAAGCAGTGTTTGCTGGGGTCTTCATGCTGGAGAACAGGAATCAATAACACGCACTCAATATGAATGCAAAGAGCCGAGTCTTTATTTTTAACAAAGAGATGATTTTTATACGTTTTCAGTGGTTACTTAGAGTTTGTTACAAAGAGTACAATTGGTTACACAAAAGACGTATTGTCTTGGGGTGACTGTATGATGCCTATATCCCCAAATCGTCTGTTCTCTTGGTGTTGAATATTAAATTCTGCAACTTTAAGACTGGTTCCAGGAGTGAAAGTGCAGAGGGGGGAAGAAGAAGTGCAGAGTTTGTTATCAGAGACTGCACTGGCTCCCCCGCATTCCTGCTCTCAGACTGTGTTGTCTGCGGTGGACAGCGAGAGAGAGCTCTCCTTTCCTCTTGGTTAGTTTTTTGGCTAGCTGAGGCAGAGAAGCCCCCTGGATTGTTTTTTTGTTGGTTTTTTTTCCCCCATTTTTTTTCTGTTTTCCTGGAACTGTTTGAACCTGCTTTGGACTGAAAACCCAGAAGAGCACCGGGAGCTCACACCTGTGGCCCAGCGGGCCGGGCCTGAGCCGCGCCATTCCCCAGCACCAGAGGGACTGAGAGCAGACTGAGTGAGCCGGGCAGCCCACGGAAAGAACTCTTCTAAATCTGCCATCTCCTCGGAACGGCGAGAGGTTTTGCTGTTTGATATTGTTCATTGTTGCGCTGGGAGGTGTGTTGCCTGTTGAATAAACAGTTCTTTTTTTTCCACTTCTCTCCAATTTTTTTTTCCTTTTCCTTTTTCCCGAGGGACCTCATTCAGAGGTTTCCTCCCAAATTTGCCCTAAACCAGGACAAATACTTTTGGCGCCCAAACGCGGGGCTCGACAAAGTGGAAAAAAAAACTGTTCTGATTGCATTTTGATTATATCTACTCTGTATTGGGGTAAAGCAGTCAGTAACCATGTTGTTTGAAGTCATAATGTCTGCTGTGTCTGTCGGGGTAGAGGCCTTTATGGGTCTCGGGTCCCTAGGCTTTTTTGAGGTTTTAATACCTTTCTGGTCTCTAGGCTTATTTTCTTATCCAGAGATAGCTCCAGTAGTGTCCCTAACGTGCAGTTTTTTCAGTAGAGGAGCACAACTTAGAATAGCTATTGTGCTGGGCTCAGTGATAATGATTTATAGAAAGTTCATAAATCTACTGGAGTTTGTTCTAGGTATCTATGGTTTATGGTTTCTTTGTCCTACCCTGCATCCCAGTTCTAATAGCATGTTTTGGGGGTTCATTAGTAATTGCACCCAGTTTGTTAGAGGAGGAGCAGGGGATGAGGCTTTTCAGCCTTTGCTTTCTTTTTTCTCCCTTGAATCTGTTAAGTCAATTTTTGAGGATGTTCAGTTTCCCCTGAATGTCAAGGAAACTGCAGTCCTGGTATTTAATCTAGTAAGCTTTCTCTACATAGTCTGCAGCCTCTCTAGAGTGAGGGCTGAGGTGTCCAGAGGAGCTGATGGGACCCCTGACCCAGGAGTAGGCCCAGGTGTGGAAAATTCTGAGTGGTGTGGGGAATGGGAGAGAATGGGCAGAACCCTGAAGAAATTTTCTGATCCCCCAGCCTGGGAATTTTCACATGAACAAATTCAGAACCCAGACGAGGTGGGGAAATACCTGGAAGAAAAGTGTCATGATGATTCTAATGAGAAAAGGATCATTGCAATAAGCTGGGCCTTAGCATATGCTTATCGCACACTGCTAGATACTGTAGGGCAGCAGAGAGAGGCAGGGGGGCAGGGAGATAAACCAGCCAATACCCCAGTCACTCAGGCTGTAGCTAAACCAGATAGTAAACCTAAGCCACTGGCAGTTGCTGCAGGAAGAAAACACACCAGCAAAACTGATCGGCCAGTGGACGATGATGATGAGGGGGAAGGGCCCTCAAGGCAGGCTTCCGATACAAAATCAGAAGTCAGGGCAACTGGCACAGGATCAGAAGCCAATATTGAGTCCCTATCTCTGAAAGACCTTCGTGGCCTGAGAAAGGATTACACCCGACGACCTGATGAATCTATAATTAGTTGGTTGGTCCGTCTCTGGGATGCTGCAGGCGAGGCTACAATTCTGGATGGCACTGAAGCCAGGCATTTGGGATCTGTGTCACATGATCCAGCTATTGACCAAGGAATGATGAGGGGGGCTAATCCTCAGAGTCTCTGGGCACGGGTCCTGGAAAGTGTGGCACAAAGATACCTGTGTGCAGACGATCTCTATATGCAGCAAACCCAATGGAAGACCATAGAACAAGGGATTCAATGCTTGAGAGAAATGGCAGTGGCAGAGATTGTCTTTTCAGATGACCTAACAACTAGGAATACAGACTTGGTACCATGTACACCTGTGATGTGGCAAAAAATTGTACAACTTGGGCCACAAGAATACTCTTCTGCTTTAGCAATAATGAAGGGGGATGACAGGGAGGAGACCGTGCTTGATATGGCGAAGAAGCTAAGAGCATATGCAGATGCTGTGCATGGCCCAACAGATGCCAGAATTGCAGCTGTGGAAACACGTCTGCAGAAATTAGAAGATAGGATGGAGGAGAATCATAAGAGACTCAGGGAGGAGATTAAAGAGGACATTCTCCAAATCTCGGCTATACGGATCAAAGGTTCTGGCCCCAAACGTAAACGCTCCCCAGATGGGGAGAGAAGACCCTTCTCACGAGCTGAATTGTGGTCTTTCCTGCGTGATTCTGGAGAAAACATGAAGAAGTGAGATGGAAAATCTACTACTGCTCTGGTAAAACGGGTGCTTGAATTGCAGGACAGCGAGATGCAGAGAGGGAGTTCCACTCAAAGGGAAGCAGCTCCAGTTGCCCATAGCCAAACTGCCAATTACGATGATGATGATGATGATGATATGTCCAATCCCCTTGAAGGAACCTCCAAGACATATGCTCAAGGAAAGAAGAATAACCAGGCTTAGAAGGGCCCTGCCTCTAGCCAGGTAGAGGCTAGGGAAAACTGTGATTTTTGGACTGTGTGGATTCGTTGGCCTGGCACATCTGAAACACAAAAATATAAGGCCTTGGTTGAATCCGGTTCGCAGTGCACACTAATCCCATCAAGACATGTGGGGACAGAATCTGTTTCTATTGCTGGTATAACAGGGGGATCACAGGATTTTACTTTGGTCGAAGCAGAGGTGAGCCTGACTTAAAATGAATAGAAGAAACACCCTATTGTGACTGGCCCAGGAGCCCCACGCATTTTGGGCATAGACTTCCTCCAAAATGGGTATTTCAAAGATCCAAAGGGACTCAGGTGGGCTTTTGGAATAGTTGCTGTAGAGGCAGAGGGCATTAAACGATTGAACACCTTGCCAGGACTATCAGAAAACCCATCTGCAGTAGGACTCCTGAAGGTGAAGGAGCAACAAGTGCCAATTGCCACCTCAACAGTGCACCCCCGGCAGTACCGGACGAATCGAGATGCCGTGGTCCCCATCCACAAAATGATCCGTGAGCTGGAGAGCCAAGGGGTGGTCAGCAAAACCCACTCACCCTTCAACAGCCCCATCTGGCCTGTGCGTAAATCTGAAGGAGAATGGAGATTGACCATAGACTATTGTGCATTAAATGAGGTGAATCCACCGGTGAGCTCTGCTCTGCCGGACATGGTGGAACTCCAATATGAGCTGGAGTCCAAGGCAGCAAAGTGGTACGCCACCATTGACATCGCCAATGCATTTTTCTCCATTCCTCTGGCAGCAGAGTGCAGGCCTCAGTTTGCTTTCACCTGGAGGGGTGTGCAATACATGTGGAACCGACTGCCCCAGGGGTGGAAACACAGCCCCACCATTTGCCATGGGCTGATCCAGGCTGCATTAGAAAAGGGTGATGCTCCAGAACATCTGCAGTACTTCGATGATATCGTGTGGGGGAACACAGCATCAGAAGTATTTGAGAAAGGAAAGAAAATCATCCAGATTGTCCTGAAAGCTGGTTTTGCCATCAAGAAAAGCAAAGTCAAAGGACCTGCCCGAGAGATCCAGTTCCTGGGAGTGAAGTGGCAAGATGGACGGCGCCAGATTCCCAATGAGGTCATCAATAAGATCACTGCAATGTCTCCACCAACCAGCAAGAAGGAAACACAAGCTTTCCTAGGTGCCATAGGTTTTTGGAGAATGCACATTCCTGAGTACAGCTAGATTGTGAGCCCCCTTTTCCTGGTTACCCGCAAGAAGAACGATTTCCACTGGGGCCCTGAGCAGCAGCAAGCCTTTGCCCAGATCAAGCAGGAGATCGTTCATGCAGTAGCCCTTGGCCCAGTCAGGACGGGACCAGAGGTGAAGAACGTGCTCTACTCTGCAGCCGGGAACCATGGTCTGTCCTGGAGCCTGTGGCAGAAGGTACCTGGTGAGACGCGAGGCCGACCACTGGGATTCTGGAGTCGAAGCTACAGAGGGTCCGAGGCCAACTATACTCCAACGGAGAGAGAGATCTTGGCCACCTATGAAGGGGTCCAAGCTGCCTCAGAGGTGGTTGGCACAGAAACACAACTCCTTCTGGCACCCCGACTGCCAGTGCTGGGCTGGATGTTCAAAGCAAAGATTCCTCCTACCCACCATGCCACTGACGCCACATGGAGTAAATGGATTGCCCTCATCACACAACGCGCCCGTATTGGAAACCCGAATCGCCCTGGGATTTTGGAGATAATTACCAACTGGCCGGAAGGTGAAAACTTCGGTCTTGCCGACGAAGAGGAACAGGAACAAGTGACCCGGGCTGAAGAAGCCCCACCGTATAACCAACTGCCAGCAGATGAAACATGCTATGCTCTTTTCACTGATGGTTCCTGCCACATCGTGGGGATGAACCGGAAGTGGAAAGCAGCCGTATGGAGCCCCACACGACAGGTTGCACAAGCTACAGAAGGAGAAGGTGGATGGAGTCAACTTGCTGAAGTCAAAGCTGTTCAGCTGTCCCTGGACATTGCTGAAAGAGAGAAGTGGCCAAAACTCTACCTTTACACTGATTCATGGATGGTAGCCAATGCTCTGTGGGGTTGGCTGGAAAGGTGGAAAAAGGCTAACTGGCAACGTAGGGGAAAATCAATTTGGGCTGCTGACAAGTGGAAAGACATTGCCACTCGGGTAGAAAGGCTACCTGTGAAAGTCCGTCATGTAGATGCCCATGTCCCCAAAAGTAGAGCTAATGAGGAGCATCAATACAACAAACAGGTAGATCAGGCGGCACAGATAGAGGTGTCAAAGATAGACCTAGACTGGCAGCACAAGGGAGAGTTGTTCCTGGCTCGATGGGCCCATGATGCCTCAGGCCACGAGGGTAGAGATGCTACCTATAAGTGGGCACGAGACCGAGGGGTGGATCTAACCATGGACAGTATTTCTCAAGTTATCCATGACTGTGAGACGTGTGCTGCCATCAAGCAGGCCAGGCGGGTGAAGCCCCTCTGGTATGGGGGGCGATGGTCCAAATATAAGTATGGAGAGGCCTGGCAGATTGACTACATCACACTGCCCCAGACACGCCAAGGTAAGCGCTATGTACTGACCATGGTGGAAGCCACCACTGGATGGTTAGAGACCTACCCTGTGCCTCATGCCACTGCTCGGAACACCATCTTGGGCCTTGAGAAACAAGTTTTGTGGAGGCATGGTACCCCTGAGAGAATTGAGTCAGATAATGGGACTCATTTCAAGAATAACCTTATCAACACCTGGGCCAAAGAACATGGTATTGAGTGGGTGTACCATATCCCCTACCATGCACCAGCTGCAGGGAAGGTGGAGAGGTACAATGGACTGTTAAAAACACTTTGAAAGCATTGGGTGCGGGATCTTTTAAGAATTGGGAGCAGCATTTAGCAAAGGCCACTTGGTTAGTTAACACCCGAGGTTCCACAAATCGAGCAGGCCCTGCCCAGTCTGAGTCCTTGCATACAGTAGATGGAGATAAAGTCCCAGTGGTGCATGCCAGGGGTTTGTTAGGGAAGAGAGTTTGGATCAATTCTGCCTCAAATACAGACAAACCCATTCACGGGATTGTTTTTGCTCAAGGACCAGGTTGCACATGGTGGATAATTCAGAAGGATGGGACAACACGATGTGTACCTCAGGGAGATCTAATTGTTGGGTGTCAACCATATGTAAATATTACTATTGAATATCACTGTTAATGTCTGTCTATAGCTGTACCTTGCATATATATATGTGTGTATGATAATGATGTATGTGTTTATAGAATTAGTGTGTGTATCAGATATGGTAGTAAGCTGACGATATGGGGATAGGGGGTGGAATGTCTTGGGGTGACTGTATGATGCCTATATCCCCAAATCGTCTGTTCTCTTGGTGTTGAATATTAAATTCTGCAACTTTAAGACTGGTTCCAGGAGTGAAAGTGCAGAGGGGGGAAGAAGAAGTGCAGAGTTTGTTATCAGAGACTGCATTGGCTCCCCCGCATTCCTGCTCTCAGACTGTGTTGTCTGCGGTGGACAGCGAGAGAGAGCTCTCCTTTCCTCTTGGTTAGTTTTTTGGCTAGCTGAGGCAGAGAAGCCCCCTGGATTGTTTTTTTGTTGTTTTTTTTTATTTCCCATTTTTTTTCTGTTTTCCTGGAACTGTTTGAACCTGCTTTGGACTGAAAACCCAGAAGAGCACCGGGAGCTCACACCTGTGGCCCAGCGGGCCGGGCCTGAGCCGCGCCATTCCCCAGCACCAGAGGGACTGAGAGCAGACTGAGTGAGCCGGGCAGCCCATGGAAAGAACTCTTCTAAATCTGCCATCTCCTCGGAATGGCGAGAGGTTTTGCTGTTTGATATTGTCCATTGTTGCGCTGGGAGGTGTGTTGCCTGTTGAATAAACAGTTCTTTTTTTTCCACTTCTCTCCAATTTTTTTTTCCTTTTCCTTTTTCCCGAGGGACCTCATTCAGAGGTTTCCTCCCAAATTTGCCCTAAACCAGGACACGTATATATGTTAATAGTAATTCTATTGGTTCATCTAAGATCTATCTTTCTGCAGTCTAGTTATTGTGTAAGATACTCTTTGAAGTGGACATGGTATGTCAACTAAACAGGATCTTGCTTCCCCAGATGTCTTTTCCTTTCTTCTTGCTTATCTCAACGTTAAAATTTATGATTTTGTTTTTCTCCTACAGTCACGCCAAGGACACGGTAACCTTGAACAGACCTTTAACATAACTAAGGTAGTTTTCTATAGACAGGCTGCAGAGCCAGAGGTCCTACTAGGCCGCCAACATCTCCCCCTTTCTTTTCAAGAACAGCATTGGCCATACGTCGAATTTGAAAGGAAAAACCCTGGATGATGCAAGGTCCCATACATAACACAATTACTACAATTAGTACAATAATAATTCCTATCTTAAGGATATCCTTTACCCATGCAGAAATCCCAAAAGACATTAACCCGTCATCAAGGGGGTTGTGATTGACAGTAATCTTCTTAGCGTGATCTTGAAGCCATTCTAGCTGCTTATGGATTGAATCACTATGATCGGACAAGTTAAAACAACACATTCCTTCAAAATCTTCACAGCCTTTACTTTGGGCCAACAAAAGGTAATCAATAGCTGCTCTGTTTTGAAGAATAGCTTGTCAGAGACTACTCATATCTTGAGCCATTTGGGACAGAACTTGTGTAGTGACATTGGCCTGTTTAGCTGTCCAGCACGCTAGGTGTTGGATCTCAGTTAGCGCTTGTGTTGTTCCCACTGGGGGTAGTAACGCTGCAAAAAATCGAGCGGTTCTATTCCATAGTTCCACTTCATCATCGCATTTATCATCTAATTCCGAGACTTGTCGTTTTTCCCTTCGATTTTTGGAAATGTCCCAGGCAATCAAATGATTATAAGAGGGTAGCATTAAAGATAACTTGCCAAGGTAACAAGGACCCCCATAAGCATGATGAGGTATTCCTTGCCAGGCTCTATCTCCACAGATTAAATATAGGCCTTGAGGTAGGGAAAGGGGCTTAGAAATGTCTAAGTGAATATGACCTGAACCCCACCCATAGGGGGATGATCCACAATGTTCACTACTATTGTAAAACTTACGAGGGGTTAGCCAGACTTGTTTTTTAGATTCGTTAATGTTCCAACTAGTCTGCCCAACATACACACATCCGGAGTGATTTGCTTTTTGGCTGTCTAGTAAATTTAACTCTTGAGGATCCCATGGCAGGGTTGTATTTAGAGATTTTATTATTTTTGCCAGGCAGTGACTTTTGTTTTTTACTTATGAGCAATTGATAGGGGGGGCTATAGTAATTTCTTGTGGTTGTACCGGTGACCCAATGAGGCAAGTTTTAAATGGGTCAGTGGCTGCACTAAGATGTAAACAAAAATTTGTGTTACCAGTTTTGTTGGCCCAAGCGATCCAGAAGTTCTCTTGAGGGAGGGTGATTGATTGCGAAAAGCACTGGGTAAGAGTCAAACATAGTGTTAGTAGCTTAATTAGCATCATTATTGCTATGGATTTTGCAGGCAACAGTATATTGGCTAGATATAATAATAGTACACCAAGCAGTCTCAACTAGCTTTGTATAATTTAAAATATACCATGCATGCAATGCTAAATTCCTTTCTTCTATTGATTCAAATAAGCTTATAGCTTCACTAACAGTTAAGTCAGGCAGTTTTAACCACTTTCTAAGTGATTCTAAAGGTCTTACTGATTGGCGTTCCTGACATTCATTACATCCATAAAAGCAAGTATAAATATCACTGGAGTTATACTCCCTTTTACAATTTCCACATAAGAAAGTTCCTAATTTCCATACTACACAACCGCAACGAGGAAATAATACTTCTTGTATTCTAGACCTAAGATATTTCTGTACTAGTCTATGCAAATCAATCACATCTGGAAAGTCTGGGATATTAGGGTGTGTTCTTATTGGTTCCTTGAGAATAATGATTAGGATCGGGATGAGATCTTGCACTCTATTCATCCACTGTTGAATTTGGCTCCGTGTCTTCTCCAGTTTCCTCAATCTTTGATATCCAAGGCTTGACCCACTTGGCTGGGATCCAATTAGGTTTAGCACCTGTTAATACACAAGCATAACCCCGTCCCCATGTCAATAATTGGTGGGGACCAGTCCATTGTTGTGATTGGGGTTCCCATACAGATACTTGTATCTTATGAACAGTCAAAGATTCATCCTTGCAAAAATGCAGTGTAATGGGCAACATTTGGGTTTTTAGCTCAGGGCGTTCCATCCACATTTTCCAATTGTGGACATACAATGTTTTTGCTACGATTTCTTGTGGAGAGAGGGTGACATTCCCCTCCCTTTGTAAAGCAGAGAAAAGGCGTTTAAGGTCTTGATGTTTGCGTTCTACAATAGCTTGCCCAGTACTATTGTGAGGTACTCCTGTGACATGGGTAATGTTCCATCTAAGTAGGAACTCACGTGAAGTAGAACTAACATAATTAGGACCGTTATCTGTTTTTATTTGTTGTAGGACACCAAGCACTGCAAAAGCTTCTAACCAGTGTCTGCAGGTTGCCTTACTTTTGGCGTTTATCATAGGCATTGCCCATACTAGTCTGCTACAGGTATCAACAGTGACATGTACATGTTTAGAGCGTCCAAATGATGGCACGATTGTGACATCTGATTGAAACAATGTTCTAGGGTGGAGACCACGAGGGTTCACTCCTTGTAACTGGATTGGGGGTAGTTTTGCCCAATCAGGACAACATGCTATGATACCTCGTGCCTCTCGTTTTGTTAGATGGAATTCCTTCTGTAGGCTTAATGCTGACTGGTGAAAAAAGGCATGAGAGGCAACGGCAAGGTCAAAATTACTGAGTCCAATGGCTGGTGAGGATACGATTTGGTCAATTTTGGCATTTCCTTCTGATAAAAACCCTGGTAGATTGAGATGGCTGCAGATATGTGTTGAGAAAAAGGCATGGTGCCTGATATTAATTACATTTACTAGAAGAACGAGTTCATGATAAAATAAGGAGTTTGAGATTCGACCTATTAATGCGTCCTCAATTCTTTCCAAGATAGAGGCAACATACAAGGAATCGCTAACGAGATTAATTTCTTGAAAGTCAAAGTGTTGAATAGCTAAGGTTATAGCCTTGAGTTCAAGTAATTGTACTGATCCTTCCAGATTTTGGTAAACTACGACATCCCAGTTGCCATTTTTCCATATTGCATATCCGAACCTTTTGGTCCTTCCACTGGCATCAGTAAAAACAGTGATCGCATTGGGAATTGGCTTAGAGTTTCGCAATGTTTGATCTTTTAGTGGGAGGTTAGTGGAAAACAAGGCATGTGACGGATAATGATTATCAAGTTCTAAGCCAATAGTGGCTGTAGTGAATGTATATGATAGTGATTGCCGTTCAGTGCAAAGAGACAAATTATTTATGGGCACATAAAGAGAAGATGCATCAACTCCAAAAACAGTATGCACTCGTTGGCGTGCTTTCAGAATTAAGGATCCTAAATGATCAATACGTCTTGTAACAGAGGAAGTGGGGCTACATGCTAAAAACACCCATTCCAATAAGAAGAAAGTCTTGAATGATTCCTGCCCAATTATAGCCATTTGTTCAGCAGGGTAGTTAATGATATAAAGGTTTATTGGTATGGTAGGATCAAACCTAAAAGCAGTTGTACAATGCAACTTTTAGCAATTATTTCCAGGGCTTGTTTCCCTTCTTGGGTTAATTCCCTTTTATCATTAATGTCCTTTGAACCTTGTAACAATTTTCTTAAAGTATCTAAGTCTTGATTTGAAATACCTGCCCATGCACGTATGCTTTGAATGTCTCCTAGAAGCTTTTGCACATCATTGACTGTTTCAATATTTGCATGTAAAGTTACCTTTTGAGGCACAAAGCGAGCTTGTGTTATTTTAAAGCCCAAGTAAGACCAAGGGTCGAAGAATTGCACCTTTTTTTTCTGCCACTTTCAATCCCCACTTTTCTAATTCTAGCAATAATTCCTTTTGTTTTAAGTGGGGTAATGGAAATTCATTTGCGACTAAAATGTCATCCATATAATGATATGTTAGAAAATTTGGATTATTAAGTCTCCATTGATGTAAGGCTTGGTCTACAAACCATTGACAAATTGTAGGACTATTTTTCATACCTTGAGGGAGTACCACCCACTCATATCTTTTCATAGGTGCACTGTGATTAATGGAGGGCACACTAAATGCAAATCGTTTGGTATCTTCAGGGTGCAACGGAATGCTAAAAAAGCAATCTTTGATATCAATAATAAACAGGTGATAGTTTTTTGGTAAACCAGCTGGCGATGGCAAACCTGGTTGCAGAATTCCTAAAGAGTGCATTTGATTATTGACTGCCCTTAAGTCATGTAAAAATCTCCATTTTCCTGACTTTTTTTTGTATAACAAAAACGGGGGTATTCCAGGGACTCATAGAAGGTTGTAAATGACCAAAGGCTAATTGTTCTTGTACTAATGAATGGAGATGCTCTTATTTATCTTTAGTGATGGGCCACTGAGCCACCCACACTGGTTGGTCAGATTTCCATGTTAGTTGTATAGTGGGTCGAGCACCTATCGGCTCAGTGGCCTCCCCTGAAAATGTTGGTTGGTTAAAATGACATTCCATTGACTAAGCGTGTCTCTACCAAGGATCCAAAGAGGAGTGTCTAGTACATAAGGTTTTACTACAGCCTTGTTTCCCTCTTTATCAGTAATTTCTACGAATTCCTGACTTTGTAAAGTACGGGTGGTTCCAGCAACTCCTAAGATTTGCTCATTTAAGAGTGTAGTGGGCCACTGCTGAGGCCAAGCAGTTAGTGGTATTATGGTGACATCTGACCCAGTGTCTAGCATCATTGAATGTTCAAGCATTTCGGAATCATCGATATTATCAGAATACAATTTTACGGTTACTTGCCGGGTCGGTCTATCACTAGTCATGACTTGAGCAAAGGCAATTAAGGGTCCGGTACTACCAAAACCACCAGATCTTTGTGAATTAGTAGCTGTTGGAACCTGGGGAAGAAAAGGAACAAGTTGAGCAATTACACTACCTTGTGGAATGAACATTGGTGGGGAAAAGACTTTCACTACTATTCTGATAACACCACTATAATCAGAATCAATTACACCAGGTAAAACGAAAATGCTGTCTAAAGTGGCCGACGATCTCCCTAGCAATAATGCGGCCATACCGCCACCTAGTGGACCTTTGGTAGTACTATCGATGACGGTAACAGAATCATCAAAAATAGTCACGGAGTCTCTAGTTACCAAATCGACTCCAGCGCTCCTTTTTGTGGTGGGGAGCATGTTGTAGACACAGCCATGGCTACTGAGGGGTTCTTTTTGTTCGCCGCGCCCCCCCTTACAGCTCATCTCGTTTCCCGCCAACCGTGTCCCATCCTTTTTAAATTTGATCGGCATTCATTTGCCTTGTGGCCAAACTTTTCGCATCGGCGGCAAGTGCCGACAAATGATGTAGATGTGAGGTTCGTATTGTTATTTTGTTGTTGTTTTGCCAAACGTGAAGGACAATGCTTTCTAATATGTCCGGTATGATGGCAATTTTAGCGTGTATTGGGAGGGCCTTTGTCCCCGTTCCCTTGCTTGTGTGCTTGAGTAATGGCTGCAGCTAAAGCAGCAGCATGAATTCGAGCTTTGTCCTTTTCAATTTCTAAAGGGGCTCGTGAACATTGTTCAATCATTTGTATTATTGTCCTATGAGCTGGTAATGCTGCTAATAATCGCTTGCAGGTGGCATTTGCATTTTGCATAGCTATTTCTTTTACTAAAGTATCTTTCATATCAGGAGGGACATCTGGTGCTACCTCTACTCCTTCTTTAATCCTGTCCACAAAAGACAAAAAGGATTCATCTTCCTTTTGCTGAATATGTAAATAAGGTTGTCCAGGCTTACCTACTTGGGGCAAGTTGTTAAAAGCTTCTAAAGCAGCAGACTTGCTTTGAGCTAAAATGCGAGCCCCTAACATTGCCTGTCTTTGTGGATCGATGAATTGACCATTTCCCATAAGCACATCTAGCGTGGCAAAGCGTAGAGGATCACCTTGAGGCAAATTGACATTATCTAATTGTTTAAGCTCCAATCTTTGTTGCCACTTTGCTAAAAATAACAGACAACTAGTAGGTCCTAGTCCTAAGTTCAAACATAGCCTTAAGGTCAGCAGGGACGAGTTCTTGATATTTTAGCAAGGCTTCTACTTGTCGCCTTACCAAGCGATTATCAACACCGTAGTCCATTACAGATTTTTGAACCCTTGCTATCATTTGCCAGTCTAAGGGCTGCCAAGCATTATTACCACCAGTTCCTCGCACCACCGGAGCTGAGACAAACTGAAAATCTCCCGTCAACTCAGCATTTGTTACCACTCCTTTCCACCTCTTATTCATGTCAAAAGAAGGGTCTTTGGGGATGGAAGTTTTGTCAGGACCTTTCCCTGAGCCTCCCGAGCCTCCCAAGCCTCCCGAGCCTCCTGAGCCTCCCTCCCCTCCTTTGTTCCACCAACGCTGAAAAGAGTCATTAAAGGTAGTTAACAATCCCGTCCCTTCCTTTTCTGTAGAATGAGAAACATTTGTGTTTTCAATTTCAGAAGGCATTATTGGGGGTAAACCTTTAGATGTTAGAAATTGATTTGCAGTAGGCATATCCCACTCCCCAGCTTAACCAAATTGATAATGTTCTGTCGGCGTTGAGATGTAGAAGTATTCAGTGCAGAAAAAGAATTTTCCTCTAAAGTTTTGAGGCCGGAGAGAATGGCGTTATGGGCCTTTTTATATGCTTCCTGAATAGTTTTACTTTTGGAACCCTTATCAAGCCGCTTCATTTCACCTAACAGTTCATGCATGGTTTCGGTCTGCTTTTGCAGTGTGGACTGTAAATCGTCCGTGTCCATTTCTGTTTCTTCGGGAAGAGGCACAGTCGCTGGGTTGAAAGTGGAAGGTGAGGGCAGATGCAACACGGAGTCAGTATTAGTGGGATTAGCGGGCGCTACGCTCATTGTTACTGGGGGTGCCGTAGGTACCGAGGGCGCAGAGGGTGCTGTAGGTGCCGGGGGTGCAAAGGATGGCACATTATGAACATCGGTAGGGTCCCAGGGTGGTATTAAATCATCATAGGGGCCACGGGCAGCAGGGGCTGACATGTACGCGGGTGGGACAGTAGCAGACTCTTGGGTGAGTTTACCAGCAACGGCAGTGACCATGGTCTATGCTGCTAGTTCCAGCTCAATTTCAGCACCCATTTGTTCAATTAACATGCGCAGCTGCCGGTACATAGGAGCTAAGGATTTTACCTCCTTATTCCCAGTTTGTATAGCTTCCCACAAATCTGCCCCGACTTCTTGCCAAGTAGTCTCTTTAAAAACATCGGTAGAGTCTTTTAAAAAACCACGACATTTAGCCCAATACAGTAAATTCACGAGCGAAGACCGATCAACAGTCTCTCCTTTCTTTTGGGCAAGTTCCATTAAGGCATCAACAGTAGCCTTCTAGATAGCTGATACCGTGTTTCCCATCCCGCAAATTTTTAACAGCCGTCTAAGGCTCCGACTCACTGGTTGACAGTGGCCACACGCGCCTCTCTCGGACGCCCGGTCGCAACCGCTGCAGGCAGTCAACGATCTCCTAGGCGGCACGCACAGAGACCCTCCACATAAAAGTCTGTCTGTTAAGCAGTCTGGCCCCTTCGGATCATCACGTCGGGGTCAGCAAGATCCTGGGGTTTTCATGCTGGAGAACAGGAATCAATAACACGCACTCAATATGAATGCAAAGAGCCGAGTCTTTATTTTTAACAAAGAGATGATTTTTATACGTTTTCAGTGGTTACTTAGAGTTTCTTACAAAGAGTACGATTGGTTACACAAAAGACGTATATATGTTAATAGTAATTCTATTGGTTCATCTAAGATCTATTTTTCTACAGTCTAGTTATTGCATAAGATACTCTTTGAAGTGGACAAGGTATATCAACTAAACAGGATCTTGCTTCCCCAGATGTCTTTTCCTTTGTTCTTGCTTATCTCAATGTCAAAATTTATGATTTTGTTTTTCTCCTATAGTCACGCCTAGGACACGGTAACCTTGAACAGACCTTTAACATAACTAAGGTAGTTTTCTATAGACAGGCTGCAGAGCCAGAGCTCTTACTAGGCCGCCAACAGTGTTGGAATGGTTCCCCATTCAAAAGGAAGGATGTCAAATGCTTCTTTGGAAATATTTTAACTTCTGTGCATTTCTTTCTTTGTAATGAACTAATCTGTAACAGGCCAGGACGTGATTGTGTTCAGTAGAAACAGATCAATGGCAACATTTAGCCTAAAGGTTTTATGAGATTGATCAGGAAGTTCGATTTATATTTAAAGGCACTGTAGTCATATTTAATTTTATTTCTCTCTGTACTTGAGTCTCTTAAACAGGGACCTTCAATTGGACAGGAACGGGACACTGAAGCAAATTGTAATGGATGACGTAATGGCTTACCCAGAAGCATTTTGTGGGAATTGATTTCTTCTAGGTATCCATCAGCCAACATTTTGGTGTGAAGGAAATCTTCAAACAGGTAAAACAAAAATTCCCGTTGGTTTAAAACCCGACTGCTATATTAATTTTTCACTTTTGAGAAAATTTTCATGACCTTTAAAATTCAGACTATATCAAGTATTGTTTCAGCCATTGAAGAAAGTGCTTTTGATAGAGATAGGAGAGGGAAACCAAAACATTTCTCAGAGCAGCACTTTGAACTCTGTCCTTGTTACAAATGGCACTTGAGCAAATTCATTTGCCTTTGGAACAGAAAACAACAAGGTAACAGGCTTATCATTACGGATTTGAGTGATCCAAGTTCTTTAGATACTAAGTGATCTATTCAAGATGATCTCTTACTGAAATAGATCCATTTTGAGAAGGGATATGGATTTCTTAGAAGAAAGCAAATCCCTGTGTTAAAACGGTTTGGTGGGTGGTTTTTGTTGTTGTTTTGCTTTTTGAACTTGCAAGGCACAATCGACTTCATAGTTCGAGATCCAAATAAGACCACGACATTCCAAACAGGTGTTTCTTTTTGGTTGTTTTTCAATCGGTATATCTTTGGATTGCAACCAGTAGAACTGTGCTTGAACTGGAAAGAAGTAGCTGAGGTTTTAGAAGTGGAACATACGGTGGAACAGTAAGCTGAGAGCATTGTGCAAGGAGAGGAAAGAGGGGAAAATGGTAAGAGTTTCCTGAGTCGGAAGGGACCCCTAGGGATCGTCCAAGTCCAACTCCTGTCCCTGCACAGACACTCCAACAGTCCCACCCTCTGCATCCCTGAGAGCATTGGCCAAACGTTCCTGGATCTCTGGCAGCCTTGGAGCTGTGCCCATTGCCTGGAGAACCTATTCAGTGCCTGACCAGCCTCTGAGGAAAAAAACCTTTCCCTGATAGCCAGCCTAATCGTCCCCTGACACAGCTCCTGGCATTCCCTTGGCTCCTGTCCCTGGTCGCAGAGAGCAGAGAGCAAAGCTGTCCCTGTGCTGCCCTTGAGAGGAGCTGAGAGGTCCCAAGTGAGGTGTGAGCTCAGTGTCCTCTCTGCAGCTGAACCAAATGCCCTCAGCCACTCTTTGTATGGCTTCCCCTCCAGCCTCTTCACTATCTCTGTGTCCTTCCTTTGGACATTTCTCCAATAGCCTGAGGTCTTTCTGACGTTGTGACATCCAAAATTGCCCCCAGGCCTTGAAGAGAGCACAGTCCCAGCCCAGAGCAGAGCAGGACAATCACCTCTCTCGAGCGAGCGGTGCCACAAGATAGGGACAGTTGTCAAAAATCAGCTGGAGAAACAAATCTAACAGAGAAACGAGATCTAGGCACAGGAAATGGAAGAAGCAGAGGAAGAAGAAGATGAGGAGAGGATTCCTTGTAAAAGTGAAGAAAATGAGCATGCAGAACAGGGACTAAGCATTATGCAGGCAAGTGAGCAAGAGAATAATTTTGAAAGTTAAGGCAGTTTTGTCCAAAAGAAGGAGGAATAGGAAGTCTTTTTGCTGAGAATGAATAGAAAGGTATTTTCCATTAAGTTTGTATACGAAGCGCCCAGGGCTCTAGATCCTTTTGTGGGAGAATGGAGTGTGTAAATTTGCCAATCATTTTGGAGCGAATTTGGAGGTTTTTGGGGTCCCAGGTGAATTTTGGGTTGAATTCTGGGGATTTGGGGGTTCCCAGGTGAATGGGGGGGGGGAATCTGGGGAGATCCAGGTGAGTTTTGAGGGGTCAAAGCTTGATTTTGGGGGAGAATTTGTGGAATTTTGGGGGATACTGGGTAGTGAGGTTTGGGGTTGTGTTGGTTTGAAATAAAACGAGTGAGAGACTCCAAGTCAGTAATACAATTTTATAGGAGAAAAGAGAAAAAATAAAATACATGCAATAATATGAAAGAAAAAACCACCAACAAAGTCAGAAATACAACCTGACACCCTGTCAGTCAGGGTGTTGGTAGCAGTCCGTATAAATGGTGGCTGCAGTCCTCCTGGATGACAGATGTGGTTCAGTTGAAGCAGTGCTCCTGTAGAAGGTGCAGTTTTCCTCCAAAGATCCAGCGATGATGTGGAAAAAGGTCAGACTTTCCTCTGGGATGCAGTAGAAAGGAGTGCTTTGGTGTTCCAAATCTCAGTTTTTATCTAGGTAGGAAATGTTTGGCTCCTCCCCCTGGCTGGAGCATCTCCCAATGGGATGATGTAATCTTATCAGTCACACAAGAGAACTTAATGGCCCATTAATAGAATATATCTTCTGGAGGAAGGATGGGTTGTGAAAAGATAACGATGATCATCCCCCTGATCTTATCAGATGGCACATCAGCAGAGGCTATCTCCCACAGAGATAAGGATCACCACCCCTCCCACATTTTAACAGATGGTGATAGAATATACATTTTTGCATTGTACCCCAGGATATAATCCACCCCTTATTCTATTACCATCTACATCATACCCAAACCAATACCCTGTTACAGATATATAATATAAAATGAAACCTTACCAACAGTTCTCACTAAAAATTAGGTCTCCTTGCAGTACACAACGGGTTTCCCCATCTTTCTGCATTACCCACCAAGTGCAACCAGGTCCTTGAGCAAAAACAATCCCACCGATCGGTTTGCCTTTGCCTGTGGTGGGATTAATCCAAACAGTCTTTCCTAAAATACCTTTCATGTGTGCCTCAGGGACCTTGTCCCCATCCACTGTGTGCAGGGGTTCAGAGTGGTCAGGACCGGCTCGATTGATGGACCCTCGGGTGTTAACCATCCAGGTGGCTTTGGCCAAGTTCATTTCCCAATTTCTGAAGGTTCCACCATTTGGTGCTTTCAAAGTAGTCTTAAGGAGTCCATTAGACCGTTCAACTTTCCCGGCAGCTGGCGCGTGGTAAGGGATATGATATATCCATTCAATACCATGTTCTTTGGCCCAGGTGTTGATAAGGCCGTTCTTGAAATGGGTTCCCTTGTCTGATTCAATTCTCTCAGGGGTACCATGCCTCCAAAGGACTTGTTTTTCTAGGCCCAAGATGGTGTTCCGGGCAGTGGCATGAGGCACAGGGTGGGTTTCTAACCATCCTGTAGTTGCTTCCACCATGCTCATTACGTAGCGCTTGCCCGGGTGGGTTTGGGGAAGGGTGATGTAGTCAATTTTCCAGGCTTCCCCATACCTGTACTTTGACCATCGTCCACCGTAACACAGAGGCTTCACCCGCTTGGCCTGTTTGATTGCGACACAGGTCTCGCAGTCTTGGATGACCTGTGAGATGCTGTCCATGGTAAGGTCCACCCCTCGGTCACGGGCCCATCGGTATGTTGCATCTCTCCCCTGATGACCAGAGGCATCATGGGCCCAACGAGCTAGGAATGATTCTCCCTTGTGCTGCCAGTCTAGATCTACCTGTGATACTTTCACTTTGGCAGCTCGGTCCACCTGCTCTTTGTTGTGATGTTCTTCATTAGCCCGGCTTTTGGGTACATGTGCATCCACGTGTCAAACCTTTATGGTCAATTTCTCTACTCAGGCAGCAATGTCCTGCCAAATCTCAGCTGCCCAGATGGATTTCCCTCTGCACTGCCAGTTGGCCTTTTTCCAGGGATCCAGCCATCCCCACAGAGCATTAGCTACCATCCATGAGTCAGTGTAGAGATAAAGCCTTGGCCACATCTCTCGTTCAGCAATATCCAAAGCCAACTGGACGGCTTTTAGCTCTGCGACCTGACTCGATCCACCTTGTCCCTCGGTAGCTTGTGCAACCTGTCGTGTGGGGCTCCATACTGCAGCTTTCCATTTCCGGTTAGTGCCTACAATTTGGCAGGAACCATCAGTGTAGAGGGCATATCGTCTTTCAGTCTCCAGTAGCTCATTATATGGTGTGGCTTCCTCAGCACGTGTCACTTGCTCCTCTTCTTCTTCAGAAGACAATCCAAAAGTCTCACCTTCAGGCCAGTTTGATATTATTTCCAGAATCCCAGGGCAATTTGGATTCCCAATACATCAGCAGAGGATATCTCCCAGAGAGAAAAGGATCACCACCCCTCCCACATTTTAACAGATGGTGATAGAAGACACATTTTTGCATTGTACCCCAGGACTGGGGTGAATTTGTGGAATGTGGGGAGTCCCAGTTGAATTTTAGGGGGAATTTGTGGAATTCTAGGGATCTCAGGGGAATTTTGGGGGGAATTTGGTGAATTTTAGGGTATACATGTGAATTTTAGTGTACTCAGGTGAGTTTTGGGGATGCCAGGTGGATTTTCCAGGGAATTTTGATGAATTTTGGGAGTCCCAGATGTGTCTTGGAGTGAATTTGATGGTTTTGGGGTATCTGGATGGGTTTGGAGGGGGATTGGAGTGATTTTGGGGTGAATTTGGAGGTATTGGGGGGACTGGGTCTTGGGGGTGATTTGAGGGATTTTGGGGGTTGCAGGTGGGATTTTGGCGTGAAGCCCTGGGATTTGGGGGACCCCCGTGAATTTTGGGGTGAATTTGTGGAATTCTGGGAGTTGCGAGGTGAGTGCTGGGCATCCCAAAGATGACTTCGGGGTGAATTTTGGGGATTTTGGGTTTCCCAGGTGAATTTCTGAGGTGAAAAGGTTCAAAAAGTTTTTTTTGAAAACAAGTTAAAGCCAGAAGGTTATTGAAAATTAATAGATGTGATGCAAGAAGGTAATATGCAGACAATACACAGTGAGACAAATCATGGGAAAAATACAGTGGTAACACATGAGTGTGTGAGGATGGGATCAGTACAGCTAAGGCTCAGTTGAAGCTGAATTTGGGAAAGCATGCCAAAAATAAGAATAATAAAGGCACCTACGGGTATTTCAGTGGGCAAAGGAAGATGAAAAGAAACATATCACACCTCCCCTATCCCCCCCACCCCCATAAGCCAGACAGGACTAGTGACAACAGACAAGGAGAAGGCTGAGGTACTCAACAAATATTGGTCTCAGTTATTACTGCCAGTCACTATTTCCACATCTGTCACTTTATTGGACTGGTGGACTTGATTCTAAGCCATAGTAGCAGGTCAGCATTCAGACCACTTGAGGAACCGGAACATGCAAGACCATGGGACCCACCCAGAGGCATGTCAGGGCCCTGAGAGAACTGGCAGCTGTAGTTGCTAAGGTGCTTCCTCCATCATATTTGAGAAATCAAGGCAACCAGCTGAAGTCTCCAGACACTGTGTTGTATTGAGCCAATACTCTTGCTCTTTTTTGTAAATCTTAGAGCTCTGAGTCAATTTCTGCAGAGGATTCCCAATGCAGTTTCAAAAATGGAATCTTTGTTATTGGTCCTCATGTTGATCTTGGATATTTCCATTTTCTGCACTCCTATATTTTCGAAACATTTGTAATGACTGAAAAGAAAGCTGAGATGAGGCATTATGTTCTTTCCAGTGATATAAATGGACCAGTATTCTTTTCAGACAAATATATTTTTCCTGTGTCTAAGCACATGTGCATACCTGTGTTTGATTTATGTGTCCAGGTTTTGGCAATGGGGCAGCCACAGGGCCGTCCTGTGATAATGGCCCAGGTGCTGCCCTGTCCCGCTTTCGTCCAACTGGCTCCTCTTCAGGATGTACTCCCTGCTGAGAGAAGAGGCTGGGACAGCACCTTTTGAAATGTGACTTCCTAGGTTTTTTTGTTTTGTTTTGTTAGTTTTAAAGTTACTTAAAACCTTCACGCTGATTTTTTGATGTGTTGGGCTTGGGGGTTTTTTTCAGTTTTGGGTGGGTTTTTTGTGGGCTTTTTTTTGTGTCCTTTTTTGTCTCTTTGGGGATTATTGGTTGGGGTTTTTTGTGTGTTTGATAGGTCTGCTTTTTCTGTTTGTTTGTTTGTTTGTTTTTTATTACGGTTTTGCAGAGTTTTTTAAGCAAATTGATTGGAAAACTGAATAGTCCTCCACTATAGTCTCCTGGATTCACCTGAGACTCTTCCTAGGCATCTCCCTGATCATTTTGCAATGAGTTTCACATCATTCTCCTGAAGAAACTGTCTGATTATGGTTTGGATGGGTGGGCTATTTGCTGGGTGACAAACTGGGTGATGGCCAGGCCCACAGAGTGGTGGGAAATAGAGTTCATCCAGCTGGTCCCCAAGGCTCAGTCTTGGGCCCAGTCCTGTTTAATATCTTTATCAGTGATCTGGACAAGGGGATAGTGATGGCTTTTACTCGGCCCCAAAATAGGGTTTTTCACCCTTCCTCGGGTCTAGCTCAGGTGTTAGGGTGAAATTCCCCTAGGCCCTAGCCTCATGTACCTAGTTAAGATATCAAAAGAGGCTCTTTCCCCTAGAAAAGTTACAGGTTTATTTCTCGTGGGTAGTGAGTGAAAAAGGTAAGGGAAAAAGGGAGAAAAGAGGGAGAAAAGAGCGGGGGAAGAGAGCGGGGGAAGAGAGAAAAGAGAGAAAAGAGAGGGGGAAGAGAGGGGAAAGAGATGGGGAAGAGCCCGAGGCCACGGGGTACTGACCTTTTCTAGGGTCTGGAAAGAGGGGGCGGGGAGAAATTGGATCCCAGCAAGCTCTGTGTGGCCAGGAGGGGAAAGGGACCAAGATACAGGGCACAGCAGGGGTCACGGAATGTACCATTTACAATGTATCTAGGAAACGCAACAGGATAGAGTACACGCCCAGGAAGTTCACAGATGATGCAAAGTTGGCTGGTAGTGTTTTTCTCTTCTGGTGGACAGCAGGCTCTGCTTCTTCTTCCTCCTGTTCTGAGGTCGTTGCTCCCTTTTCATCCCTCATTAATTGTGCTGATTTTGTCACTTGGATGAGAAAACAAACAATTTTAGCAACAATACTAGTGGCAGGGTACAAGAAAGGAAGAGTTCACATGAATCGCCCCCCCCAACAACAGACAACACCTGATGGCTCCTCTGCCCAGCTTACTGACTACACTGGAACCCATTGTCCCCCAAAGATACTCCCTTCTCCCTGCACCCAGCCATGATGTGAGATGGAATAGAATAACTAAGATTAAGATTCTCCCTATGTAACTCCATCATACTTCGATTCTGGGAAAAAAAATTTCTTGAAGTTCTCTCATTTCAGATCATTTGAATTTGAATTTGCATACTAAAAAGTCTAGCCAGAAACTCATGACAATATTAATAGCCCATTCTAGAATGTCCGAGATGATAGACACTTCTTTCAAGAGAATGTGATACCTCACGTGACTTCTCCAGAATGTCAATGAACAGCGGGAGTAGTCTACAAGATTCTTGCTGCCATCTGGGTTTCCTGGTATTTGGCTGGTCTATGTAAGCCAAACAGCTATTCAGCAGAGGGAATATTAGTGTGATACTTGATGGTATGTGAGATGGAACACAGTAATTTATGGCTTTTTGCATAGTGATGAAGCTGTAAAGAAAGCTCCATAATGCTCAGACAAGGAGGCTGCTGGACTTCAAGCAGCAAAGGCCCAAAACGAACCAGTGAAAAGGTGTCATTGAAAAAAAAAAGCCAGGTGGGGAGCAAAGTGATACTTAAGGGAAGTTTACTAAAAGAGGAAATCTGGTGAAAAAAAAGTCCAAGAGTGAAGGAATAACAGGGAAAATGAAACTAAGGAAGGAAATCAATCTCAGCTCATCATTTCAGAAGCTAAAAAGTTGTCCTTGCAATGATGCATAAAGTGAGAAATAATAAATATGTCTGCGCCAAAATCTGAAATATGAACTTTATTGCATTCTGTCTTTCATGGAATCATACAACAGTCTGTGATTAAAGATCATCTAGTCCAACTTCCTTGCCAGGTAGATTTAACAGTCGATCAAATTGCTCAAGACTAGCCAAACTGATAAGGAGCACTCTCAATGATGGGGAATCCACAGCTTCTCTGGAACACCCGTTTGAGTGTCTCACCAGCTTCATTGTAGAAAAGTTTTTCCTTTTAGCCAATCTAAACCTAGTCTCAGTTTGAAAGCATGGCCCCTTGTCCCGTCTCTGCAAACCTTCCGAAAAAGTCTTTCTCCATTTGTCTTATACCCTCTTTAAATATTCAATGGCCACCATACTGTCTGTCCAGAAACCTCTCTTCTCCAGGCTAAAAGATCCTACTTTTCACAAGAACCAGGTCATAAACTGAGATGGAAGACATCTCAGGAGATCAGATCATTCAACAGCTCAGCGTAAGAATAGCTCTGATGTCAGATCAACTAGCTTAGGCCTGTGTCTGTTTGAATTTTGAAAATTACCAGGAATTGAAATGCCTCAAGGAAGAGAACTCTGGGTGGCTCCAGAAACAGCCTGAGAAACTCAAGCAAACTCGAAACGTGAGAAACTACCACTGCTTTCTCTCCCTCAGCCCAAGCAGTCACAAAGAAGAAGTGTTCCCAGCAGGCTAGGATAGCACACATATACACTACATATACATGACAGGCATCACCAGCAGCCACATCCTGCTCCTTTCTGTGGCTGGCAAGAGTGAGACTGGATGATTACATGTGGGCAAACTGGGTCCCTCCAGCAGCTCAGACACTCAGCCTTCCCAGTGACCCCACTGAATTCCAGTATTCGCAGTGTCCCAAGGCCACAGCACTACTCCTCTTGCTGGCACAGACCATCACCTCCTAAATCAGTCAGGACTCCCCTGGTCCCACAGCCAGCACCCCACTTGCTCTCCCCCAGGCCACTGCCATTGTTCACCAACTTCTCCACTTTGATCTTTGCTGGTGCTCTCAACACTGGCACACCCAGATGTTCTGCAGCTGTTGTCTCCTGGTGGAAAGGACTTGTAAAGCCATGTTTCCTAACAGGACTTCCACAACCTTTCAAAGCAACCTTTCCTGGGGTATGAACGATCTCATTCAAATGTCAACATTTCTTTTCCCATATGTGAAATCAGAATTTCCTTCTTCTGGGCATGCCCAAAACAAGGCACAAACTACATTGTGCCTTCTGTTTCACATGCTGACTTGTTTGTAAACAATGCTAGGAGAATACCTGTTTTGATCCAAGCTAATCTCTGGCCCTTATAGTGCTTTCGGAAGTTAGTTTTGCTTTGCTATTTACTTGATGTCGCATTGAATTGTTGAATCATAAACAGACTATCTGACTGTATAGCAGCATAGCAGTGATGAATAAATGCAAGTACCATCTGCTCCTTTATCAACTTTTCCATTTCAATATTCACAGTTGTGGGATTCTGTATTTCTTCACTTGCCATAAATTCTCTGCAGGATGGAAAGTAGATATGTAGAATGGAATCACATGATATATGTGATATCATACGTGATATCACGTAGAAAGAAAAAATGATCAAGTATTACTTTGACAGAAACCAAAAGTGAACACTAGCCACTTTGTGTTGCTCATTGTCCAAAAGAAGACTGCCACATTTCTGACCTGAAACTATGAACTATGCACTTCTTTTGCATGAGCTTCCAGTCCTTAATTCTCCCTTGCCATTTCAGTTGATGCCATTTTTCTTTCTCAAGCTCTGATTTCATTCGATTCAAGAGTAGCTTGGCAGTTGCCCACTCATTATCCAGCAGTGCTCTCTTTATATTCTGTGTATTAAAAAATAAAACCAGAAGTAGAAGCAGCATACGACATGCAAAAACAAACAAAAAATTGTCTCTTCTACAGAAAATGAGGGGAGAAAAGAACACAAATGATAACCAGTACTCTGCCAAGTAGAAATTTCTTCTATATTTCAGTGATGGATAGGCAGAAAAAAATGAATTTCATTTGGGGAAAGAAAGACATTCTAGGAATATTCAGACCGCTATCTTGCCCCAGGTAAAACATTTACCATGGCCTTAGCGTTAATGAGCTTGTGAACATCACCTGCCAAGAGGAAGGACATTTCCTCCAGTTTCACAGAATACTTGGTCAGTACATCTGCTATCTGTTGAAAGAATACAGAAAAGCAACAACAATGAAAAATAGAACTCAAATATCAATTTCCCAAGTTAAAATCTACATGAACAAGACAATTTTTCCATTCAAGTGAATTCGATTTAATTAATTCATTAACTACATCAGTATCATTCTCACGTTCAACAATAGAATTCAAAGAATCAACGGTCCTTCTTCTGAGACATTGAAGCCTGAGTAGATCCCAACTTCAAATCTATTAGGATGGCATGAAAGCAATACCTGCTACATTTAGTACATGTAAACTACAAAGACATCTAGAACAGCTTTAAAAGATGAACAAACCCATGAACTTTGAAGGAGACGCTAGCAAGAAATGTGGAAATAGGCTTTATCTGCCCAGTGCTTTTCCCAAAAGCTTGGGCACTCCTTGGCGTCAGTGAGAGTCTCTGTCTCATTATTCAGCAGCTGGCTTAGGGTAAAAAAGGATGCATGCAATCACTTCATTCCTCTTCATGACATAAACTTACTGCATCATCACAGAAGCCATTTACTTGGAAATATAGCCTAAAAAATCGGTGTCAGACTGGGTATATATCTAGATTGCTATGAGAAAAACCAATTTCTTTTTAACAGGAAAGCCATACAATATGCCTGCCATGGCAAATATTAGTCTACTAGCCCTGCACTTCAACGGGCAGTGAGCAGTTCATTACACCAAATTTACGTTTGGCAAGGAGACAGTCTATTTATTACAAGCCCCTAGTTCTAGAACCAAGAATTCAGGAGTTGCTCATTCCTAATGAAAATCTGTCCATTTCATACCTTTGGGGTTTTATGCTTCTGTTCTTTACCTGTCTTGAGTGTGGCTTTCTTGTGAAGTCACTGATGGGTGTTTGTCTAACACATTTCTGCTGATTACACGGTAATTGCATGACATCAGCAGACATCTCTACATGTCTCTTTAAAGTATGCTTTTTACTCTTCTTAGAGGACCTTGTCTTCTTCTTTCCTTCACCCAAAAGTTGGGCTAAGTGAGCCTTCAAAGAACCATCATCTCAACAATTAGAATTCTTTCAAACCTACTGAATGGAGAAAAGCAACAAAAAATTTTTTAAAAAAACTAGTACGCGAGAGACAGCAGAAGAGAAAGTTGAAATAATGAATCCAACATGCCACATGCATAACTCTCTTCATTCGAGGCTATTTTCAAAATGAGAAAAAAAAAAAAAGATCATCTTTTCCTCAGAGAGGAAAAGTGGAGTAACTGGATTGTGTTGCCTTGCTTACAGTTACCAGAAAAGTCAACAGCAGAGTTGAAAACTCCTGAAGCTGGCTAACTACACCTCTATATGTTTTACTACTGTGTTATGATTCTGTCTTCAGTTAATAGAACCTGATATACAACAAAGTGATGGGAACACATGGAGATGCATTGGAGAGCCCACGCTGGAGGTAACACATTCATTTTTTACTCAAACAAATCCAAATTAGAAATGTTGAAAATGACCTGGGGCCATTTCAACAGCCAGCAAACTGACTAACACAACCAACCTTTGGCTTTTATTCAATCCTTTGCTTGTTTTACCTGGGCCTTGAAGATCTGTCTGTAGCCTTCCTCTCTGCAAATATATCACACTCGTCCAATTGAGAACCCATGGCTCATCACAGCTGCTTGGCCAGGCCTGCTTCCTGAAGAACTGGCAACTTCAAGCTGGGAGCCAAGAGATAGAACACTTCACTTGGAAAAGGGCCTTCCATGAATCCTAGAATCCCAGAATGGTTTGGACTGGAAGCGACCTTAGAGATAGATTATCTTCTTCCCACATCCTGACATGGGCAGGGACACTTTTCCATTAGTCCAGGTTGCTCCATGTCCGCTCCAGCCTGTCCATGGACACTTCCTGCCATGGGGCTCCCACACAGCCTCTTTGAGCAACATGTGCCAGGCCTGGGCATCCACACAAGGAAGAATTCCTTTGCAATATCCCATCTACCCCAGCCCTCTGGCAGTTTGAAGCTATTCCCCCTTGTCCTGCGAGTCCAGACCCTTTTCCAAAGTCCCTCCCCAGCTATCTTGGAGCCCCAGCAGGCACTGCAAGGGGCTTGAAGGTCTCCCTGGAGCCTTCTGTTTGCCAGATTGGACACCCACACCTCTCCCAGTCTGTCCTAGAGCAGAGGAGCTCCAGCTTTCAAAGCAGCTTAGCAGCCTCCTACCCGTGAAACTCGATGCCACCGCTGGCCTTTTGGGCCCTACGGATATCACTTCTGGTGTCGCTCAGGGTCAGTCCCTTCTCTCTCCCCGCCCCCCTTGAGGCCCTCAGGCGATGCTGCTCGGATGCCACTCCTGCCGCTGTCAGACCAACGGGGGCCGGGGGGCCAGCCCAGCCTCATCCACAATCCACAGTGTCCTCGGCAGCTGCTGCGGGCTCATAGCGGCCGACACACCCGGAAGCAGATGTGACAGTTGATAAAATATTCGTGTTAATCACAAAAGCATTGGGGTTTGCATAAACCAGAAAACTAAGCTCTGAAGTGAAGCATGGACACTAGATAAAGGAAATTATATGATTGAATAATTCTTTTTAAATTCACCCTGTTTTATTATGTTGTATTATGTTACATTACATTATGTTATATTATGTTATCTTTTTCAAATAAGTTGTATTGGCTACCAGCTTGCGAAATCGGAGTACCCAAAACCCTCTTTTTGTCTTTGTCTGGTCAATACTGCTTATCTCAAGGACCAGACTTCCAGAACTTCTCTGGTGGTTATCTACAAGGACCAGATGGCTATCTGTGACTGATTATCGCCCGGAGGCTTTGTGAATTTGTGTAAGGATGTTTATTCGACCACCACTGCTTACCTGGCAAAATTATGACAGCAAAAAAACCCTAAAAATTATTGATTGCAACGAGGAACCGCAGTATAAGAAGAGGCTGCAAACCAAGGTTCGGTGGAGCGTGGAGTGGGCGGTGACCCCTCGTGCTCCCCAGCGTGCTGCTTGCTCTTTCTATATCAAATAAAGCAATCCAAAATTTTGCTGAATATCGAGACTTTTGTCTCTCATTTATAACAATTTGGTGCCGAAACCCGGGACGTCCTTGGATCCCTGAGAGGCACTGTGATTTCGGGGAAGCGCCCCACTACTGCGGCCCCGGTTCGTCAGTGATTCTCGGGACGCATCGATGTACCGCACCATATAGACTGAGCAAGGAAAATCTCCCGGGAAGACCGCGGCAAAATCACCTGTAATTCTTGTGCACGAAGACCCAGACAGGAGTATCGGACTGTAAGTATCTGTCTGGTTTGTTGGGGATGACTGTGTGTTTGTCTGAATGAGACGTGGCCTTTGCTGCGAAGCGAGAGTGGAGTCCTTCTATCTGCGTTTCCAGCATCCCGCGAGGGACCTGGCCGGTGACTGGACGAAGCGAGTGAGCACAAAGGGAGAGACTGATTTTCTTGTCCTAGCCCGGGTAGGGCTACGTCCTTCCCATCCTAATCCAGGCAAAGGCAGGACCCGTGAAGGGGGGGGCAGGGGGGAAGGGTGAGGAAAAGAAAATCAGATTGCAACACACCAGTCACGGAGGGAGAAGGGAAAAGCTGCTTTTCCCATCCCAGCCCAGGTAGAGGCGGGTTCCAGTCCATCCTGACCCAAGGAGAGGCAGGGGTTCGGGCGGAACACATCGGGGAGTACAAACACCTCAAGACAGTCCCTTGAGGTAAAAATGGGAAAAAGAGGGAGTAAGATTCTGAGTCCCAGGGACCCACGAAGAGGTTCAAGTTCATTTGGTCCACAAGGAGACTGGGAAAATAAAGACAAGACAAGTAGGTTGCCAGAAATACCACCAGGCAGCCCTTTGGGAGTAATATTAAAATGTTGGGACACAGGGGTGGTATACAGAGGAAAAAGTAAAGAAAAATTGATTCAATATTGCATGGTGGAGTGGACCAGAAAAATGATCGGTAAAGATAACCTATACTGGCCCATGTTCGGATCATTTGAGGGTTGGATTTGTCGGGCATTAAACACATATGTGGCTCATAAAGAACCATTTAACAGAGAGGAATGTGAGTATGCTGCCCTGTGGGCAAAACAGTCCAAGGCATCCTTGATATATACTTTAAAAGAAAAAGAGGATGAAGATAAAAAAAAGGTTACCTGGGAACCCCTCGATAATCTCCCACCTCTGTATAATACAGAAAATACAGGAGACCCCCCCCCCACGCACCCACTTCTCCTCCTGGTACTCCCATAGCTCTAAGAACTCGCTCCAGTCAAAGGAATACCAGGAGAGATAGTATCACCAGAGAGGAGGGAGATAACAATACAAAGGCTCTCCTTTACCCCCTGAGGGAAGTTCCATTAGCAGGACAACAGGCTGGCTTAATTGGATTTGTAAGTGTTCCCTTGAACACAGGGGAAGTGAGAAACTTTAAAAAGAAATGGGAAAACTATTAAAAGATCCTATAGGGGTATCAGAGAGACTAGATCAATTCCTCGGACCAAGTATGTATACTTGGATGGAATTACAATCTATATTAAGTATCCTATTCACCACGGAAGAACGGGAAATGATCAGACAGGCTGGAATGAGGGTATGGGACTGGGAGCATCAGATTGGACCTAGGGGAGACCAGAAATGGCCATTAAATAATCCTAACTGGGATAATCAGAATGATGTCCATCGCCAGAATATGATGGACTTAAGATGGATACTCGTTAAAGGTATCTGAGAATCAGTTCCTAAAGGACAAAATATTAATAAAGCCTTTAGTGAACAACAAAAAAAGGATGAATCCCCTACTGACTGGTTGGAGCGGCTGAGGAAAGATCTCCAAACGTACTCTGGGATAGACCCTGATACACAAGTGGGTCAGGCACTCCTCAAAACCCAATTTGTTGCTCGATCATGGGGAGATATTAGAAAGAAATTAGACAAGTTAGATGATTGGCAAGATCGGGGGTTACAAGAATTGCTAAGAGAAGCACAAAAAGTTTATGTAAGGAGGGATGAAGAGAAGCAGAAAGCAAAAGCAAAAATCTTTATAGCTGCAGTTGGTGAAACACAGAAAGAAACCCAGCAGAAAGGGGGAGGAAAACCAGGAAAACCCCCACCAAAACAAGGAATGAAGCAGGAAATAATTCACCAAGGCGAACCTGCTTTTACTGTGCTGGGATGGCAGGGGAGATGCAAGACCGGAGCCCCGGGCTGTCCTCCCACACCACGAGCCAAGCGAGAGAGAGTCCCCCTCTCCAGACCCCCCATCCCACCTTTCCTTTTTTGGTTCCCTCCCCTCCCCCTCCACCCACCCCCCTACCAGAGCACATTATCTGTCGTTTTAAGGTGTAGCCACAATTACTTAGCATAACAATGGGAGAAATTCCACAGAAAGAAAAGGGGAACAATTCAACCCCCAACAATTATGTTACATTACATTAATTATATAATGTTATGTTTATCAAATAAGTTGTATTGGCTACCAGCTTGCGAAATCGGACTACCCAAAAAGCCCTTCCTGTCTTTGTCTGATCAAGACTGCTTATCTCAAGGACCAGACTTCCAGAACTTCTCTGGTGGTTATCTACAAGGACCAGATGGCTATCTGTGACTGATTAATGCCCGGAGGCTTTGTGAATTTGTGTAAGGATGTTTATTCGACCACCACTGCTTACCTGGCAAAATTATGACAGCAAAAAAAACCCCAAAAATTATTGATTACAACGAGGAACCACAGTACAAGAAGAGGCTGCAAACCAAGGGTTGGTGGAGCGTGGAGTGGGCGGTGACCCCTCGTGATTCCCAGCGCGCTGCTTGCTCTTTCTATATCAAATAAAGCAATCCAAAATTTTGCTGAATATCGAGACTTTTGTCTCTCATTTATAACACAGTGGTCCGGTACAGAGGATAATAGCCACACATTTGTGTTTGTCTCTGCACAAGGCGGGCCAAAATTGCCATGCCCGGACTTTGCAGTTCAGCACGAGAATGAGAATACACCTGTGCCATGGGGGAGGAAACCGCTAAAGACTCCCTCATACGTGGTCTCTCCACTTAATGTCTAGGCAATGCCAATCCTGAGACTACACTAAGACCTTTTTTACCTTGCGGGTAAGAAATGCCATTGTTCTGGTGTGCAGCTAAATGTGCAGCACAGGCAGGCCAGGCCAAAAGCTGAGGCAGTGCCCTTCCTCACACCTTCGCTGTGGTGCACTCCATGCAGCTAGAGAGAAGCGAGAAGTACACTAGGAAGAAGGCGTTCTTCAACTAGCCCTCTGTCAGCAGCCCTGAAAGGGCGCATAACACACGGCGTCTCGCTGCCCTCCATTCTACATACTCGCAGCTCCCTTTGCTGACTTGCAAAAGTTGCTGCCAGACCAGAGTGGGCCAGATTGAAGAGGCAGTGCCTAGGTTCACCTTCTACTTATTGCACTTAAGCCACGTCCAGCTCCTCGCTGCACTCTGTATTTCCCTTCTCCACGGCATTTACCATGGTGCTCTCTGCAACTCGGCGCCTAGAAATGACTGCCAATGTTTCCACAGCGGGCTGCAAGGGAACCAAGGAGCAGCACAAGCAGCAGTGCTTCAGCTTGCTCCTTCCGACTGCTAAGAGCACTTGGGAACGCAAGCGAGAGGCAGCCACCTTCCTCTCCTAGTAGCCTGTAACGTGCTGCACACAAGCACGGTACTTGTGCGGCTTCATTCACCGCCCTCGCCCACGCCTGGAGCCGCATTCACCCCCGGCGGCCAGAAGCTTCTGAGGCAGCGCCACACAGCCAGCAGTGTGCAAGCAGCCAAGCGCTCGAGAACGCTGCTTCTGCCCAAGCCCGCCTAGGGTGTGCACCTTTGTTCTCAGAGCTCCGTGCAACAGTCTGCCTCTCTCGCAGTTCAAATGGAAAACGAAAGCTTTTCGCCTACGCACCTTCACAGAGATCTGTTGCCAGGAAGAGAAAGTTTTTTGTTCGGAGCTCACCCCCTCCGGGAGGAAACTGCTATTAGCACCGCATTGCAGGGGCACTTCTCGCTCCTTGACTATGTGCTCAGCGGTCTCCGAATTCACTGCTAGCTCCACAGTCCTTGTCAGCTGCAAGTAGCAGCGCTCACAGTACATAGAGCTTCGCAAGGACCGAAGACCTGGAGAGACATATCGCACACGAAAATGTGCCAGGACAGAGACGTTCTACAGTGAGTAGTGACTGAGACCGAGAGAGAGTTCTACACTGCCCCTTCTAGTCGGGCATCTTGTGCACCTGACGCCTCTGCTGTGACAAATAGCTCCTTGAAAGACGAGCGAGAGCGCCTCTCCAGGCGCATTGCACTGAGTGAAAGCTCCCTAGGGACTTTTGGATGTAAAACTTTTTCCACCTCCAAAAATACATGGGTAAGTCCTAAAAGTTTTGCTTTTATGAAGAGTAGTTATGTCCAAGTATTGCTGTTCTAAACACCCTTGGTTTCAGTCTGAAATTAACTGCTTGTTTCTGTCTTTTTGCCTAGTGGCAATCTAATTCTAAGGTAACTAGATGTGTTGGAAATCCATAAATTACATCTCAGGTTAGGTGGGATAATTGGCTCGGAAGAAAATGGAATTGAGAATTTGGAAAGAAACCAAAGTGAGCTTATGCCACGATCTGACATTCCCTTGGGTTCCAAATCCTTTCATTTGTCTTTTTGTGGGCTTTTTTGAAGGCAGTGTACAGTTGAAGCCATGATTTAGCTGCGGTGAGACATGCTCCACTGCAAAAGCATTATTTTCTCAGTGAGCATGGAGAACAGTTACAGTGTCGTCTTTTAAGATTCCCTGCACTCCACTTATGGCGGCAAAAGCAGTGCCTTGACTGTAATCATAAAAGGGATTACAGTTTCATTGCTTTGACATCATGTAGGATGCTTCCTCCATCTGCTGTGGTGAGCATTAAGTAACAGATTTCTCAGTTTCTAGGAAGAGTCTAGGAAACAATCACCTTGCTCCTTCTCCTGCATTTATTCATCACTGCTATGCTGCTATACAGTCAGATAGTCTGTTTATGATTCAACAATTCAATGCGACATCAAGTAAATAGCAAAGCAAAACTAACTACCGAAAGCACTATAAGGGCCAGAGATTAGCTTGGATCAAAACAGGTATTCTCCTAGCATTGTTTACAAACAAGTCAGCATGTGAAACAGAAGGCACAATGTAGTTTGTGCCTTGTTTTGGGCATACCCGGAAGAAGGAAATTCTGATTTCACATATGGGAAAAGAAATGTTGACATTTAAATGAGATTGTTCATACCCCAGGAAAGGTTGCTTTGAAAGGTTGTGGAAGTCCTGTTAGGAAACATGGCTTTACAAGTCCTTTCCACCAGGAGACAACAGCTGCAGAACATCTGGGTGTGCCAGTGTTGAGAGCACCAGCAAAGATCAAAGTGGAGAAGTTGGTGAACAATGGCAGTGGCCAGGGGAGAGCAAGTGGGGTGCTGGCTGTGGAACCAGGGGAGTCCTGACTGATTTAGGAGGCGTGTGATGGTCTGTGCCGTCAAGCAGAGTAGTGCTGTGGCCTTGGGACAGTGCAAATACTGGAATTCAGTGGGGTCACTGGGCAGGCTGAGTGTCTGAGCTGCTGGAGGGACCCAGTTTGCTCACATGTAAACATCCAGTCTCACTCTTGCCAGCCACAGAAAGGAGCAGGATGTGGCTGCTGGCGATGCCTGTCATGTATATGTAGTGTATATGTGTGCTATCCCAGCCTGCTGGGAACACTTCTTCTTTGTGACTGCTTGGGCTGAGGGAGAGAAAGCAGTGGTAGTTTCTGAGGTTTCGAGTTTGCTCGAGTTTCTCAGGCTGTTTCTGCAGCCACCCAGAGTTCTCTTCCTTGAGGCATTTCAATTCCTGGTAATTTTCAAAATTCAAACAGACACAGGCCTAAGCTAGTTGATCTGACTTCAGAGCTATTCTTACACTGAGCTGTTGGATGATGTGATCTCCTGAGATGTCTTCCATCTCAGTTTATGACCTGGTTCTTGTGAAAAGTAGGATCTTTTAGCCTGGAGAAGAGAGGTTTCTGGACAGACAGTATGGTGGCCATTGAATATTTAAAGACGGTATAAGACAAATGGAGAAAGACTTTTTCGGAAGGTTTGCAGAGACAGGACAAGGGGCCATGCTTTCAAACTGAGACTAGGTTTAGATTGGCTAAAAGGAAAAACTTTTCTACAATGAAGCTGGTGAGACACTCAAACGGGTGTTCCAGAGAAGCTGTGGATTCCCCATCATTGAGAGTGCTCCTTATCAGTTTGGCTAGTCTTGAGCAATTTGATCGACTGTTAAATCTACCTGGCAAGGAAGTTGGACTAGATGATCTTTAATCACAGACTGTTTTATGATTCCATGAAAGACAGAATGCAATAAAGTTCATATTTCAGATTTTGGCGCAGACATATTTATTATTTCTCACTTTATGCATCATTGCAAGGACAACTTTTTAGCTTCTGAAATGATGAGCTGAGATTGATTTCCTTCCTTAGTTTCATTTTCCCTGTTATTCCTTCACTCTTGGACTTTTTTTTTTACCAGATTTCCTCTTTCAGTCAACTGCCCTTAAGTATCACTTTGCTCCCCACCTGGCTTTTTTTTTTTCAATGACACCTTTTCACTGGTTCGTTTTGGGCCTTTGCTGCTTGAAGTCCAGCAGCCTCCTTGTCTGAGCATTATGGAGCTTTCTTTACAGCTTTATCACTATGCAAAAAGCCATAAATTACTGTGTTCCATCTCACATACCATCAAGTATCACACTAATATTCCCTCTGCTGAATAGCTGTTTGGCTTACATAGACCAGCCAAATACCAGGAAACCCAGATGGCAGCAAGAATCTTGTAGACTACTCCCGCTGTTCATTGACATTCTGGAGAAGTCACGTGAGGTATCACATTCTCTTGAAAGAAGTGTATATCATCTCGGACATTCTAGAATGGACTATTAATATTGTCATGAGTTTCTGGCTAGACTTTTTAGTATGCAAATTCAAATTCAAATGATCTGAAATGAGAGAACTTCAAGAAATTTTTTTTCCCAGAATCGAAGTATGATGGAGTTACATAGGGAGAATCTTAATCTTAGTTATTCTATTCCATCTCACATCATGGCTGGGTGCAGGGAGAAGGGAGTATCTTTGGGGGACAATGGGTTCCAGTGTAGTCAGTAAGCTGGGCAGAGGAGCCATCAGGTATTGTCTGTTGTTGGGGGGGGGGGATTCATGTGAACTCTTCCTTTCTTGAACCCTGCCACAAGTGTTGTTGCTAAAATTGTTTGTTTTCTCATCCAAGTGACAAAGTCAGCACACTTAATGAGGGGTGAAGAGGGAGCAGCGACCTCAGAAGAGGAGGAAGAAGAAGCAGAGCCTGCTGTCCTCCAGAAGAAAAAAACACTACCAGCCAACTTTGCATCATCTGTGAACTTCCTGGGCTTGTACTCTATCCCCTTGTCCAGATCACTGATAAAGATATTAAACAGGACTGGGCCCAAGACTGAGCCTTGGGGACCAGCTGGATGAACTCTATTTCCCACCACTCTGTGGGCCTGGCCATCACCCAGTTTGTCACCCAGGAAACAGCCCATCCATCCAAACCATAAGCAGACAGTTTCTTCAGGAGAATGATGTGAAACTCATTGCAAAAAGGATCAGGGAGATGCCTAGGAAGAGTGTCAGCTGAATCCCGGAGACTATAGTGGAGGACTATTCAGTTTTCCAATCAATTTGCTTAAAAAACTCTACAAAACCTTAACAAACAAACAAACAAACGAACAAACAAAGCAGACCAGACAAACACAGAAAGTACCCCAACCAATAATCCACAAAGAGACAAAAATGCCCCAAAAAAAGGCCACAAAAAAACCCACGCAAAACTCAAAAAAACCCTCCAAACCCAACACATCAAAAAATTAGGCTGAATGTTTTTATTAACTTTAAAAATAACAAAACAAAACAAAATAAAACAAACCCAGAAAGTCACATTTCTAAAGGTGCTGTCCCAGCCTCTTCTCTCAGCACGGAGGACATCCTGAAGTGGAGCCAGTTGGAAGAAAGCGGGACAGGGCAGCACCTGGGCCATTGTCACAGGACGGCCCTGTGGCTGCCCCATTGCCAAAACCTGGACACATAAATCAAACACAGGTATGCACATGTGCTTAGACACAGCAAAAATATATTTGTCTGAAAAGAATACTGGTCCATTTATATCACTGGAAAGAGCATAATGCCTTGTCTCAGCTTTCTTTTCAGTCATTACAAATGTTTTGAAAATATAGGAGTGTAAAAAATGGAAATATCCAAGATCAACATGAGGACCAATAACAAAGATTCCATTTTTGAAACTGCATTGGGAATCCTCTGCAGAAATTGACTCAGAGCTCTAAGATTTACAAAAAAGAGCAAGAGTATTGGAGTCAATACAACACAGTGTCTGGAGACTTCAGCTGGTTGCCTTGATTTCTCAAATATGATGGAGGAAGCGCCTTAGCAACTACAGCTGCCAGTTCTCTCAGGGCCCTGACATGCCTCTGGGTGGGTCCCATGGTCTTGCATGCTCAGGTTCCTCAAGTGGTCTGAAAGCTGACCTGGTACTATGGCTTAGAATCAAGTCCACCAGTCCAATAACCTGACAGATGTGGAAATGGTGACTGGCAGTAAAAATTGAGACCAACACTTGTTGAGTACCTCAGCCTTCTCCTTGTCTGTTGTCACTAGTCCTGTCTGGCTTATGGGGGTGGGGGGGATAGGGGAGGTGTGATATGTTTCTTTTCATCTTCCTTTGCCCACTGAAATACCCGTAGGTGCCTTTATTATTCTTATTTTTGGCATGCTTTTCCAAATTCAGCTTCAACTGAGCCTTAGCTATAATGATCCCGTCCTCACACACTCATGTGTTACCACTGTATTTTTCCCATGATTTGTCTCACTGTGTATTGTCTGCATATTACCTTCTTGCATCACATCTATTAATTTTCAATAACCTTCTGGCTTTAACTTGTTTTCAAAAAAAACCTTTTTGAACCTTTTCACCTCAGAAATTCACCTGGGAAACCCAAAATCCCCAAAATTCACCCCAAGTCCCCCCTGGGATGCCCAGCACTCACCTGGCAACTCCCAGAATTCCAGAAATTCACCCCAAAATTCACAGGGGACCACCAAATCCCAGGGCTTCTCCCCAAAATCCCACCTGCAACCCCCAAAATCCCCCAAATCACCCCCAAGACCCGGTTTCCCCAATACCTACCAAATTCACCCCAAAATGTCTCCAATCCATCTCAAAACTCACCCAGATAACCAATTCCATCAAATTCACTTTAAAACCCATCTGGGACTCCCAAAAATCACCAAAATTCCCTGGAAAATCCACCTGCATCCCCCCAAATTCATCCATAAATTCTCCCACGACTCCCAAATGCTTACCTGGATACCCCAAAATCGACAGAATTCACCCCAAAATTTTCCTGGCATCCCCAAAACTCACCTGAGAACCCTAAAATTCACATGTATACCCTAAAATTCACCAAATTCACCCCAAAATTCCCCTGAGATCCCTAGAATTCCACAAATTCCCCCTAAAATTCAACTGGGAGTCCTCACATTCCACAAATTCACCCCAAACCTAGCTAGCCGGAATCCCCCAAAATTCCAAAAATTCTCCCCCAAAATCAACCTGGGACCCCTTAAAACTCACCTGGATCTCCGCAGATTCCCCCCACCGGCCCCCCGCAATTCACCTAGGAACCCCCAAATCCCCAGAATTCAACCCAAAATTCACCTGGGACCCCAAAAACCTTTAAATTCGCTCCAAAATGATTGGCAAATTTACACACTCCATTCTCCCACAAAAGGATCTAGAGCCCTGGGCGCTTCATATACAAACTGAACGGAAAAAAACTTTCTATTCATTCTCAGCAAAAAGACTTCCTATTCCTCCTTCTTTTGCACAAAACTGCCTTCACTTTCAAAATTATTCCCTTGCTCACTTACCTGCATAATTCTTAGTCCCGGTTCTGCATGCTCATTTTCTTCACTTTTACAAGGAATCCACACCTCATCTTCTTATTCCCCTGCTTCTTCCATTTCCTGTGCCTAGATCACCTGTTTCTCTGTTAGATTTGTTTCTCCAGCTGATTTTTGACAACTGCCCCTGTCTTGTGGCACCACTCGCTCGAGAGAGGTAATTGTCCTGCTCTGCTCTGGGCTGGGACTGGGCTCTCTTCAAGCCCTGGGGGCAATTTTGCATGTCACAACGTCAGAAAGACCTCAGGCTATTGGAGAAATGTCCAAAGGAAGGACACAGAGATAGTGAAGAGGCCGGAGGGGAAGCCATACAAAGAGTGGCTGAGGGCATTTGGTTCACCTGCAGAGAGGACACTGAGATCACACCTCACTTGGGACCTCTCAGCTCCTCTCAAGGGCAGCACAGGGACAACTTTGCTCTCTGCTCTCTGCAACCAGGGACAGGAGCCAAGGGAATGTCAGGAGCTGTGTCAGGGGACGATTAGGCTGGCTATCAGGGAAAGGTTTTTTTCCTCAGAGGCTGGTCAGGCACTGAATAAGTTCTCCAGGCAATGGGCACAGCCCCAAGGCTGCCAGAGATCCAGGAGCGTTTGGCCAATGCTCTCAGGGATGCAGAGATTGGGACTGTTGGAGTGTCTGTGCAGGGCCAGGAGTTGGACTTTGACGATCCCTAGGGGTCCCTTCCGACTCAGGAAACTCTTACCATTTTCCCCTCTTTCCTCTCCTTGCACAATGCTCTCAGCTTACTGTTCCACCATATGTTCCACTTCTGAAACCTCCGCTACTTCTTTCCAGTTCAAGCACAGTTCTACTGGTTACAATCCAAAGATATACAGATTGAAATACAACCAAAAAGAAACACCTGTTTGGAATGTCGTGGTCTTATTTGGATCTCGAACTATGAAGTCGATTGTGCCTTGCAAGTTCTAAAAGCAAAACAACAACAAAAACCACCCACCACACCGTTTTAACATAGGGATTTGCTTTCTTCTAAGAAATCCATAGCCCTTCTCAAAATGGATCTATTTCAGTAAGAGATCATCTTGAATAGATCACTTACTATCTGAAGAACCTGGAACACTCAAATCCGTAATGATAAGCCTGTTACCTTGTTGTTTTCTGTTCCAAAGGCAAATGAATTTACTCAAGTGCCGTTTGTAACAAGGACAGAGTTCAACGTGTGGCTCTGAGAAATGTTTTGGTTTCCCCCTCCTATCTCTATCAAAAGCACTTTCTTCAATGGCTGAAACAATACTTGATATAGTCTGAATTTTAAAGGTCATGAAAATTTTCTCAAAAGTGAAAAATTAATGTCGCAGTCAGGTTTTAAACCAACGGGAATTTTTGTTTTACCTGTTTGAAGATTACCTTCACACTAAAATGCTGGCTGCTGGATACCTAGAAGGAATCAATTCCCACAAAATGCTTCTGGGTAAGCCATTACGTCATCCATTACAATTTGCTTCAGTGTCCCGTTCCTGTCCAATTGAAGGTCCCTGTTTAAGAGACTCAAGTACAGAGAGAAATAAAATTAAATATGACTACAGTGCCTTTAAATCTAAATCGAACTTCCTGATCAATCTCATAAAACCTTTAGGCTAAATGTTGCCATTGATCTGTTTCTACTGAACAGAATCATGTCCTGGCCTGTTACAGATTAGTTCATTACATAGAAAGAAATGCACAGAAGTTAAAATATTTCCAAAGAAGCATTTGACATCCTTCCTTTTGGATGCGGAACCATTCCAACACTGCTTACATAAGAGGTCAAATTACTGTCTTCCATTTTAGTTGTGCACTGTGCTCAGCGGAGCCTTTCTGGTTTAATGGCCTTTGACTTGGACATAAAGCTGAGTCTTGATTCAAGAAAAATCCATATTCACACTTGTTTTCATTTACATGGACATTGGCTTGGTCTCCTAAACAAAGAGAATGATGGGGAATTTATGTAGGTGTTCAGATAGGTAACATTCTCTTTCCGCAAACCTGCATTGTATTTTTACTTGGCCTGTTACCTCTGGCTTTGTTTTAACAGCTCAAATTATTAGGAAGAGTATCAAACCTCCAGCTCAAACCACAGTCCCAGTGCAAGGTGTGTGAAGGTATGTGCATCTGCCCCTCAGGTCCATACTGCTCTTCTAATCTGCCTCTGATCGAGCAGGTAGGAAAGACCTCCTGGATGTGTGAACTGTGCTGCTTCCTCTATGGCTTCAGAGCTGCTGCTAAGATCTTCAGGAAGGAGAGCGGTATTGTACCAATTTTTAGAAGGTTTTTGAAGATGCAAGTGCTAGGCTGTCTTAAACATCTGACTTCCTAGAACTTTGAATGAGATCAAATCTCTGAGTGAAGAGATGATGGTGCAGACCAACTTCTGATTCCAGTGATCCAAGAATCTGCACTCCTCCTTTCTACTTCTTTTACCTTCTGAATAAGGCATGGATGTGATGGTATGCACAGTAATACTGATGTGCTATGGTTTTTGAATGATAGCAGTCTTCCTTTGTCCCATTCCTAAACCGTGGGCATTATTTGCCATAACCTTGTCCAGTAGGGGCATCATTCTATATTCTTACATGAAGTGAAAAGCATTCTTTTTCCATACCTTCACACAACAGCATTAAAACAAAGCCTAAGTAGTACAACCAATGTTCAAAGATGCTCTACCTTTTAAGTTGCCGATACAACATTCATACCTTGTTCTAATTTGATCTCAAGAAGAAAGGGTGTTCTCTAAATACTCCTTCAGCTATTCCTCAGAGTTCACCGTTTTCCTTTTTTCTAAAATTGTATCCAGATCACTTTCATCATCTAAGGCCACATACAAAAGCTAGTAAAAATGGTTTCGTAGATACTAACATCTCCCCAACTATTTAGGATTCAAGGAAGTTAATTATGCACATATATTCTACACCCAGAACAGAAAGCTACCTCAGCAAAACTCATCGCCTATGAAAATCTTCCTAGATAATGAACACCTCTGACACTGCCACCCCAAGTTGCTTCTTGAAACAATGAGAACCTCACATCCAATCAGACTCTAGACCTGCACAAGATCTCGTAATAGCAACTTGCAGCCACTTTCTACAGAAAGCAGCAGTGATCTCTATCACTGTTGCCATACCAAGAATAAGACAGGACTGTCCATTCAGCGTGAATCAAGCAGTTAGCAAAAATGCACCTGACAGAATGAAACTGAAGAGTAGAAATTCCCATCTAAAAGTCAAAGATTACATTTTTAATTTTATAGCAGGTATTTTGAATTTCAGAGGGCTCTTTGCATTAAGAAGTACTGTCTTTATAGCACACCCTTGTTTTTATGTTTCTACCTGTATTATGGCCATTTAGCCATCTCCTTAAAATCACTCCAAACAAAAACATTCAAGTGAACAAGTTCTTTCTAAACTGCTGGAAGGTGAAATGAATGAGTAAGAGGATATGTAACATGATAAAAGGCTGCCTGGAATTTTACGACTCGTATCCAACATGGCGTCTTCTATCTGGAGAGTAAAAAAATCAGTCTCCAAGTAAACTGCTAAGAATGCCGATTATCAAAACTTCTGTTTATACTGGCACCATAAAGCACCAAATCACATTCTATAATTTATTCCTTTAGAAACAACTGCCCGACTTTTTTAATGTATAGAAAAGATTGGAAGACATTTGGGAGATCATTTCCAGCTATTCCTAAAGTCTGATCTTAAGCAGGCTGGGCCATATGTCGTTCGTGGCTATCATATGTATTTCAGATAGAAATGATCATAAAAATACAATCTATTTATATTACAAATAATAAACACAAGAATTATGAACACTTCCACATGAAACTCTTCCACACCAAACTGTTTCTTTGGAGTGTTTTGTCACACTATGGACCTCTTTCTAAGGTGACATCAATAACCTGCCACGCAGAAAAAAGCATTGCAGGTGGGAGCACAGGAAGAACAGACTAATCCCAAGGAGTGATGAAAATATATGTCATCAAATAAAAGAAACATACATCTGTTGTGTTGCGTTGTTTAATGTTAACATTCCTTCTGTGTTGATGGCTGGTCCCAGTTTCGTTCCCCTAAGTACATAATGTTTCTTCCCTTTCCCACCTTTTCCCTAGTCAGTCACCCTAAACCCCTCCCCTTTATCTGGAACCTTCCCTGTCCCTCACCCTAAACCCTGCCCCACTGGATGTCAATCGCTTGTAGCCCCTCCCTTTGTTCTAGAAGTTTCTGTGTCAAGCATTCCCTTTTGTATTCATGATTGGTTATATTGTATGTATCTCCACCCTCGGTTTGCCTTATTGGCTCAATGTACCCCTTTCCCCACCTTCTGTACTTCCCCCCGTTAACCGTTATTGGCCCTCCCCTTGCTCCTCCCCCGTACTTAAGCCTGTGTAGAACCCCTCAAACTGCCTTTTGCGGTTCTCTCTCCCAACCTCCTGACCTGTTACCTCTTCCTTCAATAAATCCCTTCCCCCAGAACCGTAAAAAGTCTCTCCTGCGCCTCTTTGTACCTCCCTGACGACTAGCCCAGGCGTAGCTGTTGCTACACCTCTTCTGCAGCTCCGAGAGTGGTGCCGGGGATGGGCCACTCACCGACGCAGGCTTCCCGGAGCTAGCCGGTAGCCCAGGTGAGGTGGGCAGTGGGTGGAAGAAACGTCAGTTTGGCTCTTCCCGCGGGGCCACTTCACCGGTGACCCCATGAAGAGCCTCTAAGATCTGACGATCAGAGGCATTGGGCGTCGACTACCCCGTTCAGAGCCGGCCAGGTCGGCAGTGCTCCCGGGGAGAAGGTGGCAAACTTCTGCGCCCGGAGGACCACTTTCGAGGGAGGGGCCTCCTCTTGCCGCTCCTGTTCCAGAGGCCAACGGAGCCGGTAAGTATCCCCCAACGGGGTGCAGGGGGGCTTACCATTAGGCTGGGCGGGGTGTGCAGCCCTAGGTGTGGGGGCCCGAAAAAAACCCCTTCCTTTAGTCCCTGAGGGTGAGGGACTCACTGGCCCTGGGACCTTTATTCTCAGTTGTTTCAGTTTTCTTTTGCTGCAGTGGGAGAGTGAGTTCTGCTGTGTGGGTACGAGGCACACCATAATGGGCGCAAAGCTGTCCACACAGCAGCGGGAGATGTTTTTCCAAGTTGTGGGTACCCTGGAGGGAGGGAAAAAAAGTTTTCACGGGGTTCGTAAAAGAAGTTCATAAAATGGCTTGCTTCCCAATTCCCCGGGGTGTCACCCCAGCAAATGGAGTCAGTCCAATTTTCGGAATTAGTAGGACAAAGGCTCATGGCGTTGAGCAATGAGGATGACACCTCCGTGGATCGGCTTTTCAGTTTATACATTCAAATTCGTACAGCTGTAAAAGAAAAGGCGGGGAGCGCGCCCCCGGCCCCGCCCGGCCAGGAGAGGGCAGGGAAGGGAAGCAAGCCATCCCGGGTTCCCCCAGTTTTTCCCCCCTCTCCTAACCCTCTTTCCAATCCCTCTTCCCCTGCATCGGGGGATCCGAGACGGGCAGCGCGGCAACGATCGCAGACCACCCGGCCAGGGAGACCAGCCGCTGCTCGCTTGGCCCCTCTCGGTCCTCCCGATACCCTAGCCCAGGCGGCAAGGCGCCAGCCGTCAGGGAGCCTTCCCCTAATCCCTCTCCCCGCAGTTCCGTCTCTCCCAGTTGCACCCCGAGTTCTACCCTTGTCCTGGTTTTGGGCAAATTTGGGGGAAAACCTCCAGAAGGAGCCCCCAGACAGCAAACCCCACGACTCCTCCCCCCCCACCCCACCGGGTTCGGGAAGAATTTCCTCGGAGAAGAGTGGGAGAAAAAACCTGTTTATTTAACAAGCAAGACACTCCCCAGTACAGGGAAAAAAGACAACACCAGCTGACAAAAAAACTCTTTCACCGTTCTGAAGGGATGCCAAGTTCAGTCTCTCTGGCGAGTGGTCGCTCAGTTATCAGTCTCTGGCGCTGGGGAATGACTGGTGCAGGTGACAAAGTGTAAACTCCCGGTGTTTCTTGGGGTTTCCCAGGTCCCCGTCCGGAACAGGTTCAGATGGTATCCAGGAGAGGGAGGGGACGGGGTGGAAGAGAAAACAGTCCAGGGAAAAAGTTGGACTGCCTAGCTGAACTAACTAATAAGAAAAAAGCAAGGGCAAAGGGAAGGAAAGAAAAAGAGGCAGAAGCGAGCAAGCAGGCAAGCAAGCAAGCAAGCAAGCAGGCAAGCAAGCAAGCAAACCGAGCTAAAACCTCTCCTAAACATAGACCATGGGGGAGGTGAGCCGGCTGATAACAAGACAAAACAAAGCTTCACTCTCAGAGTCAGTCCTGGAAGCACAGGACATAATACCAAACATAATCAGGACACACGATTGGAGATACAAACACCATAACATCACCCTAGGACAACCCTGAAACCTGTTTTAAAGAGTTGTAAAGTTTGTAAATGTACCCCGAAACCCTCCCCCGCTCCTCCCCCAGGCTCTACCCCAAAAACCCCAAAGTCAGTCAGGTTCCAGTCATCCCCCCCGGAGCCACAAAATAGCCTCCTGGACTCCGGCGCACAAGATGGCGCCGGCCACGTGGCGTGTCCTGTCCCTTGTGCTCTGGCTCCTTTTACTTCCCAGAATCCCTTCCTCATTGATCCGTACCCTCCTCCGACTGTGGCTCCGCACCCTACACCGTGTCCCAAACCCTTTCTGTTCCCGCCTCCTTCCCCGAGTCCTGCCCCTGTCTCCTCCCACGGGAGGGGTGTTCCTCCTCCCCAGGCTCCTTCTCCTCCTCCTACTAAAACTCCTCCTCTTACTCCACCTCCAGAGAGGCAGCCCCCGAGCTCAACAGGTCCCACCCATCACCATGAATGTTGCCAGTGTTCTGGCTCCTCCTCGGTAAGCGGTCCTGCCCCTCCGCTTCCGACTTCCGATTCCCACGCCCCTCCTTCCGGTTCCCACGCTCCGGAAACTGGAAGTGACAGGCCAGGGGATCGGAACCCGGAACCAGAGACCACACTCATTGCCTCTCCTGTTTTTTATTCTTGGCAAAGGGGTATTCTAAATTGGCGGCCATTTGAATATTCCCATAAAAAGGACCTCTGTAGGGCACAGAAGGAGTTCGGGAGAAAGAGCGAATATTTTAAAGGCTTATTGGAAGCTACTTTCTCCTCCAATATCTTGGTCCCTAGCGACTTGAAAGGATTGTTTAAATGTCTCCTCCTATCAATTGGGTACAGATTGTGGGAGGACACATGGAAAAGGATGCTAGGGGAACTTCTGCCTGAGCTCTTACAGACCCCCAAGTGCGCCATTGACGCAGACAAAAAGCCCATCACGATGGATCATTTGTGAGGCGAGGGGCAGTGGTCCCAGGCAGAAGCACAGGCAGAAAAAAATCCCAAAGCCTGTGATTTTAAAAATTCAAGCTGCTGCCGAGAAGGCATTCATGGTGATGCCAACCACCGAGCCCCGTGTCCACTATGCCTCCATCAAACAGGGGCCGGCGGAACCTATCATTGAATTCGTGGAGAGGCTAAAGATTGAAATTGAAAAGCAAGTGAAAAACCAGGACACCCTAGAAGAACTAATAATGGAAATGATAAAGTTAAATGCTAACGATGCATGTAAACAGGTTATATATAACATCTCTACCTCTCTACCCTGAGCCGTCTCTCCAGCTTATAGTGGAGGCCTGTGTCAAGCGCGCAGTTGTGCCAGCGCCACCTATTCCCACCGGAGGAGGAGTGAAGATGGTGGCGATGACTGCAGATGCAAAGACTTTCCCTGTGCGCTGCTTCCTCTGCAACCAGCTTGGTCACATCGCGCGCGTGTGCCCTCTTAAAAATAAAATCGATAACGGGCAGGGGCAGGGGGAGGTGGGAGGAAACACACAAGCAAAGAAAAACTAACTGGGGAGAGCGACCCCGCCTTGTGTGAAAACAAGAATGAGGTGGGCCGCGAGGGGGACCTTGGGGGGGAGGGCAATACTAATACCTGATGTGACATTCCCACCGGATCCGACATTTACCGAACACGACGAATAGCGCCAGGGTGGACTCCTCGTCCTCCCCTGAGCTTGGCCCTGACAGATAACAATTATTTTGAAACACAGGACTGGCGGTTGGTGTCGGTGAAGCCCACATCACCAGGTTTGTTTGCTGGACTCGACTGCACGTATGTCGTGCTTGGGGATACAAAGTGTACCCCTCCGGAGATTGAAATCCTGCCGCAGACAAAGCTTTTGTGTCCGGACAGTTTCTCTCTCCTGGCACGGTGCATCCAGCCACCATACTTCCTGCCAAAGGAACAACTAGTAGCGCAGGCGATTCCGGTGCCCAACACCATCGTGGCGAAACCGGCTAATCCCTGCGTCTATTGGGCGGAAGTCATTGGTGAGGATAAACCAATCATTGGATGCGGACTCCGTCGGGGTGAAGACTACTTTTTTCTCGACAGACTCTTCGATACAGGAGCAGATGTGACAATTATACCAACCGAGAATTGGCCGTCACGTTGGGAGTTGCAACCCATGGCTGGCAGAATACAAGGAGTCAGGGGGGCCCAATTGGCTCAGCAGTCAAAAAGCGTAATTAAAATTGAGGGACCTGAAGGGCAGGTGGCTAATGTCCACCCTTTTGTTATGGAGTATAAAGCTCCCCTGTGGGGCAGAGATGCCATGTCGCAATGGGCTGTTCGTATTGACATCCCGAAAACCCCGCGGGATTTTTCTTAGCGGCCACTGTGGAGCGCCCTGTCCAGAAACTGAATTGGCTATCTGATGAACCAGTATGGATAGATCAGTGGTCGCTTAACAAACAGAAAATGCAGGCGCTCAACGAAATCGTGGAGGAGCAGTTATCCAAAGGTAACATCGAGCCAACCTGGAGCCCTTGGAATTCTCCGATCTACGTCATCAAAAAGCCGGGGAAGGACAAGTGGCGGCTCCTTCACCACCTTCGTGAAATAAATAAAAAGATAGAAGACATGGGGTCTCTGCAACCAGGTATGCCCTCACCCTCAATGCTGCCGCAAAATTGGAATCTGGCAGTCCTAGATATCAAGGATTGTTGAGGCCTGGAGAGCTGTGAGTTATGGTAGATTGATGTCACCCACATTCCGCAGTTCGGCAGGTTGAAATATGTGCATGTGAATGTGGACACCTTTTCCGGGGGAGTCTTCGCTTCTGCCCACACAGGGGAGAAGGCCAAGGACGTACAGAAACTCCTTGTACAGGCCTTCTCTGTGTTGGGGATCCCAAGGGAATTGAAATCGGACAATGGCCCAGCATATGCTTCCACGGCCTTCCGGGAGTTCCTGTAGAGGTGGGGAATCAAACATAATACTGGCATCCCGTTATTCCCCTGCAAGTCAGGGCATGGTTGAGTGCAACCACCAAACGCTCAAAAGGGTCCTGGAGCAGCAGCAGGGCGATACTCAATTCGATACACCTCACACTAAATTGCATAAAGCCCTTTTTACCATCAACTTTCTTAACTGCTCCTTCGAAGTGCTGAGTCCTCCCATTGTGAGGCACTTCACGAACTCTTCATCATTACGGTTGAGAAAACACCCTCCCGTGATGGTGAAGAACCTGGAGACCGGTAAAACGGAGGGCCCACATGAGTTAGTCACCTGGGGTCGTGGGTACGCTTGCGTATCCACGCCCTTTGGTTTGAGGTGCGTCCCTCAAAGGTGTGTCGGTCCCTGTACTGCCAGTCAGGGGCATCTGTCAGGGCCAACCTCCGGAGATGTCAAATATGGAGCGCTTCGTCGTCGCCGGCGCCCCTCCCTGGGACACCAAGGGTCCCCCAGAGGGCGGGACAGCCCCTTCTCCAAGTTGTTTCCTCCCCCTGAAGTTCAGGACCTATTTGAGTAACCCATTCCCTTTTCCTGTTCTGTTTTAGTCAGCCACCCGGAGCCCCAGGATGTGGTATGCCCTTGTCATCTGGGCGTGCCTCTGCCAGTCTTCGGTGGAGTGGATAGTCCCGCAGACGACGAAGAATGTGTGGGTCACCCTGGCCCAGGCCATGCAGCAGGACCATCTCTGCTTATCAGCTGTGGCAACAGGGAACCCACTTTCAACCTGCCTGGTGGGGATCCCATTTCAGCCCGATGAATATCCCAAGACAATCATCAACATGCGGGATGATTTTAACCCCCGGCGGTGGCACCCCTCCTATGCCTCCTATCCTATGACCAACCCCCTCTGGGTGTGGCGGGAGTGGTCTAACGACCTTCCCAAAGCACCCGAGGAACCTCAGGAATTAGACTTACTTGGTTCAGCCCCTCCCCTTTTTGTGTTCAGAATCATTATAGATGGTGCAACCCCGAATCATACCTAAACGTTAGCCAACCCAAACCTGACTATAGAGCTGCCGTGTGGTGCAACACCACCGCCCAGATTGAGGGGACCCCTCTAGACTAACCTCGTCCACTAGGTAAGGGGGTCTTCTTGATCTGTGGCGACAGGGCGTGGGCAGGCATCCCCTCTCACCTGATAGGAGGGCTGTGCACCCTTGGACGACTGACCCTGTTTTCGCCTAACCGTACCCAAATTTCGAATTGGAAATCTAAAAACATGAAATCGGCAATCCAAAAGAGAGAAGCTCATAATTTGGATGAAAACTGCAATGCAGATGTTTTTCATTGGTCTACGTCCAAAAGAGTTGCTGTCTCCATCTTTTTACCGTGGGTGGCAACAGCTAAAGCCCTAGGTGAATTGGGCCGCCTAGAGTGCTGGGTAGCAAAACAGGCAAACCTTACGTCAGCGGCCTTAAACGACCTCCTAGCAGATGAGGAAATTACCAGGCAGGCGACCCTACAAAATCGGGAAGCAATAGATTTCCTGTTGCTTGCGCATGGCCACGGCTGCGAGGACTTCAAAGGCCTCTGCTGTCTCAACTTGTCATCTCGAAGCAGCAGTGTCCACTCCAAGATACAGTAAATACAAGGTCTTGTCACAAACATCAAGGAGGAATCCGAAGACTGGCTGAGAAACAACTTTAAAGGCTGGAGACTTTCGGGTTGGCTGGCTTCAGTTGTCAAAACCATTATTTCTATTGTCCTTGTTATTATTCTCGTTTGTATTGCTATCCCCATTATTAAGATCTTAGTTGTCCGCAGCATCTCCCCATCACCCCAAGTTAACCGCGCAGAGGTGGGGCCTATCCTGGATTGGGATCTTGAAGATCCCCCAAATGGTGAAGACATGAAAGCAGTTGAGGAAGAGAAGGATGGGCTCACCTCTGGCGACGACTTTGAAAATGATACTTCTGTTTAAAAAGAAAGGGGGAGATGTAGTGTTGCGTTATTTAATGTTAATTTCCCTTCTGTGTTGATGGTTGGTCCCAGTTTCGTTCCCCTAAGTTAACTACATAATGGTTTTTCCCTTTGCCGCCTTTGCCCTAGTCAGTCATCCTAAACCCCTCCCCTTTATCTGGAACCTTCCCTGTCCCTCACCCTAAACCCTGCCCCACGGGATGTCAATCCTTTGTAGCCCCTCCCTTTGTTCTAGAAGTTTCTGTGTCAAGCATTCCCTTATGTATTCATGATTGGTTATATTGTATGTATCCCCACCCTCGGTTTACCTTATTGGCTCAATGTACCCCTTTCCCTGCCTTCTGTACCTCCCCCCGTTAACCGTTACTGGACGGAGTTTTGTGCCATCCCCTTGCTTCTCCCCCGTACTTAAGCCTGTGTAGAACCCCTCAAACTGCCTTTTGCGGTACCCACTCCCAACCTCCTGACCTGTTACCTCTTCCTTCAATAAATCCCTTCCCCCAGAACCGTAAAAGGTCTCTCCTGTGCCTCTTTGTCCCTCCCTGACGACTCGCCCAGGGGTAGCTGTTGCTACACCTCTTCTGCAGCTCCGAGAGTGGTGCCAGGGAGGGGCCACTCACCGACGCAGGCTTCCCGGAGCTAGCCGGTAGCCCAGGTGAGGAGGGCAGTGGGTGGAAGAAACGTCATACATCCACGCGCTCCACTTCTTCTTCAAACCTACATTTTAGTTTCTCAGTCATCTGAAGCATGTTGCAGTTCACAACTTCAGCATCTTCTGCTGTGCAAATATTCATATCCAACAGGGTCATCTGAAGGAAAAGAAGAACAGATTATTGACATGCACAGAAGAAATACTGTGTGGCTTTCAGAGAGCCTGGCTAAACGTAGTGTTTCTTTTCTTGTGATGGACAGAGATAGATTCAGCCTCCTACATGCCATATTAGATTAGTCAACAATACCATCTGGTTGGACACAAAGGGAGAAATTGAGGCAGAGGTGGAATTTCTTTCCCGAGATAAGACAGATTTAGCACAAGGGCTGAGGCTCCTTGCATCTTCCACATTCACGTAGGACAGCACTCCCTTCATTACCGGCATTTGTTAGGGCTTTTCCACATTTCAAGTACAAATACCAACTACTACTGTGAAACCAAATGGATGGCTTACTTTTTGAACAGAGTAAGGTGGAGGTTAAAAAGGAATTCCACTTGTTATCTCAATGTTTGGCGCATCCTCAGACGCATTTTACTGGAATGACACATTGGACCAAGGCTATCACAGCCAAAAGCTGTGGCACTCAACTTGCACATCTGCCCTTTCTCCTGACATTTGCCCTCGACCAGCTCATACTGGATGCTCATTTTCTCCACGCACTCCATATTAGGGCTGTCTGAATGCTATGGAACAGACCACAGTCAATATTCCCATCTTTCATAGTGCAGTGTGACATGGAAACATGACAGAGGCCATGTGCTGAATCTCAGCACACGGAACAGATCCCAGCAGTGCCTACAGACCTTTGCCTACAGACACCAGACACTACCAGCCAAAGAAACAAGACATTTTCATACACAGCTCTTTATCATTATGCTTCAATTTAGCAAGATACTTACAATCGCTACCAACTTCTTTGCTGCCATACAGGCTACAAACATCCCAACAGGATGTGCTCTGGAGCAAGAGAAGGCAGACTCAGAGAGGGAAGGCATGCTGCAAGGACACAGAGAAAGGAAGTATCTCCAATACTTCCCCATTTCTTCTCACACTTCCCCTCTTCTTCTGCAAGAGTTAAAAAGGAGTATTTTTGTATGATTGAGAAGGGATCCATGTAAAAATTAACTTTTGATTTCCCCCAGATTCATTCTAACCAAGCCAGTTCCTGCTAGATCTCACCATGCACAGGTGTTTGTACTGGCCAAAGGAAAGCCATGCCACAGGCAGCTTCTTTGGCTCTTACTGCCACCTCCAAGCAACTGAGAAGGTATGTGGGAACACACGGAACAAAGAATAGAGCAAACATGCACTCTCAAAGGAATTGTCTGCCTCATCGTTCCCCGGGAGAAAAGAAAATATTGCTTGAATTCCAGACTGTTCTCAGGATTTCCTAACCTACCTAGACTTTTGTTTCAATTCTCCAGAGTTCTGCACTATTCACTTCCATCAGATTTGGCACGTGTTGGAGGCAACAAGGTGCTATCAAAGTAGGAAACAAGAGTCAGGTATCCTAAAATACAAACCACTCAGTACTTCAAATATAAAATTATGAATCTGAATATCCATACTACTGGGCTTTCTTTTATTTACAGCCATCTTGGCAATGAAAATAAACCTGAGATTGTTGTTGTTCAAGGCCAACTGTTTACTGCCTGATAAGGAACAAACTGTCATCTACCTTGTTCCTACATCCACCGTAAAAAACCTCCCTGTAAAGATCGGAATGCATTGCACCCACAGCAATGCGTCTTGTGTTCAGGATGGATATTCAAACATAGCAAAGTTAGATTTCTATCCAGAGTCCTCTCTTAATTTATTACGCAAATAAAATCCCACGCCATGGAGAAAAAATGCCTTGACAAAAGCACCACCTTCTAGGTCTCCACCCATCTTTGCCCATTTCTACTATGTTTCAAGATTTACTTCTGCATTCCTCCATTTTTAGAGCCTGGTCGCCACCTATTAAGTGTAGCTGGGGCACTGAAAATCAAGAATGCATTTTCTCCATTCAAAAGAGCTGCACAGAAGTAGATGTAGTCCCTGCCTTACTGCTGCATTTAGCAATCGCACATTGACAGGAAGCAAAGTGCATTTTGTAGCCAAGTCCTTCATTAACTCCAGCAACAATTGTTTTCCTTTATGCTATACCCTCTTTTGCCATACCCGATATACTGCAAAACCTTCAGTCTCTGTTCACTGAGTACCAACTGCTCCTTTATCAACTTTTCCATTTCCATATTCACAGTTGGGGGATTCTGTATTTCTTCACTTGCCATAAATTCTCTGCAGGATGGAAAGTAGATGTGTACAATGGAATCACCTGATATATGCGATATCATACGTGATATCACGTAGAAAGAAAAAATGATCAAGTATTACTTTGATAGAAACCAAAAGTGAACACTAGCCACTTTGTGTTGCTCATTGTCCAAAAGAAGACTGCCACTTTTCTGACCTGAAACTCTGAACTACACACTTCTTTTGCATGAGCTTCCAGTCCTTGACTCTCCCTTGCCATTTCAGTTGATGCTGCTGCCCGAAACCCCAAGTAAAACACAAACTAACAGAGTGTCAGTTTATGTGGTGCTTTATTCGGGCCCGGGGACCTGCGGACTCGCGTCCTAAGTCAGGATCCCACCGGTTCCCTTTTTAGAGGGTTTTTTTTTAATACCCTTTTTACAAATGGTTTATGTGCAGAAGTACACATTTTTCTATAGATACATTCACCTTGTAGATAGCTTTTTACGTCATAAATCTTACATGGTTGCTTATCCTAGGACTATAGTGTTCTCCCCCTTAATCACTCTCTTACGCGACTGCCCACCACCAGTACTTTATTTATGATTATACTTTAACCTTATCACTAACAGTTCTGCATGCTCTCAGCACAGCACATTCCTTAGTTAGTTTCCCAGGGCCTACTCTGGGAACTGCAGTCTCCAAGCCTTAGCATAACTACTACTATTATGGTTTCCACACTTTATATTCTAATATTCAGGATTTCTAGTCCATACCGTAACAATGCCATTTTTCTTTCTCAAGCTCTGTTTTCATTCGATTCAAGAGTAGCTTGGCAGTTGCCCTCTCATTATCCAGCAGTGCTCTCTTTACATTCGGTGTATTAAAAAATAAAAACAGAAGTAGAAGCAGCATACAACATGCAAAAACAAACAAAAAATTCTCTCTTCTACAGAAAATGAGGGAAGAAAAGAAGACAAATGATAACCAATACCCTGCCAAGTAGAAATTTCTTCTATATTTCAGTGATTGATAGGCAGAAAAAATGAATTTCATTTGGGGAAAGAAAGACATTCTAGGAATATTCAGACTGTTATCTTGCCCCAGGTAAAACATTTACCATGGCCTTAGGGTTAATGAGCTTGTGAACATCAGCTGCCAAGAGGAAGGACATTTCCTCCAGTTTCACAGAATACTTGGTCAGTACATCTGCTATCTGTGCAATGAAAGAATACAGAAAAGCAACAACAATGAAAAGTAGAACTCAAATATCAATTTCCCAAGTTAAAATCTACATGAACAAGACAATTTTTCCATTCAAGTCAATTCGATTTAATTAATTCATTAACTACATAAGTATCATTCTCACCTTCAAGAATAGAATTCAAGGAATCAACGTTGCGTCTTCTGAGACATTGAAGCCTGAGTAGATCCCAACTTCAAATCTATTAGGACGGCATGAGAGCAATACCTGCCACATTTAGTACATGTAAACTACAAAGACATCTAGAACAGCTCTAAAAGATGAAGAAACCCATGAACTTAGAAGGAGACGCTAGCAAGAAATGTGGAAATAGGCTTTATATGCCCAGTGCTTTTCCCAAAAGCTTGGGCACTCCTTGGCGTCAGTGAGAGTCTCTGTCTCATTATTCAGCAGCTGGCTTAGGGTAAAAAAGGATGCATGCAATCACTTCATTCCTGTTCATGACATAAACTTACTGCATCATCACGGAAGCCATTTACTTGGAAATATAGCCTAAAAAATAGGTGTAAGACTGGGTACATATCTAGGTTGCTATGAGCAAAACCAATTTCTTTTTAACAGGAAAGCCATACAATATGCCTGCCATGGCAAATATTAGTCTACTAGCCCTGCACTTCAACGGGCAGTGAGCAGTTCATTACACCAAATTTACGTTTGGCAAGGAGACAGTCTATTTATTACAAGCCCCTAGTTCTAGAACCAAGAATTCAGGAGTTGCTCATTCCCAATGAAAATCTGTCCATTTCATACCTTTGGGGTTTTATGCTTCTGTTCTTTAACCTGCCTTGAGTGTGGCTTTCTTGTGAAGTCACTGATGGGTGTTTGTCTAACACATTTCTGCTGATTACATGGTAATTGCATGACATCAGCAGGCATCTCCGCATGTCTCTTTAAAGTATGCTTTTTACTCTTCTTAGAGGACCTTGTCTTCTTCTTTCCTTCACCCAAAAGGTGGGCTAAGTGAGCCTTCAAAGAACCATCATCTCAACAATTAGAATTCTTTCAAACCTACTGAATGGAGAACAGAGACAAAAAAATTTAAAAAAACTAGTAAGCTAAAGACAGCAGAAGAGAAAGGTAAAATAATGAACTCAACATGCCACATGCATAACTCTCTTCATTCGAGGCTATTTTCAAAATGAGAAAAAAAAAAAAAATCATCTTTTCCTCAGAGAGGAAAAGTGGAGTAACTGGATTGTGTTGCCTTGCTTACAGTTACCAGGAAAGTCAACAGCAGAGTTGAAAACTCCTGAAGCTGGCTAACTACACCTCTAAATGTTTTACTACTGTGTTATGATTCTGTCTTCAGTTAATAGAACTTGATATACAACAAAGAGATGGGAGCACATGGAGATGCATTGGAGAGCCCACGCTCGAGGTAACACATTCATTTTTTTACTCAAACAAATCCAAAATAGAAATGTTGAAAATGACCGGGGGCCATTTCAACAGCCAGCAAACTGACTATCACAACCAACCTTTGGCTTTTATTCAATCCTTTGCTTGTTTTACCTGGGCCTTGAAGATCTGTCTGCAGCCTTCCTCTCTGCAAATATATCACACTCGTCCTATTGAGAACCCATGGCTCATCACAGCTGCTTGGCCAGGCCTGCTTCCAGAAGAACTGGCAACTACAAGCTGGGAGCCAAGAGATAGAACACTTCACTTGGAAAAGTGCCTTCCATGAATCCTAGAATCCCAGAATGGTTTGGACTGGAAGCGGCCTTAGAGATGATAGATTATCATCTTCCCACATCCTGGGACACTTTTCCACTAGTCCAGGTTGCTCCATGTCCGCTCCAGCCTGGCCCTGGACACTTCCTGCCATGGGGCTCCCACACAGCCTCTTTGAGCAACATGTGCCAGGCCTCAGCACCCACACAAGGAAGAATTCCTTTGCAATATCCCATCTACCCCAGCCCTCTGGCAGTTTGAAGCTATTCCCCCTTGTCCTGCGAATCCAGACCCTTTTCCAAAGTCCCTCCCCAGCTATCTTGGAGCCCCAGCAAACACTGCAAGGGGCTTGAAGGCCGCCCTGGAGCCTTCTGTTCGCCAGATTGGACACACACAGCTCTCCCAGTCTTTCCTAGAGCAGAGGAGCTCCAGCTTTCAAAGCAGCTTAGCAGCCTCCTACCCGTGAAACTCGACGCCACCGCTGGCCTTTTGGGCCCTACAGATATCACTTCCGGTGTCGCTCAGGGTCACTCCCTGCTCTCTCCCCGCCCTCCTTGAGGCCCTCAGGCGATGCTGCTCGGATGCCACTCTGGCCCCTGTCAGACCAACGGGGGCCGGGGGGCCAGCCCAGCCTCATGCACAATCCACAGTGTCCTCGGCGGCTGCGGCGGGCTCATGGTGCCCCACACACCCGTAAGCAGATGTGACAATTGATAAAATGTTCGTGTTAATCACAAAAGCATTGGGGTTTGCATAAACAAGAATACTAAGCTCTGAAGTGAAGCATGGACACTTGATAAAGGAAATTATATGATAGAATAATTCTTTTTAAATTCACCTTGTTATGTTATATTATGTTGTATTATGTTACATTACATTATGTTATATTATGTTATCTTTTTCAAATAAGTTGTATTGGCTACCAGCTTGCGAAATCGGACTACCCAAAAAGCCCTTTTTGTCTTTGTCTGGTCAATACTGCTTATCTCAAGGACCAGACTTCCAGAACTTCTCTGGTGGTTATCTACAAGGACCAGATGGCTATCTGTGACTGATTATCGCCCGGAGGCTTTGTCAATTTGTGTAAGGATGTTTATTCGACCACCACTGCTTACCTGGCAAAATTATGACAGCAGAAAAAACCTAAAAATTATTGATTACAACGAGGAACCGCAGTATAAGAAGAGGCTGCAAACCAAGGTTCGGTGGAGCGTGGAGTGGGGGGTGACCCCTCGTGCTCCCCAGCGTGCTGCTTGCTCTTTCTATATCAAATAAAGCAATCCAAAATTTTGCTGAATTTCGAGACTTTTGTCTCTCATTTATAACAATTTGGTGCCGAAACCCGGGACGTCCTTGGATCTCTGAGAGGCACTGCGATTTCAGGGAAGCGCCCCACTACTGCGGCCCCGGTTCGTCAGTGATTCTCAGGACCAGTCGACATACTGCACCATATAGACTGAGCAAGGAAAATCTCCCGGGAAGACCGCGGCAAAATCACCTGTAATTCTTGTGCATGAAGACCCAGACAGGAGTATCGGACTGTAAGTATCTGTCTGGTTTGTTGGGGATGACTGTGTGTTTGTCTGAATGAGACGTGGCCTTTGCTGCGAAGCGAGAGTGGAGTCCTTCTATCTGCGTTTCCAGCATCCCGCGAGGGACCTGGCCGGTGACTGGACGAAGCGAGTGAGCACAAAGGGAGAGACTGATTTTCTTGTCCTAGCCCGGGTAGGGCTACGTCCTTCCCATCCTAATCCAGGCAAAGGCAGGACCCGTGAAGGGGGGGGCAGGGGGGAAGGGTGAGGAAAAGAAAATCAGATTGCAACACACCAGTCACGGAGGGAGAAGGGAAAAGCTGCTTTTCCCATCCCAGCCCAGGTAGAGGCGGGTTCCAGTCCATCCTGACCCAAGGAGAGGCAGGGGTTCGGGCGGAACACATCGGGGAGTACAAACACCTCAAGACAGTCCCTTGAGGTAAAAATGGGAAAAAGAGGGAGTAAGATTCTGAGTCCCAGGGACCCACGAAGAGGTTCAAGTTCATTTGGTCCACAAGGAGACTGGGAAAATAAAGACAAGACAAGTAGGTTGCCAGAAATACCACCAGGCAGCCCTTTGGGAGTAATATTAAAATGTTGGGACACAGGGGTGGTATACAGAGGAAAAAGTAAAGAAAAATTGATTCAATATTGCATGGTGGAGTGGACCAGAAAAATGATCGGTAAAGATAACCTATACTGGCCCATGTTCGGATCATTTGAGGGTTGGATTTGTCGGGCATTAAACACATATGTGGCTCATAAAGAACCATTTAACAGAGAGGAATGTGAGTATGCTGCCCTGTGGGCAAAACAGTCCAAGGCATCCTTGATATATACTTTAAAAGAAAAAGAGGATGAAGATAAAAAAAAGGTTACCTGGGAACCCCTCGATAATCTCCCACCTCTGTATAATACAGAAAATACAGGAGACCCCCCCCCCCCACGCACCCACTTCTCCTCCTGGTACTCCCATAGCTCTAAGAAGTCCCTCCAGTCAAAGGAATACCAGGAGAGATAGTATCACCAGAGATGAGGGAGATAACAATACAAAGGCTCTCCTTTACCCCCTGAGGGAAGTTCCATTAGCAGGACAACAGGCTGGCTTAATTGGATTTGTAAGTGTTCCCTTGAACACAGGGGAAGTGAGAAACTTTAAAAAAGAAATGGGAAAACTATTAAAAGATCCTATAGGGGTATCGGAGAACCTAGATCAATTCCTCGGACCAAGTATGTATACTTGGATGGAATTACAATCTATATTAAGTATCCTATTCACCACGGAAGAACGGGAAATGATCAGACAGGCTGGAATGAGGGTATGGGACCGGGAGCATCAGATTGGACCTAGGGGAGACCAGAAATGGCCACTAAATAATCCTAACTGGGATAATCAGAATGATGTCCATCGCCAGAATATGATGGACTTAAGATGGATACTCGTTAAAGGTATCTGAGAATCAGTTCCTAAAGGACAAAATATTAATAAAGCCTTTAGTGAACAACAAAAAAAGGATGAATCCCCTACTGACTGGTTGGAGCGGCTGAGGAAAGATCTCCAAATGTACTCCGGGATAGACCTTGATACACAAGTGGGTCAGGCACTCCTCAAAACCCAATTTGTTGCTCAATTATGGGGAGATATTAGAAAGAAATTAGACAAGTTAGATGATTGGCAAGATCCGGGGATTTCAAGAATTGCTAAGAGAAGCACAAAAAGTTTATGTAAGGAGGGATGAAGAGAAGCAGAAAGCAAAAACAAAAATCTTTATAGCTGCAGTTGGTGAAACACAGAAAGAAACCCAGCAGAAAGGGGGAGGAAAACCAAGAAAACCCCCACCAAAACATGGAATGAAGCAGGAAATAATTCACCAAGGCAAACCTGCTTTTACTGTGCTGGGATGGTAGGGGAGATGCAAGACCGGAGCCCCGGGCTGTCCTCCCACACCACGAGCCAAGCGAGAGAGAGTCCCCCTCTCCAGACGCCCCATCCCACCTTTCCTTTTCCGGTTCCCCCCCCCTCCCCCTCCACCCACCCCCCTACCAGAGCACATTATCTGTCGTTTTAAGGTGTAGCCACAATTACTTATCATAACAATGGGAGAAATTCCACAGAAAGAAAAGGGGAACAATTCAACCCCCAACAATTATGTTACCTTACATTAATTATATTATGTTATGTTTATCAAATAAGTTGTATCGGCTACCAGCTTGCGAAATCGGACTACCCAAAAAGCCCTTCCTGTCTTTGTCTGATCAATACTGCTTATCTCAAGGACCAGACTTCCAGAACTTCTCTGGTGGTTATCTACAAGGACCAGATGGCTATCTGTGACTGATTATCGCCCGGAGGCTTTGTGAAATGTGTAAGGATGTTTATTCGACCATCACTGCTTACCTGGCAAAATTATGACAGCAAAAGAAATGCAAAAATTATTGATTACAACGAGAAACCACAGTATAAGAAGAGGCTGCAAACCAAGGTTCGGTGGAGCGTGGAGTGGGCGGTGACCCCTCGTGTTCCACAGCGCGCTGCTTGCTCTTTCTATATCAAATAAAGCAATCCAAAATTTTGAGGAATATCAATACTTTTGTCTCTCATTTATAACACAGAGGTCCGGTACAGAGGATAATAGCCACACATTTGTGTTCGTCTCTGCACAAGGCGGGCCAAAATTGCCATGCCCGGACTTTTCAGTTTAGCACGAGAATGAGAATACACCTGCGCCATGGGGGAGGAAACCGCTTAAGACTCCCTCATACGTGGTCTCTCAACTTAATGTCTAGGCAATGCCAATCCTGAGGCTACACTAACACCTTTTTTACCTTGCGGGTAAGAAATGCCATTGTTCTGGTGTGCAGCTAAAGGTGCAGCACAGGCAGGCGAGGCCAAAGGCTGAGGCAGCGCCCTTCCTCACACCTTCGCTGTGGTGCACTCCATGCAGCTAGAGCGAAGCAAGAAGGACGCGAGGGAGAAGAAGGCGTTCTTCAACTAGCCCTCTGTCAGCAGCCCCGAAAGGGCGCATAACACACGGCGTCTCGCTGCCCTCCATTCTACATACTCGCAGCTCCCTTTGCTGACTTGCAAAAAATCTACCAGAGTAGAGAGGGCCAGATTGAAGAGGCAGTGCCTAGGTTCACCTTCTACTTATTGAACTTAAGCCACGTCCAGCTCCTCGCTGCACTCTGTATTTCCCTTCTCCACGGCATTTACCGTGGTGCTCTCTGCAACTCGGCGCCTAGAAGTGACCGCCAATGTTTCCACAGAGGGCTGCAAGGGAACCAAGGAGCAGCACAAGCAGCAGTGCTTCAGCTTTCTCCTTCCGACTGCTAAGGGCACTTGGGAAGGCAAGCGAGAGGCAGCCACCTTCCTCTCCTAGTAGCCTGTAACGTGCTGCACACAAGCACGGTACTTGTGCTGCTTCGTTCACCGCCCTCACCCACGCCTGGCGCCGCATTCACTCCCCGGCGGCCAGAAGCCGCTGAAGCGGTGCCACACAGCCAGCAGTGTGCCGGCAGCCAAGCGCTCGAGAACGCTGCTTCTGCCCAAGCCCGCCTAGGGCATGCACCTTTGTTCTCAGAGCTCCGTGCAACAGTCTGCCTCTCGCAGTTCAAATGGAAAACGAAAGCTTTTCGCCTACGCCCTTCACAGAGATATGTTGCCAGGAAGAGAAGGTCTTTTGTTCGGAGCTCGCCCTAGCAGCGAGGAAGCTGCTCTTAGCACCGCATTGCAGGGGCACTTCTCGCTCCTTGACTACCTGCTCAGCACTCTCCGAATTCGCTGCTAGCTCCACGGTCCTTCTCAGTTCCAAGTAGCAGCGCACACGGTACATAGAGCTTCGCAAGGACCGAAGAGCTGGAGAGACATATCGCACACGAGCCAAACAAGAGAGAGTTTTCCAGCCTGCTCCCGACCCCCGTCCCACCTTTCCTTTTTCCGGTTTCCCCCCCCCCTCCCTGCACCCACCTCCCTGCGAGAGAACATTACCTTAAGGTGCAGCCACTTAGTATAACAAGGGGAGAAATTCCACAGAAAGGGAAGCATTCAACCCCCAACAATGGAGTACACCACAGCGAAGGTGTGAGGAAAGGCACTGGCGTGCAACGGCTGTGTGCTAATTTTCCAAGCAGCAAGAGCACTGAGAAGTGAAAGCGATTGTGAAGGGGCTCTTTGACTGCTCATGTGCTCTTTGCTGCACTGCTCTCGCCAGCCCGGTGCGCTGCGGCTTCGTCCTTTGCCTTCTGCCGTCCAGACAGCTGAACTCCAGCGCTCATTTTCAGCTCTGCCCAACAGCTTGTCCTCAGTTCTGCTGGCAAGCACGCCCTGTTGCCTTGGCTCCGAGTGCAAAGGCCCTAGCGAGCTCTCACTCAGTGCAATGCACCCAGAAAGACGCTCTCGCTCGTCTTTGAAGGAGCGATTCCTAACAGCAGAAGCAGCAGAAGCACAAACTGGATGACGAGAAGGGACAATGTAGAACACGTTGTTGTTTTTTATGATGTTTTTGATACTTGGTGTAGTGAAGAGACAACCTGGTGTTTTGTAACTAAGGAGTGCCTCCCAAGTAGTTTGCTCTCTTCACCCGCACAGGGAAGTGAAGGGGGGCACACAGTGAAAGCTGTTTCGTTGTGTGTGGTAACTTAAGCAATAGACCTACCTGTTGTGGTTTTTACTTATCCCTTCACAAAATGACTGAGAATTCCACCGTAACAGATAAAGCTGCATTTTATGCTCTATTAGCTAAGTGTAGCGCCAGACCGTCCCAAGGTGGGGAGGAATGGGCGAACAGTAATTGGTTTAATCTGGAGAATGTGATTGATAGAATATATTCTTTGCAACATGAATCCAAGTTCAAACTGGGCAAAAATAAAACCATACTCTGCTCAGTTTTGGGAGCTTGTCTTACGGCAGCCATAGAAACTCGCTCTAAGCGAGTTAGTGAAGAAAGTACAATTATAGATTCTTTGCAAAATCTTGTTCAAATTCTGCAAAAACAATTAGATCAAGAAAGGAATGAGAACTGTTTGTTGCGAGATGAAAATCATTTGCTACAGGCTGCCCTAAGAGAAGAAAGTACCAAAAAAGTAAAGCAGAATGAAACACACGCAGAAACAGAAGAGAAGGAGATTGTTCACATTAATCAAATTTATCTCCAAAAGGAGTTAACTATAATGAAAAATCTTGGGGAAAACTGCTGTCCGAAGTTGAGACCTATGATTAAGACACAATATACTTATCTTGGTCATGATGATTTTGAACCAAACATTTCTACAAAAGAAATCCCATATTCTGCCACTGAATTAGCAAAACTGACAAAGGAATATGGGCGACTCCCTCATGAAACAGAGACTGAATATGTATTTCGAGTGTCTCTTACTGGGGGAGATGAGATTAAATTATCAGAAAGTGAAGCTAGTGGATATTGGGGACATGGGGTCTTCTTAACAACCGGAGAGAAGAGCTACCCATGGTCCTTGACCCAACGTGCAGCTTTTTGGGCCGGGAGGCTTAACCCCCTGGAAAGGGGAGACCCTATAGCTTTAGTTGGTACTCCCGACCAACTTTTGGAAAACATTCACAAAGCTGCTTGCCTGCAAATGATACATGAGAGAAAACTGACTACCACCTATGAATCACCTATGCAATTGCCTGTAATGCCTGAAATCATGACCCCTTTAATTGGTGGTCTCCCAGAAACACTCAAATCTACCGCAATTCTCCTTCAAAAAACTATCGCATCCATGACACCTGTAGAAAGATTAGATCGATTTCTTGGAAACTCACGTGAGCGATCTGGTTCCGTGGACTCTTTCCCTCCCTATGAATCCCCCTCTAGACGGACTCCAGAATCTCCTGACAATAACCGTAAAGTTTGGACATGGAGCGAAGTTGCAGAGGAATTGTTGAATTACAGCAGGAAATATGGACCCGTAAAAGTCCCAGAGGATAAAGTGGAGAAAACTAAAGGTGTTAGACACATTGTTTCTCCTAGTGATAAGCCAGAAAAGGGGAAATTGAATACTCCCCGTCAGTACTGGTGGTCGTTGGGGTTAAAGAAATAAATTCCTAAAGATGTTATGGATGGCTTACCACTTGACAAGTTGATAAAAATTGTTGTGAATTGGCATTGCCCTAAGATCCTTACATCAAACTCTCCTACTGTCCAGCCTAGTGCACCTCCTCCTCCACCGGTTGTGGTCAGTGAGTCAAACTTAACCCCTCCACAGATTCTGGGCAGGGAGCCAAATCAATCTCCTCCACAGGTTCTGAGAGCTGAGTCAGAGTTTCCTCCTTCTCAGTTTTTGGGAATGGAACTGAAACGGCTTCAGAAGCAGGGAAACTAGAAACCCCGTCTCTCATGGGTGGGCAGAGGGATTGGGGGGGGGGGGGGGAACTGGTTATTCATTAAAACGCTCACCAGAAATCCTAATACTGGGGACCTCCTGACAACAGCAATGGTTGGCCCTAAAAGGTCACCTGTTACCTTTGTGGTTGACACTGGAGCCCAAATTTCTGCACTAACAAGAAAAGCTGCACAGAAATGTGGAGTTGTTCCAACAAGGAGACAATGCTTTGTTCTCAATGCCTTGGGGACCACAGAAGCTATGGATATAGCTCTGATAAAAATCTTACGACCTGGAGAGGAGAATTTGTTACTTATCAAAATTGTAATTGGAGATATTCCAAATGATTTATTGGGAATGGATGTCCTTGCTGGAAGACAGTGGGAAGACGAGGAGGGTTGTCTCTGGTCCTTTGGCACACCACGTTTTAATATTAATCTGCTTCAATCGGCACCTTCCTTACCTTTCAGTAAAATTACTAATGTGAAACAATACCCACTTCCCACTGGTGCCAAAGAAGGAATCAAGCCAGTTATTCAGGACCTGAGAGATCAGGGAGTGATAATTGACACTCATTCTCCCTTTAGCTCTCCAGTGTGGCCAGTCCGTAAACCTAACGGAAAGTGGAGGCTGACAGTAGATTTTCGCAGACTAAATGCAAACACAGATCCTCTCACAGCAGCTGTCCCAAATTTAGCTGAACTTATTACTTCAATTCAGGAGAAGGCTCATACAATCATGGCAACTATAGATGTCAAAGATGTTCTTTATGATACCTATACAGCCAGAGGACATGGACTGTTTTGCCTTCACATGGGAAGGACAGCAATACACCTTCACTAAGCTTCCTCAACGGTACAAACACTCCCCTACTCTAGCCCACCATGCTTTAGCACAGGAAGTAGAAAAGATACCCAAACCTGACAATGTAGCTGTCTATCAATACATTGATGATATTCTGGTGGGGGGAGATGAAATAGAAGTAGTGGGGGATAGCCAACAGAAAATAATACCTCATCTGGAAAGCCTTGACTTACAAATTCCCCCAGAGAAAATTCAGAAACCTTCTCAGGAGGTGAAGTTTTTGGGGATTTGGTGGAAAGGAGGTATGACATGCATTCCACCTGATACCCTAACCTCCCTAGATCAAATTAAAATGCCTGGATCCAGGAAAGAGCTTCAACAAGCTCTGGGATTATTAGTGTTTTGGAGAAAACACATCCCTGATTTTTCAATTATTGCTAGACCTCTTTATGACTTGCTGAGGAAAAGGGTAAAATGGGATTGGACTCCTTCTCAGAAGGAAGCATTACAACTGCTGATTTTTGAAGGAACTGCACATCAAGCTCTAGGCCCTATTCATCCCACAGATCCTTTCCAGGTAGAATGGGGATTTGCCACCTCGGGGTTGTCAGTGCACATATGGCAACGAGGCCCAGAAGGCCCTACAAGGCCTGTTGGTTTTTATTCTCGTGGTTTTAAAGATGCTGAAAAAAGATACACTACCTGGGAAAAGGGGCTTTTTGTTGTCAGCATAGCTCTCATAGAAGTGGAGAAAATTACACGTCAGCAACCAATTGTATTAAGAGGCCCTTTTAAAGTTATTAAAACAGTCACCAGCGGGACCCCTCCCCCTGACGGGGTGGCCCAGAAACCCTCAGTTAGGAAGTGGTATGCCCAGATAGAACATTACTGTAACATCTTCTCTGTAACAGAAGGAGCTGTAAAAAATGTGGCTATACAAGAAACTGAGAACTTGGCTAGCAGCCACGATAAACCTGCCTCAGTAATTAAAGTGGCCCCTCCTTTCTCCCCTGAACAATCAGTGAATTCTTGGTTTACTGATGCTTCTGCTAAACGAGAAGGAAAGGTGTGGAAATACAGGGCAGTAGCTCTCCATACTTCATCTGGTGAACGAATTATTACCGAGGGAGAAGGCAGTGCTCAGGTTGGTGAGCTGATTGTTGTATGGAGTGTTTTCAAGCATGAGGTACATAATACCTCTCTTGTTTGTATTTACACTGACTCCTATGCTGTGTTTAAAGGATGTACAGAGTGGCTTCCTTTCTGGCAGCAAAATGATTGGGAAGTTAACAGGATCCCAGTATGGCATAAGGAAAAATGGCAAGAAATTCTAGATATAGCCAATCAAGGAAACTTTGCTGTGGGGTGGGTGGCTTCTCATCAGACAGATGGAAATTTAGCTGGTGAGTGGAATAATGCTGCTGATGAGTTAGCAAGACTAAGTCCCCTGAAAAAGGAACAAATTACAGAGGATTGGGAGCACCTGCTAGAATGGCTGCATATAAAAAGACAACGTACAGGTGCGAAAGATTTGTACAAAGAAGCCCTTGCTCGTGGCTGGCCTGTCACCAGGGAAATGTGTAAAACATGCATATCAGCTTGTGAACAATGCCGCAGACGACTAGAAAGGCATCCTTTGGAAGATGACCCTTTGCACTTAAGGAAAGGTAAAGGCTTATGGGACGCGTGGCAGGTAGATTATATCGGTCCCTTTAAGAAGTCTGGTGGTAAACATTTCGTGCTGGTAGGAGTGGAAATAATATCAGGGTTAGCTCAAGCTGAAGCCTTTAACAGATCTACGGGAGAAAACACTGTTAAGGCATTACAAGAATGGTTTGGAACTTTTCCAAAGCCACAGGAGATTCAATCTGATAATGGGTCTCACTTTACTGCTAAAGTAGTACAGGAATGGGCAAGGGAGGAAGGAATAAAGTGGACTTTTCACACCCCCTATTACCCTCAAGCCAACGGGATTGTAGAAAGGACAAATGGTCTTCTGAAGCGACTCCTAAAACCACATGAGGGAAGTTGGGATCTTCGATTATGGCAAGCTGTAAAAGGTATAAATGATAGATGGGGGGTAAACGGGTGTCCCAAAATAACTGCTTTTTGTCCAAAAGCCCCAAGCATCATTCCTGCACTACAGGGACCTAATGATCCTAAAAATCCAGCCCATTACCCTGGGCAACCTGTTTTAGTAAACCTCCCTACTGTAGGAGAAGTACCACTGGTACTAAAAACTCCTCTGAATAAATATGCATGGGTAGCCACCAATGCTCTGGGAAAGGAGCATCGGATAAGTACCCGTTGGATTGTTCCATCATTTTGACCTCCTGCCTCTTGGTGGCAGACTCTGTTGTGTTTACTTTTCACAGAAGAACACTGAGGGATGTGGGAACCGGACAAACCATGATCACCTTTTTGATACTTCTCTGTATCCTACCACAACACCATGGCCAAAACTCGGCCGAGTGGCCGTGGTCTGAAGCTTCCATCAGATATACCAGTGCTTTAGGACCCTACCCCAGAGATCGTCACCCAAGCCTTGCGACCGTAGTACTGCACGATTCTGAGGTATGCCCTTCAAGTGACTGGGGTTGGGACAAAAAGGACTGGGCTAGGGTACTAATAGGAACAATTGGTGAATAAATCAAGGTAGGATGCAGAAAAGTGGAGAAATCCCTTCATGAGAAAGCCACTACCATTGCAATTGCCGGGAATTACTTAAAATCAGATATAACTAGTAGCTTGCACCCTAACATCACAGCGAGTCTCTGCCCCATGACAGTATGGACATGTAAAAAGCAAGTCCCCCTAATACTGTGCTGTGGCCAAAGGAAGGTTGGTAACTATACCTTGGACCCTGACGCCAACAATGTCGAAGTTACAAAGCTTTGTGCGGATGAACTTACTGACTGTTGGCATAACTTTACTTTAACCAGACCAACCTATGTAACATGCTCCTGGCAGAATAACACAACAGATGAGTCCAGCTTGAAAGGTCTGACCTATAGGTTCAAAATAAATGCCATAGAAAAACCCACACTGACCGCAGTAGTTGCATACCATGGTGTAAGCACCCCCTTAGTGTTGGATGACAAAAACAAGGTTTTCCCTCCTTTCGTGGTGACGCAAGGTGATGACGTCGCAATAACTTGTAAATTAGTGGCTGGATCCCTCACCAAACCTGCATACAGTTATGGCATAGGACCCCATGGCCGGACTTTATATTGTAGAACCCAAAATCAAGACTGTTGGCTAAATTTAACTGCTATACAATTTTCCTATAAAATCATGTGTGGAAAAAATGATACAAAATACAGGGGGGAACTTGATGTTAATGTTGTAACACCTACCACCCAACCACCGGTTGTGTTGAGCCCTACCATTTTTCAATTTGGGCCATACGTAATTAGAAAAACTGGCCAACAACAAATATTGTTTAATCCGGCATGGTCTCTCAAACAAATCAAATTGCTGATGCAAAATAATGTCTCAGAAGTTCAGCCAGCTTGTTCACCCTTTCTACAGACTTCTTTTGAGGGATGGACAACCTGGCTGCGGAAACGGAATCCTTCCAAAAAAAGAATGGCAAGAGACATAACCGGTGTTTTGGGAACAGGATTGGGAATTTTGAATAGCATCGATTCAGAAGTACTAATGAATAAATTGGCTACCACAGCTGGAGATGTAACCAAATTTCAACGGCCCCTGCAAACAACCTTAACAGCTTTGGGGACTCAACAGTGGTTGTTATCAAGCATATTACTAAGGTGGGAAAAGGTAAATGTAAATGACCACAAATTGATAATCGATGCACTTGGTGCTACACAAAATAACATCTCTTTGGCTCTCAGTTGTATCCAGGCCCAGTTGTGGATGCAGTCGGTTGCTGCTTTAATTATAAGAGAAGGTGAGGAAGGCACGTTTCCCACTGAAATTCGAAAGATAGTCTGGGACAGTGCCACTGATTTTGAAAAGGAATTCCAGTCCTGGTGGAACTTAGTAAATTTTACCTATGATCCCAGCACAAACACAGCCACAGCCTTTGTACTGACTATACATAATGCTTCAGTGCATTCAATATTCCCCATCATTGCATTAGGGTTGAACCATGACGGAGCTATTCTCTATCCTTTCGAGCATAGGGAATGGGCCCATCAAATTGGTGGGAGGTGGCAAACTGTCAATTTGGAAACTTGCATTGTCCGGGAACAACAAGGCTTTATCTGTGAAAGTAATGCAATTAGAGCTCAAGATATCTGCTTGGACACAGAACAGAACGTTTGCAATTTTGAAATTCATCCAAACGAAATTCCTGAAACAGTACTGGTATATGTAGGCAATGGATGTGCATGCTTTAGAACTGCTTGTGATAGTTTTTTCATAGAAAATTTGGTAGTGAATACTAAGAATCATTCAAACTTTTGTGTCTGTAACTTTACTAGGATTTCAGGATGTGATTTTTCCTATGTAGCCCCAGTTACTTCTCACCATCTTTTGCAGTCAAATTACACACTGATCCACCATCTATTGCCCACTCCAATTGGAATGAACCTCTCTCTGGTGAAGCAATTGATGCTCCACCAAGATTTGATCGAAATTTTGGAGAAGATCAAGAAAAACGGACAGAAAACTCTAATAGCTGTTCATCACAATGTGGAAAAAATACATCGTGTTTTGGAAAGGGTAAAGACAGATGCTGAACACAGGTGGTGGGATACTCTATTTGGGTGGTCACCTACTGCTACAGGTGTCCTGAACAAATTGTGTCATCCCACCATTGTTCTCTTGATTTTGGTATTAATTGGTTTTGTTTTATCAGCAATCCTATACATTATGAGTTGGAGAATAATGAAATGGTTAGCACAATTGGCATCTGTGACAAATGTATCCAGATCGGTTACTGTTGGCATCCCTAGGGTTATTGACACAAGGTTTTAAATAGGATAAAATATGATTTTTAACTAGAACTGATTATCTTCAAAATGCAATTAAAATTGTTTAATCAAAATTTTGCTTTAAAAATTTGATTTATTTCTAATCAAAAATTGAAAAATTAAAGAATTGAACAAATTGTTTAAGATTGTTAGTAATCAATAATTGAATATAATTGATCTTTTTTGTTTTCCTTTTTTCTCCTTTTCCTTATCCTGTCCCTTATCTTTTTCCTACTTTCCTGTCTCTGTTTTCCGGGATATGCTACCAACTTGGACGAGTCCTGAAGACACCACAACTGAAGACTCCACCAGGACTCTACAAAGGAGTGCTCTTGACGATGATCGTGAGTCACGGGGTGGTGTAAAGGTCGGTCCAAAGTTCCCCTCGATTTTGCCTCCCGACCGTCGCAAGGAGAACTCTATGACCCCCACCCAGGCTGACTCTGCACAATGGTTTCCTGGCCCGGCCAAGGTGGATGCTCGTAACTGTGTGCTGGTGTATTGTGTTCACTGGACTGTGCTGTCATGGCACCAACCAGAGGTTGTGTTGTACCACCAACTGAGGAGTGCTTGACCGTACCTGTCTCCTGCAGCACCACACAATGGTCCATAAATCTTCCCACCTCTTGGCCAGAGGCCACTTGCTTTGGAGAAGGACTATAAAAGAGCGACTCTCTGAGAAAGACCCTTTGAGATCTCTCCACTGATGAAGACCCGTCTACCCCCTGGAGAAGACCCCTGAGATCTCCCCACGGACGAAGACTCGTCTATCGGATGACCTGTGAGGACGCCCGTCTCGTCTGTTGGTAGCTTTTCCCCCATCCCTTTCTTTCCTTCCCCTCTCCCTATACTTTGTTTCCAATACCTCTCCCCCTTACAGTAACTGAGTTGTTGGCATTTGATGAAATGCATTGCTGTTGTGGAATAAACTGATTTTGTGCTGTTGAATAAACTGATTTTCTCCCCTGCACTTTGCCTGTTTGCACTTTTAAGATCAAAAGAAACATCATGACCCCCGCTCTGTATTAAAAGTGGATCGTGAGAGGGGCGAGCTCCGGCCGCATGACCTTCTTGTCCTGACAACAGATCTCTGTGAAGGGCATAGGCGAAAAGCTTTCGTTTTCCATTCGAACTGCGAGAGAGGCAGACTGTTGCACGGAGCTCTGAGAACAAAGGTGCACGCCCTAGGCGGGCTTGGGCAGAAGCTGCGTTCTTGAGCACTTGGCTGCCGGCACACTGCTGGCTGTGTGGCGCCGCTTCAGCAGCTTCTGGCCACCGGGGAATGAAAGCGGCGCCAGGCGTGGTGAGGGCCGTGAACAAAGCCGCACAAGTACCGTGCTTGTGTGCACTACGATACAGGCTACTAGGAGAGGAAGGTGGCTGCCTCTCGCTTGCCTTCCCAAGCGCCCTTAGCAATCGAAAGGAGGAAGCTGAAGCACTGCTGCTTGTGCTGCTCCTTGGTTCCCTTGCAGCCCACTGTGGAAACATTGGCGGTCACTTTAGGCGCCGAGTTGCACACAGCACCACGATAAATGCCCTGGAGAAGGGAAATGCAGAGTGCAGCGAGGAGCTGGACGTGGCTTAAGTGCAATAAGTACAAGGTGAACCTAGGTACTGCCTCTTCAATCTGGCCCCTCTGCTCTGGTAGCAACTTTTGCAAGTAGGCAAAGGGAGCTGCGAGTGTGTAGAATGAAGGGCAGTGAGACGCGGTCTGTTATGCGCCCTTTCACGGCTGCTTGACAGAGGGCTAGTTGAAGAACGCCTTCTTCTCCCTCGCGTCCTTCTTGCTTCGCTCTAGCTGCATGGAGTACACAACAGCGAAGGTGTGAGGAAGGGCACTGCCCCAGCTTTTGCCCTGGCCTGCCTGTGCTTTGCCTTTAGCTGCGCACCAGGACAATGGCACTTCTTACCAGCAAGGCAAAAGAGGCGTTAGTGTATCCTCAGGAATGGCAAGGGCCTAGGCATTGAGTTGAGAGTCAGGATCTGGGCAGTCTTTAGAGGTTTCCTCCCCCATGGCGCTGGTGTATTCTCATCCTGGTGCTGAACTGAAATGCCCGGGCATGGCAATTCTGGCCTGCCTTGTGCAGAGACGAACACAAATGTGGGGCTATGATCCTCTGTTCTGGAGCTCTGCTTCTGGGTGTGTGGGGCACCATGAGCCCGCAGCAGCCGCCGAGGACACTGTGGATTGTGCATGAGGCTGGGCTGGCCCCCCGGCCCCCGTTGGTCTGACAGGGGCCATAGTGGCATCCGAGCAGCATCGCCTGAGGGCCCCATAGGGTCGGGGAGAGAGCTGGGAGTGACCCCGAGCGACACCCGAAGCGATATACGTAGGGCCCGGAAGGCCAGTGGTGGTGTCGAGTTTCACGGGTAGGAGGCTGCTAAGCTGCTTTTAAAGCTGGAGCTCCTCTGCTCTAGGACAGACTGGGAGAGCTGTGTGTGTCCAATCTGGAGAACAGAAGGCTCCAGGGCGGCCTTCAAGCCCGTTGCAGTGTTTGCTGGGGCTCCAAGATAGCTGGGGAGGGACTTTGGAAAAGGGTCTGGATTCGCAGGACAAGGGGGAATAGCTTCAAACTGCCAGAGGGCTGGGGTAGATGGGATATTGCAAAGGAATTCTTCCTTGTGTGGGTGCTGAGGCCTGGCACATGTTGCTCAAAGAGGCTGTGTGGGAGCCCCATGGCAGGAAGTGTCCAGGGCCAGGCTGGAGCGGACGTGGAGCAACCTGGACTAGTGGAAAAGTGTCCCTGCCCATGTCAGGATGTGGGGAGAAGATAATCCATGATCTCTAAGGTCGCTTCCAGTCCAAACCATTCTGGGATTCTAGGATTCATGGAAGGCACTTTTCCAAGTGAAGTGTTCTATCTCTTGGCTCCCAGCTTGTAGTTGCCAGTTCTTCTGGAAGCAGGCCTGACCAAGCAGCTGTGATGAGCCATGGCTTCTCAATAGGACGACTGTGATATATTTGCAGAGAGGAAGGCTGCAGACAGATCTTCAAGGCCCAGGTAAAACAAGCAAAGGATTGAATAAAAGCCAAAGGTTGGTTGTGTTAATCAGTTTGCTGGCTGTTGAAATGGCCCCAGGTCATTTTCAGCATTTCTAATTTGGATTTGTTTGAGTAAAAAATGAATGTGTTACCTCCAGCGTACGCTCTCCAATGCATCTCCATATGCTCCCATCACTTTGTTGTATATCAGGTTCTATTAACTGAAGACAGAATCATAACACAGTAGTAAAACATTTAGAGGTGTAGTTAGCCAGCTTCAGGAGTTTTCAACTCTGCTGTTGACTTTTCTGGTAACTGTAAGCAAGGCAACACAATCCAGTTACTCCACTTTTCCTCTCTGAGGAAAAGATGATTTTTTTTTTCTCATTGTGAAAATACCCTCGAATGAAGAGAGTTATGCATGTGGCATGTAGGATTCATTATTTTACCTTTCTCTTCTGCTGTCTTTCGCATACTAGTTTTTTTAAATTTTTTTTGCCTCTGTTCTCCATTCAGTAGGTTTGAAAGAATTCTAATTGTTGAGATGATGGTTCTTTGAAGGCTCACTTAGCCCACCTTTGGGGTGAAGGAAAGAAGAAGACAAGGTCCTCTAAGAAGAGTAAAAAGCATACTTTAAAGAGACATTCAGAGATGTCTGCTGATGCCATGCAATTACCATGTAATCAGCAGAAATGTGTTGGAAAAACACCCATCACTGACTTCCCAAGAAAGCCACACTCAAGACAGGTAAAGAACAGAAGCATAAAACCCCAAAGGTATGAAATGGACAGATTTTCATTGGGAATGAGCAACTCCTGAATTCTTGGTTCTAGAACTAGGGGCTTGTAATAAATAGACTGTCTCCTTGCCAAACCTAGATTTGGTGTAATGAATTGCTCACTGCCCGTTGAAGTGCAGGGCTAGTAGACTAATATTTTCCATGGCAGGCATATTGTATGGCTTTCCTGTTAAAAAGAAATTGGTTTTGCTCATAGCAATCTAGATATGTACCCAGTCTGACACCTAATTTTTAGGCTATATTTCCTAGTAAATGGCTTCCATGATGATGCAAAAGGTTTATGTCATGAACAGGAATGAAGTGATTGCATGCATCCTTTTTTACCCTAAGCCAGCTGCTGAATAATGAGACAGAGACTCTCACTGATGCCAAGGAGTGCCCAAGCTTTTGGGAAAAGCACTGGGCAGATAAAGCCTATTTCCACATTTCTTGCTAGCGTCTCCTTCAAAGTTCATGGGTTTGTTCATCTTTTAGAGCTGTTCTAGATGTCTTTGTAGTTTACATGTACTAAATGTCGCAGGTATTGCTTTCATGAAGTCCTAATAGATTTGAAGTTGGAATCTACTCAGGCTTCAATGTCTCAGAAGAAGCAACGTTGATTCTTTGAATTCTGTTCTTGAACGTGAGAATGATACTTATGTAGTTAAGGAATTAATTAAATCGAATTCACTTAAATGGAACAATTGTCTTGTTCATGTAGATTTTAACTTGGGAAATTGATCTTTGAGTTCTACTTTTCATTGTTGTTGCTTTTCTGTATTCTTTGATTGCACAGATAGCAGATGTACTGACCAAGTATTCTGTGAAACTGGAGGAAATATCCTTCCCCTTGGAAGCTAATGTTCACAAGGTCATTAACGCTAAGGCCATGGTAAATGTTTTACCTGGGGCAAGATGGCAGTCTGAATATTCCTAGAATGTCTTTCTTTCCCCAAATGAAATTCATTTTTTCTGCCTATCAATCACTGAAATATAGAAGAAATTTCTACTTGGCAGGGTATTGGTTATCATTTGTGTTCTTTTCTCCCCTCATCTTCTGTAGAAGAGACAATTTTTTGTTTGTTTTTGCATGTCGTATGCTGCTTCTACTTCAGGTTTTATTTTTTAATACACAGAATATAAAGAGAGCACTGCTGGATAATGAGAGGGCAACTGCCAAGCTACTCTTGAATCGAATGAAATCAGAGCTTGAGAAAGAAAAATGGCATCAACTGAAATGGCAAGGGAGAGTCAAGGACTGGAAGCTCATGCAGAAGAAGTGTGTAGTTCAGAGTTTCAGGTCAGAAATGTGGCAGTCTTCTTTTGGACAATGAGCAACACAAAGTGGCAAGTGTCCACTTTTGGTTTCTATCAAAATAATACTTGATCATTTTTTCTTTCTACGTGATATCGCGTATGATATCACATATATCATGTGATTCCATTCTACATATCTACTTTCCATCCTGCCGAGAATTTATGGCAAGTGAAGAAATACAGAATCCCCCAACTGTGAATATGGAAATGGAAAAGTTGATAAAGGAGCAGTTGGTACTCAGTGAACAGAGACTGAAGGTTTTGCAATATATCGGGTATGGCAAAAGAGGTTATAGCATAAAGGAAAACAATTGTTGCTGGAGGTAATGAAGGACTTGGCTACAAAATGCACTTTGCTTCCTGTCAATGTGTGATTGCTAAATGTTGCGGTAAGGCAGGGTCTACATCTATTTCTGTACAGCTCTTTTGAATGGAGAAAATGCATTCTTAATTTTCAGTGCCCCAGCTACACTTAATAGGTGGCGACCAGGCTCTAAAAATGGAGGAATGCTGAAGTAAATCTTGAAACATAGTAGAAATCGGCAAAGATGGGTGGAGACCTAGAAGTTGGTGCTTTTGTCAAGGCATTTTTTCTCCATGGCGTGGGATTTTATTTGATTAATAAATTAAGAGAGGAGTCTGTATAGAAATCTAACGTTGCAACTTTTGAATATCCATCCTGAACACAGGAAGCATTGCTGTGGGTGCAATGCATTACGATCTGTACAGGGAGGTTTTTTACGGTGGATGTAGGAACAAGGTAGATGACAGTTAGTTTGTTATCGGGCAGTAAACAGTTGGCCTTGAACAACAACAATCTCAGGTTTATTTTCATTGCCAAGATGGCTGTAAATGAAAGAAAGCCCAGTAGTATGGATATTCCCATTCATAATTTTATATTTGAAGTACTGACTGGTTTGTATTTTAGGATACCTGACTCTTGTTTCCTACTTTCATAGCACCTTGTTTCCTCCAACACGTGCCAAATCTGATGGAAGCAAATGGTGCAGAACTCTGGAGAACTGAAACAAAAGTCTAGGTATGTCGGTAAATCCTAAGAACAGTCTGGAATTCAAGCAATATTTTCTTTTCTCCCGGGCAACGATGAGGCAGACAGGTGCTTTGAGAGTGCATGTTTGCTGTATTCTTTGTTCCGTGTGTTCCCACATACCTTCTCAGTTGCTTGGAGGTGGCAGTAAGAGCCAAAGAAGCTGCCTGTGGCATGGCTTTCCTTTGGCTAGTACAAACACCTGTGCATGGTAAGATCTCGCAGGAACTGGCTAGGTTAGAATGAATCTGGGGGAAATCAAAAGTTAATTTTGACATGGATCCCTTCTCAATCATACAAAAATACTCCTTTTTAACTCTTGCAGAAGAAGAGGGGAAGTATGAGAAGAAGAGGGGAAGTATTGGAGATACTTCCTTTCTCTGTGTCCTTGCAGCATGCCTTCCCTCTCTGAGTCTGCCTTCGCTTGCTCCAGAGCACATCCTGTTGGGATGTTTGTAGCCTGTATGGCAGCAAAGAAGTTGGTAGCGATTGTAAGTATCTTGCTAAATTGAAGCATAATGATAAAGAGCTGTGTATGAAAATGTCTTGTTTTCTTTGGCTGGTAGTGTCTGGTGTCTGTAGGCAAAGGTCTGTAGGCACTGCGGGAATCTGTTCTGTGTGCTGGGATAGAGCACATGGCCTCTGTCATGTTTCCATGTCACACTGCACTATGAAAGATGGGAATTTTGACTGTGGTCAGTTCCATAGCATTCACACAGCCCTAATGTGGAGTGCGTGGAGAAAATGAGCATCCAGTATGAGCTGGTTGAGGGCAAATGTCAGGAGAAAGGGCAGATGTGCAAGTTGAGTGCCACAGCTTTTGGCTGTGATAGCCGTGGTCCAATGTGTCATTCGAGTAAAATGCATCTGAGGATGCGCCAAACATTGAGATAACAAGTGGAATTCCTTTTTAACCTCCACCTTACTCTGTTCAAAAAGTAAGCCATCCGTTTGGTTTCACAGTAGTAGCTGGTATTTGTACTTAAAATGTGGAAAAGCCGTAACAAATGCCAGTAATGAAGGGAGTGCTGTCCTGCGTGAATGTGGAAGATGCAAGGAGCCTCAGCCTTTGTGCTAAATCTGTCTTATCAAGGGAAAGAAATTCCACCTCTGCCTCAATTTCTCCCTTTGTGTACAACCAGATGGTATTGTTTACTAATCTAATATGGCAAGTAGGAGGATGAATCTATCTCTGTCCATCACAAGAAAAGAAACACTACGTTTAGCCAGGCTCTCTGAAAGCCACACAGTATTTCTTCTGTGCATGTCAATAATTTCTTCTTCTTTTCCTTCAGATGACCCTGTTGGATATGAACATTTGCACAGCAGAAGATGCTGAAGTTGTGCACTCCAACATGCTTCAGATGACTGAGAAACTAAAATGTAGGTTTGAAGAAGAAGTGGAGCACGTGGATGTACGTTCCTTTTATTTGATGACATATATTTTCATCACTCCTTGGGATTAGTCTGTTCTTCCTGTGCTCCCACCTGCAATGCCTTCTGCGTGGTAGGCTATTGATGTCACCTTAGAAAGAGGTCCATAATGTGACAAAACACTCCAAAGAAACAGTTTGGTGTGGAAGAGTTTCATGTGGAAGTGTTCATAATTCTTGTGTTTATTATTTGTAATATAAATAGATTGTATTTTTATGATCATTTCTATCTGAAATACATATGATAGCCACGAACGACATATGACCCAGCCTGCTTAAGATCAGACTTTAGTAATAGCTGGAAATGATCTCCCAAATGTCTTCCAATCTTTTCTATACATAAAAAAAGTCGGGCAGTCGTTTCTAAAGGAATAAATTATAGAATGTGATTTGGTGCTTTATGGTGCCGGAATAAACAGAAGTTTTGATAATCCGTATTCTTAGCAGTTTACTTGGAGACTGATTTTTTTAACTGTCCAGATAGAAGACGCCATGTTGGATACGAGTCGTAAAATTTCTGGCAGCCTTTTATCATGTTACATATCCTCTTACTCATTTATCTCACCTTCCAGCAGTTTAGAAAGAACTTGTTCACTTGAATATTTTTCCTTGGAGTGATTTTAAGGAGACGGCTAAATGGCCATAATACAGGTAGAAACATAAAAACAAGGGTGTGCTATAAAGACAGGACTTCTTAATGCAAAGAGCCCTCTGAAATTCAAAATACCTGCTATAAAATTAAAAATGTAATCTTTTAGATGGGAATTTCTACTCTTCAGTTTCATTCTGTCAGGTGCATTTTTGCTAACTGCTTGATTCACGCTGAATGGACAGTCCTGTCTTATTCTTGGTATGGCAACAGTGATAGAGATCACTGCTGCTTTCTGTAGAAAGTGGCTGCAAGTTGCTATTACGAGATCTTGTGCAGGTCTAGAGTCTGATTGGATGTGAGGTTCTCATTGTTTCAACAAGCAACTTGGGGTGGCAGTGTCAGAGGTGTTCATTATCTAGGAAGATTTTCATAGGCGATGAGTTTTGCTGAGGTAGCTTTCTCTTCTGGGTGTAGAATATATGTGCATAATTAACTTCCTTGAATCCTAAATAGTTGGGGAGAATTTAGTATCTACGAAACCATTTTTACGAGAATTTTTATGTGGCCTTAGATGATGAAAGTGATCTGGATACAATTTTAGAAAAAAGGAAAACGGTGAGCTGTGAGGAAGAGCTGAAGGAGTATTTGGAGAACACCCTTTCTTCTTGAGATCAAATGAGAACAAGGAATGAATTTTGTATCGTCAACTTAAAAGGTAGAGCATCTTTGAACATTGGTTGTACTACTTAGGCCTTGTTTTAATGCTGTTGTGTGAAGGTATGGAAAAAGAGTGCTTTTCACTTCATGTAAGAATATAGAATAATGTCCCTAGTGAACAAGGTTAAGGCAAATAATGCCCACAGTTTAGGAATGGGACAAAGGAAGACTGCTATCATTGAAAAACCATAGCACATCAGTATTACTGTGCATACCATCACATCCATGCCTTATTCAGAAGGTAAAAGAAGTAGAAAGGAGGAGTGCAGATTCTTGGATCACCGGAATCAGAAGTTGGTCTGCACCATCATCTCTTCACTCATAGATTTGATCACATTCAAAGTTCTAGGAACTCAGACGTTTAAGATAGCAAATCACTTGCAACTTTAAAAATCATCTAAAATTTGGTACAATTCCCCTCTCCTTCCTGAAGATCTTAGCAGCGGCTCTGAAGCCATAGAGGAAGCAGCACTGTTCACACACCCAGGAGGTCTTTCCTACCTCCTCGATCAGAGGCACATTAGAAGAGCAGTATGGACCTGAGGGGCAGATGCTAAATTCCTTTCTTCTATTGATTCAAATAAGCTTATAGCTTCACTAACAGTTAAGTCAGGCAGTTTTAACAACTTTCTAAGTGATTCTAAAGGTCTTACTGATTGGCCTTCCTGACATTCATTACATCCATAAAAGCAAGTATAAATATCACTGGAGTTATACTCCCTTTTACAATTTCCACATAAGAAAGTTCCTAATTTCCATACTACACAACCGCAACGAGGAAATAATACTTCTTGTATTCTAGATCTAAGATATTTCTGTACTAGTCTATGGAAATCAATCACATCTGGAAAGTCTGGGATATTAGGGTGTGTTCTTATTGGTTCCTTGAGAATAATGATTGGGATCGGGATGAGATCTTGCACTCTATTTGTCCACCGTTGAATTTGGCTCCGTGTCTTCTCCACTTTCCTCAATCTTTGATATCCAAGGCTTGACCCACTTGGCTGGGATCCAATTAGGTTTAGCACCTGTTAATACACAAGCATAACCCTGTCCCCATGTCAATAATTGGTGGGGACCAGTCCATTGTTGTGATTGGGGTTCCCATACAGATACTTGTATCTTATGAACAGTCAAAGATTCATCCTTGCAAAAATGCAGTGTAATGGGCAACATTTGGGTTTTTAGCTCAGGGCGTTCCATCCACATTTTCCAATTGTGGACATACAATGTTTTTGCTACGATTTCTTGTGGAGAGAGGGTGACATTCCCCTCCCTTTGTAAAGCAGAGAAAAGGCGTTTAAGGTCTTGATGTTTGCGTTCTACAATAGCTTGCCCAGTACTATTGTGAGGTACTCCTGTGACATGGGTAATGTTCCATCTAAGTAGGAACTCACGTGAAGTAGAACTAACATAATTAGGACCGTTATCTGTTTTTATTTGTTGTGGGACACCATGCACTGCAAAAGCTTCTAACCAGTGTCTGCAGGTTGCCTTACTTTTGGCGTTTATCATAGGCGTTGCCCATACTAGTCTGCTACAGGTATCAACAGTGACATGTACATGTTTAAAGCGTCCAAATGATGGCACGATTGTGACATCTGATTGAAACAATGTTCTAGGGTGGAGACCACAAGGGTTCACTCCTTGTAACTGGATTGGGGGTAGTTTTGCACAATCAGGACAACATGCTATGATACCTCGTGCCTCTCGTTTTGTTAGATGGAATTCCTTCTGTAGGCTTAATGCTGACTGGTGAAAAAAGGCATGAGAGGCAACGGCAAGGTCAAAATTACTGAGTCCAATGGCTGGTGAGGATACGATTTGGTCAATTTTGGCATTTCCTTCTGATAAAAACCCTGGTAGATTGAGATGGCTGCGGATATGTGTTGAGAAAAAGGCATGGTGCCTGATATTAATTACATTTACTAGAAGAACGAGTTCATGATAAAATAAGGAGTTTGAGATTCGACCTATTAATGCGTCCTCAATTCTTTCCAAGATAGAGGCAACATACAAGGAATCGCTAACGAGATTAATTTCTTGAAAGTCAAAGTGTTGAATAGCTAAGGTTATAGCCTTGAGTTCAAGTAATTGTACTGATCCTTCCAGATGTTGGTAAACTACGACATCCCAGTTGCCATTTTTCCATATTGCATATCCGAACCTTTTGGTCCTTCCACTGGCATCAGTAAAAACAGTGATCGCATTGGGAATTGGCTTAGAGTTTCGCAATGTTTGATCTTTTAGTGGGAGGTTAGTGGAAAACAAGGCATGTGACGGATAATGATTATCAAGTTCTAAGCCAATAGTGGCTGTAGTGAATGTATATGATAGTGATTGCCGTTCAGTGCAAAGAGACAAATTATTTATGGGCACATAAAGAGAAGATGCATCAACTCCAAAAACAGTATGCACTCGTTGGCGTGCTTTCAGAATTAAGGATCCTAAATGATCAATACGTCTTGTAACAGAGGAAGTGGGGCTACATGCTAAAAACACCCATTCCAATAAGAAGAAAGTCTTGAATGATTCCTGCCCAATTATAGCCATTTGTTCAGCAGGGTAGTTAATGATATAAAGGTTTATTGGTATGGTAGGATCAAACCTAAAAGCAGTTGTACAATGCAACTTTTAGCAATTATTTCCAGGGCTTGTTTCCCTTCTTGGGTTAATTCCCTTTTATCATTAATGTCCTTTGAACCTTGTAACAATTTTCTTAAAGGATCTAAGTCTTGATTTGAAATACCTGCCCATGCACGTATGCTTTGAATGTCTCCTAGAAGCTTTTGCACATCATTGACTGTTTCAATATTTGCATGTAAAGTTACCTTTTGAGGCACAAAGCAAGCTTGTGTTATTTTAAAGCCCAAGTAAGACCAAGGGTCGAAGAATTGCACCTTTTTTTTCTGCCACTTTCAATCCCCACTTTTCTAATTCTAGCAATAATTCCTTTTGTTTTAAGTGGGGTAATGGAAATTCACTTGCGACTAAAATGTCATCCATATAATGATATGTTAGAAAATTTGGATTATTAAGTCTCCATTGATGTAAGGCTTGGTCTACAAACCATTGACAAATTGTAGGACTATTTTTCATACCTTGAGGGAGTACCACCCACTCATATCTTTTCATAGGTGCACTGTAATTAATGGAGGGCACACTAAATGCAAATCATTTGGTATCTCCAGGGTGCAACGGAATGCTAAAAAAGCAATCTTTGATATCAATAATAAACAGGTGATAGTTTTTTGGTAAACCACCTGGCGATGGCAAACCTGGTTGCAGAATTCCTAAAGAGTGCATTTGATTATTGACTGCCCTTAAGTCATGTAAAAATCTCCATTTTCCTGACTTTTTTTGTATAACAAAAACGGGGGTATTCCAGGGACTCATAGAAGGTTGTAAATGACCAAAGGCTAATTGTTCTTGTACTAATGAATGGAGATGCTCTAATTTATCTTTAGTGATAGGCCACTGAGCCACCCATACTGGTTGGTCAGATTTCCATGTTAGTTGTATAGTGGGTCGAGCACCTATCGGCTCAGTGGCCGCCCCTGAAAATGTTGGTTGGTTAAAATGACATTCCATTGACTAAGCGTGTCTCTACCAAGGATCCAAAGAGGAGTGTCTAGTACATAAGGTTTTACTACAGCCTTGTTTCCCTCTTTATCAGTAATTTCTACGAATTCCTGACTTTGTAAAGTACGGGTGGTTCCAGCAACTCCTAAGATTTGCTCATTTAAGAGTGTAGTGGGCCACTGCTGAGGCCAAGCAGTTAGTGGTATCATGGTGACGTCTGACCCAGTGTCTAGCATCATTGAATGTTCAAGTATTTCGGAATCATCGATATTATCAGAATACAATTTTACGGTTACTTGCCGGGTCGGTCTATCACTAGTCATGACTTGAGCAAAGGCAATTAAGGGTCCGGTACTACCAAAACCACCAGATCTTTGTGAATTAGTAGCTGTTGGAACCTGGGGAAGAAAAGGAACAAGTTGAGCAATTACACTACCTTGTGGAATGAACATTGGTGGGGAAAAGACTTTCACTACTATTCTGATAACACCACTATAATCAGCATCAATTACACCAGGTAAAACGAAAATGCTGTCTAAAGTGGCCGACGATCTCCCTAGCAATAATGCGGCCATACCGCCACCTAGTGGACCTTTGGTAGTACTATCGATGACGGTAACAGAATCATCAAAAATAGTCACGGAGTCTCTAGTTACCAAATCGACTCCAGCGCTCCTTTTTGTGGCGGGGAGCATGTTGTAGAGACAGCCATGGCTACTGAGGGGTTCTTTTTGTTCGCAGCGCCCCCCCCTTGCAGCTCATCTCGTTTCCCGCCAACGGTGTCCCATCCTTTTTAAATTTGGATAGGCATTCATTTGCCTTGTGGCCAAACTTTTCGCATCGGCGGCAAGTGCCCACAAATGATGTAGATGTGAGGTTCGTATTGTTATTTTGTTGTTGTTTTGCCAAACTTGAAGGACAATGCTTTCTAATATGTCCGGTATGACGGCAATTATAGCAGGTATTGGGAGGGCCTTTGTCCCCCTTCCCTTGCTTGTGTGCTTGAGTAATGGCTGCAGCTAAAGCAGCAGCATGAATTCGAGCTTTGTCCTTTTCAATTTCTAAAGGGGCTCGTGAACATTGTTCAATCATTTGTATTATTGTCATATGAGCTGGTAATGCTGCTAATAATCGCTTGCAGGTGGCATTTGCATTTTGCATAGCTATTTCTTTTACTAAAGTATCTTTCATATCAGGAGGGACATCTGGTGCTACCTCTACTCCTTCTTTAATCCTGTCCACAAAAGACAAAAAGGATTCATCTTCCTTTTGCTGAATATGTAAATAAGGTTGTCGAGGCTTACCTACTTGGGGCAAGTTGTTAAAAGCTTCTAAAGCAGCAGACTTGCTTTGAGCTAAAATGCGAGCCCCTAACATTGCCTGTCTTTGTGGATCGATGAATTGACCATTTCCCATAAGCATATCTAGCGTGGCAAAGCGTAGAGGATCACCTTGTGGCAAATTGACATTATCTAATTGTTTAAGCTCCTATCTTTGTTGCCACTTTGCTAAAAATAACATATAACTAGTAGGTCCTAGTATAAGCTCAAACATAGCCTTAAGGTCGGCAGGGACGAGTTCTTGGTATTTTAGCAATGCTTCTACTTGTCGCCTTACCAAGCGATTATCAACACCGTAGTCCATAACAGATTTTTGAACCCTTGCTATCATTTGCCAGTCTAAGGGCTGCCAAGCATTATTACCACCAGTTCCTCGCACCACCGGAGCTGAGACAAACTGAAAATCTCCCGTCAACTCAGCATTTGTTACCACTCCTTTCCACCTCTTATTCATGTCAAAAGAAGGGTCTTTGGGGATGGAAGTTTAGTCAGGACCTTTCCCTGAGCCTCCCGAGCCTCCCGAGCCTCCCGAACTCCCCGAGCCTCCCAAGCCTCCCGAGCCTCCCTCCCCTCCTTTGTTCCACCAACGCTGAAAAGAGTCATTAAAGGTAGTTAACAATCCCGTCCCTTCCTTTTCTGTAGAATGAGAAACATTTGTGTTTTCAATTTCAGAAAGCATTATTGGGGGTAAACCTTTAGATGTTAGAAATTGATTTGCAGTAGGCATATCCCACTCCCCTGCCTTAACCAAATTGATAATGTTCTGTCGGTGTTGAGATGTAGAAGTATTCGGTGCAGAAAAAGAATTTTCCTCTAAAGTTTTGAGGCCGGAGAGAATGGCGTTATGGGCCTTTTTATATGCTTCCCGAATCGTTTTACTTTTGGAACCCTTATCAAGCCGCTTCATTTCACCTAACAGTTCAAGCATGGTTTCGGTCTGCTTTTGCAGTGTGGACTGTAAATCGTCCGTGTCCATTTCTGTTTCTTTGGGAAGAGGCACAGTCGCTGGGTCGAAAGTGGGAGGTGAGGGCAGATGTAACACGGGGTCAGTATTAGTGGGATTAGCGGGCGCTACCCTCATTGTTACTGGGGGTGCCGTAGGTACCGAGGGCGCAGAGGGTGCCGTAGGTGCCGGGGGTGCAAAGGAAGGCACATTATGAACATCGGTAGGGTCCCAGGGTGGTATTAAATCATCATAGGGGCCACGGGCAGCAGGGGCTGACACGTACGCGGGTGGGACAGTAGCAGACTCTTGGGTGAGTTTACCAGCAACGGCAGTGACCATGGTCTGTGCTGCGAGTTCCAGCTCAATTTCAACACCCATTTGTTCAATTAACATGCGCAGCTGCCGGTACGTAGGAGCTAAGGATTTTACCTCCTTATTCCCAGTTTGTATAGCTTCCCACAAATCTGCCCCGACTTCTTGCCAAGTAGTCTCTTTAACAACATCGGTAGAGTCTTTTACAAAACCACGATGTTTAGCCCAATACAGTAAATTCATGAGCGAAGACCGATCAACAGTCTCTCCTTTCTTTTGGGCAAGTTCCATTAAGGCATCAACAGTAGCCTTCTCGATAGCTGATAACGTGTTTCCCATCCAGCAAATTTTTTACAGCCGTCTAAGGCTCCCACTCACTGGTCGACAGTGGCCACTCACGCCTCTCTAGGACGCCCGGTCGCAACCGCTGCGGGAAGTCAACGTTCTCCTAGGCGGCACGCACAGAGACCCTCCACAAAAAAGTCAGTCTGTTAAGCAGTCTGGCCCCTTCGGATCATCACGTCGGGGTCAGCAAGATCCTGGGGTTTTCATGCTGGAGAACAGGAATCAATAACACACACTCAATATGAATGCAAAGAGCAGAGTCTTTATTTTTAACAAAGAGATGATTTTTATACGTTTTCAGTGGTTACTTAGAGTTTGTTACAAAGAGTACGATTGGTTACACAGAAGACGTATATATGTTAACAGTAATTCTATTGGTTCATCTAAGATCTATCTTTCTACAGTCTAGTTATTGCGTAAGATACTCTTTGAAGTGGACACGGTATGTCAACTAAACAGGATCTTGCTTCCCCAGATGTCTTTTCCTTTGTTCTTGCTTATCTCAACGTTAAAATTTATGATTTTGTTTTTCTCCTATAGTCACGCCAAGGACACGGTAACCTTGAACAGACCTTTAACATAACTAAGGTAGTTTTCTATAGACAGGCTGCAGAGCCAGAGCTCCTACTAGGCCGCCAACAGTGTTGGAATGGTTCCCCATCCAAAAGGAAGGATGTCAAATTCTTCTTTGGAAATATTTTAACTTCTGTGCATTTCTTTCTTTGAAATGAACTAATCTGTAACAAGCCAGGACATGATTCTGTTCAGTAGAAACAGATCACTGGCAACATTTAGCCTAAAGGTTTTATGAGATTGATCAGGAAGTTCGATTTATATTTAAAGGCACTGTATTCATATTTAATTTTATTTCTCTCCCTACTTGAGTCTCTTAAACAGGGACCTTCAATTGGACAGGAATAGGACTCTGAAGCAAATTGTAATGGATGACGTAATGGCTTACCCGGAAGCATTTTGGGGAATTGATTCCTTCTAGGTATCCAGCAGCCAGCATTTTAGTGTGAAGGAAAACTTCATACAGGTAAAACAAAAATTCCCGTTGGTTTAAAACCTGACTGCTATATTAATATTTCACTTATGAGAAAATTTTCATGACCTTTAAAATTCAGACTATATCAAGTATTGTTTCAGCCATTGAAGAAAGTCCTTTTGATAGAGATAGGAGAGGGAAACCAAAACATTTCTCAGAGCCGCACTTTGAACTCTGTCCTTGTTACAAACGGCACTTGAGCAAATTCATTTGCCTTTGGAACAGAAAACTGCAAGGTAACAGGCTTATCATTACGGATTTGAGTGTTCCAGGTTCTTTGGATAGTAAGTGATCTATTCCAGATGATCTCTTACTGAAATAGATCCATTTTGAGAAGGGATATGGATTTCTTAGAAGAAAGCAAATCCCTACGTTAAAACGGTGTGGTGGGTGGTTTTTGTTGTTGTTTTCCTTTTAGAACTTGCAAGGCACAATCGACTTCATAGTTCGAGATCCAAATAAGACCACGACATTCCAAACAGGTGTTTCTTTTTGGTTGTTTTTCAATCGGTATATCTTTGGATTGCAACTAGTAGAACTGTGCTTGAACTGGAAAGAAGTAGCAGAGGTTTCAGAAGTGGAACATATGGTGGAACAGTAAGCTGAGAGCATTTTGCAAGGTGAGGAAATAGGGGTAAATGGTAAGAGTTTCCTGAGTCGGAAGGGACCCCTAGGGATCGTCAAAGTCAACCTCCTGGCCCTGCACAGACACTCCAACAGTCCCACCCTCTGCATCCCTGAGAACATTGGCCAAACGCTCCTGGATCTCTGGCAGCCTTGGGGCTGTGTCCATTGCCTGGAGAACCTATTCAGTGCCTGACCAGCCTCTAAGGGAAAAAACCTTTCCCTGATAGCCAGCCTAATCGTCCCCTGACACAGCTCCTGGCATTCCCTTGGCTCCTGTCCCGGGTCGCAGAGAGCAGAGAGCAAAGCTGTCCCTGTGCTGCCCTTGAGATGAGCTGAGAGGTCCCAAGTGAGGTGTGAGCTCAGTGTCCTCTCTGCAGCTGAACCTAATGCCCTCAGCCACTCTTTGTATGGCTTCCCCTCCAGCCTCTTCACTCTCTCTGTGTCCCTCCTTTGGCCATTTCTCCAATAGCCTGAGGTCTTTCTGACGTTGTGACATCCAAAATTGCCCCCAGGGCTTGAAGAGAGCGCAGTCCCAGCCCAGAGCAGAGAAGGCCAATCACCTCTCTCGAGCGAGTGGTGCCACAAGACAGGGACAGTTGTCAAAAATCAGCTGGAGAAACAAATCTAACAGAGAAACAGGTGATCTAGGCACAGGAAATGGAAGAAGCAGTGGAAGAAGAAGATGAGGAGAGGATTCCTTGAAAAAGTGAAGAAAATGAGCATGCAGAACAGGGACTAAGCATTATGCAGGTAAGTGAGCAAGGGAATAAGTTTGAAAGTGAAGGCAGTTTTGTCCAAAAGACGGTGGAATAGGAAGTCTTTTTGCTGTGAATGAATAGAAAGGTTTTTTCCATTTAGTTTGTATACGAAGCGCACGGGGCTCTACATCCTTTTGTGGGAAAATGGACTGTGTAAAGTTGCCAATCATTTTGGAGCGAATTTGGAGATTTTTGGCGTCGCAGGTGAATTTTGGGTTGAATTCTGGGTTCTTGGTGGTTCCCAGGGGAATTGGGGGGAGGGGTGATTTGGGGAGATCCAGGTGAGTTTTGAGGGGTCCCAGGTTGATTTTGGGGGAGAATTTGTGGAATTTTGGGGGATCCCGGGTTGCGAGGTTTGGGGTTGTGTTGGTTTGAAAGTAAAACCAGTGCGAGACTCCAAGTCAGTCATACAATTTTATAGGAGAAAAGAGAATAAATAAAAGACGTGCAATAATATAGAAGAAAAACCACCAACAAAGTCAGAAATACAACCTGACACCCTGTCAGTCAGGGTGTTGGTAGCAGTCCGTATAAATGGTGGCTGCAGTCCTCCTGGATGACAGATGTGGTTCAGTTGAAGCAGTGCTCCTGTAGAAGGGGCAGTTTTTCTCCGAAGATCCAGCGATGATGTGGAAAAAGGTCCGACTTTCCTCTGGGATCCAGTGGAAAGGACTGCTTTGGTGTTCCAAATCTCAGTTTTTATCTAGGTAGAAAATGTTTGGCTCATCCCCCTGGCTGGAGCATCTCCCAATGGGATGATGGAATCTTATCAGTTACACAATAGGACTTAATGGCCCATTAACATAATATATCTTCTGGAGGAAGGATGGGTTGTGAAAAGATAACGATGACCATCCCCCTGATCTTATCAGATGGCACATCAGCAGAGGATATCTCCCACAGTGATAAGGATCACCACCCCTCCCACATTTTAACAGATGGTGATAGAATACACATTTTTCCATTTTACCCCAGGACATAATCCACCCCTTATTCTATTACCATCGACATCATACGCAAACAATACCCTGTTACAGATATATAATACAAAATGAAACCTTACATACAGTTCTCTCTAACAATTAGGTCTCCTTGCAGGACACAACAGGTTTCCCCATCTTTCTGTATTACCCACCAAGTGCAACCAGGTCCTTGAGCAAAAACAATCCCACGGATCGGTTTGCCTTTGCCTGTGGTGGGATTAATCCAAAGTCTTTCCTAAAATACCTTTCATGTGTGCCACAGGGACCTTGTTCCCGTCCACTGTGTGCAGGGGTTCAGAGTGGGCAGGACCGGCTCGATTGATGGACCCTCTGGTGTTAACCATCCAGGTGGCTTTCGCCAAGTCCATTTCCCAATTTCTGAAGGTTCCACCACCTGGTGCTTTCAAAGTAGTCTTAAGGAGTCCATTAGACCTTTCAACTTTCCCGGCAGCTGGCGCGTGGTAAGGGATATGATATATCCATTCAATACCATGTTCTTTGGCCCAGGTGTTGATAAGGCCGTTCTTGAAATGGGTTCCGTTGTCTGATTCAATTCTCTCAGGGGTACCATGCCTCCAAAGGACTTGTTTTTCTAGGCCCAAGATGGTGTTCCGAGCAGTGGCATGAGGCACAGGGTAGGTTTCTAACCATCCTGTAGTTGCTTCCACCATGCTCAGTACGTAGCACTTGCCCTGGTGGGTTTGGGGAAGGGTGATTTAGTCAATTTTCCGGGCTTCCCCTTACCTGTACTTTGACCATCGTCCACCGTACCACAGAGGCTTTACCCGCTTGGCCTGTTTGATGCTGTCCATGGTAAGGTCCACCCCTCGGTCACGGGCCCATCGGTATGTTGCATCTCTCCCCTGATGACCAGAGGCATCATGGGCCCAACGAGCTAGGAATGATTCTCCCTTGTGCTGCCAGTCTAGATCTACCTGTGATACTTTCACTTTGGCAGCTCGGTCCACCTGCTCGTTGTTGTGATGTTCTTCATTAGCCCGGCTTTTGGCTACATGTGCATCCACGTGTCAAACCTTTATGGTCAATTTCTCTACTTGGGCAGCAATGTCCTGCCAAATCTCAGCTGCCCAGATGGGTTTCCCTCTGCACTGCCAGTTGGCCTTTTTCCAGCAATCCAGCCATCCCCACAGAGCATTAGCTACCATCCATGAGTCAGTGTAGAGATAAAGCATTGGCCACTTCTCTCATTCAGCAATATCCACAGCCAACTGGAAGGCTTTTAGCTCTGCGACCTGACTCGATCCACCTTGTCCCTCGGTAGCTTGTGCAACTTGTCGTGTGGGGCTCCATGCTGCAACTTTCCATTTCTGGTTAGTGCCTACAATTCAGCAGGAACCATCCGTGAAGAGGGCATATCGTCTTTTAGTCTCCTGTAGCTCATTATATGGTGGGGCTTCCTCAGCACGTGCCACTTGCTCCTCTTCTTCAGAAGAAAATCCAAAACTCTCACCTTCACGTCAGTTTGTAATTATTTCCAGAATCCCAGGGCGATTTGGATTCCCAATACGGGCGCACTGAGTGATGAGGGCAATCCACTTGCTCCATGTGGTGTCAGTGGCGTGATTTGTGGAAGGCACCTTTCCCTTGAACATCCAACCCAGCACTGGTAGTCGGGGTGCCAGGAGGAGTTGTGTTTCTTTGCCAATCACCTCTGAGGCAGCTTGAACTCCTTCATAGGCGGCCATGATCTTCTTCTCTGTGGAAGTGTAGTTGGCTTCAGATCCTTTGTAGCTTCTGCTCCAGAATCCCAGTGGTCGACCCCGAGTCTCCCAAGGCACCTTGTGCCAAAGGCTCCAGGGCAGACCATGGTTCCCGGCTGCAGAGTAGAGCACGTTCTTCACATCTGGTCCCGTCCTGACTGGGCCAAGGGCTACTGCATGAGCAATCTCCTGCTTGATCTGGGCAAAGGCTTGCTGCTGCTCAGGGCCCCGGTGGAAATAATTCTATTTGCGGGTGACCAGGTAGAGAGGGCTCACAATCTGACTGTACTCAGGAATGTGCATTCTCCAAAAGCCTATGGCACCTAGGAAAGCTTGTGTTTCCTTCTTGCTGGTAGGTGGAGACATAGAGGTGATCTTATTAATTTCCTCTGTTGGGATCTGACTACGTCTGTCTTGCCACTTGACTCCTAGAAACTGAATTTCCTGAGCTGGTCCCTTAACTTTATTTCGCTTAATGGCAAAACCAGCTTTCAGCAGAATCTGGATAATCTTCTCTCCTTTCTCAAAGACTTCCCCTTCTGTGCTGCCCCATACAATGATGTCATCGATATACTGTAGATGTTCGGGGGCTTCACCCTTTTCCAGTGCAGCCTGGATCAGTCCATGACAGATGGTGGGACTGTGCTTCCACCCCTGGGGCAGACGATTCCAGGTGTATTGCACGCCCCTCCAGGTGAAAGCAAACTGAGGCCTGCATTCTGCTGCCAGAGGAATGGAGAAAAATGCATTGGCGATATCAATGGTGGCGTACCACTTTGCTGCCTTGGACTCCAGCTCGTACTGGTGTTCCAGCATATCCGGCACAGCAGCGCTCAGTGGTGGAGTCACCTCATTTAATGCACGATAGTCTACAGTCAATCTCCATTCTCCTTCAGATTTACGCACAGGCCAGATGGGGCTGTTGAAGGGTGAGTGGGTTTTACTGACCACCCCTTGGGTCTCCAGCTCACGGATCATTTCATGGATGTGAATCACCGAGTCTCTGTCAGTACGGTATTGCCGATGGTGTACTGTTGTTCTGGCGATTGGTACCTGTTGCTCTTCAACTCTCAGTAGTCCCACAGCAGAGGGGTCATCTGCAAGACCAGGCAAGGTGCTCCGTTTTCTAATGTCATCTGTCTCTACAGCAGCTATCCCAAAAGCCCAGCGATATCCTTTTGGGTCTTTGAAATATCCATTTCTAAGATAGTCTATGCCAAGGATGCATGGGGCCTCTGGGCCAGTCACGATGGGGTGATTCTGCCACCTGTTCCCAGTTAAACTCACTTTGGCCTCCACTACAGTCAGCTGCTGGGATCCTCCTGTTACCCCAGAAATAGAGATGGATTCTTCTCCTACATACTTTGATGGCATCAGAGTACACTGGGCGCCGGTGTCAACCAAAGCCTTATGTTTTTGTGGGTCGGATGTGCCAGGCCATTGGATCCACACAGTCCAATAGATCCGATTATCCCTCTCCTCTACCTGGCTAGAGGCAGGGATACTCTATTCCTGATCTTGGTACATGTCGCTCTCTTCCTGTAAATAGGTTCTTGAGGTCCCTTCAAGAGGATCAGTCATATCATCATTCTGATACTGTCTGGAGTTCTGTACATGAGAGACTGGAGCAGCATTGACTCTAGATGAGCTTCTTGTGGTTGGTGTCCCTCTTTTCAGCTCATGTACCCGGGCTGCTAAGGAGGAGGTGGGTTTCCCATCCCACTTTCTCATGTCTTCTCCATGCTCCTGAAGGGAAAACCAGAGGCTACCTCGTGGAGTGTGTCTTCTCTCCCTGCCTGAGGAACGCCGGCTCCTAATGGCAGAAACTCTTGTTGGTTCTGGAGAGATCTGGTAGTTGTTTTCCTTAAGTTCTTTTTTTAGTTTCTGATGGCCCTCTTCAATCAAGCTTCAGACTTGCTCCACCAGCCTTGTTTCCACGGATGAGACATGGGTACGAAATGGGGCTGTGACAGTGTCCTCATACATTCTTAGTTTATTGGCCAAGACGCCTACCATGTCCTCACCTTCCCTCCACTGCAGCGTTGCCAGGTAACGGGAATACATCTCTGATCCAAGCTGTGCAAATCTCAACCACATCTGTGACGTGCACTGGACACAGTCTGGGCTCTTAGGAAATCTCTCATCTTCTGAGAAAATGATCTCCAGCACGGCCAATTCCCTCAGGCATTGGATACCTTGTTCTATTGTGCTCCATTTTCCTTGGTGCACCTGGAGATCTTCTTTACAAAGGTATCTGTCCTTCACACTTGTCAGCAGTAACCACCAGAGGCTGAGAGTTTCTTGGGTTCTCCCAATCCCCTGGTCAATGACCACATCCCGGGACAGAGATCCCAGTTGCCTGGCCTCACTTCCATCCAGAATGGTGTCATTGGCTGCAGCGTCCCAGATGCGGAGCAGCCAGGTCAAGATGGACTCATTTGTCTGGTGGGTGAATTCCCTCCGCAGGTCACGCAGCTCACCCAGGGATAGAGAGCGAGTGATGATTTCTGGCTCTGTCTCTTCCGCTGGGTGCGAAGGTCCTGCCACGTCCTCGTCAGTCACTATGCGGACTGATTTGCTCTTTGATTTCTTCTTCTGAACGGGGGCAACTGCTACTGGTCTAGGCTGTGCTGGTGCAGTGATGGTTTGTGTGGAGATGCTGATGGCGCTTCTGGCTTTTTTCCTCCTCTGTGGCAGTCTGCATAGACACGGACACTGTTGCTTTGGGTTAGGTTCTTCTCCTCTTTGTGACATTGTGTGCAGACGTGGACGAAGTGGATTTGTTTCTTTTTTCCTCTTCCTCAAGAATACGCAGCAATACACCATGTAGTGTTTAATTTCTAAGCAAGTTGTAGGCTGTGCATAGAAGACAAAGCAGAACTAACAACAATATTATGCTGTCCTTAGCATCCAGCGGGAACTCAATATTTCCAAAAACTACTGAATCAGGCCGGAAAGATTGGAAAAAATCATTCTTTACCCCTCCCCGCAAGGGCTGGGTGTGATTGTTAAAACCCCGGATGTAGCAACCTAGACTAAGACAAGCAAACAAAGTCGAGTATATATTCCGAATTATGTTCATTGCCTTAGAGGTTATCATGCAGTAGATATAATAGGCCAATAAAGCAATTTTTATACCATATCCTGGTCTACACAGGAGCATTACAGCTGGCAGATAGTTCCCCATGTGTGGAAAAATATAGACAACAAGATAGAAAACCCATGTAAGCATGTTGAGAATCATGGTGAATACAAAATTGTAATACTGACCTTTCTCAGTACCCTTCATGCCCCACGTTGGGCGCCAATAAATGTGTTGGTTTGAAAGTAAAACCAGTGTGAGACTCCAAGTCAGTAATACAATTTAATAGGTGAAAAGAGAAAAAATAAAATACATGCAATAATATAAAAGAAAAAACCACCAACAAAGTCAGAAATACAACCTGACACCCTGTCAGTCAGGGTGTTGGTAGCAGTCCGTATAAATGGTGGCTGCAGTCCTACTGGATGACAGATGTGGTTCAGTTGAAGCAGTGCTCCTGTAGAAGGTGCAGTTTTCCTCCGAAGATCCAGCGATGATGTGGAAAAAGGTCCGACTTTCCTCTGGGATCCAGTGGAAAGGACTGCCTTGGTGTTCCAAAGCTCAGTTTTTATCTAGGTAGGAAATGTTTGGCTCCTCCCCCTGGCTGGAGCATCTCCCAATGGGATGATGTAATCTTATCAGTCACACAATAGGACTTAATGGCCCATTAACAGAATATATCTTCTGGAGGAAGGATGGTGTTGGGGGTTGAATGCTTCCGTTTTCTTTCTGTGGAATTTCTCACATTGTTATACTGAGTAACTGCGGCTACACCTTAAAACGACAGATAATGTTCTCTTGTAGGGGGGGTGGGTGGAGGGGGAAGGGGGGGAACAGGAAAAGGAAGGGTGGGACGCAGGGTCTGGAGCAGGGGACTCGCTCTCGCTTGGCTCTTGGAGTGGGAGAACAGCTCGGGGCTCCGGACTGGCATCTCCCCTGCCATCCCAGCACTGAGATCCACGCTCCTTGCCGTTGGACATCGCTCTGCTGCTCTCCCATCTCACCCTACTATCTCCAGACACCCTGCTGAGCATAACGAACGACACCGTGACGGGGAGTCACTTTCCCAGCCTCTCTCACCCCTGGGGTGCCGCCCCCATCACTCCAGCCCTCTTCAACTGCACGGGACCTGCCCTGCCCCCACAGCACCGGTAACTGAGCGCAGGGAGACGGCCTGTGGCCAAAAGGGACTGGAGGGGAGCTATACTGTTCTGTTCTGTTGTCCATTTTTATAGCTGTTATTGTTTTTTCTGCCTTGTTAGATATCAGTAAAGAACTGTTACCCTTATGCCCACATCTCCTGCCTGAAGGCTTCTGATTTGGACCTAAAATAGTTAAAAGGGAGGGGGTTGCATTCCGCATCTCAGGAAAGGGGTTCTTGCCTTTCCTTAGCAGAGACCTGTCTTTCAAACCAAGACAATAATACAACATAATATAACATAACAAGGTGATTTTAAACAGAATTATTTAATCATATAATTTCCTTTATCTAGTGTCCATGCTTCACTTCAGAGCTTAGTATTCTGGTTTATGCAAATCCCAATGCTTTTGTGATTAACACGAATCTTTTATCAATTGTCACAATTTCCCCACTTCTCTTTTTTTATCCCATTGATTCGTGTTCTGGTTTCAAATTTTGCCAGTACCTCTTGTACTGCCATTAATTTTGTTGCCTTCTCAGGGTCTATTGGTATTGTAGCAACTTGCATTCCTTGAACCACCGACTGGATTAGTCGAATGAAGCATGGAACAAGACAAGGGATGAACAGTAGTCCTAATAATGCACATGTTAACATAAATCCTAATTTCTTCCACCAAGTTTTCCCCAACAGGTTATTCCACCAATTATCATTAAGCATAGAGTTCCCGGTTTGTACAGGTACATGGGCTATTCGTTTTATTTCTTCTGCAATTTTAGTAATTACTTCACCATTATCATCAATTTCTAAGCAGCATTCAGAATTATTAAACTTCCCACACACTCCCCCTTCTTCAGCTAACAGATAGTCTAGAGCCAGTCGGTTTTGATATACTGCTGCTCTAGTTTGGGTAAGTTGTTTAGCTATCAATTCCATTGCTCGGGCTGTCCGGTTTGAAGTAATTTCTACCACGGCTTGTAGCCTGATAATTCTATTTAGCATATAAATTGGAGTGCGATAGCCCCAGCTCCCATCTTGAGCCCAGGTAGCTGGTCCATAATATTCAATAATTCGTTCTGGGGGCCATTCATCATCCTTCCATATTTGTGTTCCCCCTATGTCTGTGCTCCTTTTATTTCGATACAAAGTTTCATACAAGGGAACTCCTAACACTCTATTACCCTTTTCCTTTGGTAATGTAAGAAACGCAGGCTGGATAATCCCTAGAGTACATGTCCCTCTCCATCTTTTTGGTAGGGTATTATAAGCTTTTTTCCCACAGATCCAAAATATTCCATCTGGGGCTTTCCAGCTTAGTTTAACTGATTCAGGTTGTTGCCAATAGGTCCTTACACTTTTTACTTCTTCATATGGGTTGGCTCTGTTTTTATTATACCAGCATAGTCCTGTAAAATTGTTCTTTATACAATTACCTTTACTTAACTTTCCCCAATATCCTTCTGGAGCTTTGGGCCACCAAGACTGTTTGCTTGCATTTGTAATCAGGATAGTCTTACAGGGGGTGTGCCCCACATATTGGGTAAAGTTAGTTCCCTGACATGTTATACATACCTCTCCTATTACCTCATGACTTAGAACCCACCCTTCAGGTCTATTGACTCCCCTTGATATTTCCGTTTGATTCCACTGTAACAACTGCTCTGGGCCCAATCCCTCCCCCCTCCATAGCCATTGTTCAGTCATTTGCATTCCTCCACAGATCCAACAGTGAGTTCAGTTCAGTTCAGTAGTGATTTCTTTCATTAATTCTACAAATAAATTTTTCCCCAAGGTGGGCAAGTCCCGTTCGCTGAGTTGTTGTTTTATTTTCTCATACAAGTTAAAATTTCCCCCATGGTTTGTCTTTGTTCCTTTGAACACCTTAGTTATATTTTTTATCAATTCTTCCTTGTAGTGATCTTGCACTCCTCCCTGATCTGAATATCCCCACATACCTTCTTTTGTGAAGCAGAGGTGTGTCTCTCCTAATGGACAACTTTGGTATGCTGATGGAGCCCACCCTCCTTTTCCCAAATTGGTGGCTACCCAGTAACTTCTTCCCATAATAGTGCAAGTTTCTAAGTTGTGTTTATTATAGCAGGCCGAATTGATATGTGTATGGAAGGCAAGGGTGGATACCGTGCGTCTGCCATACTTAATTGTCTGGTAACACTTGGAACAAGCATCAGCACTATTTCCTTTTATCATCATTAGCAATAGGATGACTCCCATGACCATTTTAATCCCTCTGCCTCCCTCAAGGCCTACGGGGTTGCTGCCAGTAGCCGAGGTTTGTTTGATCTTCTCGGCAGCAGGGAATATGTCCTGGGGTCTCCCACATTGTCTTTCTCCTTTGGTAGTGTTTCTTAATTTTGTCCCAGCTTTTAGCTTTAACATTCCAGTACAAGGTACAGCAGTAACAGCACAGTATACACAACCCTTCTGACACTTTCTTGTCAATACCTCTGCTCTGGCTCTCTTTTTTTTCCTTATTCCTCCCACCAGTTATGATCATCAATTTCGATTTCTCCTTGTGCTGATAGGGTATTAATACTTTAATAGTTTCCTTACATTCATTTCTTCTACACTGGACACATAATGCGAATGGGGGATACCCACCATAGGAATAACACCACAACAACTCAGTACAATATGGACACCTTTTCTTGATGAACAGGCTACACCCGGGTTTGGGGCAGGTGACTTTCAGTCCTGATTAGGAGACCTTCGAGACGAATTGATCCGGTATTGACATCAAGTCTTCTGAATTCGCACTTTGAGGTCTCCAGGCTCAGATGTCACTGTCCAACCTGCAGTAGGAGGGGTTACAGGACCCTTGCCTCTACTCAGATGTGTCCATCCCTTTTCAGCTGTCCTCACAGCTGTTTCAGTCGTTAACAGAACTAAATACGGTCCTTCCCATTTTGGAGCTAGATTTTCTTCTTTCCATACTTTCATTAACACATGTTGTCCTGGCTTAATTTTATGTATGGCAAATCCTAGAGGGACAGTTTGAGCTAAAATCCCCTTCTCTCTTAATTCTTCCAAGATTTTGCTGATTGTTATTATGTAATTCTGAAGAGAAGGGTCCTGAACTAAGGTCGGATCAAGGTGTACTCCTTTAGGGTAAGGCATACCATACAGCATTTCATATGGTGAAATCCCTGTTTTTGAATTTGGCATTGTTCGTATATTAGACAGGGCTAGTGGGAGGCACTTTGTCCATGGCATTTTAGTCTCAATCATTAATTTTGACAGCTGTTGTTTTAATGTTTGATTCATCCTTTCAACCCTCCCAGAACTCTGAGGGTGCCAAGGTGTATGATACTCCCAGCTGATGCCCAGCGCCGAGGTCAGTAACTTAAGCACCTTTGATGTAAAGTGCGTCCCCTGGTCTGAGTCTATTGCTTGAACCAGGCCATACCTTGGGATTATGTGTTCCAACAATATTTTGGCTACCACTTGTGATGTGGCCCTAGCTGCAGGGTATGCCTCTACCCAGTGGGTTAATTGGTCTGCTCTCACTAGTAAGTATTTCCACCTTCCTATTTTTGGTAATTCTGTAAAATCTACTTGTATTCTTTCAAAGGGCCTGTAAGCAGTTTTCCGTCCTCCTAACGGACCTTGTCGCATACCTTTTTTATTAATTTTCTGACAAGTTAAACAACCCTGTACGCTCTGCTTTGCAATATCAAAAATGCCGATGCATCCAAAAAATTTTAAAAATTGGTCTGCTGGCGCTCTGGTTCCCCAATGTGTTTGTTGGTGTAATTGTTCAATAATTTGTCTGGCCTGGGTCTTAGGTAAAATTTCCCTGCCATCTGGTAAAACCCATTTGTTCTCATGCTGTTCTGCCTGTAATTTTTTTATCGCTTCTTTTTCCTGTGGAGTAAATAGCTTCTGTAATTCCTGGTTGGGGCTGAGATCTTTAACTAGTACTTAATACAGAAACCGGTTTTTGCTCCAATGCTGCTTTTTATGCTTTTTTGTCAGCCAGATTATTCCCCCTTGTATGGTAGCTTGTTCCTTTGTGGTGCCCTCTTATATGGACCACAGCAATTTCAGTGGGGCCCCTAAGAGCCTCTAATATTCTAACAATTAATTCTTGATGTATCAACCCCCGTCCTTGAGTGTTAATTAACCCCCTTTCTTCCCAAATTTTACCAAATGTGTGGACTATGCCATAGGCATATTTAGAATCCATATATATCATCCCTTTTTTACCTTCTAAATAAGATAATGCCCCATAAAGAGCAAGTAGTTCACAAGCCTGAGCGGACCATGCTGCGTTTAAGGGTCCGGATTATACTAATTTTAATTCTTCTCCTCCTACTATGGCATATCCCGATTATTTTCGTTTTCCTTCCACCACTCGAGAAGATCCATCTATAAACAATTTTACTCCATCCTTAAATTCAACTTCTCCCAAGTCAGGTCTAATTTTTGTTTGTAATTCTATAACATCCACACAATCATGTTCTAAATTTTCTCCTGGTTCCCCATATAGGAATTGTGCAGGACTTTGAGCAGTTGTTGTTCTTAGCTCCAAATCTGGAGAAGTGATTAGAATAGCTTCATATTTTAATATTGGGGCATCGGTTAAGCATTTCTCAGCTTTTTGATTCAGAATTCCCCTTGCGTTATGAGGGGTGTGGACCACTAGGGGTTCCCCAAAGGTAATTTTTCGGGCTTCTTCAATTAAAAGTGCTGTGGCCACTAGGGCCTGGAGGCATGTGGGCCAACCCCTACTGACAGGGTCGAGCAGTTTAGAATAATATTCCACTGGCTTTCTACTGCCTGCCCGTTCCTGGGTGAGTACCCCATATGCTGTTTGATCAGAGGTATTTACAAATAACTGAAATGGTCTCTCCAAGTCTGGGAGACTGAGTACAGGGGCTTGAATTAAAGCATGTTTGACCTTTTCAAAACTTTTATCATCCTCTTCTGTCCATTTTAGGCAATTAGTGGTAAGTTTTTCATATAGAAATTTTACTTTCCCACTAAATCCCTCTATCCATTGGCGACAATATCCCAGCAATCCCAAAAGTTTCCTCACTTCTTTTTTGGTTTTTGGAGGTCCCAGACTTAATATTCCAAAGAATCTATTAGGATCCAATTTCTTTTTCCCTTTACTTAGCCAATGTCCCAAATATTTTACTTCTGGTTCTGTGAACTGTAATTTGGCTTTGGATACCTTCAATCCCTGTTGTCCCAAAAAGTTTAAAAGTTTTATAGTCCCATTTCTAGTAGATTTCTCATCCTTTCCTGCTATTAATAGATCATCTACATATTGTAACAATTTCACCCCATCTGGTGACTCAAAAGACTGCATTAATTCTTCTAGGGCTTGTCCAAAGAGATTAGGGGATTCTGTAAAGCCCTGAGGCAATACTGTCCAAAGCAGTTGTTGTTTCCTGCCCTTATCAGGATCTTCTCATTCAATGGCAAAGTAATCTCTACTACTTTCTTCTAATGGGCATGCCCAGAAGGCATCTTTTAGATCTATTACACTATACCAAGTGTAGTCAGGGGACAAGTGGCTTAAGAGTGTGTAAGGGTTTGCTACTACGGGAAATTTGGTAACAGTTTGCTGATTTATAGCTCTCAAATCCTGTACCAATCTGTAATTCCCGTCTGTCTTTTTGACAGGCAGAATAGGAGTATTATGTGGGGACATACATGGTTCCAAAGCCCCCTGTTGCAAAAGGTTTTCTATGAGAGGCTTAAGGCCCCGTCTCCCTTCCAGAGATATTGGATATTGAAGAACTCGGATAGGCAAATCGGGATCAGTGATTTTCACTTTGATAGGTTTCATTTTTAACTTCCCTATTTCTCCAGGGGTGTACCACACCTCAGGACATATTTGCTCCTTGTCCTTTTGAGTTAAAGCAAAAATTTTAAGCTGACCTTGGGATACTTCAATTTTCAAATCCAATGCTATTATTAAATCCCTCCCCAATAAATTATTTTCTGCCTCTGGCAGTAACAGCAGATCTTTTAATTCAATTTTGGTTTGGGTCTCAATTTGCACATTTTTAATAATAGGGACCCCAAATGGTTCACCTTTTGCTCCAACCACGAGTGCTGTTTCTCTACTAGGTTTACACCCTTTTGGTAGGTGTTTAATTGTGGAATTTTCGGCTCCTGTATCTACTAAAAATTCCAACTCCTCCCCCTGGGGACCAATCTTTAAATTTATCAAGGGCTCTTTGGATGGTATGGTCCCTAATACATACAGCCCCTGACACCCCTATTCATCTTCCTGGAACATTTTTTCATCCTGTATCCGTTCTTTACAATTTTTCTTTATATGACCTTTCTTGTTACAGTAAAAGCATGTTCGCCTTGGTGAATTATTTCCTGCTTCATTTCCTTGTTTTGGTGGGGGTTTTCGTGGTTTCCCTCCCCCTTTCTGCTGGGTTTCTTTCTGTGTTTCACGAACTGCAGCTATAAAGATTTTTGCTTTTGCTTTCTGCTTCTCTTCATCCCTCCTTACATAAACTTTTTGTGCTTCTCTTAGCAATTCTTGTAACCCCCGATCTTGCCAATCATCTCACTTGTCTAATTTCTTTCTAATATCTCCCCATGATGGAGCAACAAATTGGGTTTTGAGGAGTGCCTGACCCACTTGTGTATCAAGGTCTATCCCGGAGTACATTTGGAGATCTTTCCTCAGCCGCTCCAACCAGTCAGTAGGGGATTCATCCTTTTTTTGTTGTTCACTAAAGGCTTTATTAATATTTTGTCCTTTAGGAACTGATTCTCGGATACCTTTAACGAGTATCCATCTTAAGTCCATCATATTCTGGCGATGGACATCATTCTGATTATCCCAGTTAGGATTATTTAATGGCCATTTCTGGTCTCCCCTAGGTCCAATCTGATGCTCCCGGTCCCATACCCTCATTCCAGCCTGTCTGATCATTTCCCGTTCTTCCGTGGTGAATAGGATATTTAATATAGATTGTAATTCCATCCAAGTATACATACTTGGTCCGAGGAATTGATCTAGGCTCTCTGATACCCCTATAGGATCTTTTAATAGTTTTCCCATTTCTTTTTTAAAGTTTCTCACTTCCCCTGTGTTCAAGGGAACATTTACAAATCCAATTAAGCCAGCCTGTTGTCCTGCTAATGGAACTTCCCTCAGGGGGTAAAGGAGAGCCTTTGTATTGTTATCTCCCTCCTCTCTGGTGATACTCTCTCTCCTGGTATTCCTTTGACTGGAGGGACTTCTTAGAGCTATGGGAGTACCAGAAGGAGAAGTGGGTGCGTGGGGGGGGTCTCCTGTATTTTCTGTATTATACGGAGGTGGGAGATTATCGAGGGGTTCCCAGGTAACCTTTTTTTTATCTTCATCCTCTTTTTCTTTTAAAGTATATATCAAGGATGGCTTGGACTGTTTTGCCCACAGGGCAGCATACTCACATTCCTCTCTGTTAAATGGTTCTTTATGAGCCACATATGTGTTTAATGCCCGACAAATCCAACCCTCAAATGATCCGAACACGGGCCAGTATAGGTTATCTTTACGGATCATTTCTCTGGTGCACTCCACCATGCAATATTGAATCAATTTTTCTTTACTTTTTCCTCTGTATACCACCCCTGTGTCCCAACATTTTAATATTACTCCCAAAGGGCTGCCTGGTGGTATTTCTGGAAACCTACTTGTCTTTATTTTCCCAGTCTCCTTGTGGACCAAATGAACTTGAACCTCTTCTTGGGTCCCTGGGACTCAGAATCTTACTCCCTCTTTTTCCCATTTTTACCTCAAGGGACTGTCTTGAGGTCTTTGTACTCCCCGATGTGTTCCGCCCGAACCCCTGCCTCTCCTTGGCTCAGGATGGACTGGAACCTGCCTCTACCTGGGCTGGGATGGGAAAAGCAGCTTTTCCCTTCTCCCTCCGCGACTGGTGTGTTGCAATCTGCTTTTCTTTTCCTCACCCTTCCCCACCCCCCCACCCCCCCCTTCCCGGGTCCTGCCTTTGCCTAGACTAGGATGGGATGGACCTAGCCTCTACCTGGACTAGGATGGGAAGGACTTAGCCTCTACCTAGGCTAGGACAAGAAAATCTGTCTCTCCCTTTGTGCTCACTCACTCTGTCCGGTCACCAGCCAGGTGCCTCGCGTGATGCTGGAAAAGCAGATAGAAGGACTCCACTCTCGCTTCGCAGCAAAGGCCATGTCTCATTCACACAAACACACAGTCATCCCCACCAAACCAGACAGATACTCACAGTCCGATGCTCCTGTCTGGGTCTTCGTGCACAAGAATTACAGGTGATTTTGCCGCGGTCTTCCAGGGAGATTTTCCTTGCTCAGTCTATATGGTGCTGTACGTCGATGGGTCCCGAGAATCACTGACGAACCGGGGCGAGAGCAGTGGGGCGCCTCCCTGAAATCGCAGTGCCTCTCAGGGCTCCAAGGACGTCCCGGGTTTCAGCAAAATTTTGGATTGCTTTATTTGATATAGAAAGAGCAAGCAGCGCACTGGGGAACGCGAGGGGTCACCGCCCACTCCACGCTCCACCAAACCTTGGTTTGCAGCCTCTTCTTATACTGCGATTCCGAGTTGTAATCAATAATTTTTGGGGTTTTTTTGCTGTCATAATTTTGCCAGGTAAGCAGTAGTGGTCGAATAAACATCCTTACACAAATTCACAAAGCCTCCGGGCGATAATCAGTCACAGATAGCCATCTGGTCCTTGTAGATAACCACCAGAGAAGTTCTGGAAGTCTGGTCCTTGAGATAAGCAGTATTGACCAGACAAAGACAAAAAGGGCTTTTTGGGTAGTCCGATTTCGCAAGCTGGTAGCCAATACAACTTATTTGAAAAAGATAACATAATATAACATAATGTAATGTAACATAATACAACATAATATAACATAACAAGGTGAATTTAAAAAGAATTATTCTATCATATAATTTCCTTTATCAAGTGTCCATGCTTCACTTCAGAGCTTAGTATTCTTGTTTATGCAAAACCCAATGCTTTTGTGATTAACATGAATCTTTTATCAATTGTCACATCTGATTCCGGGTGTGTGGGCCACCATGAGCCCGCAGGACACTGTGGATTGTGGATGAGGCTGGGCTGGCCCCCGCGCCTCGTTGGTCTGACAGTGGCAGGAGTGGCATCTGAGCAGCATCTCCTGAGGGCCCCATGGGGGCCGGAGAGAGAGCCGGGTGTGACCCTGAGCGACACCGGAAGTGATATCCGTAGGGCCCAAAAGGCCAGCGGTGGAGTCGAGTTTCATGGGTAGGAGGCTGCTAAGCTGCTTTTAAAGCTGAAGCTCCGCTGCTCTAGGACAGACTGGGAGAGCTGAGGGTGTCCAATCTGGCGAACAGAAGGCTCCAGGGAGACCTTCAAGCCCCTTGCAGTGCCTGCTGGGGCTCCAAGATAGCTGGGGAGGGACTTTGGAAAGGGGTCTGGATTCGCAGGACAAGGGGGAATAGCTTCAAACTGCCAGAGGGCTGGGGTAGATGGGATATTGCAAAGGAATTCTTCCTTGTGTGGATGCCGAGGCCTGGCACATGTTGCTTAAAGAGGCGGTGTGGGAGCCCCATGGCAGGAAGTGTCCAGGGCCAGGCTGGAGCGGACATGGAGCAACCTGGACTAGTGAAAAAGTGTCCCTGCCCATGTCAGGATGTGGGAAGAAGATAATCTATCATCTCTAAGGCCGCTTCCAGTCCAAACCATTCTGGAATTCTAGGATTCATGGAAGGCCATTTTAAAAGTGAAGTGTTGTATCTCTTGGCTCCCAGCTTGTAGTTGCCAGTTCTTCTGGAAGCAGGCCTGGCCAAGCAGCTGTGATGAGCCATGGCTTCTCAATAGGACAACTGTGATATATTTGCAGAGAGGAAGGCTGCAGACAGATCTTCAAGGCCCAGGTAAAACAAGCAAAGGATTGAATAAAAGCCAAAGGTTGGTTGTGTTAGTCAGTTTTCTGGCTGTTGAAATGGCCCCAGGTCATTTTCAACATTTCTAATTTGGATTTGATTGAGTAAAAAATGAATGTGTTACCTCCAGCGTGGGCTCTCCAATGCTTCTCCATGTGCTCCCATCTCTTTGTTGTATATCAGGTTCTATTAACTGAAGACAGAATCATAACACAGTAGTAAAACATTTAGAGGTGTAGTTAGCCCGCTTCAGGAGTTGATCTTTTTTATTCTTTTTTTTCTCATTTTAAAAATAGCTTCAAATGAAGAGAGTTATGCATGTGGCATATAGGATTCATTATTTTACCTTTCTCTTCTGCTGTCTTTCGCATACTAGTTTTTTTAAATTTTTTTTGCCTCTGTTCTCCATTCAGTAGGTTTGAAAGAATTCTAATTGTTGAGATGATGGTTCTTTGAAGGCTCACTTAGCCCACCTTTGGGGTGAAGGAAAGAAGAAGACAAGGTCCTCTAAGAAGAGTAAAAAGCATACTTTAAAGAGACATTCAGAGATGTCTGCTGATGCCATGCAATTACCATGTAATCAGCAGAAATGTGTTGGAAAAACACCCATCACTGACTTCCCAAGAAAGCCACACTCAAGACAGGTAAAGAACAGAAGCATAAAACCCCAAAGGTATGAAATGGACAGATTTTCATTGGGAATGAGCAACTCCTGAATTCTTGGTTCTAGAACTAGGGGCTTGTAATAAATAGACTGTCTCCTTGCCAAACCTAGATTTGGTGTAATGAATTGCTCACTGCCCGTTGAAGTGCAGGGCTAGTAGACTAATATTTTCCATGGCAGGCATATTGTATGGCTTTCCTGTTAAAAAGAAATTGGTTTTGCTCATAGCAATCTAGATATGTACCCAGTCTGACACCTAATTTTTAGGCTATATTTCCTAGTAAATGGCTTCCATGATGATGCAAAAGGTTTATGTCATGAACAGGAATGAAGTGATTGCATGCATCCTTTTTTACCCTAAGCCAGCTGCTGAATAATGAGACAGAGACTCTCACTGATGCCAAGGAGTGCCCAAGCTTTTGGGAAAAGCACTGGACAGATAAAGCCTATTTCCACATTTCTTGCTAGCGTCTTCTTCAAAGTTCATGGGTTTGTTCATCTTTTAGAGCTGTTCTAGATGTCTTTGTAGTTTACATGTACTAAATGTCGCAGGTATTGCTTTCATGCCGTCCTAATAGATTTGAAGTCGGGATCTACTCAGGCTTCAATGTCTCACTTAATAAGTGGCAACCAGGCTCTAAAAATGGAGGAATGCTGAAGTAAATCTTGAAACATAGTAGAAATCGGCAAAGATGGGTGGAGACCTAGAAGTTGGTGCTTTTGTCAAGGCATTTTTTCTCCATGGCGTGGGATTTTATTTGCCTAATAAATTAAGAGAGGAGTCTGGATAGAAATCTAACGTTGCTACGTTTGAATATCCATCCTGAACACAAGACGCATTGGTGTGGGTGCAATGCATTACGATCTTTACAGGGAGGTTTTTTACGGTGGATGTAGGAACAAGGTAGATGACAGTTTGTTCCTTATCGGGCAGTAAACAGTTGGCCTTGAACAACAACAATCTCAGGTTTATTTTCATTGCCAAGATGGCTGTAAATAAAAGAAAGCCCAGTAGTATGGATATTCGGATTCATAATTTTATATTTGAAGTAATGACTGGTTTGTATTTTAGGATACCTGGCTCTTGTTTCCTACTTTGATGGCACCTTGTTGCCTCCAACACGTGCCAAATCTGATGGAAGCGAATAGTGCAGAACTCTGGAGAATTGAAACAAAAGTCTAGGTAGGTCAGGAAATCCTGAGAACAGTCTGGAATTCAAGCAATATTTTCTTTTCTCCCGGGGAACGATGAGGCAGACAATTGCTTTGAGAGTGCATGGTTACTCTATTCTTTGTTCCGTGTGTTCCCACATACCTTCTCAGTTGCTTGGAGGTGGCAGTAAGAGCCAAAGAAGCTGCCTGTGGCATGGCTTTCCTTTGGCCAGTACAAACACCTGTGCATGGTGAGATCTAGCAGGAACTGGCTTGGTTAGAATGAATCTGGGGGAAATCAAAAGTTAATTTTGACATGGATCCCTTCTCAATCATACAAAAATACTCCTTTTTAACTCTTGCAGAAGAAGAGGGGAAGTGTGAGAAGAAGAGGGGAAGTATTGGAGATACTTCCTTTCTCTGTGACCTTGCAGCATGCCTTCCCTCTCTGAGTCTGCCTTCTCTTGCTCCAGAGCACATCCTGTTGGGATGTTTGTAGCCTGTATGGCAGCAAAGAAGTTGGTAGCGATTGTAAGTACCTTGCTACTTTGAAGCATAATGATCAAGAGCTGTGTATGAAAATGTCTTGATTTCTTTGGCTGGTAGTGTCTGGTGTCTGTAGGCAAAGGTCTGTAGGCACTGCTGGGATCTGTTCCCTGTGCTGAGATTCAGCACGTGGCCTCTGTCATGTTTCCATGTCACACGGTACTATGAAAGATGGGAATTTTGACTGTGGTCTGTTCCATATCATTCAGGCAGCCCTAATTCGGAGTGCGTGGAGAAAATGAGCATCCAGTATGAGCTGGTCGAGGGCAAATGTCAGGAGAAAGGACAGATGTGCAAGTTGAGTGCCACAGCTTTTGGCTGTGATAGCCTTGGTCTAATGTGTCATTCCAGTAAAATGCGTCTGAGGATGCACCAAACATTGAGATAACAAGTGGAATTCCTTTTTAACCTCCACCTTACTCTGTTCAAAAAGTAAGCCATCCGTTTGGTTTCACAGTAGTAGTTGGTATTTGTACATGATATGTGGAAAAGCCTTAACAAATGCCGGTAATGAAGGGAGTGCTGTCCTACTTGAATGTGGAAGATGCAAGGAGCCTCAGTCCTTGTGCTAAATCTGTCTTATCTTGGGAAAGAAATTCCACCTCTGCCTCAATTTCTCCCTTTGTGTCCAACCAGATGGTATTGTTTACTAATCTAATATGGCATGTAGGAGGCTGAATCTATCTCTGTCCATCACAAGAAAAGAAACACTACTTTTAGCCAGGCTCTCTGAAAGCCACACAGTATTTCTTCTGTGCATGTCAATAATCTGTTCTTCTTTTCCTTCAGATGACCCTGTTGGATATGAACATTTGTACAGCAGAAGATGGTGAAGTTGTGCACTCCAACATGCTTCAGATGACTGAGAAACTAAAATGTAGGTTTGAAGAAGAAGAGGAGCGCGTGGATGTATGACATTTCTTCCACCCACTGCCCACCTCACCTGGGCTACCGGCTAGCTCCGGGAAGCCTGCGTCGGTGAGTGGCCCCTCCCCGGCACCACTCTGGGAGCCGCAGAAGAGGTTTAGCAACAGCTACGCCTGGGCGAGTCGTCAGGGAGGGACAAAGAGGCGCAGGAGAGACCTTTTACGATTCTGGGTGAAGGGATTTATTGAAGGAAGAGGTAACAGGTCAGGAGGTTGGGAGAGGGAACTGCAAAAGGCAGTTTGAGGGGTTCTACACAGGCTTAAGTACAGGGGAGGAGCAAGGGGATGGCACAAAACTCTGTCCAATAACGGTTAACGGGGGGAGGTACAGAAGGCGGGGAAAGGGGTACATTGAGCCAATAATGTAAACCGAGGGTGGAGATACATACAATATAACCAATCATGAATACATAAGGGAATGCTTTTCACAGAAACTTCTAGAACAAAGGGAGGGGCTACAACGGATTGACATCCAGTGGGGCAGGGTTTAGGGTGAGGGACAGGGAAGGTTCCAGATAAAGGGGAGGGGTTTAGGATGACTGACTAGGGCAAAGGCGGGAAAGGGAAAAACCATTATGTACTTAACTTAGGGGAACGAAACTGGGACCAACCATCAACACAGAAGGGAAATTAACATTAAATAATGCAACACTACATCTCCCCCTTTCTTTTTAAACAGAAGTGTCATTTTCAAAGTCCTCACCAGAGGTGAATCCCTCCTTCACTTCCTCAGCTGCTTTCATGTCTTCACCATTTGGGGGATCTTCGAGATCCCAATCCAGGATAGGCCCCACCTCTGCGCGGTTAACTTGGGGTGATGGGGATATGCTGCAGACAACTAAGATCTTAATAATGGGGATAGCAATACAAACGAGAATAATAACAAGGGCAATAGAAATAATGTTTTTGACAACTGAAGCCAGCCAACCCGAAAGTCCCCAGATTTTAAAGATGTTTCTCAGCCAGTCTTCGGATTCCTCCTTGATGTTTGTGACAAGACCTTGTATTTGCTGTATCTTGGAGTGGACACTGCTGCTCCGAGATGACAAGTTGAGACAGCAGAGGCCTTTGAAGTCCTCGCAGCCGTGGCCATGCGCAAGCAACAGGAAATCTATTGCTGCCCGATTTTATAGGGTCGCCTGCCTGGTAATTTCCTCATCTGCTAGGAGGTCGTTTAAGGCCGCTGACGTAAGGTTTGCCTGTTTCACTACCCAGCACTCTAGGCGGCCCAATTCACCTAGGGCTTTAGCCCCTGCCACCCACGGTAAAAAGATGGAGACAGCAACTCTTTTGGACTTAGACCAATGAAAAACATCTGCATTGCAATTTTCGTCGAAATTATGAGTTTCTCTCTTTTGGATTGCCGATTTTGTATTTTTAGATTTCCAATTCGAAATTTGGGTACGGTTAGGCGAAAACAGGGTCAGTCGTCCAAGGGTGCACAGCCCTCCTATCAGGCGAGAGGGGATGCCTGCCCACGCCCGGTCGCCACAGATCAAGAAGACCCCCTTACTTAGCTGACGAGGTTGGTCTAGAGGGGTCCCCCCAATCTGGGCCGTGGCGTTGCACCACGCGGCAGCTCTATAGTCAGGTTTGGGTTGGATAACGTTTAGGTATGATTCAGGGTTGGACCATCTATAATGATTCTGAACACAAAAAGGGGATGGGGCTGAACCAAGTAACTCTAATTCCTGAGGTTCCTCGGGTGCTTTGGGAAGGTCTTTAGACCACTCCCGCCACACCCAGAGGGGGCTGGTCATAGGATAGGAGGCATAGGAGGGGTGCCACCGCCGGGGGTTAAAATCATCCCGCATGTTGATGATTGTCTTGGGATATTCATCGGGCTGAAATGGGATCCCCACCAGGCAGGTTGAAAGTGGGTTCCTTGTTGCTGCAGCTGATAAGCAGAGATGGTCCTGCTGCATGGCCTGGGCCAGGGTGACCCACACATTCTTCCTTGGCTGCGGCACTATCCACTCCACCGAAGACTGGCAGAGGCACTCCCAGATGACAAGGGCATACCACATCCTGGGGCTCCGGGTGGCTGACTAAAACAGAACAGGAAAAGGGAATGGGTTACTCAAATGGGTCCTGAACTTCAGGGGGAGGAAACAACTTGGAGAAGGGGCTGTCCCACCCTCTGGGGGACCCTTGGTGTCCCAGGGAGGGGCGCCGGCGACGACGAAGCGCTGCATATTTGACATCTCCGGAGGTTGGCCCTGACAGATGTCCCTGACTGGCAGTATAGGGCCGGACCCACCTTCGAGGGACCCACCTCAAACCAAAGGGCGTGGATACGCAAGCGTACCCACGACCCCAGGTGACTAACTCATGTGGGCCCTCCGTTTTACCGGTCTCCGGGTTATTCACCATCATGGGAGCGTGTTTTCTCAACCGTAATGATGAAGAGTTCGTGAAGTGCCTCAGAATGGGAGGACTCAGCACTTCGAAGGAGCAGTTAAGAAAGTTGATGGTAAAAAGGGCTTTATGCAATTTAGTATGAGGTGTATCGAATTGAGTATTGCCCTGTTGCTGCTCCAGGACCCGTTTGAGTGTTTGGTGGGTGCGCTCAACCATGCCCTGACTTCCAGGGGAATAACGGGATGCCAGTCTTATGTTTGATTCCCCACCTCTGCAGGAACTCCCGGAAGGCCGTGGAAGCATATGCTGGGCCATTGTCCAATTTCAATTCCCTTGGGATCCCCAACACAGAGAAGGCCTGTACAAGGTGTTTCTGTACGTCCTTGGCCTTCTCCCCTGTGTGGGCAGAAGCGAAGACTGCCCCGGAAAAGGTGTCCACATTCACATGCACATATTTCAACCTGCCGAACTGCGGAATGTGGGTGACATCAATCTGCCATAACTCACAGCTCTCCAGGCCTCTAGGATTGATGCCAGAGCTCAGGGTTGGCACCCCAAGCTTCTGGCACTGGGGACATGTGGCCACAATGTCCTTGGCCTGGTCACGGCTTAGTTGGAATTGCCATACCAAACCAGGCGCATTCTGATGGAATTTCTGATGGCTCAGCTTTGCCTGTTAGTAAATATCAGGAATCCTGGCCATATCAGCTGGTGCGGCCAGGGTGTCCGCTCTCTGGTTACCCTCAGAGAGAAATCCTGGCAGGTCTGTGTGCGATCTTACGTGCATCACGAAGTACGGATGCTCTCGGTGGGAGACAGCATATATCAGCTTAGAGAGCAGACCGTGGAGGTTCGGATTAGAGACTTCTTTCAAAACAGCGTTCCCTGCCCATGACACCACACCCGCCACATAGGCCGAATCTGTAACCAAATTAAGTGGCTCTGAGAACCTCTCGAAAGCTCTAACGACTGCATCTAACTCAGCAATTTGAGGGGAACCCTCAACAACCTTAACATCTGCCTCCCACTGCTGAGTCTGGGGGTTCTTCCAAGTCATGACTTGTGCGAAGCCCCAGATGCATCTGTAAAAGCAGTTAGAGCTTTGAGCGGCACCCGGCTCAATTTTTCTTTTGGGACCAGATTGAAATTTGAATTAAATAATTTATGACTTTGGTGGTGGACAGATGTTTGTCCTGTGTAGCTATCAAGGGCAAAGAGAAGAGTCTCATTCTCCTGGAGCAAATGCTCCCAAACCTCCTTAGTCAGCTTGCCTGATGATAAGGCAAGTGGTACTCGGATGAACGCAAAATCGCAACCCGCCAGCTCTCCCAAACGGGCCCTGGCCTTCCTGATCAGCTGCGCCATCAGCTCCTGTGGCCTGGTGATACCTTTGGACCACTGATGTCTGAGGAACACCCGCTCTGTAATCAAGAGGGGGTCCCTCTGGTCCTGGTCCCGCTGGTAAATGAGGCCGTGGAGGTGCGGCAGCCGTCCCAGGATAATAAACTCAAATTGCAGGTTCGGCAGGTAGCAATGGGCTTGTCTCGTCCCCATCACCTTCTCTACCTTTTCCAGAGCTGCCCTCGCATCTGGGGTCAGCACCCTAGGAGAAAGTAACTCATCTCCCCCTTTCAATAAATTGAAAAGGGGAGCTAGGTCCTCGGTGGTCAATCCTAGCCAGGGTCTGACCCAATTCAATGACCCACACAGCTGGTGGAAATCCGCAAGGGTTTTTGGCTTGGTGTTAATTGCCAATTTCTGTGGGACAATAGTCCTGCTGGTAATTTGGAGCCCAAGATACTTCCACGGGGGCATCCTCTGAACTTTCTCCTTCTGGAGCTCAAACCCTGCAGAGATCAAAACCTCGATGACAAGGTCAAGGACATACTGCAGTATGTCGTCCGTGGGGGCACAAATTAGCACGTCATCCATATAGTGCAGGATGACGGCCTCCTCTGCCTTGGCATGGACAGGAGAAAGCAATGAGGCCACGTACCATTGACAGATACTGGGGCTGTTCTTCATGCCCTGAGGCAGTACCCGCCAATGGAAGCCCCTCTTTGGGGCTTCCTGGTTGATGGAAGGAACCGAGAAGGCAAACCGTGGTGCATCCTCGGGGTCGAGGGGAATGTGGAAAAAACAATCCTTGATATCTAGGACTGCCATATTCCAATTTTACGGCAGCATTGAGGGTGAGGGCATACCTGGTTGCAGAGACCCCATGTCTTCTATGTTTTTATTTATTTCACGAAGGTGGTGAAGGAGCCGCCACTTGTCCTTCCCCGGCTTTTTGATGATGTAGATCGGAGAATTCCAAGGGCTCCAGGTTGGCTCCATGTTACCTTTGGCTAACTGCTCCTCCACGATTTCGTTGAGCGCCTGCAATTTCTGTTTATTAAGCGACCACTGATCTATCCATACTGGTTCATCAGATAGCCAATTCAGTTTCTGGACAGGGCGCTCCACAGTGGCCGCTAAGAAAAATCCAGCGGGGTTTTCGGGATCTCAATACGAACACCCCATTGCGACATGGCATCTCTGCCCCACAGGGGAGCTTTATACTCCATAACAAAAGGGTGGACATTAGCCACCTGCCCTTCAGGTCCCTCAATTTTAATTACGCTTTTTGACTGCTGAGCCAATTGGGCCCCCCTGACTCCTTGTATTCTGCCAGCCATGGGTTGCAACTCCCAATGTGACGGCCAATTCTCGGTTGGTATAATTGTCACATCTGCTCCTGTATCGAAGAGTCCGTCGAGAAAAAAGTAGTCTTCACCCCGACGGAGTCCGCATCCAATGAATGGTTTATCCTCACCAATGACTTCCGCCCAATAGACGCAGGGATTAGCCGGTTTCGCCACGATGGTGTTGGGCACCGGAATCGCCTGCGCTACTAGTTGTTCCTTTGGCAGGAAGTATGGTGGCTGGATGCACCGTGCCAGGAGAGAGAAACTGTCCGGACACAAAAGCTTTGTCTGCGGCAGGATTTCAATCTCCGGAGGGGTACACTTTGTATCCCCAAGCACGACATACGTGCAGTCGAGTCCAGCAAACAAACCTGGTGATGTGGGCTTCACTGACACCAACCGCCAGTCCTGTGTTTCAAAATAAGTGTTATCTGTCAGGGCCAAGCTCAGGGGAGGACGAGGAGTCCACCCTGGCGCTATTCGTCGTGTTCGGTAAATGTCGGATCCGGTGGGAATGTCACATCCGGTATTAGTATTGCCCCCCCCCCCCAAGGTCCCCCTCGCGGCCCGCCTCATTCTTGTTTTCACACGAGGTGGGGTCGCTCTCCCCAGTTAGTTTTTCTTTGCTTGTGTGTTTCCTCCCACCTCCCCCTGCCCCTGCCCGTTATCGATTTTATTTTTAAGAGGGCACACGGGCGCGATGAGACCAAGCTGGTTGCAGAGGAAACAGCGCACAGGGAAAGTCTTTGCATCTGCAGTCATCGCCGCCATCTTCACTCCTCCTCTGGTGGGAATAGGTGGCGCTGGCACAACTGCGCACTTGACACAGGCCTCCACTATAAGCTGGAGAGATGGCTCAGGGTAGAGAGGTAGAGATGTTATAACCTGTTTACATGCATCGTTAGCATTTAACTTTATCATTTCCATTATTAGTTCTTCTAGGGTGTCCTGGTTTTTCACTTGCTTTTCAATTTCAATCTTTAGCCTCTCCACGAATTCAATGATAGGTTCCACTGGCCCCTGTTTGATGGAGGCATAGTGGACACGGGGCTCGGTGGTCGGCATCACCATGAATGCCTTCTCGGCAGCAGCTTGAATTTTTAAAATCACAGGCTTTGGGATTTTTTTCTGCCTGTGCTTCTGCCTGGGACCACTGCCCTTCGACTCACAAATGATCCATCGTGATCGGATTTTGTCTGTGTCAATGGCGCACTTGGGGCTCTGTAAGAGCTCAGGCAGAAGTTCCCCTAGCATCCTTTTCCATGTGTCCTCCCACAATCTGTACTCAATTGATAGGAGGAGACATTTAAACAATCCTTTCAAGTCGCTAGGGACCAAGATATTGGAGGAGAAAGTAGCTTCCAATAAGCCTTTAAACTATTCGCTCTTTCTCCCGAACTCCTTCTGTTCCCTACAGAGCTCCTTTTTATGGGAGTATTCAAATGGCCGCCAATTTGGAATACCCCTTTGCCAAGAATAAAAAACAGGAGAGGCAATGAGTGTGGTCTCCGGTTCCGGGTTCCGATCGCCTGGCCTGTCACTTCCAGTTTCCGGAGCGTGGGAACCGGAAAGAGGGGCGTGGGAATCAGAAGTCGGAAGCGGAGGGGCAGGACCGCTTACCGAGGAGGAGCCAGAACACTGGCAACATTCATGGTGATGGGTGGGACCTGTTGAGCTCGGGGGCTGCCTCTCTGGGGGTGGAGGAAGAGGAGGAGTTTTAGTAGGAGGAGGAGGAGGAGCCTGGGGAGGAGGAACACGCCTCCCGTGGGAGGAGACAGGGACAGGACTTGGGGAAGGAGGCGGGAACAGAAAGGGGTTGGGACACGGTGTAGGGGGCGGAGCCACAGTCGGAGGAGGGTACGGATCAATGAGGAAGGGATTCTGGGAAGTAAAAGGAGCCAGAGCACAAGGGACAGGACACGCCACGTGGCCGGCGCCATCTTGTGCTCCGGAGTCCAGGAGGCTATTTTGTGGCTCCGGGGGGGATGACTGGAACCTGACTGACTTTGGGGTTTTTGGGGTAGAGCCTGGGGGAGGAGCGGGGGAGGGTTTTGGGGTACATTTACAAACTTTACAACTCTTTAAAACAGGTTTCAGGGTAGAACTCGGGGTGCACCTGAGAGAGACAGATCTGTGGGAAGAGGGATTAGGGGAAGGATCCCTGACGGCTGGCGCCTTGCCGCCCGGGCTAGGGTATCGGGAGGACCGAGAGGGGCCAGGCAAGCAGTGGCTGGTCTCCCTGGCCGGGCTGGTCTGCGATCGTTGCCGATCTGCCCGTCTCAGATCCCCCGATGCAGGGGAAGAGGGATTGGAAAGAGGGTTAGGAGAGGGGGGAACAACTGGGGGAACCCGGGATGGCTTGCTTCCCTTCCCCGCCCTCTCCTGGCGGGGCGGGGCCGGGGGTGCGCCCAGCTGTACGAATTTGAATGTATAAACTGAAAAGCCGATCCACGGAGGTGTCGTCCTGATTGCTCAACACCATGAGCCTTTGTCCTACTAGTTCCCAAAATTGGACTGACTCCATTTGCTGGGGTGACACCCCGGGGAATTGGGAAGCAAGCCATTTTATGAACTTCTTTTATGAACCCCGTGAAAACTTTTTTTCCCTCCCTCCAGGGTATCCACAACTTGGAAAAACATCTCCCCCTGCTGTGTGGACAGCTTTACGCCCATTATGGTGTGCCTCGTACCCACACAGCAGAACTCACTCTCCCACTGTAGCAAAAGAAAACTGAAACAACTGAGAATAAAGGTCCCAGGGCCAGTGAGTCCCCCACCCTCAGGGACTAAAGGAAGGGGTTTTTTTCGGGCCCCCACACCTAGGGCTGCACACCCCGCCCAGTCTAATGGTAAGCCCCCCTGCACCCCGTTGGGAGATACTTACCGGCTCCGTTGGCCTCTGGAACAGGAGCTGCAACAGGAGGCTCCTCCTTCGAAAGTGGTCCTCCGGGTACAGAAATTTGCCACCTTCTCCCCGGGAGCGCTGCCGACCTGGCCGGCTCCGAACGGGGTAGTCGACGCCCAATGCCTCTGATCGTCAGATCTTAGAGGCTCTTCATGGGGTCACCGGTGGAGTGGCCCCGCGGGGAGAGCCAAACTGACGTTTCTTCCACCCACTGCCCACCTCACCTGGGCTACCGGCTAGCTCCGGGAAGCCTGCGTCGGTGAGTGGCCCATCCCCGGCACCACTCTGGGAGCTGCAGAAGAGGCGTCGCAACAGCTACGCCTGGGCTAGTCATCAGGGAGGTACAAAGAGGCGCAGGAGAGACCTTTTACGCTTGTGGGGGAAGGGATTTAATGAAGGAAGAGGTAACAGGTCAGGAGGTTGGGAGACGGAACTGCAGAAGGCAGTTTGAGGGGTTCTACACAGGCTTAAGTACAGGGGAGGAGCAAGGGGAGGGCCAATAACGGTTAACGGGGGGAAGTACAGAAAGCGGGGAAAGCTTATTGAGCCAATAAGGCAAACCGAGGGTGGAGATACATACAATATAACCAATCATGAATACAAAAGGGAATGCTTGACACAGAAACTTCTAGAACAAAGGGAGGGGCTACAAGCGATTGACATCCAGTGGGGCAGGGTTTAGGGTGAGGGACAGGGAAGGTTCCAGATAAAGGGGAGGGGTTTAGGGTGACTGACTAGGGAAAAGGTGGGAAAGGGAAGAAACATTATGTACTTAGGGGAACGAAACTGGGACCAGCCATCAACACAGAAGGAATGTTAACATTAAACAACGCAACACAACAGATGTATGTTTCTTTTATTTGATGACATATATTTTCATCACTCCTTGGGATTAGTCTGTTCTTCCTGTGCTCCCACCTGCAATGCCTTCTGCGTGCAGGTTATTGATGTCACCTTAGAAGGAGGTCCATAGTATGACAAAACACTCCAAAGAAACAGTTTGGTGTGGAAGAGTTTCATGTGGAAGTGTTCATAATTCTTGTGTTTATTATTTGTAATATAAATAGATTGTATTTTTATGATCATTTCTATCTGAAATACATATGATAGCCACGAACGACATATGGCCCAGCCTGCTTAAGATCAGACTTTAGGAATAGCTGGAAATGATCTCCCAAATGTCTTCCAATCTTTTCTATACATTAAAAAAGTCGGGCAGTTGTTTCTAAAGGAATAAATTATAGAATGTGATTTGGTGCTTTATGGTGCCAGTATAAACAGAAGTTTTGATAATCCGTATTCTTAGCAGTTTACTTGGAGACTGATTTTTTTAACTGTCCAGATAGAAGACGCCATGTTGGATACGAGTCATAACATTCCAGGCAGCCTTTTATCATGTTACATATCCTCTTACTCATTTATCTCACCTTCCAGCAGTTTAGAAAGAACTTGTTCACTTGAATGTTTTTCTGTGGAGAGATTTTAAGGAGACTGCTAAATGGCCATAATACAGGTAGAAACATAAAAACAAGGGTGTGCTATAAAGACAGGACTTATTAATGCAAAGAGCCCTCTGAAATTCAAAATACCTGCTATAAAATTAAAAATGTAATCTTTGACTTTTAGATGGGAATTTCTACTCTTCAGTTTCATTCTGTCAGGTGCATTTTTGCTAACTGCTTGATTCACGCTGAATGGACAGTCCTGTCTTATTCTTGGTATGGCAACAGTGATAGAGATCACTGCTGCTTTCTGTAGAAAGTGGCTGCAAGTTGCTATTACGAGATCTTGTGCAGGTCTAGAGTCTGATTGGATGTGAGGTTCTCATTGTTTCAACAAGCAACTTGGGGTGGCAGTGTCAGAGGTGTTCATTATCTAGGAAGATTTTCGTAGGCGATGAGTTTTGCTGAGGTAGCTTTCTCTTCTGGGTGTAGAATATATGTGCATAATTAACTTCCTTGAATCCTAAATAGTTGGGGAGATTTTAGTATCTACGAAACCATTTTTATTACCTTCTTTATGTGGCCTTAGATGATGAAAGTGATCTGGATACAATTTTAGATAGAAGGAAAACGGTGAGCTGTGAGGAAGAGCTGAAAGAGTGTTTGGAGAACAGACTTTCTTCTTGAGATCAAATTAGAACAAGGTATGAATGTTGTATCGTCAAATTAAAAGGTAGAGCATCTTTGAACATTGATTGTACTACTTAGGCCTTGTTTTAATGCTGTTGTGTGAAGGTATGGAAAAAGAATGCTTTTCACTTGATGTAAGAATATAGAATGATGCCCCTACTCGGCAAGGTTATGGCAAATAATGCCCACGGTTTAGGAATGGGACAAAGGAAGACTGCTATCATTCAAAAACCATAGCACATCAGTATTACTGTGCATACCATCACATCCATGCCTTATTCAGAAGGATAAAGTAGTAGTGCAGATTCTTGGATCACCGGAATCAGAAGTTGGTCTGCACCATCATCTCTTCACTCATAGATTTGATTTCATTCAAAGTTCTAGGAACTCAGACGTTTAAGATAGCAAAGCACTTGCAACTTTAAAAGCCATCTAAAAATTGGTACAATACCGCTCTCCTTCCTGAAGATCTTAGCAGCAGCTCTGAAGCCATAGAGGAAGCAGCACTGGTCACACACCCAGGAGGTCTTTCCTACCTGCTCGATCAGAGGCGCATTAGAAGAGCAGTATGGACCTGAGGGGCAGATGCGCATACCTTCACACACCTCGCAGTGGGACTGTGGTTAGAGCTGGAGGTTTGATACTCTTCCTAATAATTTGAGCCGTTAAAACAAACCAGAGGTAAGAGGCCAAGTGAAAATACAATGCCAGGTTGCGGAAAGAGAATGTTACCTATCTGAACACCTACATAAATTCCCCATCATTCTCTTTGTTTAGGAGACTAAGCCAATGTCCTTGTAAATGAAAAGAAGTGTGAATATGGATTTTTCTTGAATCAAGACTCAGCTTTATGTCCAAGTCAAAGGCAAATAAACCAGAAAGGCTCTGCTGAGCACAGTGCAAAACTAACATGGAAGACAGTAATTTGACCTCTTATGTAAGCAGTGTTGGAATGGTTACGCATCCAAAAGGAAAGATGTCAAATGCTTCTTTGGAAATATTTTAACTTCTGTGCATTTCTTTCTTTGAAATGAACTAATCTCTAACAAGCCAGGACGTGATTGTATTTAGTAGAAACTGATCAATGGCAACATTTGCCTAAAGGTTTTATGAGATTGATCAGGAAGTTCGATTTATATTTAAAGGCACTGTAGTCATATTTAATTTTATTTCTCTCCCTACTTGAGTCTCTTAAACAGGGACCTTCAATTGGACAGGAATAGGACTCCGAAGCAAATTGTAATGGATGACGTAATGGCTTACCCGGAAGCATTTTGTGGGAATTGATTCCTTCTAGGTATCCAGCAGCCAGCATTTTAGTGTGAAGGAAAACTTCATACAGGTAAAACAAAAATTCCCGTTGGTTTAAAACCTGACTGCTATATTAATATTTCACTTATGAGAAAATTTTCATGACCTTTAAAATTCAGACTATATCAAGTATTGTTTCAGCCATTGAAGAAAGTGCTTTTGATAGAGATAGGAGAGGGAAACCAAAACATTTCTCAGAGCCACACTTTGAACTCTGTCCTTGTTACAAACGGCACTTGAGCAAATTCATTTGCCTTTGGAACAGAAAACTGCAAGGTAACAGGCTTATCATTACGGATTTGAGTGTTCCAGGTTCTTTGGATAGTAAGTGATCTATTCCAGATGATCTCTTACTGAAATAGATCCATTTTGAGAAGGGCTATGGATTTCTTAGAAGAAAGCAAATCCCTATGTTAAAACGGTGTGGTGGGTGTTTTTTGTTGTTGTTTTGACTTTAGAACTTGCAAGGCACAATCGACTTCATAGTTCGAGATCCAAATAAGACCACGACATTCCAAACAGGTGTTTCTTTTTGGTTGTTTTTCAATCTGTATATCTTTGGATTGTAACCAGTAGAACTGTGCTTGAACTGGAAAGAAGTAGCTGAGGTTTCAGAAGTGGAACATACGGTGGAACAGGAAGCTGAGAGCATTGTGCAAGGAGAGGAATGAGGGGAAAATGGTAAGAGTTTCCTGAGTCGGAAGGGACACCTAGGGATCGTCAAAGTCCAACTCCTGGCCCTGCACAGACACTCCAACAGTCCCACCCTCTGCATCCCTGAGAGCGTTGGCCAAACGCTCCTGGATCTCTGGCAGCCTTGGGGCTGTGTCCATTGCCTGGAGAACCTATTCAGTGCCTGACCAGCCTCTGAGGAAAAAAGCCTTTCCCTGATAGCCAGCCTAATCGTCCCCTGACACAGCTCCTGGCATTTCGTTGGCTCCTGTCCCTGGTCGCAGAGAGCAGAGAGCAAAGTTGTCCCTGTGCTGCCCTTGAGAGGGGCTGAGAGGTCCCAAGTGAGGTGTGAGCTCAGTGTCCTCTCTGCAGCTGAACCAAATGCCCTCAGCCACTCTTTGTATGGCTTCCCCTCCAGCCTCTTGACTATCTCTGTGTCCCTCCTTTGGACATTTCTCCAATAGCCTGAGGTCTTTCTGACGTTGTGGCATCCAAAATTGCCCCCAGGGCTTGAAGTGAGTGCAGTCCCAGCCCAGAGCAGAGCAGGCCAATCACCTCTCTCGAGCGAGTGGTGCCACAAGATAGGGACAGTTGTCAAAAATCAGCTGGAGAAACAAATCTAACAGAGAAACGTGATCTAGGCACAGGAAATGGAAGAACTAGGGGAAGAAGAAGATGAGGAGAGGATTCCTTGTAAAAGTGAAGAAAATGAGCATGCAGAACAGGGACTAAGCATTATGCAGGTAAGTGAGCAAGGGAATAAGTTTGAAAGTGAAGGCAGTTTTGTCCAAAAGAAGGAGGAATAGGAAGTCTTTTTGCTGAGAATGAATAGAAAGGTTTTTTCCGTTTAGTTTGTATATGAAGCACCCAGGGCTCTGAATCATGGTTTTAAAATGTTAAGGTTTTTGCTAAGAGTAGAAGTAGTTTCCATGACCAAGATGTAAGTTAGGAAGGTAAATGGTAGGTTAATAATTACTAGATGCTTAGGCTAGAGCTAATTGGTATAATTATCTGCTATTATAAATTTACGTACAGAAGAACGTAAAATAAGTGAACTGCTAACCATGAAGCACGGAGCCTTGGATCGTGCCAGAGGGTCACTGAGACCTGATGAAGACTCTCCTGACTTCATCCTTCGAGACCACTGACCCATTTCGAGACCACCGACCCAATTCAAGAGAAGAGCTGTGCACGCGTGAAGGACTAATGGGCTCATTTTAATATGGGATGGGGATGGGAGGTGCTGGGGTTATGCATATGTATTGTATGTAAGATCTTGGGGAATAAATAGATGGCAAATAACCTTGTTCAGGGCCGTCACACCTTTCGGAGGTGACTCCCGTGCCGCCCGCCGGTGAATAAACATAGCACTTACTAACTTTAATTAGTTAGAGGGTCTTTGTCCGTGATTATACCGGGTTTTTTTAATGATTCATTTGGCGAGCCAGGCCAGGAGGAGGCTCTGCTCAGGTGTGAGACCAGCCCAGGGAGTGGACCCCTCGGGGCGTCCCTGGGATATTCCTGGAAGAGAGGGCTCCGCCGCCCGAACTGTTCATCCAGCAGCAGACAAGGACTCCTGACTTCCAAAACTCCGGACAAAAGGGTATGTTTAAAAATTGAAACAATTTAAGTTGTGACCTGTAAGGCGTACGCGTGGCCGGGTAAGGCTGTTGGTAAGTCGTGGGAGACGTCCCACGCACAACTTGTGCCTCTGTGTGCTTGCAAGACTTGTTTGGTATTTGGTTGTACTTGGTTGCCAGCAGAGAATCTTGTTATACCGAGCCGAAAGGGCTCGGTCTGTAGTTACTGGCAGTAGATTTTGCCATTTGTTGTGCCGTAGAGGGCTTTGTTCGCTAGCATTGTGGGGCTAGCACTTGTAAAGGAAAAATCCTGGTGTATGGTTGTTGAACTGTGTGAGTGTGTCCTTATTGTGAGAGTGGTTGAGAGAGAGCTTGTTGAGACGTGCTATTAGCACGAAGTGAGTGGGAGTTTGGACCCGTGGTTCCGTTCTTGGGCGACTGAAACGGCCGGGGAAAAATGAAGCAAGTGGGGGTGCATGAAATCCTTAAAAACTCCCTCCCTGCTGTGACTGTGGTGTGTGTGCTCTGGTTACCAAATACAGTATTCACTATAACTGTATTTCTGAGGCAATAGTGCCTTTTGACTTGTGCAAAAAGTTATAAGGGAAGCACAGCCTGAGTGAAAGAGTTTATTAGGAAATGAGACATGAATACTAGTGAAGTAAATGGAAGACAAAAGACAGGACCAGTTTGGGAAGGAAAAAGTCCTTGACAAGAGTTTAGTTATGATTTTAAGTACAGAGGCTGTGTTTGTAGATTGTTGAAATCAGAATAAGAGCAGTGTCAGTTTAAGGATCCAATCTAACCAGATGAATAGAAAGAATTCCTTTACCTCAGTGGTTTGGGCTTGACCCATAGGAGTTTGTGAATTCAGTAAACTAGTGGACAGATAGGAGAAATAAGAAAACATATTTTAAAAGTTTACATCGGACATCTGCTGGAGGACTTGTGGCTTTGGATTGGGAGCAACAAGCTGTGGAAAATTTAGAAAGTTAAGAAAGAGTGAATGAAATAGCTTGAATTTGTAAGAATTTTCCTGCAGTTTTTGGTGCATCTAGAGGTTGGCCTTGTGCCTGGGTGCTATTACTATCGTTCTTCTGCTAACCAGCACAGTAAATGTAAACAACAGCTCCTTGATCGAGCTGATAAGTGGAAAGTTACATTTAGTACCTGAGCTGTGGGCTGTAAGAAAAAGTCTAGGAAAGGACTGACTTTTCACTTGCTGAGTGTAAGGGTCGGTCCGAAGTTCCCCTCGATTTTGCCTCCCGATCGTCGCAAGGAGACCTCGAGGACCCCCACCCAGGCTGACTCCGAACAATGGTTTACTGGCCGGGCCAGGTGGATGTTCATGACTGTGTGCTGGTGTATTGTGTTCACTGGACCATGCTGTCGTGGCACCAACCAGAGACTGTGTTGTACCAACTGAGGACTGCTTGTCCGTACCTGTCTCCTGCAGCACCACACAATGGTCCATAAATCTTCCCACCTTTTGGCTAGAGGCCACTCGCTTTGGAGAAGGACTATAAAAGAGCGACCCTCTGGAAAGAACCCTTTGAGATCTCTCCACTGATGAAGACCCCTGAGATCTCCCCACGGACGAGGACTCGTCTATCGGATGACCCGTGAGGACGCCCGTCTCGTCTGTTGGTAGCTATTCTCCCATCCCTTCCTTTCCTTCCCCTTTCCCTATCCTATACCTCTCCCCTTTACCGTAACTGAATTGTTGGCATTTGATGAAATGCATTGCTGTTGTTGATTAAACTGATTTTCTGTTGTTGAATAAACTGATTTTGTCCCCTGCATTTTGCCTGTTTGCACCTTTGAGATCAAAAGAACCATCACGACCCCCGCTCTGCATTAATAGCGGATCGTGACACTGAGTGAAAAGCAGGACAAGAAGCAATGGACAAGATAATAAGAATTAAAGCAGAGTACCAGTTTTGTTAAGGAGGGATGACGGGAACTAACCAGAGTAAAGAGATCCCTAAAACTTGTCCTTTGGGGTGCGTTTTGGCACATTGGAAGGAGCTAGTGGGGTATGGAGACTCAGAGAACCAAAAGACCCTTGTAAAGTTTTGTACACAATGGTGGCCACTTTATAAACTTGAGGGGGGAGCCAGGTGGCCCTCTGTTGGATATTTACATTATGAAACTTTGTTACAGCTTATGTTATTTTTCAGACACAGAAACGGGAGGAGGTTACTTACTCTGACTGTTTTGGATTTTTGGGGTTTTTTTCTCCTGAATCACCTTGAGTGGCAGAAAGATTGTGGACTCAGAGCCCCCTCTGACCCCTTGGTATTGGTCTTAGAAAAAGACAACGAGGCTAAGTTAAAATAATGTTGTAGTACATGCTCCATAAACCAACGCTGCACACACCCTGATAAGGTGTATCCAGCTAACCCTCTGGAATAAGAATTGGGGAATTTGTTTGAACCACCCACTAAAACGCAAAGCGGGGTGAGAGGGGAAGCAAATTTGAGATGGTTATTAACCTCAACTCCCGCTTTACCTTCTACTTCTGAAAAAAAGCCAGCTCGCGTTACTTCAGCTCCTCTTCCCTCATTCCACCTCCTGAAATTTCTATGTCCCATCCCCCACTCCAGTCCCATTCCACCTCCTGAGATTTCTTCTTCTATCCAGACTCCAGCCTATGTTCCATCCCCCACTCTAGTTAAAGCAATTTCTATTTCAACTCCAGTATCCAGAAGGAAGAAAAAGTGATGATCAAAGAAGAGGAGATTGAAAAGAGGAATGGAGCAGAGGATCTTACCCTAGGAGACCCTCTGGTTATAATAAAAGTAGGGAACAAAGAAAAAAAAAATTGATAAACACAGGAGCAACATATTTGATGTTAAATAAAGCCTTAATACCAATAACAGATGATTATGTCATGGTAAAGGGGGCAACTGGCCAATCTGAAAGGGCTTATTTTTGTAGCCCATTGAAATATAAGTTTGGGAAACAATGGGGAATTCACAGGTTTTTATATATGCCCAATGCTCCATTAGCACTTTTGGGTAAGAATCTATTGGAACTATTAAAAACAAAAATAATATTCAAAAATGGGGAAATTAGTTTGGAGGTAAATGATCAGCATTACGTGGAACTGTTAAATGTAATGCTAATAACCAAAGATATTGTGGCTGAAAACAAAGAAGAAATTATTAAGAAAATAATAGATCAGCTGCTCCCTGGGGTGTGGGCCTCCAATATACCAGCGAGAGCAAAGAATGCTCTACCAGTACAAATCCGGCTTAAAGAAGGAAAACAACCAGTTAAAATTAGACAATACTCCTGTCCTAGGGTGATGTTATGGTGTTTGTATCTCCAATCGTGTGTCCTGATTATGTTTGGTATTATGTCCTGTGCTTCCAGGACTGACTCTGAGAGTGAAGCTTTGTTTTGTCTTGTTATCAGCCGGCTCACCTCCCCCATGGTCTATGTTTAGGAGAGGTTTTAGCTCGGTTTGCTTGCTTGCTTGCTTGCTTGCTTGCCTGCTTGCTTGCCTGCTTGCTCGCTTCTGCCTCTTTTTCTTTCCTTCGCTTTGCCCTTGCTTTTTTCTTATTAGTTAGTTCAGCTAGGCAGTCCAACTTTTTCCCTGGACTGTTTTCTCTTCCACCCCGTCCCCTCCCTCTCCTGGATACCATCTGAACCTGTTCCGGACGGGGACCTGGGAAACCCCAAGAAACACCGGGAGTCTACACTCTGTCACCTGCAGCAGTCATCCCCAGCGCCAGAGACTGATAACTGAGGGACCACTCGCCAGAGAGACTGAACTTGTCATCCCTTCAGAACGGTGAAAGAGTTTTTTTTGTCAGCTGGTGTTGTCTTTTTTCCCTGTGCTGGGGAGTGTCTTGCTTGTTAAATAAACAGGTTTTTTCTCCCACTCTTCTCTGAGGAAATTCTTCCCGAACCCGGTGGGGTGGGGGGGGAGGAGTCGTGGGGTTTGCTGTCTGGGGGCTCCTTCTGGAGGTTTTCCCCCAAATTTGCCCAAAACCAGGACAAATATATATTGGCGCCCAACGTGGGGCTCGAGAAAGTGGGAAAAAACCCTGTTCTAATAATAATAATTTGGTTCAAATTCTTTTGTGTTGGTATAGAGCAGTTATTGGCTATGTTGTTGGAATTCATGTCTTTTGGGGTGGAGGCCTGCATGGGTTTTTGGTCCCTAGGGTTTTTTGAGGTCTTAATACCTCTGTGGTCCCTGGGTTTATTTGCTTATCCAGAAATAGCTCCGGTATTGTCCCTAATGCGTAGTTTCTGTAGCAGAGGGGCATTGACCAAAATATCCATCGGGCTGGGCTTGGTTTTAATGGCCTGCAGGAGATTTATAAAGGTGCTGGAGTCTGTTCCAGGAATGTATGGTTCTTGGTTGTGGTTGTGCACTCAGTTTGTTAGAGGACAAGCAGGGGATGAGGCTTTTCAGCCTTTGTTCTCCTTCTTCTCCTCTGAATTTGTTACATCCTTATTAGAGAATGTTCAGTTCCCCCTGAGTGTTAAAGAGACCATCTTTCTGGTGTTTAATATAGTAAGCTTTCTCTATACAGTCTGCAGTTTCTCTAGAATGAGAGCTGAGATTTCTAGAGGGGCTGAGACCCCTGACCCCAGAGTAGAGCCAGGCGTGAGGAATCCTGAATGGTGTGGGAAATGGGAGGATATGGGCCAAATCTTAAAGGAATTTTCTGACCCTACATCCTGGGATTTTCCATGTGAACAAATTCAGAACCCAGCTGAGGTGGCAAAGTACCTGAAAGAGAAGTGCCATGGTAATTCTAAGGAGAAGAAGATCATTGCAGTGAGCTGGGCCCTGGCATATGCTTACCGTACCCTGCTAGATACTGTAGGGCAGCAGACAGAGGAAGGGGGACAGGCAGATAAATCAGCCACTATCCCAGTCACTCAGGCTGCAGCCAACACCCCAGGCTCGAGGCCAACAACTACACCAGACAGTGAGCCTAAGCCAGCAGCTAAACCTGTCAGTAAGCCTCAACCAATGGCTGTTGCTACCAGCACGAGAAGTGGAAAGTGCACAGACAAGACTGATCGACCAGTGGATGATGATGATGATGATGATGATGCAGGAGAAGGACCCTCGACGCCTCCTGACATAAAACCAGGAGTCAAAGCAACTGGTAAAAGATCAGAGGCCAATATTGAGTCTTTTTCCCTAAAGGACCTCCGTGGCCTAAGAAAGGATTACACCCGACGACCTGATGAGTCTATAATTAGTTGGTTGGTCCGTCTTTGGGATGCTGCAGGCGAGGCTACAATTCTGGATGGCACTGAAGCCAGGCATTTGGGATCCCTGTCACATGATCCTGTCATCGACCAAGGAATGATGAGAGGGCCTAACCCTCACAGCCTCTGGGCACGGGTCCTGGACAGTGTAGCACAAAGATACCTGTGTGCAGATGATCTTTATATGCAGCAGACCCAGTGGAAGACGATAGAACAAGAGATCCAACGCCTGAGAGAAATGGCAGTGGCAGAGATTATCTTCTCAGATGACATAACAACTAGAAATCCAGACTTGGTACCGTGAACATCTGTAATGTGGCGAAAACTTGTACGACTTGGGCCCCATGAATACGCTTCTGCTTTAGCAATAATGAAGCGGGACGAGAGGGATGAGACCGTGCTTGATATGGCAAAGAAGCTCCGAGCATATGCAGATGCTGTGCATGGCCCAACACATGCCAGAATTGCAGCTGTGGAAACACGTCTGCAGAAATTAGAAGACAAGATAGAGGAGAATCATAAAAGACTCAGGGAGGAGATTAAAGAGGACCTTCTCCAAATCTCAGCAGTACAAATTAGAGGCCCTGGTATCCAACGCAGACGTTCCCCTGATGGGGAGAGGAGGTACACCCCACGAGCTGAGCTGTGGTTCTTCCTACGTGATTGCGGAGAAAACATGAGGAGATGGGATGGAAAATCTACTGCTGCTCTGGCACAACGGGTGCGTGAATTGAAGGAAGGCAAGACTCAAAGAGGAAGTTCCACCAAAAGGAGAGCAGCTCCAGTTGCTCGTAGCCAAGCTGCCAAGTATGATGATGATGATATGTCTGATCCCCTTGAAGGAACCTCTAAGACATATGCCCAAGGAAAGAAGGATAAACAGGCTTAGAGGGGCCCTGCCTCTAGCCAGGGAGAGGCGAGGGAAAATCGTGTCTTCTGGACTGTGTGGATTCGTTGGCCTGGCACATCGGAACCACAAAAGTATAAAGCTTTGGTTGATACTGGTGCCCAATGCACATTAGTCCCATCAAGATATGTGGGGGCAGAATCTGTTTCTATTGCTGGTGTGACAGGTGGATCACAGGACTTTACCTTGGTGGAAGCTGATGTGAGCTTGACTGGACATGAATGGAAAAAACATCCTATTGTGACTGGCCCAGAGGCCCCATGCATTTTGGGCATAGATTACCTCCGAAGGGGGTATTTTAAAGATCCAAAAGGATTCAGGTGGGCATTTGGGATAGCAGCTGTGGTGACAGAGGGCATCCAGCAATTGAACACCTTGTCTGGACTGTCTGAGAATCCAAGTACTGTAGGACTTCTGAAAGGAGAAGAGCAAAAGGTACCAATTGCCACTTCCATAGTGCATCGCCGACAATACAGAACAACTCGAGATGCTGTGGTTCCCATCCATAAAATGATCCGTGAGCTGGAGAGCCAAGGGGTGGTCAGCAAAACCCACTCACCCTTCAACAGCCCCATCTGGCCTGTGCATAAATCTGAAGGAGAATGGAGACTGACCGTAGACTATCGTGCATTGAATGAGGTGACTCCACCACTGAGCGCTGCCGTGCCGGACATGCTGGAACTGCAGTACGAGCTGGAGTCCAAGGCAGCAAAGTGGTACGCCACTATCGATATTGCCAATGCATTTTTCTCCATTCCTCTGGCAGCAGAGTACAGGCCTCAGTTTGCTTTCACATGGAGGGGAGTGCAGTACACCTGGAATCGACTGCCCCAGGGGTGGAAGCACAGTCCTACTATCTGCCATGGACTGATCCAGACTACACTAGAAAAAGGTGAGGCTCCAGAACATTTACAATATATTGATGATATCATTGTGTGGGGGAACACAGCAGCAGAAGTGTTCAAGAAAGGAGAGAGAATCATCCAAATCCTCCTGGAAGCCGGCTTCGCCATCAAGAAGAGTAAAGTTAAGGAACCTGCTCGAGAGATCCAGTTCCTGGGAGTGAAGTGGCAAGATGGACGGCGTCAGATTCCTACTGATGTCATCAACAAAATCACAGCTATGTCCCCACCAACCAAGAAGAAGGAGACACAAGCTTTCTTAGGCGCCATAGGTTTTTGGAGGATGCACATTCCTGAGTACAGTCAGATCGTGAGCCCTCTTTACCTGGTTACCCGCAAGAAGAACGATTTCCATTGGGGCCCTGAGCAGCAACAAGCTTTTGCCCAGATAAAGCAGGAAATTGCTCATGCAGTAGCCCTTGGCCCAGTCAGGACGGGACCAGATGTGAAGAACGTGCTCTACTCTGCAGCCGGGAACCATGGTCTGTCCTGGAGCCTGTGGCAGAAGGTGCCTGGTGAGACTCGAGGCCGACCATTAGGATTTTGGAGTCGGAGCTACAGAGGGTCTGAAGCTAACTACACCCCAACAGAGAAGGAGATCTTGGCCGCCTACGAAGGGGTCCAAGCAGCCTCAGAGGTGGTTGGCACAGAAGCACAACTCCTTCTGGCACCCCGACTACCGGTGCTGGGGTGGATGTTCAGAGGTAAGGTTCCCTCAACCCACCATGCCACCAGTGCTACATGGAGCAAGCGGATTGCCCTCATTACACAGCGCACCCGGATTGGAAAACTGAATCGCCCTGGGATTTTGGAAGTAATTACAAATTGGCCTGAAGGTGAAAGTTTTGGTGTCACAGATGAGGAACAAGAACCAGTGACCCGGGCTGAAGAAGCTCCACCATATAACCAACTGCCAGCAGAGGAAACATGCTATGCTCTATTCACCGACGGTTCCTGTCGCATTGTGGGGATGAATCAGAGGTGGAAAGCAGCCGTATGGAGCCCCACGCGACGGGTAGCAGAGGCCACTGAAGGAGAGGGTGGATCCAGTCAACTTGCTGAACTCAAAGCGGTTCAACTGGCCTTAGACATTGCAGGAAGAGAGAAGTGGCCAAAGCTTTACCTTTATACCGATTCATGGATGGTAGCCAATGCTCTGTGGGGATGGTTGGAGAGATGGAAAGAGGCTAACTGGCAGCGTAGAGGAAAACCAATTTGGGCTGCCAAAGAGTGGAAAGATATCGCTACCTGGTTAGAGAAATTACCTGTGAAGGTTCGCCATGTAGATGCCCATGTTCCCAGAAGTAGGGCTAATGAAGAGCAGAAAAACAATCAGCAGGTAGATCAGGCTGCAAAGATAGGGGTGTCAAAGATAGACCTTGATTGGGAACACAAGGGAGAGTTTTTCCTAGCATGATGGGCCCATGATGCCTCAGGTCATCAGGGCAGAGATGCCACCTATAAGTGGGCACGAGACCGAGGGGTGGATCTAACCATGGACAGTATTTCTCAAGTTATCCATGACTGTGAGACGTGCGCTGCCATCAAGCAGGCCAAGCGGGTGAAGCCCCTCTGGTATGGGGGGCGATGGTCCAAGTACAAGTATGGGGAGGCCTGGCAGATTGACTACATGACACTGCCTCAAACTCGCCAGGGCAAGCGCTATGTACTGACCATGGTGGAAGCCACCACTGGATGGTTGGAGACCTACCCTGTGTCTCATGCTACAGCCCGTAACACCATCCTGGGCCTTGAAAAGCAGGTCCTTTGGAGGCATGGCACCCCCGAGAGGATTGAGTCAGACAATGGGACTCATTTCAAGAATAGCCTTATCAACACTTGGGCTAGGGAACATGGCATTGAGTGGGTGTACCATATCCCCTACCATGCACCAGCTGCAGGGAAAGTGGAAAGGTACAATGGACTGTTAAAAACCACCTTGAGAGCATTGGGTGGGGGATCTTTCAAAAACTGGGAGCAGCATTTAGCAAAGGCCACTTGGTTACTTAACACCCGGGGTTCCACCAACCGAGCTGGCCCTGCCCAGTCTGAGTCCCTGAATATAGTAGATGGAGACAAAGTCCCAGTGGCACATATCAGAGGTTTGTTAGGGAAGGCAGTTTGGATCAATTCTGCCCCGAGTACAGACAAACCCATTCGTGGGATTGTCTTTGCTCAAGGACCAGGTTGTACATGGTGGGTAATGCAGAGAGATGGAACAACACGATGTGTGCCTCAGGGAGATCTGATTGTGGGGTGAGGCAACATGAGACAGAAGGAAATATGTAAGTGTCAAAGGTCTGAGCAAGTGAGATAGAAGGAAATGTGTAAGTGTCGAAGGTTTGAGCAAGTGAGATGGAAGAAAATGTGTCAGAGTAAGTGAAAGATGGAAATTTCTACTTGCTGAAGTTTTTACATGCTGTTTAGTATGTTCACGATATGGAGATAAGGGGTGGAATGTCCTAGGGTGATGTTATGGTGTTTGTATCTCCAATCGTGTGTCCTGATTATGTTTGGTATTATGTCCTGTGCTTCCAGGACTGACTCTGAGAGTGAAGCTTTGTTTTGTCTTGTTATCAGCCGGCTCACCTCCCCCATGGTCTATGTTTAGGAGAGGTTTTAGCTCGGTTTACTGGGTTGCTTGCTTGCTTGCCTGCTTGCTTGCCTGCTTGCTTGCCTGCTTGCTCGCTTCTGCCTCTTTTTCTTTCCTTCGCTTTGCCCTTGCTTTTTTCTTATTAGTTAGTTCAGCTAAGCAGTCCAACTTTCTCCCTGGACTGTTTTCTCTTCCACCCCGTCCCCTCCCTCTCCTGGATACCATCTGAACCTGTTCCGGACGGGGACCTGGGAAACCCCAAGAAACACCGGGAGTCTACACTCTGTCACCTGCAGCAGTCATCCCCAGCGCCAGAGACTGATAACTGAGGGACCACTCGCCAGAGAGAGTGAACTTGTCATCCCTTCAGAACGGTGAAAGAGTTTTTTTTGTCAGCTGGTGTTGTCTTTTTTCCCTGTGCTGGGGAGTGTCTTGCTTGTTAAATAAACAGGTTTTTTTCTCCCACTCTTCTCCGAGGAAATTCTTACCGAACCCGGTGGGGTGGGGGAGAGGAGTCGTGGGGTTTGCTGTCTGGGGGCTCCTTCTGGAGGTTTTCCCCCAAATTTGCCCAAAACCAGGACAGCCTCCAAAGGACTTTTTCTTCTAGGCCTAAGATGGTGTTCCGGGCAGTGGCATGAGGCACAGGGTAGGTTTCTAACCATCCTGTAGTTGCTTCCACCATGCTCAGTACGTAGCGCTTGCCCTGGTGGGTTTGGGGAAGGGTAATGTAGTCAATTTTCCAGGCTTCCCCATACCTGTACTTTGACCATCGTCCACCGTACCACAGAGGCTTCACCCGCTTGGCCTGTTTGATTGCGGCACAGGTCTCGCAGTCGTGGACGACCTGTGAGATGCTGTCCATGGTAAGGTCCACCCCTCGGTCACGGGCCCATCGGTATGTTGCATCTCTCCCCTGATGACCAGAGGCCTCATGGGCCCAATGAGCTAGGAATGATTCTCCCTTGTGCTGCCAGTCTAGATCCACCTGTGATACTTTCACTTTGGCAGCTCGGTCCACCTGCTCTTTGTTGTGATGTTCTTCATTAGCCCGGCTTTTGGGTACATGTGCATCCACGTGTTGAACCTTTATGGTCAATTTCTCTACTTGGGCAGCAATGTCCTGCCAAATCTCAGCTGCCCAGATGGGTTTCCCTCTGCGCTGCCAGTTGGCCTTTTTCCAGCCATCCAGCCATCCCCACAGAGCATTAGCTACCATCCATGAGTCAGTGTAGAGATAAAGCCTTGGCCACTTCTCTAGTTCAGCAATATCCAAAGCCAACGGGACGGCTTTTAGCTCTGCGACCTGACTCGATCCACCTTGTCCCTCGGTAGCTTGTGCAACTTGTCTTGTGGGGCTCCATACTGCAGCTTTCCATTTCTCGTTAGTGCCTACAATTTGGCAGGAACCATCAGTGAAAAGGGCATATCGTCTTTCAGTCTCCCGTAGCTCATTATATGGTGGGGCTTCCTCAGCACGTGCCCCTTGCTCCTCTTCTTCTTCAGAAGACAATCCAAAAGTCTCACCTTCAGGCCAGTTTGTAATTATTTCCAGAATCCCAGGGCGATTTGGATTCCCAATACGAGCATGCTGAGTGATGAGGGCAATCCACTTGCTCCATGTGGTGTCAGCGGCGTGATGTGTGGAAGGCACCTTTCCTTTAAACATCCAACCCAGCACTGGTAGTCGGGGTGCCAGGAGGAGTTGTGTTTCTGTGCCAATCACCTCTGAGGCAGCTTGAACTCCCTCACAGGGGGCCAAGATCTCCTTCTCTGTGGGAGTGTAGTTGGCTTCAGATCCTTTGTAGCTTCTGCTCCAGAATCCCAGTGGTCTACCCCGAGTCTCCCCAGGCACCTTGTGCCAAAGGCTCCAGGGCAGACCATGGTTCCCGGCTGCAGAGTAGAGCACGTTCTTCACATCTGGTCCCGTCCTGACTGGGCCAAGGGCTACTGCATCAGCAATCTCATGCTTGATCTGGGCAAAGGCTTGATGCTGCTCAGGACCCCAGTGGAAATCGTTCCTCTTGCGGGTAACCAGGTAGAGAGGGTTCACAATCTGACTGTACTCAGGAATGTGCATTCTCCAAAAGCCTGTGGCACCTAGAAAAGCTTGTGTTTCCTTCTTGTTGGTAGGTGGAGACATAGAGGTGATCTTATTAATTACCTCTGTTGGGATCTGACAGCGTCCATCTTGCCACTTGACTCCTAGAAACTGAATTTCCTGAGCCGGTCCCTTAAATTTACATCGCTTAATGGCAAAACCTGCTTTCAGCAGAATCTGGATAATCTTCTCTCCTTTCTCGAAGACTTCCCCTTCTGTGCTGCCCCATAAAATGATGTCATCGATATACTGTAGATGTTCGGGGGCTTCACCCTTTTCCAGTGCAGCCTGGATCAGTCCATGACAGATGGTGGGACTGTGCTTCCACCCCTGGGGCAGACGACTCCAGGTGAACTGCACCCCCCTCCAGGTGAAAGCAAACTGAGGCCTGCATTCTGCTGCCAGAAGAATGGAGAAAAATGCATTGGCGATGTCAATGGTGGCGTACCACTTTGCTGCCTTGGACTCCAGCTCGTACTGGAGTTCCAGCATGTCCGGCACAGCAGTGCTCAGCGGTGGAGTCACCTCATTCAATGGACGATAGTCCACGGTTAATCTCCATTCTCCTTCAGATTTACACACAGGCCAGATGGGGCTGTTGAAGGGTAAGTGGGTTTTACTGACCACCCCTTGGCTCTCCAGCTCACGGATCATCTTGTGGATGGGGATCACGGCATCTCGATTCGTCCGGTACTGCCAGCGGTGCACTGTTGAGGTAGCAATTGGCACCTGTTGCTCTTTCACCCTGCGGAATCCCACTGCAGATGGGTTTTCTGATAGCCCAGGCAGGGTGTTCAACTGTTTAATGCCCTCTGCCGCCACAGCAGCTATTCCAAAAGCCCACCGGAGTCCCTTTGGGTCTTTGTAATAGCCGTTTCTGAGGAAGTCTATGCCTAGGATATATGGTGCCTCTGGGCCAGTCACAATTGGATGTTTCTGCCACTCTTTCCCAGTCAGGCTCACCTAAGCCTCCAGCAAAGTCAATTCCTGAGATCCTCCCATAACCTAGGCAATTGAAACAGGTTCCTCCCTGACATGTCCCGATGGTATTAATGTACACTGTGAACCAGTGTCAATCAACGCACTGTGTTTCTGTGGCTGTGATGTGCCAGGCCATCGGATCCACACCGTCCAAAAGATCCGGTTTTCCCGTGCCTCTCCCTGGCTAGAGGCAGGGCCCCTCTAGCCCTGGTTATTATTTCTCTCCTGGGCATACATAGTGGAGGTTCCTTCAGGGGGATCTGACAGATCATCTTCCCTTCTGTAATACCCTGCACCTTGGTCATGGGAGGCTGAGGCTACCTTCACTTTAGTGGAGTTCCCTCTGTTAGTGTTCCCCTCCCTGAGTTGGCGCACCCGTGCTGCCAGGACAGAAGTGGGTTTCCCATCCCACCTTCTCATGTCTTCCCCGTGGTCACGTAGAAAAAAACCACAGGTCAGCACGTGGGGTGTACCCTCTCTCCCTAGCTGGGGGGCGTTGGGCTCTACTTTTGGGGTCCATGACTCGCACTGGTGCTGCACTGATCTTCCTCACCTCTTCCGTTATCTCCTTCATCTCCTCCTTAAACTCCTCTCTGAGATCCTTAACCGCAGCAGAGACATGAGCCTGCATTGGGCTAGCCATCATACTCTGAAAATTCCTGAGCCTGTTGGCAACAGAACCCACTGTCACTTGGTTGGTATCAGCATCAATCATTGCAATAAAGGGGGTATACTGAGATGGGCCCAGGTTTGCCAGATTCCACAACCTCTGCCCTGTGCACCTGACCTTGTCAAGGTCATTGTCATGCTGTCCATCCCTCCCAAAGAGCACCTCCAGTACTGCCACTTGTCTCAGCTGTTGGATCCCTTCCTCAAGGGTATTCCAACGCGTTCTCTGGTGGTGCTCCTGCATTCTTTCCCTGTGGACAAATCTCTCTCGCACACTCATTAAAAGTCGCTCCCAGAGGGAAAGGAGACCTGTCTCCCTTACAAATACTTGGTGCACACCTGAGTCCTGGGTCAAGGCTCCCAAATTCCTTGCCTCAGTACCATCCATTTGCACAGCTGTGCCCATAAGGTCCCAGACCCGCAGTAACCAGATTGTAAAAGGCTCACGGCCCCGTCGTACAATGTCTTTTCGCAGCTTACGGAGACTCTCGTATGACAGGGACTCAGTGATGATCTCAACTTCTGGCTCCCCTGCTGGTTGTGAGGGGCCCCCTTCCTGACCCTTATTATCTGGGTGCCTTGTTTTCATCTTAGACTTCCTAGTTTCCACAGGGGCAACTGCTGCTGCTGAGTGCCCTTGCAGTTCAGCTGGAACCTGGACAGATGTAACGTCTGTGGGTCCCACAGCTGCACCATCAGAGTCTCCCTCTTTAAGGCAGGGGGAGGGTTTCTTACCAGCTGGGGAGAGGTACTCCTTCAGCATCTGGCCCATCTCATGTATCTCCTTCGCTAGCACCCCCACCCATTCTGGGTGGTTCCTTTTCAAGGTGGTCTGAGGGGCAGGGTCAAACTCTGGGTTAATATCCCTAGTCTCTGGAACAGGGTCAGGGTCTGGGTTAACATCCCTAGTCCCTGCGGTAGGTATCAGGGTTGTTATCCAAGTCAATCTCCCCTTATCTCTGAATGTTAGAAAGAACAGGTTTAACAGGGATATAAGCAACACTAGCCACAATATAATGTCATTAGCATTTAAAGCTGATTGGAACCCCTTGAAGGCTGGTGGGGTGAACTTCAAAAACCATGTGATGGGTTTGGAGAAGATTTCACCTGCTGCCACTTCCTCACAGTAAGTACCATTATTGAAGTAGCCCCAGAAACACACACTTAGAGTGCGATAGCTCTGAATCCATGTGGCCATCTTCCAGAGAAAATTAAAAATCCATGAATTCCTCAGCTGATCAATCCACAAAATGAACCGGATAATAGCCACGGTTACCTTGGTTATGAGACTCATGTTTAAAAAAGCCCTTGCAAATGGGAGAGATATAGCAGTGACCACATGGAAGCCAATCCAGGGTAAGCTGGACAGCATGATGTCACCTACCACAAGCTTGGGTAATTCAAAAACTGTTATTCCCTTTTCTACCCCTCTCTCAATGCCCTCAGGCAATGCCTCACGTTCCGGGCGCCAAAATCTGTCTTGGTTTGAAAGACAGGTATGGTCTAAGGAAAGGCAAGAGCCCCTTTCCTGCCATGCCGAGTGCAACCCCCCTCCCTTTTAATTATTTCAGGTCCAAATCAGGGGCCTTCAGGCAGGAGATGTGGGGATAAGAACAACAGTTCTTTACTGATATCTAACAAGACAGAAAACAACAACAGCTATAAAAAATGACAAGAGAACCGAACAGTATGACTCAGTTCCAGTCCCTTTTGGCCGCATGCCGTCTCCCTGTGCTCAGGTACAGGTGCTGTGGGGGCAGGGCAGGTCCCACGCAGTTGAAGAGGGCTGCAGCCCAGGGGTGAGAGGGATGGGGAAAGTGACTCCCCCCTCACGGTGTCTGTCGTGGTGCTCGGCACAGTGTCAAGAATTAGTAGGGTGAGGTGGGAGAGCAGCAGAGCGATGTCTAAAGGCAGGGAGCATGGATCTCAGCGCTGGGGTGGTAGGGGGGATGCCAGATAGGAGCATGGGGCGTCATCTCCCTCCACCAGCCAAAGGAGAGAGTTTTCCAGCCCACATTTCCTTTTTCCCGTTTCACCCTCTCTCCCTCCACACACCTCCCTGGGAGAGAACATTACCTAAAAATGTAGCCAATTAGCATAACAATGGGAGAAATTCCACAGAAAGAAAAGGGAAGCATTCAACCCCCAACAATAGAGTACACCACAGCGAAGGTGTGAGGAGGGGCACTGCCCCAGATTTTGACATGGCGTGCAACAGCTGCCAGCTACTTTTCCAAGCAGCAAGGGCATTGAGAAGTGAAAGCGATTGTGAAGGAGCTCTTTGAATGCTCGTGTGCTCTTCGCTGCACTGCGCTCGCAAGCGGCTTCGTTCTTCCCCTTCTGCCGTCCGGACAGAGCTCAACTCCTGGGGTCAGTTTCAGCTCTACCCAACAGCCTGTCCTCAGTTCTGCGGGCAAGTACGCCCTGTTGCCTTGGCTTCTAGTGCAAAGTCCCTAGCGAGCTCTCACTCAGTGCAATGCACCCAGAAAGACGCTCTCGCTCGTCTTTCAAGTAGCGATTCCTAATAGCAGAAGCAGCAGAAGCACAAACGGGATGACGAGAAAGGACAATGTAGAACACGTCTCTGTCCTGACACATTTTCGTGTGCGATATGTCCCTCCAAGTCCTCCGTCCATGGGAAGCTCTATGTACTGTGAGCGCTGCTACTTGCCGTTGAGAAGGACGGAGGAGCTAGCAGCGAATTCGGAGAGCGCTGAGCACGTAGTTAAGGAGCGAGAAGTGCCCCTGCAATGCGGTGCTAATAGCAGCTTCCTCGTGGTGGGGGCGAGCTCCGGCCACAAGACCTTCTCGTCCTGGCAACAGATCTCTATGAAAGGCATAGGCAAAAAGCTTTCATTTTCCATTCGAACTGCGAGAGAGGCAGACTGTTGCACAGAGCTCTGAGAACAAAGGTGCACACCCTAGGTGGGCTTGGGCAGAAGCAGCGTTCTCGAGCACTTGGCTGCTGGCACACTGCTGGCTCTGTTGCGCTGCCTCAGAGGCTTCTGGCTGCCGGGAACTGAAAGCAGCGCCAGGCGGGGGTGAGGGCGGTGAACGAAGCAGCACAAGTACCGTGCTTGTGTGCACCACGTTACAGGCTACTAGGAGAGGAAGGTGGCTGCCTCTCGCTTGCCTTCCCAAGTGCCCTTAGCAGTCGAAAGGAGCAAGCTGAAGAACTGCTGCGTGTGCTGCTCCTTGGTTCCCTTGCAGCCCGCTGTGGAAACATTGGCGGTCACTTCTAGGCGCCAAGTTGCAGAGAGCACCACGGTAAATGCCGCGGAGAAGGGAAATACAGAGTGCAGCGAGGAGCTGGACAGGGCTTACGTGCAATAAGTAGAAGGTGGACCTAGGCACTGCCTCTTCAGTCTGGCCCCCTCTGCCCTGGTAGCAACTTTTGCAAGTCAGCAAAATGGGCTGCGAGTGTGTAGAATGTAGGGCAGCAAGACGCCGTGTGTTATGCGCCATTTCAGGGCTGCTTGACAGAGGGCTACTTTAAGAAGGCCTTCTTCTTCCTCGCGTCCTTCTCGCTTCGCTCTAGCTGCATGGAGTACACCACAGCGAAGGTGTGAGGAAGGGCACTGCCCCGGCTTTTTCCGAGGCCTGCCTGTGCTGCGCCTTTAGCTGCACACCAGAACTGTGGCAATTCTTACCCTCAAGCTAAAAAAGGCCCTGGTGTATCCTCAGGAATGGCAAGTTCCTAGGCATAACGTAGAGAGACCACGTCTGAGGGAGTCCTTAGAGGATTCCTCCCCCATGGCACAGGTGTATTCTCATTCTCGTGCTGAACTGAAAAGTCCGGGCATGTCAATTCTGGCCTGCCTTGTGCAAAGACGAGCACAAATGTGGGGCTATGATCCTCTGTTCCAGAGCTCTGCTTCCGGGTGTGTGGGCAGCCATGAGCCTGCAGCAGCCGCAGAGGACACTGTGGATTGTGGATGTGGCTGGGGCGGCTGCCTGACACCCGTTGGTCTGACAGCGGCAGGAGTGGTGTCCGAGCGGCATCGCCTGAGGGCCCCATGGGGGGCAGGGAGAGAGCAGGGAGTGACCCTGAGCGACACCGGAAGCGATATCCTTAGGGCCCAAAAGGCCAGCTGTGGCGTCGAGTTTCACGGGTAGGAGGCTGCTAAGCTGCTTGGAAAGCTGGAGCTCCTCTGCTCTGGGAGAGACTGGGAGTGCTGTGGGTGTCCAATGTGGAGAACAGAAGGCTCCAGGGAGACCTTCAAGCCCCTTGCAGTGCCTGCTGGGGCTCCAAGATAGCTGGGGAGGGACTTTGGAAAAGGGTCTGGACTCACAGGACAAGGGGGTATAGCTTCAAACAGCCAGAGGGCTGGGGTAAATGGGATATTGCAAAGGAATTCTTCCTTGTGTGGGTGCTGAGGCCTGGCACATGTTGCTCAAAGAGGCTGTGTGGGAGCCCCATGGCAGGAAGTGCCCAAGGCCAGGCTGGAGCAGACATGGAGCAACCTGGACTAGTGGAAAAGTGTCCCTGCCCATGTCAGGATGTGGGAAGAAGATAATCTATCATCTCTAAGGTCGCTTCCAGTCCAAACCATTCTGGGATTCTAGGATTCATGGAAGGCCCTTTTCCAAGTGAAGTGTTGTATCTCTTGGCTCCCCGCTTATAGCTGCAGTTCTTCTGGAAGCAGGCCTGGCCAAGCAGCTGTGATGAGCCATGGCTTCTCAATAGGACGACTGTGATATATTTGCAGAGAGGAAGGCTGCAGACAGATCTTCAAGGCCCAGGTAAAACAAGCAAAGGATTGAATAAAAGCCAAAGGTTGGTTGTGTTAGTCAGTTTGCTGGCTGTTGAAATGGCACCAGGTCATTTTCAACATTTCTAATTTGGATTTGTTTGAGTAAAAAATGAATGTGTTACCTCCAGCGTGGGCTCTCCAATGCATCTCCATGTGCTCCCATCTCTTTGTTGTATATCAGGTTCTATTAACTGAAGACAGAATCATGACACAGTAGTAAAACATTTAGAGGTGTAGTTAGCCAGCTTCAGGAGTTTTCAACTCTGCTGTTGACTTTTCTGGTAACTGTAAGCAAGGCAACACAATCCAGTTACTCCACTTTTCCTCTCTAAGGAAAAGATTATCTTTTTTTTTTTTTTTCCTCATTTTGAAAATAGCCTAGAATGAAGAGTGTTATGCATGTGGCATGTAGGATTCATTATTTTACCTTTCTCTTCTGCTGTCTTTCACGTACTAGTTTTTTTTAATTTTTTTGGTTGCTATTCTCCATTCAGTAGGTTTGAAAGAATTCTAATTGTTGAGATGATGGTTCTTTGAAGGCTCACTTAGCCCACCTTTTGGGTGAAGGAAAGAAGAAGACAAGGTCCTCTAAGAAGAGTAAAAAGCATACTTTAAAGAGACATTCAGAGATGACTGCTGATGCCATGCCATTACCATGTAATCAGCAGAAATGTGTTGGAAAGTCACCCATCAGTGGCTTCACAAGAAAGCCACACTCAAGACAGGTAAAGAACAGAAGCATAAAACCCCAAAGGTCTGAAATGGACAGATTTGCATTGGGAATGTGCAACTCCTGAATTCTTGGTTCTAGAACTAGGGGCTTGTAATAAATAGACTGTCTCCTTGCCAAACGTAAATTTGGTGTAATGAACTGCTCACTGCCCGTTGAAGTGCAAGGCTAGTAGACTAATATTTGCCATGGCAGGCATATTGTATGGCTTTCCTGTTAAAAAGAAATTGGTTTTTCTCATAGCAATCTAGATATATACCCAGTCTGACACATATTTTTTAGGCTATATTTCCAAGTAAATGGCTTCCGTGACGATGTAGTAAGTTTATGTCATGAACAGGAATGAAGTGATTGCATGCATCCTTTTTTAGACCAAGCCAGCTGCTGAATAATGAGACAGAGACTCTCACTGACGGCATGGAGTGCCCAAGCTTTTGGGAAAAGCACTGGGCAGATAAAGCCTATTTCCACATTTCTTGCTAGCGTCTCCTTCAAAGTTCATGGGTTTATTCATCTTTTCAAGCTGTTCTAGATGTCTTTGTAGTTTACATGTATTAAATGTAGCAGGTATTACTTCCATGCTGTCTTAATAGATTTGAAGTTGGCATCTACTCAGGCTTCAATGTCTGAGAAGAAGCAACGTTGATTCTTTGAATTCTATTCTTGAACGTGAGAATGATACTTATGTAGTTAATGAATTAATTAAATCGAATTCACTTGAATGGAAAAATTGTCTTGTTCATGTAGATTTTAACTTGGGAAATTAAAATTTGTGTTCTACTTTTCATTGTTGTTGCTTTTCTGTATTCTTTGATTGCACAGATAGCAGATGTACTGACCAAGTATTCTGTGAAACTGGAGGAAATGACCTTCCTCTTGGCAGCTGATGTTCACAAGCTCATTAACGCTAAGGCCATGGTAAATGTTTTACCTGGGGCAAGATAGCAGTCTGAATATTCCTAGAATGTCTTCCTTTCCCCAAATGAAATTCATTTTTTCTGCCTATCAATCACTGAAATATAGAAGAAATTTCTACTTGGCAGGGTATTGGTTATCATTTGTGTTCTTTTCTCCCCTCATTTTCTGTAGAAGAGACAATTTTTTGTTTGTTTTTGCATGTCGTATGCTGCTTCTACTTCTGGTTTTATTTTTTAATACACAGAATATAAAGAGAGCACTGCTGGATAATGAGAGGGCAACTGCCAAGCTACTCTTGAATCGAATGAAATCAGAGCTTGAGAAAGAAAAATGGCATCAAGTGAAATGGCAAGGGAGAGTCAAGGACTGGATGCTCATGCAAAAGAAGTGTGTAGTTCAGAGTTTCAGGTCAGAAATGTGGCAGTCTTCTTTTGGACAATGAGCAACACAAAGTGGCTAGTGTTCACTTTTGGTTTCTATCAAAGTAATACTTGATCATTATTTCTTTCTACGTGATATCACATATGATATCACAAATATCATGTGATTCCATTCTACATATCTACTTTCCATCCTGCAGAGAACTTATGGCAAGTGAAGAAATACAGAATCCCCCAACTGTGAATAAGGAAATGGAAAAGTCGGTAAAGGAGCAGATGGTAATTGCATTTATTCATCACTGCTATGCTGCTATACAGTCAGATAGTCTCTTTATGATTCAAAAATTCAATGGGACATCGAGTAAATAGCAAATCAAAACTAACTACCTAGAGCACTAAAAGGGCCAGAGATTATCTTGGATCAAAACATGTATTCTCCGAGCATTGCTTACAAACAAGTCAACGTGTGAAAAAGAAGGCACAATGTGGTTTGTGCCTTGTTTTGGGCATGCCCGGAAGAAGGAAATTCTGATTTCACATATGGGAAAAGAAATGTTGACATTTGAATGAGATTGTTCATACCCCAGAAAAGGTTGCTTTGAAAGGTTGTGGAAGTCCTGTTAGGAAACATGGCTTTACAAGTCCTTTCCACCAGGAGACAACAGCTGCAGAACATCTGGGTGTGCCAGTGTTGAGAGCACCAGCAAAGATCAAAGTGGAGAAGTTGGTGAACAATGGCAGTGGCCTGGGGGAGAGCATGTGAGCTGCTGGCTGTGGGACCAGGGGAGTCCTGACTGATTTAGGAGGCGTGTGATTGTGCCAGCAAGACGAGTAGTGCTGCGACCTTGGGACACTGCGAATACTGGAATTCAGTGGGGTCACTGGGCAGGCTGAGTGTCTGAGCTGCTGGAGGGACCCAGTTTGCCCACATGTAAACATCCAGTCTCACTCTTGCCAGCCACAGAAAGGAGCAGGATGTGGCTGCTGGTGATGCCTGTCATGTATATGTAGTGTATATGTGTGCTATCCCAGCCTGCTGGGAACACTTCTTCTTTGTGACTTCTTGGGCTGAGGGAGAGAAAGCAGTGGTAGTTTCTGACGTTTCGAGTTTGCTCAAGTTTCTCAGGCTGTTTCTGGAGCCACCCAGAGTTCTCTTCCTTGAAGCATTTCAATTCCTGGTAATTTTCAAAATTCAAACAGACACAGCCCTAAGCTAGTTGATCTGACTTCAGAGCTATTTTTACGCTGAGCTGTTGAATGATCTGATCTCCTGAGATGTCTTCCATCTCAGTTTATGACCTGGTTCTTGTGAAAAGTAGGATCTTTTAGCCTGGAGAAGAGAGGTTTCTGGACAGCTGTATGGTGGCCTTTGAATATGTAAAGAGGGTATAAGACAAATGGAGAAAGACTTTTTAGGAAGGTTTGCAGACACAGGGCAAAAGCCATGCTTTCAAACTGAAACTAGGTTTAGATTGGCTAAAAGGAAAAACTTTTCTACAATGAAGCTGGTGAGACACTCAAACGGGTGTTGCAGAGAAGTTGTGGATGCCCCATCATTGAGAGTGCTCCTTATCAGTTTGGCTAGTCTTGAGCAATTTGATCTACTGTAAGATCTACTGGGCAAGGAAGTTGGACTAGAGGATCTTTAATCACAGACTGTTGTATGATTCCGTGAAAGACAGAATGCAATGAAGCTAATATTTCAGATTTTGTTGCAGACATATTTATTATTTCTCAGTTTATGCATCATTGCAATGACAACTTGTTAGCTTCTGAAATGATGAGCTGAGATTTATTTCCTTCCTTAGTTTCATTTTCCCTGTTATTCCTTCACTCTTGGACTTTTTTTTACCAGATTTCCTCTTTCAGTCAACTGCCCTTAAGTATCACTTTGCTCCCCAACTGGCTTTTTTTTTTTCAATGACACCTTTTCACTGGTTCGTTTTGGGCCTTTGCTGCTTGAAGTCCAGCAGCCTCCTTGTCTGAGCATTATGGAGCTTTCTTTACAGCTTCATCACTATGCAAAAACCATAAATTACTGTGTTCCATCTCACATACCATCAAGTATCACACTAATATTCCCTCTGCTGAATAGCTGTTTGGCTTACATAGACCAGCAAAATACGAGGAAACCGAGATGGCAGCAAGAATCTTGTAGACTACTCCCACTGTTCATTGAAATTCTGGATAAGTCACGTGAGGTATCACATTCTCTTGAAAGAAGTGTATATCATCTCGGACATTCTAGAATGGGCTATTAATATTGTCATGAGTTTCTGGCAAGACTTTTTCATATGCAAATTCAAATTCAAATGATCTGAAATGATAGAACTTCAAGAAATTTTCTTTCTCAGAATCGAAGTATGATGGAGTTACATAGGGAGAATCTTAATCTTAGTTATTCTATTCCATCTCACATCATGGCTGGGGGCAGGGAGAAGGGAGTATCTTTTAGGGACAGTGGGTTCCGGTGTAGTCAGTAAGCTGGGCAGAGGAGCCATCAGGTATTGTCTGTTGTTGGGGGGGGGATTCATGTGAACTCTTCATTTCTTGTACCCTGCCACTAGTATTGTTGCCAAAATTGTTTGTTTTCTCATCCAAGTGACAAAATCAGCACAATTAATGAGGGATGAAGAGGGAGCAGCGACCTCAGAACAGGAGGAAGAAGAAGCAGAGCCTGCTGTCCTCCAGAAGAAAAAAACACTACCAGCCAACTTTGCATCATCTGTGAACTTCCTGGGCGTGTACTCTATCCCCTTGTCCAGATCACTGATAAAGATATTAAACAGGACTGGGCCCAAGACTGAGCCTTGGGGACCAGCTGGATGAACTCTATTTCCCACCACTCTGTGGGCCTGGCCATCACACAGTTTGTCACCCAGCAAACAGCCCACCCACCCAAACCATAAGCAGACAGTTTCCTCATGAGAATGATGTGAGACTCATTGCAAAAAGGATCAGGGAGATGCCTAGGAAGAGTCTCTGGTGAATCCCGGAGACTATAGTGGAGGACTATTCAGTTTTCCAATCAATTTGCTTAAAAAACTCTGCAGAACCGTAATAAAAAACAAACAAACAAACAAGCAAACAGAAAAAGCAGACCAATCAAACACACAAAAAACCCCAACCAATAATCCCCAAAGAGACAAAAAAGCCCACCAAAAAACCTAATCTGAAAAAAAACCTCAAACCCAACACATCAAAAATCAGGGTGGATGTTTTTAGTAACTTTAAAAATAACAAAACAAAACACAAAAACCCAGAAAGTCACATTTGTAAAGGTGCTGTCCCAGCCTCTTCTCTCAGCAGGGAGGACATCCAGAAGTGGAGCCAGTTGGAAGAAAGCGGGACTGGGCAGTGTTGCGTTTCCTAGATACATTGTAAATGGTACATCCCGTGACCCCTGCTGTGCCCTGTATCTTGGTCCCTCTCCCCTCCTGGCCGCACAGAGCTGGCTGGGATCCAATTTCTCCTCGCCCCCCCCCCCCCCTTTCCAGACCCTAGAAAAGGTCAGTACCCCCTGGCCTCTCTCTCTTACCTCGTTCTCTTTTTCCCCCCACGCTCTTACCCCGCACTTTTCCCTCTTCCCCCACTCTTTTCTCCCTCTTTTCTCCCTTTTTCCTTTCCCTTTTTTCACTCACTACCCACGAGAAATAAACCTGTAACTTTATTAGGGGAAAGAGCCTCTTTGGATATCTTAACTACATCCCTGAGGCTAGGGCCCAGGGGAATTTCACCCTAACACCTGAGCTAGACCGGAGGAAGGGTGAAAAAACCCTATTTTGGGGCCGAGAAAAAGCCTACAGTTGGCGCTCCACGTGCGTGGTTTCTACAAAGCACCCACGTTTCGCTGTGACTCCTATTTTCGGGATTCGACCAGCATAGGAGCTGATCAACTAGCTCAAATTTCTTTAAGCTGCATTTTGTGCAGTTCGAAGACTTTTCAGCACGAACCGGCAGCTGGTCAGGAGCCCAGACAGGTCGGTTCGGGACGTGGATCCACTACGTGTACACAGACGTGTCTGCCTGCAGGACAAAAGGTGAGTTAAGTGTCCCTTTGCGGCGGGTGGTTCCCGGAGCTCCGCGGGGGGGTCTCACCGGTGGCATTTTGCCGGCCCGGCGCTGTTCTCGGGAGGAGAGGCGGCGCGGGCGTGTTTGCAGCTCGGAAGCCCTCGGCCACGTGGTGCGGCGCGGGGGCTGGGGGGGGGGGGGCTGGACGCGGCCACCCCAGGCGCGGCGCGGCAGGCAGGCAGCTTTGATCCGTTTCAAAGCTGCGGTACAGGGAGTTTTTTGCAGTTTTTGCGATTTTTACGGGTTTCTGCGGCGGGGGCGATCCCTACAGAGGCGCGGGCGCCACGTAGGTTTTGCTGACGAAAAACGGCGAAATTAACATCGGTTCCGCATCCAGTAAAGCCTGAAAACCGTAGTGTACCTAGCACGTCTTAACAACTAACTCCTTTCCTGTGTTTTAACTGTAGTGGGGTAGATATAGTGCAAATTGCTAATACTATGGGCATACAGCAATCTGCCTTACAAAAGAGTATAACAAAACAACTCAAGGAAATACTAAGTTCAGGAAATGTTTTAATATCTAATAAAAAATTAGCCCGTTTTGCCAGCTGGCTGTCTGTTGAAATATCTGACCTTGAATTGCAAAATATAAATTCGATTTCATTTTGGGATGAAATAGGGGATTTATTAACTTTAAAAGTGGAAAATGGAGGTAAAACTGCCTCTGTATTCCTCCCGATATTCTTACAAATTCGGAAAGTTTTAATTCAGACAGAAAACAACAGACAGCAGCAGCAAAATAAATCAAACTCACCTTCCCCTTCCAAAAATCCCTATAACCATAACCTGGAAAGCACCCTAGGGTCTCCCTTGGAAATGCAGGGTGCCCAGCACGACTGTAACTGTTCTGAACCCCCAAATCCTCCCCAGTATCCCGGTTCTGACAATTTTTCGAAAATTATCAGCTCTCCTTCCTTGTTCCCTTCCCCCCCGGGCCACGGACACGTGGCCGTATCTGGACAGGTCAGGATCGGGGTCCCAGATAGCATTGGACATGCGGTACATGGAGAGGGGGGGGGCCGATATGGTGACAGCCACGTGTCTCCTCCTTCATCCCGCAACACCCTTTACCCTCCGGTCCCAGCCCCTAAGCCTGTCCCCTCCCATAACTCAACCCTGCCCTCGGCTCCACCGCCCCCTCCCCCCTCGAAGACCCTGCCCTGCGCGGTACCTGGCGACCCCGCCCACAGGTGTTGCAACCCTGAATTCCACCACCCCTGCCCCTCTCCGGTTTCACATTCCTTCCCTCCAAGCTGCTGCGGGGTGGGGGAGGGCAATGTAGCCCCTGCTAGTTTCAGTAACGGTGAGGGTGGGGGTGGGGAGGGATCAGTTCACAGCCCCTGGGGGATGGATGGTGCTCCCGTGGTGGGGGGGGGGGGGGGGGTGGGCAGCCTCCCGGTCCGGGTGGGGGGGGGATGCCCAACCCTGAAAGTCAGCACCAGGAGAAAGAGTATGTACCATCAGTTGCTCCTGTAGTTTATCTTGGTAAGAGAAACGGTAAAAGAAGTTATCAACCTTTGTCCTATCAAGATAAAAAAGGAAATTTGTAAAGTACAAAGAGAGTTTGGGAGGAATAGTGAAATCTTTAAAGGCATGATGAGAGCCACTTTTAACTCAAACGAACTGGTTCCATATGATATCAAAGAGCTTTTCCGATGTCTGTTAACTCCTTCAGAATATGATCTATGGGAAAGCCTGTGGAAAAGATCTTTAAAAGTGCTTTTACAAGAGCTTTTAAAAAGCTCAGATAATGCAAAAGATGCTGATAATAATGATATGACATATGAACACCTATGTGGGGAAAAAGATTGGCATTGCCCTGAAAGCCAAACCAGAGTACTATCTAAGTCTGTCCTAGATAAAATATGCAATGCTGCAGAAAAAGCCTTTAATCAATTACCAACAGTAGATACTAAAGGCAGTTATATTAACATTAAACAGTTTACTTCTGATAATTTTTTAGTTTGTGGACCGCCTTCGTACGCAAGGAGAAAGACAAGTGTCTGAGCCAGTATTACAAGCTGAATTAATTAAAGAAATGGCTCAGAGGAATGCTAATGAAACCTGCCGTAGGGTTATCCTTGGCCTTCCCCTGGAGCCAGCACCTAGCTTAGCACAGATGATAGAAGCTTGCGCCAGAAAAGCAGAAGTGCTCAGTGGACACGAAAGAAATCCAGGACTGGCACGCCCAAGAACCATGGCAGCTGTAACACCAGAAGCCAAGAAGCAACCAATGTCACCAGAGCAACTGCAGCACATCATCTGCTTCCAGTGCAAGCAGCCAGGACACTTCGCCAGGGACTGTCCACACAACCAGAAACAGAAGAAGACCAACAAACAAAAAAACTAGCTTTACAGCCCGTACCCGCCATTAACACCATAGCGCGCTCGGCTATAAATACTGCGGGCTCCACACTCGCAAAGGACTCTCTATTAATAAACAAAAAGGGGGAGGATGGGGGAGAGGGTGTGGGGATGTATGGCAATGAAAATATCAAATGTTCAATTAACAAGGTTTGGAAGCCACTAGGCCGTTTTAGGCTTGTGACTACCAGAGGTTTTCATTTCAGGTCACGTGATTGGACAGCCATTACAGTGGACTTACCTAACAGTACACAGGACGTGATGTTAAACCACATGAAACTGGACAGTGAGTACTTTGTGGCGGGGACACAGCACACACCCCCCCAGAGATTGAGGTAGCTCCCATGACCATCAAGGGAAGCATAACCGGCCTCATTCTCCTGGCACGATGTCCTCTACCACCATATTATCTGGTTGAGGGACAAATCCTCGCCCAGGCCATTCCTGTTCCAGTGGAGGTCCCAGCAGATGGAAAATCACCTGAAGTCTACTGGGCAGAAGTGGTGGGTGAGGACAAACCTTCTCTGGCATGCAGCCTAACCCGTGGATGAGATCACCTCCATGTGGAGGGGGTACTGGACACAGGTGCTGATGTGACTATCATACCCGAAAGGATGTGGCCGTCACATTGGGAACTTCAGCCTGTGGCAGGCAGAATCCAAGGTGTAGGAGGAGTAAAATTGGCAAAAATATCAAAAAGCATCTTACAAATTGAGGGGCCGGATGGAAAATTGGCTAGCATCCGTCCATTTGTTACAGACTATAAATACCGTCTATGTGGAAGACACACCAAGTCCCAGTGGGGGGTGAAATTGATTATTCCTAAAAGTCCTCGGGATTTTTAGAAGCGGGCACTGTGGGGCCCTCTACCCAAAAGTTGAAATGTCTAGATCATACCCCAAAGTGGGTAGCACAGCGGCCGATGAGTAAGGAGAAGCTCAGGGCGCTTGAGGAGCTTGTGGAGGAGCAATTGGCTAAAGGCCACATAGAGGAGACCACAAGTGCGTGGAATTTCCCGGTTTTTGTGATAAAGAAACCGGGGAAGGAGAAGTGGAGGCTGCTCCACGACCTCCGGGAAATAAACAAAGTAATTGAGGACATGGGGTCTCTCCAACCTGGGATGCCTTCTCCAACAATGCTTCCTAAAGATTGGCAATTGGCTGTTCTAGACATCAAGGACTGTTTCTTCCACATTCCCCTACACCCAGAGGATGCCCCAAGGTTCGCCTTCTCGGTTCCTACCATCAATCGAGAAGCCCCAATGAAGCGCTACCACTGGAAAGTTTTGCCCCAGGGATTAAAATGTAGTCCCTCCATTTGCCAGTGGCATGTGGCCTCATTGCTCTCCCAGGTGCGTGCCCAGAGAGGGGAGGCCATCATCCTTCATTGCATGGATGATGTGCTTGTGTGTGCCCCCGATAACTCTCTACTCCAAGACACACTTGACCTAGTGGTTAAAGTTTTAACCTCTGCTGTATTTGAATTGCAGGAGGACAAAGTCCAAAGGATGCCACCTTGGAAGTACCTGGGCCTGGAGATTACTGCACCAACCATTGTTCCACAGAAATTGGAAATTAATTGTAATCCAAAAACCTTAGCAGATCTCCATTCCCTGTGTGGGTCATTGAATTGGGTCAGGCCCTGGCTAGGCCTCACTAATGAGGACCTAGAACGTCTCTTCAATTTATTGAAAGGGGGAGAGAGAGCTGCTTTCTCACAGGGAACTGACCCCAGAGGCAAAGACTGCAATCGAAAAGGTACGAAAGACCTTAGGAGAGAGGCAAGCTCACCATTACCAGCCCGAGCTGCTTTTCAAATTCATTGTCCTAGGAAAACTGCCACACTTACACGGGTTAATATTCCAATGGATCAAGGAGCAGAGAGAGTCACTCTTAATCATAGAGTGGGTCTTCTTCTCCCACCAGAGATCCAAAACTATCACTAAGCCACAAGAGTCAATAGCACAGCTGATTTGGAAAGCAAGGATCAGACTGTATGAACTAGCTGGTTGTGACTTCACATGTATTCACCTCCCTGTTAAACTGTCTGAGGAAGGAAAGAACTCTCCTGAAATATTGACTAAAGAGATGTTTGAGCATTTGCTCCAGAGCAATGCCAGTCTCCAATTAGCCCTGGACAGCTACAGAGGACAAATATCAGTCCATGCCCCGTCTCACAAGCTGTTTAATGAGGAATTCCACCTCATTCCTCCTCAGAAGAAGAGTCGGAGACCACTCACAGCTCTCACAGTGTTCACGGATGCATCTGGGGCATCCCACAAGTCAGTGATGACTTGGAGAGATCCTCAGACTCAGCATTGGGAAGCTGATGTTGAGTTTGTGGAGGGGTCACGCCAGGTAGCTGAACTGGCAGCAGTCGTGAGAGCCTTTGAGAAGTTCTCAGAGCCAATCAACTTGGTAACAGACTCAGCCTATGTAGCAGGGATAGTGTCCAGGGCGGAGCAGGCAGTGCTCAGAGACATCGAGAATGAGCACCTTTTCAGGTTGCTTTCCAAACTAATTTGTTTGATTTCTCATAGAGAACACCCATTCTATGTGATGCATGTGAGATCACACACAGATTTGCCAGGCGAAATTGCAGAAGGGAACCGTCAGGCACACTCCCTTGCAACCCCAGCAGAAAAAGCAACCCCAGCAGAACAAGCACGCCTTCCTGACATCTTCCAACAGGCAAAGCTGAGCCACCAGCAGTATCACCAAAATGCACCAGGTCTAATGCGTCAGTTCCAGCTAACACGGAGTCAGGCTCGAGCCATTGTGGCCACCTGTCCCAACTGTCAGCTGCACACCATGCCCTCAATAGGCATGGGGGTAAACCCCCGAGGTCTTGGCAGTTGTGAGGTATGGCAAACAGACATCACACACATTCCTAGTTTTGGTCGCCTCAAATATGTTCATGTAAGCATTGACACATATTCAGGCGCAGTCTATGCCTCTGCCCATGCAGGAGAAAGGGCTATGCATGCCGAACAACACCTAGTGCAAGCCTTTTCAGTGTTGGGGATCCCTAAGGAAATCAAAACTGATCAGGGCGCAGCGTATAAGTCCAAGGAGTTCCTGGAATTCGTCCAGCAGTGGGGAGTGGAACATAAAACTGGCACCTCCCACTCCCCCACAGGCCAAGGTATAGTGGAGCGAGCCAATCAGACGCTCAAGCAGGTTTTGGCTAAACAGAGCAGTTCAACTGTGTGGATGTCTCCACAGCAGAAGCTCTGCAAAGCCATGTTTACTATCAATTTCCTGAATTGTTTATTTGAAAACATGAGTCCACCTGTGGTACGTCACTTTAACAGTGGTAAACAGTTCAAGTTATCCCAACATCCTCCAGTTTTGATTAGGGACCCAGAAACCTGGGAAATCAAAGGTCCCTATGAGCTTGTTACCTGGGGGCGTGGCTATGCATGTGTATCCACTCCCTCAGGCCCTCGGTGGATTCCCCAAAAGTGGGTGAAACCGTTTGTTCCCAAACATCCTGCTCCAACTGAAGAGAACAAGGAGCAGGTAGCTGTGGCTTCAAAAAGAAGACGCTGCCGGAAAAAAGGAAAAGAAATCCTCATAGAAGGTGGCATTCCGGCAGATAGAGACTTTTAATAGGTTTTATAATGTTTGTCTTTTCTTCTAGAGAAAAGCTTCTCTTCTCTCAGTCCCGTAATGAACCCCATCCAAGCTGTCTTCCTGTTTACACTGAACAGTCTAGCAGCTGCATGGAGCGTCCCTCAGCCACGTCAGAACATCTGGGTGACCCTGGCACAGACGCTCCAACAAGAAAACATATGTCTGTCCACAGCAGCAACAGCAAACCCGACAGGCCACACTACAAAATCGTGCTGCTATAGATTTTCTCTTGCTACTGCACGGACATGAGTGCCAGGAATTTGAAGGACTTTGCTGTATGGACCTGACCTCGAAAGCTCCTAACATCCATGCTGCCCTCTGAAACATGAACAACTTGATCGGACAAGTGAAGCAAGAATCTGAGGATTGGTTCAATGGACTGTTCAAAGGCTGGGGACTCACAGGGTGGTGGACATCTATAGTCAAAACAATTATGTTAATTTTTGTTATTCTTTTCCTTGTAATAATGGCATTCGGGATCCTACGTCACTTGGTTTTCAAGGTTATTCATAGTCTCATTCCCTCTACCTCAGTAGTCAATCACATAGAAATGAAAGACTTGAAACAATCTAACCCTCCCGCCAGCTACAAGTGGTGGGCAGAATCGTAATTTGAATGATACCAATATCCTTCTTTCAACTTTGTTAAACAAAAAACGGGGAGATGTTGTGTTTCCTAGATACATTGTAAATGGTACATCCCGTGACCCCTGCTGTGCCCTGTATCTTGGTCCCTCTCCCCTCCTGGCCACACAGAGCTGGCTGGGATCCAATTTCTCCTCGCCCCCACCCCCCCCTTTCCAGACCCTAGAAAAGGTCAGTACCCCCTGGCCTCTCTCTCTTACCTCGTTCTCTTTTTCCCCCCACGCTCTTACCCCGCACTTTTCCCTCTTCCCCCACTCTTTTCTCCCTCTTTTCTCCCTTTTTCCTTTCCCTTTTTTCACTCACTACCCACGAGAAATAAACCTGTAACTTTATTAGGGGAAAGAGCCTCTTTGGATATCTTAACTACATCCCTGAGGCTAGGGCCCAGGGGAATTTCACCCTAACACCTGAGCTAGACCGGAGGAAGGGTGAAAAAACCCTATTTTGGGGCCGAGAAAAAGCCTACAGGGCAGCATCCGGGCCATTGTCACAGGACGGCCCTGTGGCTGCCCCACTGCCCAAACCTGGACATAAATCAAACACAGGTATGCACATGTGCTTAGACACAGCAAAAATATATTTGTCTGAAAAGAATACTGGTCCATTTATATCACTCGAAAGAGCATAATGCCTCTTCTCAGCTTTCTTTTCAGTCATTACAAATTTTTCGAAAATATAGGAGTGCAGAAAATGGAAATATCCAAGATCAACATAACAACCAAAAACAAAGATTCCATTTTTGAAACTGCATTGGGAATCCTCTGCAGAAATTGACTCAGAGCTCTAAGATTTACAAAAAAGACCAAGAGTATTGGAGTCAATACAACACAGTGTCTGGAGGCTTTCACTCTTTGCCTTGTTTTCTCAAATATGATGGAGGCAGCACCTTAGCCACTACAGCTGCCAGTTCTCTCAGGGCCCTGACATGACTCTGGGTGGGTCCCATGGTCTTGCACGCTCAGATTCCTCAAGTGGTCAGAAAGCTGACCTGCTACTATGGCTTAGAATCAAGTCCACCAGTCCAATAAAGTGACAGATGTGGAAATAGTGACTGGCAGTAATAATTGAGACCAACATTTGTTGAGTACCTCAGCCTTCTCCTTGTCTGTTGCCACTAGTCCTGTCTGGCTTATGGGGGTGGGGGGGGGAATAGGGCAGGTGTGATAGGTTTATTTTCATCTTCCTTTTCCCACTGAAATACCCGTAGGTGCCTTTATTATTCTTATTTTTGTCATGCTTTTCCAAATTCAGCTTCAGCTGAGCCTTATCTATACTGATCCCATCCTCACACACTCATGTGTTACCACTGTATTTTTCCCATGATTTGTCTCCCTGTGTATTGTCTGCATATTACCTACTTGCATCACATCTATTAATTTTCAATAACATTCTGGCTTTAACTTGTTTTCGAAAAAAAAACTTTTTGAGCCTTGTCACCTCAGAAATTCACCTGGGAAACCCAAAATCCCCAAAATTCACCCCGAAGTCCTCGCTGGGATGCCCAGCACTCACCTGGCAAGTCCCAAAATTCCACAAATTCATGCCAAAAATCACAGGGAACCACCAAATCCCAGGGCTTCACCCCAAAATCCCACCTGCAACCCCCAAAATATCTCAAATCACCCCTAAGACCCAGTTCCCCCAACACCTCCCAAATTCACCCCAAAATGACTCCAATCCCCCTCAAAACACACCCAGATACCCCCAAATCCACCAAATTCGCTCAAAGACCCATCTGGGACTCGCAAAAATCACCAAATTTCCCCGGAAAATCCACCTGCATCTCCCCCAATTAATTCCAAAATTCTCCCACGACTCCCAAACGCTCACCTGGATACCCCAAAATCGACAGCATTCACACCAAAATTCACCTGGCATCCCCGAAACTCATGTGAGAACCCTAAAATTCACATGTATACCCTAAAATTCACCAAACTCTACCCCAAATTCCCCTGAGATCCCTAGAATTCCACAAATTCCCCCTAAAATTCAAGTGGGACACCCCACATTCCACAAATTCACCCATCTACTGGGGTACAATGCAAAAATGTGTATTCTATCACCATCTGTTAAAATGTGGGAGGGGTCATCATCCTTATCTCTTTTGGAGATATCCCCTGCTCATGTGCCATCTGATAAGATCAGGGGGATGCTCATCGTTATCTTTTGACAACCCATCCTTCCTCCAGAAGATATATTCTGTTAACGGACCATTAAGTCCTATTGTGTGACTGATAAGATTACATCATCCCATTGGGAGATGCTCCAGCCAGGGGGAAGAGCCAAACATTTCCTACCTAGATAAAAACTGAGATTTGGAACACCAAAGCACTCCTTTCCACGGGATCCCAGAGGAAAGTCGGACCTTTTTCCACATCATCACTGGATCTTCGGAGGAAAACTGCACCTTCTACAGGAGCACTGCTTCAACTGAACCACATCTGTCATCCAGGAGGACTGCAGCCACCATTTATAGGGACTGCTACCAACACCCTGACTGACAGGGTGTCAGGTTGTATTTCTGACTTTGTTGCTGTTTTTTCTTTTATATTATTGCACGTATTTTATTTTTTCTCTTTTCTCCTATAAAATTGTATTACTGACTTGGAGTCGCACTGGTTTTACTTTCAAACCAACACAACCGCAAACCTCGCTACCTGGGATCCCCCAAAATTGCACAAATTCTCCCCCAAAATCAAGCTGTGACCCCTCAAAACTCACCTGGATCTCCCCAGATTCCCCCCGCCCCCCCCCCCCCAATTCACCTGGGAACCCCCAAATCCCCAGAATTCAACCCAAAATTCACCTGGGACCCTAAAACCCTCCAAATTCGCTCCAAAATGATTGGCAAATTTACACACTCCATTCTCCCATAAAAGGATCTCGAGCCCTGTGCGCTTCGTATACAAGCTAAACGGAAAAAAACTTTCTATTAATTTTCAGCAAAAAGACTTTCTATGCCTCATTCTTTTGCACAAAACTGCCTTCACTTTCAAACTTATTCTCTTGCTCACTTACCTGCATAATGCTTAGTCCCTGTTCTGCATGCTCATTTTCTTCACTTTTACAAGGAATCCTCTCCTCATCTTCTTTGTCCTCTGATTCTTCCATTTCCTGTGCCAAGATCACCTGTTTCTCTGTTAGATTTGTTTCTCCAGCTGATTTTTGACAACTGTCCCTATCTTATGGCACCGCTAGCTCGAGAGAGGTGATTGTCCTGCTCTGCTATGGGCTGGGACTGGGCTCTCTTCAAGCCCTGGGGGCAATTTTGGATGCCACACCGTCAGAAAGACCTCAGGCTATTGGAGAAATGGCCAAAGGAGGGACACAGAGATAGTGAAGAGGCTGGAGGGGAAGCCATACAAAGAGTGGCTGAGGGCATTTGGTTCAGCTGCAGAGAGGACACTGAGCTCACACCTCACTTGGGACCTCTCAACTCCTCTCAAGGGCAGCATAGGGACAGCTTTGCTCTCTGCTCTCTGCGACCAGGGACAGGAGCCAAGGGAATGCCAGGAGCTGTGTCAGGGGACGATTAGGCTGGCTATCAGGGAAAGGCTTTTTTCCTCAGAGGCTGGTCAGGCACTGAATAGGTTCTCCAGGCAATGGGCACAGCCCTACGGCTGCCAGAGATCCAGGAGCGTTTGGCCAATGCTCTCAGGGATGCAGAGGGTGGAACTGTTGGAGTGTCTGTGCAGGGCCAGGAGTTGGACTTTGATGATCCCTAGGGGTCCCTTCCGACTCAGGAAACTCTTACCATTTTCCCCTCATTCCTCTCCTTGCACAATGCTCTCAGCTTCCTGTTCCACCGTATGTTCCACTTCTGAAACCTCCGCTACTTCTTTCCAGTTCAAGCACAGTTCTACTGGTTACAATCCAAAGATATACAGATTGAAAAACAACCAAAAAGAAACACCTGTTTGGAATGTCGTGGTCTTATTTGGATCTCGAACTATGAAGTCGATTGTGCCTTGCAAGTTCTAGAAGCAAAACAACAACAAAAAACACCCACCACACCGTTTTAACATAGGGATATGCTTTCTTCTAAGAAATCCATATCCCTTCTCAAAATGGATCTATTTCAGTAAGAGGTCATCTTGAATAGATCACTTACTATCTAAAGAACGTGGAACACTCAAATCCGTAATGATCAGCCTGTTACCTTGCCGTTTTCTGTTCGAAAGGCAAATGAATTTGCTCAAGTGCCGTTTGTAACAAGGACAGAGTTCAAAGTGTGGCTCTGAGAAATGTTTTGGTTTCCCTCTCCTATCTCTGTCAAAAGCACTTTCTTCAATGGCTGAAACAATACTTGATATAGTCTGAATTTTAAAGGTCATGAAAATTTTCTCAAAAGTGAAAAATTAATGTAGCAGTCAGGTTTTAAACCAACGGGAATTTTTGTTTTACCTGTTTGAAGATTTCCTTCACACCAAAATGCTGGCTGATGGATACCTAGAAGAAATCAATTGTCACAAAATGCTTCCGGGTAAGCCATTACGTCATCCATTACAATTTGCTTCAGTGTCCCCTTCCTGTCCAATTGAAGGTCCCTGTTTAAGAGACTCAAGTACGGAGAGAAATAAAATTAAATATGACTACAGTGCCTTTAAATCTAAATCGAACTTCATGATCAATCTCATAAAACCTTTAGGCTAAATGTTGCCATTGATCTGTTTCTACTGAACACAATCTCGTCCTGGCTTATACAGATTAGTTCATTTCAAAGAAAGAAATGCACAGAAGTTAAAATATTTCCAAACAGGCATTTGACATCTTTCCTTTGGGATGCGGAACCATTCCAACACTGCTTGCATAAGAGGTCAAATTACTGTCTTCCATGTTAGTTCTGCACTGTGCTCAGCGGAGCCTTTCTCGTTTATTTGCCTTTGACTTGGACATAAAGCTGAGTCTTGATTCAAGAAAAATCCGTATTCACACATGTTTTCATTTCCACCGACATTGGCTTGGTCTCCTATACAAAGAGAATGATGGGGAATTTATATAGGTGTCTAGATAGGCAACATTCTCTTCCCGCAACCTGGCATTGTATTTTCACTTGGTCTGTTACATCTGGCTTTGTTTTAACGGCTCAAATTATTAGGAAGAGTATCAAACCTCCAGCTCAAACCACAGTCCCAGTGCAAGGTGTGTGAAGGTATGTGCATCTGCCCCTCAGGTCCATACTGCTCTTCTAATGTGCCTCTGATCGAGCAGGTAGGAAAGACCTCCTGGGTGTGTGAACTGTGCTGCTTCCTCTATGGCTTCAGAGCTGCTGCTAAGATCTTCAGGAAGGAGAGCGGTATTGTACCAATTTTTAGATGGCTTTTAAAGTTGCAAATGCTTGGCTATATTAAACGTCTGAGTTCCTAGAACTTTGAATGTGATCAAACGTATGAGTGAAGAGATGATGGTGCAGACCAACTTCTGATTCCAGTGATCCAAGAATCTGCACTCCTCCTTTCTACTTCTTTTACCTTCTGAATAAGGCATGGATGTGATGGTATGCACAGTAATACTGATGTGCTATGGTTTTTGAATGATAGCAGTCTTCCTTTGTCCCATTCCTAAACCGTGGGCATTATTTGCCTTAACCTTGTTCACTATGGACATTATTCTATATTCTTACATGAAGTGAAAAGCACTCTTTTTCCATACCTTCACACAACAGCATTAAAACATGGCCTAAGTAGTACAACCAATGTTCAAAGATGCTCTACCTTTTAAGTTGACGATACAACATTCATACCTTGTTCTAATTTGATCTCAAGAAGAAAGGGTGTTCTCCAAATACTCCTTCAGCTCTTCCTCACAGCTCACCGTTTTCCTTTTTTCTAAAATTGTATCTAGATCACTTTCATCATCTAAGGCCACATAAAAAAGCTAGTAAAAATGGCTTCGTAGATACTAAAATCTCCCCAGCTATTTAGGATTCAAGGAAGTTAATTATGCACATATATTCTACACCCAGAAGAGAAAGCTACCTCAGCAAAACTCATCACCTATGAAAATCTTCCTAGATAATGAACACCTCTGACACTGCCACCCCAAGTTGCTTGTTGAAACAATGAGAACCTCACATCCAATCAGATTCTAGACCTGCACAAGATCTCGTAATAGCAACTTGCAGCCACTTTCTACAGAAAGCAGCAGTGATCTCTATCACTCTTGCCATACCAAGAATAAGACAGGACTCTCCATTCAGCTTGAATAAAGCAGTTAGCAAAAATGCACCTGACAGAATGAAACTGAAGAGTAGAAAATACCATCTAAAAGTTATAGATTACATTTTTAATTTTACAGCAGGTATTTTGAATTTCAGTGGGCTCTTTGCATTAAGAAGTCCTGTCTTTATAGCATACCCTTCTTTTTATGTTTCTACCTGTATTATGGCCATTTAGCCGTCTCCTTAAAATCACTCCAAAGAAAAACATTCAAGTGAACAAGTTCTTTCTAAACTGCTGGAAGGTGAAATGAATGAGTAAGAGGATATGTAACATGATAAAAGGATGCCTGGAATTTTACGACTGGTATCCAACATGGCGTCTTCTATCTGGAGAGTAAAAAAAATCAGTCTCCAAGAAAACTGGTAAGAATGCTGATTATCAAAAACTTCTGTTTATTCTGGCACCATAAAGCACCAAATCACATTCTATAATTTATCCCTTTAGAAACAACTGCCCGACGTTTTTTATGTATAGAAAAGATTGGAAGACATTTGGGAGATCATTTCCAGCTATTCCTAAAGTCTGATCTTAAGCAGGCTGGGCCATATGTCGTTCATGGCTATCATATGTATTTCAGATAGAAATGATCATAAAAATACAATCTATTTATATTACAAAAAATGAACACAAGACTTATGAACACTTCCACATGAAACTCTTCCACACCAAACTGTTTCTTTGGAGTGTTCTGTCGCACTATGGACCTCTTTCTAAGGTGACATCAGTACCCTACCAGGCAGAAGGCATTGCAGGTGGGAGCACAGGAAGAACAGACTAATCCCAAGGAGTGATGAAAATATATGTCATCAAATAAAAGAAATGCACATCAGTTGTGTTGCGTTGTTTAATGTTTATATTCCTTCTGTGTTGATGGTTCATCCCAATTTCGTTCCCCTAAGTACATAATGTTTTTTCCCTTTCCCACCTTTTCCCTAGTCTGTCATCATAAACGCCTCCCCTTTATCTGGAACCTTCCCTGTCCCTCACCCTAAACCCTGCCCCACTGGATGTCAATCCTTTGTAGCCCCTCCCTTTGTTCTAGAAGTTTCTGTGACAAGCATTCCCTTATGTATTCATGATTGGTTATATTGTATCTATCTCCACCCTCGGTTTGCCTTATTGGCTCAATGTACCCCTTTCCCCTCCTTCTGTACCTCCCCCCATTAACCGTTATTTGGCCTCCCCTTGCTCCGCCCCCGTACTTAAGCCTGTGTAGAACCCCTCAAACTGCCTTTTGCCGTTCCCTCTCCCAACCTCCTGACCTGTTACCTCTTCCTTCAATAAATCCCTTTCCCCAGAACCGTAAAAGGTCTCTCCTGCGCCTCTTTGTCCCTCCCTGACGACTCCCCCAGGCATAGCTGTTGCTACACCTCTTCTGCAGCTCCCAGAGTGGTTCCAGGGAGGGGCCTCTCACCGACGCAGGCTTCCCGGAGCTAGCCGGTAGCCCAGGTGAGGTGGGCAGTGGGTGGAAGAAACGTCCGTTTGGCGCCCAGAAGCAGGGCCACTTCGCCAGTGACCCCACGAAGAGCCTCTAAGATCTGAGGATCAGAGGCATTGAGCATCGACTACCCCGATCGGAGCAGGCCCGGTTGGCAGCGCTCGGGGAGAAGGTGGCAAACCTCTGCGCCCAGAGGACCACTTTCGAGGGAGGGGCCTTCTGTTGCAGCTCCTGTTGCAGAGGCCAACGGAGCCGGTAAGTATCCCCCAACGGGGTGCAGGGGGGCTTACCATTAGACTGGGTGGGGTGTGCAGCCCTAGGTGTGGGGGCCCGTAAAAACACCCCTTCCTTTAGTCCCTGAGGGTGGGGGACTCACTGGCCCTGGGACCTTTATTCTCAGTTGTTTCAGTTTTCTTTTGCTACAGTGGGAGAGTGAGTTCTTCTGTGTGGGTATGAGGCACACCATAATGGGCGCAAAGCTGTCCACACAGCAGCGGGAGATGTTTTTCCAAGTTGTGGGTACCCTGGAGGGAGGGAAAAAAAAGTTTTCACGGGTTCGTTAAGGAAGTTCATAAAATGGCTTGCTTCCCAATTCCCCGGGGTGTTACCCCAGCAAATGGAGTCAGTCCAATTTTGGGAACTAGTAGGACAAAGGCTCATGGCGTTGAGCAATTAGACACCTCCGTGGATCGGTTTTTCAGTTTATACATTCAAATTCGTACAGCTGTAAAAGAAAAGGTAGGGAGCGTGCGCCAGGCCCCGCCCCGCCAGGAGAGGGCAGGGAAGGGAAGCAAGCCATCCTGGGTTCCCCCAGTTGTTCCCCCCTCTCCTAACCCTCATTCCAATCCCCCTTCCCCTGCATCAGGGGATCTGAGACGGGCAGCTCAGGAACGATCACAGGCCAGCCCGGCCAGGGAGACCAGCCGCTAATTGCCTGGCCCCTCTCGGTCCTCCCGATACCCTAGCCCAGGTGGCAAGGCGCCAGCCGTCAGGGAGCCTTCCCCTAATCCCTCTTCCCGCAGTTCCGTCTCTCCCAGTTGCACCCCGAGTTCTACCCTGAAACCTGTTTTAAAGAGTTGTAAAGTTTGTAAATGTACCCCAAAACCCTCCCCCACTCCTACCCCAGGCTCTACCCCCAAAACCCCAAAGTCAGTCAGGTTCCAGTCATCCTCCCCGGAGCCACAAAATAGCCTCCTGGACTCTGGCGCACAAGATGGTGCCGGCTACGTGGCGTGGCCGGTCCCTTGTGCTCTGGCTCCTTTTTCTTCCCAGAATCCCTTCCTCATTGATCCGTACCCTCCTCCGACTGTGGCTCCGCCCCCTACACCGTGTCCCAAACCCTTTCTGTTCCCGCCTCCTTCCCCGAGTCCTGCCCCTGTCTCCTCCCACGGGAGGGGTGTTCCTCCTCCCCAGGCTCCTCCACCTCTTCCTACTAAAACTCCTCCTCTTACTCCACCTCCAGAGAGGCAGCCCCCGAGCTCAACAGGTCCCGCCCATCACCATGAATGTTGCCAGTGTTCTGGCTCCTCCTCCGTAAGCGGTCCTGCCCCTCCGCTTCTGACTTCTGATTCCCACACAGGACTGGCGGTTGGTGTCGGTGAAGCCCACATCACCAGGGTTGTTCGCCGGACTTGACTGCACATATGTCGTGCTTGGGGATAGAAAGTGTACCCCTCCGGAGATTGAAATTGTGCCGCAGACGCAGCTTTTGTGTCCAGACCGTTTCACTCTCCTGGCACAGTGCATCCAGCCACCATACTTCCTGCCAAAGGAACAACTAGTAGCGCAGGCGATTCCGGTGCCCAACACCATCGTGGCGAAACCGGCTAATCCCTGCATCTATTGGGCGGAAGTCATTGGTGAGGATAAACCAATCATTGGATGCGGACTCCATCGGGGTGAAGACTACTTTTACCTCGACAGACTCTTCGATACAGGAGCAGATGTGACAATTATACCAACCGAGAATTGGCCGTCACATTGGGAGTTGCAACCCGTGGCTGGCAGAATACAAAGAGTCAGGTGGGCCCAATTGGCTCGGCAGTCAAAAAGCGTAATTAAAATTGAGGGACCTGAAGGGCAGGTGGCTAATGTCCGCCCTTTTGTTATGGAGTATAAAGCTCCCCTGTGGGGCAGAGATGCCATGTTGCAATGGGGTGTTCGTATTGACATCCCGAAAACCCCGCGGGATTTTCCTTCGCAGTCACTGTGGAGCGCCCTGTCCAGAAACTGAATTGGCTATCTGATGAACCAGTATGGATAGATCAGTGGTCGCTTAATAAACAGAAATTGCAGGCGCTCAACGAAATCGTGGAGGAGCAGTTAGCCAAAGGTAACATGGAGCCAACCTGGAGCCCTTGGAATTCTCCGATCTACATCATCAAAAAGCCGGGGAAGGACAAGTGGCGGCTCCTTCACCACCTTCGTGAAATAAATAAAAAGAGAGAAGACATGGGGTCTCTGCAACCAGGTATGCCCTTACCCTCAATGCTGCCGCAAAATTGGAATCTGGCAGTCCTAGCTATCAAGGATTGTTTTTTCCACATTCCCCTCGACCCCGAGGATGCACCACGGTTTGCCTTCTCGGTTCCATCCATCAACCGGGAAGCCCCAATGAGGCGCTTCCATTGGCGAGTACTGCCTCAGGGCATGAAGAACAGCCCCATTATCTGTCAATAGTACGTGGCCTCATTGATGTCTCCTGTCCGTGCCAAGACAGGGGAGGCCGTCATCCTGCACTATATGGATGATGTGCTAATTTGTGCCCCCACGGACAACATACTGCAGTATGTCCTTGACCTTGTCATCGAGGTTTTGATCTCTGCAGGGTTTGAGCTCCAGAAGGAGAAAGTTCAGAGGATGCCCCCGTGGAAGTATCTTGGGCTCCAAATTACCAGCAGGACTATTGTCCCACAGAAATTGGCAATTAACACCAAGCCAAAAACCCTTGCGGATTTCCACCAGCTGTGTGGGTCATTGAATTGGGTCAGACCCTGGCTAGGATTGACCACCCAGGACCTAGCTCCCCTTTTCAATTTATTGAAAGGGGGAGATGAGTTACTTCCTCCTAGGGTGCTGACCCCAGATGCGAGGGCAGCTCTGGAAAAGGTAGAGAAGGCGATGGGGACGAGACAAGCCCATCGCTACCTGCCGAATCTGCAATTTGAGTTTATTATCCTGGGACAGCTGCCGCACCTCCACGGCCTCATTTACCAGTGGGACCAGGACCAGAGGGACCCCCTCTTGATTATAGAGTGGGTGTTCCTCAGTCATTAGAGGTCCAAAAGTATCACCAGGCCACAGGAGCTGATGGCGCAGCTGATCAGGAAGTCCAGGGCCCGTTTGGGAGAGCTGGCGGGTTGCGATTTTGCGTTCATCCGAGTACCACTTGCCTTCTCATCAGGCAAGCTGACTAAGGAGGTTTTGGAGCATTTGCTCCAGGAGAATGAGACTCTTCTCTTTGCCCTTGATAGCTACACAGGACAAACATCTGTCCACCACCAAAGTCATAAATTATTTAATTCAAATTTCAATCTGGTCCCAAAAGAAAAATTGAGCCGGGTGCAGCTCAAAGCTCTAACTGTTTTTACAGAGGCATCTGGGGCTTCGTACAAGTCAGTCATGACTTGGAAGAACCCCCAGACTCAGCAGTGGGAGGCAGATGTTAAGGTTGTTGAGGGTTCCCCTCAAATTGCTGAGTTAGATGCAGTCGTTAGAGCTTTCGAGAGGTTCTCAGAGCCACTTAATTTGGTTACAGATTCGGCCTATGTGGTGGGTGTGGTGTCAAGGGCAGAGAACATTGTTTTGAAAGAAGTCTCTAATCCGAACCTCCACGGTCTGCTCTCTAAGCTGATATATGCTGTCTCCCACCGAGAGCATCCGTACTTCGTGATGCACGTAAGATCGCACACAGACCTGCCAGGATTTCTCTCCGAGGGTAACCAGAGAGAGGACACCCTGGCCGCACCAGCTGATATGGCCAGGATTCCTGATATTTACCAACAGGCAAAGCTGAGCCATCAGAAATTCCATCAGAATGCGCCTGGCTTGGTATGGCAATTCCAACTAAGCCGTGACCAGGCCAAGGACATTGTGGCCACATGTCCCCAGTGCCAGAAGCTTGGGGTGCCAACCCTGAGCCCTGGCGTCAATCCGAGAGGCCTGGAGAGCTGTGAGTTATGGCAGATTGATGTCATCCACGTTCCGCAGTTCGGCAGGTTGAATTATGTGCATGTGAGTGTGGACACCTTTTCCGGGTAGTCTTCGCTTCTGCCCACACAGGGGAGAAGGCCAAGGACGTACAGAAACACCTTGTACAGGCCTTCTCTGTGTTGGGGATCCCAAGGGAATTGAAATCGGACAATGGCCCAGCGTATGCTTCCACGGCCTTCCGGGAGTTCCTGTAGAGGTGTGGAATCAAACATAAGACTGGCATCCCGTTATTCCCCCGCAGGTCAGGGCATGGTTGAGCCCTCCCACCAAACACTCAAACGGGTCCTGGAGCAGCAACAGGGCGATACTCAATTCGATACACCTCACACTAAATTGCATAAAGCCCTTTTTACCATCAACTTTCTTAACTGCTCCTTCGAAGTGCTGAGTCCTCCCATTGTGAGGCACTTCACGAACTCTTCATCATTACGGTTGAGAAAACACCCTCCCGTGATGGTGAAGAACCCGGAGACCGGTAAAACGGAGGGCCCACATGAGTTAGTCACCTGGGGTCGTGGGTACGCTTGCGTATCCATGCCCTTTGGTTTGAGGTGCGTCCCTCAAAGGTGTGTCGGTCCCTGTACTGCCAGTCAGGGACATCTGTCAGGGCCAACCTCCGGAGATGTCAAATATGCAGCGCTTCGTCGTCGCCGGCGCCCCTCCCTGGGACACCAAGGGTCCCCCAGAGGGCGGGACAGCCCCTTCTCCAAGTTGTTTCCTCCCCCTGAAGTTCAGGACCTATTTGAGTAACCCATTCCCTTTTCCTGTTCTGTTTTAGTCAGCCACCCGGAGCCCCAGGATGTGGTATGCCCTTGTCATCTGGGCGTGCCTCTGCCAGTCTTCGGTGGAGTGGATAGTCCTGCAGCCGAGGAAGAATGTGTGGGTCACCCTGGCCCAGGCCATGCAGCAGGACCATCTCTGCTTATCAACTGCAGCAACAGGGAATCCACTTTCAACCTGCCTGGTGGGGATCCCATTTCAGCCCGACGAATATCCCAAGACAATAATCAACATGCGGGATGATTTTAACCCCCGGCGGTGGCACCCCTCCTATGCCTCCTATCCTATGACCAACCCCCTCTGGGTGTGGCGGGAGTGGTCTAAAGACCTTCCCAAAGCACCCGAGGAACCTCAGGAATTAGAGTTACTTGGTTCAGCCCCATCCCCTTTTTGTGTTCAGAATCATTATAGATGGTCCAACCTCGAATCATACCTAAACGTTATCCAACCCAACCTTGACTATAGAGCTGCAGCGTGGTGCAACGCCACCTCCCAGATTGAGGGGACCCCTGTAGACCAACCTCGTCAGCTCGGTAAGGGGGTCTTCTTAATCTGTGGCGACCAGGAGTGGGCAGGCATCACCTCTCGCCTGATAGGAGGGCTCTGCACCCTTGGACGACTGACCCTGTTTTCGCCTAACCGTACCCAAATTTCGAATTGGAAATCTAAAAACACAAAATCGGCAATCCAAAAGAGAGAAGCTCATAATTTGGTTGAAAATTGCAATGCAGATGTTTTTCATCGGTCTAAGTCCAAAAGAGTTGCTGTCTCCATCTTTTTACTGTGGGTGGCAGGGGCTAAAGCCCTAGGTGAATTGGGCAGCCTAGAGTGCTGGGTAGCGAAACAGGCAAACCTTACGTCAGCGGCCTTAAGCGACCTCCTAGCAGATGAGGAAATTACCAGGCAGGCGACCCTACAAAATCGGGAAGCAATAGATTTCCTGTTGCTTGCACATGGCCACGGCTGCGAGGACTTCAAAGGCCTCTGCTGTCTCAACTTGTCATCTCGGAGAAGCAGTGTCCACTCCAAGATACAGCAAATACAAGGTCTTGTCTCAAACATCAAGGAGGAATCCGAAGACTGGCTGAGAAACATCTTTAAAGGCTGGGGACATCTGGGTTGGCTGGCTTCAGTTGTCAAAACTATTATTTCTATTGTCCTTGTTATTATTTTCGTTTGTATTGCATTCCCATTATTAAAACCTTAGTTGTCCGCAGCATCTCCCCATCACCCCAAGTTAACTGCGCAGAGGTGGGGCCTATCCTGGATTGGGATCTCGAAGATCCCCCAAATGGTGAAGACATGAAAGCAGTTGAGAAAGAGAAGGATGGGCTCACCTCTGGCGAGGACGTTGAAAATGACACTTCTGTTTAAAAAGAAAGGGGGAGATATAGTGTTGCGTTGTTTAATGTTAATTTTCCTTCTGTGTTGATGGTTGGTCTCAGTTTCGTTCCCCTAAGTTAAGTACATAATGGTTTTTCCCTTTCCCGCCTTTGCCCTAGTCTGTCATCATAAACCCCTCCCCTTTATCTGGAACCTTCCCTGTCCCTCACCCTAAACCCCGCCCCACTGGATGTCAATCCTTTGTAGCCCCTCCCTTTGTTCTAGAAGTTTCTGTGACAAGCATTCCTTTTTGTGTTTATGTTTGGTTAAATTGTATGTATCCCCACCCTCGGTTTGCCTTATTGGCTCAATATACCCCTTTCCCCGCCTTCTGTACCTCCTCCCGTTAACTGTTATTGGCCAGAGTTCTGTGCCCTCCCCTTGCTCCGCCCCCGTACTTAAGCCAGTGTAGAACCCCTCAAACTGCCTTTTGCGGTTCCCTCTCCCAACCTCCTGACCTGTTACCTCTTCCTTCAATAAATCTGTTCCCCCAGAACCGTAAAAAGTCTCTCCTGCGCCTCTTTGTCCCTCCCTGACGACTAGCCCAGGCGTAGCTGTTGCTACACCTCTTCTGCGGCTCCCAGAATGGTGCCGGGGAGGGGCCACTCACCGACGCAGGCTTCCCGGAGCTAGCCGGTAGCCCAGGTGAGGTGGGCAGTAGGGGGAAGAAACGTCATACATCCACGGACTCCATTTCTTCTTCAAACCTACGTTTTAGTTTCTCAGTCATCTGAAGCATATTGGTGTGCACAACATCAGCATCTTCTGCTGTGCAAATGTTCATATCCATCAGGGTCATCTGAAGGAAAAGAAGAACAAATAATTGACATGCACAGAAGAAATACTGTGTGGCTTTCAGAGAGCCTGGCTAAACGTAGTGTTTCTTTTCTTGTGATGAACAGAGATAGATTCAGCCTCCTACATGCCATGATATATTAGTAAACAATACCATCTGGTTGGACAAAAAGGGAGAAATTGAGGCAGAGGTGGAATTTCTTTCCCAAGATAAGACAGATTTAGCACAAGGGCTGAGGCTCCTTGCATCTTCCACATTCACGTAGGACAGCACTCCCTTCATTACTCGCATTTGTTACGGCTTTTCCACATTTTAAGTACAAATACCAACTACTAATGTGAAACCAAACGGATGGCTTAATTTTTGAACAGAGTAAGGCGGAGGTTAAAAAGGAATTCCACTTGTTATCTCAATGTTTGGTGCATCCGCAGATGCATTTTACTCAAATGACACATTGGACCACGGCTATCACAGCCAAAAGCTGTGGCACTCAACTTGCACATCTGCCCTTTCTCCTCACATTTGCCCTCGACCAGCTCATACTGGATGCTCATTTTCTTCACGCACTCCACATTAGGGCTGTGTGAATGCTATGGAACAGACCACAGTCAATATTCCCATCTTTCATAGTGCAGTGTGACATGGAAACATGACAGAGGCCATGTGCTGAATCTCAGCACACGGAACAGATCCCAGCAGTGCCTACAGACCTTTGCCTACAGACACCAGACACTACCAGCCAAAGAAATCAAGACATTTACATACACAGCTCTTTATCATTATGCTTCAAAGTAGCAAGGTACTTACAATCACTACCAACTTCTTTACTACCATACAGGCTACAAACATCCCAACAGGATGTGCTCTGGAGCAAGAGAAGGCAGACACAGAGAGGGAAGGCATGCTGCAAGGACGCAGAGAAAGGAAGTATCTCCAATACTTCCCCTCTTCTTCTCATACTTCCCCTCTTCTTCTCCAAGAGTTAAAAAGGAGTATTTTTGTATGATTGAGAAGGGATCCATGTCAAAATTAACTTTTGATTTCCCCCAGATTCATTCTAACCAAGCCAGTTCCTGCTAGATCTCACCATGCACAGGTGTTTGTACTGGCCAAAGGAAAGCCATGCCACAGGCAGCTTCTTCGGCTCTTACTGCCACCTCCAAGCAACTGAGAAGGTATGTGGGAACACACGGAACAAAGAATAGAGCAAACATGCACTCTCAAAGGAATTGTCTGCCTCATCGTTCCCCGGGAGAAAAGAAAATATTGCTTGAATTCCAGACTGTTCTCAGGATTTCCTAACCTACCTAGACTTTTGTTTCAATTCTCCAGAGTTCTGCACCATTCGTTTCCATCAGATTTGGCACGTGTTGGAGGCAACAAGGTGCTATGAAAGTAGGAAACAAGAGTCAGGTATCCTAAAATACAAACCAGTCAGTACTTCAAATATAAAATTATGAATCCGAATATCCATACTACTGGGCTTTCTTTTATTTACAGCCATCTTGGCAATGAAAATAAACCTGAGATTGTTGTTGTTCAAGGCCAACTGTTTACTGCCCGATAAGGAACTAACTGTCATCTACCTTGTTCCTACATCCACCGTAAAAAACCTCCCTGTAAAGATCGTAATGCATTGCACCCACACCAATGTGTCTTGTGTCCAGGATGGATATTCAAACGCAGCAACGTTAGATTTCTATCCAGACTCCTCTCTTAATTTATTACGCAAATAAAATCCCACGCCATGGAGAAAAAATGCCTTGACAAAAGCACCACCTTCTAGGTCTCCACCCATCTTTGCCCACTTCTACTATGTGTCAATATTTACTTCTCCATTGCTCCATTTTTACAGCCTGATCTCCACCTCTTAAGTGTAGCTGGGGCACTGAAAATCAAGAATGCATTTTCTCCATTCAAAAGAGCCAAACAGAAATAGATGTAGTCCCTGCCTTACTGCTGCATTTTGCAATCACACAATGACAGGAAACAAAGTGCATTTTGTAGCCAAGTCCTTCATTACCTCCAGCAACAATTGTTTTCCTTTATGCTATAACCTCTTTTGCCATACCCGATACATTGCAAAACCTTCAGTCTCTGTTCACTGAGTACCATCTGCTCCTTTACCAACTTTTCCATTTCCATATTCACAGTTGGGGGATTCTGTATTTCTTCACTTGCCATAAATTCTCTGCAGGATGGAAAGTAGATATGTAGAATGGAATCACATGATATATGTGATATCATATGTGTTATCACGTTGAAAGAAAAAATGATCAAGTATTACTTTGATAGAAACCAAAAGTGAACACTAGCCACTTTGTGTTGCTCACTGTCCAAAAGAAGACTGCCAAATTTCTGACCTGAAACTCTGAACTACACACTTCTTTTGCATGAGCTTCCAGTCCTTGACTCTCCCTTGCCATTTCAGTTGATGCCATTTTTCTTTCTCAAGCTCTGATTTCATTCGATTCAAGAGTAGCTTGGCAGTTGCCCTCTCATTATCCAGCAGCGCTCTCTTTACATTCTGAGTATTAAAAAATAAAACCAGAAGTAGAAGCAGTATACGACATGCAAAAACAAACAAAAATTGTCTCTTCTACAGAAAATGAGGGGAGAAAAGAACACAAATGATAACCAATACCCTGCCAAGTAGAAATTTCTTCTATATTTCAATGATTGATACTCAAAGTGTCCTGGGTGCTTGCACTGGAAGCAGATGATGTGCTGCAGCTGCTCTGGTGACATTGGTTGCTTCTTGGATTCTGGTGTTACAGCTGCCATGGCTTTTGGGCGTGCCAGTCCTGGATTTCTCTCCTGTCCACTGAGCAGTTCTGCTTTCCTGGTGCAGGCTTCTATCATCTGTGCTAAGCTAGGTGCTGGCTCTAGGGGAAGGCCAAGAATAACCCTACGGCAGGTTTCATTAGCATTCCTCTGAGCCATCTCTTTAATTAATTCAGCTTGTACCCCTGGATCAGACACCTGTCTTTCCACTTGCGCACGAAGGCGGTCCACAAACTGTAAGAAATTCTCAGAAGCAAACTGTTTAATGTTAACATAACTGCCTTTAGTATCTACTGTTGGTAATGGATTAAAAGCCTTTTCTGCAACATTGCATATTTTATCCAGGACAGACTTGGATAGTACTCTGGTTTGGCTTTCAGGGCAATGCCAATCCTTTTCCCCACATAGGTGTTCATATGTTATGTCATTATTATCAGCATCTTTTGCATCATCTGAGCTTTTTAAAAGCTCTAGTAAAAGCACTTTCAAAGATCTTTTCCACAGGCTTTCCCATAGATCATATTCTGAAGGAGTTAACAGACATAGGAAAAGCTCTTTGATATCATATGGAACCAGTTCGTTTGAGTTAAAGGTGTTTCTCATCATGCCTTTAAAGATTTCACTATTTCTACCAAATTCTCTCTGTACTTTACAAATTTCCTTTTTTATCTTGATAGGACAAAGGTTGATAACTTCTTCTACCATTCCTCTTAACAAGATAAACTACAGGAACAACTGATGGTATATACTCTTTTTCCTTGTGTTGACTTTCAGGGCTGGGCATCCCCCCCCCACCCGGACCGGGAGGCTGCCCACCCCCCCCCCCCCCACCACGGGGACACCATCCGTTCCGCAGGGGCTGTGAGCTGATCCCTCCCCACCCCCACCGGCACTGAACTCAGCAGGGGCACCACTGCCCTCCCCCACCCCGCAGCAGCTTGGAGGGAAGGAATGTGAAACCGGAGCGGGGGAGGGTGGTGGGATCCAGGGTTGCAACACCTGTGGGCGGGGTCGCTGGGTGCCGTGCAGGGCTGGGTCTTGGAGGGGGGAAGGGGCAGTGGAGCCGAGGGCAGGGATGGGTTATGGGAGGGGACAGGCTTAGGGGCAGGGACCGGAGGGTGAAGGGGGTTGCGGCATGAAGGAGGAGACACGTGGCTGCCACCATATGGGACCCCCCCTAAGGGATGTATCGCATGGCCAGAGCTATCTGGGACCCCGACACCTTCAGGTGTAGCCACATGGCCGCTGCCCAGAGGGGAAGGGAACAAGGAAGGAGTGCTGACAATTTTCGAAAAATTATCAGAACTGGGATACCGGGGAGGACCCAGGAGCTCAGAGCAGCCACGGCAGTGCTGCGAGCCCTGCACCCCCCAGGGAGACCCGTGGGTCCCCTCCAGGTCCGGGTTATAGGGTTTTGGGGAAAGGGAAGGTGAGTCTGAACCGTTTTGCTGCTGCTGTCTGTTGTTTTCTGTCTGAATTAAAAGTTTCTGAATTTGTAAAAACTTCGGGAGGATTACAGAAGCTGTTTTATCTCCATTTTCCACTTTTAAAATTAATAAGTCCCCTATTTCATCCCAAAATGAAATCGAATTTATATTTTGCAATTCAAGGTCAGATTTTTCAACAGACAGACAGCTGGCAAAACGGGCTAACTTTTTCTTAGATATTAAAACATTTCCTGAACTTAATATCTCCCTGAGTTGGTTTCTTATACTCTTTTGTAAGGCAGATTGCTGTAAGCCTATGATGTTTAGCAATTTGCCACTATATCTACCCCACTACAGTTAAAAACACAGGAAGAGAGTTAGTTGTTAAAACGTGCCAGGTACACTACGGTTTTCAGGCTTTACCGGATGCCGACCCGATGTTAATTTCGCCGTTTCTGTCGGTAAAACCCACGTGGTGCCTGCGCCGCTATAGGGACCGACCCCGCCGCAAAAACCCACAGAAACCACAAAAAACCGCAAAAAAACCTCCGTGCCACCGCTTTGAAACCGATCAAAGCTTCCTGCCTGCTGCCGCGCCTGGGTGACTGCGTCCAGCCCCCACCAGTCCGCACTCCACAGCACGTGGTCACTGGCACCACGAGCCGTCGTTCAGGCCGCGCACACGCCCGTGCGTGTCTCTCCTTGAGAGCGGTGCCACACCAGCAAAATCCCACCGGATGAGACCCCCACGCGGAGCTCCAGGAACCCACCCGCCGTGAAAGAAGGCTTCCACTCACCTTTTTTTTTCTTGCAGGCAGGAGTGTCTGAGTAACTGTAGTGGGTCTACGTCCAGAACCGACCTGCCTGGGCTTCTGACAGGCTCCCGGTTCGTCCTTAAAAGTCTTCGAACTGCACAAAATGCAGCTAAAAGAAATTGAAGCTAGTTTATCAGCTCCAAGGCTTCTTGAATCCCGAAAATAGGAGTCACAGCTGAAGATGGGGTGCTCTGTAGAGACCATTCACGTAGGGAGCCAACTGAGGCTTTTTCTCGGCCCTAAAATGGGGTTCTTCGCCCTTCCTCCGGTCTAGCTCAGGTGTTAGGGTGATGGCTTCCGGGGCCCTTACCTCATGGACGTAAATGAGATAACAAAAGAGGGTCTTTTCCCGGATGAAGTGAGAGGGTTTATTTCTCGTAGGTAGCGAGGAAAAGAGGGAGCAAGAGAAAAAGAGGGAAAAAGAGACAGAGGACAGGGGGCACAGATCTTTTCTAGGGTCTGCAAAGAGTGGAGGGGAAAAACTGGATCCCAGCCAGCCCTGTATGGCCAGGAGGGGAGAGGGACCAAGCTACAGGGCATAGCAGGGGTCACGGAATGTACCATTTACAATGCATCTAGGAAATGCAACAGTCTTTCCTACCTGCTCCATCAGGGGCACATTAGAAGAGCAGTATGGACCTGAGGGGCAGATGCACATACCTTCACAGACTTTGCAGTGGGACTGTGGCTAGAGCTGGAGGTTTGATATTCTTCCTGATAATTTGAGCCGTTTAGACAAAGCCAGAGGTAACAGACCAAGTGAAAATACAATGCCAGGTTGTAGAAAGAGAATGTTACCTATCTGAACACCTACCTAAATTCCCCATCATTCTCTTTGTTTAGGAGACCAAGCCAATGTCCGTGTAAATGAAAACAAGTGTGAATATTGATTTTTCTTGAATCAAGACTCAGCTTTCTGTCCAAGTCAAAGGCAAATAAACCAGAAAGGCTCCGCTGAGCACAGTGCAGAACTAACATGGAAGACAGTAATTTGACCTCTTATGCAAGCAGTGTTGGAATGGTTCCCCATCCAAAAGGAAGGATGTCAAATGCTTCTTTGGAAATATTTTAACTTCTGTGCATTTCTTTCTTTGTAATGTACTAATCTCTAACAAGCCAGGACGCGATTGTGTTCAGAAGAAACAGATCAATGGTAACATTTAGCCTAAAGGTTTTATGAGATTGATCAGGAAGTTCGATTTAGATTTAAAGGCACTGTAGTCATATTTAATTTTGTTTCTCTCCGTACTTGAGTCTCTTAAATAGGGACCTTCAATTGGACAGGAACGGGACACTGAAGCAAATTGTAATGGATGACGTAATGGCTTACCCAGACGCATTTTGTGGGAATTGATTTCTTCTAGGTATCCATCAGCCAGCATTTTAGTATGAAGGAAATCTTGAAACAGGTAAAACAAAAATTCCCGTTAGTTTAAAACCTGACTGCTACATTAATTTTTCACTTTTGAGAAAATTTTCATGACCTTTAAAATTCAGACTATATCAAGTATTGTTATAGCCATTGAAGAAAGTGCTTTTGATAGAGATAGGAGAGGGAAACCAAAACATTTCTCAGAGCCACACTTTGAACTCTGTCCTTGTTACAAACGGCACTTGAGCAAATTAATTTGCCTTTGGAACAGAAAACGACAAGGTAACAGGCTTATCATTACGGATTTGCGTGTTCCAGGTTCTTTAGATAGTAAGTGATCTATTCAAGATGACTTACTGAAATAGATCCATTTTGAGAAGGGATATGGATTTCTTAGAAGAAAGCAAATCCCTATGTTAAAAGGGTGTGGTAGGTGTTTTTTGTTGTTGTTTTGCTTCTAGAACTTGCAAGGCACAATCAACTTCATAGTTCGAGATCCAAATAAGACCACGATATTCCAAACAGGTGTTTCATTTTGGTTGTTTTTCAATCTGTATATCTTTGGATTGTACCAGTAGAACTGTGCTTGAACTGGAAAGAAGTAGCGGAGGTTTCAGAAGTGGAACATACGGTGGAACAGGAAGCTGAGAGCATTGTGCAAGGAGAGGAATGAGGGGAAAATGGTAAGAGTTTCCTGAGTCGGAAGGGACCCCTAGGGATCATCAAAGTCCAACTCCTGGCCCTGCACAGACACTCCAACGGTCCCACCCTCTGCATCCCTGAGAGCATTGGCCAAACGCTCCTGGATCTCTGGCAGCCTTGGGGCTGTGCCCATTGCCTGGAGAACCTATTCAGTGCCTGACCAGTCTCTGAGGAAAAAAAGCCTTTCCCTGATAGCCAGCCTAATCGTCCCCTGACACAGCTCCTGGCATTCCGTTGGCTCCTGTCCCTGGTTGCAGAGAGCACAGAGCAAAGCTGTCCCTGTGCTGCCCGTGAGAGGAGCTGAGAGGTCCCAAGTGAGGTGTGAGCTCTGTGTCCTCTCTGCGGCTGAACCAAATGCCCTCAGCAACTCTTTGTATGGCTTCCCCTCCAGTCTCTTCACTATCTCTGTGTCCCTCCTTTGGACATTTCTCCAATAGCCTGAGGTCTTTCTGACGTTGTGGCATCCAAAATTGCCCCCAGGGCTTGAAGAGAGAGCAGTCCCTGCCCACAGCAGAGCAGGACAATCACCTCTCTAGAGCCAGCGGTTCCACAAGATAGGGACAGTTGTCAAAAATCAGCTGGAGAAACAAATCTAACAGAGAAACAGGTGATCTAGGCACAGGAAATGGAAGAATCAGAGGAAGAAGAAGATGAGGAGAGGATTCCTTGTAAAAGTGAAGAAAATGAGCATGCAGAACAGGGACTAAGCATTATGCATGTAAGTGAGCGAGACTCCAAGTCAGTCATAGAATTTAATAGGAGAAAAGATAAAAAATAAAATACATGCAATGATATAAATGAAAAACCACCAACAAAGTCAGAAATACAACCTGACACCCTGTCAGTCAGCGTGTTGTAAGCAGTTCCTATAAATGGTGGCTGCAGTCCTCCAGGATGACAGATGTGGTTAAGTTGAAGCAGTGCTCCTGTAGAAGGTGCAGTTTTCCTCCAAAGATCCAGCGATGATGTGGAAAAAGGTTCAACTTTCCTCTGGGATCCAGTGGAAAGGACTGCCTTGGTGTTCCAAATCTGTTTTTATCTAGGTAGGAAATGTTTGGCTCCTCGCACTGGCTGGAGCATCTCCCAATGGGATGATGTAATCTTATCAGTCACACAATAGGACTTAATGGCCCATTAACAGAATATATCTTCCGGATGAAGGATGGGTTGTGAAAAGATAACCATGACCATCCCCCTGATCTTATCAGATGGCAGATCAGCAGGGGATATCTCCCACAGAGATAAGAATCACCACCCCTCCCACATTTTAACAGATGGTGATAGAATACACATTTTTGCATTGTACCCCAGAACATAATCCACCCCTTATTCTATTACCATCTACATGAGACCCAAACCAATACCCTGTTAGAGATATATAATACAAAATGAAACCTTACATACAGTTCTCACTAAAAATTAGGTCTCCTTGCTGTACACAAAGGGTTTCCCCATCTTTCTGCATTACCCACCAAGTGCAACCAGGTCCTTGAGCAAAAACAATCCCACGGATCGGTTTGCCTTTGCCTGTGGTGGGATTAATCCAAACAGTCTTTCCTAAAATACCTTTCATGTGTGCCACAGGGACCTTGTTTCCATCCACTGTGTGCAGGGGTTCAGAGTGGGCAGGACGGGCTCGATTGATGGACCCTCGGGTGTTAACCATCCAGGTGGCTTTGGCCAAGTTCATTTCCCAATTTCTGAAGGTTCTACCACCTGGTGCTTTCAAAGTAGTCTTAAGGAGTCCATTAGTCCGTTCAACTTTCCCGACAGCTGGCGCGTGGTAAGGGATATGATATATCCATTCAATACCATGTTCTTTGGCCCAGCTGTTGATAAGGCTATTCTTGAAATGGGTTCCGTTGTCTGATTCAATTCTCTCAGGGGTACCATGCCTCCAAAGGACGTGTTTTTCTAGGCCCAAGATGGTGTTCCAGGCCGTGGAATGAGGCACAGGGTAGGTTTCTAACCATCCTGTAGTTGCTTCCACCATGCTCAGTACGTAGCACTTGCCCTGGTGGGTTTGGGGAAGGGTGATGTAGTCAATTTGCCAGGCTTCCCCATACCTGTACTTTGACCATCGTCCACCGTACCACAGAGGCTTCACCCGCTTGGCCTGTTTGATTGCGACACAGGTCTCGCAGTCGTGGATGACCTGTGAGATGCTGTCCATGGTAAGGTCCACCCCTCGGTCACGGGCCCATGGGTATGTTGCATCTCTCCCCTGATGACCAGAGGTATCATGGGCCCAAAGAGCTAGGAATGCTTCTGCCTTGTGCTGCCAGTCTAGATCCACCTGTGATACTTTCACTTTGGCAGCTCTGTCCACCTGCTCGTTGTTGTGATGTTCTTCATTAGCCCAGCTTTTGGGTACATGTGCATCCACGTGTTGAACCTTTATGGTCAATTTCTCTACTCGGGCAGCAATGTCCTGCCAAATCTCAGCTGCCCAGATGGGTTTCCCTCTGCGCTGCCAGTTGGCCTTTTTCCAGCCATCCAGCCATCCCCACAGAGCATTAGCTACCATCCATGAGTCAGTGTAGAGATAAAGCCTTGGCCACTTCTCTAGTTCAGCAATATCCAAAGCCAACGGGACGGCTTTTAGCTCTGCGACCTGACTCGATCCACCTTGTCCCTCGGTAGCTTGTGCAACTTGTCTTGTGGGGCTCCATACTGCAGCTTTCAATTTCCGGTTAGTGCCTACAATTTGGCAGGAACCATCAGTGAAGAGGGCATATCGTCTTTCAGTCGCCAGTAGCTCATTATATGGTGGGGCTTCCTCAGCACGTGCCACTTGCTCCTCTTCTTCTTCAGAAGACAATCCAAAAGTCTCACCTTCAGGCCAGTTTGTAATTATTTCCAGAATCCCAGGGCAATTTGGATTCCCAGTACATCAGCCGAGGATATCTCCCACAGAGATAAGGATCACCACCCGTCCCACATTTTAAGAGATGGTGATAGAATACATATTTTTGCATTGTAGCCCAGGACAGCAGTGAATTTGTAGAATGTGGGGAGTCCCAGTTGAATTTTAGGGGGAATTTGTGGAATTTTAGTGATCTCAGGTGAATTTTGGGGGGAATTTGGTGAATTTTAGGGTATACATGAGAATTTTAAGGTTCTCAGGTGAGTTTTGGGGATGCCAGGTGGATTTTGGGGTGAATTCTGTCAATTTTGGGGTATTCAGGTGAGCATTTGGGAGTCGTGGGAGAATTTTGGGATGAATTTGGGGGGATGCAGGTGGATTCTCCCGGGAATTTTGGTGATTTTTGGAGTCCCAGATGGGTCTTCGAGTGAATTTGCTGTATTTGGGGTATCTGGGTGGGTTTTTAGGGGGATTGGAGACATTTTGGGGTGAATTTGGGAGGTGTTGGGGGGACCGGGTCTTGGGGGTGATTTGAGGGATTTTGGGGTTGCAGGTGGGATTTTGGGGTGAAGCCCTGGGATTTGGTGGTCCCCCGGGAATTTTGGGGTGAATTTGTGGAATTCTGGGAGTTGCCAGGTGAGTGCTCAGCATCCCAGGGGGGACCTCGGGGTGAATTTTGGGGATTTTGGGTTTCCCAGGTGAATTTATGAGGTGAAAAGGTTCAAAAAGGGTTTTTTGAAAACAAGTTAAAGCCAGAAGGTTATTGAAAATTAATAGATGTGATGCAAGTAGGTAATATGCAGACAATACACAGCGAGACAAATCATGGGAAAAATACAGTGGTAACACATGAGTGTGTGAGGATGGGATCAGTATAGCTAAGGCTCAGTTGAAGTTGAATTTGGAAAAGCATGCCAAAAATAAGAATAATAAAGGCACCTACAGGTATTTCAGTGGGAAAAGGGAGATGGAAAGAAACTTATCACTCCTCCCCTCACCCCCCCCACCCCCATAACCCAGACAGGACTAGTGACAACAGACAAGGAGAAGGCTGAGGTACTCAATAAGTTTTGCTCTCAATTTTTACTGCCAGTCACTATTTCCACATCTCTCAGGTTATTGGACTGGTGGACTTGATTCTAAGCCATAGTAGCAGGCCAGCTTTCAGACCACTTGAGGAACCTGAGCATGCAAGACCATGGGACCCACCCAGTGGCATGTCAGGGCCCTGAGAGAACTGGCAGCTGTAGTTGCTAAGGTGCTTCCTCCATCATATTTGAGAAATCAAGGCAACCAGCTGAAGTCTCCAGACACTGTGTTGTATTGACTCCAATACTCTTGGTCTTTTTTGTAAATCTTAGAGCTCTGAGTCAATTTCTGCAGAGGATTCACAATGCAGTTTCAAAAATGGAATCTTTGTTATTGGTCCTCATGTTTATCTTGGATATTTCCATTTTCTGCACTCTTATATTTCCAAAACATTTGTAATGACTGAAAGGAAAGCTGAGACGAGGCATTATGCTCTTTCCAGTGATATAAATGGACCAGTGTTCTTTTCTGACAAATATATTTTTGCTGTGTCTAAGCACATGTGCATACCTGTGTTTGATTTATGTGTCCAGGTTTTGGCAATGGGGCAGCCACAGGGCTGTCCTGTGACAATGGCCCAGGTGCTGCCCTGTCCCACTTTCTTCCAACTGGCTCCACTTCAGGATGTCCTCCCTGCTGAGACAAGAGGCTGGGACAGCATCTTTAGAAATGTGACTTTCTGGGGTTTTTTTTTGTTTTGTTTTGTTTTGTTATTTTTAAAATTACTAAAAACCTTCACCCTGATTTTTTGATGTGTTGGTTTGGGTTTTTTTTTTCAGTTTTTGGTGGGGTTTTTTGTGGGTTTTTTTGTGGCTTTTTTTGTCCCTTTGGGGATAATTGTTTGGGTTTTTTTGTGTGTTTGTTTGGTCTGCTTTTTTTTGTTTGTTTGTTTGTTTTTTTATTACGGTTTTGTAGAGTTTTTTAAGGAAAGTGATTGGAAAACTGAATAGTCCTCCACTATAGTCTCCTGGATTCACCAGAGACTCTTCCTAGGCATCTCCCTGATCCTTTTTGCAATGAGTCTCTGTCTTGGTTTGAAAGATAGGTGTGGTCTAAGGAAAGGCAAGACCCCCCTTCCTGAGATGCAGAATGCAACACCCTCCCTTTTAATTATTTTAGGTCCAAATCAGAGGGCTTCAGGCAGGAGATGTGGGGATAAGGGTAACAGTTCTTCACTGATATCTAACAAGGCAGGGAAACAACAACAGCTATAAAAACTGACAACAGAACAGAACAGTATAGCTCAGCTCCAGTCCCTTTTGGCCTCAGGCCTTCTCCCTGTGCTCAGTTACCGGTGCTGTAGGCAGGACAGGTTCCGCGCAGTCTAAGAGGGCTGGGCTGATGGTGGCAGACCAGGGGTTAGCGGGATGGGAAAGTGACTCCCCGTCACGGTGTCGGTTGTGGTGCTCAGCAGAGTGTCCGGTGGTAGTAGGGTAAGGTGGGAGAGCACCAGAGCCATGTCCAACGGCAGGGAGTGTGGATCTCAGTCCTGGGATGGCAGGGGAGATGCCAGACCGGAGCCCGGGCTGTCCTCCCACTCCAGGAGCCAAGCGAGAGAGAGTCCCCCGCTCCAGACCCCCTGACCCACCTTTCCTTTTCTCGTTTCCCCCCCTCCTCCCTGCACCCACCTCCCTGCGAGAGAACATTACCTTAAGGTGTAGCCACTTAGCATAACAATGGGAGAAATTCCACTGAAAGAAAAGGGAAGCATTCAACCCCCAACATTATCCACCCCTGAATTTCTCCCATACTAATATGCTATATCAAATTAAACCTTTGCATTATATATACATACATGCAGTTAGAGACATAGGCACAGTACTATAGGTATTTCACCCTAAAACAAGGTCTCCTTGGGGATGCATCTGGTCTCCCCACTATTTGCATCACCCACCAGCTGCAACCTGGTCCCTGAGCGAATACAAGTCCATGGATGGAATTGTCTTTGCTGGAGGCAGGATTCACCCAAACAGTTTTTCCTAGCATACCTCTCATGTGTACCACTGGAACCTTATCTCCATCTGATATTCCCAAGGGCTCAGACTGGGCAGGGCCTGCTCGGTTAGTGGAACCTCGGGTGCTCACTAACCATGTGGCCTTTTGTAGATTAATCTCCCAGTTCTTCAAAGTTCCCCCACCCAGTGCCTTCAAGGTGGTTTTAAGCAGGCCATTGAACGTTTCAACTTTCCCTGCAGCTGGTGCATGGTAGGGGATATGGTACACCCACTCAATGCCGTGTTCTCTAGCCCAGGTGTGTATAAGGCTGTTGTTGAAATGAGTCCCATTGTCTGACTCAATTCTCTCAGGGGTACCATGCCTCCCAAGAACTTGTTTTTTCCCGGCCCAAGATGGTGTACCAAGCAGTGGCATGAGGCACAGGGTAGGTCTCTAACCATCCAGTGGTGGCTTCCACCATGGTCAGTACATAGCGCTTGCCCTGGCGAGTTTGAGGCAGTGTCATGTAGTCAATCTGCCAGGCCTCTCCATACTTATATTTGGCCCATCGCCCCCCAAACCAGAGGGCCTTCACCCGCTTGGCCTTCTTGATGGCAGCACACGTCTCACAGTCATGGATAACTTGAGAAATACTGTCCATGGTTAGATCCACCCCTTGGTCTCGTGCCCACTTATAGGTGGCATCTCTGCCCTGATGACCTGAGGCATCATGGGCCCATCGAGTCAGGAACAACTCTCCCTTGTGCTGCCAATCTAAATCTATCTTCGACACCTCTATCTGTGCAGCCTCATCTACCTGCTCATTGTGTCGGTGTTCCTCATTAGAATGACTCTTGGGGACATGGGCATCTACGTGACGGACTTTCACAGGCAGCTTCTCTACCCGGGTGGCAGTGTCTTTCCATTCATCGGCAGCCCAAATTGGTTTTCCCCTACGTTGCCAGTTAGCCTTTTTCCACCTTTCCAGCCAACCCCACAGAGCATTGGCTACCATCCATGAATCAGTGTAAAGGTAGAGGTGTGGCCACTTCTCTCTTTCAGCAATGTCCAGGGCCAGCTGAACAGCTTTGAGTTCAGCAAGTTGACTCGATCCACCTTCTCCTTCGGTAGCTTGTGCAACCTGTCGTGTGGGGCTCCATACGGCTGCTTTCCACTTCCGGTTCATCCCCACGATGCGGCAGGAACCATCAGTGAAAAGAGCATAGCATGTTTCATCTGCTGGCAGTTGGTTATATGGTGGGGCTTCTTCGGCCCGGGTCACTTGTTCCTGTTCCTCTTCGTCAGCAAGACCAAAGTCTTCCCCTTTCGGACAGTTGGCAATTATCTCCAAAATCCCAGGGCGATTCGGGTTTCCAATACGGGCACGTTGTGTGATGAGGGCAATCCATTTGCTCCATGTGGCGTCAGTGGCATGGTGGGTTGAGGGAACCTTTCCTTTAAACATCCACCCCAGCACTGGTAGTCGGGGTGCCAGGAGGAGTTGTGTTTCCGTGCCAACCACCTCTGAGGCAGCTTGAACCCCTTTATAGTCGTCCAAGATCTCCCTCTCCGTTGGAGTATAGTTGGCCTCGGACCCTCTGTAGCTTCGACTCCAGAATCCCAGTGGTCGGCCTCGTGTCTCACCAGGCACCTTCTGCCACAGGCTCCAGGACAGACCATGGTTCCCAGCTGCAGAGTAGAGAACGTTCTTCACATCTGGTCCCGTCCTGACTGGGCCAAGGGCTACTGCATGAGCGATCAGCTGCTTGATCTGGGCAAAGGCTTGCTGCTGCTCAGGGCCCCAGTGGAAATCGTTCTTCTTGCGGGTGACCAGGTAAGGAGGGCTCACAATCTGGCTGTACTCAGGAATGTGCATTCTCCAAAAGCCTATGGCACCTACGAAGGCTTGTGTTTCCTTCTTGCTGGTTGGTGGAGACATTGCAGTGATCTTATTGATGACCTCACCGGGAATCTGGGGCCGTCCATCTTGCCACTTTACTCCCAGGAACTGGATCTCTTGGGCAGGCCCTTTGACTTTGCTCTTTTGAATGGCGAAGCCGGCTCCCAGCAGAATCTCAGCGATCGTTTCGCCTTTCTGAAATAACTCCATTGTCGTGTCCCCCCACACAATGATGTCATCAATGTACTGCAGATGTTCTGGAGATCCACCCCTCTCCAGTGTAGCCTGGATCAGTCCATGACAGATGGTGGGGCTGTGTTTCCACCCCTGAGGCAGTCGGTTCCAAGTGTATTGCACACCCCTCCAGGTGAAAGCAAACTGAGGCCTGCACTCTACTGCCAGAGGAATGGACAAAAACGCATTGGAGATGTCAGTGGTGGCGTACCACTTGGCTGCCTTGGACTCCATCTCGTACTGGAGTTCCAGCATGTCCGGCACAGCAGCGCTCAGTGGTGGAGTCATTTCATTCAGTGCAAGATATTCCACGGTTAATCTCCATTCTCCTTCAGATTTACGCACAGGCCAGATGCGGCTGTTGAAGGGTGAGTGGGTTTTACTGACCCCCCCTTGGGTCTCCAGCTCACGGATCATCTTGTGGATGGGGATCACGGCATCTCGATTCGTCTGGTACTGCCGGCGGTGCACTGTTGAGGTAGCAATTGGCACCTGTTGCTCTTTCACCCTGCGGAATCCCACTGCAGATGGGTTTTCTGATAGCCCAGGCAGGGTGTTCAACTGCTTAATGCCCTCTGCCGCCACAGCAGCTATTCCAAAAGCCCACCTGAGTCCTTTTGGGTCTTTGTAATAGCCGCTCCTGAAGAAGTCTATGCCTAGGATACATGGTGCCTCTGGGCCAGTCACAATTGGATGTTTCTGCCACTCTTTCCCAGTGAGGCTCACCTCAGCCTCCAGCAAAGTCAATTCCTGAGATCCCCCTGTAACCCCGGCAATTGAAACAGGTTCCTCCCCGACATGTCCCGATGGTATTAATGTACACTGTGAACCAGTGTCAACCAATGCACCGTGTTCCTGTGGCTGTGATGTGCCAGGCCATGGGATCCACACCGTCCAAAAGATCCGGTTTTCCCGTGCCTCTCCCTGGCTAGAGGCAGGGCCCCTCTAGCCCTGGTTATTATTTCTCTCCTGGGCATACATAGTGGAGGTTCCTTCAAGGGGATCTGACAGATCATCTTCCCTTCTGTAATACCCTGCACATTGGTCATGGGAGGCTGAGGCTATCTTCACTTTAGTGGAGTTCCCTCTGTTAGTGTTCCCCTCCCTGAGTTGGCGCACCCGTGCTGCCAGGACAGAAGTGGGTTTCCCATCCCACCTTCTCATGTCTTCCCCGTGGTCACGTAGAAAAAACCACAGGTCAGCACGTGGGGTGTACCCTCTCTCCCTAGCTGGGGGGCGTTGGGCTCTACTTTTGAGGTCCATGACTCGCACTGGTGCTGCACTGATCTTCCTCACCTCTTCCCTTATCTCCTTTATCTCCTCCCTAAACTCCTCTCTGAGGTCCTTAACCACAGCAGAGACATGAGCCTGCATTGGGCCAGCCATCATACTCTGAAAATTCCTGAGCCTGTTGGCAACAGAACCCACTGTCACTTGGTTGGTATCAGCATTAATCATTGCAATAAAGGAGGTATATTGAGATGGGCCCAGGTTTTCCAGATTCCACAACCTCTGCCCTGTGCACCTGACCTTGTCAAGGTCATTGTCATGCTGTCCATCCCTCCCAAAGAGCACCTCCAGTACTGCCACTTGTCTCAGCTGTTGGATCCCTTCCTCAAGGGTATTCCAACGCGTTCTCTGGTGGTGCTCCTGCATTCTCTCCCTGTGGACAAATCTCTCTCTCACACTCATTAAAAGTCGCTCCCAGAGGGAAAGGAGACCAGTCTCCCTTACAAATACTTGGTCCACACCTGAGTCCTGGGTCAAGGCTCCCAAATTCCTTGCCTCAGTACCATCCATTTGCACAGCTGTGCCCATAAGGTCCCAGACCCGCAGTAACCAGATTGTAAAAGGCTCACGGCCCCGTCGTACAATGTCTTTACTCAGGTTACGGAGGCTCTCGTATGACAGGGACTCGGTGATAATCTCAACTTCTGGCTCCCTTGCTGGTTGTGAGGGGCCCCCTTCCTGACCCTTATTATTTGGGTGCCTTGTTTTCATCTTAGACTTCCTAGTTTCCACAGGGGCAACTGCTGCTGCTGAGTGCTTTTGCAGTTCAGCTGGAACCTGGACAGATGTTACATCTGTGGGTCCCACTGCTGCACCATCAGAGTCTCCCTCTTTAAGGTAGGGGGAGAGTTTCTCACCAGCTGGGGAGAGGTACTCCTTCAGCATCTGGCCCATCTCATCTATCTCCTTCGCTAGCATTCTGGGTGGTTCCTTTCCAACGTGGGCTGTGGGGCAGGGTCAAATGCTGGGTTAATATCCCTAGTCTCTGGAAGAGGGTCAGGCTCTGGGGTAACATCCCTAATCTGGTAAAAAGGATCAGCCTCTGGAGCAACATCCCTAGTCCCTGCGGTAGGTATCAGGGTCGTTATCCAAGTGAATCTCCCCTTATCTCTGAATGTTAGATAGAACAGGTTTAACAGGGATATAAGCAACACTAGCCACAGTATAATGTCATTAGCATTTAAAGCGGATTGGAACCCCTTGAAGACTGGTGGGGTGAACCTCAAAAACCATGTGATGGGTTTGGAGAAGATATCACCTGCTGCCACTTCCTCACAGTAAGTACCATTATTGAAGTAGCCCCAGAAACACACACTTAGAGTGCGATAGCTCTGAATCCATGTGGCCATCTTCCAGAGAAAATTAAAAATCCATGAATTCCTCAGCTGATCAACCCACAAAATGAACCGGATAATAGCCACAGTAACCTTAGTTATGAGACTCATGTTTAAAAAAGAGCTTGCAAATGGGAGAGATATAGCAGTGACCACATGGAAGCCAATCCAGGGTAAGCTGGACAGCATGGTGTCACCTCCCACAAGCTTGGGTAATTCAAGAACTGTTATGCCCTTTTCTACCCCTCTCTCAATGTCCTCAGGGAGTGCCTCACCTTCTGGACGCCAAAATCTGTCTTGGTTTGAAAGACAGGTATGGTCTAAGGAAAGGCAAGAGCCCCTTTCCTGCGATGCAGAGTGCAACCCCCTTCCCTTTTAATTATTTTAGTTTTAAATCAGACGCCTTCAGGCAGGAGATGTGGGGATAAGGGTAACAGTTCTTTACTGATCTCTAACAAGGCAGAAAACAACAACAGCTATAAAAATTGACAACAGAACAGAACAGTGTAACTCACTTCCAGTCCCTTTTGGCCGCAGGCCGTCTCCCTGTACTCAGTTACCGGTGCTGTGTGGGCAGGGCAGGTCCCGCGCAGTTGAAGAGGGCTGCAGCCCAGGGGTGAGAGGGATGGGGAAAGTGACTCCCCCCTCACGGTGTCGGCCATGGTTCTCAGCAGAGTGTTCGGAGGCAGTAGGGTGAGGTGGGAGAGCAGCAGAGCGATGTTCAAAGGCAGGGAGCATGGATCTCAGCGCTGGGGTGGCAGGGGAGATGCCAGATAGGTGCACGAGGCATCGTCTCCCTACACGGGCCAAACGAGAGAGTTTTCCATCCCACCTTTCCTTTTTCCCATTTCACCCCCCCCTCCCTCCACACACCTCCCTGGGAGAGAACATTACCTAAAGATGTAGCCAATTAGCATAACAATGGGAGAAATTCCACAGAAAGAAAATAGACGCATTCAACCCGTACAATGGAGTACACCACAGCGAAGGTGTGAGGAAGGGCACTGCCCCAGCTTTTGCCCTGGCTTGCAACGGCTGTGAGCTACTTTTCCAAGCAGCAAGGGCAATGAGAAGTGAAAGCGATTGTGAAGGAGCTATTTGACTGCTCGTGTGCTCTTCGCTGCACTGCGCTCGCAAGCGGCTTCGTTCTTCACCTTTTGCCGTCCAGACAGAGCTCAACTCCTGGGGTCAGTTTCAGCTCTGCCCAACAGCCTGTCCTCAGTTCTACGGGCAAGCACGCCCTGTTCCCTTGGCTCCTAGTGCAAAGTCCCTAGCGAGCTCTCACTCAGTGCAATGCACCCAGAAAGACGCTCTCGCTCGTCTTTCAAGGAGGGATTCCTAACAGCAGAAGCAGCAGAAGCACAAACTGGATGACGAGAAGGGACAATGTAGAACACGTCTCTGTCCTGGCCCATTTTCTTGTGCGATATGTTCCTCCAGGTCTTCGGTCTTTGCGAATCTCTATGTACTGTGAACGCTGCTACTTACAGCTGAGAAGGACCGTGGCGCTAGCAGCGAATTCGGAGAGGGCTGAGCATGTAGTCAAGGAGCGAGAAGTGCCCCTGCAATGCGGTGCTAATAGCAGCTTCCCCGCATCTGGGGCGAGCTCCAGCCACAAGACCTTCTCGTCCTGGCAACAGAACTTTGTGAATGGCGTAGGCAAAAAGCTTTCGTTTTCCATTCGAACTGCGAGAGAGGCAGACTGTTACACGGAGCTCTGAGAACAAAGGTGCACGCCCTAGGCGGGCTTGGGCAGAAGCAGCGTTCTCGTGCGCTTGGCTGCTGGCACACTGCTGGCTGTGTGGCCCTGCCTCAGGGGCTTCTGGCCACCAGGGTCTGAAGGCGGAGCCAGGCGTGGGCGAGGGCGGTGAACGAAGCTGCACAAGTACCGTGCTTGTGTGCACCACGTTACAGGCTACTAGGAGAGGAAGGTGGCTGCCTCTCTCTTGCCTTCCTAAGTGCCCTTAGCAGTCGAAAGGAGCAAGCTGAAGCACTGCTGCTTGTGCTGCTCCTTGGTTCCCTTGCAGCCCGCTGTGGAAACATTGGCGGTCACTTCTAGGCACCGAGTTGCAGAGAGCACCACGGGAAATGCCGCGGAGAAGGGAAATACAGAGTGCATCGAGGAGCTGGACGTGGCTTACGTGCAATAAGTAGAAGGTGAACCTAGGCACTGCCTCTGCAATCAGGCCCCCTCTGCCCTGGTAGCAACTTTTGCAAGTCAGCAAAAGGGGCTGCGAGTGTGTAGAATGTAGGGCAGCAAGACGCCATGTGGTATGCGCCCTTTCAGGTCTGCTTGACAGAGGGCTACTTTAAGAATGCCTTCTTCTTCCTCGTGTCCTTCTCGCTTCACTCTAGCTGCATGGATTACACCACAGCGAAGGTGTGAGGAAGGGCACTGCCCCAGCTCTTGCCTAGGCCTGCCTGTGTTGCACCTTTAGCTGCACACCAAAACAATGGCATTTCTTACCCTCAAGGTAAAAAAGGCGTTCGTGTAGCCTCAGGAATGGCAAGTGCCTAGGCATAACGTAGAGAGAGCACGTATGAGCGAGTCTTTAGAGGATTCCTCCCGCATGGAGCAGGGGTATTCGCATTCTCGTGCTGAAATGAAATGTCCGGGCTTGGCAAGTCCGGCCTGCCTTGTGCAGAGACGAACACAAATGTGGGGCAATGATCCTCTCTTCCGGAGCTCAGGTTTCGGGTGGGTGGGGCGCCATGAGCCTGCAGCAGCCGCGGAGGACACTGTGGATTGTGGATGTGGCTGGGCTGGCTGCCCGACCCCCATTGGTCTGACAGCTGCAGGAGTGGCAGCTGAACGGCATCGCCTGAGGGCCCCATGGGGGGGCGGGGAGAGAGCCGGGAGCGACCCCAAGCGACAGCGGAAGCGATATCCGTAGGGCCCAAAAGGCCAGCGGTGGCTTCGAGTTTCACGGGGAGGAGGCTGCTAAGCTGCTTTTAAAGCTGGAGCTTCGCTGCTCTAGGATAGACTGGGAGAGCTGAGGGTGTCCAATCTGGAAAAGACAAGGCTCCAGGGAGATCTTCAAGCCCCTTGCAGTGCCTGCTGGGGCTCCAAGATAGATGGGGAGGGGACTTTGCAAAAAGGTCTGGACTCGCAGGACAAGGGGGTATAGCTTCAAACTGCCAGAGGGCTGGGGTAAATGGGATATTGCAAAGGAATTCTTCCTTGTGTGGGTGCTGAGGCCTGGCACATGTTGCTCAAAGAGGCTGTGTGGGAGCCCCATGGCAGGAAGTGTCCAGGGCCAGGCTGGAGCAGACATGGAGCAACCTGGACTAGTGGAAAAGTGTCCCTGCCCATGTCAGGATGTGGGAAGTAGATAATGTATCATCTCTAAGGTTGCTTCCAGTCCAAACCATTCTGGGATTCTAGGATTCATGGAAGGCACTTTTCCAAGTGAAGTGTTGTATCTCTTGGCTCCCAGCTTGAAGTTGCCAGTTCTTCTGGAAGCAGGCCTGGCCAAGCAGCTGTGATGAGCCATGGCTTCTCAATAGGACGACTGTGATATATTTGCAGAGAGGAAGGCTGCAAACAGATCTTCAAGGCCCAGGTAAAACAAGCAAAGGATTGAATAAAAGCCAAAGGTTGGTTGTGTTAGTCAGTTTGCTGGCTGTTGAAATGGCCCCAGGTCATTTTCAACATTTCTAATTTGGATTTGTTTGAGTAAAAAATGAATGTGTTACCTCCAGCGTAGGCTCTCCAATGCATCTCCATGTGCTCCCATCTCTTTGTTGTATATCAGGTTCTATTAACTGAAGACAGAATCATAACACAGTAGCAAAACATTTAGAGGTGTAGTTAGCCAGCTTCTGGAGTTTTCAACTCTGCTGTTGACTTTTCTGGTGACTGCAAGCAATGAAACACAATCCAGTTACTCCACTTTTCCTCTCTAAGGAAAAGATTATCTTTTTTTTTTTTTTTCCCTGATTTTGAAAATAGCCTAGAATGAAGAGTGTTATGTATGTGGCATGTAGGATTCATTATTTTACCTTTCTCTTCTGCTGTCTTTCGCGTGCTAGTTTTTTAAAAAAATTTTTTGTTGCTGTTCTCCATTCAGCAGGTTTGAAAGAATTCTAACTGTTGAGATGATGCTTCTTTGAAGGCTCACTTAGCCCACCTTTTGGGTGATGGAAAGAAGAAGGCAAGGTCCTCTAAGAAGAGTAAAAAGCATACTTTAAAGAGACATTCAGAGATGTCTGCTGATGCCATGCAATTACCATGTAATCAGCAGAAATGTGTTGGAAAAATACCCATCAGTGACTTCACAAGAAAGCCACACTCAAGACAGGTAAAGAACAGAAGCATAAAACCCCAAAGGTATTAAATGGACAGATTTTCATTGGGAATGAGCAACTCCTGAATTCTTGGTTCTAGAACTAGGGGCTTGTAATAAATAGACTGTCTCCTTGCCAAACATAAATTTGGTGTAATGAACTGCTCACTGCCCGTTGAAGTGCAGGACTAGTAGACTAATATTTGCCATGGCAGGCATATTGTATGGCTTTCCTGTTAAAAAGAAATTGGTTTTGCTCATAGCAATCTAGATATGTACCCAGTCTGACACCTAATTTTTAGGCTATATTTCCAAGTAAATGGCTCCCATGATGATGCAGTAAGTTTATGTCATGAACAGGAATGAAGTGATTGCATGCATCCTTTTTTAGACCAAGCCAGCTGCTGAATAATGAGACAGAGACTCTCACTGACGGCATGGAGTGCCCAAGCTTTTGGGAAAAGCACTGGGCAGATAAAGCCTATTTCCACATTTCTTGCTAGCGTCTCCTTCAAAGTTCATGGGTTTGTTCATCTTATAGAGCTGTACAAGATGTCTTTGTAGTTTACATGTACTAAATGTAGCAGGTATTACTTCCATGCTGTCTTAATAGATTTGAAGTTGGCATCTACTCAGGCTTCAATGTCTGAGAAGAAGCAACGTTGATTCTTTGAATTCTATTCTTGAACGTGAGAATGATACTTATGTAGTTAATGAATTAATTAAATCGAATTCACTTGAATGGAAAAATTGTCTTGTTCATGTAGGTTTTAACTTGGTAAATTAATATTTGAATTCTACTTTTCATTGTTGCTGCTTTTCTGTATTCTTTAATTGCACAGATAGCAGATGTACTGACCAAGTATTCTGTGAAACTGGAGGATATGACCTTCCTCTTAGCAGCTGATGTTCACAAGCTCATTAACGCTATGGCTATGGTAAATGTTTTACCTGGGGCAAGATAGCAGTCTGAATATTCCTAGAATGTTTTTCTTTCCCCAAATGAAATTCATTTTTTCTGCCTATCAATCACTGAAATATAGGAGAAATTTCTACTTGGCAGGGTATTGGTTATCATTTGTGTTCTTTTCTCCCCTCATTTTCTGTAGAAGAGACAATTTTTGTTTGTTTTTGCATGTCGTATACTGCTTCTACTTCTGGTTTTATTTTTTAATACACAGAATATAAAGAGAGCACTGCTGGATAATGTGAGGGCAACTGCCAAGCTACTCTTGAATCGAATGAAATCAGAGCTTGAGAAAGAAAAATGGCATCAAGTGAAATGGCAAGGGAGAGTCAAGGACTAGAAGCTCATGCAAAAGAAGTGTGTAGTTCAGAGTTTCAGGTCAGAAATGTGGCAGTCTTCTTTTGGACAATGAGCAACACAAAGTGGCTAGTGTTCACTTTTGGTTTCTATCAAAGTAATACTTGATCATTATTTCTTTCTACGTGATATCACATATGATATCACATATATCATGTGATTCCATTCTACATATCTACTTTACATCCTGCAGAGAATTTATGGCAAGTGAAGAAATACAGAATCCCCCAACTGTGAATATACAAATAAAAAAGTTGGTAAAGGAGCAGATGGTACTTTCATTTATTCATCACTGCTATGCTGCTATACAGATGGATAGTCTGTTTATGATTCAACAATTCAATGGGACATCAAGTAAACAGCAATGCAAAACTAACTACCGAAAGCACTATAAGGGCCAGAGATTAGCTTGGATCAAAACAGGTATTCTCCTAGCATTGTTTACAAACAAGTCAACATGTTTAACAGAAGGCACAATGTGGTTTGTACCTTGTTATGGGCATGCCCGGAAGAAGGAAATTCTGGTTTCACATATGGGAAAAGAAATGTTGACATTTGAATGAGATTGTTCATACCCCAGAAAAGGTTGCTTTGAAAGGTTGTGGAAGTCCTGTTAGGAAACATGGCTTTACAAGTCCTTTCCACCAGGAGACAACAGCTGCAGAACATCTGGCTGTGCCAGTCTTGAGAGCACCAGCAAAGATCAAAGTGGAGAAGTTGGTGAACAATGGCAGTGGCCTGGGGGAGAGCATGGGAGCTGCTGGCTGTGGGACAAGGGGAGTCCTGACTCATTTAGGAGGCATGTGATGGTCTGTGCCAGCAAGAGGAGTAGTGCTGTGGCCTTGGGACACTGCGAATACTGGAAATCAGTGGGGTCACTGGGCAGGCTGAGTGTCTGAGCTGCTGGAGGGACCCAATTTGCCCACATGTAAACATCCAGTCTCACTCTTGCCAGCCACAGAAAGGAGCAGGATGTGGCTGCTGGCAATGCCTGTCATGTATATGTAGTGTATATGTGTGCTATCCCAGCCTGCTGGGAACACTTCTTTTTTGTGACTGCTTGGGCTGAGGGAGAGAAAGCAGTGGTAGTTTCTGAGGTTTCGAGTTTGCTCGAGTTTCTCAGGTTGTTTCAGGAGCCACCCAGAATTCTCTTCCTTGAAGCATTTCAATTCCTGGTAATTTTCAAAATTTAAACTGACACAGCCCTAAGCTAGTTGATCTGACTTCAGAACTATTCTTATGCTGAGCTGTTGGATGATCTGATCTCCTGAGATGTCTTCCATTTCAGTTTATGACATGGTTCTTGTGAAAAGTAGGATCTTTTAGCCTGGAGAAGAGAGGTTTCTGGAGAGACAGTATGGTGGCCTTTGAATATGTAAAGAGGGTATAAGACAAATGGAGAAAGACTTTTTAGGAAGGTTTGCAGACACAGGACAAGGGGCCATGCTTTCAAACTGAGACTAGGTTTAGATTGGCTAAATGGAAAAACTTTTCTACAATGAACCTGGTGAGACACTCAAATGGGTGTTCCAGAGAAGTTGTGGATGCTCCATCATTGAGAGTGCTCCTTATCAGTTTGGCTAGTCTTGAGCAATTTGATCGACTGTAAGATCTACCTGGCAAGGAAGTTGGACTAGATGATCTTTAATCACAGACTGTTGTACGATTCCATAAAAGACAGAAGGCAATGAAGCTCATATTTCAGATTTTGGAGCAGACATATTTATTATTTCTCACTTTATGCATCATTGCAATGACAACTTGTTAGCTTAAGAAATGATGAGCTGAGATTTATTTCCTTCCTTAGTTTCATTTTCCCTGTTGTTCCTTCACTCTTGGACTTTTTTTTTTACCAGATTTCCTCTTTCTGTAAACTGCCCTTAAGTATCACGTTGCTCCCCACCTGGCTTTTTTTTTTTTCAATTACACCATTTACCTGGTTCGTTTTGGGCCTTTGCTGCTTGAAGTCCAGCAGCCTCCTTGTCTGAGCCTTATGGAGCTTTCTTTACAGCTTCATCACTATGCAAAAACCATAACTTACTGTGTTCCATCTCACATAGCATCAAGTATCACACTAATATTCCCTCTGCTGAATAGCTGATTGGCTTACATAGACCAGTCAAATACCAGGAAATCCAGATGGCAGCAAGAATCTTGTAGACTACTCCTGCTTTTCATTTAAATTCTGGAGAAGTCATGTGAGGTATCACATTCTCTTGAAAGAAGTGTATATCATCACGGACATTCTAGAATGGGCTATTAATATTGTCATGAGTTTCTGGCTAGACTTTTTAGTATGCAAATTCAAATTCAAATGATCTGTAATTATAAAACTTATAGAAATTTTTTTTCCCAGAATTGAAGTATGATGGAGTTACATAGGGAGAATCTTAATCTTAGTTATTCTATTCCATCTCACATCATGGCTGGGGGCAGGGAGAAGGAAGTATATTTGGGGGACAATGGGTTCCAGTGTAGTCAGTAAGCTGGGCAGAGGAGCCATCAGGTATTGTCTGTTGTTGGGGGGGGGATTCATGTGAACTCTTCCTTTCTTGTACCCTGCCACTAGTATTGTTGCTAAAATTGTTTGTTTTCTCATCCAAGTGACAAAATCAGCACACTTAATGAGGGATGAAGAGGGAGCACGGACCTCAGAAGAGGAGGAAGAAGAAGCAGAGCCTGCTGTCCTCCAGAAGAAAAAAACACTACCAGCCAACTTTGCATCATCTGTGAACTTCCTGGGCGTGTACTCTATCCCCTTGTCCAGATCACTGATAAAGATATTAAACAGGACTGGGCCCAAGACTGAGCCTTGGGGACCAGCTGGATGAACTCTATTTCCCACCACTCTGTGGGCCTGGCCATCACCCAGTTTGTCACCCAGCAAACAGCCCACCCACCCAAACCATAAGCAGACAATTTCTTCAGGGGAATGATGTGAGACTCATTGCAAAAAGGATCAGGGAGATGCCTAGGAAGAGTCTCAGGTGAATCCAGGAGACTACAGTGGAGGACTATTCAGTTTTCCAATAAATTTGCTTAAATAATCTACAAAACCATAATAAAAACAAACAAACAAACAAACAAACAAACAAAAAAGGCAGACCAAACAAACACACAAAAAACCCCAAACAATAATCCCCAAAGAGACAAACAAAGCCCACAAAAAAACCCACCCAAAACTGTAAAAACCCTAAACCCAACACATCAAAAAATCAGTGTGAATGTTTTTAGTAACTTTAAAAATAACAAAACAAAACAAAATAAAAAAAACCCCAGAAAGTCACATTTCTAAAGGTGCTGTCCAAGCCTCTTCTCTCTGCAGGGAGGACACCCTGAAGTGGAGTCAATTGGTAGAAAGTGGGACAGGGCAGTACCTGGGCCATTATCACAGGATGGCCCAGTGGCTGCCCCATTGCCAAAACCTGGACACATAAATCAAACACAGGTATGCACATGTGCTTAGACACAGCAAAAATATATTTGTCTGAAAAGAATACTGGTCCATTTATATCACTGGAAAGAGCATAATGCCTCATCTCAGCTTTCTTTTCAGTCATTACAAATGTTTCAAAAATATAGGAGTGCAGAAAATGGAAATATCCAAGATCAACATGAGGACCAATAACAAAGATTCCATTTTTGAAACTGCATTGGGAATCCTCTGCAGAAATTGACTCAGAGCTCTAAGATTTACAAAAAAGACCAAGAGTATTGGAGTCAATACAACACAGTGTCTGGAGGCTTCAGCCGGTTGCCTTGATTTCTCAAATATGATGGAGGAAGCACCTTAGCAACTACAGCTGCCAGTTCTCTCAGGGCCCTGACATGCCTCTGGGTGGGTCCCATGGTCTTGCATGCTCAGGTTCCTCAAGTGGTCTGAAAGCTGACCTGCTACTATGGCTTAGAATCAAGTCCACCAGTCCAATAACCTGAGAGATGTGGAAATAGTGACTGACAGTAAAAATTGAGACCAACACTTGTTGAGTACCTCAGCCTTCCCCTTCTCTGTTGTCACTAGTCCTGTCCGGCTTATAGGGGTGGGGGGGAACAGGGGAGGTGTGATAGGTTTCCTTTCATCTTCCTTTTCCCACTGAAATACCTGTAGGTGCCTTTATTATTCTTATTTTTGGCTTGCTTTTCCAAATTCAGCTCCAACTGAGCCTTAGCTATACTGATCCCATCCTCACACACTCATGTGTTACCACTGTATTTTTCCCATGATTTGTCTCCCTGTGTATTGCCTGCATATTAGCTACTTGCATCACATCTATTAATTTTCAATAACCTTCTGTCTTTAACTTGTTTTAAAAAAAAAACTTTTTGAAGATTTTCACCTCAGAAATTCACCTGGGAAACCCAAAATCTCCAAAAGTCACCCCGAAGTCCCCCCTAGGATGCCCAGCACTCACCTGGCAACTCCCAAAATTCCACAAATTCACCCCAAAATTCACGGGGGACCCCCAAATCCCAGGGCTTCACCCCAAAATCCCACCTGCAACCCCCAAAATCCCTCAAATCAAACCCAACACCAGTCCCCCCAACACCTCCCAAATTCACCCCAAAATGTCTCCAATCCCCCTCAAAACCCACCCAGATACCCCAAATCAAAAAAATTCACTCCAAGACCCATCTGGGACTATGAAAAATCACCAGATTTCCCCGAAAATCCACCTGCATCCACCCCAATTCATCCCAAAATTCTCCCACGACTCCCAAATGCTCACCTGGATACCCCAAAATGGACCGAATTCACCCCAAAATCTGCCTGGCATCCCCAAAACTCACCTGAGAACCCTAAAAATCACACGTATACCCTAAAATTCACCAAATTATCCCCAAAATTCCCCTGAGATCTCTAGAATTCCACAAATTCCCCCTAAAATTCAACTGGGATTCCCCACATTCTACAAATTCCCCCGAGTCCTGGGGTACAATGCAAAAATGTGTATTCTATCACAATCTGTTAAAATGTGGGAGGGGTGGTGTTCCTTATCTCTGTGGGAGATATCCTTTGCTGATGTGCCATCTGAGAAGATCAGGGGGATGATCATCGTTATCTTTTCACAACCCATCCTTCCTCCAGAAGACAGATTCTGTTAATGGGCCATTAAGTCCTCTTGTGTGACTGATAAGACTACATCATCCCATTGGGAGATGCTCCAGCCAGGGGGAGAAGCCAAACATTTCCTACCTAGATAAAAAGTGAGATTTGGAACACCAAAGCAGTCCTTTCCACTGGATCCCAGAGGAAAGTTGAACCTTTTTCCACATCATCGCTGGATCTTCGGAGAAAAACTGCACCTTCTACAGGAGCACTGTTTCAACTGAACCACATCTGTCATCCAGGAGGACTGCAGCCACCATTTATAGGGACTGCTACCAACACCCTGACTGACAGGGTGTCAGGTTGTATTTCTGACATTTTTGATGGTTTTTCTTCTATAGTATTGCATGTATTTTATTTTTTCTCTTTTCTCCTATAAAATTTTATGACTGACTTGGAGTCTCGCACTGGTTTTGCTTTCAAACCAACACATTTATTGGCGCCCAACGTGGGGCACGAAGCGTACTGAGAAAGGTCAGTATTACAATTTTGTATGCACCATGATTCTCAACATGCTTGCATGGGTTTTATATCTTGTTCTCTATATTTTTCCACACATGGGGAACTATCTGCCAGCTGTAATGCTCCTGTGTAGACCAGGATATGGTATAAAAATTGCTTTATTGGCCTATTATGTCTACTGCATGATAACCTCTAAGGCAATGAACATAATCCGGAATATATACTCGACTTTGTTTGCTTGTCCTAGTCTAGGTTGCTGCATTCGGGGTTTTAACAATCACACCCAGCCCTTGGGGGGAGGGGTAAAGAATGATTTTTTCCAATCTTTCCGGCCTGATTCAGTAGTTTTTGGAAATATTGAGTTCCCGCTGGATGCTAAAGACAGCATAATATTGTTGTTAGTTCTGCTTTGTCTCCTCTGCACAGCCTACAACATGCTTAGAAATAAAACACTATATGGTGTATTGCTGCGTAATCTTGAGGAAGAGGAAAAAAGAAACAAATCCACTTCGTCCACGTCTGCACACAATGTCACAAAGAGGAGAAGAACCTAACCCAAAGCAACAGTGTCCGTGTCTATGCAGACTGCCACAGAGGAGGAAAAAGCCAAAAGCAAAGCAACAGTGTCCGTGTCTACCCAGACTGCCACAGAGGAGAAAAAAAGCCAGAAGTGCCGTCAGCATCTCCACACAAACCATCACTGCACCAGCACAGCCTAGACCAGTAGCAGTTGCCCCCGTTCAGAATAAGAAATCAAAGAGCAAATCAGTCCGCATAGTGACTGACGAGGACGTGGCAGGACCTTCGCACCCAGCGGAAGAGACAGATCCAGAAATCATCACTCGCTCTCTATCCCTGGGTGAGCTGCTTGACCTGCGGAGGGAATTCACCCACCAGACAAATGAGTCCATCTTGTCCTGGCTGCTCTGCATCTGGGACGCTGCAGCCAATGACACCATTCTGGATGGAAGTGAGGCCAGGCAACTGGGATCTCTGTCCAGGGATGTGGTCATTGACCAGGGGATTGGGAGAACCCAAGAAACTCTCAGCCTCTGGAGGCGACTGATGACAAGTGTGAAAGACAGATACCTTTGTAAAGAAGATCTCCAGGTGCACCAAGGAAAATGGAGCACAATAGAACAAGGTATCCGATGCCTGAGGGAATTGGCCGTGCTGGAGATCATTTTCTCAGAAGATGAGAGATTTCCTAAGAGCCCAGACTGTGTCCGGTGCACGTCACAGATGTGGTTGAGATTTGCACGGCTTGGACGAGAGATGTATTGCCGTTACCTGGCAACGCTGCAGTGGAGGGAAGGAGAGGACATGGTAGGCGTCTTGGCCAATAAACTAAGAATTTATGAGGACACTGTCACAGCCCCATTTTGTACCCATGTCTCATCCGTGGAAACAAGGCTGGTGGAGCAAGTCCGAAGCTTAAATGAAGAGGGCCATCAGAAACTAAAAAAAGAACTTAAGGAAAACAACTACCAGATCTCTCCAGAACCAACAAGAGTTTCTGCCATTAGGAGCCGGCGTTCCTCAGGCAGGGACAGATGACACACTCCACGAGGTAACCTCTGTTTTTTCCTTCAGAAGCATGGAGAAGACATGAGGAAGTGGGATGGAAAACCCACCTCCTCCTTAGCAGCCCCGGTACGTGAGCTGAAAAGAGGGACACCTACCCCAAGAAGCTCATCTAGAGTCAATGCTGCTCCAGTCTCTCGTGTACAGAACTCCAGACAGTATTAGAATGATGATATGACTGATCCTCTTGAAGGGACCTTAAAAACCTATTTACAGGAAGAGAGCGACATGTACCAAGATCAGGAATAGAGGAGCCCTGCCTCTAGCCAGGTAGAGGAGAGGGATAATCGGATTTTTGGACTGTGTGGACCCTATGGCCTGGCAGATCCGACCCACAAAAACATAAGGCTTTGGTTGACACCGGCGCAAAATGTACTCTGATGCCATCAAAGTATGTAGGAGAAGAATCCATCTCTATTTCTGGGGTAACAGGAGGATCCCAGCAGCTGACTGTAGTGGAGGCCAAAGTGAGTTTAACTGGAAACAGGTGGCAGAAACACCCCATCGTGATTGGCCCAGAGGCCCCATGCATCCTTGGCATAGACTATCTTAGAAATGGATATTTCAAAGACCCAAAAGGATATGGCTGGGCTTTCAGGATAGCTGCTGTAGCGACAGATGACATTAGAAAACGGAACACCTTGCCTGGTCTTGCAGATGACCCCTCTGCTGTGGGACTGCTGAGAGTTGAAGAGCAACAGGTACCAATCGCCAGAACAACAGTACACTGTCGGCAATACCGTACTGACAGAGACTCGGTGATTCACATCCATGAAATGACCCGTGAGCTGGAGAGCCAAGGGGTGGTCAGTAAAACCCACTCACCCTTCAACAGCCCCATCTGGCCTGTGCATAAATCTGAAGGAGAATGGAGATTGACCGTAGACTATCGTGCATTGAATGAGGTGACTCCACCACTAAGCGCTGCTGTGCCGGACATGCTGGAACAGCAGTACGAGCTGGAGTCCAAGGCAGCAAAGTGGTACGCCACCATTGACATTGCCAATGCATTTTTCTCCATTCCTCTGGCAGCAGAATGCAGGCCTCAATTTGCTTTCACCTGGAGGGGCGTGCAGTACACTTGGAATCATCTGCCCCAGGGGTGGAAGCACAGTCTTACCATCTGTCATGGACTGATCCAGGCTGCACTGGAAAAGGGTGAAGCCCCCGAACATCTACAGCATATTGATGACATCATTGTATGGGGCAGCACAGAAGGGGAAGTCTTTGAGAAAGGAGAGAAGATTATCCAGATTCTGCTGAAAGCTGGTTTTGCCATTAAGCGAAATAAAGTTAAGGGACCGGCTCAGGAAATTCAGTTTCTAGGAGTCAAGTGGCAAGATAGACGTTGTCAGATCCCAACAGAGGTAATTAATATGATCACCTCTATGTCTCCACCTACCAGCAAGAAGGAAACACAAGCTTTTCTAGGTGCCATAGGCTTTTGGAGAATGCACATTCCTGAGTACAGACAGATTGTGAGCCCTCTCTACCTGGTCACCCGCAAGAAGAATGATTTCCACTGGGGCCCTGAGCAGCAGCAAGCCTTTGCCCAGATCAAGCAGGAGATTGCTAATGCAGTAGCCCTTGGCCCATTAAGGACGGGACCAGATGTGAAGAACATGCTCTACTCTGCAGCCGGGAACCATGGTCTGCCCTGGAGCCTTTGGCAGAAGGTGCCTGGGGAGACTCGGGGTCGACCACTGGGATTCTGGAGCAGAAGCTACAAAGGATCTGAGGCCAACTACACTCCCACAGAGAAGGAGATCTTGGCCGCCTATGAAGGAGTTCAAGCTGCCTCAGAGGTGATTGGCAAAGAAACCAACTCCTCCTGGCACCCCGACTACCAGTGGTGGGTTGGATGTTCAAGGGAAAGGTGCCTTCCACACATCATGCCACTGACACCACATGGGGCAAGTGGATTTCCCTCATCACTCAGTGCGCCCGTATGCAAATCCAAATCACCCTGGGATTCTGGAAATAATTACAAACTGGCCTGAAGGTGAGACTTTTGGATTGTCTTCTGAAGAAGAAGAGGAGCAAGTGGCACGTGCTGAGGAAGCCCCACCATATAATGAGCTACTGGAGACTGAAAGGCGATATGCCCTCTTCACTGATGGTTCCTGCCGAATTGTAGGCACTAACCAGAAATGGAAAGCTGCAGTATGGAGCCCCACACGACAAGTTGCACAAGCTACCGAGGGACAAGGTGGATCGAGTCAGGTCGCAGAGCTAAAAGCCGTCCAGTTGGCTTTGGATATTGCTGAACTAGAGAAGTGGCCAAGGCTTTATCTCTACACTGACTCATGGATGGTAGCTAATGCTCTGTGGGGATGGCTGGATCGCTGGAAAAAGGCCAACTGGCAGCGCAGAGGGAAACCCATCTGGGCAGCTGAGATTTGGCAGGACATTGCTGCCCAAGTAGAGAAATTGACCATAAAGGTTCAACACGTGGATGCACATGTACCCAAAAGCCGGGCTAATGAAGAACATCACAACAAAGAGCAGGTGGACCGAGCTGCCAAAGTGAAAGTATCACAGGTGGATCTAGACTGGCAGCACAAGGGAGAATCATTCCTAGCTCATTGGGCCCATGAGGCCTCTGGTCATCAGGGGAGAGATGCAACATACCCATGGGCCCGTGACCGAGGGGTGGACGTTACCATGGACAGCATCTCACAGGTCATGCACGACTGCAAGACCTGTGCCGCAATCAAACAGGCCAAGCAGGTGAAGCGTCTGTGGTACGGTGGACGATGGTCAAAGTACAGGTATGGGGAAGCCTGGCAAATTGACTACATCACCCTTCCCCAAACCCACCAGGGCAAGCGCTACGTACTGACCATGGTGGAAGCAACTACAGGATGGTTAGAAACCTACCCTGTGCCTCATGCCACTGCCCGGAACACCATCTTGGGCCTAGAAAAACAAGTCCTTTGGAGGCATGGTACCCCTGAGAGAATTGAATCAGACAACGGAACCCATTTCAAGAATAGCCTTATCAACACCTGGGCCTAAGAACATGGTATTGAATGGATATATCATATCCCTTACCACGCGCCAGCTGCCGGGAAAGTTGAACGGTCTAATGTACTCCTTAAGACTGCTTTGAAAGCACCAGGTGGTGGAACCTTCAGAAATTGGGAAATGAACTTGGCCCAAGCCACCCGGATGGTTAACACCCGAGGGTCCATCAATCGAGCCCGTCCTGCCCACTCTGAACCCCTGCACACAGTGGATGGAAACAAGGTCCCTGTGGCACACATGAAAGGTATTTTAGGAAAGACTGTTTGGATTAATCCCACCACAGGCAAAGGCAAACCAATCCGTGGGATTGTTTTTGCTCAAGGACCTGGTTGCACTTGGTGGGTAATACAGAAAGATGGGGAAACCTGTTGTGTCCTGCAAGGAGACCTAATTGTTAGAGAGAACTGTATGTAAGGTTTCATTTTGGATTATATATGTGTAACAGGGTATTGGTTTGGGTATGATGTAGATGGTAATAGAATAAGGGGTGGATTATGTCCTGGGGTAAAATGCAAAAATGTGTCTTCTATCACCATCTGTTAAAATGTGGGAGGGGTGGTGATCCTTATCTCTGTGGGAGATAGCCTCTGCTGATGTGCCATCTGATAAGGTCAGGGGGATTGTCATCGTTATCGTTTCACAACCCATCCTTCCTCCAGAAGATATATTCTGTTAATGAGCCATTAAGTCCTATTGTGTGACTGATAAGATTACATCATCCCATTGAGAGATGCTCCAGCCAGGGGGAGGAGCCAAACATTTCCTACCTAGATAAAAACTCAGATTGGGAACACCAAGGCAGTCCTTTCCACTGGATCCCAGAGGAAAGTCGGACCTTTTTCCACGTCATCGCTGGATCTTTGGAGGAAAACTGCACCTTCTACAGGAGCACTGCATCAACTGAACCACATCTGTCATCCAGGAGGACTGCAGCCACCATTTATACAGACTGCTACCAACACCCTGACTGATAGGGCGTCAGCTTGTATTTCTGACTTTGTTGGTGGTTTTTCTTTTATATTATTGCATGTATTTTATTTTTTCTCTTTTCTCCTATTAAACTGTATTACTGACTTGGAGTCTCGCACTGGTTTTACTTTCAAACAAACACAACCCCAAACCTCGCTACCCGGTATCCCCCAAAATTCCACAAATCCAACCCCAAAATCAACCTGGGACCCCTCAAAACTCACCTGAATCTCCCCAAATCCCCCCCCCCCCTCCAATTCACCTGGGAACCCCCAAATCCCCAGAATTCAACCCAAAATTCACCTGGGACCCCAAAAACCTCCAAATTCGCTCCAAAATGATAGGCAACTTTACACACTCCATTTTCCCACAAAAGGATCTAGAGCTGAATCCTTAATCACTGAGAGAAGACCCTCTGACTAATTAAAGTTATAAAGTGATATGTTTATTCACCAGCGGGCGGCACGGGAGTCACCTCCAAAAGGCGCGACCGCCCCGAGCAAGGTTCTTTGCTATCTATTTATTCCCCAAGATCTTACATACAGTACATATGCTTAACCCCACCACCTCCCGTCCCATATTAAAATGAGCCCATTAGTGCTTCACGCGTGCAGATCTCTTCTCTTGAATTGGGTCGGTGGTCTCGAAATGGGTCAGTGGTCTAGAAGGATGAAATCAGGAGAGTCTTCATCAGGTCTCAGTGACCCTCTGGCACTATCCAAGGCTCCGTGCTTCATGGCTAGCAGTTTACTTATTTTATGTCCATCTGTATGTAAATTTATATTATGAGCATCTAGTAATTATTAACCTACCATTTACCTACCTAACTTACATCTTGGTCATGGAAACTACTTCTACTCTTAGCAAAAACCTTAACTTTTTAAAACCATGATTCAGAGCCCTGGGTGCTTCATATACAAACTAAACCGAAAAAACCTTTCTATTCATTCTCAGCAAAAAGACTTCCTATTCCTCCTTCTTTTGGACAAAACTGCCTTCACTTTCAAACTTATTCTCTTGCTCACTTACCTGCATAATGCTTAGTCCCTGTTCTGCATGCTCATTTTCTTCACTTTTACAAGGAATCCTCTCCTCATCTACTTCTTCCCCTGCTTCTTCCATTTCCTGTGCCTAGATCACCTGTTTCTCTGTTAGATTTGTTTCTCCAGCTGATTTTTGACAACTGTCCCTATCTTGTGGCAGCGCTCGCTCGAGAGAGGTAATTGTCCTGCTCTGCTCTGGGCTGGGAGTGCTCTCTCTTCAAGCCCTGGGGGCAATTTTGGATGCCACAACGTCAGAAAGACCTCAGGCTATTGGAGAAATGTCCAAAGGAGGGACACAGAGAGAGTGAAGAGGCTGGAGGGGAAGCCATACAAAGAGTGGCTGAGGGCATTTGGTTCAGCTGCAGAGAGGACACTGAGCTCACACCTCACTTGGGACCTCTCAGCTCCTCTCAAGGGCAGCACAGGGACAGCTTTGCTCTCTGCTCTCTGCAACCAGGGACAGGAGCCAAGGGAATGCCAGGAGCTTTGTCAGGGGACGATTAGGCTGGCTATCAGGGAAAGGCTTTTTTCCTCAGAGGCTGGTCAGGCACTGAATAGGTTCTCCAGGCAATGGGCACAGCCCCAAGGCTGCCAGAGATCCAGGAGCCTTTGGCCAATGCTCTCAGGGATGCAAAGGGTGGGACTGTTGGAGCGTCTGTGCAGGGCCAGGAGTTGGACTTGGACGATCCCTAGGGGTCCCTTCCGACTCAGGAAACTCTTACCATTTTCCCCTCTTTCCTCTCCTTGCACAATGCTCTCAGCTTACTGGTCCACCATATGTTCCACTTCTGAAACCTCCGCTACTTCTTTCCAGTTCAAGCACAGTTCTACTGGTTACAATCCAAAGATATACAGATTGAAAAACAACCAAGCCTTGCAAGTTCTAAAAGCAAAACAACAACAAAAAACACCCACCGCACCGTTTTAACATAGGGATTTGCTTTCTTCTAAGAAATCCATATCCCTTCTCAAAATGGATCTATTTCAGTAAGAGATCATCTTGAATAGATCACTTACTATCTAAAGAACCTGGAACACTCAAATCCGTAATGATAAGCCTGTTACCTTGTTGTTTTCTGTTCCAAAGGCAAATGAATTTGCTCAAGTGCCGTTTTTAACAAGGACAGAGTTCAAAGTGGGGCTCTGAGAAATGTTTTGGTTTCCCTCTCCTATCTCTATCAAAAGCACTTTCTTCAATGGCTGAAACAATACTTGATATAGTCTGAATTTTAAAGGTCATGAAAATTTTCTCAAAAGTGAAATATTAATATAGCAGTCAGGTTTTAAACCAACAGGAATTTTTGTTTTACCTGTTTGAAGATTTCCTTCACACTAAAATGCTGGCTGATGGATACCTAGAAGAAATCAATTCCCACAAAATGCTTCTGGGTAAGCCATTACGTCATCCATTACAATTTGCTTCAGTGTCCCGTTCCTGTCCAATTGAAGGTCCCTGTTTAAGAGACTCAAGTACGGAGAGAAATAAAATTAAATTTGACTACAGTGCCTTTAAATCTAAATCGAACTTCCTGATCAATCTCATAAAACCTTTAGGCTAAATTTTGCCATTGATCTGTTTCTACTGAACACAATCACATCCTGGCTTGTTACAGATTAGTTCATTACAAAGAAAGAAATGCACAGAAGTTAAAATATTTCCAAAGAAGCATTTGACATCTTTCCTTTTGGATGGGGAACCATTCCAACACTGCGTACATAAGAGGTCAAATTACTGTCTTCCATGTTACTTGTGCACTGTGCGCAGTGGAGCTTTTCTGGTTTATTGGCCTTTGACTTGGACATAAAGCTGAGACTTGATTCAAGAAAAATCAGTATTCACACTTGTTTTGATTTACACGGACATTGGTTTGGTCTCCTAAACAAAGAGAATGATGGGGAATTTATGTAGGTGTTCAGATAGGCAACATTCTCTTTCCGCAACCTGGCATTGTATTGTCACTTGGTCTGTTACCTCTGGCTTTGTTTTAACGGCTCAAATTATCAGGAAGAGTATCAAACCTCCAGCTCTAGCCGCAGTCCCTCTGCGAGGTGTGTGAAGGTATGTGCATCTGCCCCTCAGGTCCATATTGCTCTTCTAATGTGCCTCTGATGGAGCAGGTAGGAAAGACTGTTGCATTTCCTAGATGCATGGTAAATGGTACATTCCGTGACCCCTGCTATGCCTTTTATCTTGGTCCCTCTCCCTAACCTGATTAACTATCTTAAATTTCTTTTAGCTGCACTTTGTGCAGTTCGAAGACTTTTAAGCACGAACCGGGAGACTGTCAGAAGCCCAGGCAGGTCGGTTCTGGACGTAGACCCACTAGAGTTACTGAGACGCCTCTGCCTGCAAGAAAAAAAAAGGTGAGTAGAAGCCTCCTTTTGCGGCGTTTGGGTTTTTTGCGGTTTTTGAGGGTTTTTGCTGCGGGGTCGGTCCCTACAGCAGCGCGGGCGCCGAGTGGGTTTTACCGACAGAAACGGCGAAATTGACATCGGCTCCGCATCCAGTAAAGCCTGAAAACCGTTGTGTACCTGGCACGTTTTAACAACTAACTCTCTTCCTGTGTTTTTAACTGTAGAGGGGTAGATATAGCGGCAAATTGCTAAACATCATGGGCTTACAGCAGTCTGCCTTACAAAAGAGTATAAGAAACCAACTAAGGGAAATATTAAGTACAGGAAATGTTTTAATATCTATGAAAAAATTAGCCCGTTTTGCCAGCTGGCTGTCTGTTGAAAAATCTGACCTTGAATTGCAAAATATAAATTCGATTTCATTTTGGGATGAAATAGGGGATTTATTAACTTTAAAAGTGGAAAATGGAGATAAAACAGCTTCTGTATTCCTCCCGAATTTTTTAGAAATTCGGAAACTTTAATTCAGACAGAAAACAGCAGAGAGCAGCAGCAAAACGGTTCAGACTCACCTTCCCTTTCCCCAAAACCCTATAACCCGGACCTGGAGGGGACCCACGGGTCTCCCTGGGGGGTGCAGTGCTCCCAGCACTGCTGTGGCTGCTCTGAGTCCCTGGGTCCTCCCCGGTATCCGGGTTCTGATAATTTTTCGAAAATTGTCCGCACTCCTTCCTTGTTCCCTTCCCCCCTGGGCCACGGCCACGTGGCTACACCTGAAGGTGTCGGGGTCCCAGATAGCTCTGGCCATGCCATACAGCACGTAGGGGGGGTCCCATATGGTGGCAGCCACCTGTCTCCTCCTTCATCCCACAACCCCCTTCACCCTCCGGTCCCTGCCCCTAAGCCTGTCCTCTCCCATAACCCATCCCTGCCCTTGGCTCCACTGCCCCCTCCCCCCTCCAAGACCCAGCCCTGCACGGCACCCAGCGACCCCGCCCACAGGTGTTGCAACCCTGGATCCCACCACCCTCCCCCGTTCCGGTTTCACATTCCTTCCCTCCAAGCTGCTGCGGGGTGGGGGAGGGCAGTGGAGCCCCTGCTGAGTACAGTGCCGGTGGCGGTGGGGAGGGATCAGCTCACAGCCCCTGCGGGACGCGGGACGGATGGTGTCTCCGTGGTGGGGGGGGGGGGGCGGGTAGGGCAGCCTCCCGGTCCGGGTGGGGGTGGGGGATGCCCAGCCCTGAAAGTCAACACCAGTGAAAAGAGTATATACCATCAGTTGCTCCTGTAGTTTATCTTGGTAAGAGGAATGGTAGAAGAAGTTATCAACCTTTGTCCTATCAAGATAAAAAAGGAAATTTGTAAAGTACAGAGAGAATTTGGTAGAAATAGTGACATCTTTAAAGGCATGATGAGAGCCACCTTTAACTCAAACAAACTGGTTCCATATGATATCAAAGAGCTTTTCCGATGTCTGTTAACTCCTTCAGAATATGATCTATGGGAGAGCCTGTGGAAAAGATCTTTGAAAGTGCTTTTACTAGAGCTTTTAAAAAGCTCAGATGATGCAAAAGATGCTGATAATAATGACATAACATATGAACACCTATGTGGGGAAAAGGATTGGCATTGCCCCTAAAGCCAAACCAGAGTACTATCCAAGTCTGTCCTGGATAAAATATGCAATGTTGCAGAAAAGGCTTTTAATCAATTACTAACAGTAGATACTAAAGGCAGTTATGTTAACATTAAACAGTTTGCTTCTGAGAATTTCTTACAGTTTGTGGACCGCCTTCGTGCGCAAGTGGAAAGACAGGTGTCTGATCCAGTAGTACAAGCTGAATTAATTAAAGAGACGGCTCAGAGGAATGCTAATGAAACCTGCCGTAGGGTTATTCTTGGCCTTCCCCTAGAGCCAGCACCTAGCTTAGCACAGATGATAGAAGCCTGCACCAGGAAAGCAGAACTGCTCAGTGGACACGAGAGAAATCCAGGACTGGCACACCCAAAGACCACGGCAACTGTAACACCAGAAGCCAAGAAGCAACCAATGTCACCAGAGCAGCTGCAGCACATCATCTGCTTCCAGTGCAAGCAGCCAGGACACTTTGCCAGAGACTGTCCACACAACCAGAAACAGAAGAAGACCAACAAACAAAAAAACTAGCTTTACAGCGCGTACCTGCCATTAACTCAATAGAGCCCTCGGCTCGCAAAGGACTATCTCTTAATAAACAAAAAGGGGGAGGATGGGATAGAGGGTGTGGGGATGAATGGCAATGAAAATATTAAATGTTCAGTTAACAAGGTTTGGAAGCCACTAGGCCGTTTTAGGCTTGTGACTACCAGAGGTTTTCATTTCAGGTCACCTGATTGGACAGTCATAACAGTGGACTTACCTAACAGTACACAGGACGTGACGTTAAACCACATGAAACTGGACAGTGAGTACTTTGTTGTCGGGGACACAGCACACACACCCCCAGAGATTGAGGTATCTCCCATGACCATCAAGGGAAGCATAACCGGCCTCATTCTCCTGGCCCGATGTCCTCTACCACCATATTAGCTGGTTGAGGGATAAATCCTTGCCCAGGCCATTCCTCTTCCAGCGGAGGTCCCAGTAGATGGAAAATCACCTGAAGTCTACTGGGCAGAAGTGGTGGGTGAGGACAAACCTTCTCTGGCATGCAACCTAACCCGTGGATGAGATCACCTCCATGTGGAGGGGGAACTGGACACAGGTGCTGATGTGACTATCATACCCGAAAGGATGTGGCCGTCACATTGGGAACTTCAGCCTGTGGCAGGCAGAATCCAAGGTGTAGGAGGAGTAAAATTGGCAAAAATATCAAAAAGCGTCGTACAAATTGAGGGGCCGGATGGAAAATTTGCTAGCATCCGTCCATTTGTTACAGACTATAAATGCCCTCTATGGGGGAGAGACACCATGTCCCAGTGGGGCGTGAAATTGATTATTCCTAAGACTCCTCGGGATTTTTAGTGGCGGCCACAGTAGAGCGCCCTACCCAAAAGTTGAAATGTCTAGATGATACCCCAAAGTGGGTAGCACAGTGGCCGATGAGTACGGAGAATCTCAGGGCACTTGAGGAGCTTGTGGAGGGACAATTGGCTAAAGGCCACATAGAAGAGACCACATGTGCGTGGAATTTTCCGGTTTTTGTGATAAAGAAACCGGGGAAGGACAAGTGGAGGCTGCTCCACAACCTCCGGGAAATAAACAAAGAAATTGAGGACATGGGGTCTCTCCAACCTGGAATGCCTTCTCCAACAATGCTTCCTAAAGATTGGCAATTGGATGTTCTAGACATCAAGGAATGTTTCTTCCACATTCCCCTACACCCAGAGGATGCCCCACGGTTCGCCTTCTCGGTTCCTACCATCAATTGAGAAAGCACCAATGAAGCCCTACCACTGGAAAGTTTTGCCCCAGGGATTAAAATGTAGTCCCTCCATCTGCCAGTGGCATGTGGCCTCATTGCTGTCCCAGGTGCGTGCCCAGAGAGGGGAGGCCATCATCCTTCATTACATGGATGACGTGCTTGTGTGTGCCCCCGATAACTCTCTACTCCAAGACACACTTGACCTAGTGGTTAAAGTTTTAACCTCTGCTGTATTTGAATTGCAGGAGGACAAAGTCCAAAGGATGCCACCTTGGAATTACCTGGGCTTGGAAATTACTGCACGGACCATTGTTCTGCAGAAATTGGCAATTAATTGTAATCCAAAAACTTTAGCAGATCTCCATTCCCTGTGTGGGTCATTGAATTGGGTTAGGCCCTGTCTAAGCCTCACTAATGAGGACCTAGAACCTCTCTTCAATTTATTGAAGGGGGAGAGAGAGCTGCTTTCTCCCAGGGAACTGACCCCAGAGGCAAAGACTGCAATCGAAAAGGTACAAAAGACCTTAGGAGAGAGGCAAGCTCACCGTTACCAGCCCGAGCTGCCCTTCAAATTCATTGTCCTAGGAAAACTGCTACGCTTACACGGGTTAATATTGCAATGGATCCAGGGGCAGAGAGAGTCACTCTTGATCATAGAGTGGGTCTTCCTCTCCCACCAAAGATCCAAAACTATCACTAAGCCACAAGAGTTAATAGCTCACCTGGTTCAGAAAGCAAGGATGAGACAGTATGAACTAGCTGGTTGTGACTTCACGTGTATTCACCTCCCAGTAAAACTGTCTGAGGAGTGAAGGAACTGTCCTGAAAGACTGAATAAAAAGATGTTTGAGCACTTGCTCCAGAGCAATGCCAGTCTCCAATTAGCCCTGGACACCTTCAGAGGACAAATATCAGTCCATGCCCCGTCTCACAAGCTGTTTAATGAGGAATTCCACCTCATTCCTTGTGAGGAGTCGGAGACCACTCAAAGCTCTCACAGTGTTCACGGATGCATCTGGGGCATCCCACAAGTCGGTGATGACTTGGAGAGATCCTCAGACTCAGCATAGGGAAGCTGATGTTGAGTTAGTGGAAGGGTCACCCCAGGTAGCTGAACTGGCAGCAGTCGTGAGAGCCTTTGAAAAGTTCTCAGAGCCAATAAACTTGGTAACAGACTCAGCCTATGTCGCGGGGATAGTGTCCAGGGCAGAGCAGGCAGTGCTCAGAGACATCGAGAATGAGCACCTTTTCAGGTTGCTTTCCAAACTAATTTGTTTGATTTCTCATAGAGAACACCCGTTGTATGTGATGCATGTGAGATCACACACAGATTTGCCAGGTGAAATTGCAGAAGGGAACCATCAGGCAGACCCCCTTGCAACCCCAGCAGAACAAGCACGCCTTCCTGACATCTTCCAACAGGCAAAGCTGAGCCACCAGCAGTATCACCAAAAGGCTCCAGGTCTAATGCGACACTTCCAGCTAACACGGAGTCAGGCTCTAGCCATTGTGGCCACCTGTCCCAACTGTCAGCTGCACACCATGCCCTCAATAGGCATGGGGGTTAACCCCCGAGGTCTTGGCAGTTGTGAGGTATGGCAGACAGACATCACACACATTCCTAGTTTTGGTGGCCTCAAATATGTGCATGTTAGCATTGACACATATTCAGGCGCAGTCTATGCCTCTGCCCACCCAGGTGAAAGGGGAATGCACTCTAAAAAACACCTAGTGCAAGCCTTTTCAGTATTGGGGATCCCTAAGGAAATGAAAACTGATCAGGGCACAGCATATAAGTCCAAGGAGTTCCTGGAATTCGTCCAGCAGTGGGGAGTGGAACATAAAACTGGCACCTCCCACTCCCCCACAGGCCAAGGTGTAGTTGAGCGAGCCAATCAGATGCTCAAGCAGGTTTTGGCTAAACAGCGCAGTTCAACTGCATGGATGCCTCCACAGAAGAAGCTCTGCAAAGCCATGTTTACTATCAATTTCCTGAATTGTTCATTTGAGAACATGAGTCCACCTGTGGTACGTCACTTTAACAGTGGTAAACAGTTCAAGTTATCCCAACATCCTTCAGTCTTGATTAGGGACCCAGAAACCTGGGAAATCAAAGGTCCCTATGAGCTCGTTACCTGGCGGCGTGGCGATGCGTGTGTATCCACTCCCTCAGGCCCTCGGTGGATTCCCCAAAAGTGGGTGAAACCGTATGTCCCCAAACATCCTGTTCCAACTGAGGGGAATGAGGATCAGGTGGCTGTGGCTTCAAAAAGAAGACGCCGCCGGAAAAAAGAAAAAGAAATCCTCATAGAGGATGACATTCCGGCAGTTAGAAACTTTTAATAGGTTTTACAATGTTTGTCTTTCCTTTTAGAGAAAAGCTTCCCTTCTCTAGGTCCTGTGATGAACCCCATTCAAGTTGTCTTCCTGTTAACACTGAACAGCTTACCAGCTGCATGAATCGTCCTTCAGCCACGTCAAAACATCTAGATGAACCTGGCACACACACTCCAAAATCGTGCTGCAATAAATTTTCTCCTACTACTGCACGGACATGAGTGCCAGGAATTTGAAGGACTTGGCTGTATGGACCTGACGTCGAGAGCTCCTAACATCCATGCTACCCTAATCTGAAGATTGGTTCAATGGACTGTTCAAAGGCTGGGGATTCACAGGGCAGTGGGCAAAGTCATAATTTAAATGAAACTATTATCCTTCTATCAACTTTGTAAAACAAAAACCAGGGAGATATTGCATTTCCTAGGTGGATTGTAAATGGTACATTCTGTGACCCCTGCTATGCCCTGTAGCTTGGTCCCTCTCCCCTCCTGGCCATACAGGGCTGGCTGGGATCCAATTTCTCCCCACCCCCCTTTTCAGACCCTAGAAAAGATCTGTAGCCCCTGACCTCTGTCTCTTTCTCCCTCTCTTTCTCCCTCTATTCCTCGCTACCCACGAGAAATAAACCCTGCAACTTCATCAGGGAAAACAGCCTCTTTTATTATCTTATTTAGATCCATGAGGCAAGGGCCCAGGAGGCTTCATCCTAACACCTGAGCTAGACCGGTGGAAAAGGTGAAGACCCCATTTTTAGGGCCGAGAAAAAGCCTCAGCAGTGATGGTTGTGCTGCTCCTTGGTTCCCTTGCAGCCTGCTGTGGAAGCATTGGCGGTCACTTCTAGGCGCCGAGTTGCACACAGCACCACGGTAAATGCCGCAGAGAAGGGAAATACAGAGTGCAGCGAGGAGCTGGACGTGGCTTACGTGCAATAAGTAGAAGGTGAATCTAGGCACTGCCTCTTCAATCTGGCCCCCTCAGTCCTGGTAGCAACTTTTGCAAGTAGGCAAAGGGAGCTGCAAGTATGTAGAATGGAGGGCAGTGAGACACCGTGTGTTATGCCCCCTTTCAGGGCTGCTGACAGAGGGCTACTTTAAGAATGCCTTCTTCTTCCTCGCGTCCTTCTCGCTTCGCTCTAGCTGCATGGAGTACACCACAGCGAAGGTGTGAGGAAGGGCACTGTCCCAGCTCTTGCCCTGGTGTGCAACGGCTGTGTGCTATTTTTCCAAGCAGCAAGAGGACTGACAAGTGAAAGCGATTGTGAAGGAGCTCTTTGGCTGCTCGTGTGCTCTTCACTCAACTGCCCTCGCAAGCCCGATGCCCTGCGGATTCATTCTTTGCTTTCCTTAACATTTATGGGGATCTGAACCCCTTGTAGACTGGTGGGCTGTACTTCAAAAACCGTGTGATGGGTTTGGAGAAGATTTCACCTGCTGCCACTTCCTCATAGTAAGTACCATTATTGAAGTAGCCCCAGAAACACACACTTAGAGTGCGATAGCTCTGAATCCATGTGGCCATCTTCCAGAGAAAATTAAAAATCCATGAATTCCTCAGCTGATCAACCCACAAAATGAACCGGTTAATAGCCACAGTAACCTTGGTTATGAGACTCATGTTTTAAAAAGGCCTTTCAAATGGGAGAGATATAGAGGTGACCACATGGAGGCCAATCCAGGGTAAGCTGGACAGCATGGTGTCACCTACCACAAGCTTGGGTAATTCAATAACTGTTATCCCCTTTTCTATCCCTCTCTCAATGCCCTCAGGCAAAGCCTCATGTTCCGGGCGCCAAAATCTGTCTTGGTTTGAAAGTCAGGTATGATCTAAGGAAAGGCAAGAGCCCCTTTCCTGCGATGCAGAGTGCAACCCCCCTCCCTTTTAATTATTTTAGGTCCAAATCAGAGGCCTTCAGGCAGGAGATGTGGGGATAAGAATAACAGTTCTTTACTGATATCTAACAAGGTAGAAAACAACAACAGCTATAAAAATTGACAACAGAACAGAACAGTACAGTATAACTCAGTTCCAGTCCCTTTTGGCTGTAGGCCTTCTCCCTGTGCTCAGTTACCAATGCTGTGGGGGCAGGGCAGGTCCCGAGCAGTTGAAGAGGGCTGGAGTGACGGCGGCAGTGGCCCAGGGGTGAGAGGGATGGGGAAAGTGACTCCCCCCTAACGGTGTCGGTCGTGGTGCTCGGCAGAGTGTCCGGAGGTAGTAGGGTGAGGTGGGAAATCAGCAGAGGGATGTCCAAAGGCAGGGAGCGTGGATCTCAGTGCTGGTGTGGAAGGGGAGATGCCAGATCCGAGCACGGGGCGTCCTCTCCCTCCACGAGCCAAACGAGAGGGTTCTCCAGCCCGGTCCCGAAACCCGTCCCACCTTTCCTTTTTCCTGTTCCCGCCCCCCCTCCCTCCACCCACCTCCCTTCGAGAGAACATTACCTTAAGGTATAGCCGCTTAGCATAACAACGGGATAAATTCCACAGAAAGAAAAGGGAAGCTTTCAACCCCCACCAATGGACTACACCACAGCGAAGGTGTGAGGAAGGGCATTGCTGCAGATTTGCCCTGCCGTGCAACGGCTGTGTGCTACTTTTCCAATCAGCAAGAGCACTGAGAAGTGAAAGAGATTGTGAAGGAGCTATTTGACTGCTCGTGTGCTCTTCGCTGCACTGGGATCGCAAGCCCGTTTCCTTGCGGCTTCGTTCTTCGCCTTCTGCCTTCCGGACACAGCTGAACTCCAGAGGTCAGTTTCAGTTCTGGGGGCAAGCACGCCCTGTTACCTTGGCTCCGAGTGCAAAGTCCCTAGCGAGCTCTCACTCAGTGCAATGCACCCAGAAAGACGCTCTTGCTCGTCTTTCAAGGAGTGATTCCTAACAGCTGAAGCAGGAGTAGCACAAACATGATGACGAGAAGGGACAACATAGAACACGTCTCTGTCCTGGCACATTTTCGTGTGCGATATGTCCCTCCTAGTCCTCCGTCCATGCGAAGGTCTATGTACTGTGAGCGCTGCTACTTGCAGCTGAGAAGGACCGTGGAGCTAGCAGCAAATTCGGAGAGCGCTGAGCACGTAGTCAAGGATCGAGAAGTACCCCTGCAATGCGGTGTTAATAGCAGCGTCCTCGCGTCGGGGGCTGTAAGGGTCGGTACGAAGTTCCCCTCGATTTTGCCTCCTGACCGTCGCAAGGAGAACTCGAGCACACCCACCCAGGCTGACTCTGAACAATGGTTTCCTGGCCCGGCCAAGGTGGATGCCCGTGACTGTGTGCTGTTGTATTGTGTTCACTGGACTGTGCTGTCATGGCACCAACCAGAGTCTGTGTTGTACCACCAACTGAGGAGTGCTTGACCGTACCTGTCACCTGCAGCACCACACAATGGTCCATAAATCTTCCCACCTCTTGGCCAGAGGCCACTCGCTTTGGAGAAGGACTATAAAAGAGAGACACTGTGAGAAAGACCCTTTGAGATCTCTCCACTGATGAAGACCCGTCTACCCCCTGGAGAAGACCCCTGAGATCTCCCCACGGACGAAGACTCGTCTATCGTATGACCCATGAGGACGCCCGTCTCGTCTATTGGTAGCTAGTTTCCCATCCCTTTCTTTCCTTCCCCTCTCCCTATACTTTGTTTCCTATACCTCTCCCCCTTACCGTAACTGAGTTGGTGGCATTTGATGAAATGCATTGCTGTTGTTGAATAAACTGATTTTCTGCTGTTGAATAAACTGATTTTGTCCCCTGCACTTTGCCTGTTTGCACCTTTAAGATCAAAAGAACCATCATGACTCCCGCTCTGTATTAATAGCGTATCGTGACATTAAATTGGCATCACGGACAGGATATTCTGACAGACAGATGGGATGCAAGGTTGTCTGTAGTCTGTATCAGGGGAAGGAAGTCTTACTCCAGCCTCACCTAGCTGGCCACCTTGGATGGGTGAGCCTGTCTAGAAAGCAAGGGGGGTTTTTCTGATTTCCCGCAGACTGCAGACACCTTGATGTGGAGCATCCCCAGACTTTCTTGAGGGCTCTGTAGTCAGAATTTCACAAAAGATCTACTGGTGCAATAGGCGGCACACTGTTGTTGTTGGTGTTGTTGTTGTTGTTGTTGTTTTTTATGATGTTTTTGATACTTGGTGTAGTGAAGAGACAACCTGGTGTTTTGTAACTAAGGAGTGCCTCCCAAGTAGTTTGGTCTCCTCACCCGCACAGGGAAGCGAAGGGGGGCACACAGCGGAAGCTGTTTCTTTGTGTGTAGTAACTTAAGCAATAGACCTCCCTGTTGTGGTTTTTACTTATCCCTTCACAAAATGACTGAGAATTCCACCGTAACAGATAAAGCTGCATTTTATGCTCTATTGGCTAAGTATAGCGCCAGACCGTCCGAACGTGGGGAGGAATGGGCGAACAATAATTGGTTTAATCTGGAGAATGTGATTGATAGAATATATTCTTTGCAACATGAATCAAAGTTCAAACTGGGCAAAAATAAAACCATACTCTGCTCAGTTTTGGGAGCTTGTCTTACGGCAGCCATAGAAACTCGCTCTAAGCGAGTTAGTGAAGAAAGTACAATTATAGATTCTTTGCAAAATCTTGTTCAAATTCTGCAAAAACAATTAGATCAAGAAAGGAATGAGAACTGTTTGTTGCGAGATGAAAATCATTTGCTACAGGCTGCCCTAAGAGAAGAAAGTACCAAAAAAGTAAAGCAGAATGAAACACATGCAGAAACAGAAGAGAAGGAGATTGTTCACATTAATCAAATTTATCCCCAAAAGGAGTTAACTATAATGAAAAATCTTGGGGAGCACTGTTGTCCGAAGTTGAGACCTATGGTTAAAACACAATATACTTATCTTGGTCCTGATGATTTTGTACCTAACATTTCTACAAAAGAAATCCCATATTCTGCCACTGAATTAGCAAAACTGACAAAGGAATATGGGCGACTCCCTCATGAAACAGAGACTGAATATGTATTTCGAGTGTCTCTTACTGGGGGAGATCAGATTGGATTATCAGAAAGTGAAGCTAGTGGGTATTGGGGACATGGGGTCTTCTTAACAACTGGAGATAAGAGCTACCCATGGTCCTTGACCCAACGTGCAGCTTTTTGGGCCGGGGGGCTTAACGTCCTGGAATGGGGAGACCCTATAGCTTTAGTTGGTACTCCCGCCCAACTTTTGGAAAACATTCACAAAGCTGCTTGCCTGCAAATGATACATGAGAGAAAACTGACTACCACCTATGAATCACCTATGTAATTGCCTGTAATGCCTGAAATCATGACCCCTTTAATTCGTGGTCTCCCAGAAACACTCAAATCTACCACAATTCTCCTTCAAAAAACTATCGCATCCATGACACCTGTAGAAAGATTAGATAGATTTCTTGGAAACTCACGTGAGCGATCTGGTTCCGTGGACTCTTTCCCTCCCCATGAATCCCCCTCTAGACGGACTCCAGAATCTCCTGACAATAACCGGAAAGTTTGGACATGGAGCGAAGTTGCAGAGGAATTGTTGAATTACAGCAGGAAATATGGACCCGTAAAAGTCCCAGAGGATAAAGTGGAGAAAACTAAAGGTGTTAGACACATTGTTTCTCCTAGTGATAAGCCAGAAAAGGGGAAATTGAATACTCCCCGTCAGTACTGGTGGTCGTTGGGGTTAAAGAAACAAATTCCTAAAGATGTTATGGATGGCTTACCACTTGACAAGTTGATAAAAATTGTTGTGAATTGGCATTGTCCTAAGATCCTTACATCAAACTCTCCTAGTGTCCAGCCTAGTGCACCTCCTCCTCCACCGGTTGTGGTCAGTGAGTCAAACTTAACCCCTCCACAGATTCTGGGCAGTGAGCCAAATCAATCTCCTCCACAGGTTCTGAGAGCTGAGTCAGAGTTTCCTCCTTCTCAGTTTTTGGGAATGGAACTGAAACGGCTTCAGAAGCAGGGAAACTAGAAACCCCATCTCTCGTGGGTGGGCAGAGGGATGGGGGGGGGGGGGGGAACTGGTTATTCATTAGAACGCTCACCAGAAATCCTAATACTGGGGACCTCCTGATAACAGCAATGGTTGGCCCTAAAAGGTCACCTGTTACCTTTGTGGTTGACACTGGAGCCCAAATTTCTGCACTAACAAGAAAAGCTGCGCAGAAATGTGGAGTTGTTCCAACAAGGAGACAATGCTTTGTTCTCAATGCCTTGGGGACCACAGAAGCTATGGATATAGCTCTGATAAAAATCTTACGACCGGGAGAGGAGAATGTGTTACTTATCAAAATTGTAATTGGAGATATTCCAAATGATTTATTGGGAATGGATGTCCTTGCTGGAAGACAGTGGGAAGACGAGGAGGGTTGTCTCTGGTCCTTTGGCACACCACGTTTTAATATTAATCTGCTTCAATCCGCACCTTCCTTACCTTTCAGTAAAATTACTAATGTGAAACAATACCCACTTCCCACTGGTGCCAAAGAAGGAATCAAGCCAGTTATTCAGGACCTGAGAGATCAGGGAGTGATAATTGACACTCATTCTCCCTTTAACTCTCCAGTGTGGCCAGTCCGTAAACCTAACGGAAAGTGGAGGCTGACAGTAGATTTTCGCAGACTAAATGCAAACACAGATCCTCTCACAGCAGCTGTCCCAAATTTAGCTGAACTTATTACTTCAATTCAGGAGAAGGCTCATACAATCATGGCAACTATAGATGTCAAAGACATGTTCTTTATGATACCTATACAGCCAGAAGACATGGACTGTTTTGCCTTCACATGGGAAGGACAGCAATACACCTTCACTAGGCTTCCTCAACGGTACAAACACTCCCCTACTCTAGCCCACCATGCTTTAGCACACGAATAAGAAAAGATACCCAAACCTGACAATGTAGCTGTCTATCAATACATTGATGATATTCTGGTGGGGGGAGATGAAATAGAAGTAGTGGGGAATAGCCAACAGAAAATAATCTCTCATCTGGAAAGCCTTGACTTACAAATTCCCCCAGAGAAAATTCAGAAACCTTCTCAGGAGGTGAAGTTTTTGGGGATTTGGTGGAAAGGAGGTATGACATGCATTCCACCTGATACCCTAACCTCCCTAGATCAAATTAAAATGCCTGGATCCAGGAAAGAGCTTCAATAAGCTCTGGGATTATTAGTGTTTTGGAGAAAACACATCCCTGATTTTTCAATTATTGCTAGACCTCTTTATGACTTGCAGAGGAAAAGGGTAAAATGGGATTGGACTCCTTCTCAGGAGGAAGCATTAGAACTGCTGATTTTTGAAGGAACTGCACATCAAGCTCTAGGCCCTATTCATCCCACAGATCCTTTCCAGGTAGAATGGGGATTTGCCACCTCGGGGTTGTCAGTGCACATATGGCAACGAGGCCCAGAAGGCCCTACAAGGCCTGTTGGTTTTTATTCTCGTGTTTTTAAAGATGCTGAAAAAAGATACACTACCTGGGAAAAGGGGCTTTTTGTTGTCAGCATAGCTCTCATAGAAGTGGAGAAAATTACACGTCAGCAACCAATTGTATTAAGAGGCCCTTTTAAAGTTATTAAAACAGTCACCAGCGGGACCCCTCCCCCTGACGGGGTGGCCCAGAGATCCTCAGTTAGGAAGTGGTATGCCCAGATAGAACATTACTGTAACATCTTCTCTCTAACAGAAGGAGCTGTAAAAAATCTGGCTATACAAGAAACTGAGAACTTGGCTAGCAGCCATGATAAACCTGCCTCAGTAATTAAAGTGGCCCCTCCTTTCTCCCCTGAACAATCAGTGAATTCTTGGTTTACTGATGCTTCTGCTAGACGAGAAGGAAAGGTGTGGAAATACAGGGCAGTAGCTCTCCATACTTCATCTGGTGAACGAATTATTACCGAGGGAGAAGGCAGTGCTCAGGTTGGTGAGCTGATTGCTGTATGGAGTGTTTTCAAGCATGAGGTACATAATACCTCTCTTGTTTGTATTTACACTGACTCCTATGCTGTGTTTAAAGGATGTACAGAGTGGCTTCCTTTCTGGCAGCAAAATGATGGGGAAGTTAACAGGATCCCAGTATGGCATAAGGAAAAATGGCAAGAAATTCTAGATATAGCCAATCAAGGAAACTTTGCTGTGGGGTGGGTGGCTTCTCATCAGACAGATGGAAATTTAGCTGGTGAGTGGAATAATGCTGCTGATGAGTCAGCAAGACTAAGTCCCCTGAAAAAGGAACAAATTACAGAGGATTGGGAGCACCTGCTAGAATGGCTGCATATAAAAAGACAACATACAGGTGCGAAAGATTTGTACAAAGAAGCCCTTGCTCGTGGCTGGCCTGTCACCAGGGAAATGTGTAAAACATGCATATCAGCTTGTGAACAATGCCGCAGACGACTAGAAAGGCATCCTTTGGAAGATGACCCTTTGCACTTAAGGAAAGGTAAAGGCTTATGGGACGCGTGGCAGGTAGATTATATCGGTCCCTTTAAGAAGTCTGGTGGTAAACATTTCGTGCTGGTAGGAGTGGAAATAATATCAGGGTTAGCTCAAGCTGAAGCCTTTAACAGAGCTACGGGAGAAAACACTGTTAAGGCATTACAAGAATGGTTTGGAACTTTTCCAAAGCCACAGGAGATTCAATCTGATAATGGGTCTCACTTTACTGCTAAAGTAGTACAGGAATGGGCAAGGGAGGAAGGAATAAAGTGGACTTTTCACCCCCCCATTACCCTCAAGCCAACGGGATTGTAGAAAGGACAAATGGTCTTCTGAAGCGACTCCTAAAACCACATGAGGGAAGTTGGGATCTTCGATTATGGCAAGCTGTAAAAGGTATAAATGATAGATGGGGGGTAAACGGGTGTCCCAAAATAACTGCTTTTTGTCCAAAAGCCCCAAGCATCATTCCTGCACTACAGGGACCTAAGGATCCTAAAAATCCAGCCCATTACCCTGGGCAACCTGTTTTAGTAAACCTCCCTACTGTAGGAGAAGTACTACTGGTACTAAAAACTCCTCTGAATAAATATGCATGGGTAGCCACCAATGCTCTGGGAAAGGAGCATTGGATAAGTACCCGTTGGATTGTTCCATCATTTTGACCTCCTGCCTCTTGGTGGCAGACTCTGTTGTGTTTACTTTTCACAGAAGAACACCGAGGGACATGGGAACCGGACAAACCATGATCACCTTTTTGATACTTCTCTGTATCCTACCACAACACCATGGCCAAAACTCGGCCGAGTGGCCGTGGTCTGAAGCTTCCATCAGATATACCAGTGCTTTAGGACCCTACCCCAGAGATCGTCACCCAAACCTTGCGACCGTAGTTCTGCACGATTCTGAGGTATACCGTTCAAGTGACTGGGGTTGGGACAAAAAGGACTGGGCTAGGGTACTAATAGGAACAATTGGTGAAGAAATCAAGGTAGGATGCAGTAAAGTGGAGAAATCCCTTCATGAGAAAGCCACTACCATTGCAAGCGCCGGGAATTACTTAAAATCAGATATAACTAGTAGCTTGCACCCTAACATCACGGCGAGTCTCTGCCCCACGACAGTATGGACATGTAAAAAGCAAGTCCCCCTAATACTGTGCTGTGGCCAAAGGAAGGTTGGTAACTATACCTTGGACCCTGACGCCAACAACGTCGAAGTTACAAAGCTTTGTGCGGATGAACTTACTGACTGTTGGCATAACTTTACTTTAACCAGACCAACCTATGTAACATGCTCCAGGCAGAATAACACAACAGATGAGTCCAGCTTGAAAGGTCTGACCTATAGGTTCAAAATAAATGCCATAGAAAAACCCACACTGACGGCAGCAGTTGCATACCATGGTGTAAGCACCCCCTTAGTGTTGGATGACAAAAATAAGGTTTTCCCTCCTTTCGTGGTGACGCAAGGAGATGACGTCGCAATAACTTGTAAATTAGTGGCTGGATCCCTCACCGAACATGCATACAGTTATGGCATAGGACCCCATGGCCAGACTTTATATTGTAGAACCCAAAATCAAGACTGTTGGCTAAATTTAACTGCTATACAATTTTCCTATAAAGTCATGTGTGGAAAAAACAATACAAAATACTGGGGGGAACTTGATGTTAATGTTGTAACACCTACCACCCAACCACCGGTTGTGTTGAGCCCTACAATTTTTCAATTTGGGCCATACGTAATTAGAAAAACTGGCCAACAACAAATATTGTTTTATCCGGCATGGTCTCTCAAACAAATCAAATTGCTGATGCAAAATAATGTCTCAGAAGTTCAGCCAGCTTGTTCTCCCTTTCTACAGACTTCTTTTGAGGGATGGACAACCTGGTTGCGGAAACGGAATCCTTCCAAAAAACGAATGGCAAGAGACAAAACCGGTGTTGTGGGAACGGGACTGGGAATTTTGAATAGCATCGATTCAGAAGTACTAATGAATAAATTGGCTACCACAGCTGGAGATGTAACCAAATTACAACGGCCCCTGCAAACAACCTTAACAGCTTTGGGGACTCAACAGTGGTTGTTATCAAACATATTACCAAGTTGGGAAAAGGTAAATGAAAATGACCACAAATTGATAATCGATGCACTTGGTGCTACACAAAATAACATCTCTTTGGCTCTCAGTTGTATCCAGGCCCAGTTGTGGATGCAGTCAGTTGCTGCTTTAATTATAAGAGAAGGTGAGGAAGGCACTTTTCCCACTGAAATTCGAAAGATAGTCTGGGACAGTGCCACTGATTTTGAAAAAGAATTCCAGTCCTGGTGGAACTTAGTAAATTTTACCTATGATCCCAGCACAAACACAGCCACAGCCTTTGTACTGACTATACGTAATGCTTCAGTGCATTCAATATTCCCCATCATTGCATTAGGGTTGAACCATGACGGAGCTATTCTCTATCCTTTCGAGCATAGGGAATGGGCCCGTCAAATTGCTGGGAGGTGGCAAACTGTCAATTTGGAAACTTGCATTGTCCGGGAACAACAAGGCTTTATCTGTGAAAGTAATGCAATTAGAGCTCAAGATATCTGCTTGGACACAGAACAGAACGTTTGCAATTTTGAAATTCATCCAAACGAGATTCCTGAAACAGTACTGGTATATGTAAGCAATGGATGTGCATGCTTTAGAACTGCTTGTGATAGTGTTTTCATAGAAAATTTGGTAGTGAATACTAAGAATCATTCAAACTTTTGTGTCTGTAACTTTACTAGGATTTCAGGATGTGATTTTTCCTATGTAGCCCCAGTTACTTCTCACCATCTTTTGCAGTCAAATTACACACTGATCCACCATCTATTGCCCACTCCAATTGGAATGAACCTATCTCTGGTGAAGCAATTGTTGCACCACCAAGATTTGATCGAAATTTTGGGGAAGATCAAGAAAAACGGACAGAAAACTCTAATAGCTGTTCATCACAATGTGGAAAAAATACATCGTGTTTTGGAAAGGGTAAAGACAGATGCTGAACACAGGTGGTGGGATACTCTATTTGGGTGGTCACCTACTGCTACAGGTGTCCTGAACAAATTGTGTCATCCCACCATTGTTCTCTTGATTTTGGTTTTAATTGGTTTTGTTTTATCAGCAATCCTATACATTATGAGTTGGAGAATAACAAAACGGTAAGCACAGTTGGCGTCTGTGACAAATGTATCCAGATCGGTTACTGTTGGCATCCCTAGGGTTATTGACACAAGGTTTTAATTAGGATAAAATATGATTTTTAACTAGAATTGATAATCTTCAAATTGCAATTAAAATTGTTTAATCAAAATTTTGCTTTAAAAATTTGATTTATTTCTAATCAAAAATTGAAAAATTAAAGAATTGAACAAATTGTTTAAGATTGTTAGTAATCAAAAATTAAATATAATTGATCTGTTTTGTTTTCCTTTTTTCTCCTTTTCCTTATCCTGTCCCTTATCTTTTTCCTACTTTCCTGTCTCTGTTTTCCAGGATATGCTACCAACTTGGACGAGTCCTGAAGACACCACAACTGAAGACTCCACCACGACTCTACAAAGGGGTGCTCTTGACGACGATCGTGAGTCACGGTGTGGTGTAAGGGTCGGTCCGAAGTTCCCCTCGATTTTGCCTCCCGACCTTCGCAAGGAAACCTCCAGGACCCCCACCCAGGCTGACTCTGAACAATGGTTTCCTGGCCCGGCCAAGGTGGATGCTCGTAACTGTGTGCTGGTGTATTGTGTTCACTGGACTGTGCTGTCATGGCACCAACCAGAGGTTGTGTTGTACCACCAACTGAGGAGTGCTTGACCGTACCTGTCTCCTGCAGCACCACACAATGGTCCATAAATCTTCCCACCTCTTGGCCAGAGGCCACTCGCTTTGGAGAAGGACTATAAAAGAGCGACCCTGTGGAAAAGACCCTTTGAGATCTCTCCACTGATGAAGACCCGTCTACCCCCTGGAGAAGACCCCTGAGATCTCCCCACGGACGAAGACTCATCTATCAGATGACCCGTGAGGACGCCCATCTCGTCTGTTGGTAGCTATTTCCCCATCCCTTTCTTTCCTTCCCCTCTCCCTATACTTTGTTTCTAATACCTCTTCCCCTTACAGTAACTGAGTTGTTGGCATTTGATGAAATGCATTGCTGTTATTGAATAAACTGATTTTCTGCTGTTGAATAAACTGATTTTCTCCCCTGCACTTTGCCTGTTTGCACTTTTAAGATCAAAAGAACCATCATGACTCCCGCTCTGTATTAAAAGTGGATCGTGAGGGGGCGAGCTCCGGCCGCAAGAACTTCTCGTCCTGACAACAGATCTCTGTGAAGGGCATAGGTGAAAAGCTTTCGTTTTCCATTCGAACTGCAAGAGAGGCAGACCGTTGCACGGAGCTCTGAGAACAAAGGTGCACGCCCTAGGCGGGCTTGGGAAGAAGCTGCGTTCTCGAGCACTTGGCTGCCGGCACACTGCTGGCTGTGTGGCACCGCTTCAGCGGCTTCTGGCCTCCGGGGAGTGAAAGCAGCGCCAGGAGTGGGCAAGGGCCGTGAACAAAGCTGCACAAGTAGCGTGCTTGTGTGCACTACGATACAGGCTACTACGAGAGGAAGGTGGCTGCCTCTCACTTGCCTTCCCAGATGACCCTAGCAGTCGAAAGGAGCTAGCTGAAGCACTGCTGCTTGTGCTGCTCCTTGGTTCCCTTGCAGCCCGTAGTGGAAACATTGACGGTCACTTCTAGGCGCCGAGTTGCACACAGCACCACGATAAATGCCGCAGAGAAGGGAAATACAGAGTGCAGCCAGGAGCTGGACGTGGCTTATGTGCAATAAGTAGAAGGTGAACTTAGGCACTGCCTCTTCAATCTGGCCCCCTCTGCTCTGGTAGCAACTTTTGCAAGTAGGCAAAGGGAGCTGCGAGTATGTAGAATGAAGGGCAGCAAGACGCCGTGTGTTATGCGCCCTTTCACGGCTGCTTGACAGAGGGCTACTTTAAGAACGCCTTCTTCATCCTCGCGTCCTTCTCGCTTCGCTCTAGCTGCATGGAGTACACCACAGCGAAGGTGTGAGGAAGGGCACTGTCCCCAGCTTTTGCCCTGGCCTGCCTGTGCTTTGACTTTAGCTGCGCACCAGGACAATGGCACTTCTTACCAGCAAGGCAAAAGAGGCGTTAGTGTATCCTCAGGAATGGCAAGGGCCTCGGCATTGAGTTGAGAGTCAGCATCTGAGCAGTCATTAGAGGTTTCCTCCCCCATGGCGCTGGTGTATTCTCATTCTGGTGCTGAACTGAAATGTCCGGGCATGGCAATTCTGGGCTGCCTTGTGCAGAGACGAGCACAAATGTGGGGCTATGATCCTCTGTTCCGGAGCTCTGCTTCTGGGTGTGTGGGCCGCCATGAGCTTGCAGCAGACACCGAGGACACTGTGGATTGTGGATGAGGCTGTGCTGGCCCCCCGCCCCCCATTGGTCTGACGGCAGCAGGAGTGGTGTCCGAGCAGCATCGCCTGAGGGCCCCATGGGGTCGGGGAGAGAGCCGGGAGTGACCCTGGGTGACACCCCAAGCGATATCCGTAGAGCCCGGAATGCCAGCAGTGGCGTCAAGTTTCACGGGTAGGAGGCTGGTAAGCTCCTTTGAAAACTGGAGCTCCACTGCTCTAGGACAGACTGGGAGAGCTGAGGTTGTCCAATCTGGAGAACAGAAGGTTCCAGGGAGACCTTCGAGCCCTTTGCAGTGCCTGCTGGGGCTCCAGGATAGCTGGGGAGGGACTTTGGAAAAGGGTCTGGACTCACAGGACAAGGGGGAATAGCTTCAAACTGCCAGAGGGCTGGGGTAAATGGGATATTGCAAAGGAATTCTTCCTTGTGTGGGTGCTGAGGCCTGGCACATGTTGCTCAAAGAGGCTGTGTGGGAGCCCCATGGCAGGAAGTGTCCAGGACCAGGCTGGAGCGGACATGGAGCAACCTGGACTAGTGGAAAAGTGTCCCTGCCCATGTCAGGATGTGGGGAGAAGATAATCTATCATCTCTAAGGTCGCTTCCAGTCCAAACCATTCTGGGATTCTAGGATTCACGGAAGGCCCTTTTCCAAGTGAAGTGTTGTATCTCTTGGCTCCCAGCTAGTAGTTGCCAGTTCTTCTGGAAGCAGGCAGGGCCAAGCAGCTGTGATGAGCCATGGCTTCTCAATAGGACGACTGTGATATATTTGCAGAGAGGAAGGCTGCAGACAGATCTTCAAGGCCCAGGTAAAACAAGCAAAGGATTGAATAAAAGCCAAAGGTTGGTTGTGTTAGTCAGTTTGCTGGCTGTTGAAATGGCCCCAGGTCATTTTCAACATTTCTAATTTGGATTTGTTTGAGTAAAAAATGAATGTGTTACCTCCAGCGTAGGCTCTCCAATGCATCTCCATGTGCTCCCATCTCTTTGTTGTATATCAGGTTCTATTAACTGAAGACAGAATCATAACACAGTAGTAAAACATTTAGAGGTGTAGTTAGCAAGCTTCAGGAGTTTTCAACTCTGCTGTTGACTTTTCTGGTAACTGTAAGCAAGGCAACACAATCCAGTTACTCCACTTTTCCTCTCTGAGGAAAATATGATTTTTTTTTTTCTCATTTTGAAAATACCCTCAAATGAAGAGAGTTATGCATGTGGCTTGTAGGATTCATTATTTTAACTTTCTCTTCTGCTGTCTTTCGCGTACTAGTTTTTTGTAAATTTTTTTTTTGTGGCTGTTCTCCATTCAGTAGGTTAGAAAGAATTCTAATTGTTGAGATGATGGTTCTTTGAAGGCTCGCTTAGCCCACCTTTTGGGTGAAGGAAAGAAGACAAGGTCCTCTAAGAAGAGTAAAAAGCATACTTTAAAGAGACATGCAGAGATGTCTGCTGATGCCATGCAATTACCGTGTAATCAGAAGAAATCTGTTGGAAAAACACCCATCAGTGACTTCACAAGAAAGCCACACTCGAGACAGGTAGCGAACAGAAGCATAAAACCCCAAAGGTATGAAATGGACAGATTTTCATTGGGAATGAGCAACTCCTGAATTCTTGGTTCTAGAACTAGGGGCTTGTAATAAATAGACTGTCTCCTTGCCAAACGTAAATTTGGTATAATGAACTGCTCACTACCCGTTGAAGTGCAGGGCTAGTAGACTAATATTTGCCATGGCAGGCATATTGTATGGCTTTCCTGTTAAAAAGAAATTGGTTTTGGTCATAGCAATCTAGATATGTACCCAGTCTGACACCTATTTTTAAGGCTATATTTCCAAGCAAATGGCTTCCGTGATGATGCAGTAAGTTTATGTCATGAACAGGAAGGATGTGATTGCATGCATCCTTCTTTACCCTAAGCCAGCTGCTGAATAATGAGATAGAGACTCTCACTGAGCCCAAGGAGTCCCCAAGCTTTTGGGAAAAGCACTGGGCAGATAAAGCCTATTTCCACATTTCTTCCTAGCGTCTCCTTCAAAGTTCATGGGTTTGTTCATCTTTTAAAGCTGTTCTAGATGTCTTTGTAGTTTACATGTACTAAATCTAGCAGGGATTGCTCTCATGCCGTCCTAATAGATTTGAAGTTGGGATCTACAGAGGCTTCAATGTCTCAGAAGAAGCAACGTTGATTCTTTGAATTCTATTCTTGAATGTGAGAATGATACTTATGTAGTTAATGAATTAATTAAATCGAATTCACTTGAATGGGAAAATTGTCTTGTTCATGTAGATTTTAACTAGGGAAATTGATATTTGAGTTCTACTTTTCATTGTTGCTGCTTTTCTGTATTCTTTGATTGCACAGATAGCAGATGTACTGACCAAGTATTCTGTGAAACTGGAGGAAATGTCCTTCCTCTTGGCAGCAGATGTTCACAAGCTCATTAACGCTAAGGCCATGGTAAATATTTTACCTGGGGCAAGATAGCAGTCTGAATATTCCTAGAATGTCTTCCTTTCCCCAAATGAAATTCATTTTTTCTGCCTATCAATCACTGAAATATAGAAGAAAGTTCTACTTGGCAGGGTATTGGTTATCATTTGTGTTCTTTTCTCCCCTCGTTTTCTGTAGAAGAGACAATTCTTTGTTTGTTTTTGCATGTCGTATGCTGCTTCTACTTCTGGTTTCATTTTTTAATACACAGAATATAGAGAGAGCACTGCTGGATAATGAGAGGGCAACTGCCAAGCTACTCTTGAATCGAATGAAATCAGAGCTTGAGAAAGAAAAATGGCATCAACTGAAATGGCAAGGGAGAGTCAAGGACTGGAAGCTCATGCAAAAGACGTGGGTAGTTCAGAGTTTCAGGTCAGAAATGTGGCAGTCTTCTTTTGGACAATGAGCAACACAAAGTGGCTAGTGTTCACTTTTGGTTTCTATCAAAGTAATACTTGATCATTTTTTCTTTCTACGTGATATCACGTATGATATCACATATATCATGTGATTCCATTCTACATATCTACTTTCCATCCTGCAGAGAATTTATGGCAAGTGAAGAAATACAGAATCCCCCAACTGTGAATATGGAAATGGAAAAGTTGATAAAGGAGCAGATGGTACTCAGTGAACCGAGACTGAAAGTTTTGCAATATATCGGGTATGGCAGAAGAGGGTATAGCATAAAGGAAAACAATTGCTGCTGGAGTTAATGAAGGACTTGGCTACAAAATGCACTTTGCTTCCTGTCAATGTGCGACTGCTAAATGCAGCAGTAAGACAGGGACTACATCTATTTCTGTACAGCTCTTTTGAATGGAGAAAATGCATTCTTGATTTTCAGTGCCCCAGCTACACTTAATAGGTGGCGACCAGGCTCTAAAAATGGAGGACAGAAGAAGTAAATCTTGAAACATAGTAGAAATGGGCAAAGATGGGTGGAGACCTAGAAGTTGGTGCTTTTGTCAAGGCATTTTTTCTCCCTGGCTTGGGATTTCATTTGCGTAATAAATTAAGAGAGGAGTCTGGATAGAAATCTGACGCTGCTGCTTTTGAATATCCATCCTGAACACAAGACGCTTTGGTGTGGGTGCAATGCATTACGATCTTTACAGGGAGGTTTTTTACCGTGGATGTAGGAACAAGGTAGATGACAGATAGTTCCTTATCGGGCAGTAAACAGTTGGCCTGGAACAACAACAATCTCAGGTTTATTTTCATTGCCAAGATGCCTGTAAATAAAAGAAAGCCCAGTAGTATGGATATTCGGATTAATAATTTTATATTTGAAGTACTGAGTGGTTTGTATTTTCAGATACCTGACTCTTGTTTCCTACTTTGATAGCACCTTGTTGCCTCCAACACGTGCCAAATCTGATGGAAGCAAATAGTGCAGAGCTCTGGAGAATTGAAACAAAAGTCTAGGTAGGTCAGGAAATCCTAAGAACAGTCTGGAATTCAAGCAATATTTTCTTTTCTCCCGGGCAACAATGAGGCAGACAATTGCTTTGAGAGTGCATGTTTGCTCTATTCTTTGTTCCGTGTGTTCCCACATACCTTCCCAGTTGCTTGGAGGTGGCAGTAAGAGCCAAAGAAGCTGCCTGTGGCATGGCTTTCCTTTGGCCTGTACAAACACCTGTGCATGGTGAGATCTAGCAGGAACGGCTTGGTTAGAATGAATCTGGGGGAAATCAAAAGTTAATTTTGACATGGATCCCTTCTCAATCATACAAAAATACTCCTTTTTAACTCTTGCAGAAGAAGAGGGGAAGTATGAGAAGAAGAGGGGAAGTATTGGAGATACTTCCTTTCTCTGTGTCCTTGCAGCATGCCTTCCCTCTCTGTGTCTGCCTTCTCTTGCTCCAGAGCACATCCTGTTGGGATGTTTGTAGCCTGTATGGCAGCAAAGAAGTTGGTAGCGATTGTAAGTACCTTGCTACTTTGAAGCATAATGATAAAGAGCTGTGTATGAAAATGTCTTGATTTCTTTGGCTGGTAGTGTCTGGTGTCTGTAGGCAAAGGTCTGTAGGCACTGCTGGGATCTGTTCCGTGTGCTGAGATTCAGCACATGGCCTCTGTCATGTTTCCATGTCACACTGCACTATGAAAGATGGGAATTTTGACTGTGGTCTGTTCCATATCATTAAGAGAGCCCTAATGTGGAGTGCGTGGAGAAAATGAGCATCCAGTATGAGCTGGTCGAGGGCAAATGTCAGGAGAAAGGGCAGATGTGCAAGTTGAGTGCCACAGCTTTTGGCTGTGATAGCCGTGGTCCAATGTGTCATTCGAGTAAAATGCTCCTTGATAGAGCTGATAAGTGGAAAGTTACATTTTGTACCTGAGCTGTGGGCTGTAAGAAAAAGTCTAGGAAAGGACTGACTTTTCACTTGCTGAGTGAAAAGCAGGACAAGAAGCAATGGACAAGATAATAAGAATTAAAGCAGAGTACCAGTTTTGTTAAGGAGGGATGACGGGAACTAACCAGAGTAAAGAGATCCCTAAAACTTGTCCTTTGGGGTGCGTTTTGGCACATTGGAAGGAGCTAGTGGGGTATGGAGACTCAGAGAACCAAAAGGCCCTTGTAAAGTTTTGTACACAATGGTGGCCACTTTATAAACTTGAGGGGGGAGCCAGGTGGCCCTCAGTTGGATATTTACATTATGAAACTTTGTTGCAGCTTATGTTATTTTTCAGACACAGAAATGGGAGGAGGTGACTTACTCTGACTGTTTTGGTTTTTTGGGTTTTTTTTCTCCTGAATCACCTTGAGTGGCAGAAAGATTGTGGACTCAGAGCCCCCTCTGACCCCTTGGTATTGGTCTTAGAAAAAGACAACGAGGCTAAGTTAAAATACTGTTGTAGTACATGCTCCATAAACCAACGCAGCAAACACCCTGATAAGGTGTATCCAGCTAACCCTCTGGAATACGAATTGGGGAATTTGTTTGAACCACCCGCTAAAAGGCAAAGCGGGGTGAGAGGGGAAGCAAATTTGAGACGGTTATTAACCTCAACTCCTGCTTTACCTTCTACTTCTGAAAAAAAAGCCAGCTCGAGTTACTTCAGCTCCTCTTCCCTCATTCCACCTCCTGAAATTTCTATGTCCCATCCCCCACTCCAGTCCCATTCCACCTCCTGAGATTTCTTCTTCTATCCAGACTCCAGCCTATGTTCCATCCCCCACTCTAGCTAAAGCAATTTCTATTTCAACTCCAGTATCCAGAAGGAAGAAAAGGTGATGATCAAAGAAGAGGAGATTGAAAAGAGGAATGGAGCAGAGGATCTTACCCTAGGAGACCCTCTGGTTATAATAAAAGTAGGGAACAAAGAAAAAAAAAATTTGATAAACACAGGAGCAACATATTGGATGTTAAATAAAGCCTTAATACCAATAACAGATGATTATGTCATGGTAAAGGGGGCAACTGGCCAATCTGAAAGGGCTTATTTTTGTAGCCCATTGAAATAAAAGTTTGGGAAACAATGGGGAATTCACAGGGTTTTATATATGCCCAATGCTCCATTAGCACTTTTGGGTAAGAATCTCTTGGAACTATTAAAACCAAAAATAATATTCAAAAATGGGGAAATTAGTTTGGAGGTCAATGATCAGCAATATGTGGAACTGTTAAATGTAATGCTAATAACCAAAGATATTGTGGCTGAAAACAAAGAAGAAATTATTAAGAAAATAATAGATCAGCTGCTCCCTGGGGTGTGGGCCTCCAATATACCAGCGAGAGCAAAGAATGCTCTACCAGTACAAATCCGGCTTAAAGAAGGAAAACAACCAGTTAAAATTAGAAAATACCCCTTAAAAAAGGAAAGTAGGGAAGGGATTAGTCCAGTAATTAAGAACTTTTTGTAAATAGGACTACTAAAAAAATGTCAATCTGATTTTAATACCCCTATTTTGTCCGTAAAAAAGCCCTATGGATCATACAGGTTAGTACAAGATTTGCGAGCTGTTACCAGTGGTAGCCAACCCCTACACCTTGTTAACTCGTTTAACATCCAAACTAACCTGGTTTACTGTTTTAGATTTAAAGGATGCTTTCTTTTGCCTTCCTCTCCGTGAAACCAGCCAGAAAATTTTTGCATTTGAATGGGAAAATCCCAAAACTGGAGGTAAAACTCAGCTCACATGGTGTGTACTACCCCAGGGGTTCAAGAATTCCCCTACCATATTTGGAGAAGAGCTGGCAAAAGATCTAGAATCCTGGGAAGCTCCATCAAGAGAAGGACAGCTGTTACAGTATGTGGAGGACCTCCTGATAGCTACTAAAACTCAAGAAGCATGTATGGAGTGGACGGTAAGCCTCCTAAATTTTTTGGGGTCTACAGGGGTATCGAGTATCCCAGAAGAAAGCCCAGATGGTGAGACGAACAGTTGTCTATCCGGGCTATGAGATTAGTGCTGGACAAAGAACCTTGGGACGGGATTGCAAGGAAACAATATGCCAGATCCCAAAACCCCAAACAGTGAAAGAACTGAGAACCTTCTTGGGCATGACAGGGTGGTGCAGACTGTGGATTTAAAATTATGGGCTGTTAGTCAAACCCCTATATACCTTGATTACGGAAGGAAGCAGAGATCTCCAACGGATGAAAGAAGCAACATGAGCCTTTGACCAACTAAAGAAGGCTCTCATGTCAGCTCCAGCCCTGGGACTTCCAGATGTGAGTAAACCATTCTTTCTGTTTTCTCACAAAAAGCAGGGGATTGCTCTGGGAATACCAGCACAAGACCTGGGCCCGTACTGGAGGGCAGTCACCTACCTCTCCAAACAGCTGGACACGGCAGCCAAGGGGTGGCCAGGGTGCCTCAGAGCTGTTGCAGCAGTAAGAGGCACACAAATTCACCCTAGGCCAGAAGCTGCAGTCCTGGAGGTGAAAGGAAGACATTGGCTTTCCCCACAAAGATTTCTAAAGTACCAGGCCATACTAGTAGAACAAGATGATGTTGAAATTGTGGTAACTAACACTGTCAATCCAGCTTCTTTCCTCAGCGGGAGTATGGGACAACCAGTGATCCATGACTGCCTGGAGACCATTGAAGCCACTTACTCCAGTCGCCTGGATCTGAAGGACACCCCTCTCGAGGATGCTGCAACTTGGTTCACTGATGGGAGCATCTACATCATCAGAGGAAAAAGATATGCTGGGTATGCGGATACCACAATAGAGAGGTGATAGTCTGGACCATTGCCAACAAACACCTCTGCACAGAAGGCTGAAATAATCACTTTAACCCAGGCCTTAGAGCAAGATAAAGGAAAAGAAATCAACATGTATACACCAAAAAGTGAGCTCTGAATTGGAAAAAGGAAATGAGCTGGTGGACAGAAAGGCAAAAGAAACAGCTAAAGGTAAGGTAATTATTAAAACAATTGAGGCAGCTTTAATTCTAGATGGGCAAATTTCTATGGAAGGTAAGCCAAGATACAATAAAAGGGACAAAAAACTCATTAGAGAAGAAAACAGGAGTTATAACCAAGAGGGGTGGGCTATTACAGACAGAGGAAAAGGTAGGCTTGTGATCCTCTCTTACATGTTATGGTTATTAGTGAAAAAGGACCATGAGAAAACACATTGGGGAATTGATGCTCTGTACAATTATTTGAAAGATCAAATCACGGCCAGAAACATGCAAGGTGCAGTAATTCAGGTGACTCGCCAATGTAGCCTTGCCTCCAAACTAATCCCAAGAATATTCCTAAACCAAAGCCTGGACAAATTGAAAAAGGCTATGGGCCTGGGCAACAATGGCAAATTGATTTTTCAGAACTACCCAGGAGAGGGGGGTAACAATACCTATTGGTATTAATAGGTACCTTTTCAGGGTGGCCAGAAACGTTCCCTACCAAAACTGTCAAAGCATGAAAAGTAACCAAAGCATTGTTATTAGGAAAAGAATTTACTAACTTTGAAGAAGGAGTGGGGAATGAATCATGGTTTTAAAAAGTTAAGGTTTTTGCTAAGAGTAGAAGTAGTTTCGATGACCAAGATGTAAGTTAGGAAGGTAAATGGCAGGTTAATAATTACTAGATGCTTAGGCTAGAGCTAATTGGTATAATTATCTGCTATTATAAATTTACGTACAGAAGAACGTAAATTAAGTAAACTGCTAACCATGAAGCACGGAGCCTTGGATTGTGCCAGAGGGTCACTGAGACCTGATGAAGACTCTCCTGACTTCATCCTTCGAGACCACTGACCCATTTCGAGACCACCGACCCAATTCAAGAGAAGAGCTGTGCACGCGAGAAGGACTAATGGGCTCATTTTAATATGGGATGGGGATGGGAGGTGCCGGGGTTATGCATATGTATTGTATGTAAGATCTTGGGGAATAAATAGATGGCAAAGAACCTTGTTCAAGGCCGTCACGCCTTTCGGAGGTGACTCCCATGCTGGCTGCCGGTGAATAAACATACTACTTTCTAACTTTAATTAGTTAAAGGGTCTTTGTCCGTGATTATACCGGGTTTTTTAATGATTCAGCTCTAGATCCTTTTGTGGGAAAATGGAGTGTGTAAATTTTCAAATATTTTGGAGCGAATTTGGAGGTTTTTGGGGTCCCAGGTGAATTTTGGGTAGAATTCTGAAGATTTGGGGGTTCCCAGGTGAATGGGGGGGGGGGGATCTGGGGAGATCCAGGTGAGTTTTGAGGGGTCACAGGTTGATTTTGGGGGAGAATTTGTGGAATTTTGGGGGATCCCGGGTAGCGAGGTTTGGGGTTGTGTTGGTTTGAAAGTAAAACCAGTGCGAGACTCCAAGTCAGTAATACAATTTAATAGGAGAAAAAAGAAAAAATAAAATACATGCAATAATATAAAAGAAAAACCACCAACAAAGTCAGAAATACAACGTGACACCCTGTCAGTCAGGGTGTTGGTAGCAGTCCCTATAAATGGTGGCTGCAGTCCTCCTGCATGACAATTGTGTTTCAGTTGAAGCAGTGCTCCTGTAGAAGGTGCAGTTTTCCTCCAAAGATCCAGTGATGATGTGGAAAAAGGTCAGACTTTCCTCTGGGATCCAGTGGAAAGGACTGACTTGGTGTTCCAAATCACAGTTTTTATCTAGGTAGGAAATGTTTGGCTCCTCCCCCTGGCTGGAGCATCTCCCAATGGGATGATGTAATCTTATCAGTCACACAAGAGGACTTAATGGCCCATTAACAGAATATATCTTCTGGAGGAAGGATGGGTTGTGAAAAGATAACGATGATCATCCCCCTGATCTTATCAGATGGCACATGAGCAGGGGATATCTCCCACAGAGATAAGGATCACCACCCCTCCCACATTTTAACAGATGGTGATACAATACACATTTTTGCATTGTACCCCAGGACTGGGGTGAATTTGTGGAATGTGGGGAGTCCCAGCTGAATTTTAGGGGGAATTTGTGGAATTCTAGGCATCTCAGGGGAATTTTGGTGAGAATTTCGTGAATTTTAGGGTATACATGTGAATTCTAGGGTTCTCAGGTGAGTTTTGGGGATGCCAGGAAGATTTTGGGGTGAATTCTGTCGATTTTGGGGTATCCAGGTGAGCATTTAGTAGTCGTGGGAGAATTTATGGATGAATTTGGGGGGATGCAGGTGGATTTTCCGGGGAATTTTGGTGATTTTTGGGAGTCCCAGATTGGTCTTGGAGTGAATTTGGTGGATTTGGGGGTATCTGTGTGTGTTTTGAGGGGGATTGGAGACATTTTGGGGTGAATTTGGGAGTTGTTGGGGGGACTGGATCTTGGGGGTGATTTGAGGGATTTTGGGGGTTGCAGGTGGGATTTTGCGGTGAAGCCCTGGGATTTGAGGGTCCCCCGTGAATTTTGGGATGGATTTGTTGTATTTGGGAGTTGCCAGCTGAGTGCTGGGCATTGCAGGGGGGACTTCGGGGTGAATTTTGGGGATTTTGGGTTTCCCAGGTGAATTTCTGAGGCGAAAATGTTCAAAAAGGTTTTTTTTAGAAAACAAGTTAAAGCCAGACGGTTATTGAAAATTAATAGATGTGATGCAAATAGGTAATATGCAGACAACACACAGCGAGACAAATAATGGGAAAAATACAGTGGTAACACATGTGTGTGTGAGGATGGGATCAGTACAGCTAAGGCTCAGTTGAAGCTGAATTTGGAAAAGCATGCCAAAAATAAGAATAATAAAGGCACCTACGGGTATTTCAGTGGGAAAAGGAAGATGAAAAGAAACCTATCACACCTAACCTATTCCCCCCCCCACCATACGCCAGACAGGAGTAGTGGCAACAGACAAGGAGAAGGCTGAGGTACTCAACAAGTGTTGGTCTCAATTTTTACTGCCAGTCACTATTTCCACATCTCTCAGGTTACTGGACTAGTGGACTTGATTCTAAGCCATAGTAGCAGGTCAGCTTTCAGACCACTTGAGGAACCTGAGCATGCAAGACCATGGGACCCACCCAGAGGCATGTCAGGGCCCTGAGAGAACTGGCAGCTGTAGTTGCTAAGGTGCTTCCTCCATCATATTTGAGAAATCAAGGCAACCAGCTGAAGTCTCCAGACACTGTGTTGTATTGACTCCAATACTCTTGGTCTTTTTTGTAAATCTTAGAGCTCTGAGTCAATTTCTGCAGAGGATTCCCAATGCAGTTTCAAAAATGGAATCTTTGTTATTGGTCCTCATGTTTATCTTGGATATTTCCATTTTCTGCACCCCTATATTTTCGAAACATTTGTAATGACTGAAAAGAAAGCTGAGACGAGGCATTATGCGCTTTCCAGTGATATAAATGGACCAGTATTCTTTTCAGACAAATATATTTTTGCTGTGTCTAAGCACATGTGCATACCTGTGTTTGATTTATGTGTCCAGGTTTTGGCAATGGGGCAGCCACAGGGCTGTCCTGTGACAATGGCCCAGGTGCTGCCCTGTCCCGCTTTCTTCCAACTGGCTCCACTTCAGGATGTCCTCCCTGCTGAGACAAGAGGCTGGGACAGCACCTTTACAAATGTGGCTTTCTGGGTTTTTGTGTTTTGTTTTGTTTTGTTATTTCTAAAGTTACTATAAACCTTCACCTTGATTTTTTACGTGTTGGGTTTGGGGTTTTTTCAGTTTTGGTTGGGTTTTTTGGTGGGCTTTTTTGGGGGCTTTTTTTGTCTCTTTGGGGATTATTGGTTGGGGGTTTTTGTGTGTTTGTTTGGTCTTCTTTTTTGTTTTTTTGTTTGTTTGTTTATTTTTTATTACGATTTTGTACAGTTTTTTAAGCAAATTGATTGGAAAACTGAATAGTCCTCCACTATAGTCTCCTGGATTCACCTGAGACTCTTCCTAGGCATCTCCCTGATCCTTTTTGCAATGAGTCTCTGTCTTGGTTTGAAAGACACATATGGTCTAAGGAAAGGTAAGAGCCCCCTTCCTGAGATGCAGAATGCAACTCCCTCCCTTTTAATTATTTTAGGTCCAAATCAGAGGCCTTCAGGCAGGAGATGTGGAGATAAGGGTAACAGTTCTCTACTGATATCTAACAAGGCAGGAAAACAACAACAGCTATAAGAATTGACAACAGAACAGAACAGTATAGCTCAGCTCCAGTCCCTTTTGGCCTCAGGCCATCTTGCTGCCCTCAGTTACCGGTGCTGTGGGCAGGACAGGTCCCGCGCAGTCGAAGAGAGGTGGAGTGATGGCGGCGGCCCAGGGGTGAGCGGGATAGGAAAGGGACTCCCTGTCACGGTGTCTGTTGTGGTGCTCAGCAGAGTGTCCGATGGTAGTAGGGTGAGGTGGGAGAGCAGTAGAGGGATGTCCAACGGCAGGGAGCATGGATCTCAGTGCTGGGATGGCAGGGGAGATGCCAGACCAGAGCCCGGGCTGTTCTCCCACTCCCGGAACCAAGGGAGAGAGAGAGTCCCCAGCTCCAGACCCCCCGTCCCACCTTTCATTTTTTGGTTCCCCCCTCCACCCCCTCCACCCACCCCCCTATGAGAGAACATTATCTCTCGTTTTAAGGTGTAGCCACAACTACTTAGCATAACAATGGGAAAAATTCCACAGAAAGAAAAGGGAAGCATTCAACCCCCAACATTATCCACCCCTGAATTTCTCCCATACTAAAATGCCATATCAAATTAAACCGTTACATTATATATACATACATGCAGTTAGAGACATAGGCACAGTACTATGGGTATTTCACCCTAAAACAAGGTCTCCTTGGGGTATGCATCGGGTCTCTCCACTCTTTTGCATCACCCACCATGTGCAACCTTGTCCCTGAGCAAATAGAGCTCCACGGATGGGATTGTCTTTGCTGGAGGCAGGATTCACCCAAACAGTTTTTCCTAGCATACCTCTCATGTGTACCACTGGAACCTTATCTCCATCTGATATTCCCAAGGGCTCAGATTGGGCAGGGCCTGCTCGGTTAGTGGAACCTCGGGTGTTCACTAACAAGGTGGCCTTTGGTAGATTAATCTCCCAGTTCTTCAAAGTTCCCCCACCCAGTGCCTTCAAGGTGGTTTTAAGCAGGCCATTGCACCATTCAACTTTCCCTGCAACTGGTGCATGATAGGGGATATGGTACACCTGCTCAATGCCGTATTCTCTAGCCCAGGTGTGTATAAGGCTGTTCTTGAAATGAGTCCCATTGTCTGATTCAGTTCTCTAGGGGGTACCATGCCTCCAAAGAACTTGTTTTTTCCAGGCCCAAGATGGTGTTCCGAGCAGTGGCATGAGGCACAGGGTAGGTCTCTAACCATCCAGTGGTGGCTTCCACCATGGTCAGTACATAGCGCTTGCCCTGGCAGGTTTGAGGCAGTTTGATGTAGTCAATCTGCCAGGCCTCTCCATATTTATATTTGGCCCATCGCCCCCCATACCAGAGGGGCTTCACCCGCTTGGCCTGCTTGATGGCAGCACACGTCTCACAGTCATGGATAACTTGAGAAATACTGTCCATGGTTAGATCCACCCCTCGGTCTCGTGCCCACTTATAGGTGGCATCTCTGCCCTGATGACCTGAGGCATCATGGGCCCATCGAGCCAGGAACAACTCTCCCTTGTGCTGCCAATCTAAATCTATCTTCGACACCTCTATCTGTGCAGCCTCATCTACCTGCTCATTGTGTCGGTGTTCCTCATTAGAATGACTCTTGGGGACATGGGCATCTACGTGACGGACTTTCACAGGCAGCTTGTCTACCCGGGTTGCAATGTCTTTCCATTCATCGGCAGCCCAGATTGGTTTTCCCCTACGTTGCCAGTTAGCCTTTTACCACCTTTCCAGCCATCCCCACAGAGCATTGGCTACCATCCATGAATCAGCGTAAAGGTAGAGTTTTGGCCACTTCCCTCTTTCAGCAATGTCCAGGGCCAGATGAACAGCTTTGAGTTCAGCAAGTTGACTCGATCCACCTTCTCCTTCGGTAGCTTGTGCAACCTGTCGTGTGGGGCTCCATACGGCTGCTTTCCACTTCCGGTTCATCCCCACGATGCGGCAGGAACCATCAGTGAAAAGAGCATAGCATTTTTCATCTACTGGCAGTTGGTTATACGGTGGGGCTTCTTCAGCCCGGGTCACTTGTTCCTGTTCCTCTTCGTCAGCAAGACCAAAGTCTTCCCCTTCCGGCCAGTTGTCACTTATCGCCAAAATCCCAGGGCGATTCGGGTTTCCAATACGGGCGCATTGTGTAATGAGGGCAATCCATTTGCTCCATGTGGCGTCAGTGGCATGGTGGGTTGAGGGAACCTTTCCTTTAAACATCCACCCCAGCACTGGTAGTCGGGGTGCCAGGAGGAGTTGTGTTTCAGTGCCAATCACCTCTGAGGCAGCTTGAACTCCCTCATAGGCGGCCAAGATCTCCTTCTCTGTGTGAGTGTAGTTGGCTTCAGATCCTTTGTAGCTTCTGCTCCAGAATCCCAGTGGTCGACCCCGAGTCTCCCCAGGCACCTTCTGCCAAAGGCTCCAGGACAGACCATGGTTCCCAGCTGCAGAGTAGAGCATGTTCTTCACATCTGGTCCCGTCCTGACTGGGCCAAGGGCTACTGCATGAGCAATCTCCTGCTTGATCTGGGCGAAGGCTTTCTGCTGCTCAGGGCCGCAGTGGAAATCGTTCCTCTTGCAGGTAACCAGGTAAAGAGGGCTCACAATCTGGCTGTACTCAGGAATGTGCATTCTCCAAAAGCCTATGGCACCTACGAAGGCTTGTGTTTCCTTCTTGCTGGTTGGTGGAGACATTGCAGTGATCTTATTGATGACCTCACTGGGAATCTGGAGCCGTCCATCTTGCCACTTTACTCCCAGGAACTGGATCTCTTGGGCAGGCCCTTTGACTTTGCTCTTTTGAATGGCGAAGCCGGCTCCCAGCAGAATCTCAGCGATCGTTTCTCCTTTCTGAAATAACTCCATTGTCGTGTCCCCCCACACAATGATGTCATCAATGTACTGCAGATGTTCTGGAGATCCACCCCTGTCCAGTGTAGCCTGGATCAATCCATGACAGATGATGGGGCTGTGCTTCCACCCCTGGGGCAGTCGGTTCCACGTGTATTGCACACCCCTCCAGGTGAAAGCAAACTGAGGCCTGCACTCTACTGCCAGAGGAATGGAGAAAAATGCATTGGGGATGTCAATGGTGGCGTACCACTTTGCTGCCTTGGACTCCATCTCGTACTGGAGTTCCAGCATGTCCGGCACAGCAGCGCTCAGTGGTGGAGTCATTTCATTCAGTGCAAGATATTCCACGGTTAATCTCCATTCTCCTTCAGATTTACGCACAGGCCAGATGCGGCTGTTGAAGGGTGAGTGGGTTTTATTGACCACCCCTTGGCTCTCCAGCTCACGGATCATCTTGTGGATGGGGATCACGGCATCTCGATTTGTCCGGTACTGCCGGTGGTGCACTGTTGAGGTAGCAATTGGCACCTGTTGCTCTTTCACCCTGAGGACTCCCACTTCAGATGGGTTTTCTGATAGCCCAGGCAGGGTGTTCAACTGCTTAATGCCCTCTGCCGCCACAGCAGCTATTCCAAAAGCCCACCTGAGTCCCTTTGGGTCTTTGTAATAGCTGCTCCTGAGGAAGTCTATGCCTAGGATACATGGTGCCTCTGGGCCAGTCACAATTGGATGTTTCTGCCACTCTTTCCCAGTGAGGCTCACCTCAGCCTCCAGCAAAGTCAATTCCTGAGATCCCCCTGTAACCCCGGCAATTGAAACAGGTTCCTCCCCGACATGTCCCGATGGTATTAATGTACACTGTGAACCAGTGTCAACCAATGCACCGTGTTCCTGTGGCTGTGATGTGCCAGGCCATGGGATCCACACCGTCCAAAAGATCCGGTTTTCCCGTGCCTCTCCCTGGCTAGAGGCAGGGCCCCTCTAGCCCTGGTTATTATTTCTCTCCTGGGCATACATAGTGGAGGTTCCTTCAAGGGGATCTGACAGATCATCTTCCCTTCTGTAATACCCTGCACATTGGTCATGGGAGGCTGAGGCTACCTTCACTTTAGTGGAGTTCCCTCTGTTAGTGTTCCCCTCCCTGAGTTGGCGCACCCGTGCTGCCAGGACAGAAGTGGGTTTCCCATCCCACCTTCTCATGTCTTCCCCGTGGTCATGTAGAAAAAACCACAGCTCAGCACGTGGAGTGTGTCCTCTCTCCCTAGCTGGGGCACCTTGGGCTCTGCTTTTGGGGTCCATGACTCGCACTGGTGCTGCACTGATCTTCCTCACCTCTTCCCTTATCTCCTTCATCTCCTCCTTAAACTCCTCTCTGAGATCCTTAACCGCAGCAGAGACATGAGCCTGCATTGCGCCAGCCATCATATTCTGAAAATTCCTGAGCCTGTTGGGAACAGAACCCAATGTCACTTGGTTGGTATCAGCATTAATCATTGCAATAAAGGGGGTATACTGAGATGGGCCCAGGTTTGCCAGATTCCACAACCTCTGCCCTGTGCACCTGACCTTGTCAGGGTCATTGTCATGCTGTCCATCGCTCCCAAAGGGCACCTCCAGTACTGCCACTTCTCTCAGCTGTTGGATCCCTTCCTCAAGGGTATTCCAACGCGTTCTCTGGTGGTGCTCCTGCATTCTCTCCCTGTGGACAAATCTCTCTCTTACACTCATTAAAAGTCCCTCCCAGAGGGAAAGGAGACCTGTCTCCCTTACAAATACTTGGTCCACACCTGAGTCCTGGGTCAAGGCTCCCAAATTCCTTAACTCAGAACCGTCCAGTTGCACACCTGTACCCATAAGGTCCCAGACCCACAGTAACCAGGTTGTAAAAGGCTCACGGCCCCGTCGTACAATGTCTTTTTGCAGGTTACGGAGACTCTTGTATGACAGGGACTCGGTGATGATCTCAACTTCTGGGTCCCCGGCTGGTTGTGAGGGGCCCCCTTCCTGACCCTTATTATCTAGGTGCCTTGTTTTCATCTTAGACTTCCTAGTTTCCACAGGGGCAACTGCTGCTGCTGAGTGCCCTTGCAGTTCAGCTGGAACCTGGACAGATGTAACGTCTGTGGGTCCCACTGCTGCACCATCAGAGTCTTCCCTCTTTAAGGCAGGGGGAGGGTTTCTCACCAGCTGGGGAGAGGTACTCCTTCAGCATCTGGCCCATCTCACGTATCTCCTTCGCTAGCACCCCCACCCATTCTGGGTGGTTCCTTTCCGAGGTGGGCTGTGGGGCAGGGTCAAACTCTGGGTTAATATCCCTAATCTCTGGAACAGGGTCATGCTCTGGGGTAACCTCCCTAGTCTCTTGGACAGGATCAGGCTCTGGGGTAACATCCCTAGTCTCTGGAACAGGGTCAGGCTCTGGGGGAGCATCCCTAGTCCCTTGCTGTAGGTATCAGGGTTGTTATCCAAGTCAATCACCCCTTATCTCTGAATGTTAGATAGAACAGGTTTAACAGGGATATAAGCAACACTAGCCACAGTATAATGTCATTAGCATTTAAAGCGGCTTTGAACCCCTTGAATACTGGTGGGGTGAACTTCAAAAACTGTGTGATGGGTTGGGAGAAGATTTCACTTGCTACCACTTCCTCACAGTAAGTACCATTATTGAAGTAGCCCCAGAAACACACACTTAGAGTGCGATAGCCCTGAATCCATGTGGCCATCTTCCAGAGAAAATTAAAAATCCATTAATTCCTCAACTGATCAACCCACAAAATGAACTGGATAATAGCCACAGTAACCTTGGGTATGAGACTCATGTTTAAAAAAGGCCTTATAAATGGGAGAGATATAGCAGTGACCACATGGAGGTCAATCCAGGGTAAGCTGGACAGCATGGTGTCGCCTACCACAAGCTTGGGTAATTCAAGAACAGTTATCCCCTTTTCTACCCCTCTCTCAATAACCTCCGGCAATGCCTCACGTTCCGGGCACCAAAATCTGTCTTGGTTTGAAAGACAGGTATCTGCAAAGGAAAGGCAAGAGCCCCTTCCCTGCGATGCAGAGTGCAACCCCTTTCCCTTTTAATTATTTTAGGTCCAAATCAGAGGCCTTCAGGCAGGAGATGTGGGGATAAGAATAACAGTTCTTTACTGATATCTAACAAGGCAGAAAACAACTATAAAAATCGACAACAGAACAGAACAGTACAGTATAACTCAGTTCCAGTCCCTTTTGGCCTCAGGCCGTCTCCCTGTGCTCAGTAACCAATGCTGTGGGGGCAGGGCAGGTCCCGCCCAGTTGAAGAGGGCTGGAGTGACAGCTACAGCGGCCCAGGGTTGAGAGGGATGGGGAAAGTGACTCCCCCCTCACGGTGTCGGTTGTGGTGCTCGGCAGAGTGTCCGGAGGTAGTAGGGTTGCTGCCCGAAACCCCAAGTAAAACAGAAACTAACAGAGTGTCAGTTTATGCGGTGCTTTATTCAGTGCCCGGGGACCTGCGGACTCGTGTCCCAAGTCAGGATCCCACTGGTTCCCTTTTTAGAGAGTTTTTTATACCCTTTTTACAAATGGTTTATGTGCAGAAGTACACATTCTTCTATAGATACATTCACCTTGAAGATAGCATTTTGCGTCATAAATCTTACATGGTTGCTTATCTTAGGACTATAGTGTTCTCCTCCTCAATCTCTCTTTGGCGCCACTGCCTTAGGACTATAGTGTTCTCCCCCTCAATCTCTCTCTTACGCCACTGCCCACCACCAGTACTTTATTTATGTTTATACTTTAACCTTATCACTAACGGTTCTGCATGCTCTCAGCACAGCGCATTCCTAAGTTAGTTTCCCAGGGCCTACTCTGGGAACTCCAGTCTTCAAGCCTTAGCATTACTACTACTATTATGATTTATGCACTTTATATTCTAATATTCAGGTAAGAGGGTGAGGTGGGAGAGCAGCAGAGGGATGTCCAAAGGCAGGGAGCGTGGATCTCAGCGCTGGGGTGGCAGGGGAGATGCCAGATCGGAGCACGGAGCGTCCTCTCATTCCAGGAGCCAAACGAGAGAGTTTTCCAGCCCGCTCCCACCTTTCCTTTTTCCGGCTTCAAACCCCCCTCCCTCCACCCACCTCCCTGAGAGAGAACATTACCTTAAGGTGTAGGCACTTAGCATAACAATGGGAAAAATTCCACAGAAAGAAAAGGGAAGAATTCAACCCCCAACAATGGAGTACACCACAGCGAAGGTGCAAGGAAGGGCACTGGCCCAGCTTTTGCCCCGGCGTGCAACGGCTGTGAGCTACTTTTCCAGTCAGCAAGAGCACTGAGAAGAGAAAGCAATTGTGAAGGTGCTCATTGGCTGCTCGTGTGCTCTTCGCTGCACTGTGCTCTCAAGCCAGGCGCCCTGCGGCTTCGTTCTTCGCCTTCTGCCGTCGGGACAGAGCTGAACTCCAGCGGTCAGTTTCAGCTCTGCCAAACAGCTTGTCCTCAGTTCTGCGGGCAAGTACGCCCAGTTGCCTTGGCTCCTAGTGGAAAGCCCCTAGCGAGCTCTCACTCAGTGCAATGCACCCAGAAAGACACTCTCGCTCGTCTTTGAAGGAGCCATTCTTAAAAGCAGAAGCAGCAGAAGCACAAACTGGATGACGAGAAGGGACAATGTAGAACACGTCTCTGTCCTGGCCTATTTTCTTGTGCGATATGTTCCTCCAGGTCTTCGGTCCTGGCGAAGCTCTATGTACGGTGAGCGCTGCTACTTGCAGCTGAGAAGGACCGTGGAGCTAGCAGCGAATTCGGAGAGCGCTGGGCACGTAGACAGGGAGCAAGAAGTGCCCATGCAATGCGGTGCTAATAGCAGCTTCCACGCATTGGGTGCGAGCTCCAGCCACAAGACCTTCTTGTCCTGGCAATAGATCTCTGTGAAGGGCGTGGGCGAAAAGCTTTCGATTTCCATTCGAACTGCGAGAGTCGCAGACTGTTGCACGGACCTCTGAGAACAAAGGTGCACACCCTAGGCGGGCTTGGGCAGAAGCAGCGTTCTCGAGCACTTGGCTGCCGGCACACTGCTGGCTGTGTGGCGCCACTTCAGTGGCTTCTGGCCTCCGGGGAGTGAAAGCAGCGCCAGGCATGGGCAAGGGCCGTGAACAAAGTCGCACAAGTACCGTGCTTGTGTGCACCAAGTTACAGGCTACTAGGAGAGGAAGGTGGCTGCCTCTCGCTTGCCTAGCCAAGTGCCCTTAGCAGTCGGAAGGAGCAAGCTGAAGCACTGCTGCTTGTGCTGCTCCTTGTTTCCCTTGCAGTCCGCTGTGGAATCATTGGCGGTCACTTCTAGGCTCTGAGTGGCAGAGAGCACCACGGTAAATGCCGCGAAGAAGGGAAATACAGAGTGCAGCGAGGAGCTGGACATGGCTTACGTGCAATAATAGAAGGTGAACCTAGGCACTGCCTCTTCAATCTGGCGCCTCAGTTTTGACAGCAACTTTTGCCAGTCGGCAAAGGGAGCTGCGTGTATGTAGAATGGAGGGCAGCGAGACACCGTGTGTTATGCGCTCTTTCCGGGCTGCTGACAGAGGGCTGCTTTAAGAACGCCTTGTTCTTCCTCGCATCCTTTTCACTTCTCTCTAGCTGCATGGAGAACACCACAGCGAAGGTGTGAGGCAGGGCACTGCCCCAGCTTTTGGCCTGCCCTGCCTGTGCTGCGCCTTTAGTTGCACACCAAAACAATGGCATTTCTTACCCACAAGGTAAAAAGGTGTTAGTTTAGCCTCAGTATTGGCAAGTGCCTAGGCATTAAGTGGAGAGACCACGCATGAGGGAGTCTTTAGCGGTTTCCTCCCCTATGGTGCATGTGTATTCTCATTCTCGTGCTGAACTGAAAAGTCCAGGCATGGCAATTCTGGCCTGCCTTGTGCAGGTACAAACACAAATGTGGGGCTATGATCCTCTGTTCCGGAGCTCTGCTTCCGGGTGTGTATGCCGCCATGAGCCCGCAGCAGCCGCAGAGGACACTGTGGATTGTGGATGAAGCTGGGCTGGCCCCCCGGCCCCCGTTGGTCAGACAGTGGCATGCATGGCATCCGAGCGGCATCGTCTGAGGGCCCCATGGGGGGCGGGGAGAGAGCCGGGAGTGACCCTGAGCGACACCAGAAGCTATATACATAGGGCCCGGAAGGCCTGTGGTGGCATCGAGTTTCATGGGTAGGAGGCTGCTAAGCTCTTTTTAAAGCTGGAGCTCCTCTGCTCTAGGACAGACAGGGAGAGATGAGGGTGTCCAGTCTGGAGAACAGACGGCTCCAGGGAAAACTTCGAGCCCCTTGCAGTGCCTGCTGGGGCTCCAAGATAGCTGTGGAGGGACTTTGGGAAAGGGTCTGGACTCGCAGGACAAGGGGGAATAGCTACAAACTGCCAGAGGGCTGGGGTAGATGGGATATTGGAAAGGAATTCTTCCTTTTCTGGATGCTGAGGCCTGGCACATGTTGCTCAAAGAGGCTGTGTGGGAGCCCCACGGCAGGAAGTGTCCAGGGCCAGGCTGGAGCGGACATGGAGCAACCTGGACTAGTGGAAAAGTGTCCCTGCCCATGTCAGGATGTGGGAAGAAGATAATCTATCTCTAAGGTCTCTTCCAGTCCAAACCATTCTGGGATTCTAGGATTCATGGAAGGCCCTTTTCCAAGTGAAGTGTTGTATCTCTTGGCTCCCAGCTTGTAGTTGCCAGTTCTTCCGGAAGCAGGCCTGGCCAAGCAGCTGTGATGAGCCATGGCTTCTCAATAGGACGACTGTGATATATTTGCAGAGAGGAAGGCTGCAGACAGATCTTCAAGGCCCAGGTAAAACAAGCAAAGGATTGAATAAAAGCCAAAGGTTGGTTGTGTTAGTCAGTTTTCTGGCTGTTGAAATGACCCCAGGTCATTTTCAGCATTTCTAATTTGGATTTGTTTGAGTAAAAAATGAATGTGTTACCTCCAGCATAGGCTCTCCAATGCCTCTCCATGTGCTCCCATCGCTTTGTTGTATATCAGGTTCTATTAACTGAAGACAGAATCATAACACAGTAGTAAAACATTTAGAGGTGTAGTTAACCAGCTTCTGGAGTTTTCAACTCTGCTGTTGCCTTTTCTGGTAACTGTAAGCAAGGCAACACAATCCAGTTATTCCACTTTTCCTCTCTGAGGAAAAGATGATCTTTTATATTCTTTTTTTTTCTTATTTTAAAAATAGCCTCAAATGTAGAGAGTTATGCATGTGGCATGTTGGATTCATTATTTTACCTTTCTCTTCTGCTGCCTTTTGCCTACTAGTTTTTAATTTTTTTTTTGCCTCTGTTCTCCATTCAGTAGGTTGGAAAGAATTCTAATTGTTGAGATGATGGTTTTTTGAAGGCTCACTTAGCCCACCTTTTGGGTGAAGGAAAGAAGAAGACAAGGTCCTCTAAGAAGAGTAAAAAGCATACTTTAAAGAGACATTCAGAGATGTCTGCTGATGCCATGCAATTACCGTGTAATCAGCAGAAATGTGTTGGAAAAACACCCATCAGTGACTTCACAAGAAAGCCACACTCAAGACAGGTAAAGAACAGAAGCATAAAACCCCAAAGGTCTGAAATGGACAGATTTTCATTGGGAATGAGCAACTCCTGAATTCTTGGTTCTAGAACTAGGGTCTTGTAATAAATAGACTGTCTCCTTGCCAAACGGAAATTTGGTGTTATGAACTGCTCACTGCCCGTTGAAGTGCAGGGCTAGTAGACTAATATTTGCCATGGCAGGCATATTGTATGGCTTTCCTGTTAAAAAGAAATTGGTTTTGCTCATAGCAAACTAGATATGTACCCAGTCTGACACCTATTTTTAAGGCTATATTTCCAAGCAAATGGCTTCCGTGATGATGTTGTAAGCTTATGTCATGAAGAGGAATGAAGTGATTGCATGCATCCTTTTTTACCCTAAGCCAGCTGCTGAATAATGAGATAGAGACTCTCACTGACGGCATGGAGTGCCCAAGCTTTTGGGAAAAGCACTGGGCAGATAAAGCCTATTTCCACATTTCTTGCTAGCGTCTTCTTCAAAGTTCATGGGTTTGTTCATCTTTTAGAGCTGTTCTAGATGTCTTTGTAGTTTACATGTACTAAATCTAGCAGGGATTGCTCTCATGCCGTCCTAATATGTTTGAAGTTGGGATCTACTCAGGCTTCAATGTCTCAGAAGAAGCAACGTAGATTCTTTGAAATCTATTCTTGAACTTGAGAATGATACTTATGTAGTTAATGAATTAATTAAATCAAATTCACTTGAATGGAACAATTGTCTTGTTCATGTAGGTTTTAACTTAGGAAATTGATATTTGAGTTCTACTTTTCATTGTTGTTGCTTTTCTGTATTCTTTGATTGGACAGATAGCAGATGTACTGACCAAGTATTCTGTGAAACTGGAGGAAATGTCCTTCCTCTTGGCAGCAGATGTTCACAAGCTCATTAACACTAAGGCCATGGTAAATGTTTTACCTGGGGCAAGATAGCAGTCTGAATATTCCTAGAATGTCTTCCTTTCCCCAAATGAAATTCATTTTTTCTGCCTATCAATCACTGAAATATAGAAGAAATTTCTACTTGGCAGGGTATTGGTTATCATTTGTGTTCTTTTCTCCCCTCATTTTCTGTAGAAGAGACAATTTTTGTTTGTTTTTGCATGTCGTATACTGCTTCTACTTCTGGTTTTATTTTTTAATACACAGAATATAAAGAGAGCACTGCTGGATAATGTGAGGGCAACTGCCAAGCTACTCTTGAATCGAATGAAATCAGAGCTTGAGAAAGAAAAATGGCATCAACTGAAATGGCAAGGGAGAGCCAAGGACTGGAAGCTCATGCAAAAGAAGTGTGTAGTTCAGAGTTTCAGGTCAGAAATGTGGCAGTCTTCTTTTGGACAATGAGCAACACAAAGTGGCTAGTGTTCACTTTTGGTTTCTATCAAAGTAATACTTGATCATTATTTCTTTCTACGTGATATCACATATGATATCACAAATATCATGTGATTCCATTCTACATATCTAATTTCCATCCTGCAGAGAATTTATTGCAAGTGAAGAAATACAGAATCCCCCAACTGTGAATATGGAAATGGAAAAGCTGGTAAAGGAGCAGATGGTAATTGCATTTATTCATCACTGCTATGCTTCTATACAGACAGATAGTCTGTTTATGATTCAAAAATTCAATGGGACATCAAGTAAATAGCAAAGCAAAACTAACTACCGAAAGCACTAAAAGGGCCAGAGATTAGCTTGGATCAAAACAGGTATTCTCCTATCATTGCTTACAAACAAGTCAACATGTGAAACAGAGGGCACAATGTGGTTTGTGCCTTGTTTTGGGCATGCCCGGAAGAAGGAAATTCTGATTTCACATATGGGAAAAGAAATGTTGACAATTGAATGAGATTGTTCATATCCCAGAAAAGGTTGCTTTGAAAGGTTGTGGAAGTCCTGTTAGGAAACATGGCTTTACAAGTCCTTTCCACCAGGAGACAACAGCTGCAGAACATCTGGCTGTGCCAGTGTTGAGAGCACCAGCAAAGATCAAAGTGGAGAAGTTGGTGAACAATGGCAGTGGCCTTGGGGAGAGCACGTGAGCTGCTGGCTGTGGAACCAGGGGAGTCCTGACTCATTTAGGAGGCGTGTGATGGTCTGTGCCAGCAAGAGGAGTAGTGCTGTGGCCTTGGGACACTGCGAATACTGGAATTCAGTGGGGTCAATGGGCAGGCTGAGTGTCTGAGCTGCTGGAGGGACCCAGTTTGCCCACATGTAAACATCCAGTCTCACTCTTGCCAGCCACAGAAAGGAGCAGGATGTGGCTGCTGGCGATGCCTGTCATGTATATGTAGTGTATATGTGTGCTATCCCAGCCTGCTGGGAACACTTCTTCTTTGTGACTGCTTGGGCTGAGGGAGAGAAAGCAGTGGTAGTTTCTGACGTTTCGAGTTTGCTCGAGTTTCTCAGGCTGTTTCTGCAGCCACCCAGAGTTCTCTTCCTTGAAGCATTTCAATTCCTGGTAATTTTCAAAATTCAAACAGACACAGCCCTAAGCTAGTTGATCTGACTTCAGAGCTATTCTTACGCTGAGCTGTTGGATGATCTGGTCTCCTGAGATGTCTTCCATCTCAGTTTATGACCTGGTTCTTGTGAAAAGTAGGATCTTTTAGCCTGGAGAAGAGAGGTTTCTGGAGAGACAGGATGCTGGCCTTTGAATATGTGAAGAGGGTATAAGACAAATCGAGAAAGACTTTTTAGGAAGGTTTGCAGAGACAGGACAAAGGGCCATGCTTTCAAACTGAGACTAGGTTTAGATTGGCTAAAAGGAAAAACTTTTCTACAGTGAAGCTGGTGAGACACTCAAACGGGCGTTCCAGAGAAGTTGTGGATGCCCCATCATTAAGAGTGCTCCTTATCAGTTTGGCTAGTCTTGAGCAATTTGATCGACTGTAAGATCTACCTGGCTAGGAAGTTGGACTAGATGATCTTTAATCACAGGATGTTGTACGATTCTGTGAAAGGCAGAATGCAATAAAGTTCATATTTCAGATTTTGGCGCAGACATATTTATTATTTCTCACTTTATGCATCATTGCAATGACAACTTGTTAGCGTCTGAAATGATGAGCTGAGATTGATTTCCTTCCTTAGTTTCATTTTCCCTGTTATTCCTTCACTCTTGGACTTTTTTTTTTACCAGATTTCCTCTTTCAGTATACTGCCCTTAAGTATCACTTTGCTCCCCACCTGGCTTTTTTTTTTCAATGACACCTTTTCACTGGTTCGTTTTGGGCCTTTGCTGCTTGAAGTCCAGCAGCCTCCTTGTCTGAGCATTATGGATCTTTCTTTACAGCTTCATCACTATGCAAAAAGCCATAAATTAATGTGTTCCATCTCACATACCATCAAGTATCACACTAATATTCCCTCTGCTGAATAGCTGGTTGGCTTTCATAGTCCAGCCAAATACCAGGAAATCCAGATGGCAGCAAGAATCTTGTAGAGTACTCCCACTGTTCATTGAAATTCTGGATAAGTCACGTGAGGTATCAAATGCTCTTGAAAGAAGTGTATATCATCTCGGACATTCTAGAATGGGCTATTAATATTGTCATGAGTTTCTGGCTAGACTTTTTAGTATGAAAATTCAAATACAAATGATCTGAAATGATAGAACTTCAAGAAATTTTTTTTCCCAGAATCGAAGTATGATGGAGTTACATAGGGAGAATCTTAATCTTAGTTATTCTATTCCATCTCACATCATGGCTGGGGGCAGGGAGAAGGGAGTATCTTTGGGGGACAATGGGTTCCAGTGTAGTCTGTAAGCTGGGCAGAGGAGCCATCAGGTATTGTCTGTTGTTGTTGGGGGGGGGGGATTCATGTGAACTCTTCATTTCTTGTACCCTGCCACTAGTATTGTTGCCAAAATTGTTTGTTTTCTCATCCAAATGACAAAATCAGCACACTTAATGAGGGATGAAGAGGGAGCAGGGACCTCAGAACAGGAGGAAGAAGAAGCAGAGCCTGCTGTCCTCCAGTAGAAAAAAATACTACCAGCCAACTTTGCATCATCTGTGAACTTCCTGGGCGTGTACTCTATCCCCTTGTCCAGATCACTGATAAAGATATTAAACAGGACTGGGCCCAAGACTGAGCCTTGGGGACCAGCTGGATGAACTCTATTTCCCACCACTCTGTGGGCCTGGCCATCACCCAGTTTGTCACCCAGCAAACAGCCCACCCAACCAAACCATAAGCAGACAGTTTCCTCAGGAGAATGATGTGAGACTCATTGCAAAAAGGATCAGGGAGATGCCTAGGAAGAGTCTCAGGTGAATCCAGGAGACTATAGTGGAGGACTATTCAGTTTTCCAATCAATTTGCTTAAAAAAATCTACAAAGGCGCAATAAAGAAACAAACAAGCAAGCAAAAAAAGCAGAGCAATCAAACACACAAAAAACACCAACCAATAATCCCCAAAGAGGCAAAAAAGCCCACAAAAAACCCACCATAAACTGAAAAAAACCTCCAAACCCAGCACATAAAAAAATCAGGGTGGATGTTTTTAGTAACTTAAAAAATAACAAAACAAAACAAAAAAACCCAGAAAGTCACATATCTAAAGGTGCTGTCCCAGCCTCTTGTCTCAGCAGGGAGGACATCCTGAAGTGGAGCCTGTTGGAAAAAAGCGGGACAGGGCTGCCCCATTGCCAAAACCTGGACACCTAAATCAAACACAGGTATGCACATGTGCTTAGACACAGCAAAAATATATTTGTCTGAAAAGAATACTGGTCCATTTATATCACTGGAAAGAGCATAATGCCTAGTCTCAGCTTTCTTTTCAGTCATTACAAATGTTTCAAAAATATAGGAGTGCAGAAAATGGAAATATCCAAGATCAACATAACAACCAATAACAAAGATTCCATTTTTGAAACTGCATTGGGAATCCTCTGCAGAAATTGACTCAGAGCTCTAAGATTTACAAAAAAGACCAAGAGTATTGGAGTCAATACAACACAGTGTCTGGAGACTTCCGCTGGTTGCCTTGATTTCTCAAATATGATGGAGGAAGCACCTTAGCAACTACAGCTGCCAGTTCTCTCAGGGCCCTGACATGCCTCTGGGTGGGTCCCATGGTCTTGCATACTCAGGTTCCTCAAGTGGTCTGAAAGCTTGTAGGCTTTTTCTCGGCCCCAAAATAGGGTCTTTCACCCTTCCTCTGGTCTAGCTCCGGTGTTAGGGTGAAATTCCCCTGGGCCCTAGCCTCAGGGACGTAGTTAAGATATCAAAAGAGGCTCTTTCCCCTAATAAAGTTACAGGTTTATTTCTCGTGGGTAGTGAGTGAAAAAGGGAAGGGAAAAGAGTGGGGGAAGAGGGAAAAGTACGGGGTAAGAGAGCAGGGGAAGAGAGCGGGGTAAGAGGACGGGAGAAAAGCGCGGGGGAAGAGAGCGAGGCCAGCAGGTACTGACCTTTTCTAGGGTCTGGAAAGGGGGGGCGGAGAGAAATTGGATCCCAGCCAGCTCTGTGTGGCCCGGAGGGGAGAGGGACCAAGATACAGGGCACAGCAGGGGTCACGGGATGTACCATTTACAATGTATCTAGGAAACGCAACAAAAGCTGACCTCCTACTATGGGTTAGAATCAAGTCCACCAGTCCAGTGACCTGAGAGATGTGGAAAGAGTGACTGGCAGTAAAAATTGAGACCAACACTTGTTGAGTACTTCAGCCTTCTCCTTGTCTGTTGTCACTAGTCCTGTCTGGCTTATGGGGGTGGGGTGGGGGAATAGGGGAGGTGTGATAGGTTTCTTTTCATCTTCTTTTTCCACTGAAATACCCGTGGGTGCCTTTGTAATTCTTATTTTTGGCATGCTTTTCCAAATTCAGCTTCAGCTGAGCCTTAGTTATACTGATCCCATCCTCACACACTCATGTGTTACCACTGTATTTTTCCCATGATTTGTCTCACTGTGTATTGTCTGCATATTACCTTCTTGCATCACATCTATTAATTTTCAATAACCTTCTGGCTTTAACTTGTTTTCAAAAAAAACCTTTTTGAAACTTTTCACCTCTGAAATTCACCTGGGAAACCCAAAATCCCCAAAATTCACCCCGAAGTACCTCCTGGGATGCCCAGCACTCACCTGGCAACTTCCAAAATTCCACAAATTCACCCCAAAATTCACGGGGAACCACCAAATCCCAGGGCTTCTCCACAAAATCACACCTGCAACCCCTAAAATCCCTCAAATCACCCCCAATACCCAGTCCCCCCAACACCTCCCAAATTCACCCCAAAATGTCTCCAATCCCCCTCAAAACCCACCCAGATACCCCCAAATCCACCAAATTCACTCCAAGACCAATCTGGGACTCCCAAAAATCACCAAAATTCCCCGGAATATCCACCTGCATCCCCCCAAATTCATCCCAAAATTCTCCCACGACTACTAAATGCTCACCTGGATACCCCAAAATCGACAGAATTCACCCCAAAATCTTCCTGGCATCACCAAAACTCACCTGAGAACCCTAAAATTCACATGTATAACCTAAAATTCACCAAACTCTCCCCCAAATTCCCCTGAGATCCCTATAATTCCACAAATTCCCCCTAAAATTCAACTGGGACGCCCCACATTCCACAAATTCACCCCAAACCTCGCTACCCGGGATCCCCCAAAATTCCACAAATTCTCCCCCAAAATCAACCTGGGACCCCTCAAAACACACATGGATCTCCCCAAATACCCCCTCCCCACCAAAATTCACCTGGGAACCCCAAATCCCCAGAATTCAAATCAAAATTCACCTGGGATCCCAAAAACATCCAAACTCGCTCAAAAATGATTGGCAACTTTACACACTCCATTTTCCCACGAAAGGATCTAGAGCCCTGTGCGCTTCGTATACAAACTAAACGGAAAAAAACTTTCTATTCATTCTCAGCAAAAAGACCTCCTATTCCTCCTTCTTTTGGGCAAAACTGCCTTCACTTTCAAACTTATTCTCTTGCTCACATACCTGCATAATGCTTAGTCCCTGTTCTGCATGCTCATTTTCTTCACTTTTACAAGGAATCCTCTCCTCATCTTCTTCTTTCTCTGCTTCTTCCATTTCCTGTGCCAAGATCACCTGTTTCTCTGTTAGATTTGTTTCTCCAGCTGATTTTTGACAACTGTCCCTATCATGTGGCACCGCTCACTCGAGAGAGGTAATTGTCCTGCTCTGCTCTGGGCTGGGAGTGCGCTTTCTTCAAACCCTGGGGGCAATTTTGGATGCCACAACTTCAGAAAGACCTCAGGCTATTGGAGAAATGTCCAAAGGAGGGACACAGAGATAGTGAAGAGGCTGGAGGGGAAGCCATACAAAGAGTGGCTGAGGGCATTTGGTTCAGCTGCAGAGAGGACACTGAGCTCACACCTCACTTGGGACCTCTCAGCTCCTCTCAAGGGCAGCACAGGGACAGCTTTGCTCTCTGCTCTCTGCGACCAGGGACAGGAGCCAAGGGAATGCCAGGAGCTGTGTCAGGGGACGATTAGGCTGGCTATCAGGGAAAGGTTTTTTTCCTCAGAGGCTGGTCAGGCACTGAATAGGTTCTCCAGGCAATGGGCACAGCCCCAAGGCTGCCAGAGATCCAGGAGTGTTTGGTCAATTCTCTCAGGGATGCAAAGGGTGGGACTGTTGGAGCGTCTGTGCAGGGCCAGGAGTTGGACTTTGACGATCCCTAGGGGTCCCTTCCGACTCAGGAAACTCTTTCCATTTTCCCCTCTTTCGTCTCCTTGCACAATGCTCTCAGCTTACTGTTTCACCGTATGTTCCACTTCTGAAACCTCCTATACTTCTTTCCAGTTCAAGCACCGTTCTACGGGTTACAATCCAAAGATATACCGATTGAAAACAACCAAAAAGAAACACCTGTTTGGAATGTCGTGGTCTTATTTGGATCTCGAACTATGAAGTCGATTGTGCCTTGAAAGTTCTAAAAGCAAAACATGAACAAAAAACACCCACCACACCGTTTTAACATAGGGATTTGCTTTTAAGAAATCCATATCCCTTCTCAAAATGGATCTATTTCAGTAAGAGATCATCTTGAATAGATCACTTACTATCTAAAGAACCTGGAACACTCAAATCCGTAATGATAAGCCTCTTACCTTGTTGTTTTCTGTTCCAAAGGCAAATGAATTTGCTCAAGTGCCGTTTGTAACAAGGACAGAGTTGAAAGTGCGGCTCTGAGAAATGTTTTGGTTTCCCCCTCCTATCTCTATCAAAAGCCCTTTCTTCAATGGCTGAAACAATACTTGAAAGAGTCTGAATTTTAAAGGTCATGAAAATTTTCTCAAAAGTGAAAAATTAATATAGCAGTCAGGTTTTAAACCAACGGGAATTTTTGTTTTACCTGTTTGAAGATTTCCTTCACACTAAAATGCTGGCTGAAGGAAACCTAGAAGAAATCAATTCCCACAGAATGCTTCTGGTTAAGCCATTACGTCATCTATTACAATTTGCTTCAGTGCCCGTTTCCTGTTCAATTGAAGGTCCCTGTTTAAGAGACTCAAGTACGGAGAGAAATAAAATTAAATATGACTACAGTGCCTTTCAATCTAAATCGAACTTCCTGATCAATCTCATAAAACCTTTAGGCTAAATGCTGCCATTGATCTCTTTCTACTGAACACAATGAAGTCCTGGCTTGTTAGAGATTAGTTCATTACAAAGAAAGAAATGCACAGAAGTTAAAATATTTCCAAAGAAGCATTTGGCATCTTTCCTTTTGGATGGGGAACCATTCCAACACTGCTTACATAAGAGGTCAAATTACTGTCTTCCGTGTTAGTTGTGCACTGTGCTCAGCGGAGCCTATCTGGTTTATTTGCCTTTGACTTGGACATAAAGCTGAGTCTTGATTCAAGAAAAATCAATATTCAGACTTGTTTTCATTTACACGGAAATGGCTTGATGGGGAATTTATGTAGGTGTTCAGATAGGTAACATTCTCTTTCTGCCACCTGGCATTGTATTTTCACTTGGTCTGTTACCTCTGGCTTTGTTTTAATGGCTCAAATTATTTGGAAGAGTATCCAACCTCCAGCTCTAACCACAGTCCCACTGCGAGGTGTGTGAAGGTATGTGCATCTGCCCCTCAAATCCATACTGCTCGTCTAATGTGCCTCTGATCGAGCAGGTAGGAAAGACTGTCGCATTTCCTAGATGGATTGTAAATGGTACATTCCGTGACCCCTGCTATACCCTGTAGCTTGGTCCCTCTCCCCTCCTGGCCATACAGGGTTGGCTGGGATCCAGTTTCTCCCCGCCCCCCTTTTTCAGACCCTAGAAAAATCTGTGCCCCCTGTCCTCTGTCTCTTTTTCTCTTGCTCCCTCTTTCCCTCGCAACCCACGAGAAATAAACCCTGTAACTTCATCAGGGAAAAGAGCCTCTTTTTTTGTCTTATTTACATCCATGAGGCAAGGGCCCGGGGAGCCATCACCCTAACACCTGTGCTAGAATAGAGGAAGGGCGAAGAACCCCATTTTAGGGCTGAGGAAAAGCCTCAGTTGGCGCCCAACATGAATGGTCTCTACAGAGCACACCACGTTCGGCTGTGACTCCTATTTTCGGGATTCAAGAAGCCTTGGAGCTGATAAACTAGCTTAAATTTCTTTAACCTGCATTTTGTGCAGTTCAAAGACCTTTAAGCACGAACCGGGACCCTGTCAGAAGCCCGGGCAGGTCGGTTCTGGACGTAGACCCACCACAGTTACTCAGACGCCTCTGCCTGCAAGAAAAAAAAGGCGAGTGGAAGCCTCCTTTCGCGGTGGGTGGGTTCCTGGAGCTCCGCGGGGGGGTCTCATCGCCGGCATTTTGCCGGCGCTGTGCAGCTCTTGAGGAGATTGACGGCGCGGGTGTGTGTGCGGCGTGCGCGCAGCTCGGTGTGCCCGCGGCCACGTGGTGTGGCGCGCGGACTGGGGGGGAGCTGGACGCAGTCACCCAGGCGCAGCGGCAGGCAGGCAGCTTCGATCGGTTTCAAAGCGGTGGCACGGAGGTTTTTTTTGCGGTTTTTTGCTGTTTTTGCGGGATTTTTCGGCTCGGTCAGTCCCTACAGCGGCGCGGGTGCCACGTGGGTTTTACTGACAGAAACGGTGAAATTAACATCGGCTCCGCATCCAGTAAAGCCTGAAAACCGTAGTGTACCTGGCACGTTTTAACAACTAACTCTCTTCCTGTGTTTTTAACTGTAGTGGGGTAGATATAGTGGCAAATCGTTAAACATCATGGGCTTAAAGCAATCTTTCTCACAAAAGAGTATAAGAAACCAACTAAGGGAAATATTAAGTTAAGGAAATGTTTTAATATCTAAGAAAAAATTAGCCCGTTTTGCCAGCTGGCTGTCTGTTGAAAAATCTGACCTTGAATTGCAAAATATGAATTCGATTTCATTTTGGGATGAAATAGCGGATTTATTAACTTTAAAAGTGGAAAATGGAGATAAAACAGCTTCTGTATTCCTCCTGATTTTCTTACAAATTCAGAAACTTTTAATTCAGACAGAAAACAACAGACAGCAGCAGCAAAACGGTTCAGACTCACCTTCCCTTTCCCCAAAACCCTATAACCCGGACCTGGAGGGGACCCACGGGTCTCCCTGGGGGGTGCAGGGCTCCCAGCACTGCTGTGGCTGCTCTGAGCTCCTGGGTCCTCCCCGGTATCCCGGTTCTGATAATTTTTCGAAAATTGTCAGCACCCCTTCCTTGTTCCCTTCCCCTCTGGGCCACGGCCACGTGGCTACACCTGAAGGTGTCGGGGTCCCAGATAGCTCTGGCCATGCGATCCACCGCCTAGGGGTGTCCCATATGGTGGCAGCTACGTGTTTCCTCCTTCATCCCGCAACCCCCTTCACCCTCTGGTCCCTGCCCCTAAGCCTGTCCCCTCCCATAACCCATCCCTGCCCTCGGGTCCCCTGCCCTTTCCCCCCTCCAAGGCCCCACCCTGCACGGCACCCAGTTACCCTGCCCACAGGTGTTGCAAACCTGAATCCCACCACCACTCCCCCGCTCCGGTTTCACATTCCTTCCCTCCAAGCCGCTGCAGGGTGGCGGAGGGCAGTGGAGCCCCTGCTGAGTTCAGTGCCGGTGGGGGTGGGGGTGGGGAGGGATCAGCTCACAGCCCCTGCAGGATGGATGGTGTCCCCGTGGTGGGGGGGGGGGTGTGCAGCCACCTGGGCCGGGTGGGGGGGGATGCCCAGCCCTCAAAGTCAACACCAGGAGAAAGAGTATATAGCATCAGTTGCTCCTGTAGTTTATCTTGGTAAGAGAAACGGAAAAAGAAGTTATCAACCTTTGTCCTATCAAGATTAAAACGGAAATTTGTAAAGTACAAAGAGAATTTGGTAGAAATAGTGACATCTTTAAAGGCATGATGAGAGCCACCTTTAACTCAAACAAACTGGTTCCATATGATATCAAAGAGCTTTTCCGATGTCTGTTAACTCCTTCAGAATATGATCTATGGGAAAGCCTGTGGAAAAGATCTTTGAAAGTGCTTTTACTAGAGCTTTTAAAAAGCTCAGATGATGCAAAAGATGCTGATAATAATGACATAACATATGAACACCTATGTGGGGAAAAGGATTGGCATTGCCCCGAAAGCCAAACCAGAGTACTCTCCAAGTCTGTCCTAGATAAAATACGCAATGTTGCAGAAAAACTTTTAATCAATTACCAGCAGTAGATACTAAAGGCAGTTATGTTAACATTAAACAGTTTGCTTCTGAAAATTTCTTACAGTTTGTGGACCGCCTTCGTGCACAAGTGGAAAGACAGGTGTCTGATCCAGTGGTACAAGCTGAATTAATTAAAGAGATGGCTCAGAGGAATGCTAATGAAACCTGCCATAGGGTTATTCTTGGCCTTCCCCTGGAGCCAGCACCTAGCTTAGCACAGATGATAGAAGCCTGCGCCAGGAAAGCAGAACTGCTCAGTGGACAGGAGAGAAATCCAGGACTGGCACACCCAAAGACCACGGCAGCTGTAACACCAGAAGCCAAGAAGCAACCAACATCTCCAGAGCAGCTGCAGCACATCATCTGCTTCCAGTGCAAGAAGCCAGGACACTTCGCCAGAGACTGTCCACACAACCAGAAACAGAAGAAGACCAACAAACAAAAAAACTAACTTTACAGCGCGTACCCGCCATTAACACAATAGAGCCCTCGGCTCGCAAAGGACTATCTCTTAATAAACAAAAAGGGGGAGGATGGGATAGAGGGTGTGGGGATGCATGGCAATGAAAATATTAAATGTTCAATTAACAAGGTTTGGAAGCCACTAGGCTGTTTTAGGCTTGTGACCACCAAAGGTTTTCATTTCAGGTCACCTGATTGGACAGTCATTACAGTGGACTTACCTAACAGTACACAGGACGTGACGTTAAACCACATGAAACTGGACAGTGAGTACTTTGTTGCAGGGGACACAGCACACACACTCCCAGAGATTGAGGTGGCTCCCATGACCATCAAGGGAAGCATAACTGGCCTCATTCTCCTGGCACGATGTCCTCTACCACCATATTACCTGGTTGAGGGACAAATCCTCGCCCAGGCCATTCCTGTTCCAGTGGAGGTCCCCGTAGATGGAAAATCACCTGAAGTCTACTGGGCAGAAGTGGTGGGTGGGGACAAACCTTCTCTGGCATGCAACCTAACCAGTGGATCAGATCACCTCTATGTGGAGGGGGTACTGGACACAGGTGCTGATGTGACTATCATACCCGAAAGGATGTAGCCGTCACATTGGGAACTTCAGCCTGTGGCAGGCAGAATCCAAGGTGTAGGAGGAGTAAGATTGGCAAAAATATCAAAAAGCATCTTACAAATTGAGGGGCCAGATGGAAAATTTGCTAGCATCCGTCCATTTGTTACAGACAATAAATGCCATCTATGGGGGAGAGACACCATGTCCCATTGGGGGGTAAAATTGATTATTCCTAAGACTCCTCGGGATTTTTAGAGGCGGCCACTGTAGAGCGCCCTACCCAAAAGTTGAAATGGCTAGATGATACCCCAAAGTGGGTAGCACAGTGGCCGATGAGTAAGGAGAAGCTCAAGGCGCTTGAGGAGCTTGTGGAGGAGCAATTGGCTAAAGGCCACATAGAGGAGACCACAAGTGCGTGGAATTTTCCGGTTTTTGTGATAAAGATACTGGGGAAGGACAAGTGGAGGCTGCTCCACGACCTCCGAAAAATAAACAAAGTAATTGAGGACATGGGGTCTCTCCAACCTGGAATGCCTTCTCCAACAATGCTTCCTAGAGATTGGCAATTGGCTGTTCAAGACATCAAGGACTGTTTCTTCCACATTCCCCTACACCCAGGCGATGCCCCAAGGTTCGCCTTCTCCTTTCCTACCATCAATCGAGAAGCCCCAATGATGCGCTAGCACTGGAAGGTTTTGCCCCAGGGATTAAAATGTAGTCCCTCCATCTGCCAGTGGCATGTGGCCTCATTGCTGTCCCAGGTGCGTGCCCAGAGAGGGGAAGCCATCATCCTTCATTATATGGATGATGTGCTTGTGTGTGCCCCCGATAACTCTCTACTCCGAGACACACTTGACCTAGTGGTTAAAGTTTATCCTCTGCTGGATTTGAATTGCAGGAGGACAAAGTCCAAAGGATGCCACCTTGGAAGTACATGGGCTTGGAAATTACTGCACGGATCATTGTTCCGCAGAAATCGGAAATTAATTGTAATCCAAAAACCTTAGCAGATCTCCATTCCCCGTGTGGGTCATTGAATTGGGTTAGGCCCTGGCTAGGCCTCACTAATGGGAACCTAGAACCTCTCTTCAATTTATTGAAGGGGGAGAGAGAGCTGCTTTCTCCCAGGGAACTGACCCCAGAGGCAAAGACTGCAATCGAAAAGGTACAAAAGACTTTAGGAGAGAGGCAAGTTCACGGTTACCAGCCCCAGCTGCCCTTCAAATTCATTGTCCTAGGAAAACTGCCACACTTACACGGGTTAGTATTCCAACGGATCAAGGAGCAGAAAGAGTCACTCTTAATCATAGAGTGGTTCTTCCTCTCCCACCAAAGATCCAAAACTATCATTAAGCCACAAGAGTTAATAGCTCACCTGATTCAGAAAGCAAGGATGAGACTGTATGAACTACCTGGCTGTGACTTCACATGTATTCACCACCCTGTTAAACTGTCTGAGGAGGGGAGGAACTCTCCTTAAAGATTCGCTAAAGAGATATTTGAGCACTTGCTCCAGAGCAATGCCAGTCTCCAATTAGCCCTGGACAGCTATAGAGGACAAATATCAGTCCACGCCACGTCTCACAAGCTGTTCAATGAGGAATTCCAGCTCATTCCTCGTGAGAAGAGGAGTTGGAGACCACTCAGAACTCTCACAGTGTTCACGAATGCATCTGGGGCGTCCCACAAGTCGGTGATTACTTGGAGAAATCCTCAGACTCAGCATTGGGAAGCTGATGTTGAGTTTGTGGAAGGACCACCCCAGGTAGCTGAAGTGGCAGCAGTCGTGAGAGCCTTTGAGAAGTTCTCAGAGCCAATCAACTAGGTAACAGACTCAGCCTATGTAGCAGGGGTAGTGTCCAGAGCGGAGCAGGCAGTGCTCAGAGACATCAAGAATGAGCAGCTTTTCAGGTTGCTTTCCAAACTAATTTATTTGATTTCTCATAGAGAACACCCATTCTATGTGATGCATGTGAGATCGCACACAGATTTGCCAGGCAAAATTGCATAAGGGAACCGTCAGGCAGACTCCCTTGAAACCCCAGCAGAACAAACACGCTTTCCTGACATCTTCCAACAGGCAAAGCTGAGCCACCAGCAGTATCACCAGAATACACCAGGTCTAATGCGTCAGTTCCAGCTAACACGGAGTCAGGCTCGAGCCATTGTGGCCACCTGTCCCACTTGTCAGCTGCACACCATGCCCTCAATAGGCATGGGGGTCAACCCCCGAGGTCTTGGCAGTTGTGAGGTATGGCAGACACACATCACACACATTCCTAGTTTTGGTCGCCTCAAAAATGTGCATGTTAGCATTGACACATATTCAGGCGCAGTCTATGCCTCTGCCCATGCAGGAGAAAGGGCAGTGCACGCCAAAAAACACCTAATGCATGCCTTTTCAGTATTGGGGACCCCTAGGGAAATCTAAACTGATCAGGGCGCAGCGTATAAGTCCAAGGAGTTCCTGGAATTCGTCCAGCAGTGGGGAGTGGAACATAAAACTGGCACCTCCCACTCCCCCACAGGCCAAGGTGTAGTTGAGAGAGCCAATCAGATGCTCAAGCAGGTTTTGGCTACACAGAGCAGTTCAACAGCGTGGATGTCTCCACAGCAGAAGCTCTGCAAAGCCATGTTTACTATCAATTTCCTGAATTGTTCATTTGAGAACATGAGTCCACCTGTGGTACGTCACTTTAACAGTAGTAAACAATTCAAGTTATCCCAACATCCTCCAGTTTTGATTAGGGACCCAGAAACCTGGGAAATCAAAGGTCCCTATGAGCTTGTTACCTGGGGGCGTGGCTATGCGTCCGTATCCACTCCCTCAGGCCCTCGGTGGATTCCCCAAAAGTGGGTAAAACCGTATGTCCCCAAACATCCTGCTCCAACTGAGGGGAATGAGGAGCAGGTGGCTGTGGCTTCAAAAAGAAGACGCCACCGGAAAAAAGAAAAAGTAATCCTCCTAAAGGATGACATTCCAGCAGATAGAGACTTTTAACAGGTTTTATAATGTTTGTCTTTCCTTTTAGAGAAAAGCTTCTCTTCTCTCAGTCTTGTGATGAACCCTATCCAAGCTGTCTTCCTGTAAACACTGAACAGTCTAGCAGCTGCATGAATTGTCCCTCAACCACGTCAGAACATTTGGGTGACCCTGGCACAGACGCTCCAACAAGAAAACATATGTCTGTCCACAGCAGCAACAGCAAAACCTATGTCCACCTGCCTGGTACGAATCCCATTGAAGGCTGGAGAATATTCAGCCAGTTTTGAAACACACTTGTCCGATGAAATTCCTGAGTCACATACCATTTCATCACACAAAAATCATAGACAGCAAGCTGGAGTAAGTAAAAACCACATAGAGGAGTTGCTGCCAAGTTTGCCCAAAGCAGCTCAGAAACCCCAAGAATTAGAGCTGTTAGGTTCCTACCCAGCACAATATTGCATTCACTTTAGGATCTTCCCAAAACCTTCTAGCATAAAAGAATTCCACAACATAATGCAATATCGTGGGGAATTCACTGCCAAAAGGTGGTGCAATACTATAAGCCATATTGCAGCTGATACCCCAACTTATTCAAGCCACAAAAGCCTCCCAAAGTGATTGTTCTTAATTTGTGGGGACCGGGCGTGGGCAGGGATCCCTTCTCGGCTCTTAGGAGGGCCATGCACCTTTGGTCGGTTGTCCCTGTTGGCACCCAACGAAACCTTAATAAACGATTGGACTCACAAATACAAATAGGGTAATAAAATCAAAAAAAAAGTGCAGACAATTTGGACCCAAACTGTGATTCTGAAATTTTCCATTGGGCCAAGTCAAAAAGAATTGCTGCATCCCTGTTTCTTCCGTGGGTTGCAGCAGCTAAAGCTCTAGGCGAATTGGGCCACCTAGAGTGTTGGGTAGTCAAACAGGCAAACTAAACATCCACCGCAATCAGCTCCCTCCTAGAAGACGAGGAAATTACCAGGCAGGCCACACTACAAAATCGTGCTGCTATAGATTTTCTCTTGCTACTGCACGGACATGAGTCCCAGGAATTTGAAGGACTTTGCTGTATGGACCTGATCTCGAGAGCTCCTAACATCCATGCTGCCCTCCGAAACATGAACAACTTGATGGTACAAGTGAAGCAAGAATCTGAAGAATGGTTCAATGGACTGTTCAAAGGCTGGGGACTCACAGGGTGGTGGACATCTGTAGTCAAAACAATTATGTTAATTTTTATTATTCTTTTCCTTGTCATAATGGGGTTCGGGATCCTACGTCACTTAGTTTTCAAGGCTATTAATGGTCTCATTCCCTCTACCTCAGTAGTCAATCACATAGAAATGAAAACCTTAGAACAATCTAACCCTCCCACCAACTGCAAGTGGTGGGCAAAACCATAATTTGAATGAAACTAATATCCCTCTTTGAACTTTGTTAAACGAAAAAAGGGGAGATGTTGCATTTCCTAGATGCATTGTAAATGGTACATTCCGTGACCCCTGCTATGCCCTGTATCTTGGTCCCTCTCCCCTCCTGGCCATAAAGGGCTGGCTGGGATCCAATTTCTCCCCACCCCCCTTTTCAGACCCTAGAAAAGATCTGTGCCCCCTGTCCTCTGTCTCTTTTTCTCTTGCTCCCTCTTTTCCTCGCTACCCATGAGAAATAAATCCTGTAATTTCATCAGGGAAAAGAGCCTCTTTTGTTATCTTATTTAAGTCCATGCGGCAACGGCCCCGGGAACCATCACCCTAACACCTGAGCTAGACCGGAGAAAGGGTGAAGAACCCCATTTTAGGTCCGAGAAAAAGCCTCAAAAGACCTCCTGGGTGTGTGAAGAGTGCTGCTTCCTCTATGGCTTCAGAGCTGCTGATAAGATCTTCAGGAAGGAGAGCGGTATTGTACCAATTTTTAGATGGTTTTTAAAGTTGTAAGTGCTTGGCTATCTTAAACATCTGAGTTCCTAGAACTTTGAATGAGATCAAATCTATGAGTGAAGAGATGATGGTGCAGACCAACTTCTGATTCCGGTGATCCAAGAATCTGCACTACTACTTTTGCCTTCTGAATCAGGCATGGATGTGATGGTATGCACAGTAATACTGATGTGCTATGGTTTTTGAATGATAGCAGTCTTCCTTTGTCCCATTCCTAAACAGTGGGTGATATTTGCCTTAACCTTGTTCAGTACAGACTTTATTCTATATTCTTACATGATGTGAAAAGCACCCTTTTTCCATACCTTCACACAACAGCATTAAAACAAGGCCTAAGTAGTACAACCAATGTTCAAACATGCTCTACCTTTTAAGTTGACGATACAAAATTCATACCTTGTTCTCATTTGATCTCAAGAAGAAAGGGTGTTCTCCAAATACTCCTTCAGCTTTTCCTCACAGCTCACCGTTTTGCTTTTTTATAAAATTGTATCCAGATCACTTTCATCATCTATGGCCACATAAAAAAGCTAGTAAAAATGGTTTCTTAGATACTAAAATCTCCCCCACTATTTAGGATTCAAGGAAGTTAATTATGCACATATATTCTACACCCAGAAGAGAAAGCTTCCTCAGCAAAACTCATCACCTATGAAAATCTTCCTAGATAATGAACACCTCTGACACTGCCACCCCAAGTTACTTGTTGAAACAATGAGAACCTCACATCCAATCAGACTCTAGACCTGCACAAGATCTCGTAATAGCAACTTGCAGCCACTTTCTACAGAAAGCAGCAGTGATCTCTATCACTGTTGCCATACCAAGAATAAGACAGGACTGTCCATTCAGCCTGAATCAAGCAGTTAGCAAAAATGCACCAGACAGAATGAAACTGAAGAGTAGAAATTCCCATCTAAAAGTCAAAGATAACATTTTTAATTTTATAGCAGGTATTTTGAATTTCAGAGGGCTCTTTGCATTAAGAAGGCCTGTCTTTATAGCTGTTGGGGGTTGGATTGTTCCCCTTTTCTTTCTGTGGAATTCCTCCCATTGTTATGCTACGTAATTGTGGCTACACCTTGAAAGGACAGATAATGTTCTCTCGTAGGGGGGTGGGTGGAGGGCGAGGTGGGGGGGGAACCGAAAAGGAAAGGTGGGATGGGGGGGTCTGGAGCGGGGCTCTCGCTCTCGCTTGGCTCGTGGAGTGGGAAAACCTCATGGGCTCCGCTCTGGCATCTCCCCCTGCCATCCCAGCACTGAGATCCACGCTCCCTGCCTTTGGACATGGCTCTGCTGCTCTCCCATCTCACCCTACTCTCTCCGGAAACTCTGCTGAGCACCACGACCGACACCGTGAGGGGGAGTCACTTTCCCATCCCCTCTCACCCCCTGGGCCGCGGCCGCCATCACTCCAGACCTCTTCAACTGCGCGGGACCTGCCCTGCCCACAGCACCGGTAACTGAGAGCTGGGAGACGGCCTGCGACCAAAAGGGACTGGAGCGGAGCTAGACTGTTCTGTTGTCAGTTTTTATAGCTGTTCTTGTTTTATGCCTTGTTAGATATCTGTAAAGAACTGTTATTCTTATCCCCAGATCTCCTGCCTGAAGACCTCTGATTCGGACCTAAAATAATTACAAGGGAGGGGGGTTGCAGTCTGCATTGCAGAAAAGGGGCTCCTGCCTTTTCTTAGACCATACCTGTCTTTCAAACTAAGACAGATTTTGGCGCCGGAAATGTGGAGCATTGCCTGAGGGCATTGAGAGAGGGGTAGAAAAGGGCATAACAGTTCTGGAATTACCCAAGCTTGTGGTAGGTGACACCATGCTGTCCAGCTTACCCTGTATTGGCCTCCATGTGGTCACTGCTATATCTCTCCCGTTTGCAAGCCCTTTTTTAAAGATGAGTTTCATAACCAAGGTTACTGTGGCTATTATCCGGTTTATTGTGTGGGTTGATCAGTTGAGGAACTCATGGATTTTTAATTTTGTCTGGAAGATGGCCACATGGATTCAGAGCTATCGCACTCTAAGTGTGTGTTTCTGGGGCTACTTCAATAATGGTACTTACTGTGAGGAAGTGGCAGCAGGTGAAATTTTTTCTCAACCCATCACAGGGTTTTTGAAGTTCACCCCACCAGTCTTCAAGGGGTTCCAATCCGCTTTAAATGCTAATGACATTATATTGTGGCTAGTGTTGCTTATATCCCTGTTAAACCTGTTCTATCTAACATTCAGAGATAAGGGGAGATTGACTTGGATAACAACCCTGATACCTACCCCAGGGATTAGTGATGTTACCCCAGAGCCTGATCCTGTCCCAAAGACTAGGAAGGTTACCCCAGAGCCTGATCCTGACCAAGAGACTAGGGAGGTTACCCCAGAGCCTGACCCTGTTCCAGAGATTAGGGATATTAACCCAGCGTTTGACCCTGCCCCACAGCCCACCTTGGAAAGGAACCACCCAAATGGGTGGGGGTGCTAGCGAAGGAGATACATGAGATGGGCCAAATGCTGAAGGAGTACCTCTCCCCAGCTGGTGAGAAACCCTCCCCCTGCCTTAAAGAGGGAGACTCTGATGGTGCAGCAGTGGGACCCACAAACGTTACATCTGTCCAGGTTCCAGCTGAACTGCAAGGGCACTCACAGCCAGCAGCAGTTGCCCCTGTGGAAACAAAGAAATCTAAGATGAAAACAAGGCACCCAGATAATAAGGGTCAGGAAGGGGGCCCCTCACAACCAGCAGGGGAGCCAGAAGTTGAGATCATCACCGAGTCCCTGTCATATGAGAGTCTCCGTAACCTGCAAAAAGACATTGTACGACGGGGCCGTGAGCCTTTTACAACCTGGTTACTGCGGGTCTGGGACCTTATGGGTACAGGTGTGCAACTGGACGGTACAAAGGCAAGGAATTTGGGAGCCTTGACCCAGGACTCAGGTGTGGACCAAGTATTTGTAAGGGAGACAGGTCTCCTTTCCCTCTGGGAGGGACTTTTAATGAGTGTGAGAGAGAGATTTGTCCACAGGGAAAGAATGCAGGAGCACCACCAGAGAACCCCTTGGAATACCCTTGAGGAAGGGATCCAACAGCTGAGAGAAGTGGCAGTACTGGAGGTGCTTTTTGGGAGGGATGGACAGCATGACAATGACCTTGACAAAGTCAGGTGCACAGGGCAGAGGTTGTGGAATCTGGCCAACCTGGGCCCATCTCAATATACCCCCTTTATTGCAATGATTAATGCTGATACCAACCAAGTGACAGTGGGTTCTGTTGCCAACAGGCTCAGGAATTTTCAGAGTATGATGGCTGGCGCAATGCAGGCTCATGTCTCTGCTGCGGTTAAGGATCTCAGAGAGGAGTTTAAGGAGGAGATGAAGGAGATAAGGGAAGAGGTGAGGAAGATCAGTGCAGCACCAGTGCGAGTCATGGACCCCAAAAGCAGAGCCCAAGGTGCCCCAGCTAGGGAGAGAGGACACACTCCACGTGCTGAGCTGTGGTTTTTTCTACATGACCACGGGGAAGACATGAGAAGGTGGGATGGGAAACCCACTTCTGTCCTGGCAGCACGGGTGCGCCAACTCAGGGAGGGGAACACTAACAGAGGGAACTCCACTAAAGTGAAGGTAGCCTCAGCCTCCCATGACCAAGGTGCAGGGTATTACAGAAGGGAAGATGACCTGTCAGATCCCCTTGAAGGAACCTCCACTATGTATGCCCAGGAGAGAAATAATAACCAGGGCTAGGGGGGCCCTGCCTCTAGCCAGGGAGAGGCAGGGGAAAACCGGATCTTTTGGACAGTATGGATCCGATGGCCTGGCACATCACAGCCACAGGAACACAGTGCATTGGTTGACACTGGTTCACAGTGTACATTAATACCATCGGGACATGTCGGGGAGGAACCTGTTTCAATTGCCGGGGTTACAGGGGGATCTCAGGAATTGACTTTGCTGGAGGCTGAGGTGAGCCTCACTGGGAAAGAGTGGCAGAAACATCCAATTGTGACTGGCCCAGAGGCACCATGTATCCTAGGCATAGACTTCCTCAGGAGCAGCTATTACAAAGACCCAAAGGGACTCAGGTGGGCTTTTGGAATAGCTGCTGTGGCGGCAGAGGGCATTAAGCAGTTGAACACCCTGCCTGGGCTATCAGAAAACCCATCTGAAGTGGGAGTCCTCAGAGTGAAAGAGCAACAGGTGCCAATTGCTACCTGAACAGTGCACCGCCGGCAGTACCGGACAAATCGAGATGCCGTGATCCCCATCCACAAGATGATCCGTGAGCTGGAGAGCCAAGGGGTGGTCAATAAAACCCACTCACCCTTCAACAACCCCATCTGGCCTGTGCGTAAATCTGAAGGAGAATGGAGATTAACCGTGGACTATCGTCCATTGAATGAAATGACTCCTGTCAGGATCCGCTCTTAATGCAGAGCGGGGGTCGTGATGGTTCTTTTCATCTTAAAGGTGCAAACAGGCAAAGTGCAGGGGACAAAATCAATTTATTCAACAGCAGAAAATCAGTTTATTCAACAACAGCAATGCATTTCATCAAATGCCAACAATTCAATTACAGTAGAGGGGAGAGGTATAGGAAACAAAGTATAGGGAAAGGGGAAGGAAAGGAAGGGATGGGAAGATAGCTACCAACAGACGAGACGGGCGTCCTCACGGGTCATCCGATAGACGAGTCTTCGTCCGTGGGGAGATCTCAGCGGTCTTCTAGAGCGGGGAGATGGGTCTTCATCAGTGGAGAAATCTCGAAAGGTCTTTTCCAGAGGGTGGCTCTTTATAGTCCTTCTCCAAAGCGAGTGGCCTCTGGCCAAGAGGTGGGAAGATTTATGGACCATTGTGTGGTGCTGCAGGAGACAGGTATGGTCAAGCAGTCCTCAGTTGGTACAACACAACCGCTGCTTGGTGCCATGACAGCGCAGTCCAGTGAGCACAATACACTAGCACACAGTCACGAGCATCCACCTTGGCCAGGCCAGGAAAACATTGTTCAGAGTCAGCCTCAGTGGGGGGTCCTCGAGGTCTCCTTGCGACGGTTGGGAGGCAAAATCGAGGGGAACTTCGGACTAACATTTACACCACCCCATGACTCACGATCGTCGTCAAGAGCGCCCCTTTGTAGAGTTGTAGTGAAGTCTTCAGTTGTGGTGTCTTCAGGATTCGTCCAATTTGGTAGCATATCCCGGAAAACAGAGACAGGAAAGTAGGAAAAAGATTATGGACAGGATAAGGATTAGGAGAAAAGGGAAAACAAAACAGATTAATTATATTCAATTTTTTGATTGCTAACAATTTCAAACAATTTGCTCAATTCTTTAATTTTTCAATTTTGATTAGAAATAAATCAAACATTTTTTTAAGCAAGTTTTTGATTCAACAATTTTAATTGCAATTTGAAGATAATCAATTCTAGTTAAAAATCATATTTTATCCTATTTAAAACCTTGTGTCAATAACCCTAGGGATGTCAACAGTAACCGATCTGGATACATCTGTCACAGATGCCAATTGTGCTAACCGTTTCATTATTCTCCAACTCATAATGTATAGGATTGCTGATAAAACAAAACCAATTAAAACCAAAATCAAGAGAACAATGGTGGGATGACACAATTTGTTCAGGACACCTGTAGCAGTAGGTGACCACCCAAATAGAGTATCCCACCACCTGTGTTCAGCATCTGTCTTTACCCTTTCCAAAACACGATGTATTTTTTCCACATTGTGATGAACAGCTATTAGAGTTTTCTGTCCGTTTTTCTTGATCTTCCCCAAAATTTTGATCAAATCTTGGTGGTGCAACAATTGCTTCACCAGAGATAGGTTCATTCCAATTGGAGTGGGCAATAGATGGTGGATCAGTGTGTAATTTGACTGCAAAAGATGGTGAGAAGTAACTGGGGCTACATAGGAAAAATCACATCCTGAAATCCTAGTAAAGTTACAGACACAAAAGTTTGAATGATTCTTAGTATTCACTACCAAATTTTCTATGAAAACACTATCACAAGCAGTTCTAAAGCATGCACATCCATTGCCTACATATACCAGTACTGTTTCAGGAATCTTGTTTGGATGAATTTCAAAATTGCAAACATTCTGTTCTGTGTCCAAGCAGATATCTTGAGCTCTGATTGCATTACTTTCACAAATAAACCCTTGTTCCCGGACAATGCAAGTTTCCAAATTGACAATTTGCCACCTCCCACCAATTTGACGGGCCCATTCCCTATGCTCGAAAGGGTAGAGAATAGCTCCGTCATGGTTCAACCCTAATGCAATGATGGGGAATATTGAATGCCCTGAAGCATTACGAATTGTTAGTACAAAGGCTGTGGCTGTGTTTGTGCTGGGATCATAGGTAAAATTTACTAAGTTCCACCAGGACTGGAATTCTTTTTCAAAATCAGTGGCACTGTCCCAGACTATCTTTCGAATTTCAGTGGGAAAAGTGCCTTCCTCACCTTCTCTTATAATTAAAGCAGCAACCGACTGCATCCACAACTGGGACTGGATACAACTGAGAGCCAAAGAGATGTTATTTTGTGTAGCACCAAGTGCATCGATTTTCAATTTGTGGTCATTTACATTTACCTTTTCCCAACTTGGTAATATGTTTGGTAACAACCACTGTTGGGTCCCCAAAGCTGTTAAGGTTGTTTGCAGGGGCCGTTGTAATTTGGTTACATCTCCAGCTGTGGTAGCCAATTTATTCACTAGTACTTCTGAATCGATGCTATTCAAAATTCCCAATCCTGTTCCCACAACACCGGTTATGTCTCTTGCCATTCGTTTTTTTAGAAGGATTCCGTTTCCGCAGCCAGGTTGTCCATCCCTGAAAAGAAGTCTGTAGAAAGAGTGAACACGCTGGCTGGACTTCTGAGACATTATTTTGCATCAGCAATTTGATTTGTTTGAGAGACCATGCCGGATAAAACAATATTTGTTGTTGGCCAGTTTTTCTAATTACGTATGGCCCAAATTGAAAAATCGTAGGGCTCAACACAACCGGTGGTTGGGTAGTAGGTGTTACGACATTAACTTCAAGTTCCCCCCAGTATTTTGTATCATTTTTTCCACACATGACTTTATAGGAAATTTTATAGCAGTTAAATTTAGCCAACAGTCTTGATTTTGGGTTCTACAATATAAAGTCCGGCCATTGGGTCCTATGCTATAACTGTATGCAGGTTCGGTGAGGGATCCAGCCATTAATTTACAAGCCATTGCGGCATCATCACCTTGTGTCACCATGAAATGAGGGAAAACCTTGTTTTTGTCATCCACCACTAAGGGGGGTGCTTCTTCATGTCCCTCGGTGTTCTTCTGTGAAAAGTAAACACAAACAGAGTTGTTACCATATGGACTAGAAATCCTGAATATTAGAATATAAAGTGTATAAACCATAATAGTAGTAGTAATGCTAAGGCTTGGAGACTGCAGTTCCCAGAGTAGGCCCTGGTAAACTAACTTAGGAATGTGCTGTGCTGAGAAAACAATGTTCAAAAGATTTAGCAGAGCATGCAGAACTGTTAGTGATAAGGTTAGAGTATAATCATAAATAAAGTACTGGTGGTGGGCAGTGGCGTAAGAGAGAGATTAAGGGGGAGAACACTATAGTCCTAGGATAAGCAACCATGTAAGATTTATGACGTGAAATGCTATCTACAAGGTGAATGTGTCTATATTATTTAGAAGAATGTGTACTTCTGCACATAAACCATTTGTAAAAAGGGTATAAAAAACCCTCTAAAAAAGGGAACCAGTGGGATCCTGACTTTGGACGCGAGTCCGCAGGTCCCTGGGCCCCGAATAAGGCACCACATAAACTGACACTCTGTTAGTTTGTGTTATACTTGGGGTTTCAGGCAGCAGAGTCTGCCTCCAGGAGGCAGGAGATTAAAATGATGGAACTATCCAGTGTGTAGCGTGGACTGGAATTCTGTTAACTTCCCAATCGTTTTGCTGCTGAAAAGGGGGCCACTCTGTACCTCCTTTAAACACAGCATAGGAGTCATTGTAGATGTAAACAAGAGAGATATTCTGTACCTCAAGTTGGAAAACACTCCAGACAACTGTCAGCTCACCAACCTGAGCACTGCCTTCTCCCTCAGTAATAATTCGTTCACCAGATGAAGTATGGAGAGCTACTGCCCTGTATTTCCACACCTTTCCTTCTCGTTTAGCAGAAGCATCAGTAAACCAAGAATTCACCGATTGTTCAGGGGAGAAAGGAGGGGCCACTTTAATTATTGAGGCAGGTTTATCGTGGCTGCTAGCCAAGTTCTCAGCTTCTTGTATTGCCAGATTTTTTACAGCTCTTTCTATCACTGAGAAGATGTTACAGTCATGTTCTATCTGGGCATACCACTTCCCAACTGAGGACCTTTGGGCCACCCCGTCAGGGGGAGGGGTCTCAATAGTGACTGTGATGCGTTTTCTCCAGAACACTAATAATTCTAGAGCCTGTTGGATTGCTTTCCTGGATTCAGGCAATTTAATTTGATCCAGGGAGGTTAGAGTATCAGGTGGAATGCATGTCATACTTCCTTTCCACCAAATTCCCAAAAACTTCACCTCCTGAGAAGGTTTTTGAATTTTCTCTGAGGAAATTTGCAAATCAGGGTTTTCCAAATGAGAGATTATTTTTTGTTGGGTATCCCCCACTACTTTTATTTCATCCCTTCCCACCAGAATATCATCAATGTATTGATAGACAGCTGTATTGTCAGGTTTGGGTATCTTTTCTAATTCCTGGGCTAAAGTGTGGTGGGCCGAAGTGGGGGAATGTTCAGACCCTTGGGAAAGCCCAGTGCAGGTGTACTGCTTTGGTTCAACTCCCAGAGCCTGTGGAGGAGATTGATTTGGTTCATTGTTCAGAACTTGTGGAGAAGTTTGCTCTGGTACACTGCCCAGAACCTGTGGAGAAGGTTGCTCGGGGGGTGCATCACTGATATAATCATATTCTATTTTAATCACAGGTTTCAAGTCGGGGCAGCAGTGTTGCCCACAATTTTTCATCAAAATTAGGTCTTTTTGAGAGTGTATTGGATTAATGTGAATAGCTTCCTTCTCCTGTGTTTCTTTTACTGTTACACCCTGCCTTGAATTTTTGTCCCATTCTTCTCTTAAGGCAGCTTTTAACAAATTATTTTCATCTAGCAACAAATGGTTCTCATTCCTTTCTTGATCTAATTGTTTTTGCAAAATTTGAACAAGATTTTGTAGAGAGTCTATAATTGTTCTTTCCTCATTTCTGCACTCAGAGCGAGTTTCTATAGCTGCCATAAGACAAGCTCCTAAAACTGAGCAGATCATGGTTTTATTTTTGCCCAGTTTGAACTTTGACTCATGTTGCAAAGAATATATTCTATCAATCACATTCTCCAGATTAAGCCAATTATTGTTCGCCCATTCCTCCCCACGTTCGGACGGTCTGGCGCTATACTTAGCCAATAGAGCATAAAATGCAGCTTTATCTGTTACAGTGGAATTCTCAGTCATTTTGTGAAGGGATAAGTAAAAACCACAACAGGGAGGTCTATTGCTTAAGTTACTACACACAAAGAAACAGCTTCCACTGTGTGCCCCCCTTCGCTTCCCTGTGCGGGTGAGGAGACCAAACTACTTGGGAGGCACTCCTTAGTTACAAAACACCAGGTTGTCTCTTCACTACACCAAGTAGTCAAACATCATAAAACAACAACAACAAAAACAACAACAAAAACAACAGTGTCCCGCCTTTTGCACCAGTAGATCTTTTGTGAAATTCTGACGACAGAGCCCTCAAGTGAGTCTGGGGATGCTCCACACCAAGGTGTCTGCAGTCTGCGGGAAATCAGAAAAACCCCCATTGCTTTCTAGACAGGCTCACCTATTCAAGGTGGCCAGCTAGGTGCGGCGGGAGTAAGACTTCCTTCCCCTGATACAGACTACAGACAACCTTGCATCCCTTCTGTCTGTCAGAATATCCTGTCCGTGACGCCAATTTAATGTCACAATCCTCTATTAATGCAGAGCGGGGGTCGTGATGGTTCTTTTGATCTTAAAGGTGCAAACAGGCAAAGTGCAGGGGACAAAATCAGTTTATTCAACAGCAGAAAATCAGTTTATTCAACAACAGCAATGCATTTCATCAAATGCCAACAATTCAATTACGGTAGAGGGGAGAGGTATAGGAAACAAAGTATAGGGAGAGGGGAAGGAAAGGAAGGGATGGGAAAACAGCTACCAACAGACGAGACGGGTGTCCTCACGGGTCATCCGATAGACGAGTCTTCGTCCGTGGGGAGAGCTCTCGGGTTTTCTAGAGGGGGGAGATGGGTCTTCATCAGTGGAGAAATCTCGAAAGGTCTTTTCCAGAGGGTGGCTCTTTATAGTCCTTCTCCAAAGCGAGTGGCCTCTGGCCAAGAGGTGGGAAGATTTATGGACCATTGTGTGATGCTGCAGGAGACAGGTACGGTCAAGCAGTCCTCAGTTGGTACAACACAACCTCTGCTTGGGGCCATGACAGCACAGTCCAGTGAGAACCATACACCAGCACACAGTCAAGAGCATCCACCTTGGCCAGGCCAGGAAACCATTGTTCGGAGTCAGCCTCAGTGGGGGGTTCCTCGAGGTCTCCTTGCGACGGTTGGGAGGCAAAATCGAGGGGAACTTCGGACCGACCCTTACAACTCCACCACTGAGTGCTGCTGTGCCGGACATGCTGGAACTCCAGTACGAGCTGGAGTCCAAGGCAGCAAGGTGGTACGCCACCATTGACATCCCCAATGCATTTTTCTCCATTCCTCTGGCAGTGGAGTGCAGGCCTCAGTTTGCTTTCACCAGGAGTGGTGTGCAATACACGTGGAACATACTGCCCCAGGGGTGGAAGCACAGCCCCACCATCTGTCATGGATTGATCCAGGCTACACTGGAGAGGGGTGGATCTCCAGAACTTCTGCAGTACATTGATGACATCATTGTGTGGGGGGACACGACAATGGAGGTGTTTCAGAAAGGAGAAAAGATCACTGAGATTCTGCTGGGAGCCCGCTTCGCCATTCAAAAGAGCAAAGTCAAAGGGCCTGCCCAAGAGATCCAGTTCCTGGGAGTAAAGTGGCAAGATGGACGGCCCCAGATTCCCAGTGAGGTCATCAATAAGATCACTGCAATGTCTCCACCAACCAGCAAGAAGGAAACACAAGCCTTCCTAGGTGCCATACGCTTTTGGAGAATGCACATTCCTGAGTACAGCCAGATTGTGAGCCCTCTTTACCTGGTCACCCACAAGAAGAATGATTTCCACTGGGGCCCTGAGCAGCAGCAAGCCTTTGACCGGATCAAGCAGGAGATTGCTCATGCAGTAGCCCTTGGCCCAGTCAGGACGGGACCAGATGTGAAGAACGTGTTCTACTCTGCAGCCGGGAACCATGGTCTGTCCGGGAGCCTTTGACAGAAGGTGCCTGGTGAGACGCGAGGCCAACCACTGGGGTTCTGGAGTCGAAGATACAGAGGGTCTGAGGCCAACTACACTGCGACGGAGAGGGAGATCTTGGCTGCCTATGAAGGGGTCCAAGCTGCCTCAGAGGTGGTTGGCATGGAAACACAACTCCTCCTGGCACCCCGACTACCGGTGCTGGGGTGGATGTTTAAAGGAAAGGTTCCCTCAACCCACCATGCCACTGACGCCACATGGAGTAAATGGATTGCCCTCATCACACAACGGGCCTGTATTTGAAACCCGAATCGCCCTGGGATTTTGGCGATAAGTGACAACTGGCCAGAAGGGGAAGACTTTGGTCTTGCTGACTAAGAGGAACAGGAACAAGTGACCCGGGCTGAAGAAGCCCCACCGTATAACCAACTGCCAGTAGATGAAACACGCTATGCTCTTTTCACTGATGGTTCCTGCCGCATCGTGGGGATGAACCGGAAGTGGAAAGCAGCCGTATGGAGCCCCACACGACAGGTTGCACAAGCTACCGAAGGAGAAGGTGGATCGAGTCAACTTGCTGAACTCAAAGCTGTTCAGCTGGCCCTGGACATTGCTGAAAGAGGGAAGTGGCCAAAACTCTACCTTTACGCTGATTCATGGATGGTAGCCAATGCTCTGTGGGGATGGCTGGAAAGGTGGTAAAAGGCTAACTGGCAATGTAGGGGAAAACCAATCTGGGCTGCCAATGAATGGAAAGACATTGCCACCCAGATAGAGAAGCTGCCTGTGAAAGTCCGTCATGTAGATGCCCATGTCCCCAAGAGTCAGGCTAATGAGGAACACCGATACAATGAGCAGGTAGATCCGGCCGCACAGATAGAGGTGTCGCAGATAGATTTAGACTGGCAGCACAAGGGAGAGTTGTTCCTGGCTCGATGGGCCCATGATGCCTCAGGTCATCAGGGCAGAGATGCCACATATAAGAGGGCACGAGACCAAGGGGTGGATCTAACCATGGACAGTATTTCTCAAGTTATCCATGACTGTGAGACATGTGCTGCCATCAAGCAGGCCAAGCAGGGGAAGCCCCTCTGGTATGGGGGGCGATGGTCCAAATATAAGTATGGAGAGGCCTGGCAGATTGACTACATCACACTGCCTCAAACTCGCCAGGGCAAGCGCTATGTACTGACCATGGTGGAAGCCACCACTGGATGGTTGGAGACCTACCCTGTGCCTCATGCCACTGCTCGCAACACCATCCTGGGCCTTGAAAAACAAGTTCTTTGGAGGCATGGTACCCCTGAGAGAATTGAGTCAGACAATGGGACTCATTTCAAGAACAGCCTTATAAACACCTGGGCTAGAGAACATGGCGTTGAGTGGGTGTACCATATCCCCTACCATGCACCAGCTGCAGGGAAAGTTGAAACGTTCAATGGCCTGCTTAAAACCACCTTGAAGGCACTGGGTGGGGGAACTTTGAAGAATTGGGAGATTAATCTACCAAAGGCCACCTTGTTAGTGAACACCCGAGGTTCCACTAACCGAGCAGGCCCTGCCCAATCTGAGCCCTTGGGAATATCAGATGGAGATAAGGTTCCAGTGGTACACATGAGAGGTATGCTAGGAAAAACTGTTTGGGTGAATCCTGCCTCCAGCAAAGACAATCCCATCCGTGGAGTTGTATTCGCTCAGGGACCAGGTTGCACATGGTGGGTGATGCAAAAGAGTGGAGAGACCCGATGCATACCCCAAGGAGACCTTGTTTTAGGGTGAAATACCTATAGTACTGTGCCTATGTCTCTAACTGCATGTATGTATATATAATGTAAGGGTTTAATTTGATATAGCATATAAGTATGGGAGAAATTCAGGGGTGGATAATGTTGGAGGTTGAACTATTCCCTTTTCTTTCAGTGGAATTTTCTCCCATTGTTATGCTAAGTAATTGTGGCTACACCTTGAAACGACAGATAATGTTCTCTCGTAGGGGGATGGCTGGAGGGGGAGGCGGGGGGAACCGGGAAAGGAAAGGTGGGATGGGGGGTCTGGAGCAGGGCTCTCTCTCTCGCTTGGCTCGTGGAGTGGGAAGACAACCTGGGCTCCGGTCTGGCATCTTCCCCTGCCATCCCAGCACTGAGATCCACGCTCCCTGCCTTTGGACATCGCTCTGCTGCTCTCCCACCTCACCCTACTATCCCTTTGGACATCGCTCTGCTGCTCTCCCACCTCACCCTACTATCTCCGGACACTCTGCTGAGCACCACGACCGACACCGTGAGGGGGAGTCACTTTCCCCATCCCCTCTCACCCCTGGGCCGTGGCCGCCATCACCCAGCCCTCTTCAACTGCGCGGGACCTGCCCTGCCCCCACAGCACTGGCAACAGCACAGGGAGACGGCCTGCGGCCAGAAGGGACTGGACCGGAGCTAGACTGTTCTGTTGCCAATTTTTATAGCTGTTGTTGTTTTCTGCCTTGTTAGATACCAGTAAAGAACTGTTATTCTTATCCCCAGATCTCCTGCCTGAAGACCTCTCATTCGGACCTAAAATAATTACAAGGGAGGGGGGTTGCAGTCTGCATTGCAGAAAAGGGGCTCCTGCCTTTTCTTAGACCATACCTGTCTTTCAAACCAAGACACATGTGAAACAGAGGGCACAATGTAGTTTGTGCCTTGTTCTGGGCTTGCCCGGAAGAAGGAAATTCTGATTTCACATATGGGAAAAGAAATGTTGACATTTAAATGAGATTGTTCATACCCCAGGAAAGGTTGCTTTGAAAGGTTGTGGAAGTCCTTTTAGGAAACACGGCTTTACAAGTCCTTTCCACCAGGAGACAACAGCTGCAGAACATCTGGGTGTGCCAGTGTTGAGAGCACCAGCAAAGATCAAAGTGGAGAAGTTGGTGAACAATGGCAGTGGCCTGGGGGAGAGCAAGTGGGGTGCTGGCTGTGGAACCAGGGGAGTCCTGACTGATTTAGGAGGCATGTGATGGTCTGTGCCAGCAAGAGGAGTAATGCTGTGGCCTTGGAACACTGCAAATACTGGAATTCAGTGGGGTCAATGGGCAGGCTGAGTGTCTGAGCTGCTGGAGGGACCCAGTTTGCCCACATGTAAACATCCAGTCTCACTCTTGCCAGCCACAGAAAGGAGCAGGATGTGGCTGCTGGCGATGCCTGTCATGTATATGTAGTGTATATGTGTGCTATCCCAGCCTGCTGGGAACACTTCTTCTTTGTGACTGCTTGGGCTGAGGGAGAGAAAGCAGTGGTAGTTTCTGAGGTTTCGAGTTTGCTCGAGTTTCTCAGGCTGTTTCTGGAGCCACCCAGAGTTCTCTTCCTTGAAGCATTTCAATTCCTGGTAATTTTCAAAATTCAAACAGACACAGCCCTTAGCTAGTTGATCTGACTTCAGAGCTATTCTTACGCTGAGCTGTTGGATGATCTGATCTCCTGAGATGTCTTCCATCTCAGTTTATGACCTGGTTCTTGTGAAAAGTAGGATCTTTTAGCCTGGAGAAGAGAGGTTTCTGGAGAGACACTATCGTGGCCTTTGAATATGTAAAGAGGGTATAAGACAAATGGAGAAAGACTTTTTCGGAAGGTTTGCAGAGACAGGACAAGGGGCCATGCTTTCAAACTGAGACTAGGTTTAGATTGGCTAAAAGGAAAAACTTTTCTGCAATGAAGCTGGTGAGACACTCAAATGGGTGTTCCAGAGAAGTTGTGGATGCCCCATCATTGAGAGTGCTCCTTATCAGTTTGGCTAGTCTTGAGCAATTTGATCGACTGTAAGATCTACGTGGCTAGGAAGTTGGACTAGATGATCTTTAATCACAGGCTGTTGTACGATTCCGTGAAAGGCAGAATGCAATAAAGTTCATATTTCAGATTTTGGCGCAGACATATTTATTATTTCTCACTTTATGCATCATTGCAATGACAACTTGTTAGCGTCTGAAATGATGAGCTGAGATTGATTTCCTTCCTTAGTTTCATTTTCCTTCATTTTCCTTCACTTTTGGACTTTTTTTTTCACTAGATTTCCTCTTTCAGTATACTGCCCTTAAGTATCACTTTGCTCCCCACCTGGCTTTTTTTTTTCAATGACACCTTTTCACTGGTTCGTTTTGGGCCTTTGCTGCTTGAAGTCCAGCAGCCTCCTTGTCTGAGCATTATGGAGCTTTCTTTACAGGTTTATCACTATGGAAAAAGGTATAAATTACTGTGTTCCATCTCACATACCATCAAGTATCACACTAATATTCCCTCTGCTGAATAGCTGGTTGGCTTACATAGACCAGCCAAATACCAGGAAATCCAGATGGCAGCAAGAATCTTGTAGACTACTCCCGCTTTTCATTTAAATTCTGGAAAAGTCACGTGAGGTATCAAATGCTCTTGAAAGAAGTGTATATCATCTCGGACATTCTAGAATGGGCTATTAATATTGTCATGAGTTTCTGGCTAGACTTTTTAGTATGAAAATTCAAATACAAATGATCTGAAATGATAGAACTTCAATAAATTTTTTTCCCAGAATCAAAGTATGATGGAGTTACATAGGGAGAATCTTAATCTTAGTTATTCTATTCCATCTCACATCATGGCTGGGGACAGGGAGAAGGGAGAATCTTTGGGGGACAATGGGTTCTGGTGTAGTCAGTAAGCTGGGCAGAGGAGCCATCAGGTATTGTCTGTTGTTGGGGGGGGAGGATTCATGTGAACTCTTCCTTTCTTGTACCCTGCCACTAGTATTGTTGCTAAAATTGTTTGTTTTCTCATCCAAGTGACAAAATCAGCACACTTAATGAGGGATGAAGAGGGAGCAGCGACCTCAGAACAGGAGGAAGGAGAAGCACAGCCTGCTGTCCTCCAGAAGAAAAAAACACTACCAGCCAACTTTGCATCATCTGTGAACTTCCTGGGCGTGTACTCTATCCCCTTGTCCAGATCACTGATAAAGATATTAAACAGGACTGGGCCCAAGACTGAGCCTTGGGGACCAGCTGGATGAACTCTATTTCCCACCACTCTGTGGGCCTGGCCATCACCCAGTTTGTCACCCAGCAAACAGCCCACCCATCCAAACCATAAGCAGACAGTTTCCTCAGGAGAATGATGTGAGACTCATTGCAAAAAGGATCAGGGAGATGCCTGGGAAGAGTCTCAGGTGAATCCAGGAGATTATAGTGGAGGACTATTCAGTTTTCCAACCAATTTGCTTAAAAAAATCTACAAAGGCGCAATAAAGAAACAAACAAACAAACAAGCAAAAAAAGCAGAGCAATCAAACACACAAAAAACCCCAACCAATAATCCCCAAAGAGACAAAAAAGGCCCCAAAAAAAGCCCACAAAAAAACCCACCCAAAACTGAAAAAAAACCTCCAAACCTAACACATCAATAAATCAGGGTGGATGTTTTTAGTAACTTAAAAAATAACAAAACAAAACAAAAAAACCCAGAAAGTCACATATCTAAAGGTGCTGTCCCAGCCTCTTGTCTCAGCAGGGAGGACATCCTGAAGTGGAGCCAGTTGGAAGAAAGCGGGACAGGGCAGCACCTGGGCCATTGTCACAGGACGGCTCTGTGACTGCCCCATTGCCAAAACCTGGACACATAAATCAAACACAGGTATGCACATGTGCTTAGACACAGCAAAAATATATTTGTCAGAAAAGAACACTGGTCCATTTATATCAATGGAAAGAGCATAATGCCTCGTCTCAGCTTTCCTTTCAGTCATTACAAATGTTTTGTAAATATAAGAGTGCAGAAAATGGAAATATCCAAGATAAACATAACAACCAATAATAAAGATTCCATTTTTGAAACTGCATTGGGAATCCTCTGCAGAAATTGACTCAGAGCTCTAAGATTTACAAAAAAGACCAAGAGTATTGGAGTCAATACAACACAGTGTCTGGAGACTTCAGCTGGTTGCCTTGATTTCTCAAATATGATGGAGGAAGCACCTTAGCAACTACAGCTGCCAGTTCTCTCAGGGCCCTGACATGCCTCTGGGTGGGTCCCATGGTCTTGCATACTCAGGTTCCTCAAGTGGTCTGAAGGCTGACCTGCTACTAGGGCTTAGAATCAAGTCCACCAGTCCAATAAGCTGACAGATGTGGAAATAGTGACTGGCAGTAAAAATTGAGACCAACACTTGTTGAGTTCTTCAGCCTTCTCCTTGTCTGTTGTCACTAGTCCTGTCTGGCTTATGGGGGTGGGGGGGAAGAGGGTAGGCGTGATAGGTTTCTTTTCATCTTCCTTTTCCCACTGAAATACCCGTAGGTGCCTTTATTATTCTTATTTTTGGCATGCTTTCCCAAATTCAACTTCAACTGAGCCTTAGCTATACTGATCCCATCCTCACACACTCATGTGTTACCACTGTATTTTTCCCATGATTTGTCTTGCTGTGTGTTGTCTGCATATTACCTACTTGCATCACATCTATTAATTTTCAATAACATTCTGGCTTTAATTTGTTTTCAAAAAAAAACCTTTTTGAAACTTTTCTCCTCAGAAATTCACCTGGGAAACCCAAAATCCCCAAAATTCACCCCGAAGTCCCCCCTGCAATGCCCAGCACTCAGCTGGCAACTCCCAGAATTCCACAAATTCACCCCAAAATTCACGGGGGACCACCAAATCCCAGGGATTCACCCCAACATCCCACCTGCAACCCCCAAAATCCCTCAAATCACCCCCAACACCCAGTCCCCCCAACACCTCCCAAATTCACCCCAAAATCTCTCCAATCCCCCTCAAAACCCTCCCAGATACCCCCAATTCCATCAAATTCACTTTAAGACCCATCTGGGACTCCCAAAAATCACCAAAATTCCCTGGAAAATCCACCTGCATCCCCCCAAATTCATCCCAAAATTCTCCCATGACTCCCAAATGCTTACCTGGATACCCCAAAATCGAGTGGATTCACCCCAAAATTTTCCTGGCATCCCCAAAACTCACCTGAGAACCCTAAAATTGACATGTATACCCTAAAATTCACCAAATTCCCCCCAAAATTCCCGAGTTCCCTAGAATTCCACAAATTCCCCCAATAATTCAACTGGGAGCCCTCACATTCCACAAAGTCACCCCAAACCTAGCTAGCCGGGATCCCCCAAAATTCCACAAATTCTCCCCCAAAATCAACCTGGGACCGCTCAAAACTCACCTGGATCTCCCCAGATTCCCCCCCCCCCCCAATTCACCTGGGAACCCCCAAATCCCCAGAATTCTACCCAAAATTCACCTGGGACCCCAAAAACCTTTACATTCGCTCCATAATGACCGGCAACTTTACACACTCCATTTTCCCACAAAAGGATCTAGAGCCCTGGGTGCTTCATATACAAACTAAACTGAAAAAACCTTTCTATTCATTCTCAGCAAAAAGAATCCCTATTCCTCCTTCTTTTGGACAAAACTGCCCTCACTTTCAAAATTATTCTCTTGCTCACTTACCTGCATAATGCTTAGTCCCTTTTCTGCATGCTCATTTTCTTCACTTGTAAAAGGAATCCTCTCCTCATCTTCTTCTTCCTCTGTTTCTTCCATTTCCTATGCCAAGATCACCTGTTTCTCTGTTAGATTTGTTTCTCCAGCTGATTTTTCACAACTGCTCCTATAATGTGGCGCCGTTCGCTCGAGAGAGGTGATTGTCCTGTTCTGCTTTGGGCTGGGACTGCGCTCTCTTAAAGCCCTGGGGGCAATTTTGGATGCCACAACTTCAGAAAGACCTCAGGCTATTGGAGAAATGTCCAAAGGAGGGACACAGAGATAGTGAAGAGGCTGGAGGGGAAGCCATACAAAGAGTGGCTGAGGGCATTTGGTTCAGCTGCAGAGAGGACACTGAGCTCACACCTCACTTGGGACCTCTCAGCCCCTCTCAAGGGCAGCACAGGGACAGCTTTGCTCTCTGCTCTCTGCAACCAGGGACAGGAGCCAAGGGAATGCCAGGAGCTGTGTCAGGGGACGATTAGGCTGGCTATCAGGGAAAGGTTTTTTTCCTCAGAGGCTGCTCAGGAACTGAATAGGTTCTCCAGGCAATGGGCACAGCCCCAAGGCTGCCAGAGATCCAGGAGTGTTTGGTCAATGCTCTCAGGGATGCAGAGGGTGGGACTGTTGGAGTGCCTGTGCAGGGCCAGGAGTTGGACTTTGACGATCCCTAGGGGTCCCTTCCGACTCAGGAAACTCTTACCATTTTCCCCTCTTTCGTCTCCTTGCACAATGCTCTCAGCTTACTGTTTCACCGTATGTTCCACTTCTGAAACCTCCTATACTTCTTTCCAGTTCAAGCACCGTTCTACGGGTTACAATCCAAAGATATACCGATTGAAAAACAACCAAAAAGAAACACCTGTTTGGAATGTCGTGGTCTTATTTGGATCTCAAACTATGAAGTCGATTGTGCCTTGGAAGTTCTAAAATCTAAAGAAGGAAAACCACCTACCACACCGTTTTAATATAGGGATTTGCTTTCTTCTAAGAAATCCATATCCCTTCTCAAAATGGATCTATTTCAGTAAGAGATCATCTTGTATAGATCACTTACTATTTAAAGAACCTGGAACACTCAAATCCATAATGATAAACGTGTTACCTCGCAGTTTTCTGTTCCAAAGGCAAATGAATTTGCTCAAGTGCCGTTTTTAACAAGGACAGAGTTCAAAGTGTGGCTCTGAGAAATGTTTTGGTTTCCCTCTCCTATCTCTATCAAAAGCACTTTCTTCAATGGCTGAAACAATACTTGATATAGTCTGAATTTTAAAGGTCATGAAAATTTTCTCAAAAGTTAAAAATTAATATAGCAGTCAGGTTTTAAACCAACGGGAATTTTTGTTTTACCTGTTTGAAGATTTCCTTCACACTAAAATGCTGGCTGATGGATACCTAGAAGGAATCAATTCCCACAAAATGCTTCCGGGTAAGCCATTACGTCATCCATTACAATTTGCTTCAGTGCCCGTTTCCTGTTCAATTGAAGGTCCCTGTTTAAGAGACTCAAGTACAGAGAGAAATAAAATTAAATATGACTGCAGTGCCTTTAAATCTAAATCGAACTTCCTGATCAAGCTCATAATACCTTTAGGCTAAATGTTGCCATTGATCTATTTCTACTGAACACAATGAAGTCCTGGCTTGTTAGAGATTAGTTCATTACAAAGTAAGAAATGTACAGAAGTTAAAATATTTCCAGAGAAGCATTTGACATCCTTCATTTTGGATGGGGAACCATTCCAACACTGCTTACATAAGAGGTCAAACTACTGTCTTCTATGTTAGTTGTGCACTGTGCTCAGCGGAGCCTATCTGGTTTATTGGCCTTTGACTTGGACAGAAAGCTGAGTCTTGATTCAAGAAAAATCGATATTCACACTTGTTTTCATTTACAAGGACATTGGCTTGGTCTCCTAAACAAAGAGAATGATGGGGAATTTATGTAGGTGTTCAGATAGGTAACATTCTCATTCCGCAACCTGGCATTGTATTGTCACTTGGTCTGTTACCTCTGGCTTTGTTTTAACGGCTCAAATTATCAGGAAGAATATAAAACCTCCAGCTCTAGCCACACTCCCACTGCGAGGTGTGTGAAGGTATGTGCATCTGCCCCTCAGGTCCATACTGCTCTTCTAATGTGCCTCTGATCGAGCAGGTAGGAAAGACTGTTGCATTTCCTAGATGCATTGTAACTGGTACATTCCGTGACCACTGCTATGCCCTGTAGCTTGGTCCCTCTCCCCTCCTGGCCATACAGGGCTGGCTGGGATCCAATTTCTCCCCGCCACCCTTTGCAGAGCCTAGAAAAGATCTGTGCCCCCTGACCTCTGTTTCTTTTTCTCTTTTTCCCTTTCTCCCTCTTTCCCAAGCTACCCACGAGAAATAAACCCTGTAACTTCATCAGGGAAAAGAGCCCCTTTTGTTATCTAATTTACGTTCGTGAGGCAAGGGCCCTGGGAGCCATCACCCTAACACCTGAGCTAGACCAGAGGAAGGGCGAAGAACCCCATTTTAGGGTCGAGAAAAAGCCTCAGTTGGCTCCCTATGTGAATGGTCTCTACAGAGCACCCCACGTTTGGCTGTGACTCCTATTTTCAGGATTCAAGAAGCCTTGGAGCTGATCAACTAGCTTAAATTTCTTTTAGCTGCATTTTGTGCAGTTCGAAGACTTTTAAGCACGAACCGGGAGCCTGTCAGTAGCCCAGGGAGGTCGGTTCTGGACGTAGATCCACTACATTTACTCAGACGCCTCTGCCTGCAAGAAAAAAAAAGGTGAGTGGAGCCTCCTTTTGCGGTGTTTGGGTTCCTGGAGGTTTGCGTGGGGGTCTCACCGGTGGCATTTGGCTGGCGTGGCGCCGCTCTCGAGGAGAGACACCGCGCGGGCCTGTGTGTGGCCTGCGTGACGGCTCCGTGTGCCCGCGACCACGTGGTGTGGCATGCGGACTGGTGGGGGCTGGACGCAGTCACCCAGGCGTGGCGGAAGGCAGGGAGCTTTGATCGGTTTCAAAGCAGTATCACGGAGGTTTTTTTTGAGATTTTTTGCGGTTTTTGTGGGTTCCTGGCTCTGATAATTTTTCGAAAATTGTCAGCACTCCTTCCTTGTTCCCTTCCCCTCTGGGCAACGGCCACGTGGCTATACCTGAAGGTGTCGGGGTCCCAGATAGCTCTGGCCATGCAATACAACCCGTGGGGGGGGGTCCCATATGGTGGCAGCCACGTGTTTCCTCCTTCATCCCACAACCCCCTTCAGCCTCCGTTCCCAGCCCCTAAGCCTGCCCCCTCCCATAACTCATCCCTGCCCTCGGCTCCACTGCCCCCTCCCCCCTCCAAGACCCAGCCCTGCACGGCACCCAGCGACCCCGGCCACAGGTGTCACAACCCTGAATCCCACCACCCCTCCCCCCTCCGGTTTCACATTCCTTCCCTCCAAGCTGCTGCGGGGTGGGGGAGGGCAGTGGAGCCCCTGCTGAGTTCAGTGCTGGTGGGGGTGGGGAGGGATCAGCTCACAGCCCCTGCGGGATTGATGGTGTCCCCGTGGTGGGGGGGCGGGTGGGGGGGGTGGGCAGCCTCCCGGGCCGGGTGGGGGGGGATGCCCAGCCCTGAAAGTCAACACCAGGAAAAAGAGTATATAGCATCAGTTGCTCCTGTAGTTTATCTTGGTAAAAGAAACGGTAAAAGAAGTTATCAACCTTTGTCCTATCAAGATAAAAAAGGAAATTTGTAAAGTACAGAGAGAATTTGGTAGAAATAGTGACATCTTTAAAGGCATGATGAGAGCCACCTTTAACTCAAACGAACTGGTTCCATATGATATCAAAGAGCTTTTCCGATGTCTGTTAACTCCTTCAGAATATGATCTATGGGAGAGCCTGTGGAAAAGATCTTTGAAAGTGCTTTTACTAGAGCTTTTAAAAAGCTCAGATGATGCAAAAGATGCTGATAATAATGACATAACATATGAACACCTATGTGGGGAAAAGGATTGGCATTGCCCCTAAAGCCAAACCAGAGTACTATCCAAGTCTGTCCTGGATAAAATATGCAATGTTGCAGAAAAGGCTTTTAATCAATTACCAACAGTAGATACTAAAGGCAGTTATGTTAACATTAAACAGTTTGCTTCTGAGAATTTCTTACAGTTTGTGGACCGCCTTCGTGCGCAAGTGGAAAGACAGGTGTCTGATCCAGGGGTACAAGCTGAATTAATTAAAGAAATGGCTCAGAGGAATGCTAATGAAACCTGCCGTAGGGTTATTCTTGGCCTTCCCCTAGAGCCAGCACCTAGCTTAGCACAGATGATAGAAGCCTGCACCAGGAAAGCAGAACTGCTCAGTGGACACGAGAGGAATCCGGGACTGGCACACCCAAAGACTATGGCAACTGTAACACCAGAAGCCAAGAAGCAACCAATGTCACCAGAGCAGCTGCAGCACATCATCTGCTTCCAGTGCAAGCAGCCAGGACACTTCGCCAGAGACTGTCAACACAAGCAGAAACAGAAGAAGACCAACAAACAAAAAATCTCGCTTTACAGCGCGTACCCGCCATTAACACAATAGAGCCCTCGGCTCGCAAAAGACTGTCTCTTAATAAACAAAAAGGGGGAGGATGGGATAGAGGGTGTGGGGATGCATGGCAATGAAAATATTAAATGTTCAATTAACAAGGTTTGGAAGCCACTAGGTCGTTTTAGGCTTGTGACTACCAAAGGTTTTCATTTCAGGTCACCTGATTGGACAGTCATAACAGTGGACTTACCTAACAGTACACAGGACGTGACGTTAAACCACATGAAACTGGACAGTGAGTACTTTGTTGTCAGGGACACAGCACACACACCCCCAGAGATTGAGGTATCTCCCATGACCATCAAGGGAAGCATAACTGGCCTCATTCTCCTGGCACGATGTCCTCTACCACCATATTACCTGGTTGAGGGATAAATCCTTGCCCAGGCCATTCCTGTTCCAGCAGAGGTCCCAGTAGATGGAAACTCACCTGAAGTCTACTGGGCAGAAGTGGTGGGTGAGGACAAACCTTCTCTGGCATGCAACCTAACCCGTGGATCAGATCACCTCCATGTGGAGGGGGTACTGGACACCGGTGCTGATGTGACTATCATACCCGAAAGGATGTGGCCATCACAATGGGAACTTCAGCCTGTGGCAGGCAGAATCCAGGGTGTAGGGGGAGTCAAATGGGCAAAAATATCAAAAAGCATCGTACAAATTGAGGGGCCGGATGGAAAATTGGCTAGCATCCGTCCATTTGTTACAGACTATAAATGCCCTCTATGGGGGAGAGACACCATGTCCCAGTGGGGTGTGAAATTGATTATTCCTAAGACTCCTTGGGATTCTTAGATGCGGCCACTGTAGAGCGCCCTACCCAAAAGCTGAAATGGCTAGATGATACCCCAAAGTGGGTAGCACAGTGGCCGATGAGTAAGGAGAAGCTCAGGGCGCTTGAGGACCTTGTGGAGGAGCAATTGGCTAAAGGCCACATAGAGGAGACCACAAGTGCGTGGAATTTCCCGGTTTTTGTGATAAAGAAACCGGGGAAGGACAAGTGGAGGCTGTTCCACGACCTCCTGGAAATAAACAAAGTAATTGAGGACATGGGGTCTCTCCAACCTGGAATGCCTTCTCCAACAATGCTTCCTAAAGACTGGCAATTGGCTCTTCTAGACATCAAGGACTGTTTCTTCCACATTCCCCTATACCCAGGCGATGCCCCACGGTTCGCCTTCTCCGTTCCTACGATCAATCGAGAAGCCCCAATGAAGCACTACCACTGGAAGGTTTTGCCCCAGGGATTAAAATGTAGTCCCTCCATCTGCCAGTGGTATGTGGCCTCATTGCTGTCCCAGGTGCGTGCCCAGAAAGGGGCGGCCATCATCCTTCATTACATGGATGATGTGCTTGTGTGTGCCCCCGATAACTCTCTACTCCAAGACACACTTGACCTAGTGGTTAAAGTTTTAACCTCTGCTGGATTTGAATTGCAGGAGAACAAAGTCGAAAGGATGCCACCTTGAAAGTACCTGGGCTTGGAAATTACTGCACGGACCATTGTTCCGCAGAAATTGGAAATTAATTGTAATCCAAAAACCTTAGCAGATCTCCATTCCCTGTGTGGGTCATTGAATTGGGTCAGGCCCTGGCTAGGCCTCACTAATGAGGACCTAGAACCTCTCTTCAATTTATTGAAGGGGGAGAGAGAGCTGCTTTCTCCCAGGGATCTGACCCCAGAGGCAAAGACTGCAATCAAAAAGGTTCAAAAGACTTTAGGAGAGAGGCAAGCTCACCTTTACCAGCCCGAGCTGCCCTTCATATTCATTGTCCGAGGGAAACTGTCTCGCTTACACAGGTTAATATTCCAATGGATCAAGGAGCAGAGAGAGTCACTCTTAATCATAGAGTGGGTCTTCCTCTCCCACCAAAGATCCAAAACTATCACTAAGCCACAAGAAATGATAGCTCAGCTGATTCGGAAAGCAAGGATGAGACTGTATGAACTAGCTGGTTGTGACTTCACATGTATTCACCTCCCTGTTAAACTGTCTGAGGAGGGAAGGAGCCCTCCTGAAAGACTGACTAAAGTGATGTTTGAGCACTTGCTCCAGAGCAATGCCAGTCTCCAATTTGCCATGGACAGCTACAGAGGACAAATATCAGTCCATGCCACGTCTCACAAGCTGTTCAATGAGGAATTCCAGCTCATTCCTCGTGAGAAGAGGAGTTGGAGATCACTCAAAGCTCTCACAGTGTTCACGGATGCATCTGGGGATTCCCACAAGTCGGTGATGACTTGGGGAAATCCTCAGACTCAGCATTGGGAAGCTGATGTTGAGTTTGTGGAAGGATCACCCCAGATAGCTGAACTGGCAGCAGTCGTGAGAGCCTTTGAGAAGTTCTCAGAGCCAATCAACGTGGTGACAGACTCAGCCTATGTAGCGGGGAGAGTGTCCAGGGCAGAGCAGGCAGTGCTCAGAGACATCAAGAATGAGCAGCTTTTCAGGTTGCTTTCCAAACTAATTTATTTGATTTCTCATAGAGAACACCCGTTCTATGTGATGCATGTGAGATCACACACAGATTTGCCAGGCAATATTGCAGAAGGGAACAGTCAGGCAGACTCCGTTGCAACCCCACCAGAACAAGCAACCCCAGCAGAACAAGCACGCCTTCCTGACATCCTCTAACAGGCAAAGCTGAGCCACCAGCAGTATCACCAGAATACACCAGGTCTAATGCGTCAGTTCCAGCTAACACGGAGTCAGGCTCGAGCCATTGTGGCCACCTGTCCCAGCTGTCAGCTGCACACCATGCCCTCAATAGGCATGGGGGTTAAGCCCCGAGGTCTTGGCAGTTGTGAGGTATGGCAGACAGACATCACACACATTCCTAGTTTTGGTCGCCTGAAATATGTGCATGCTAGCATTGACACATATTCAGGCGCAGTCTATGCCTCTGCCCATGCGGGAGAAAGGGCAATGCATGCCAAAAAACACCTAGTGCGAGCCTGTTCAGTATTGGGGATCCCTAAGGAAATCAAAACTGATCAGGGCGCAGCGTATAAGTCCAAGGAGTTCCTGTAATTCGTCCAGCAGTGGGGAGTGGAACATAAAACTGGCACCTCTCACTGCCCCATAGGCCAAGGTGTAGTTGAGCGAGCCAATCAGATGCTCAAGCAGGTTTTGGCTAAACAGAGCAGTTCAACTGTGTGGATGTCTCCACAGCAGAAGCTCTGCAAAGCCTTGTTTACTATCAGTTTCCTGAATTGTTCATTTGAGAACTTGAGTCCACCTGTGGTACGTCACTTTAACAGTGGTAAACAGTTCAAGTTATCCCAACATCCTCCAGTTTTGATTAGGGACCCAGAAACCTGGGAAATCAAAGGTCCCTATGAGCTCGTTACCTGGGGGCGTGGCTATGCGTGCGTATCCACTCCCTCAGGCCCTCGGTGCATTCCCCAAATGTGGGTAAAACCGTATGTCCCCAAACATCCTGCTCCAACTGAGGGGAACGAGGAGCAGGTGGTTGTGGCTTCAAAAATAAGACACCGCCGGAAAAAAGAAAAAGAAATCCTCCTAAAGGATGACATTCTGGCATATAGAGTCTTTTAACAGGTTTTATAATGTTTGTCTCTTTATTTAGAGAAAAGCTTCCCTTCTCTAGGTTCTGTGAGGAACCCCATTCAAATTGTCTTCCTGTTAACACTGAACAGTTTAGCACCTGCATGAATCATCCTTCCGCCCTGTCAGAACATCTGGGTGACCCTGGAACACACACTCCAAAATAGTGCTGCTACAGATTTTCTCTTGCTACTGCACGGACATGAGTGCCAGGAATTTGAAGGACTTTGCTGTATGGACATAACCTCAAAAATTCCTAACAACCATGCTACCCTAACCTGAAGACTGGTTCAATGGACTGTTCAAAAGCTGGGGACCCAAAGGGTGGTGGGCCAAATCATAAGTTGAATGAAACTAATATCCTTCTTTCAACTTTGTTAAACAAAAAATGGGGAGATGTTGCATTTCCTAGATGCATTGTAAATGGTACTTTCCGTGACCCCTGCTATGCCCTGTAGCTTGGTCCCTCTCCCCTCCTTGCCATACAGGGCTGGCTGGGATCCAATTTCTCCCCGCCCCCCTTTTCAGACCCTAGAAAAGATCTTTGCCCCCTGACCTCTGTTTCTTTTTCTCTTTTTCTCTTTCTCCCTCTTTTCCAAGCTTCCCACGAGAAATAAACCCTGCAACTTCATCAGGGAAAAGAGCCCCTTTTGTTATCTTATTTACGTCGATGAGGCAAGGGCCCTGGAGGCTTCATCCTAACACCTGAGCTAGACCGGAGGAAGGGTGAAGAACCCGATTTTAGGGCAGAGCAAAAGCCTCAGTATACCACAGCGAAGGTGTGAGGACGGGGACTGCCCCAACTTTTGGCCTGGCCTGCCTTTGCTGCGCCTTTAGCCGCACACCAGAACAATGGCATTTCTTCCCCGATAGGTAAAAAAGGTGTTAGTGTATCCTCAGGATTGGCAAGTGCCTAGGCATTAAGATGAGAGACCACGTCTGAGGGAGTCTTTAGAGGTTTCCTCCCACCTTGCGCAGGTGTATTCTCATCCTCGCGCTGAACTGAAAAGTCCGGGCATGGCAATTCTGGCCTGCCTTGTGCAGAGACGAACAAAAATGTGGGGCTATGATCCTCTGTTCCGGAGCTCTGCTTCCGGGTGTGTGGGGCACCATGAGCCTGCAGCAGCCGCCGAGGACACTGTGGATTGTAAATGAGGCTGGGCTGGCCCCCCGGCCCCCGTTGGTCTGACAGCGGCAGGAATGGCGACGGAGCGGCATCGCCTGAGGGCCCCATGGGGGGCGGGGAGAGAGCCGGGAGTGACCCTGACCGACACCGGAAGCGATATCCGTAGTGCCCAGAAGGCCAGCGGTGGAGTCGAGTTTCACGGGTAGGAGGCTGCTAAGCTGCTTTTAAAGCTGGAGCTCCTCTGCTCTAGGACAGACTGGGAGAGCTGAGGGTGTCCAATGTGGAGAACAGAAGGCTCCAGGGAGACATTCGAGCCCCTTGCAGTGCCTGCTGGGGCTCCAAGATAGCTGGGGAGGGACTTTGGAAAAGGGTCTGGACTCGCAGGACAAGGGGGAATAGCTTCAAAGTGCCAGAGGGCTGGGGTAGATGGGATATTGGAAAGGAATTCTTCCTTGTGTGGGTGCTGAGGCCTGGCACATGTTGCTCAACGAGGCTGTGTGGGAGCCCCATGGCAGGAAGTGTCCAGGGCCAGGCTGGAGCAGACATGGAGCAACCTGGACTAGTGGAAAAGTGTCCCTGCCCATGTCAGGATGTGGGAAGAAGATAATCTATCTCTAAGGTCGCTTCCAGTCCAAACCATTCTGGGATTCTAGGATTCATGGAAGGCCCTTTTCCAAGTGCAGTGTTGTATCTCTTGGCTCCCAGCTTGTAGTTGCCAGTTCTTCCGGAAGCAGGCCTGGCCAAGCAGCTGTGATGAGCCATGGCTTCTCAATAGGACGACTGTGATATATTTGCAGAGAGGAAGGCTGCAGACAGATCTTCAAGGCCCAGGTAAAACAAGCAAAGGATTGAATAAAAGCCAAAGGTTGGTTGTGTTAGTCAGTTTGCTGGCTGTTGAAATGGCCCCAGGTCATTTTCAACATTTCTAATTTGGATTTGTTTGAGTATAAAATGAATGTGTTTCCTAAAGCATAGTCTCTCCAATGCATCTCCATGTGCTCCCATCTCTTTGTTGTATATCAAGTTCTCTTAACTGAAGACAGAATCATAACACAGTAGTAAAACATTTAGAGGTGTAGTTAGCAAGCTTCAGGAGTTTTCAACTCTGCTGTTGACTTTTCTGGTAACTGTAAGCAAGGCAACACAATCCACTTACTCCACTTTTCCTCTCTGAGGAAAAGATGAAGCTTTTTTTTTTTCTCATTTTAAAAATAGCTTGGAATGAAGAGAGTTACGCATGTGGCATGTAGGATTCATTATTTTACCTTTGTCTTCTGCTGTCTTTTGCGTACTAGTTTTTTTAAATTTTTTTGTTGCTGTTCTCCATTCAGTAGGTTTGAAAGAATTCTAATTGTTGAGATGATGGTTCTTTGAAGGCTCACCTAGCCCACCTTTTGGGTGAACGAAAGATGAAGACAAGGTCCTCCAAGAAGAGTAAAAAGCATACTTTAAAGAGACATTCAGAGATGTCTGCTGATGCCATGCAATTACCGTGTAATCAGCAGAAATGTGTTGGAAAAATACCCATCAGTGACTTCACAAGAAAGCCACACTCAAGACAGGTAAAGAACAGAAGCATAAAACCCCAAAAGTATGAAATGGACAGATTTTCATTGGGAATGAGCAACTCCTGAATTCTTGGTTCTAGAACTAGGGGCTTGTAATAAATAGACTGTCTCCTTGACAAATGTAAATTTGGTGTAATGAGCTGCTCACTGCCCGTTGAAGTGCAGGGCTAGCAGACGAATATTTGCCATGGCAGGCATATTGTATGGCTTTCCTGTTAAAAAGAAATTGGTTTTGCTCATAGCAATCTAGATATGTACCCAGTCTGACACCTAATTTTTAGGCTATATTTCCAAGTAAATGGCTCCCATGATGATGCAGTAAGTTTATGTCATGAACAGGAATGAAGTGATTGCATGCATCCTTTCTTACCCTAAGCCAGCTGCTGAATAATGAGACAGAGACTCTCACTGATGCCAAGGAGTGCCCAAGCTTTTGGGAAAAGCACTGGGCAGATAAGGCCTATTTACACATTTCTTGCTAGAGTCTCCTTCAAAGTTCATGGGTTTGTTCATCTTTTAGAGCTGTTCTAGATGTCTTTGCAGTTTACATGTACTAAATCTAACAGGTATTGCTCTCATGCCATCCTAATAGATTTGAAGTTGGGATCTACTCAGGCTTCAATGTCTCATAAGAAGCAACGTTGATTCTTTGAATTCTATTCTTGAACGTGAGAATGATACTTCTGTAATTAATGAATTACTTAAATCGAATTCACTTGAATGGAAAAATTGTCTTGTTCATGTAGATTTTAACTTGGGAAATTGATCTTTGAGTTTTACTTTTCATTGTTGTTGCTTTTCTGTATTCTTTGATTGCCCAGAGAGCAGATGTACTGACCAAGTATTCTGTGAAACTGGAGGAAATGTCCTTCCTCTTGGCAGCTGATGTTCACAAGCTCATTAACCCTAAGGCCATGGTAAATGTTTTACCTGGGGCAAGATAGCAGTCTGAATATTCCTAGAATGTCTTTCCCAAAATGAAATTCATTTTTTCTGCCTATCAATCACTGAGATATAGAAGAAATTTCTACTTGGCAGGGTATTGGTTATCATTTGTGTTCTTTTCTCCCCTCATTTTCTGTAGAAGAGACAATTTTTTGTTTGTTTTTGCATGTTGTATGCTGCTTCTACTTCGGGTTTTATTTTTTAATACACAGAATGTAAAGAGAGCACTGCTGGATAATGAGGGGGGCAACTGCCAAGCTACTCTTGAATCGAATGAAATGAGAGCTTGAGAAAGAAAAATGGCATCAACTGAAATGGCAAGGGAGAGTCGAGGACTGGAAGCTCATGCAAAAGAAGTGTGTAGTTCAGAGTTTCAGGTCAGAATGTGGCAGTCTTCTTTTGGACAATGAGCAACACAAAGTGGCTAGGGTTCACTTTTGGTTTCTATCAAAGTAATACTTGATCATTTTTTCTTTCTACGTGATATCACGTATGATATCACATATATCATGTGATTCCATTCTACATATCTACTTTCCATCCTGCAGAGAATTTATGGCAAGTGAAGAATTACAGAATCCCCCAACTGTGAATATGGAAATGGAAAAGTTGATAAAGGAGCAGATGGTACTCAGTGAACAGAGACTGAAGGTTTTGCAATATATCGGGTATGGCAAAAGAGGGTATAGCATAAAGGAAAACAATTGTTCCTGGAGTTAATGAAGGACTTGGCTTCAAAATGCTCTTTGCTTCCTGTCAATGTGCGATTGCTAAATGCAGCAGTAAGGCAGGGTCTACATCTATTTCTGTACAGCTCTTTTGAATGGAAAAAATGCATTCTTGATTTTCTGTGCCCCAGCTACACTTAATAGGTGGCGATCAGGCTCTAAAAATGGAGGAATGGAGAAGTAAATCTTGAAACATAGTAGAAATGGGCAAAGATGGGTGGAGACCTAGAAGTTGGTGCTTTTGTCAAGGCATTTTTTCTCAATGGCGTGGGATTTCATTTGCACAATAAATTAAGAGAGGAGTCTGGATAGAAATCGAACGTCGCTACGTTTGAATATCCATCCTGAACACAAGACGCTTTGGTGTGGGTGCAATGCATTACGATCTTTACAGGGAGGTTTTTTACCGTGGATGTAGGAACAAGGTAGATGACAGTTAGTTCCTTATCGGGCAGTAAACAGTTGGCCTGGAACAACAACAATCTCAGGTTTATTTTCATTGCCAAGATGCCTGTAAATAAAAGAAAGCCCAGTAGTATGGATATTCGGATTCATAATTTTATATTTGAAGTAATGACTGGTTTGTATTTTAGGATTCCTGACTCTTGTTCCTACTTTGATAGCACCTTGTTGCCTCCAACACGTGCCAAATCTGATGGAAGCAAATGGTGCAGAGCTCTGGAGAATTGAAACAAAAGTCTAGGTAGGTCTGGAAATCCTAAGAACAGTCTGGAATTCAAGCAATATTTTCTTTTCTCCCGGGCAACGATGAGGCAGACAGTTGCTTTGAGAGTGCATGTTTGCTCTATTCTTTGTTCCGTGTGTTCCCACATACCTTCTCAGTTGCTTGGAGGTGGCAGTAAGAGCCAAAGAAGCTGCCTGTGGCATGGCTTTCCTTTGGCCAGTACAAACACCTGTGCATGGTGAGATCTAGAAGGAACTGGCTTGGTTAGAATGAATCTGGGGGAAATCAAAAGTTAATTTTGACATGGATCCCTTCTCAATCATACAAAAATACTCCTTTTTAACTCTTGCAGAAGAAGAGGGGAAGTGTGAGAAGAAGAGGGGAAGTATTGGAGATACTTCCTTTCTCTGTGTCCTTGCAGCATGCCTTCCCTCTCTGTGTCTGCCTTCTCTTGCTCCAGAGCACATCCTGTTGGGATGTTTGTAGCCTGTATGGTAGCAAAGAAGTTGGTAGCGATTGTAAGTACCTTGCTACTTTGAAGCATAATGATAAAGAGCTGTGTATGAAAATGTCTTGATTTCTTTGGCTGGTAGTGTCTGGTGTCTGTAGGCAAAGGTCTGTAGGCACTGCTGGGATCTGTTCCGTGTGCTGAGATTCAGCACATGGCCTCTGTCATGTTTCCATGTCACACTGCACTATGAAAGATGGGAATTTTGACTGTGGTCTGTTCCATAGCATTCAGACAGCCCTAATGTGGAGTGCGTGGAGAAAATGAGCATCCAGTATGAGCTGGTCGAGGGCAAATGTCAGGAGAAAGGGCAGATGTGCAAGTTGAGTGCCACAGCTTTTGGCTGTGATAGCCGTGGTCCAATGTGTCATTGGAGTAAAATGCGTCTGAGGATGCCCCAAACATTGAGATAACAAATGGAATTCCTTTTTAACCTCCGCCTTAATCTGTTCAAAAAGTAAGTCATCTGTTTGGTTTCACAGTAGTAGATGGTATTTGTGCTTGAAATGTAGAAAAGCCCTAACAAATGCCGGTAATGAACGGAGTGCTGTCCTATGTGAATGTGGAAGATGCAAGGAGCCTCAGGCCTTGTGCTAAATCTGTCTTATCTTGGGAAAGAAATTCCACCTCTGTCTCAATTTCTCCCTTTGTGTCCAACCAGATGGTATTGTTTGCTAATCTAATATGGCATGTAGGAGGCTGAATCTATCTCTGTCCATCACGAGAAAAGAAACAGTACGTTTAGCCAGGCTCTCTGAAAGCCACACAGTATTTCTTCTGTGCATGTCAATAATTTGTTCTTCTTTTCCTTCAGATGACCCTGTTGGATATGGACATTTGCACAGCAGAAGATGCTGAAGTTGTGCACTCCAACATGCTTCAGATGACTGAGAAACTGAAATGTAGGTTTGAAGAAGAAGTGGAGCGAGTGGATGTATGACGTTTCTTCCACCTACTGCCCACTTCACTTGGGCTACCGGCTAGCTCCAGGAAGCCTGCGTTGGTGAGTGGCCCCTCCCCGGCACCACTCTGGGACCCGCAGAAGAGGCGTAGCAACAGCTACACCTGGGCGAGTCATCAGGGAGGAACAAAGAGGAGCGGGAGGGACAAAGAGGCGCAGGAGAGACCTTTACTGTTCTGGGGGAAGGGATTTATTTAAGGAAGAGGCACCAGGTCAGGAGGTTGGGAGAGGGAACCGCAAAAGGCAGTTTGAGGGGTTCTACACAGCCTTAAGTACGGGGAGGAGCAAGGGGATGGCACAAAACTCTGGCAAATAACGGTTAACGGGGGGAGGTACAGAGGGCGGGGAAAGGGGTACATTGAGCCAATAAGGTAAACCGAGGGTGGGGATGCATACAATATAACCAATCATGAATACAAAAGGGAATGCTTGACACAGAATCTTCTAGAACAAAGGGAGGGGCTACAAAGGATTGATATCCAGTGGGGCAGGGTTTAGGGTGAGGGACAGGGAAGGTTCCAGATAAAGGGGAGGGGTTTAGGATGACTGACTAGGGCAAAGGCGGGAAAGGGAAAAACCATTATGTAATTAACTTAGGGGAACGAAATTGAGACCAACCATCAACACAGAAGGAAAATTAACATTAAACAACACAACACTACATCTCCCCCTTTCTTTTTAAACAGAAGTGTCATTTTCAAAGTCCTCGCCAGAGGTGAGCCCATCCTTCTCTTCCTCAACTGCTTTCATGTCTTCACCATTTGGGGGATCTTCGAGATCCCAATCCAGTATAGGCCCCACCTCTGCGTGGTTAACTTGGGGTGATGGGGAGATGCTGCGGACAACTAAGATCTTTATAATGGGGATAGCAATACAAACGAGAATAATGACAAGGACAATAGAAATAATGGTTTTGACAACTGAAGCCAGCCAACCCAAAAGTCCCCAGCCTTTAAAGATGTTTCTCAGCCAGTCTTCTGATTCCTCCTTGATGTTCGTGACAAGACCTATTATTTGCTGTATTTTGGAGTGGACACTGCTGCTCCGAGATGACAAGTTGAGACAGCAGAGGCCTTTGAAGCCCTCGCAGCTGTGGCCATGCGCAAGCAACAGGAAATCTATTGCTGCCCGATTTTGTAGGGTCGCCTGCCTGGTAATTTCCTCATCTGCTAGGAGGTCGCTTAAGGCCACTGACGTAAGGTTTGCCTGTTTCGCTACCCAGCACTCTAGGCGGCCCAATTCACCTAGGGCTTTAGCCACTGCCATCCACGCTAAAAAGATGGAGACAGCAACTCTTTTGGACTTAGACCAATGAAAAACATCTGCATTGCAATTTTCGTCCAAATTATGAGCTTGTCTCTTTTGGATTGCAGATTTTGTGTTTTTAGATTTCCAATTTGAAATTTGGGTACGGTTAGGCAAAAACAGGGTCAGTCATCCAAGCGTGCACAGCCCTCCTATCAGGCGAGAGGGGATGCCTGCCCACGCCCGGTCGCCACAGATCCAGGAGACCCCCTTACCTAGCTGACGAGGTTGGTCTACAGGGGTCCCCTCAATCTGGGCGGTGGCGTTGCACCACGCGGTAGCTCTATAGTCAAGGTTGGGTTGGATAAAGTTTAGGTATGATTCGGGGTTGGACCATCTATAATGATTCTGAACACAAAAACGGGATGGGGCTGAACCAAGTAACTCTAATTCCTGAGGTTCCTCGGGTGCTTTGGGAAGGTCTTTAGACCACTCCCGCAACACCCAGAGGGGGTTGATCATAGGATAGGAGGCATAGGAGGGGTGCCACCGCTGGGGGTTAAAATCATCCCGCATGTTGATGATTGTCTTGGGATATTCGTCAGGCTGAAATGGGATCCTCACCAGGCAGGTTGAAAGTGGATTCCCTGTTGCCGCAGTTGATAAGCAGAGATGGTCCTGCTGCATGGCCTGGGCCAGGGTGACCCACACATTCTTCCTCGGCTGCAGGACTATCCACTCCACCGAAGACTGGCAGAGGCACGCCCAGATGACAAGGGCATACCACATCCTGGGGCTCCAGGTGGCTGACTAAAACAGAACAGGAAAAGGGAATGGGTTACTCAAATAGGTCCTGAACTTCAGGGGGAGGAAACAACTTGGAGAAGGGGCTGTCCCGCTCTCTGGGGTACCCTTGGTGTTCCAGGGAGGGGCACCGGCGACGACGAAGCGCTGCATATTTGACCTCTCCAGAGGTTGGCCCTGACAGATGTCCCTGACTGGCAGTATTGGGCCGGACCCACCTTTGAGGGACGCACCTCAAACCAAAGGGAGTGGATACGCAAGCGTACCCACGACCCCAGGTGACTAACTCATGTGGGCCCTCCGTATTACCGGTCTCCGGGTTCTTCACCATCACGGGAGGGTGTTTTCTCAGCCATAATGATGAAGAGTTCGTGAAGTGCCTCACAATGGGAGGACTCAGCACTTCGAAGGAGCAGTTAAGAAAGTTGATGGTAAAAAGGGCTTTTTGCAATTTAGTATGAGGTGTATCGAATTGAGTATCACCCTGTTGCTGCTCCAGGACCCGTTTGAGCGTTTGGTGGGCGCCCTCAACCATGCCCTGACCTGCGGGGGAATAACGGGATGCCAGTCTTATGTTTGATTCCCCACCTCTGCAGGAACTCCCGGAAGGCCGTGGAAGCATATGCTGGGCCATTGTCCAATTTCAATTCCCTTGGGATCCCCAACACAGAGAAGGCCTGTACAAGGTGTTTCTGTACATCCTTGGCCTTCTCCCCTGCGTGGGCAGAAGCGAAGACTGCCCCGGAAAAGGTGTCCACACTCACATGTACATATTTCAACCTGCCGAACTGCGGAACGTGGATGACATCAATCTGCCATAACTCACAGCTCTCCAGGCCTCTAGGATTGATGCCAGAGCTCAGGGTTGGCACCCCAAGCTTCTGGCACTGGGGACATGTGGCCACAATGTCCTTGGCCTGGTCACGGCTTAGTTGGAATTGCCATACCAAACCAGGCGCATTCTGATGGAATTTCTGATGGCTCAGCTTTGCCTGTTGGTAAATATCAGGAATCCTGGCCATCTCAGCTGGTGCGGCCAGGGTGTCCGCTCTCTGGTTACCCTAGGCGATAAAGCCTTGCAGGTCTGTGTGCGATCTTACGTGCATCACGAAGTACGGATGCTCTCGGTGGGAGACAGCATATATCAGCTTCGAGAGCAGACCGTGGAGGTTCAGATTAGAGACTTCTTTCAAAACAGTGTTCTCTGCCCTTGACACCACACCCGCCACATAGGCCGAATCTGTAACCAAATTAAGTGGCTCTGAGAACCTCACGAAAGCTCTAACGACTGCATCTAACTCAGCAATTTGAGGGGAACCCTCAACAACCTTAACATCTGCCTCCCACTGCTGAGTCTGGGGGTTCTTCCAAGTCATGACTGACTTGTGCGAAGCCCCAGATGCATCTGTAAAAACAGTTAGAGCTTTGAGCGGCACCCGGCTCAATTTTTCTTTCGGGACCAGATTGAAATTTGAATTAAATAATTTATGACTTTGGTGGTGGACAGATGTTTGTCCTGTGTAGCTATCAAGGGCAAAGAGAAGAGTCTCATTCTCCTGGAGCAAATGCTCCAAAACCTCCTTAGTCAGCTTACCTGATGATAAGGCAAGTGGTACTCGGATGAACGCAAAATCGCAACCTGCCAGCTCTCCCAAACGGGCCCTGGCCTTCCTGATCAGCTGCGCCATCAGCTCCTGTGGCCTGGTGATACTTTTGGACTTCTGATGACTGAGGAACACCCACTCTATAATCAAGAGGGGGTCGCTCTGGTCCTGGTCCCACTGGTAAATGAGGCCGTGGAGGTGCGGCAGCCCTCCCAGGATAATAAACTCAAATTGCAGGTTCAGCAGGTAGCGATGGGCTTGTCTCGTCCCCATCACCTTCTCTACCTTTTCCAGAGCTGCCCTCGCATCTGGGGTCAGCACCCTAGGAGAAAGTAACTCATCTCTCCCTTTCAATAAATTGAAAAGGGGAGCTAGGTCCTTGGTGGTCAATCCTAGCCAGGGTCTGACCCAATTCAATGACCCACACAGCTGGTGGAAATCCGCAAGGGTTTTTGGCTTGGTGTTAATTGCCAATTTCTGTGGGACAATAGTCCGGCTGTTAATTTGGAGCCCGAGATACTTCCACCGGGGCATCCTATGAACTTTCTCCTACTGGAGCTCAAACCCTGCAGAGATCAAAACCTCAATGACAAGGTCAAGGACATACTGCAGTATGTTGTCCGTGGGGGCACAAATTAGCACGTCATCCATATAGTGCAGGATGACGGCCTCCTCTGCCTTGGCACGGACAGGAGACAGCAATGAGGCCACGTACTATTGACAGATACTGGGGCTGTTCTTCATGCCCTGAGGCAGTACCCGCCAATGGAAGCGCCTCATTGGGGATTCCCGGTTGATGGATGGAACCGAGAAGGCAAACCATGGTGCATCGTCGGGGTCGAGGGGAATGTGGAAAAAACAATCCTTGATATCTAGGACTGCCAGATTCCAATTTTGTGGCAGCATTGAGGGTGAGGGCATACCTGGTTGCAGAGACCCCATGTCTTCTATCTTTTTATTTATTTCACGAAGGTTGTGAAGGAGCGGCCACTTGTCCTTCCCCAGCGTTTTGATGACGAAGACCGGAGAATTCCAAGGGCTCCAGGTTGGCTCGATGTTACCTTTGGCTAACTGCTCCTCCACGATTTCGTTGAGCGCCTGCAATTTCTGTTTGTTAAGCGACCACTGATCTATCCATACTGGTTCATCAGATAGCCAATTCAGTTTCTGGACAGGGCGCTCCACAGCGGCCGCTAAGAAAAATCCCACGGGGTTTTCGGGATCTCAATACGAACACCCCATTGCGACATGACATCTCTGCCCCACAGGGGAGCTTTATACTCCATAACAAAAGGGCAGATATTAGCCACCTGCCCTTCAGGTCCCTCAGTTTTAATTACGTTTTTGACTGCCAAGCCAATTGGGCCCCTCTGACTCCTTGTATTCTGCCAGCCACGGGTTGCAACTCCCAATGTGACGGCCAATTCTCGGTTGGTATAATTGTCACATCTGCTCCTGTATCGAAGAGTCTGTCGACGTAAAAGTAGTCTTCACCCCGACGGAGTCCACATCCAATGATTGGTTTATCCTCACCAATGACTTCCGCCCAATAGACGCAGGGATTAGCCGGTTTCGCCACGATGGTGTTGGGCACCGGAATCGCCTGCGCTACTAGTTGTTCCTTTGGCAGGAAGTATGGTGGCTGGATGCACTGTGCCAGGAGAGAGAAACGGTCCGGACACAAAAACCATGTCTGCGGCACGATTTCAATCTCCGGAGGGGTACACTTTGTATCTCCAAGCACGATATACGTGCAGTCAAGTCCGGCGAACAAACCGGGTGATGTGGGCTTCACCGATACCAACCGCCAGTCCTGTGTTTCAAAATAAGTGTTATCTGTCAGGGCCAAGCTCAGGGGAGGACGAGGAGTCCACCCTGGCGCTATTCGTCGTGTTCGGTAAATGTCGGATCCGGTGGGAATGTCACATGCGGTATTAGTATTGCCCCCCCCCCAAGGTCCCCCTCGCGGCCCACCTCACTTTTGTTTTCACCCGAGGCGGAGTCGCTCTCCCCAGTTAGTTTTTTTTTGCTTGTGTGTTTCCTCCCACCTCCCCCGGCCCCTTCCCGTTATCGATTTTATTTTTAAGAGGGCACACGCACGATGTGACCAAGCTGGTTGCAGAGGAAGCAGCGCACAGGGAAAGTCTTTGCAGCTGCAGTCATCACCACCATCATCACTCCTCCTCTGGCGGGAATAGGTGGCACTGGCACAACTGCGCACTTGACACCGGCCTCCACTATAAGCTGGAGAGACGGCTCAGGGTAGAGAGGTAGAGATGTTATATATAACCTGTTTACATGCATCGTTAGCATTTAACTTTATCATTTCCATTATTAGTTCTTCTAGGGTGTCCTGGTTTTTCACTTGCTTTTTAATTTCTATCTTTAGCCTCTCCACGAACTCATTGATAGGTTCCGCCGGCCCCTGTTTGATGGAGGCATAGTGGACACGGGGCTCGGTGGTCGGCATCACCATGAATGCCTTCTCGGTAGCAGCTTGAATTTTTAAAATCACAGGCTCTGGGATTTTTTCTGCCTCTGCTTCTGCCTGGAACCACTGCCCTTCGCCTCACAAATGATCCATCGTGATTGGCTTTTTGTCTGCGTCAATGGCGCACTCGGGGGTCTGTAAGAGCTCAGGCAGGAGTTCCCCTAGCATCCTTTTCCATGTGTCCTCCCACAATCTGTAGTCAATTGATAGGAGGAGACATTTAAACACTCCTTTGAAGTAGCTAGGGACCAAGATATTGGAGGAGAAAGTAGCTTCCAATAAGCCTTTAAAATATTTGCTCTTTCTCCCGAACTCCTTCTGTGCCCTACAGAGCTCTTTTCAAAGGGATTATTCAAATGTCCGTCAATTTGGAATACCCCTTTGCCAAGAATAAAAAACAGGAGCGGCAATGAGTGTGGTCTCCGGTTCCGGGTTCCGATCCCCTGGCCTGTCACTTCCGGTTTCCGGAGCGTGGGAACCGGAAGGAGGGGCATGGGAATCGGATGTCGGAAGCGGAGGAGCAGGACTGCTTACCGAGGAGGAGCCAGAACACTGGCAACGTTCATGGTGATGGGTGGGACCTGTTGAGCTCGGGGGCTGCCTCTCTGGGGGTGGAGTAAGAGGAGGAGTTTTAGTAGGAGGAGGAGGAGGAGCCTGGGGAGGAGGAATACCCCTCCCGTGGGAGGAGACAGGGGCAGGACTTGGGGAAGGAGGCGGGAACAGAAAGGGGTTGGGACACGGTGTAGGGGGCGGAGCCACAGTTGGAGGAGGGTACGGATCAATGAGGAAGGGATTCTGGGAAGAAAAAGGAGCCAGAGCACAAGGGACCGGCCACGCCATGTAGCCGGCCCCATCTTGTGCGCCAGAATCCAGGAGGCTATTTTGTGGCTCCGGGGGGGATGACTGGAACCTCACTGACTTTGGGGTTTTTGGGGTAGAGCCTGGGGGAGGAGCGGGGGAGGGTTTCAGGGTACATTTACAAACTTTACAACTCTTTAAAACCGGTTTCAGGGTAGAACTAAGGGTGCAACTGGGAGAGACGGAACTGCGGGAAGAGGGATTAGGGGAAGGCTCCCTGACGGCTGGCGCCTTGCCACCAGGGCTAGGGTATCGGGAGGACCGAGAGGGGCCAGACGAGCAGCGGCTGGTCTCCCTGGCCGGGCTGGCCTGCGATCGTTGCCGAGCTGCCCGTCTCAGATCCCCCGATGCAGGGGAAGAGGGATTGGAACAAGGGTTAGGAGAGGGGGGAACAACTGGGGGAACCTGGGATGGCTTGCTTCCCTTCCCCGCCCTCTCCTGGTTGAGGGGGGCCGGACACCTGCTCCCCGTCTTTTCTTTTACAGCTGTACGAATTTGAATGTATAAACTAAAAAGCCGATCCACGGAGGTGTCTAATTCCTCAACGCCATGAGCCTTTGTCCTACTAGTACCCAAAATTGGACCGACTCCATTTGCTGGGGTGACACCCCGGGGAATTGGGAAGCAAGCCATTTTATGAACTTCTTTAACGAACCCGTGAAAACTTTTTTTTCCCTCCCTCCAGGATACCCACAACTTGGAAAAACATCTCCCGCTGCTGTGTGGACAGCTTTGCGCCCATTATGGTGTGCCTACCCACACAGCAGGACTCACTCTCCCACTGCAGCAAAAGAAAACTGAAACAGCTGAGAATAAAGGTCCCAGGGCCAGTGAGTCCCCCACCCTCAGGGACTAAAGGAAGGGGTGTTCTTACGGGCTCCCACACCTCGGGCTGCACACCCCGCCCCGCCTAATGGTAAGCCCGCCTGCACCCCGTTGGGGGATACTTACCGGCTCCGTTGGCCTCTGGAACAGGAGCTGCAACAGGAGGCCCCTCCCTCGGAAGTGGTCCTCCGGGCGCAGAGGTTTGCCACCTTCTCCCCGGGAGCGCTGTGGACCTGGCCTGCTCCGATCGGGGTAGTCGACGCCCAATGCCTCTGATCCTCAGATCTAAGAGGCTCTTCGTGGGGACACCGGCGAAGTCGCCCGGCGGTGAGCGCCAAACTGACATTTCTTCCACCCACTGCCCACCTCACCTGGGCTACCGGCTAGCTCCGGGAAGCCTGCGTCCGTGAGTGACCCCTCCCCGGCACCACTCTGGGAGCCGCAGAAGGGGTGTAGCAACAGCTACGCCGGGGCGAGTCATCAGGGAGGGACAAAGAGACGCAGGAGAGACCTTTTCTGGTTCTGGGGGAAGGGATTTATTGAAGGAAGAGGCAACAGGTCAGGAGGATGGGAGAGGGAACCGCAAAAGGCAGTTAGAAGGGGTTCTACACAGGCTTAAGTACGGGGGAGGAGCAAGGGGAGGGCCAATAACGGTTAACGGAGGGAGGTACAGAAGGTGGGGTAAGGGGTACATTGAGCCAATAAGGCAAACCGAGGGTGGGGATGCATACAATATAACCAGTCATGAATACAAAAGGGAATGCTTGACACAGAAACTTCTAGAACAAAGGGAGGGGCTACAAAGGATTGACATCCAGTGGGGCAGGGTTTAGGGTGAGGGACAGGGAAGGTTCCAGATAAAGGGGAGGGGTTTTAGGATGACTAACTAAGGAAAAGGTGGGAAAGGGAAAAACCACTATGTACTTAATTTAGGGGAACGAAATGGGGACCAACCATCAACACAGAAGGAATATTAACATTAAACAACGCAACACAACAGATGTACGTTTCTTTTATTTGATGACATATATTTTCATCATTCCTTGGGATTAGTCTGTTCTTCCTGTGCTCCCACCTGCAATGCCTTCTGCGTGGTAGGCTACTGATGTCACCTTAGAAAGAGGTTCATAGTGTGACAAAACACTCCAAAGAAACAGTTTGGTGTGGACGAGTTTCATGTGGAAGTGTTGATAATTCTTGTGTTTATTATTTGTAATATAAATAGATTGTATTTTTATGATCATTTCTATCTGAAATACATATGATAGCGATGAATGACATATGGCCCAGTCTGCTTAAGATCAGACTTTAGGAAAAGCTGGAAATGATCTCCCAAATGTCTTCCAATCTTTTCTATACATAAAAAAAGTCGGGCAGTTGTTTCTAAAGGGATAAATTATAGATTGTGATTTGGTGCTTTGTGGTGCCAGAATAAACATAAGTTTTTATAATCTGCATTCTTAGCAGTTTACTTGGAGATTTATTTTTCTTACTCTCCAGATAGAAGATGCCATGTTGGATACCAGTTGTAAAATTCCAGGCAGCCTTTTATCATGTTACATATCGTCTTATTCATTTCACCTTCCAGCAGTATAGAAAGAACTTGTTCACTTGAATGTTTTTCTTTGGAGTGATTTTAAGGAGACAGCTAAATGGCCATAATACAGGTAGAAACATAATAACAAGGGTGTGCTATAAAGACAGGACTTCTTAATGCAAAGAGCCCTCTGAAATTCCAAATACCTGCTATAAAATTAAAAATGTAATCTTTGACTTTTAGATGGGAATTTCTACTCTTCAGTTTCATTCTGTCTGGTGCATTTTTGCTAACTGCTTGATTCATGTGGAATGGACAGTCCTGTCTTATTCTTGGTATGGCAACAGTGATAGAGATCACTGCTGCTTTCTGTAGAAAGTGGCTGCAAGTTGCTATTAATAGATCTTGTGCAGGTCTAGAGTCTGACTGGATGTGAGGTTCTCATTGTTACAAAAACAACTTGGGGTGGCAGTGTCAGAGATGTTCATTAGGAAGATTTTCATAGGCGATGAGTTTTGCTGAGGTAGCTTTCTCTTCTGGGTGTAGAATATATGTGCATAATTAACTTCCTTGAATCCTGAATAGTTGGGGAGATTTTAGTATCTAAGAAACCATTTTTACTAGCTTTTTTATGTGGCCTTAGATGGTGAAAGTGATCTGGATACTATTTTAGAAAAAAGCAAAACGGTGAGCTGTGAGGAAGAGCTGAAGGAGTATGTGGAGAACACCCTGTCTTCGTGAGATCAAATCAGAACAAGGTATGAATTTTGCATCGTCAACTTAAAAGGTAGAGCATGTTTGAACATTGGTTGTACTACTTAGGCCTTGATTTAATGCTGTTGTGTGAAGGTATGGAAAAAGAGTGCTTTCCACTTCATGTAACAATATAGAATAATGTCCCTACTGAACAAGGTTAAGGCAAATAATGCCCACGGTTTAGGAATGGGACAAAGGAAGACTGCTATCATTCAAAAACCATGAGACATCAGTATTACTGTGCATACCATCACATCCATGCCTTATTCAGGTCAAAGTAGTAGTGCAGATTCTCGGATCACCGGAATCAGAAGTTGGTCTGCACCATCATCTCTTCACTCATAGATTTGATCTCATTCAAAGTTCTAGGAACTCAGACGTTTAAGATAGCAAAGCACTTGCAACTTTAAAAACCATCTAAAAATTGGTACAATACGGCTCTCCTTCATGAAGTTATTAGCAGCAGCTCTGAAGCCATAGAGGAAGCAGCACTGTTTTCACACACCCAGGAGGTCTTTCTTACCTGCTCGATCAGAGGCACATTAGAAGAGCAATATGGACCTGAGGGGCAGATGCACATACCTTCACACACCTCGCAGTGGGACTGTGGTTAGAGCTGGAGGTTTGATACTCTTCCTAATAATTTGAGCCGTTAAAACAAAGCCAGAGGTAACAGACCAAGTGACAATACAATGCCAGGTTGCAGAAAGAGAATGTTACCTATCTGAACACCTACATAAATTCCCCATCATTCTCTTTGTTTAGGAGACCAAACCAATGTCCGTGTAAATCAAAACAAGTGTGAATACTGATTTTTCTTGAATCAAGTCTCAACTTTATGTCCAAGTCAAAGGCCAATAAACCAGAAAAGCTCCGCTGCGCACAGTGCACAAGTAACATGGAAGACAGTAATTTGACCTCTTATGTACGCAGTGTTGGAATGGTTCCCCATCCAAAAGGAAAGATGTCAAATGCTTCTTTGGAAATATTTTAACTTCTGTGCATTTCTTTCTTTGTAATGATCTAATCTCTAACAAGCCAGGACGTGATTGTTTTCAGTAGAAACAGACCAATGGCAATATTTAGCCTAAAGGTATTATGAGATTGATCAGGAAGTTCGATTTAGACTTAAAGGCACTGTAGTCAAAGTTAATTTTATTTCTCTCCATACTTGAGTCTCTTAAACAGGGACCTTCAATTGGACAGGAACGGGACACTGAAGCAAATTGTAATGGATGACCTAATGGCTTACCCGGAAGCATTTTGTGGGAATGGATTTCTTCTAGGTATCCATCAGCCAGCATTTGAGTGTGAAGGAAATCTTCAAACAGGTAAAACAAAAATTCCCGTTGGTTTAAAACCTGACTGCTATATTAATTTTTAACTTTTGAGAAAATTTTCATGACCTTTAAAATTCAGACTATATCAAGTATTGTTTCAGCCATTGAAGAAAGTGCTTTTGATAGAGATAGGAGAGGGAAACCAAAACATTTCTCAGAGCTACACTTTCAACTCTGTCCTTGTTAGAAACAGCACATGAGCAAATTCATTTGACTTTGGAACAGAAAACAACAAGGTAACAGGCTTATCATTACGGATTTGAGTGTTCCAGGTTCTTTAGATAGTAAGTGATCTATTCAAGATGATCTCTTACTGAAATAGATCCATTTTGAGAAGGGATTTGAATTTCTTAGAAGAAAGCAAATCCCTATGTTAAAACGGTGTGGTGGGTGTTTTTTGTTGTTGTTTAGCTTTTAGAACTTGCAAGGCACAATCGACTTCATAGTTCTAGATCCAAATAAGACCACAATATTCCAAACAGGTGTTTCTTTTTGGTTGTTTTTCAATCTGTATATCTTTGGATTGTAACCAGTAGAACTGTGCTTGAACCGGAAAGAAGTAGCGGAGGTTTCAGAAGTGGAACATACTGTGGAACAGTAAGCTGAGAGCATTGTGCAAGGAGAGGAAAGAGGGGAAAATGGTAAGAGTTTCCTGAGTCGGAAGGGACCCCTAGGGATCGTCAAAGTCCAACTCCTGGCCCTGCACAGACACTCTAACAGTCCCACCCTCTGCATCCCTGAGAGCGTTGGCCAAACTCTCCTGGATCTCTGGCAGCCTTGGGGCTGTGTCCATTGCCTGGAGAACCTATTCAGTTCCTGACCAGCCTCTGAGGAAAAAAAACCTTTCCCTGATAGCCAGCCTAATCGTCCCCTGAAACAGCTCCTGGCATTCCCTTGGCTCCTGTCCCTGGTTGCAGAGAGCAGAGAGCAAAGCTGTCCCTGTGCTGCCCTTGAGAGGAGCTGAGAGGTCCCAAGTGAGGTGTGAGTTCAGTGTCCTCTCTGCAGCTGAACCAAATGCCCTCAGCCACTCTTTGTATGGCTTCCCCTCCAGCCTCTTCACTATCTCTGTGTCCCTCCTTTGGACATTTCTCCAATAGCCTGAGGTCTTTCTGACGTTGTGGCATCCAAAATTGCCCCCAGGGCTTGAAGAGAGCCCAGTCCCAGCCCAGAGTAGAGCACGGCAATCACCTCTCTCGAGCGAGCGGTGCCACAAATTAGGGACAGTTGTCAAAAATCAGCTGGAGAAACAAATCTAACAGAGAAACAGGTGATCTAGGCACAGGAAATGGAAGAAGCAGAGGAAGAAAAAGATGAGGAGACGATTCCTTGTAAAAGTGAAGAAAATGAGCATGCAGAACAGGGACTAAATATTATGCAGGCAAGTGAGCAAGAGAATAAGTTTGAAAGTGAAGGCAGTTTTGTCCAATAGAAGGAGGAATAGGAAGTGTTTTTGCTGAGAATTAATAGAAAGTTTTTTTTCTGTTTAGTTTGTATATGAAGCACCCAGGGCTCTGAATCATGGTTTTAAAAAGGTAAGGTTTTTGCTAAGAGCAGAAGTAGTTTCCATGACCAAGATGTAAGTCAGGTAGGTAAATGGGAGGTTAATAATTACTAGATGCTTAGGCTAGAGCTAATTGGTATAATTATCTGTTATTATAAATTTACGTACAGAAGAACGTAAAATAAGTAAACTGCTAACCATGAAGCACGGAGCCTTGGATAGTGCCCGAGGTTCACTGAGACCTGATGAAGACTCTCCTGACTTCATCCTTCGAGACCACTGACCCATTTTGAGACCACCAACCCAATTCAAGAGAAGAGCTGTGCACGCGTGAAGGACTAATGGGCTCATTTTAATATGGGATGGGGATGGCAGGTGCTGGGGTTATGCATATGTATTGTATGTAAGATCTTGGGGAATAAATAGATGGCAAAGAACCTTGTTCAGGGCCGCCACGCCTTTCGGAGGTGACTCCCGTGCCGCCCGCCGGTGAAAAAACATACCACTTTCTAACTTTAATTAGTTAGAGGGTCTTTGTCCATGATTATACCGGGTTTTTTAATGATTCAGCTCTAGATCCTTTTGTGGGAAAATGGAGTGTGTAAATTTGTCAATAATTTTGGAGCGAATTTGTAGGGTTTTGGGGTCCCAGGTGAATTTTGGGTTGAATTCTGGGGATTTGGGGGTTCCCAGGTGAATTGGGGGGGGGATTTGGGGAGATCCAGGTGAGTTATGAGGGGTCCCAGGTTAATTTTGGGGGAGAATTTTTGGAATTTTGGGGGATCCCGGGTAGCGAGGTTTGGGGTTGTGTTGCTTTGAAAGTAAAACCAGTGTGAGACTCCAAGTCAGTAATACAATTTAATAGGAGAAAAGAGAAAAAATAAAATACATGCAATAATATAAAAGAAAAAACCACCAACAAAGAAATACAACCTGTCACCCTGTCAGTCAGGGTGTTGGTAGCATTCCGTATAAATGGTGGCTGCAGTCCTCCCGGATGACTGATGTGGTTCAGTTGAAGCAGTGCTCCTGTAGAAGGTGCAGTTTTCCTCCGAAGATCCAGCGATGATGTGGAAAAAGGTTCAACTTTCCTCTGGGATCCAGTGGAAAGGACTGCCTTGGTGTTCTAAATCTCAGTTTTTATCTAAGTAGGAAATGTTTGGCTCCTCCCCCTGGCTGGAGCATCTCCCAATGGGATGATGTAATCTTATCAGTCACACAAGAGGACTTAATGGCCCATTAACAGAATATATCTTCTGGAAGAAGGATGGGTTGTGAAAAGATAACGATGATCATCCCCCAGATCTTATCAGATGGCACATCAGCAGGGGATATCTCCCACAGAGATAAGGATCACCACCCCTCCCACATTTTAACAGATGGTGATAGAATACACATTTTTGCATTGTACCCCAGGACATAATCCACCCCTTATTCTATTACCATCGACATCATAACCAAACCAATACCCTGTTACAGATATATAATACAAAATGAAACCTTACATACAGTTCTCACTAAAAATTAGGTCTCCTTGCAGTACACAACGTGTTTCCCCATCTTTCTGCATTACCCACCAAGTGCAAGCAGGTCCTAGAGCAAAAACAATCCCACGGATTGGTTTGCCTTTGCCTGTGGTGGGATTAATCCAAACAGTCATTCCTAAAATACCTTTCATGTGTGCCACTGGGACCTTGTTTCCATTCACTGTGTGCAGGGGGTCAGAGGGGGTAGGACCGGCTCGATTGATGGACCCTCGGGTGTTAACCGTCCAGGTGGTTTTGGCCAAGTTCATTTCCCAATTTCTGAAGGTTCCACCACCTGGTGCTTTCAAAGTAGTCTTAAGGAGTCCGTTAGACCTTTCAACTTTCCCGGCAGCTGGCGCGTGGTAAGGGATATGATATATCCATTCAATACCATGTTCTTTGGCCCAGGTGTTGATAAGGCCGTTCTTGAAATGGGTTCCGTTGTCTGATTCAATTCTCTCAGGGGTACCATACCTCCAAAGGACTTGTTTTTCTAGGCCCAAGATGGTGTTCCGGGCAGTGGCATGAGGCACAGGGTAGGTTTCTAACCATCCTGTAGTTGCTTCCACCATGGTCAGTACGTAGCGTTGCCCTGGTGGGTTTGGGGCAGTGTGATGTAGTCAATTTGCCAGGCTTCCCCATACCTGTACTTTGACCATCGTCCACCGTACCACAGAGGCTTCACCCGCTTGGCCTGTTTGATTGCGGCACAGGTCTTGCAGTCGTGGATGACCTGTGAGATGCTGTCCATGGTAAGGTCCACCCCTCAGTCACGGGCCCATGGGTATGTTGCATCTCTCCCCTGATGACCAGAGGCATCATGGGCCCAACGAGCTAGGAATGATTCTCCCTTGTGCTGCCAGTCTAGATCCACCTGTGATACTTTCACTTTGGCAGCTTGGTCCACCTGCTCGTCGTTATGATGTTCTTCATTCGCCCAGCTTTTGGCTACATGTGCATCCACGTGTTGAACCTTTATGGTCAATTTCTCTACTTGGGCAGCAATGTCCTGCCAAATCTCAGCTGCCCAGATGGGTTTTCCCCTACGTTGCCAGTTGGCCTTTTTCCACCTTTCCAGCCATCCCCACAGAGCATTAGCTACCATGCATGAGTCAGTGTAGAGATAAAGCCTTGGCCACTTCTCTCGTTCAGCAATATCCAAAGCCAACTGGACGGCTTTTAGCTCTGCCACCTGACTCGATCCACCTTGTCCCTCGGTAGCTTGTGCAACTTGTCGTGTGGGACTCCATACTGCAGCTTTCCATTTCTGGTTAGTGCCTGCAATTCGGCAGGAACCATCAGTGAAGAGGGCATATCGTCTTTCAGTCTCCGGTAGCTCATTATATGGTGGGGCTTCCTCAGCACTTGCCACTTGCTCCTCTTCTTCTTAAGAAGACAATCCAAAAGTCTCACCTTCAGGCCAGTTTGTAATTATTTCCAGAATCCCAGGGCGATTTGTATGCCCATCATCAGCAGAGGATATCTCCCACAGAGATGAGGATCACCACCCCTCCCACATTTTAACAGATGGTGATAGAACACACATTTTTGCATTGTACCCCAGGACAGAGGTGAATTTGTAGAATGTGGGGAGTCCAAGTTGAATTTTAGGGGGAATTTGTGGAATTCTAGGGATCTCAGGGGAATTTTGGGGGGAATTTGGTGAATTTTAGGGTATACAAGTGAATTTTAGGGTTCTCAGGTGAGTTTTGAGGATGCCAGGTGGATTTTGGGGTGAATTCTGTCGATTTGGAGATATCCAGGTGAGCATTTGGGAGTCATGGGAGAATTTAGGGATGAATTTGGGGGGATGCAGGTGGATTTTCCAGGGAATTTTGGTGATTTTTGGGAGTCCCAGATGGGTCTTGGAGTGAATTTGATGGATTTGGGGTATCTGGGTGGGTTTTGAGGGGGATTGGAGAGATTTTGGTGTGAATTTGGGAGGTGTTGGGGGGACTGGGTGTTGGGGGTGATTTGAGGGATTTTGGGGGTTGCAGGTGGGATGTTGGGGTGAATCCCTGGGATTTGGTGGTCCCCCGTGAATTTTGGGGTGAATTTGTGGAATTCTGGGAGTTGCCAGGTGAGTGCTGGGCATCCCAGGGAGGACTGCGGGGTGAATTTTGGGGATTTTGGGTTTCCCAGGTGAATTTCTGTGGAGAAAAGATTCAAAAGGTTTTTTTTTTTAAAACAAGTTAAAGCCAGAAGTTTATTGAAAATTAATAGATGTGATGCAAGTAGGTAATATGCAGACAATACACAGCGAGACAAATCATGGGAAAAATACAGTGGTAACACATGAGTGTGTGAGGACGGGATCAGTATAGCTAAGGCTCAGTTGAAGCTGAATTTGGGAAAGCATGCCAAAAATAAGAATAATAAAGGCACCTATGGGTATTTCAGTGGGAAAAGGAAGATGAAAAGAAACCTATCACAACTTCCCTATTCCCCCCCCCCACCCCCATAAGCCAGACAGGACTAGTGACAACAGACAAGGAGAAGGCTGAGGTACTCAACAAGTGTTGGTCTCAACTTTACTCCCAGTCACTATTTCCACATCTGTCAGGTTATTGGACTGGTGGACTTGATTCTAAGCCATAGTAGCAGGTCAGCTTTCAGACCACTTGAGGAACCTGAGTATGCAAGACCATGGGACCCACCCAGAGGCATGTCAGGGCCCTGAGAGAACTGGCAGCTGTAGTTGCTAAGGTGCTTCCTCCATCACATTTGAGAAATCAAGGCAACCAGCTGAAGCCTCCAGACACTGTGTTGTATTGACTCCAATACTCTTGGTATTTTTTGTAAATCTTAGAGTTCTGAGTCAATTTCTGCAGGGGATTCACAATGCAGTTTCAAAAATGGAATCTTTGTTATTGGTCCTCATGTTGATCTTGGATATTTCCATTTTCTGCACACCTATATTTTCAAAACATTTGTAATGACTGAAAAGAAAGCTGACACGAGGCATTATGCTCTTTCCAGTGATATAAATGGACCAGTATTCTTTTCAGACAAATATATTTTTGCTGTGTCTAAGCACATGTGCATACCTGTGTTTGATTGATGTGTCCAGGTTTTGGCAATGGGGCAGCCACAGGGCCGTCCTGTGACAATGGCCCAGGTGCTGCCCTGTCCCGCTTTCTTCCAACTGGCTCCACTTCAGGATGCCCTCCCTGCTGGGAGAAGAGGCTGGGACAGCACCTTTAGAAATGTGATTTTATGGTTTGTTTTGTTTTGTTATTTTTATAGTTACTAAAAACCTTCACCCTGATTTTCTGATGTGTTGGGTTTGGGGTTTTTTTCAGTATTGGGTGGGTTTTTTGGGGGGCTTTCTTTGGGGCTTTTTTTGACTCTTTGGGGATTATAGGTTGGGGGTTTTTGTGTGTTTGTTTGGTCTGCCTTTTTGTTTGTTTGTTTCTTTGTTTGTTTTTTATGGTTTTGTAGAGTTTTTTAAGCAAATTGATTGGAAAACTGAATAGTCCTCTGTCGGAGAAGGGAGACGCGGACACCAATTCGGTCATCAGCAAAGTCTCGTTTATTGATACGCAGAGTGGCGATTAAATACAGTGCTTAATTAGCTCATGCATAGTGCAAAATCTGAGCTCATCATTGGTCTAGCTGTGCGACTTAGCTAAGCACTTCGGCATTCATGTTTTTCTCAATTCTGCGTGTCTTCCTTATCTCAAGGACACTGTATCCGTGAGACTGAGGCCCACTTTGCTAGCTTTACTAAGTTGATCTGACTATGGCCTTTTTCTTCCAGCTATTCCTGCACCAGGCTCTCTACACTTCCCCCGTTTTCTTTTTGAGCTAGAAGAGTGGTATGCCAAGCTTTGCTGACAGTCTTTTGAATAAAATTTTGTAAGCAAGTTATCAAGCAAGGTAGCAATAAAGCTAAGCACAAGAATATATCTAACACTATAATAGCATACTTAATAACGGTTCGAATCCATCCCCCAAGACCTAGGCTTTTTAACCACTCGTCAATGCCCCAACCATCTTTTTCTTTTAGGTTGTGTAATTTCTGCTGCGTGTTTTGTATCTTTTTGTGGATGGACTCAGAGTGGTTAGATAAATTCATGCAGCACATTCCCTTGAACTTCTTGCAACCATACTGACAACCTTACTAGGCAGGTTTTAAAAGGATTTTGTACTCCCCCTAGACTTAAGCAGATTGATTCTTGTCTTGTTATGTTAGTGAATGTTACCTATACGTTCTCCCGGGGCGCATGCTGCATTGGAAAAGATTTTGTGTGAGCAAAGTTAGCAAGCATAAGCAGTGTAATGATCATCATTTTGATTTCTTTGGCGGCCTATTCTTTTTACGCCCTGTATTGCTCCCTGTTATCTGCAGTTGTTTTACCTCTTCTATACTTTGATTTAATACCTCCTCTGGGTCTGTACCGGGCTTAACTGGTCCTACCCGAGGCCAAGGCAGGTGTGGGACTTTATGTCTGCATCTTGCAGCGATAATGTGTGAATTTGCATAGATGTGCTGCCTCTTAATCCAGTTGGTAAGTTCCCACCGGGCCCAAGCTAACAGGAGCTGTTCTGGTGTCTCGTATAGGTTTCGTACCTGGGCATATGGCACTCCTGCTTCTTTTTCTAGGGCCCGACCCCAATTTGAATTTCTTAGGTCGTCACTTTGACACCTCCAGCACCACAAACTAAACACTGCTCTCTGTTCCACCCATGAGCAGTCCCCACAGCCCCCGCACTTTAGGGCTACCCAGGCTTCACACCATGACCCCCCACACGCACAACAAGGACGGCTGCTGAGAGGCTGTTCTTCTTGGTGGACGTGGCTCTCAATCCAATCAGCCCAATTCGGTGGTGGCTGCCTTAGCGTCTCACGGGCAGCGCTGTTATAGTGTCCCAAAAAGGTGGGGTTATCCATTCTAGTACCCGTGTCTCCCGCGTTTTCTTTTGTAGCTGTGTGAGTGCACCGAGTAGGTGGCTGGCAGTACTCCAGATGGTAAGATCGATGGGTGAGGAGATATCTCGGCGGGAGACAAACCCCTCATCGATGCAGCGTATAATACCCTCGAGGGCTTCATGTTGTTGCGGGGTCACGGTTACGGGTGCGGTTGGGTCAGTTCCTTTAAGTAGTGGCTTGAGGGAGTCTAGCAAGGAGTTGGGTATCCCAACAATCGGCTTGAGCCATTGCAGATCTCCTAGCAGTCGCTGTGCCTCATTTAGAGTGGTGATCTTTGTTACAAGCTGGAGCTTCTGTGGCCGTACGATCTGGCCTGTGATAGACCACCCCAAGTACTTCCATGGTGTGGATTGCTGTATTTTTTCTTGAGCTATTATGAGGGATGCTTTTGCTAGGGCGCTTTGAATCTCCTGCATCTGAGTGTCTGTAAATGCTGATTCTTGAGTAAAGAGGATATCATCCATATAATGATAAATAATTGTGTTGGGCCACTGTATCCTTAATGGTTGTAATGCGGCATCAACATACAGTTGGCACAGGGTAGGCGAGTTTTTCATTCCTTGTGGAAGAACAGTCCATTCATACCGTTTATCAGGTTCTTCTCTGTTTATTGCTGGTAGGGTGAACGCAAATCTTTTAGTATCTTGAGGGTGTAAGGCAATAGTGAAGAAGCAGTCCTTTAGATCAATGATTAGAAGAGGCCAATGCTGTGGGAGCATTGCTGGGTTGGGGAGGCCTGGCTGTAATGCCCCCATTGCCTCCATCTGATTATTTACTGCCCTTAAATCATGTAGAAGACGATATTTTCCTGACTTCTTTTTGATCACAAAAATTGGCGTGTTCCATGGGCTTGTTGAGAGTTTTAAATGTCCTTGTTGGAATTGTTCCTTTACGAGTTGATGTGCTTGTATTAGACTTTCCCTTGTTAGAGGCCATTGCTTAACCATTACCGGTTCATTGGTAGTCCAGGTGATTGGGATTGGGAAAGTCCAAGCAATGGCAATTACCCCAAAGGGTGCTCGTTGGATAAAACGACCCCCATCTGAGCCAAAATGTCCCTTCCAATCAAGCAATGTACCGATGGTGGTAACGCAACTACGGACAACACAGTCACCAAATCTTGCCCATCTATAGTGACCCTTATTGGAGGAGTTTTTCTGGCAAGGGTGAATCCTCCGACGCCTGTCACGGTATCCGTGGTCTGCATTGATGGCCAGTTGTGGGGCCATTTTTCTGGTGAGACAATGCTGGTATCTGCCCCAGTGTCTAGGAGTCCCATCATTTCTATTGTCTCTCCTGCATAGGTTAGTTTCACCTCCTTTTTGGGTCTGGTATGGAGATCCATTGTGAGCATAGCAATACCTGATGATCCGAATCCTTGGTCTCCACGTGGGGTTTGTCTTTGTGGTTGAACACCCCGGCTCAACTGTGGAAGTGGAATAAATTGAGCAATACGCTGACCTGCCTCAATTGTCAGAGGAGGAAAAGGAGTATAAACCATTATTTGTATTTCTCCCGTGTAGTCTGCATCGATGACACCTGGCAGCACAAACAGTCCTACAATGGAGCTCGACGAGCGTCCCACTATTAGTCCTCCATAAGCTTGTCCTTTGATATTTATCGGGCTATAAACTCCAGTTGGGACTTTGACGGAGCGAGCTGTTATCAAAGATGTTTTTACTGCGGCTGCCAGGTCGAGTCTCAGGCTCCCTGTTGTGGCTGGTTGTAGACAGGAGATGGCGCTGGTGTCACGGCGGCTACTTGTGACTGGGGCCAATATGGCGGCGGCCGCCGGGGGCTGGTCGGCGGCGCCCGTCGGGCCGTGCCGCATCCACCCGCATCTGTAGCAGCGCGCCGAGGGAGGCCGGTGGTCGTTCGATGTGGCTGGGGCTGCCGTAGAAGCACGGAGCGGAGCAAGAGCGGCTAACACCTGTGACTGTGTGGACTCGGCTTGTTTCTGCAGCCCTAAGCCTAATTCTTTTAGTGCATTAACTAAGAAAACCTGCGCCCCTCTCATATACTCTGGGACTCCTGCCTTTTCAATAGCAGCAGCAGCCTTATCTACAAAGTCCCTAAAGGATTTATTTCTTCCCTGTTTTATCCCCATATACATGGGTATGCCTGAGCTATCTTTGACCCGACCGATGGCACTCCTTACTAGACGCATGGCTTCCCTAACCTTGTCGGGTCCCGAAATCATTTGAGCTTCTGTCCTGCGGTATTGACCCAATCCCATCAGTTCGTCTATGGTAATTCCAGCTAACGGATCTCCCGGGCCCCTCTGTGTTGCAACTGACTCCTGAACAAGAGCTTGCCAGTGGGCGTTAAATAGCAACTGCTGATGTTGCGTGAAAATCAGTTTCACTATACTTCTCATATCATTTGGCAACAGCAGGTATGTATCGAACAAGAAATCTAGCATTTGCTTAGCTGGCTCACTTTGGAAACCAAACTGACTCACTGTCTGTCTTAGCTGGGCTAGCAGCTTCCAGTCGGGAGGCGAGTATGCTCCTACTTGGACGGCTTGTCCTTGCTGGTTTATTCCCTGTGTATACGTGACGGGGAAAACCCAGGTTTTCGCTGCGTCAACAGCGCTTTCGTCCCCAATCTCCAAGCCGTGTCTGGCTAGCATACTCCACGCCTCCCCCCGCCGTCTTGCCATCTCCTCCCACAGGTCGCTTTCCGCCCTAGGGACCGGAGCTGGCTCCACGGTGGGCTTAGGGGCGGTAGGCTCAGACCGGCAAGGGGATTTTTCGCCGCCGGTCTGGGGCCCTTCGCTGTCGGAAGGCGGGGTTACTCCGCCTTCTGCAATTGTCTCCGCCGCCGCGGCGGAATCCTCCTCAAGCTCTTTTAAGGGGGGTGCCGAGGGCCAAGCACAGCTAGCCATGTCTGTCATTCCTGCCGCCTCCCCAGAGATAGGTATTTCTACTCTGGTCGTGCTGGGTGCTCGGGGCTCATTATCACCATACTGAGCATTCCTTTTATATGCCTTTACTGCCTCCCGAGCCGCCTTTCTCTCCGCCTGCTGCTTTAGCAGTGCGTTGTGAACTACCCGCCAGATCTTTCCCAGCTTTTTTGCTGTTTTATCATCCTCTAATACCGCCTCCCACAGTGCATCCCCTAACTTACGCCACTCATTTAAATCATGCACGGTGTGAGGATTAGAGAATAAACCTTTAGCATAACCCCAGACTAACAACCCCGGTATATCCTTCCTGGGATTAATCTCTTTTAACCCTAACTTATCTATATGTGCTATAAATAAATCATATGCTGCTTGCCTGTCCATTTTTCGTCGTCAGCGCTGTTGCAACTCTCCGGCTTCGGCAGCACGTATGGCCCAGGACCACCTTTATGGCTCCTGGGGGTGTCTTCCCTACGTCGTTTGACACCGACCCGGTTGCGGCAGGCCCCAACTCTACTTCACCGACCGTGGCGCGTTCTCCCCCGTTTTCTGAAACCGTTTTCTTTTCAGCGACGGAGGCACGTCGGGGTTCACCAAATGTCGGAGAAGGGAGACGCGGACACCAATTCGGTCATCAGCAAAGTCTCGTTTATTGATACGCAGAGTGGCGATTAAATACAGTGCTTAATTAGCTCATGCATAGTGCAAAATCTGAGCTCATCATTGGTCTAGCTGTGCGACTTAGCTAAGCACTTCGGCATTCATGTTTTTCTCAATTCTGCGTGTCTTCCTTATCTCAAGGACACTGTATCCGTGAGACTGAGGCCCACTTTGCTAGCTTTACTAAGTTGATCTGACTATGGCCTTTTTCTTCCAGCTATTCCTGCACCAGGCTCTCTACAGTCCTCCACTATAGTCTCCTGGATTCACCTGAGACTCTTCCTAGGCATCTCCCTGATCCTTTTTGCAATGAGTCTCACATCATTCTCCTGTGGAAACTGTCTGCTTATGGTTTGGATGGGTGGGCTGTTTGCTGGGTGACAAACTGGGTGATGGCCAGGCCCACAGAGTGGTGGGAAATAGAGTTCATCCAGCTGGTCCCCAAGGCTCAGTCTTGGGCCCAGTCCTGTTTAATATCTTTATCAGTGATCTGGACAAGGGGATAGAGTACACGCCCAGGAAGTTCACAGATGATGCAAAGTTGGCTGGTAGTGTTTATTTCTTCTGGAGGACAGCAGGCTGTGCTTCTTCTTCCTCCTGTTCTGAGGTCGCTGCTCCCTCTTCATCCCTCATTAAGTGTGCTGATTTTGTCACTTGGATGAGAAAACAAACAATTTTAGCAACAATACTAGTGGCAGGGTACAAGAAAGGAAGAGTTCACATGAATCCCCCCCCCAACAACAGACAATACCTGATGGCTCCACTTCCCAGCTTACTGACTACACCAGAACCCATTGTCCCCCAAAGATACTCCCTTCTCCCTGCCCCCAGCCATGATGTGAGATGGAATAGAATAACTAAGATTAAGATTCTCCCTATGTAACTCCATCATACTTCGATTCTGGGAAAAAAGATTTCTTGAAGTTCTATCATTTCAGATCATTTGAATTTGAAAGCAATACCTGCTACATTTAGTACATGTAAACTACAAAGACATCTAGAACAGCTCTAAAAGATGAACAAACCCATGAACTTTGAAGAAGACGCTAGCAAGAAATGTGGAAATAGGCTTTCTCTGCCCAGTGCTTTTCCCAAAAGCTTGGGCACTCCTTGGCGTCAGTGAGAGTCTCTGTCTCATTATGCAGCAGCTGGCTTAGGGTAAAAAAGGATGCATGCAATCACTTCATTCCTGTTCATGACATAAACTTACTGCATCATCACGGAAGCCATTTACTTGGAAATATAGCCTAAAAATTAGGTGTCAGACTGGGTACATATCTAGATTGCTATGAGCAAAACCAATTTCTTTTTAACAGGAAAGCCATACAATATGCCTGCCATGGCAAATATTCGTCTACTAGCCCTGCACTTCAACGGACAGTGAGCAATTCATTACACCAAATTTACGTTTGGCAAGGAGACAGTCTATTTATTACAAGCCCCTAGTTCTAGAACCAAGAATTCAGGAGTTGCTCATTCCCAATGAAAATCTGTCCATTTCATACCTTTGGGGTTTTATGCTTCTGTTCTTTACCTGTCTTGAGTGTGGCTTTCTTGTGAAGTCACTGATGGGTGTTTTTCCAACACATTTCGGCTGATTACACAGTAATTGCATGGCATCAGCAGACATCTCTGAATGTCTCTTTAAAGTATGCTTTTTACTCTTCTTGGAGGACCTTGCCTTCTTCTTTCCTTCACCCAAAAGGTGGGCTAAGTGAGCCTTCAAAGAAGCATCATCTCAACAAGTAGAATTCTTTCAAACCTACTGAATGGAGAACAGCGACAAAAAAAATTAAAAAAAAACTAGTATGTGAAAAACAGCAGAAGAGCAAGGTAAAATAATGAATCCTACATGCCACATGCATAACTCTCTTCATTCAAGGCTATTTTCAAACTGCGAAAAAAAAAAAAAAGAAAAAAATCATCTTTTCCTCAGAGAGGAAAAGTGGAGTAAGTGGATTGTGTTGCCTTGCTTACAGATACCAGAAAAGTCAACAGCAGAGTTGAAAACTCCTGAAGCTTGCTAACTACACCTCTAAATGTTTTACTACTGTGTTATGATTCTGTCTTCAGTTAATAGAACCTGATAAACAACAAAGAGATGGGAGCACATGGAGATGCATTGGAGAGCCCACGCTGGAGGTAACACATTCATTTTTTACTCAAACAAATCCAAATTAGAAATGTTGAAAATGACCTGGGGCCATTTCAACAGCCAGCAAACTGACTAACACAACCAACCTTTGGCTTTTATTCAATCCTTTGCTTGTTTTACCTGGGCCTTGAAGATCTGTCTGCAGCCTTCCTCTTTGCAAATATATCACACTCGTCCTATTGAGAAGCCATGGCTCATCACAGCTGCTTGGCCAGGCCTGCTTCCAGAAGAACTGGCAACTACAAGCTGGGAGCCGGCCAACCACATCCACAATCCACAGTGTCCTCTGAGGCTGCTGCAGGCTCATGGTGGCCCACACACCCAAAAGCAGAGCTCTGGAACAGAGGATCATAGCCCCACATTTGTTCTCGTCTTGCACAAGGCAGGCCGGACTTGCCATGCGAGGACTTTTCAGTTCAGCACGAGAATGAGAATACACCAGCACCATGGGGGAGGAATCCTCTAAAGACTCCCTCATACGCGGTCTCTTTACGTTATGCCTAGGCACTTGCCATTCCTGAGGCTGCACTAACGCCTTTTATACCTTGAGGTTCAGAAATGCCATTGTTTTGGTGTGCAGCTAAAGGCGCAGCACAGGCAGGCCTAGGCAAAAGCTGGTGCAGTGCCCTTCATCACACCTTCGCTGTGGTGTACTAAATGCAGCTAGAGCGAAGCGAGAAGGACGCAAGGAAGAAGAAGTCATTCTTAAAGTAACCCTCTGTCAAGCAGCCCTGAAGGGGCGCATAACACACGGCGTCTTGCTGCCCTACATTCTACACACTCGCAGACAATTTTGCCGACTTGCAAAAGTTGCAAGCAGAGCAGAGGGGGCCAGATTGAAGAGGCAGTGCCTAGGTTCACCTTCTACTTATTGCACGTAAGCCACGTCCACCTCCTCGCTGCACTCTGTATTTCCCTTCTCCGCGGCATTTACCGTGGTGCTCTCTGCAATTCGGCGCCTTGAAGTGACCGCCAATGTTTCCACAGCGGGCTGCAAGGGAACCAAGGAGCAGCACAAGCAGTAGTGCTTCAGCTTGCTCCTTTCCACTGCTAAGGGCACTTGGGAAGGCAAGCGAGAGGCAGCCACCTTCCTCTCCTAGTAGCCTGTAACGTGGTGCACACAAGCACGGTACTTGTGCGACTTCATTCACCGCCCTCGTCCACGCCTGGCTCCGCTTTCAGTCCCCGGCGGCCAGAAGCCACTGAGGCAGCGCAACACAGCCAGTAATGTGCCAGCAGCCAAGTGCAAGAGAACGCTTCTTCTGCCCAAGCCCACCTAGGGCGTGCACCTTTCTTCTCAGAGCTCCGTGCAACAGTCTGCCTCTCTCACAGTTCAAATGGAAAACGAAAGCTTTTCGCCTACGCCCTTCACAGAGATCTGTTGCCAGCACGAGAAGGTCTTGTGGCCGGTGCTCGCCCCCGAAGCGAGGAAGCTGATATTAACAGCGCATTGCAGGGGCACTTCTCGCTCCTTGACTACATGCTCAGCCCTCTCCGAATTCGCTGCTAGCTCCACGGTCCTTCTCAGCTGCAAGTAGCGGTGATTACAATATATAGAGCTTCGCATGGACCGAGGACATGGAGGGACATATCGCACACGAAAATGTGCCAGGACAGAGATGTGTTCTACATTGTCCCTTCTCGTCATCCAGTTTGTGCCTCTGCTGCTTCTGCTGTTAGGAATCGCTCCTTAAAAGACGAGCGAGAGCGTCTTTCTGGGTGCATTGCACTGAGCGAGAGCTCGCTGGGGACTTTGCACTCGGAGTAAGGCAACAGGGCGTGCTTGCCCGCAGAACTGAGGACAAGCTGTTGGGCAGAGGTGAAACTGACCCCAGGAGTAGAGCTCTGTCCGGAAGGCAGAAGGTGAAGAACGAAGCCGCTTGCGAGTGCAGTGCAGCGAAGAGCACACAAGCAGTCAATGAGCTCCTTCACAATCGCTTTCACTTCTCAGTGCCCTTGCTGCTTGGAAAAGTAGCTCGCAGCCGTTGCAAGCCAGGGCAAAAGCTGGGGGAGTGCCCTTCCTCATACCTTCGCTGTGGTGTACTCCATTGTTGGGGGGTGAATGCTTCCCTTTTGTTTCTGTGGAATTTATCCCATTTTTATGCTAATTGGCTTCATCTTTGGGTAATATTCTCTCCCAGGGAGGTGTGTGGAGGGAGGGGGGGTGAAACGGGAAAAAGGAAAGGTGGGATGGAAAACTCTCTCTTTTGGCTCGTGCAGGGAGAGGACACCCCATGCTCAGATCTGGCATATCCACTGCCACCCCAGTGCTGAGATCCACACTCCCTGCATTTGCACATCGCTTTGCTGCTCTCCCACCTCACCCTACTACCTCCGGACACTCTGCCGAGCACCATGACCGACACCGTGAGGGGGGAGTCTCTTTCCCCATCCCCCCCACCTTGGGCTGCAGCCCTCTTCAACTGGGCGGGACCTGCCCTGCCCCCACAGCACCTGTACCTGAGCACAGGGAGACGGCCTGCAGCCAAAAGGGACTGGAACTGAGTTACACTGTTCTGTTCTGTTGTCAATTTTTATAGCTGTTGTTGTATTCTGCCTTGTTAGAGATCAGTAAAGAACTGTTATTCTTATCGCCAGATCTCCTGCCTGAAGGCCTCTGATTTGGACCTAAAGTAATTAAAAGGGAGGGGGGCTGCACTCTGCATCGCAAGAAAGGGGCTCTTGCCTTTCCTTAGACCATACCTGTCTTTCAAACCAAGACAGATTTTGGCGCCCGGGACATGAGGCATTGCCTGAGGACATTGAGAGAGGGGTAGAAAAGGGAATAACAGTTCTTGAATTACCCAAGCTTGTGGTAGGTGACACCATGCTGTCCAGCTTACCCTGTATTGGCCTCCATGTGGTCACTGCTATATCTCTCCCATTTGCAAGCTCTTTTTTTAACATGAGTTTCATAACTAAGGTTACTGTGGCTATTATCCGGTTCATTTTGTCGGTTGATCAGTTGAGGAATTCATGGATTTTTAATTTTGTCTCGAAGATGGCCACATGGATTCAGAGCTATCGCACTCTAAGTGTGTGTTTCTGGGGCTACTTCAATAATGGTACTTACTGTGAGGAAGTGGCAGCAGGTGAAATCTTCTCCAAACCCATCACATGGTTTTTGAAGTTCACCCCACCAGTCTTCAAGGGGTTCAAATCCGCTTTAAATGCTAGTGACATTATACGGTGGCTAGTGTTGCTTATATCCCTGTTAAACCTGTTCTATCTAACATTCAGCGATAAAGGGAGATTGACTTGGATAACAACCCTGATACCTACCGCAAGGTACTAGGGATGTTACCCCAGAGCCTGATCATGTCCCAGAGACTACGGATGTTACCCCAGAGCCTTACCCTGTACCAGAGACTAGGGATATTAACCCAGCTTTTGACCCTGCCCCACAGCCCACCTTGGAAAGGAACCACCCAGAATGGGTAGGTGTGCTAGCGAAGGAGATACATGACATGGGCCAGATGCTGAAGGAGTACCTCTCCCCAGCTGGTGAGAAACCCTCCCCCTGCCTTAAAGAGGGAAGACTCTGATGGTGCAGCAGTGGGACCCACAGACGTTACATCTGTCCAGGTTCCAGCTGAACTGCAAGGGCACTCAGCAGCAGCAGTTGCCCCTGTGGAAACTAGGAAGTCTAAGATGAAAATAAGGCACCTAGATAATAAGGGTCAGGAAGGGGGCCCCTCACTACCAGCAGGGGAGCCAGAAGTTGAGATCATCACTGAGTCTCTGTCATACGAGAGTCTCCGTAACATGCGAAAAGACATTGTACGACGGGGCCGTGAGCCTTTTACAACCTGGTTACTGTGGGTCTGGGACATTATGGGCACAGGTGTGCAACTGTATGGTACTGAGTTAAGGAATTTGGGAGCCTTGACCCAGGACTCAGGTGTGGACCAAGTATTTGTAAGGGAGACAGGTCTCCTTTCCTTCTGGGAGCGACCTTTAATGAGTGTGAGAGAGATATTCGTCCACAGGGAAAGAATGCAGGAGCACCACCAGAGAATGCGGTGGAATACCCCTGAGGAAGGGATCCAACAGCTGAGACAAGTGGCAGTACTGGAGGTGCTCTTTGGGAGGGATGGACAGCATGACCATGACCCTGACAAGGTCAGGTGCACAGGGCAGAGGTTGTGGAATCTGGCAAACCTGGGCCCATCTCAGTATACCCCCTTTATTGCAATGATTGATGCTGATACCAACCAAGTGACAGTGGGTTCTGTTGCCAACAAGCTCAGGAATTTTCAGAGTATGATGGCTAGCCCAATGCAGGCTCATGTCTCTGCTGTGGTTAAGGACATCAGAGACGAGTTTAAGGAGGAGATGAAGGAGATAACGGAAGAGGTGAGGAAGATCAGTGCAGCACCAGTGAGAGTCATGGACCCCAAAAGTAGAGCCCAACGCCCCCCAGCTAGGGAGAGAGGGTACACCCCACGTGCTGACCTGTGTTTTTTTCTACGTGACCACGGGGAAGACATGAGAAGGTGGGATGGGAAACCCACTTCTGTCCTGGCAGCATGGGTGCGCCAACTCAGGGAGGGGAACACCAACAGAGGGAACTCCACTAAAGTGAAGGTAGCCTCAGCCTCCCATGACCAAGGTGCAGGGTATTACAGAAGGGAAGATGATCTGTCAGTTCTGCTTGAAGGAACCTCCACTACGTATGCCCAGGAGAGAAATAATAACCAGGGCTAGAGGGGCCCTGCCTCTAGCCAGGGAGAGGCACGGGAAAATCGGATCTTTTGGACGGTGTGGATCCGATGGCCTGGCACATCAGAACCACAGGAACACAGTGCATTGGTTGACACTGGTTCACAGTGTACATTAATACCATCGGGACATGTCGGGGAGGAACCTGTTTCAATTGCCGGGGTTAAGGGGGGATCTCAGGAATTGACTCTGCTGGAGGCTGAGGTGAGCCTGACTGGGAAAGAGTGGCAGAAACATCCAATTGTGACTGGCCCAGAGGCACCATGTATCCTAGGCATAGACTTCCTCAGGAACGGCTATTACAAAGACCCAAAGGGACTCATGTGGGGTTTTGGAATAGCTGCTGTGGCGGCAGAGGGCATTAAGCAGTTCAACACCCTGCCTGGGCTATCAGAAAACCCATCTGCAGTGGGACTCCTCAGGGTGAAAGAGCAACAGGTGCCAATTGCTACCTCAATTCTCAGTTCTTGAATTACCCAAGCTTGTGGTAGGTGACACCATGCTGTCCAGCTTACCCTGTATTGGCCTCCATGTGGTCACTGCTATATCTCACCAATTTGCAAGTCCTTTTTTAAACATGAGTCTCATAACCAAGGTTACTGAGGCTGTTATCCGGTTCGTTTTGTGGATTGATCTGTTGAAGAATTCATGGATTTTTAATTTTCTCTGGAAGATGGCCACATGGATTCAGAGCTATCGCACACTAAGTGTGTGTTTCTGGGGCTACTTCAATAATGGTACTTACTGTGAGGAAGTGGCAGCAGGTGAAATCTTCTCCCAATACATCACACAGATATTGAAGTTCACCCCACCAGTCTTCAAGGGGTTCAAATCTGCTTTAAATGGTAAAGAAGGCGAAGAACGAAGCCGCAGGGCACTGGGATTGCAAGCGCAGCGCAGCGAAGAGCACACGAGTAGTCAACGAGTTCCTTCACAATTGCTTTCACTTCTCAGTGCTCTTGCTGCTTGGAAAAGTAGCACACAGCAGTTGCAAGCAAGGGCAAAAGCTGGCGCAGTGCCCTTCCTCACACCTTCGCTGTGCTGTACTGCATGCAGTTAGAGCGAAGCGAGAAGGGCGCGAGGAACAAGAAGGCGTTCTTAAAGTAGCTCTCTGTCAGCAGACCTGAAAGGGTGCATAACACACGGCGTCTGGCTGCCCTCTATTCTAAATACTTGCAGCTCCCTTTTCCGACTTGCAAAAGTTGCAAGCAGAGCAGAGGGGGCCAGATTGAAGAGGCAGTGCCTAGGTTCACCTTCTACTTATTGCACGTAAGCCACGTCCAGCTCCTCTCTGCACTCTGTATTTCCCTTCTCCGGGGCATTTACCGTGGTGCTGTGTGCAACTCGGTGCCTAGAAGTGACCGCCAATGTTTCCACAGCGGGCTGCAAGGGAACCAAGGAGCAGCACAACCATCACTGCTGAGGCTTTTTCTCGGCCCTAAAAATGGGGTCTTCACCTTTTCCTCTGGTCTAGCCCAGGTCTTAGAATGAATCCTCCTGGGCCCTTGCTTCATGGACCTAAATAAGATAACAAAAGAGGCTCTTTTCCCTGAGGAAGTTGCAGGGTTTATTTCTCGTGGGTAGCAAGGAAAAGAGGGAGAGAGGGAGAAAGAGACAGAGCTCAGGGGGTACAGACCTTTTCTAGGGTCTGAAAAGGGGGGGCAGGGAGAAATTGGATCCCAGCCAGCCCTGTATGGCCAGGAGGGGAGAGGGACCAAGCTACAGGGCATAGCAGGGGTCACAGAATGTACCATTTGCAATCCTCCTAGGAAATGCAATATCTCCCTGTTTTTTGTTTTACTAAGTTGAAAGAAGGATATTAGTTTCATTTAAATTATGACTTTGCCCACCGCCCAGTGAATCCCCAGCCTTTCAACAGTCCATTGAACCAGTTTTCAGATTAGGGTAGCATGGATGTTAGAAGCTCTCGAGGTCAGGTCCATACAGCAAAGTCCTTCAAATTCCTAGCACTCATGACCGTGCAGTAGTAGGAGAAAATTTATTGCAGCACGATTTTGGGGTGTGTGTGCCAGGTTCATCTAGATGTTTTGACATGGCTGAAGGGTGATTCATGCAGTTGCTAAACTGTTCAGTGTTAACAGGAAGACAACTTGAATGGGGTTCATCACAGGACCTAGAGAAGGGAAGCTTTTCTCTAAAAGGAAAGACAAACATTGCCAAACCTATTAAAAGTGTCTATATGCCGGAATGTCATCCTCTATGAGGATTTCTTTTTCTTTTTTCTAGTGGTGTCTTCTTTTTGAAGCCACAGCCACCTGCTCCTCGTTCCCCTCAGTTGGAGCAGGATGTTTGGGGACATACGGTTTCACCCACTTTTGGGGAATCCACCGAGGGCCTGAGGGAGTGGATACACACGCATAGCCACGCCCCCAGGTAACGAGCTCATAGGGACCTTTGATTTCCCAGGTTTCTGAGTCCCTAATCAAGACTGGAGGATGTTGGGATAACTTGAACTGTTTACCACTGTTAAAGTGACGTACCACAGGTGGACTCATATTATCAAATGAACAATTCAGGAAATTGATAGTAAACATGGCTTTGCAGACTTCTGCTGTGGAGACATCCACGCAGTTGAACTGCTCTGTTTAGCCAAAACCTGCTTGAGCATCTGATTGGCTCGCTCAACTACACCTTGGCCTGTGGGGAAGTGGGAGGTGACAGTTTTATGTTTCACTCCCCACCGCTGGACGAATTCCAGGAACTCCTTGGACTTATATACTGCGCCCTGATCAGTTTTGATTTCCCTAGGGATCCCCAAAACTGAAAAGGCTTGCACGAGGTGTAGTGATCCCGTCCTCACACACTCATGTGTTACCACTGTATTTTCCCCATGATTTGTCTCGCTGTGTATTGTCTGCGTATTACCTACTTGCATCACATCTATTAATTTTCAATAAACTTCTGGCTTTAACTTGTTTTCAAAAAAAACCTTTTTGAACCTTTTCACCTCAGAAACTCACCTGGAAAACCCAAAATCCCCAAAATTCGCCCCGCAGTCCTCCCTGGGATGCCCAGCACTCACGTGGCAGCTCCCAGATTTCCACAAATTCACCCCAAAATTCACAGGGGACCCCCAAATCCCAGGGCTTCACCCCAAAATCCCACCTGCAACCCCCAAAATCCCTCAAATCACCCCCAAGGTCCAGTCCCCCCAACACCTCCCAAATTCACCCCAAAATCTCTTCAATCCCCCTCAAAACCCACCCAGATACCCCCAAATCCACCAAATTCACTCCAAGACCCATCTGGGACTCTCAAAAATCACCAAAATTCCCTGGAAAATCCACCTGCATCCCCCCAAATTCTTCCCAAAACTCTCCCACGACTCCCAAATGCTCACCTGGATACCCCAAAATCGACAGAATTCACCGTAAAATCAGCCTGGCACTCCCAAAACTCACCTGAGAACCCTAAAATTCACATGTATACCCTAAAATTCACCAAATTCATCCCAAAATTCCTGTGAGATCCTTGGAATTCCACAAATTCCTCCTAAAATTAAACTGGGACTCCCCACATTCCACTAATTCACCCCTGTCCTGGGGTACAATGCAAAAATGTGTATTCTATCACCATCTGTTAAAATGTGGGAGGGGTGGTGATCCTTATCTCTGTGGGAGATATCCCCTGCTCATGTGCCATCTGATAAGATCAGGGGGATGATCATCGTTATCTTTTCAAAACCCATCCTTCCTCGAGAAGATAGATTCTGTTAATGGGCCATTAAGTCCCATTGTGTAACTGATAAGATTACATCATCCCATTGGGAGATGCTCCAGGCTGGGGGAGGAGCCAAACATTTCCTACCTAGATAAAAACTGGGATTTGGAACACCAAGGCAGTCCTTTCCACTGGATCCCAAAGGAAAGTCGGACCTTTTTCCACATCATCGCTGGATCTTTGGAGGAAAACTGTATCTTCTACAGGAGCACTGCTTCAACTGAACCACATCTGTCATGCAGGAGGACTGCAGCCACCATTTATACGGACTGCTACCAACACCCTGACTGACAGGGTGTCAGGTTGTATTTCTGACTATGTTGGTCGTTTTTCTTTTATATTATTGCATGTATTTTATTTTTTCTCTTTTCTCCTATTAAATTGTATTACTGACTTGGAGTCTCGCATTGGTTTTAATTTCAAACCAACACATTTATTGGCGCCCAACGTGGGGCACGAAGGGTACTGTGAAAGGTCTGTATTACAATTTTGTATTCACCATGATTCTCAACATGCTTACATGGGTTTTATATCTTGTTCTCTATATTTTTCTGCACATGGGGAACAATCTGCCAGCTGTAATGCTCCTGTGTAGATCTGGATATGGTATAAAAATTGCTTTATTGGCCTATTATGTCTACTGCATGTTAACCTCTGAGGCAATGAACATAATTCGGAATATATACTCGGCTTTGTTTGCTTGTCCTAGTCTAGGGTGCTACATCCGGGGTTTAGCAATCACACCCAGACCTTGGGGGGCGGGGTAAAGAATGATTTTTTCCAATCTTTCCGGCCTCATTCAGTAGTTTTTGGAAAAGTTGAGTTCCCTCTGGATGCTAAAGACAGCATAATATTGTTGTTAGTTCTGCTCTGTCTCCTCTCCACAGCCTACAATGTGCTTAGAAATAAAACACTACATGGTGTATTGCTGCTTAATCTTGACGAAGAGGAAAAAAGAAACAAATCAACTTCGTCCACGTCTGCACACAATGTCATAAAGAGGAGAAGAACCAAACACAAAGCAACAGTGTCCGTGTCTATGCAGACTGCCACAGAGGAGGAAAAAGCCAAAAGCAAAGCAACAGTGTCCGTGTCTACACAGACTGTCACAGAGGAGAAAAAAAGCCAGAAGTGCCATCAGAATCTCCACACAAACCATCACTGCACCAGAACAGCCTAGACCAGTAGCAGTTGCCCCGTTCAGAAGAAGAAATCAAAGAGCAAATCAGTCCGCATAGTGACTGACGAGGACATGGCAGGACCTTCGCACCCAGCGGAAGAGACAGAGCCAGAAATCATCACTCGCTCTCTATCCCTGGGTGAGCTGCGTGACCTGAGGAGGGAATTCACCTGCCAGATAAATGAGTCCATCTTGACCTGGCTGCTCCGCATCTGGGACGCTGCAGCCAATGACACCATTCTGGATGGAAGTGAGGCCAGGCAACTGGGATCTCTGTCCCGGGATGTGGTCATTGACCAGGGGATTGGGAGAACCCAAGAAACTCTCAGCCTCTGGAGGCGACTGATGACAAGTGTGAAAGACAGATAGCTTTGTAAAGAAGATCTCCAGGTGCACCAAGGAAAATGGAGCACAATAGAACAAGGTATCCGATGCCTGAGGGAATTGGCCCTGCTGGAGATCATTTTCTCAGAAGATGAGAGATTTCCTAAGAGCCCAGACTGTGTCCGGTGCACGTCACAGATGTGGTTGAGATTTGCATGGCTTGGATCAGTTATGTATTCCCCTTATCTGGCAACGCTGCAGTCGAGGGAAGGTGAGGACATGGTAGGCGTCTTGGCCAATAAACTAAGAATTGATGAGGACACTGTCACAGCCGCATTTCGTACCCATGTCTCATCCGTGGAAACAAGGCTGGTGGAGCAAGTCCGAAGCTTGATTGAAGAGGGCCAGCAGAAACTAAAAAAAGAACTTAAGGAAAACTACTGCCAGATCTCTCCAGAACCAACAAGAGTTTCTGCCATTAGGAGCCGGCGTTCCTCAGGCAGGGACAGATGACACACTCCACGAGGTAACCTCTGGTTTTTCCTTCAGAAGCATGGAGAAGACATGAGGAAGTGGGATGGAAAACCAACCTCCTCCTTAGCAGCCCGGGTACGTGAGCTGAAAAGAGGGACACCTACCCCAAGAAGCTCATCTAGAGTCAATGCTGCTCCAGTCTCTCGTGTACAGAACTCCAGACAGTATCAGAATGATGATATGACTGATCCTCTTGAAGGGACCTCAAGAACCAATTTACAGGAAGAGCGACGTGTACCAAGATCAGGAATAGAGGAGCCCTGCCTATAGCCAGGTAGAGGAGAGGGATAATCGGATCTATTGGACTGTGTGGATCCGATGGCCTGGCACATCCGACCCACAAAAACATAAGGCTTTGGTTGACACCAGCGCCCAATGTACTCTGATGCCATCAAAGTATGTAGGAGAAGAATCCATCTCTATTTCTAGGGTAACAGGAGGATCCCAGCAGCTGACTGTAGTGGAATTTTTGTTTTACCTGTTTGAAGCTTTCCTTCACACTAAAATGCTGGCTGATGGATACCTAGAAGAAATCAATTCCCACAAAATGCTTCTGGTTAAGCCATTAGGTCATCCATTACAATTTGCTTCAGTGTCCCGTTCCTGTCCAATTGAAGGTCCCTGTTTAAGACACTCAAGTACGGAGGGAAATAAAATTAAATATGACTACAGTGCCTTTAAATCTAAATCGAACTTCCTGATCAAGCTCATAAAACCTTTAGGCTAAATGTTGCCATTGATCTGTTTCTACTGAACACAATCACTTCCTGGCTTGTTACAGATTAGTTCATTACAAAGAAAGAAATGCACAGAAGTTAAAATATTTCCAAAGAAGCATTTGACATCCTTCCCCTTGGATGGGGAACCATTCCAACACTGCTTACATAAGAGGTCAAATTACTGTCTTCCATGTTAGTTGTGCACTGTGCTCAGTGGAGCCTTTCTGGTTTATTTGCCTTTGACTTGGACATAAAGCTGAGTCTTGATTCAAGAAAAATCAATATTCACACTTGTTTTCATTTACAAGGACATTGGCTTGGTCTCCTAAACAAAGAGAATGATGGGGAATTTATGCAGGTGTTCAAATAGGTAGCATTCTCATTCCGCAACCTGGCATTGTATTTTCACTTGGCCTGTTACCTCTGGCTTTGTTTTAATGGCTCAAATTATTAGGAAGAGTATCAAACCTCCAGCTCTAACCACAGTCCCACTGCCAAGTCTGTGAAGCTATGTGCATCTGCCCCTCAGGTCCATAGTGCTCTTCTAATGTGCCTCTGATCGAGCAGGTAGGAAATACTGTTGCATTTCCTAGATGCATTGTAAATGGTACATTCTGTGACACCTGCTATGCCCTGTAGCTTGGTCCCTCTCCCCTCCTGGCCATACAGGGCTTGCTGGGATCCAATTTCTCCCTGCCACCCTTTTCAGACCCTAGAAAAGATCTGTGCCCCCTGACCTCTGTCTCTTTTTCCCTCTTTTTCTCTTGCTCCCTCTTTTCCTCGCTACCCACGAGAAATAAACCCTGTAACTTCATCTGGGAAAAGAGCCCCTTTTGTTATCTTATTTTCGTCCGTGAGACACGGGCCCCAGGAGCCATCACCCTAACACCTGAGCTAGACCGGAGGAAGGGCGAAGAACCCCATTTTAGGGCCGAGAAAAAGCCTCAGATGGCGCCCTAAGTGAATGGTCTCTACAGAGCACCCCACGTTCGGCTGTGACTCCTATTTTCGGGATTCAGGAAGCCTTGGAGCTGATCAACTAGCTTAAATTTCTTTTAGCTGCATTTTGTGCAGTTCGAAGACTTTTAAGCATGAACCGGGAGCCTGTCAGAAGCCCAGGCAGGTCGGTTCTGGACTTAGGTCCACTACAGTTACTCAGACGCCTCTGCCTGCAAGAAAAAAATAGGTGAGTAGAAGCCTCCTTTCGCTGCGGATGAGTTCCTGGAACTCCGCGTGGGGGTCTCACCGGTGGCATTTGGCTGGCGTGGCGCCACTCTAGAGGAGAGACATGGCACGGGCGTGTGCACGGCCTGCGTGACGGGTCGGTGTGCCGGCGACCTTGTGGTGTGGTGTGCGGACTGGTGGGGGCTGGAGGCAGTCACCCAGGCACGGAGGCAGGCAGCTTTGTTCGGTTTCAAAGCGGTGGTACGGAGGTTTCTTGTGGTTTTTGTGGGTTTTTGTGGCGGGGTCGGTCCCTACAGCAGCGAGGGCGCCACGTGGGTTTTACCGACAGAAACGGCGAAATTAACATTGGCTCCGCATCCAGTGAAGCCTGAAAACCGTGGTGTACCTGGCACGTTTTAACAAGTAACTCCTTTCCTGTGTTTTTAACTGTAGTGGGGTAGATATAGTGGCAAATTGCTAAACATCATGGGCTTACAGCAATCTGCCTTACAAAAGAGTATAAGAAACCAACTCAGGGAAATATTAAATTCAGGAAATGTTTTAATATTTAAGAAAAAATTGGCCCATTTTGCCAGCTGTCTGTCTGTTGAAAAATCTGACCTTGAATTGCAACATATAAATTCGATTTCATTTTGGGATGAAATAGGGGATTTATTAACTTGAAAAGTGGAAAATGGAGATAAAACAGCTTCTGTATTCCTCCCGATTTTTTTACAAATTCGGAAACTTTAAATTCAGACAGAAAACAACAGACAGCAGCAGCAAAACGGTTCAGACTCACCTTCCCTTTCCCAAAAATCCTATAACCCGGACCTGGAGGGGACCCACGGGTCTCCCTGGGGGGGTGCAAGGCTCCCAGCACTGCTGTGGCTGCTCTGAGCTCCTGGGTCCTCCCCGGTATCCCGGTTCTGATAATTTTTCGAAAATTGTCAGCACTCCTTCCTTTTTCCCTTCCCCTCTGGGCAACGGCCACGTGGCTACACCTGAAGGTGTCAAGGTCCCAGATAGCGCTGGCCATGCGATACAGCCTGTAGGGGGGGGTCCCATATGGTGGCAACCACTTGTCTCCTCCTTCATCCCGCAACCCCCATCACCCTACGGTCCCTGCCCCTAAGCCTGTCCCCTCCCATAACCCATCCCTGCCTTCGACTCCACTGCCCCCTCGCCTCTCCAAGACCCAGCCCACAGGCGCTGCAACCCTGAATCCCACCACCCCTCCCCCGCTCCGGTTTCACATTCTTTCCCTCCAAGCTGCTGTGGGGTGGGGGAGGGCAGTGGAGCCCCTGCTGAGTTCAGTGCCGGTGGGGGTGGGGAGGGATCAGCTCACAGCCCCTGGGGGACGGATGGTGTCCCCGTGGTGGGGGGGGGGTGGGCAGCCTCCCGGTCCGGGGGGGGGGGGATGCCCAGCCCTGATAGTCAACACCAGGAAAAAGAGTATATACCATCAGTTGCTTCTGTAGTTTATCTTGGTAAGAGGAAGGGTAGAAGAAGTTATCAACCTTTGTCCTATCAAGATAAAAAAGGAAATTTGTAAAGTACAGAGAGAATTTGGTAGAAATAGTGAAATCTTTAAAGGCATGATGAGAGCCACCTTTAACTCAAATGAACTGGTTCCATATGATATCAAAGAGCTTTTCCGATGTCTGTTAACTCCTTCAGAATATGATCTATGGGAAAGCCTGAGGAAAAGATCTTTGAAAGTGCTTTTACTAGAGCTTTTAAAAAGCTCAGATGATGCAAAAGATGCTGATAATAATGACATAACATATGAACACCTATGAGGGGAAAAGGATTGGCATTGCCCCGAAAGCCAAACCAGAGTACTATCCAAGTCTGTCCTGGATAAAATATGCAATGTTGCAGAAAAGGCTTTTAATCAATTACCAACAGTAGATACTAAAGGCAGTTATGTTAACATTAAACAGTTTGCTTCTGAGAATTTCTTACAGTTTATGGACCGCCTTCGTGCGCAAGTGGAAAGACAGGTGTCTGATCCAGGGGTACAAGCTGAATTAATTAAAGAGATGGCTCAGAGGAATGCTAATGAAACCTGCCGTAGGGTTATTCTTGGCCTTCCCCTAGAGCCAGCACCTAGGTTAACACAGATGATGGAAGCCTGTGCCAGGAAGGCAGAACTGCTCAGTGGACACGAGAGAAATCCAGGACTGGCACACCCAAAGACCACGGAAGCTGTAACACCAGAAGCCAAGAACCAACCAATGTCACCAGAGCAGCTGCAGCACATCATCTGCTTCCAGTGCAAGCAGCCAGGACACTTCGCCAGAGACTGTCCACACAACCAGAAACAGAAGACCAACAAACAAAAAAACTAGCTTTACAGCGCGTACCCGCCATTAACACAATAGAGCCCTCGGCTCGCAAAAGACTATCTCTTAATAAACAAAAAGGGGGAGGATGGGATAGAGGGTGTGGGGATGCATGGCAATGAAAATATTAAATGTTCAATTAACAAGGTTTGGAAGCCACTAGGCCATTTTAGGCTTGTGACTACCAAAGGTTTTCATTTCAGGTCACCTGATTGGACAGTCATAACAGTGGACTTACCTAACAGTACACAGGACGTGACGTTAAACCACATGAAACTGGACAGTGAGAACTTTGTTGTCAGGGACACAGCACACACACCCCCAGAGATTGAGGTAGCTCCCATGACCATCAAGGGAAGCATAACTGGCCTCATTCTCCTGGCACAATGTCCTCCACCACCATATTACCTGGCTGAGGGACAAATCCTTGCCCAGGCCATTCCTGTCCCGCAGGAGGTCCCAGTAGATGGAAACTCACCTGAAGTCTACTGGGCAGAAGTGGTGGGTGAGGACAAACCTTCTCTGGCATGCAACCTAACCCGTGGATTAGATCACCTCCATGTGGAGGGGGTACTGGACACCGGTGCTGATGCGACTATCATACCCGAAAGGATGTGGCTGTCACATTGGGAACTTCAGCCTGTGGCAGGCAGAATCCAGGGTGTAGGGGGAGTCAAATGGGCAAAAATATCAAAAAGCATCGTACAAATTGAGGGGCCGGATGGAAAATTGGCTAGCATCCGTCCATTTGTTACAGACTATAAATGCCCTCTATGGGAGAGAGACACCATGTCCCAGTTGCCGGAAAAATTGATTATTCCTAAAACTCCTCGGGATTTTTAGAAGCGGCCACTGTGGGGCGCCCTACCCAAAAGTTGAAATGGCTAGATGATACCCCAAAGTGTGTAGCACAGTGGTCGAACAGTAAGGAGAAGCTCAGGGGGCTTGAGGAGCTTGTGGAGGAGCAATTGGCTAAAGGCCACATAGAGGAGACCACAAGTGTGTGGAATTTCCGGGTTTTTGTGATAAAGAAACCGGGGAAGGATAAGTGGAGGCTGCTCCATGACAGCCGGTGAGGCTTTTACTGGCCCCAAAATGGGGTTTTTCCCTTTCTTCCGGTCTAGCTCAGGTGTTAGGGTGAAGTTTCCTTGGGCCCTTGCCTAATGGACGTTAATAAGATAATAAAGGAGGCTCTTTTCCCTAATGAAGTTACAGGGTTTATTTCTCGTGGGTAGCGTGGAAAAGAGGGAGGGGAGAAAAGAGGGGAAAAAGAGACAGAGGCCAGGGGGTACAGACCTTTTCTAAGGTCTGGAAAGGGGGGCGGGGAGAAATTGTATCCCGGCCAGCTCTGTGTGGCCAGGAGGGGAGAGGGACCAAGATACAGGCCACAGCAGGGGTCACGGAATGTACCATTTACTATTTATCTAGGAAAAGCAACATCACCCCATTTTTTTGTTTAACAAAGTTGAAAGAAGGATATTAGTTTCATTCAAATTATGATGTTGCCCACCACTTGCAGTTGCTGGGAGGGTTAGATTGTTCCAAGTTTTTCATTTCTATGTGATTGACTACTGAGGTCGAGGGAATGAGACCATTAATGGCCTTGAAAACTAAGTGACGTAGGGTCCCGAACGCCGTTATTACAAGGAAAAGAATAACAAAAATTAACATAATTGTTTTGACTACAGATGTCCACCACCCTGTGAGTCCCCAGCTTTTGAACAGTCCACTGAACCAATCTTCAAATTCTTGCTTCACTTGTCCGATCAAGTTGTTCATGTTTCGGAGGGCAGCATGGATGTTAGGAGGTTTTGAGGTCAGGTCCATACAGCAAAGTCCTTCAAATTCCTGTCACTCATGTCCGTGCAGTAGCAAGAGAAAATCTATAGCAGCACGATTTTGTAGTGTGGCCTGCCTGGTAATTTCCTCATCTTCTAGGAGGGAGCCGATTGCGGTGCATGTTAAGTTTGCCTGTTTGACTACCCAACACTCTAGGTGGCCCAATTTGCCTAGAGCTTTAGTTGCTGCAACCCACGGAAGAAACAGGGACACAGCAATTCTTTTGGACTTGGCCCAATGGAAAATTTCAGAATTACAGTTTGGGTCCAAATTGTCTGCACTTCTGTTTTGGATTTTATTACCTGATTTGTTTTTGTGCGTCCAATCGTTTATTAAGGTTTCGTTGGGTGCCAACAGGGACAACCGACCGAAGCTGCATGGCCCTCCTAAGAGCCAAGAAGGGATCCCTGCCCACGCCCGGTCTCCACAAATTAAGAACAATCCCTTTGGGAGGCTTTTGGGGCTTGAATAAGTTGGGGTATCAGCTGCAATATGGCTTATAGTATTGTAACACCCTTTGGCAGTTAATTCCCCACGATGTTGCATTATGTTGTGGAATTCCCTTATGCTAGAAGGTTTTGGGAAGATTCTAAAGTGAATGCAATATTGTGCTGGGTAGGAACCTAACAGTTCTAATTCTTGGGGTTCTTGAGCTGTTTTGGGCAAACTTGGCAGCAACTCTTCTATGGGATTCTTATTTACTCCAGCTTGCTGCCTATGATTTTTGTGTGATGAAATGGTGTGTGACTCAGGAATTTCATTGGGCAAGTGTGTTTCAAAACTGGCTGAATATTCTCCAGCCTTCAATGGGATTCGTACCAGGCAGGTGGACATAGGTTTTGCTGTTGCTGCTGTGGACAGACATATGTTTTCTTGTTGGAGCGTTTGTGCCAGGGTCACCCAGATGTTCTGACGTGGCTGAGGGACGATCCATGCAGCTGCTAGACTGTTCAGTGTTAACAGGAAGACAGCTTGGATGGGCTTCATCACAGGACTGAGAGAAGAGAAGCTTTTCTCTAGAAGGAAAGACAAACATTATAAAACCTATTAAAAGTTTGATCTGCCGGAATGCCACATTCTATGAGGATTTCTTTTCCTTTTTTCCGGCAGTGTCTTTTTTTTGAAGCCACAGCGACCTGCTCCTCGTTCTCCTCAGTTGGAGCAGGATGTTTGGGAACATACAGTTTCACCCACTTTTGGGGAATCCACCGAGGGCCTGAGGGAGTGGATACGCACGCATAGCCACTCCCCCAGGTAACAAGCTCATAGGGACCTTTGATTTCCCAGGTTTCTGGGTCCCTAATCAAAACTGGAGGATGTTGGGATAACTTGAATTGTTTACCACTGTTAAAGTGACGTACCACAGGTGGACTCATGTTTTCAAATGAACAATTCAGGAAATTGATAGTAAACATGGCTTTGCAGAGCTTCTGCTGTGGAGACATCCACACAGTTGAACTGCTCTGTTTAGCCAAAACCTGCTTGAGCATCTGATTGGCTCGCTCCACTACACCTTGGCCTGTGGGGAAGTGGGAGGTGCCAGTTTTATGTTCCACTCCCCACTGCTGGACGAATTACAGGAACTCCTTGGACTCATACGCTGCGCCCTGATCAGTTTTGATTTCCCTAGGGATCCCCAATACTGAAAAGGCTTGCACTAGGTGTTGTTTGGCATGCACCGCCCTTTCTCCTGCATGGGCAGAGGCATAGACTGTGCCTGAATACGTGTCAATGCTAACATGCTCATATTTGAGGCGACCAAAACTAGGAATGTGTGTGATGTCTGTTTGCCATACCTCACAACTGCCAAGACCTCGGGGCTTAACCCCCATGCCTATTGAGGGCATGGTGTGCAGCTGACAATTGGGACAGGTGGCCACAATGGCTCGAGCCTGACTCCGTGTTAGCTGGAACTGACGCATTAGACCTGGTGTATTCTCGTGATACTGCTGGTGGCTCAGCTTTGCCTGTTGGAAGATGTCAGGAAGGCGTGCTTGTTCTGCTGGGGTTGCTTGTTCTGCTGTGGTTGCAAGGGAGTCTGCCTGACGGTTTCCTTCTGCAATTTCACCTGGCAAATCTGTGTGTGATCTCACATGCATCACATAGAACGGATGTTCTCTATGAGAAATGAAATAAATTAGTTTGGAAAGCAACCTGAAAAGCTGCTCATTTTCGATGTCTCTGAGCACTGCCTGCTCCGCCCTGGACACTATCCCCGCTACATAGGCTGAGTCTGTCACCAAGTTTATTGGCTCTGAGAACTTTTCAAAGGCTCTCACGACTGCTGCCAGTTCAGCTACCTGGGGTGATCCCTCCACAAACTCAACATCAGCTTCCCAATGCTGAGTCTGAGGATCTCTCCAAGTCATCACCGACTTGTGGGATGCCCCAGATGCATCCGTGAACACTGTGAGAGCTTTGAGTGGTCTCCAACTCCTCTTCTCAGGAGGAATGAGGTGGAATTCCTCATTAAGCAGCTTGTGAGACGGGGCATGGACTGATAGTTGTCCTCTGTAGCTGTCCAGGGCTAATTGGAGACTGGCATTGCTCTGGAGCAAATGCTCAAACATCTCTTTAGTCAATCTTTCAGGAGAGTTCCTTCCCTCCTCAGACAGTTTGACTGGGAGGTGAATACATGTGAAGTCACAACCAGCTAGTTCATACAGTCTGATCCTTGCTTTCCGAATCAGCTGTGCAATTAACTCTTGTGGCTTAGTGATAGTTTTGGATCTTTGGTGGGAGAGGAAGACCCACTCTATGATTAAGAGTGATTCTCTCTGCTCCTTGATCCATTGAAATATTAACCCGTGTAAGTGTGGCAGTTTTCCTAGGACAATGAATTTGAAGGGCAGCTCGAGCTGGTAACGGTGAGCTTGCCTCTCTCCTAAGGTCTTCTGCACCTTTTTGATTGCAGTCTTTGCCTCTGGGGTCAGTTCCCTGGGAGAAAGCAGCTCTCTCTCCCCTTTCAATAAATTGAAGAGAGGTTCTAGGTCCTCATTAGTGAGGCCTAGCCAGGGCCTAACCCAATTCAATGACTCACACAGGGAATGGAGATCTGCTAAGGTTTTTGGATTACAATTAATTACCAATTTCTGCGGAACAATGGTCCGTGCAGTAATTTCCAAGCCCAGGTACTTCCAAGGTGGCATCCTTTGGACTTTGTCCTCCTGCAATTCAAATCCAGCAGAGGTTAAAACTTTAACCACTAGGTCAAGTGTGTCTCGGAGTAGAGAGTTATGGGGTGCACACACTAGCACATCATCCATGTAATGAAGGATGATGGCCTCCCCTCTCTGGGCACGCACCTGGGACAGCAATGAGGCCACATTCCACTGGCAGATGGAGGGACTACATTTTAATCCCTGGGGCAAAACTCTCCAGTGGTAGCGCTTCATTGGGGCCTCTCGATTGATGGTAGGAACCGAGAAGGTGAAACTTGGGGCATCCTCTGGGTGAAGGGGAATGTGGAAGAAACAGTCTTTGTTCAGTGTGTTCCCACATACCTTCTCAGTTGCTTGGAGGTGGCAGTAAGAACCAAAGAAGCTGCCTGTGGCATGGCTTTCCTTTGGCCAGTACAAACACCTGTGCATGGTGAGATCTAGAAGGAACTGGCTTGGTTAGAATGAATCTGGGGGAAATCAAAAGTTAATTTTGACATGGATCCCTTCTCAATCATACAAAAATACTCCTTTTTAACTCTTGGAGAAGAAGAGGGGAAGTATGAGAAGAAGAGGGGAAGTATTGGAGATACTTCCTTTCTCTGTGTCCTTGCAGCATGCCTTCCCTCTCTGTGTCTGCCTTCTCTTGCTCCAGAGCATATCCTGTTGGGATGTTTGTAGCCTGTATGGTAGCAAAGAAGTTGGTAGCGATTCTAAGTACCTTGCTACTTTGAAGCATAATGATCAAGAGCTGTGTATGAAAATGTCTTGATTTCTTTGGCTGGTAGTGTCTGGTGTCTGTAGGCAAAGGTCTGTAGGCACTGCTGGGATCTGTTCCGTGTGATGAGATTCAGCACATGGCCTCTGTCCTTTTTCCATGTCACACTGCACTATGAAAGATGGGAATTCTGCCTGTGGTCTCTTCCATAGCATTCAGACAGCCCTAATGTGCAGTGCGTGGAGAAAATGAGCATCCAGTATGAGCTGGTCGAGGGCAAATGTCAGGAGAAAGGGCAGATGTTCAAGTTGAGTGTGATAGCTTTTGGCTTTGATAGCCGTGTTCCAATGTGTCATTCGAGTAAAATGCGTCTGAGGATGCACCAAACATTGAGATAACAAGTGGAAATCCTTTTTAACCTCCGCCTTACTCTGTTCTAAAAGTAAGCCATCTGTTTGGTTTCACAGTAGTAGTTGGTATTTGTACATGAAATGTGGAAAAGCCGTAACAAATATTGGTAATGAAGGGACTGCTGTCCTAGGTGAATATGGAAGATGCAAGGAGCCTCAGCCCTTGTGCTAAATCTGTCTTATCTTGGGAAAGAAATTCCACCACTGCCTCAATTTCTCCCTTTGTGTCCAACCAGATGGTATTGTTTACTAATCTAATATGGCATGTAGGAGGCTGAATCTATCTCTGTCCACCACAAGAAAAGAAACACTACATTTAGCCAGGCTCTCTGAAAGCCACACAGTATTTCTTCTGCGCATGTCAATAATTTGTTCTTCTTTTCCTTCAGATGACCCTGTTGCATATGAACATTTGCACAGCAGAAGATGCTGAAGTTGTGCACTCCAACATGCTTCGGATGACTGAGAAACTATAATGTAGGTTTGAAGAAGAAGTGGAGCACGTGGATGTACGTTTCTTGTATTTGATGACATATATTTTCATCACTCCTTGGGATTAGTCTGTTCTTCCTGTGCTCCCACCTGCAATGCCTTGTGCGTGGTAGGCTATTGATGTCACCTTAGAAAGACGTCCATAGTGTGACAGAACACTCCAAAGAAACAGTTTGGTGTGGAAGAGTTTCATGTGGAAGTGTTGATAATTCTTGTGTTTATTATTTGTAATATAAATAGATTGTATTTTTATGATCATTTCTATCTGAAATACATATGATAGCTGTTGCGTTTCCTAGATACATTGTAAATGGTACATTCCGTGACCCCTGCTGTGCCCTGTATCTTGGTCCCTCTCCCCTCCTGGCCACACAGAGGTGGCTGGGATCCAATTTCTCGCCGCCCCCCCCCCCCCCCCTTCCAGACCCTAGAAAAAGTCAGTACCCCCTGGCCTCGCTCTCTTTTTTCTCTCTTTTCTCCCTTTTCCCCTTCCCTTTTTCACTCACTACCCACGAGAAATAAACCTGTAACTTTATTAGGGGAAAGAGCCTCTTTTGATATCTTATTTACGTCCATGAGTAAAGGGCCCAGGGGAGCTTCACCCTAACACCTGAGCTAGACTGGAGGAAGGGGGAAAAACCTTATTTTGGGGCCAAGTAAAAGCCATCAGTTGGCGCTCCACGTGCGTGGTCTCTACAGAGCACCCACGTTCCGCTGTGACTCCTATTTTCGGGATTCAACAAGCCTCAGAGCTGATCAACTAGCTTAAATTTCTTTAAGCTGTATTTTGTGCAGTTCGAAGACTTTTCAGTACGAACCGGCAGCCTCTCAGGAGCCCAGACAGGTCGGTTCGGGACATGGATCCACTACAATTACACAGACGTCTCTGCCTGCAAGAGGAAAGGTGAGTTAAAGCGTCCCTTCGCGGCAGGTGGTTCCCGGAGCTCCAGGGGGGGGGGGGGGGGGTGTCACCGGTGGCATTTTTCCGGTGCGGCGCTGTTCTCGGGAGGAGAGGCAGACCGGGAGTGTTTGCAGAGTGCGCACGATTCGGCAGCCCTTGGCCACGTGGTGCGGCGCTGGGGCTGGGGGGGGGCTGGACGCGGCCACCCCAGGCGCGGCGCGGCAGGCAGACAGCTTTGGTCGGTTTCAAAGCTGCGGCACAGGGAGGTCTTTTGCAGTTTTTGCGGTTTTTACGGGTTTTTGCGGCGGGGTCGATCCCTACATCGGCGCGGGCGCCACGTAAGGTTTTGCTGACAAAAAATGGCGAAATTAACATCGGCTCCCCATCCAGTAAAGCCTGAAAACCGTAGTGTAACTAGCACGTCTTAACAACTAACTCCTTTCCTGTGTTTTAACTGTAGTGGGGTGGATATAGTGCAAATTGCTAACACCATGGGCTTACAGCAATCTGCCTTACAAAAGAGTATAAAAAAACAACTCAAGGAAATACTAAGTTTCAGGAAATGTTTTAATATATAATAAAAAATTAGCCCGTTTTGCCAGCTGGCTGTCTGTTGAAATGTCTGACCTTGAATTGCAAAATATAAATTCGATTCCATTTTGGGATGAAATAGGGGGTTTATTAACTTTAAAAGTAGAAAATGGAGATAAAGCTGCCTCTGTATTCCTCCCGATATTCTTACAAATTCGGAAAGTTTTAATTCAAACAGAAAACAACAAACAGCAGCAGCAAAATGATTCAAGCTCACCTTCCCTTCCCCAAAAACCCTATAACCATAACCTGGAAAGCACCCTCGGGTCTCCCTTGGAAATGCAGGGTGCCCAGCACGGCTGTAACTGTTCCGAATCCCCGAATCCTCCCCAGTATCCTGGTTCTGACAATTTTTCCAAAATTATCAGCTCTCCTTCCTTGTTCCCTTCCCCTCCGGGCCACGGACACGTGGCCTATCTGGACAGGTCAGGATCGGGGTCCCAGATAGCATTGGACATGCGGAACAGGGAGAGGGGGGGGCCCATATGGTGACAGCCACGTGTCTCCTCCTTCATCCCGCAATCCCCTTTACCCTCCGGTCCCAGCCCATAAGCCTGTCCCCTCCCATAACTCATCCCCTCCCTCAGCTCCACCGCCCCCTCCCCCCTCGAAGACCCTGCCCTGCACGGTACCTGGCGACCCCGCCCACAGGTGTTGCAACCCTGGATTCCACCACCCCTCCCCCTCTCCGGTTTCACATTCCTTCCCTCCAAGCTGCTGCGGGGTGGGGGAGGGCAATGTAGCCCCTGCTAGTTTCAGTGTCAGTGAGGGTGGGGGTTGGGAGGGATCAGCTCACAGCCCCTGCAGGACGGATGGTGTCCCCGTGGTGGAGGGGGTGGGCAGCCTCCCGGGCCGGGTGGGGGGGATGCCCAACCCTGAAAGTCAACACCAGGAAAAAGAGTATATACCATCAGTTGCTTCTGTAGTTTATCTTGGTAAGAGGAAGGGTAGAAGAAGTTATCAACCTTTGTCCTATCAAGATAAAAAAGAAATTTGTAAAGTACAAAGAGAATTTGGTAGAAATAGTGAAATCTTTAAAGGCATGATGAGAGCCACCTTTAACTCAAATGAACTGGCTCCATATGATATCAAAGAGCTTTTCCGGTGTCTGATAACTCCTTCAGAATATGATCTATGGGAAAGCCTGTGGAAAAGATCTTTGAAATTGCTTTTACTAGAGCTTTTAAAAAGCTCAGATGATGCAAAAGATGCTGATAATAATGACATAACATATGAACACCTATGAGGGGAAAAGGATTGGCATTGCCCCGAAAGCCAAACCAGAGTACTATCCAAGTCTGTCCTGGATAAAAAATGCAATGTTGCAGAAAAGGCTTTTAATCAATTACCAACAGTAGATACTAAAGGCAGTTATATTAACATTAAACAGTTTACTTCTGAGAATTTCTTACAGTTTGTGGACCGCCTTCGTACGCAAGTAGAAAGACAAGTGTCTGATCCAGGGGTACAAGCTGAATTAATTAAAGAGATGGCTCAGAGGAATGCTAATGAAACCTGCCGTAGGGTTATCCTTGGTCTTCCCCTGGAGCCAGCACCTAGCTTAGCACAGATGATAGAAGCCTGCGCCAGAAAAGCAGAACTGCTCAGTGGACACGAAAGAAATCCAGGACTGGCACACCCAAAAACCATGGCAGCTGTAACACCAGAAGCCAAGAAGCAACCAATGTCACCAGAGCAGCTGCAGCACATCATCTGCTTCCAGTGCAAGCAGCCAGGACACTTCGCCAGAGACTGTCCACACAAGCAGAAACAGAAGAAGACCAACAAAAAAAAAAAAACTAGCTTTACAGTGCGTACCCGCCATTAACACAATAGCGCGCTCGGCTATGAATACTGCGGGCTCCACCTTCACAAAAGACTCTCTTTTAATAAACAAAATGGGGAGGATGGGATAGAGGGTGTGGGGATGTATGGCAATGAAAATATCAAATGTTCAATTAACAAGGTTTGGAAGCCACTAGGCTGTTTTAGGCTTGTGACTACCAAAGGTTTTCATTTCAGGTCACCTGATTGGACAGTCATAACAGTGGACTTACCTAACAGTACACAGGACGTGACGTTAAACCACATGAAACTGGACAGTGAGAACTTTGTTGTCAGGGACACAGCACACACACCCCTAGAGATTGAGGTGGTTCCCATGACCATCAAGGAAAGCATAACTGGCCTCATTCTCCTGGCATGATGTCCTCTACCACCATATTACCTAGCTGAGGGACAAATCCTTGCCCAGGCCATTCCTGTCCCAAAGGAGGTCCCAGTAGATGGAAAATCACCTGAAGTCTACTGGGCAGAAGTGGTGGGTGAGGACAAGCCTTCTCTGGCATGCAACCTAACCCGTGGATGAGATCACCTCCATGTGGAGGGGGAACTGGACACAGGTGCTGATGTGACTATCATACCCGAAAGGATGTGGCTGTCACATTGGGAACTTCAGCCTGTGGCAGGCAGAATCCAGGGTGTAGGAGGAGTCAAATTGGCAAAAATATCAAAAAGCATCGTACAAATTGAGGGGCAGGATGGAAAATTGGCTAGCATCCGTCCATTTGTTACAGACAATAAATGCCCTCTATGGGGGAGAGACACCATGTCCCAGTGGGGGGTAAAATTAATTATTCCTAAAACTCCTCGGGATTTTTAGAAGCGGCCACTGTGAGGCGCCCTACCCAAAAGTTGAAATGGCTAGATGATACCCCAAAGTGGGTAGCACAGTGGCCGATGAGTAAGGAGAAGCTCAGGGGGCTTGAGGAGCTTGTGGAGGAGCAATTGGCTAAAGGCCACAGAGAAGAGACCACAAGTGCGTGGAATTTCCTGTTTTTTGTGATAAAGAAACCAGGGAAAGACAAGTGGAGGCTGCTCCACGACCTCCGGGAAATAAACAAAGTAATTGAAGACATGGGGTCTCTCCAACCTGGAATGCCTTCTCCAACAATGCTTCCTAGAGATTGGCAATTGGCTGTTCTAGTCATCAAGGACTGTTTCTTCCACATTCCCCTACACCCAGAGGATGCCCCAAGGTTCGCCTTCTCGGTTCCTACCATCAATCAAGAAGCCCCAATGAAGCGCTACCACTGGAGAGTTTTGCCCCAGGGATTAAAATGTAGTCCCTCCATCTGCCAGTGGAATGTGGCCTCATTGCTGTCCCAGGTGCGTGCCCAGAGAGGGGAGGCCATCATCCTTCATTACATGGATGATGTGCTAGTGTGTGCACCCCATAACTCTCTACTCCGAGACACACTTGACCTAGTGGTTAAAGTTTTAACCTCTGCTGGATTTGAATTGCAGGAGGACAAAGTCCAAAGGATGCCACCTTGGAATTACCTGGGCTTGGAAATTACTGCACGGACCATTGTTCCCCAGAAATTGGTAATTAATTGTAATCCAAAAACCTTAGCAGATCTCCATTCCCTGTGTGGGTCATTGAATTGGGTTAGGCCCTGGCTAGGCCTCACTAATGAGGACCTAGAATCTCTCTTCAATTTATTGAAAGGGGAGAGAGAGCCGCTTTCTCCCAGGGAACTGACCCCAGAGGCAAAGACTGCAATCAAAAAGGTGCAGAAGACCTTAGGAGAGAGGCAAGCTCACCGTTACCAGCTCGAGCTGCCCTTCAAATTCATTGTCCTAGGAAAACTGCCACACTTACACGGGTTAATATTTCAATGGATCAAGGAGCAGAGAGAATCACTCTTAATCATAGAGTGGGTCTTCCTCTCCCACCAAAGATCCAAAACTATCACTAAGCCACAAGAGTTAATTGCACAGCTGATTCGGAAAGCAAGGATCAGACTGTATGAACTAGCTGGTTGTGACTTCACATGTATTCACCTCCCAGTCAAACTGTCTGAGGAGGGAAGGAACTCTCCTGAAAGATTGACTAAAGAGATGTTTGAGCATTTGCTCCAGAGCAATGCCAGTCTCCAATTAGCCCTGGACAGCTACAGAGGACAACTATCAGTCCATGCCCCGTCTCACAAGCTGCTTAATGAGGAATTCCACCTCATTCCTCCTGAGAAGAGGAGTTGGAGACCACTCAAAGCTCTCACAGTGTTCACGGATGCATCTGGGGCATCCCACAAGTCGGTGATGACTTGGAGAGATCCTCAGACTCAGCATTGGGAAGCTGATGTTGAGTTTGTGGAGGGATCACCCCAGGTAGCTGAACTGGCAGCAGTCGTGAGAGCCTTTGAAAAGTTCTCAGAGCCAATAAACTTGGTGACAGACTCAGCCTATGTAGCGGGGATAGTGTCCAGGGCAGAGCAGGCAGTGCTCAGAGACATCGAAAATGAGCAGCTTTTCAGGTTGCTTTCCAAACTAATTTATTTGATTTCTCATAGAGAACATCCGTTCTATGTGATGCATGTGAGATCACACACAGATTTGCCAGGTGAAATTGCAGAAGGAAACCGTCAGGCAGACTCCCTTGCAACCACAGCAGAACAAGCAACCCCAGCAGAACAAGCACGCCTTCCTGACATCTTCCAACAGGCAAAGCTGAGCCACCAGCAGTATCACGAGAATACACCAGGTCTAATGTGTCAGTTCCAGCTAACACGGAGTCAGGCTCGAGCCATTGTGGCCACCTGTCCCAATTGTCAGCTGCACACCATGCCCTCAATAGGCATGGGGGTTAACCCCCGAGGTCTTGGCAGTTGTGAGGTATGGCAAACAGACATCACACACATTCCTAGTTTTGGTCGCCTCAAATATGTGCATGTTAGCATTGACACATATTCAGGTGCAGTCTATGCCTCTGCCCATGCAGGAGAAAGGGCGGTGCACGCCAAAAAACAGCTCATGCAAGCCTTTTCAGTGTTGGGGATCCCTAAGGAAATCAAAACTGATAAGGGCGCAGCGTATAAGTCCAAGGAGTTCCTGTAATTCGTCCAGCAGTGGGGAGTGGAACATAAAACTGGCACCTCCCACTCCCCCACAGGCCAAGGTGTAGTTGAGCGAGCTAATCAGACACTCAAGCAGGTTTTGGCTACACAGAGCAGTTCAACTGCGTGGATGTCTCCACAGCAGAAGCTCTGCAAAGCCATGTTTACTATCAATTTCCTAAATTTTTCATTTGAAAACATGAGTCCACCTGTGGTACGTCACTTTAACAGTGGTAAACAGTTCTAGTTATCCCAACATCCTCCAGTTTTGATTAGGGACCCAGAAACCTGGGAAATCAAAGGTCCCTATGAGCTTGTTACCTGGGGGCGTGGCTATGGGTGCGTATCCACTCCCTCAGGCCCTCGGTGGATTCCCCAAAAGTGGGTGAAACCGTATGTTCCCAAACATCCTGCTCCAACTGAGGGGAACGAGGAGCAGGTGGCTGTGGCTTCAAAAAGAAGACGCCGCCTGAAAAAAGGAAAAAAATCCTCATAGAGGGTGGCATTGCGGCAGATAGAGACTTTTAAGAGGTTTTATAATGTTTGTCTTTCCTTTTAGAAAAAAGCTTCTCTTGTCTCAGTCCCCTGATGAACCCCATCCAAGCTGTCTTCCTGTTAACACTGAACATTCTGGCAGCTGCATGGATCGTCCCTCAACCACGTCAGAACATCTGGGTGACCCTGGCACAAACGCTCCAACAAGAAAACATATGTCTGTCCACAGCAGCAACAGCAAACCCTATGTCCACCTGCCTGGTACGAATCCCATTGAAGGCTGGAGAATATTCAGCCAGTTTTAAAACACACTTGTCCAATGAAATTCCTGAGTCACACACCATTTCATCACACAAAAATCATAGACAGCAAGCTGGGGTAAGTAAGAACCCCATAGAGGAGTTGCTGCCAAGTTTGCCCAAATCAACTCAGGAACCCCAAGAACAAGAGCTGTTAGGTTCCTACCCGGCACAATATTGCATTCACTTTAGGATCTTCCCAAAACCTTCTAGCATAAAGGAATTCCACAACATAATGCAATATCGTGGGCAATTCACTGCCAAAAGGTGGTGCAATACTATAAGCCATATTGCAGCTGACAGCCCAACTTATTCAAGCCCCAAAAGCCTCCCAAAGGGATTGTTCTTAATTTGTGGAGACGGGGTGTGGGCAGGGATTCCTTCTTGGCTCTTAGGCGGGCCATGCACCTTCGGTCGGTTGTCCCTGTTGGCACCCAACGAAACCTTAATAAACGATTGGACGCACAAAAACAAATCAGGTAATAAAATCCAAAACAGAAGTGCAGACAATTTGGACCCAAACTGTAATTCTGAAATTTTCCATTGGGCCAAGTCCAAAAGAATTGCTGTGTCCCTGTTTCTTCCGTGGGTTGCAGCAACTAAAGCTCTAGGCAAATTGGGCCACCTAGAGTGTTGGGTAGTCAAACAGGCAAACTTAACATGCACCGCAATCGGCTCCCTCCTAGAAGATGAGGAAATTACCAGGCAGGCCACACTACAAAATCGTGCTGCTATAGATTTTCTCTTGCTACTGCACGGACATGAGTGCTAGGAATTTGAAGGACTTTGCTGTATGGACCTGACCTCAAAACCTCCTAACATCCATGCTGCCCTCCGAAACATGAACAACTTAATCGGACAAGAGAAACAAGAATCTGAAGATTGGTTCAATGGACTGTTCAAAAGCTGGGGACTCACAGGGTGGTGGACATCTGTAGTCAAAACAATTATATTAATTTTTGTTATTCTTTTCCTTGTAATAACGGCATTCGGGACCCTACTTCACTTAGTTTTCAAGGCCATTAATGGTCTCATTCCCTTCACCTCAGTAGTCAATTACATAGAAATGAAAAACTTGGAACAATCTAACCCTCCCACCAACTGCAAGTGGTGGGCAACATCATAATTTGAATGAAACTAATATCCTTCTTTCAACTTTGTTAAACAAAAAAATGGGGTGATGTTGCTTTTCCTAGATACATAGTAAATGGTACATTCCGTGACCCCTGCTGTGGCCTGTATCTTGGTCCCTCTCCCCTCCTGGCCACACAGAGCTGGCTGGGATCCAATTTCTCCCCGCCCCCCTTTCCAGACCTTAGAAAAGGTCGGTACCCCCTGGCCTCTGTCTCTTTTTCCCCTCTTTTCTCCCCTCCCTCTTTTCCACGCTACCCACGAGAAATAAACCCTGTAACTTCATTAGGGAAAAGAGCCTCCTTTGTTATCTTATTAACGTCCATTAGGCAAGGGCCCAAGGAAACTTCACCCTAACACCTGAGCTAGACGGGAAGAAAGGGAAAAACCCCATTTTAGGGCCAAGTAAAAGCCTCATGATGGAGTAGCCCATATTCCTTTGTCAGTTTTGCTAATTCAGTGGCAGAATATGGGATTTCTTTTGTAGAAATATTTGGTACGAAATCATCAGGACCAAGATAAGTATATTGCGTTTTAACCATAGGTCTCAACTTCGGACAGCAGTGTTCCCCAAGATTTGTCATTATAGTTAACTCCTTTTGGGGATAAATTTGATTAATGTGAACAATCTCCTTCACTTCTGTTTCTGCGTGTGTTTCATTCTGGTTTACTTTTTTGGTTCTTTCTTCTCTTAGGGCAGCCTGTAGCAAATGATTTTCATCTCGCAACAAACGGTTCTCATTCCTTTCTTGATCTAATTGTTTTTGCAGAATTTGAACAAGATTTTGCAAAGAATCTATAATTGTACTTTCTTCACTAACTCGCTTAGAGCGAGTTTCTATGGCTGCCGTAAGACAAGCTCCCAAAACTGAGCAGAGTATGGTTTTATTTTTGCCCAGTTTGAACTTTGATTCATGTTGCAAAGAATATATTCTATCAATCACATTCTCCAGATTAAGCCAATTATTGTTCGCCCATTCCTCCCCACCCTGGGACGGTCTGGCGCTATACTTAGCTAATAGAGCATAAAATGCAGCTTTATCTGTTACGGTGGAATTCTCAGTCATTTTGTGAAGGGATAAGTAAAAACCAAAACAGGGAGGTCTATTGCTTAAGTTACCACACACAACGAAACACCTTTCGCTGTGTGCCCCACTTCGCGGGTGAAGAGACCAAACTACTTGAGAGGCACTCCTTAGTTACAAAACACCAGGTTGTCTCTTCACTACACCAAGTATCAAAAACATCATAAAAAACAACAACAACAAAAACAAGAGTGACCCGCCTTTTGCACCAGTAGATCATTTGTGAAATTCTGTCGACAGAGCCCTCAAGCGAGTCTGGGGATGCTCCACACCAAGGTGTCTACAGTCTGCGGGAAATCAGAAAAAAACCCCTTGCTTTCTAGGCAGGCTCACCCATCAAAAGTGGCCAGCTAGGTGAGGCTGGAGTAAGACTTCCTTCCTCTGATACAGACTACAGACTACCTTGCATCCCTTCTGTCTGTCAGAATATCCTGTCCGTGACGCCAATTTAATGTCAGCATCCGCTATTAATACAGAGCGGGGGTCATGATGGTTGTTTTGATCTTAAAGGTGCAAACAGGCAAAGTGCAGGGGACAAAATCAGTTTATTCAACAACAGAAAATCAGTTTATTCAACAACAGCAATGCATTTCATCAAATGCCAACAACTCAGTTACGGTAAGGGGGAGAGGTATAGGAAACCAAGTATAGGGAGAGGGGAAGGTAAGAAAGGAATGGGAAAATAGCTACCAACAGACGAGACGGGCCTCTCATGGGTCATCCGATAGACGGGTCTTCGTCAGTGGAGAGATCTCAAAGTGTCTTTCTCAGAGGATCGCTCTTTTATAGTCCTTCTCCAAAGTGAGTGGCCTCTGGCCAAGAGGTTGGAAGATTTATGGACCATTGTGTGGTGCTGCAGGAGACAGGTACGGTCAAGCACTCTTCAGTTGGTGGTACAACACAAACTCTGGTTGGAATCGCTCCTTAAAAGACGAGCGAGAGCGTCTTTCCGGGTGCATTGCATTGAGTGAGAGCTCGCTGGGGACTTTGCACTCGGAGCCAAGGCAAAAGGGCTTGCTTGCCCGCAGAACTGAGGACAAGCTGTTGGGCAGAGCTGAAACTGACCGCTGGAGTTCAGCTCTGTCTGGACGGCAGAAGGCGAAGAACGAAGCCGCAGCGCACTGGGCTGGGGGGAGCAGTGCAGCAAAGAGCACACGAGCAGCCAAATAGCTCCTTCACAATCACTTTCACTTCTCAGTGCTCTTGCTGCTTGGAAAAGTAGCACACTGCTGTTGCACGGCAGGGCAAAAGCTGGGGCAGTGCCCTTCCTGACACCTTTGTTATGGTGTACTCCATGCAGCTGGAGTGAAGCGAGAAGGAAGGAAGGAAGAAGAAGGCGTTCTTAAAGTAGCCCTCTGTCAAGCAGTGCTGAAAGAGCGCATAACACACGGCGTCTCGCTAACCTCTATTCTACATACTTGCAGCGCCCTTTGCCTACTTGCAAAAGTTGCTACCAAAACTGAGGGGGCCAGATTGAAGAGGCAGTGCCTAGGTTCACCTTCTATTATTGCACGTAAGCCACTTCCAGCTCCTTGCTTCAGTCTGTATTTCCCATCTCCGCAGCATTTACCGTGGTGCTCTCTGCAAGTCGGCGCCTAGAAGTGACCGCCAATGTTTCCACAGCGGGCTGAAAGGGAACCAAGGAGCAGCACAAGCAGCAGTGCTTCAGCTTCCTCCTTTCGACTGCTAAGGGCGCTTGGGAAGGCAAGCGAGAGGCAGCCACCTTCCTCTCGTAGTAGACTGTAACGTGGTGCACACAAGCACGGTACTTGTGCTTCTTTGTTCACCTCCCTCGACCACGCCTGGCGCCCCTTTCACTCCCCGGCGGCCAGAAGCCGCTGAAGCGGTGCCACACAGCCAGCAGTGTGCCGGCAGCCAAGAGCTCGAGAACGCTGCTTCTGCCCAAGCCCGCCTAGGGCGTGCACCTTTGTTCTCAGGGCTCCGTGCAACAGTCTGCCTCTCTCGCAGTTCGAATGGAAAACGAAAGCTTTTCGCCTACGCCCTTCACAGAGATCTGTTGCCAGGACGTGAAGGTCTTGCGGCCGGAGCTCGCCCCCGCAGCGAGGAAGCTGGTATTAGCACCGCATTGCAGGGGCACATCTCGCTCCTTGACTACCTGCTCAGCGCTCTCCGAATTCGCTGCTAGCTCCATGGTCCTTCTCAGCTGCAAGTAGCAGCGCTCACAGTACGGTGAGCTTCGTATGGTGCCAAGACCTGGAGGGACATATCGCACACGAAAATGTGTCACGACAGGGACGTGTTCTACATTGTCCCTTCTCGTCATCAAGCTTGTGCTCCTGCTGCCTCTGCTGTGACGAATCGTTCCTTGAAAGACGAAGGAGATCTCCTTTCCAGGCACATGGCACTGAGTGAGAGCTCCCTAGGGACTTTTGGATGTAAAACTTTTTCCACCTCCAAAAATACATGGCTAAGTCCTAAAAGGTTTTGTTTTATTAAGAATAGTTTCGTCCAAGTATTTCTGTTCTAAACACCCTTGGTTTCAGTCTGAAATTAACTGCTTGTTTCTGTCTTTTTGCCTAGTGGCAATCTAATTCTAATGTAACTGGATGTGTTGGAAATCCATAAATTACATCTCAGGTTAGGTGCGATAATTGGCTCGGAAGAAAATGGAATTGAGATTTTGGAAAGAAACCAAAGTGAGCTAATGTCACCATCCCAGATTCCCTTGGGTTCCAAATCTTTTCATTTGTCTTTTTGTGGGCTTTTTGAAGGTGGTGTACAGTTGAAGCCATGATTTAGCTGCGGTGAGACCGGCTCCACTGTAAAAGCATTATTTTCTCAGTGAGCATGGACAACAGTTACAGTATCGTCTTTTAAGATTCCCTGCACTCCACTTATGGTGGCAAAAGCAGTGCCTTGACTGTAATCATAAAAGTGATTACAGTTTGATTGCTTTGACATCATGTAGGATGCTTCCTCCATCTGCTGTGGTCAGCATTAAGTAACAGATTTCTCAGTTTCTAGGAAGAGTCTAGCAAAACAATCACCTTGCTCCTTCTCTTGCATTTATTCATCACTGCTATGCTTGTATACAGACAGATAGTCAGTTTATGATTCAAGAATTCAATGAGACATCAAGTAAATAGCAAAGCAAAACGAACTACCGAAAGCACTATAAGGGCCAGAGATTAGCTTGGATCAAAACAGGTATTCTCCTAGCATTGTTTACAAACAAGTCAGCATGTGAAACAGAAGGCACAATGTAGTTTGTGCCTTGTTTTGGGCTTGCCCGGAAGAAGGAAATTCTGATTTCACATATGTGAAAAGAAATGTTGACATTTGAATGAGATTGTTCATACCCCAGAAAAGGTTGCTTTGAAAGGTTGTGGAAGTCCTGTTAGGAAACATGGCTTTACAAGTCCTTTCCACCAGGAGACAACAGCTGCAGAACATCTGGGTGTGCCAATGTTGAGAGCACCAGGAAAGATCAAAGTGGAGAAGTTGGTGAACAATGGCAGTGGCCTGGGGGAGAGCACGTGAGCTGCTGGCTGTGGGACAAGGGGAGTCCTGACTGATTTAGGAGGCATGTGATGGTCTGTGCCAGCAAGAGGAGTAGTGCTGTGGCCTTGGGACACTGCGAATACTGGAATTCAGTGGGGTCACTGGGCAGGCTGAGTGTCTGAGCTGCTGGAGGGACCCAGTTTGCTCACATGTAAACATACAGTCTCACTCTTGCCAGCCACAGAAAGGAGCAGGATGTGGCTGCTGGCAATGCTTGTCATGTATATGTAGTGTATATGTGTGCTATCCCAGCCTGCTGGGAGCACTTCTTTGTGACTGCTTGGGCTGAGGGAGAGAAAGCAGTGGTAGTTTCTGAGGTTTCGAGTTTGCTCGAGTTTCTCAGGCTGTTTCTGGAGCCACCCAGAGTTCTCTTCCTTGAAGCATTTCAATTCCTGGTAATTTTCAAAATGCAAACAGTCACAGCCCTAAGCTAGTTGATCTGACTTCAGAGCTATTCTTATGCTGAGCTGTTGGATGATCTGATCTCCTGAGATGTCTTCCATCTCAGTTTATGACCTGGTTCTTGTGAAAAGTAGGATCTTTTAGCCTGGAGAAGAGAGGTTTCTGGAGAGACACTATTGTGGCCTTTGAATATGTAAAGAGGGTATAAGACAAATGGAGAAAGACTTTTTAGGAAGGTTTGCAGAGACAGGACAAGGGGCCATGCTTTCAAACTGAGACTAGGTTTAGATTGGCTAAAAGGAAAAACTGTTCTACAATGAAGCTGGTGAGACACTCAAACGGGGGTTCCAGAGAAGCTGTGGATGCCCCATCATTGAGAGTGCTCCTTATCAGTTTGGCTAGTCTTGAGCAATTTGATCGACTGTAAGATCTACCTGGCAAGGAAGTTGGACTAGATGATCTTTAATCACAGACTGTTGTATGATTCCATGAAAGACAGCATGCAATAAAGGTCATATTGCAGATTTTGGTGCAGACATATTTATTATTTCTCACTTTATGCATCATTGCAAGGACAATTTGTTAGCTTCTGAAATGATGAGCTGAGATTGATTTCCTTCCTTAGTTTCATTTTCCCTGTTATTCCTTCACTCTTGGACTTTTTTTTTCACTAGATTTCCTCTTTCAGTAAACTGCCCTTAAGTATCACTTTGCTCCCCACCTGGCTTTTTTTTTTTTCAATGTCACCTTTTCACTGGTTCGTTTTGGGCCTTTGCTGCTTGAAGTCCAGCAGCCTCCTTGTCTGAGCATTATGGATCTTTCTTTACAGCTTCATCACTATGCAAAAAGCCATAAATTACTGTGTTCCATCTCACATACCATCAAGTATCACACTAATATTCCCTCTGCTGAATAGCTGGTTGGCTTACATAGACCAGCCAAATACCAGGAAATCCAGATGGCAGCAAGAATCTTGTAGACTACTCCCGCTTTTCATTTAAATTCTGGAGAAGTCACATGAGGTATCACATTCTCTTGAAAGAAGTGTATATCATCTCGGACATTCTAGAATGGGCTATTAATATTGTCATGAGTTTCTGGCTAGACTTTTTAGTATGCAAATTCAAATTCAAATGATGTGAAATGATAGAACTTGAAGAAATTTTTGTTCCCAGAATCGAAGTATGATGGAGTTGCATAGGGAGAATCTTAATCTTAGTTATTCTATTCCATCTCACATCATGGCTGGGGGCAGGGAGAAGGGAGTATCTTTGGGGGACAATGGGTTCCGGTGTAGTCAGTAAGCTGGGCAGAGGAGCCATCAGGTATTGTCTGTTGTTGGGGGGGGATTCATGTGAACTCTTCCTTTCTTGTACCCTGCCACTAGTATTGTTGCTAAAATTGTTTGTTTTCTCATCCAAGTGACAAAATCAGCACACTTAATGAGGGATGAAGAGGGAGCAGCGACCTCAGAACAGGAGGAAGAAGAAGCAGAGCCTGCTGTCCTCCAGAAGGAAAAAAACACTACCAGCCAACTTTGTATCATCTGTGATCTTCCTGGGCGTGTACTCTATCCCCTTGTCCAGATCACTGATAAAGATATTAAACAGGACTGGGCCCAAGACTGAGCCTTGGGGACCAGCTGGATGAACTCTATTTCCCACCACTCTGTGGCCTGGCCATCACCCAGTTTGTCACCCAGCAAACAGCCCACCCATCCAAAGCATAAGCAGACAGTTTCTTCAGGAGAATGATGTGAGACTCATTGCAAAAAGGATCAGGGTAATGCCTAGGAAGAGTCTCAGGTGAATCCAGGAGACTATAGTGGAGGACTAATCAGTTTTCCAATCAATTTGCTTAAAAAACTCTACAAAACGGTAGCAACAAACAAACAAACGAACAAAGCAAACCAAACAAACACAGAAAAAACCCCAAACAATAATCCCCAAAGACACAAAAAAAGCCCCCAAAAAAGCCCTCAAGAAACCCACCCAATACTGAAAAAAACCCAAAACCCAACACATCAAAAAATCAGGGTGAAGATTTTTAGTTACTTTAGAAATAACAAAACAAAACAAAACAAAAAACCCCAGAAAGTCACATTTCTAAAGGTGCTGTCCCAGCCTCTTCTCTCAGCAGGGAGGACATCCTGAAGTGGAGCCAGTTGGAAGAAAGCTGGACAGGGCAGCCCCTGGGCCATTGTCACAGGACAGCCCTGTGGCTGCCCCATTGCCAAAACCTGGACACATAAATCAAACACAGGTATGCACATGTGCTTAGACACAGCAAAAATATATTTGTCTGAAAAGAATACTGGTCCATTTATATCACTGGAAAGAGCATAATGCCTCGTCTCAGCTTTCTTTTCAGTCATTACAAATGTTTCGAAAATATAGGAGGGCAGAAATTGGAAATATCCAAGATCAACATGAGGACCAATAACAAAGATTCCATTTTTGAAACTGCATTGGGAATCCTCTGCAGAAATTGACTCAGAGCTCTAAGATTTACAAAAAATACCAAGAGTATTGGAGTCAATACAACACAGTGTCTGGAGACGTCAGCTGGTTGCCTTGATTTCTCAAATATGATGGAGGAAGCACCTTAGCAACTACAGCTGCCAGTTCTCTCAGGGCCCTGACATGCCTCTGGGTGGGTCCCATGGTCTTGCATACTCAGGTTCCTCAAGTGGTCTGAAAGCTGACCTGCTACTAGGGCTTAGAATCAAGTCGACCAGTCCAGTAACCTTACAGATGTGGAAATAGTGACTGGCAGTAAAAATTGAGACCAACACATGTTGAGTACCTCAGCCTTCTCCTTGTTTGTTGTCACTAGTCCTGTCTGGCTTATGGGGGTGGGGGGGTGATAGGGGAGTTGTGATAGGTTTCTTTTCATCTTCCTTTTCCCACTGAAATACCCGTAGGTGCCTTTATTATTCTTATTTTTGGCATGCTTTCCCAAATTCAACTTCAAATGAGCCTTAGCTATACTGATCCCATCCTCACACACTCATGTGTTACCACTGTATTTTTCCCATGATTTGTCTCGCTTTGTATTGTCTACATATTAGCTACTTGCATCACATCTATTAATTTTCAATAACCTTCTGGCTTTAATTTCTTTTCAAGAAAAAACCTTTTTGAAACTTTTCTCCTCAGAAATTCACCTGGGAAACCCAAAATCCCCAAAATTCACCCCGAAGTCCTCCCTGGGATGCCCAGCACTCACCTGGCAACTCCCAGAATTCCACAAATTCACCCCAAAATTAACGGGGTACCCCCAAACCCCAGGGCTTCACCCCAAAATCCCACCTGCAACACCCAAAATCCCTCAAATCCCCCCCAAGACCAAGTTTCCCCAACACCTCCCAAATTCACCCCAAAATGTCTCCAATCCACCTCAAAACCCACCCAGATACCCCCAATTCCGACAAATTCACTTTAAGACCCATCTGGGACTCCCAAAAATCACCAAAATTCCCCCGGAAATCCACCTGCATACCCCCAAATTCATCCATAAATTCTCCCACGACTCCCAAATGCTCAACTGGATACCCCAAAATCGACAGAATTCACCCCAAAATCCACCTGGAATCACCAAAACTCACATGAGAACCCTAAAATTCACATGTATACCCTAAAGTACACCAAATTCCACCCAAAATTCCCCTGAGATCACTAGAATTGCACAAATTCCCCCTAAAATTCAACTGGGAGTCCTCACATTCCACAAATTCACCCCAAACCTCGCTACCCGGGATCCCCCAAAATTCCAAAAATTCTCCCCCAAAATCAACCTGGGACCCCTCAAAACTCACCTGGATCTCCCCAGATTCCGCCCCCCCGCCCCCCGCAATTCACCTAGGAACCCCCGCATCCCCAGAATTCAACCCAAAATTCACCTGGGACCCCAAAAACCTCCAAATTCGCTCCAAAATGATTGGCTACTTTACACACTCCATTTTCCCACAAAAGGATCTAGAGTCCTGGGTGATTCATATACAAACTAAACGGAAAAAAACTTTCTATTCATTCCCAGCAAAAAGAATCCCTATTCCTCCTTCTTTTGGACAAAACTGCCTTCACTTTCAAACTTATTCCCTTGCTCACTTACATGCATAATGCTTAGTCCCTGTTCTGCATGCTCATTTTCTTCACTTTTACAAGGAATCCTCTCCTCATCTTCTTCTTCCCCTGCTTCTTCCATTTCCTGTGTCAAGATCACCTGTTTCTCTGATAGATTTGTTTCTCCAGCTGATTTTTGACAACTGTCCCTATCTTGTGGCACCGCTCGCTCGAGAGAGGTGATTATCCTGCTTTGCTCTGGGCTGGGACAGGGCTCTCTTCAAGCCCTGGGGGCAATTTTGGATGCCATAACGTCAGAAAGACCTAAGGCTATTGGAGGAATGTCCAAAGGAGGGACACGGAGATAGTGAAGAGGCTGGAGGGGAAGCCGTACAAAGAGTGGCTGAGGGCATTTGGTTCAGCTGCAGAGAGGACACTGAGCTCACACCTCACTTGGGACCTCTCAGCTCCTCTCAAGGGCAGCACAGGGACAGCTTTGCTCTCTGCTCTCTGAGACTAGGGACAGGAGCCAAGGGAATGCCAGGAGCTGTGTCAGGGGACGATTAGGCTGGCTATCAGGGAAAGGTTTTTTTCCTCAGAGGCTGGTCAGGCACTGAATACGTTTTTCAGGCAATGGGCACAGCCTCAAGGCTGCCAGAGATCCAGGAGCGTTTGGTCAATGCTCTCAGGGATGCAGAGGGTGGGACTGTTGGAGTGTCTGTGCAGGGCCAGCAGTTGGACTTTGACGATCCCTAGGGGTCCCTTCGGACTCAGGAAACTCTTACCATTTTCCCCTCTTTCCTCTCCTTTCACAATGCTCTCAGCTTAACGTTCTACTGTATGTTCCACTTCTGAAACCTCCGCAACTTCTTTCCAGTTCAAGCACAGTTCTTCTGGTTACAATCCAAAGATATACAGATTGAAAAACAACCAGAAAGAAACACCTGTTTGGAATGTTGTGGTCTTATTTGGATCTCGAACTATGAAGTCGATTGTGCCTTGCAAGTTCTAAAAGCAAAACAACAACAAAAAACACCCACCACACCGTTTTAACACAGGGATTTGCTTTCTTCTAAGAAATCCATAGCCCTTCTCAAAATGGATCTATTTCAGTAAGAGATCATCTTGAATAGATCACTTACTATCTAAAGAACCTGGAACACACAAATCTGTAATGATAAGCCTGTTACCTTGTCGTTTTCTGTTCCAAATGCAAATGAATTTGCTCAAGTGCCGTTTGTAACAAGGACAGAGTTCAAAGCGTAGCTCTGAGAAATGTTTTGGTTTCCCTCTCCTATCTCTATCAAAAGCACTTTCTTCAATGGCTGAAACAATACTTGATATAGTCTGAATTTTAAAGGTCATGAAAATTTTATCAGAAGTGAAAAATTAATGTAGCAGTCAGGTTTTAAACCAACGGGAATTTTTGTTTTACCTGTTTGAAGATTTCATTCACGCTAAAATGCTGGCTGATGGATACCTAGAAGGAATCAATTACCACAAAATGCTTCCGGGTAAGCCATTAGGTCATCCATTACAATTTGCTTCAGTGTCCCGTTCCTGTCCAATTGAAGGTCCCTGCTTTAGAGACTCAAGTACAGAGAGAAATAAAATTAAATATGACTACAGTGCCTTTAAATCTAAATCGAACTTCCTGATCGATCTCATAAAACCTTTAGGCTAAATGTTGCCATTGATCTGTTTCTACTGAACACAATGACGTCCTGGCTTGTTAGAGATTAGCTGATTACAAAGAAAGAAATGCACAGAAGTTAAAATATTTCCAAAGAAGCTTTTGACATCCTTCCTTTTGGATGGGGAACCATTCCAACACTGCTTACATAAGAGGTCAAATTACTGTCTTCCATGTTAGTTCTGCAATGTGCTCAGCAGAGCCTTTCTGGTTTATTGGCCTTTGACTTGGACGTAAAGCTGAGTCTTGATTCAAGAAAAATCAATATTCACACTTGTTTTCATGTACATGGACATTGGCTTAGTCTCCTAAACAAACAGAATGATGGGGAATTTATGTAGGTGTTCAGATAGGTAACATTCTCTTTCTGCAACCTGGCATTGTATTTTCACTTGGCCTGTTACCTCTGGCTTTGTTTTAACGGCTCAAATTATTAGGAAGAGTATCAAACCTCCAGCTCTAACCACAGTCCCACTGCGAGGTGTGTGAAGGTATGTGCATCTGTACCTCAGGTCCATAGTGCTCTTCTAATGTGCCTCTGATCGAGCAGGTAGGAAAGAGCTCCTGTGTGTGTGAACAGTGCTGCCTACTCTATGGCTTCAGAGCTGCTGCTAAGATCTCCAGGAAGGAGAGCGATATCGTACCAATTTTTAGATGGTTTTTAAAGTTGCAAGTGCTTTGCAATCTTAAACGTCTGAGTTCCTAGAACTTTGAATGAGATCAAATCTATGAGTGAAGAGATGATGGTGCAGACCAACTTCTGATTCCGGTGATCCAAGAATCTGCGCTACTACTTTGACCTTCTGAATAAGGCATGGATGTGATCGTATGCACAGCAATACTGATGTCCTATGGTTTTTGAATGATAGCAGTCTTCCTTTGTCCCATTCCTAAACGGTGGGCATTATTTGCCTTAACCTTGTTCAGTAGGGACATTATTCTATATTGTTACATGAAGTGGAAAGCACTCTTTTTCCATACCTTCACACAACAGCATTAAATCAAGGCCTAAGTAGTACAACCAATGTTCAAACATGCTCTACCTTTTAAGTTGACGATGCAAAATTCATACCTTGTTCTGATTTGATCTCAAGAAGAAAGGGTGTTCTCCAAATACTCCTTCAGCTCTTCCTCACAGCTCACCGTTTTCCTTTTTCTAAAATTGTATCCAGATCTCTTTGATCATCTAAGGCCACATAAAAAAGCTAGTAAAAATGGTTTCGTAGATACTAAAATCTCCCCAACTATTTAGGATTCAGGGAAGTTAATTATGCACATATACTCTACACCCAGAAGAGAAAGCTACCTCAGCAAAACTCATCGCCTATGAAAATCTTCCTAGATAATGAACACCTCTGACCCTGCCACCCCAAGTTGTTTTTGTAACAATGAGAACCTCACATCCAGTCAGACTCTAGACCTGCACAAGATCTATTAATAGCAACTTGCAGCCAGTTTCTACAGAAAGCAGCAGTGATCTCTATCACTGTTGCCATACCAAGAATAAGACAGGACTGTCCATTCCACATGAATCAAGCAGTTAGCAAAAATGCACCTGACAGAATGAAACTGAAGAGTAGAAATTCCCATCTAAAAGTCAAAGATTACATTTTTAATTTTATAGCAGGTATTTTGAATTTCAGAGGGCTCTTTGCATTAAGAAGTCCTGTCTTTATAGCACACCCTTGTTTTTATGTTTCCACCTGTATTATGGCCATTTAGCCGTCTCCTTAAAATCACTCCAAAGAAAAACATTCAAGTGAACAAGTTCTTTCTAAACTGCTGGAAGGTGAAATGAATAAGACGATATGTAACATGATAAAAGGCTGCCTGGAATTTTACGACTGGTATCCAACATGGCATCTTCTATCTGGAGAGTAAAAAAAATCAGTCTCCAAGTAAACAGGTAAGAATGCTGATTATCAAAACTTCTGTTTATTCTGGCACCATAAAGCACCAAATCACAATCTATAATTTATCCCTTTAGAAACAACTGCCCGACTTTTTTTATGTATAGAAAAGATTGGAAGACATTTGGGAGATCATTTCCAGCTATTCCTAAAGTCTGATCTTAAGCAGACTGGGCCATACGTCATTCATGGCTACCATATGTATTTCAGATAGAAATGATCATAAAAATACAATCTATTTATATTACAAATAATAAACACAAGAATTATGAACACTTCCACATGAAACTCTTCCACACCAAACTGTTTCTTTGGAGTGTTTTGTCACACTATGGACCTCTTTCTAAGGTGACATCAGTAGCCTACCATGCAGAAGGCATTCCAGGTGGGAGCACAGGAAGAAGAGACTAATCCCAAGGAGTGATGAAAATATATGTCATCAAATAAAAGAAACATACATCTGTTGTGTTGTGTTGTTTAATGTTAATATTCCTTCTGTGTTGATGGTTGGTCTCCGTTTCATTCCTCTAAGTATATAATGTTTTTTCCCTTTCCCACCTTTTCCTTAGTTACTCATCCTAAACCCCTCCCCTTTATCTGGAACCTTCCCTGTCCCTCACCCTAAACCCTGCCCCACTGGATGTCAATCCTTTGTAGCCCATCCCTTTGTTCTAGAAGTTTCTGTGTCAAGCATTCCCTTTTGTATTCATGACTGGTTATATTCTATGCATCCCAACCCTCAGTTTGCCTTATTGGCTCAATGTACCCCTTTCCCCGCCTTCTGTACCTCCCCCCGTTAACCGTTATTGGCCCTCCCCTTACTCCTCCTCCGTACTTAAGCCTGTGTAGAACCCCTCAAACTGCGTTTTGGGGTTCCCTCTCCCATCCTCCTGATCTGTTGCCTCTTCCTTCAATAAATCCCTTCCCCCAGAACTATAAAAGGTCTCTCCTGCGCCTCTTTGTCCCTCCCTGATGACTCGCCCAGGCATAGCTCTTGCTATGCCTCTTCTGCTGCTCCCAGAGTGGTGCCGGGGAGGGGCCACTCACCGACGCAGGCTTCCCAGAGCTAGGCGGTAGCCCAGGTGAGGTGGGCAGTGGGTGGAAGAAATGTCAGTTTGGCGCTCACCGCAGGGCCACTTCGCCGGTGTCCCCACGAATAGCCTCTTAGATCTGAGGTTCAGAGGCTTTGGGCGTCGACTACCCCAATCGGAGCAGGCCAGGTCCGCAGCGCTCCCGGGGAGAAGGTGGCAAACCTCTGCGCCCGGAGGACCACTTTCGAGGGAGGGGCCTCCTGTTGCAGCTCCTGTTCCAGAGGCCAACGGAGCCGGTAAGTATCCCCCAATGGGGTGCAGGGGGCTTGCCCTTAGACGGGGCAGGGTGTGCAGCCCTAGGTGTGGGGGCCCGTAAGAACACCCCTTCCTTTAGTCCCTGAGGGTGGGGGACTCACTGGCCCTGGGGCCTTTATTCTCAGTTGTTTCAGTTTTCTTTTGCTGCAGTGGGAGAGTGAGTCCTGCTGTGTGGGTAGGCACACCATAATGGGCGCAAAGCTGTCCACACAGCAGCGGGAGATGTTTTTCCAAGTTGTGGGTATCCTGGAGGGAGGGAAGAAAAAGTTTTCACGGGGTTCGTTAAAGAAGTTCATAAAATGGCTTGCTTCCCAATTCCCCGGGGTGTCACCCCAGCAAATGGAGTCGGTCCAATTTTGGGAACTAGTAGGACAAAGGCTCATGGCGTTGAGCAATCAGGACGACACCTCCGTGGATCGGTTTTTCAGTTTATACATTCAAATTCGTACAGCTGTAAAAGAAAAGGCGGGGGGCGCGCGCGCTGCCACGCCCCACCAGGAGAGGGCGGGGAAGGGAAGCAAGCCATCCCAGGTTCCCCCAGTTGTTCCCCCCTCTCCTAACCCTCGTTCCAATCCCTCTTCCCCTGCATCGGGGGATCCGAGACAGGCAGCTCGGCAACGATTGCAGGCCAGCCCGGCCAGGGAGACCAGCCGCTGCTCGCCTGGCCCCTCTCGGTCCTCCCGATACCCTAGCCCTGGTGGCAAGGTGCCAGCCGTCAGGGAGCCTTCCCCTAATCCCTCTTCCCGCAGTTCCGTCTCTCCCAGTTGCACCCTTAGTTCTACCCTGAAACCGGTTTTAAAGAGTTGTAAAGTTTGTAAATGTACCCTGCAACCCTCCCCCGCTCCTCCCCCAGGCTCTACCCCAAAAACCCCAAAGTCAGTGAGGTTCCAGTCATCCCCCCCGGAGCCACAAAATAGCCTCCTGGATTCTGGCGCACAAGATGGGGCCGGCTACGTGGCGTGGCCGGTCCCTTGTGCTCTGGCTCCTTTTTCTCCCCAGAATCCCTTCCTCATTGATCCGTACCCTCCTCCAACTGTGGCTCCCCCCCCTACACCCTGTCCCAACCCCTTTCTGTTCCCGCCTCCTTCCCCAAGTCCTGCCCATGTCTCCTCCCACGGGAGGGGTGTTCCTCCTCCCCAGGCTCCTCCTCCTCCTCCTACTAAAACTCCTCCTCTTACTCCACCCCCAGAGAGGCGGCCCCCGAGCTCAACAGGTCCCACCCATCACCATGAATGTTGCCAGTGTTCTGGCTCCTCCTCGGTAAGCGGTCCTGCCCCTCCGCTTCGGACTTCCGATTCCCACGCTCCGGAAACCAGAAGTGACAGGCCAGGGGATCGGAACCCGGAACCGGAGACCACACTCATTGCCGCTCCTGTTTTTTATTCTTGGAAAAGGGGTATTCCAAATTGGCGGCCATTTGAATACTCCCATAAAAAGGAGCTCTGTAGGACACAGAAGGAGTTTGGGGGAAAGAGCAAATATTTTAAAGGCTTATTGGAAGCTACTTTCTCCTCCAATATCTTGGTCCCTAGCTACTTGAAAGGAGTGTTTAAATGTCTCCTCCTATCAATTGACTACAGATTGTGGGAGGACACATGGAAAAGGATGCTAGGGGAACTCCTGCCTGAGCTCTTACAGACCCGCGAGTGCGCCATTGACGCAGACAAAAAACCAGTCACGATGGATCATTTGTGAGGCGAAGGGCAGTGGTCCCAGGCAGAAGCACAGGCAGAAAAAATCCCAAAGCCTGTGATTTTAAAAATTCAAGCTGCTGCTGAGAAGGCATTCATGGTGACGCCGACCACCGAGCCCCGTGTCCACTATGCCTCCATCAAACAGGGGCCGGCGGAACCTATCAATGAGGTCGTGGAGAGGCTAAAGATTGAAATTGAAAAGCAAGTGAAAAACCAGGACACCCTAGAAGAACTAATAATGGAAATGATAAAGTTAAATGCTAACGATGCATGTAAACAGGTTATATATAACATCTCTACCTCTCTACCCTGAGCCGTCTCTCCAGCTTATAGTGGAGGCCTGTGTCAAGCGGGCAGTTGTGCCAGCGCCACCTATTCCCACCAGAGGAGGAGTGATGATGGTGGTGATGACTGCAGCTGCAAAGACTTTCCCTGTGCGCTGCTTCCTCTGCAACCAGCTTGGTCACATCGTGCGTGTGCCCTCTTAAAAATAAAATCGATAACGGGAAGGGGCCGGGGGAGGTGGGAGGAAACACACAAGCAAAAAAAAACTAACTGGGGAGAGCGACTCCGCCTCGGGTGAAAACAAAAGTGAGGTGGGCCGCGAGGGGGACCTTGGGGGGGGGCAATACTAATACCGCATGTGACATTCCCACCGGATCCGACATTTACCGAACACGACGAATAGCGCCAGGGTGGACTCCTCGTCCTCCCCTGAGCTTGGCCCTGACAGATAACACTTATTTTGAAACACAGGACTGGCGGTTGGTATCGGTGAAGCCCACATCACCCGGTTTGTTCGCCGGACTTGACTGCACGTATATCGTGCTTGGGGATACAAAGTGTACCCCTCCGGAGATTGAAATCGTGCCGCAGACATGGTTTTTGTGTCCGGACCGTTTCTCTCTCCTGGCACAGTGCATCCAGCCACCATACTTCCTGCCAAAGGAACAACTAGTAGCGCAGGCGATTCCGGTGCCCAACACCATCGTGGCGAAACCGGCTAATCCCTGCGTCTATTGGGCGGAAGTCATTGGTGAGGATAAACCAATCATTGGATGTGGACTCCGTCGGGGTGAAGACTACTTTTACGTCGACAGACTCTTCGATACAGGAGCAGATGTGACAATTATACCAACCGAGAATTGGCCGTCACATTGGGAGTTGCAACCCGTGGCTGGCAGAATACAAGGAGTCAGAGGGGCCCAATTGGCTTGGCAGTCAAAAACGTAATTAAAACTGAGGGACCTGAAGGGCAGGTGGCTAATATCTGCCCTTTTGTTATGGAGTATAAAGCTCCCCTGTGGGGCAGAGATGTCATGTCGCAATGGGGTGTTCGTATTGAGATCCCGAAAACCCCGTGGGATTTTTCTTAGCGGCCGCTGTGGAGCGCCCTGTCCAGAAACTGAATTGGCTATCTGATGAACCAGTATGGATAGATCAGTGGTCGCTTAACAAACAGAAATTGCAGGCGCTCAACGAAATCGTGGAGGAGCAGTTAGCCAAAGGTAACATCGAGCCAACCTGGAGCCCTTGGAATTCTCCGGTCTTCGTCATCAAAAAGCCGGGAAAGGACAAGTGGCCGCTCCTTCACGACCTTCGTGAAATGAATAAAAAGATAGAAGACATGGGGTCTCTGCAACCAGGTATTGTAAGCGTCGTTCCGAAGTTCCCCTCGATTTTGCCTCCCGACCGTCGCAAGGAGACCTCGAGGACCCCCACACAGGCTGACTCCCAACAATGGTTTACTGGCCGGGCCAGGTGGATGCTCGTGACTGTGTGCTGGTGTATTGTGTTCACTGGACTGTGCTGTTGTGGCACCAACCAGAAGTTGTGTTGTATCAACTGAGGACTGCTTGACAGTACCTGTCTCCTGCAGCACCATACAATGGTCCATAAATCTTCCCACCTCTTGGCCAGAGGCCACTCGCTTTGGAGAAGGACTATAAAAGAGAGACACTGTGAGAAAGACCCTTTGAGATCTCTCCACTGATGAAGACCCCCTGGAGAAGACCCCTGAGATCTCCCCACGGACGAAGAATCGTCTATCTGATGACCCATGAGGACGCCCGTCTCATCTGTTGGTAGCTATTTCCCGATCCCTTTCTTTCCTTCCCCTCTCCCTATACTTTGTTTCCTATACCTCTCCCCTTTACCGTAACTGAGTTGTTGGCATTTGATGAAATGCATTGCTGTTGTTGAATAAACTGATTTTCTGCTGTTGAATAAACTGATTTTGTCCCCTGCATTTTGCCTGTTTGCACCTTTAAGATCAAAAGAACCATCATGACCCCCGCTCTGCATTAATAGCGGATGGTGACATTAAACTGGCGTCACGGACAGGATTTTCTGGCAGACAGAAGGGATGCAAGGTTGTCTGCAGTCTGTATCAGGGGAAGGAAGTCTTACTCCAGCCTCACCTAGCTGGCCACCTTGGATGGGTGAGCCTGTCTAGAAAGCAAGGGGGGTTTTTCTGATTTCCTGCAGACTGCAGACACCTTGGTGTGGAGCATCCCCAGACTCGATTGAGGGTTCTGTCGTCAGAATTTCAAAAAAGATCTACTGGTGCAAAAGGCGGGACACTGCTGTTATTGTTGTTTTTTATGATGTTTTTGATACTTGGTGTAGTGAAGAGACAACCTGGTGTTTTGTAACTAAGGAGTGCCTCCCAAGTAGTTTGGTCTCTTCACCCGCACAGGGAAGCGAAGGGGGGCACACAGCAAAAGCTGTTTCGTTGTGTGTGGTAACTTAAGCAATAGACCTCCCTGTTGTGGTTTTTACTTATCCCTTCACAAAATGACTGAGAATTCCACTGCAACAGATAAAGCTGCATTTTATGCTCTATTAGCTAAGTATAGCGCCAGACCGTCCCAAGGTGGGGAGGAATGGGCGAGCAATAATTGGTTTAATCTGGATAATGTGATTGGTAGAATATATTCTTTGCAACATGAATCAAAGTTCAAACTGGGCAAAAATAAAACCATACTCTGCTCAGTTTTGGGAGCTTGTCTTACGGCAGCCATAGAAACTCGCTCTAAGCGAGTGAGTGAAGAAAGCACAATTATAGATTCTTTACAAAATCTTGTTCAAATTTTGCAAAAACAATTAGATCAAGAAAGGAATGAGAACCATTTGTTGCTAGATGAAAATAATTTGTTAAAAGCTGCCTTAAGAGAAGAATGGGACAAAAATTCAGCGCAGGGTATAACACCAAAAGAAACAGAGGAGACGGAAGCTATTCACATTAATCCAATACACTCTCAAAAAGACCCAATTTTGATGAAAAATTGTGGGGAACACTGCTGCCCCGACTTGAAAACTGTGATTAAAATAGAATATGATTATATCAGTGATGCACCCCCTGAGCAAACTTCTCCACAAGTTCTGAACAATGAACCAAATCAATCTCCTCCACAGGCTCTGGGAGTTGAGCCAAAGCAGTACACCTGCACTGGGCTTTCCCAAGGGTCTGAACATTCCCCCACTTCGGCCCACCACACTTTAGCCCAGGAATTAGAAAAGATACCCAAACCTGACAATACAGCTGTCTATCAATACATTGATGATATTCTGGTGGGAAGGGATGAAATAAAAGTAGTGGGGGATACCCAACAAAAAATAATCTCTCATTTGGAAAACCCTGATTTGCAAATTTCCTCAGAGAAAATTCAAAAACCTTCTCAGGAGGTGAAGTTTTTGGGAATTTGGTGGAAAGGAAGTATGACATGTATTCCACCTGATACTCTAACCTCCCTGGATCAAATTAAATTGCCTGAATCCAGGAAAGAGATCCAACAGGCTCTAGAATTATTAGTGTTCCAGGGGAAACACATCACAGTCACTATTGAGACCCCTCCCCCTGATGGGGTGGCCCAAAGATACTCAGTTGGGAAGTGGTATGCTCAGATAGAACATGACTGTAACATCTTCTAAGTGATAGAAAGAGCTCTAAAAAATCTGGCAATACAAGAAACTGAGAGCTTGGAAAATAGCCATGACAAACCTGCCTTGATAAGTAAAGTAGCCACTCCTTTCTCCCCTGAACAATCAGCAAATTCTTGGTTCACTGATGCTTCTGCCAAACGAGTGGGAAAGGTGGGGGGATACAGGGCATTAACCCTCCCCACTTCTGCTGGTGAACAAATTATTACTGAGGGAGAAGGCAGCTCTCAGACCGGTGAGCTGACAGTTGTTTGGAGTGTTTTCCAACTTGAGGTACAGAATATCTCTCTTGTTTACATCTACACTGACTCCTGTGCTGTGTTTAAAGGAGGTACAGAGTGGCCCCCTTTTCAGCAGCAAAATGATTGGGAAGTTAACAGAATTCCAGTCCATGCTACACACTGGATAGTTCCATCATTTTAATCTCCTGCCTCCTGGAGGCAGACTCTGTTTGTGTTTACTTTTCACAGAAGAACACCGAGGGACATGAAGAAGCACCCCCCCCCTTAGTGTTGGATGACAAAAACAAGGTTTTTCCTCCTTTCATGGTGACACAAGGTGATGATGTCACAATAACTTGTAAATTAATGGCTGGATCCCTCACCAAACCTGCATACGGTTATGGCATAAGACCTCATGGCCGGACTTTATATTGTAGAACCCAAAATCAAGACTGTTGGCTAAATCTAACTGCTATACAATTTTCCTATAAAATCATGTGTGGAAAAAATGATACAAAATACTGGGGGGAACTTGATGTTAATGTTGTAACACCTACTACCCAACCACCAGTTGTGCTGAGCCCTACGATTTTTCAATTTGGACCTTATGTAATTAAAAAAACTGGCCAACAACAAATATTGTTTAATCCGGCATGGTCTCTCAAACAAATCAAATTGCTGATGCAAAATAATGTCTCAGAAGTTCAGCCAGCTTGTTCACCCTTTCTACAGACTTCTTTTGAGGGATGGACAACCTGGCTGCGGAAACGGAATCCTTCTAAAAAAAACGAATGGCAAGAGACATAACCGGTGTTGTGGGAACAGGATTGGGAATTTTGAATAGCATCGATTCGGAAGTACTAATGAATAAATTGGCTACCACAGCTGGAGATGTAACCAAATTACAACGGCCCCTGCAAACATCCTTAACAGCTTTGGGGACCCAACAATGGTTGTTATTAAACATATTACCAAGTTGGGAAAAGGTAAACCTAAATGACCACAAATTGATAATCAATGCACTTGGTACTACACAAAATAACATCTCTCTGGCTCTCAGTGGTATCCAGACCCAGTTGTGGATGCAGTCGGTTGCTGCTTTAATTATAAGAGAAGGTGAGGAAGGCACTTTTCCCACTGAAATTCAAAAGATAGTCTGGGACAGTGCCACTGATTTTGAAAAATAATTCTAGTCCTGGTGGAACTTAGTAAATTTTACCTATGATCCCAGCACAAACACTGCCACAGCCTTTGTACTGTACATTACAATTCGTAATGCTTCAGTGCATTCAATATTCCCCATCATTCCATTAGGGTTGAACCATGACGGAGCTATTCTCTGTCCTTCCAAGCATAGGGAATGGGCCCGTGAAATTGGTGGGAAGTGGCAAACTGTTAATTTGGAAACTTGCGTTGTCCGGTAACAACAAGGGTTTATCTGTGAAAGTAATGCAATCAGAGCTCAAGATATCTGCTTGGATACAGAACAGAATGTTTGCAATTTTGAAATTCATCCAAACGAAATTCCTGAAACAGTACTGGTATATGTAGGCAATGGATATGCATGCTTTAGAACTGCTTGTGATAGTGTTTTCATAGAAAATTTGGTAGTGAATACTAAGAATCATTCAAAATTTTGTGTCTGTAACTTTACTAGGATTTCAGGATGTGATTTTTTCCTATGTAGCCCCAGTTACTTCTCACCATCTTTTGCAGTCAAATTACACACTGATCCACCATCTATTTCCCACTCCATTTGGAATGAACCTCTCTATGGTGAAGCAATTGTTGCTCCATCCAGATTTGATCGAAATTTTGGAGAGGATCACGAAAAACGGACAGAAAACTCTAATAGCTGTTCATCACAATGTGGAAAAAATACATCGTGTTTTGGAAAGGGTAAAGACAGATGATGAACACAGCTGGTGGGATACTCTATTTGGGTGGTCACCTACTGCTACAGGTGTCCTGAACAAATTGTGTCATCCCACTATTGTTCTTTTGATTTTGGTTTTAATTGGTTTTGTTTTATCAGCAATTCTATACATCATGACTTGGAGAATAACGACACGATTAACACAATTGGCATCTGTGACAGATGTACCCACATCGGCTACTGTTGACATCCCTAGGGTTATTGACACAAGGTTTCAAATAAGATAAAATATGATTTTTAACTAGAATTATCTTCTAATTGCAATAAGAATTGTTTAATCAAAAACATGCTTTAAAAATTGATTTATTTCTAATCAAAAACTGAAAAATTTAAAGAATTGAACAAATTGTTTGAAATTGATAGCAATCAAAAAAATTGAATATAATTAATCTGTTTTGTTTCCCCTTTTCTCCTTTTCCTTATCCTGTCCCTTATCTTTTTCCTACTCTCCTGTCTCTGTTTTCCGGGATATGCTACCAACTTGAACGAGTCGAGAAGACACCACAACTGAAGACTCCACCACAACTCTACAAAGGGGCGCTCTTGACGACGATCGTGAGTCACGGGGTGGTGTAAGGGTAGGTCCGAAGTTCCCCTCGATTTTGCCTCCCGACCGTCGCAAGGAGACGTCGAGGACTCCCACCCAGGCAGACTCCCAACAATGGTTTACTGGCCGGGCCAGGTGGATGCTCATGACTGTGTGCTGGTGTATTGTGTTCACTGGACTGTGCTGTTGTGGCACCAACCAGAGGTTGTGTTGTATCAACTGAGGAGTGCTTGTCCGTACCTGTCTCCTGCAGCACCACACAACGGTCCATAAATCTTCCCACCTCTTGGCCAGAGGCTACTCGCTTTGGAGAAGGACTATAAAAGAGCGACCCTCTGGAAAAGACCCTTTGACATCTCTCCACTGATGAAGACCCCCTGAAGAAGACCCCTGAGATCTCCCCACAGACGAAGACTCGTCTATCGGATGACTCATGAGGACGCCCGTCTCCACTGCTGGTAGCTATATTCCCATCCCTTTCTTTCCTTCCCCTTTCCCTATACTTTGTTTCCTATACCTCTCCCCCTTACCGTAACTGAGTTGTTGGCATTTGATGAAATGCGTTGCTCTTGTTGAATAAACTGCTTTTTTGTTGTTGAATAAACTGATTTTGTCCCCTGCATTTTGCCTGTTTGCACCTTTGAGATCAAAAGAACCATCACGACCCCCGCTCTGCATTATTAGTGGATCGTGACAGCTTGTGAACATCAGCTGCCAAGCGGAAGGACATTTCCTCCAGTTTCACAGAATACTTGGACAGTACATCTGCTATCTGTGCAATCAAAGAATACAGAAAAGCAACAACAATGGAAAGTAGAACTCAAATATCAATTTCCAAGTTAAAATCTACATGAACAAGACAATTTTTCCATCAAGTGAATTCAATTTAATTAATTCATTAACTACATAAGTATCATTCTCACTTTCAAGAATAGAATTCAAAGAATCAACGTTGCTTCTTCTGAGACATTGAAGCCTGAGTAGATGCCAACTTCAAATCTATTAGGACGGCATGAAAGCAATACCTGCTACATTTAGTACATGTAAACTACAATGACATCTAGAACATCTCTAAAAGATGAAGAAACCCATGAACTTTGAAGAAGACACTAGCAAGAAATGTGGAAATAGGCTTTATCTGCCCAGTGCTTTTCCCAAAAGCTTGGGCACTCCTTGGTGTCAGTGAGAGTCTCTGTCTCATTATTCAGCAGCTGGCTTAGGGTAAAAAAGGATGCATGCAATCACTTCATTCCTGTTCATGACATAAACTCACTGCATCATCACGGAAGCCATTTACTTGGAAATATAGCCTAAAAAATAGGTGTCAGACTGGGTACATATCTAGATTGCTATGACCAAAACCAATTTCTTTTTAACAGGAAAGCCATACAATATGCCTGCCATGGCAAATATTAGTCTACTAGACCTGCACTTCAACGGGCAGTGAGCAGTTCATTACACCTAATTTACGTTTGGCAAGGAGACGGTCTATTTATTACAAGCCCCTAGTTCAAGAACCAAGAATTCAGGAGTTGCTCATTCCCGATGAAAATCTGTCCATTTCATACCTTTGGGGTTTTATGCTTCTGTTCTTTACCTGTCTTGAGTGTGGCTTTCTTGTGAAGTCACTGATGGGTGTCTTTACAACACATTTCTGCTGATTACACTGTAATTGCATGGCATCAGCAGGTATCTCTGAATGTCTCTTTAAAGTATGCTTTTTACTCTTCTTAGAGGACCTTGTCTTCTTCTTTCCTTCACCCAAAAGGTGGGCTAAGTGAGCCTTCCAAGAACCATCACCTCAACAATTAGAATTCTTTAAAACCTACTGAATGGAGAACAGCAACAAAAAAAATTTAAAAAAACTATCACGCGAAAGACAGCAGAAGAGAAAGGTAAAATAATGAATCCTACATGCCACATGCATAACTCTCTTCATTCGAGGCTATTTTCAAAATGCGGAAAAAAAAAAGAAAAAAAGACCATTCTTTCCTCAGAGAGGGAAAGTGGAGTAACTGGATTGTGTTGCCTTGCTTACAGTTACCAGAAAAGTCAACAGCAGAGTTGAAAACTCCTGAAGCTGGCTAACTACACCTCTAAATGTTTTACTACTGTGTTATGATTCTGTCTTCAGTTAATAGAACCTGATATACAACAAAGAGATGGGAGCACATGGAGATGCATTGGAGAGCCTATGCTGGAGGTAACACATTCAATTTCTAATCAAACAAATCCAAATTAGAAATGTTGAAAATGACCTGGGGCCATTTCAACAGCCAGCAAACTGACTAACACAACCAACCTTTGGCTTTTATTCAATCCTTTGCTTGTTTTACCTGGGCCTTGAAGATCTGTCTGCAGCCTTCCTCTCTGCAAATATATCACAGTCGTCCTATTGAGAAGCCATGGCTCATCACAGCTGCTTGGCCAGGCCTGCTTCCAGAAGAACTGGCAACTACAAGCTGGGAGCCAAGAGATACAACACTGCACTTGGAAAAGGGCCTTCCATGAATCCTAGAATCCCAGAATGGTTTGGACTGGAAGCGACCTTAGAGATGATAGATTATCTTCTTCCCACATCCTGACATGGGCAGGGACACTTTTCCACTAGTCCAGGTTGCTCCATGTCTGCTCCAGCCTGGCCCTGGACACTTCCTGCCATGGGGCTCCCACACAGCCTCGTTGAGCAACATGTGCCAGGCCTCAGCACCCACACAAGGAAGAATTCCTTTCCAATATCCCATCTACCCCAGCCCTCTGGCACTTTGAAGCTATTCCCCCTTGTCCTGCGAGTCCAGACCCTTTTCCAAAGTCCCTCCCCAGCTATCTTGGAGCCCCAGCAGGCACTGCAAGGGGCTCGAATGTCTCCCTGGAGCCTTCTGTTCTCCACATTGGACACCCTCAGCTCTCCCAGTCTGTCCTAGAGCAGAGGAGCTCCAGCTTTAAAAGCAGCTTAGCAGCCTCCTACCCGTGAAACTCGACTCCACCGCTGGCCTTCTGGGCACTACGGATATCGCTTCCGGTGTCGCTCAGGGTCACTCCCGGCTCTCTCCCCGCCCCCCATGGGGCCCTCAGGAGATGCTGCTCGGATGCCACTCCTGCCGCTGTCAGACCAACGAGGCGCGGGGGGCCAGCCCAGCCTCATCCACAATCCACAGTCTCCTGCGGGCTCATGGTGGCCCACAAACCCGGAAGCAGATGTGACAATTGATGAATGATTCATGTTATTCACAAAAAGCATTGGGTTTTGCATAAACCAGAATACTAAGCTCTGAAGTGAAGCATGGACACTTGATAAAGGAAATTATATGATTGAAGAATTCTGTTTAAAATCACCTTGTTATGTTATATTATGTTGTATTATGTTACATTACATTATGTTATATTATGTTATGTTTATCAAATAAGTTGTATCGGCTGCCAGCTTGCGAAATCGGACTTGCCCAAAAGCCCTTGTAAAGTCCATTGTACCTTTCCACTTTCCCTGCCGGTGGTGCATGGTAGGGGATATGGTACACCCACTCAATGCCGTGTTCCCTAGCCCAGGTGTTGATAAGGCTATTCTTGAAATGAGTCCCATTGTCTGACTCAGTCCTCTCAGGGGTACCATATTCAAAGGACCTGCTTTTCAAGGCCCAGGATGGTGTTATGGGCTGTAGCGTGAGACACAGGGTAGGTTTCCAACCATCCACTGGTGGCTTCTACCATGGTGAGCACATAGCGCTTGCCTTGGCGTGTCTGGGGCAGTGTGATGAAATCAATCTGCCAGGCCTCCCCATACTTGTACTTGGACCACCGCCCCCAATACCAGAGGGTCTTCACCCGCTTGGCTTGCTTGATGGCAGCGCACGTCTCACAATCATGGATAACTTGAGAAATACTGTCCATGGTTAGATCCACCCCTCGGTCTCGTGCCCACTTATAGGTGGCATCTCTACCCTGGTGGCCTGAGGCATCATGGGCCCATTGTGCTAGGAACAACTCTCCCTTGTGTTCCCAATCAAGGTCTATCTTTGACACCCCTATCTTTGCAGCCTGATCTACCTGCTGATTGTTTTGCTGCTCTTCATTAGCCCTACTTCTGGGAACATGGGCATCTACATGGCGAACCTTCACAGGTAGTTTCTCTAACCGGGTAGCAATATCATTCCACTCTTTGGCAGCCCAAATTGGTTTTCCTCTACGCTGCCAGTTAGCCTCTTTCCATCTCTCCAACCATCCCCACAGAGCATTGGCTACCATCCATGAATCGGTATAAAGGTAAAGCTTTGGTCACCTCTCTCTTTCTGCAATGTCTAAGGCCAGTTGAACTGCTTTGAGTTCAGCAAGTTGACTGGATTCACCCTCTCCTTCAGTGGCCTCTGCTACCCGTCGTGTGGGGCTCCATACAGCTGCTTTCCACCTCCGATTCATCCCCACAATGCGACAGGAACCATCAGTGAATAGAGCATAGCGTGTTTCCTCTGCTGGCTGTTGGTTATATGGTGGAGCTTCTTCAGCCCGGGTCACTGGTTCTTGTTCCTCATCTGTGACACCAAAACTTTCACCTTCAGGCCAATTTGTAATTACTTCCAAAATCCCAGGGCGATTCAGTTTTCCAATTCGGGCGTGCTGTGTAATGAGGGCAATCCACTTGCTCCATATAGCACTGGTGGCATGGTGGGTGGAGGGAACCTTTCCTCTGAACATCCACCCCAGCACCGGTAGTCGGGGTGCCAGAAGGAGTTGTGCTTCTGTGCCAACCACCTCTGAGGCTGCTTGGACTCCTTCGTAGGCGGCCAAGATTTCCTTCTCTGTTGGGGTGTAGTTAGCTTCAGACCCTCTGTAGCTCCGACTCCAAAATCCTAATGGTCGGCCTCGAGTCTCACCAGGCACCTTCTGCCACAGGCTCCAGGACAGACCATGGTTCCCGGCTGCAGAGTAGAGCACGTTCTTCACATCTGGCCCCGTCCTGACTGGGCCAAGGGCTACTGCATGAGCAATTTCCTGCTTTATCTGGGCAAAGGCTTGTTGCTGTTCAGGGCCCCAATGGAAATCGTTCTTCTTGCAGGTAACCAGGTAAAGATGGCTCACGATCTGACTGTACTCAGAAATGTGCATCCTCCAAAAACCTATGGCTCCTAAGAAAGCTTGTGTCTCCTTCTTGTTGGTTGGTGGGGACATAGCTGTGATTTTGTTGATGACATCAGTAGGAATCTGACGCCGTCCATCTTGCCACTTCACTCCCAGGAACTGGATCTCTTGAGCAGGTCCCTTAACTTTACTCTTCTTGATGGCGAAGCCGGCTTCCAGGAGGATTTGGATGATTCTCTCTCCTTTCGTGAACGCTTCTGCTGCTGTGTTCCCCCACACAATGATATCATCAATATGTTGTAAATGTTCTGGAGCCTCACCCTTTTCTAGTGTAGTCTGGATCAGTCCATGGCAGATGGTAGGACTGTGCTTCCACCCCTGGGGCAGTCGATTCCAGGTGTACTGCACTCGCCTCCATGTGAAAGCAAACTGATGCCTGCATTCTGCTGCCAGAGGAATGGAGAAAAATGCATTGGCAATATCTATAGTGGCGTACCACTTTGCAGCCTTGGACTCCAGCTCGTACTGCAGTTCCAGCATGTCCGGCACAGCAGCGCTCAGCGGTGGAGTCACTTCATTCAATGCACGATAGTCTACGGTCAATCTCCATTCTCCTTCAGATTTACGCACAGGCCAGATGGGGCTGTTGAAGGGTGAATGGGTTTTGCTGACCACCCTTTGGCTCTCCAGCTCACGGATCATTTTATGGATGGGAACCACAGCATCTCGAGTTGTTCTGTATTGTCGGCGATGCACTATGGAAGTGGCAATTGGTACCTTTTGCTCTTGTCCCTTCAGAAGTCCTACAGTACTTGGATTCTCAGACAGTCGAGACAAGGTGTTCAATTGCTGGATGCCCTCTGTCACCACAGCTGCTATCCCAAATGCCCACCTGAATCCTTTTGGATCTTTAAAATACCCCCTTCGGAGGTAATCTATGCCCAAAATGCATGGGGCCTCTGGGCCAGTCACAATAGGATGTTTTTTTCCATTCATGTCCAGTCAAGCTCACATCAGCTTCCACCAAGGTAAAGTCCTGTGATCCACCTGTCACACCAGCAATAGAAACAGATTCTGCCCCCATATATCTTGATGGGACTAATGTGCATTGGGCACCAGTATCAACCAAAGCTTTATACTTTTGTGGTTCCGATGTGCCAGGCCAACGAATCCACACAGTCCAGAAAACACGATTTTCCCTCGCCTCTCCCTGGCTAGAGGCAGGGCCCCTCTAAGCCTGTTTATCCTTCTTTCCTTGGGCATATGTCTTAGAGGTTCCTTCAAGGGGATCAGACATATCATCATCATCATCATACTTGGCAGCTTGGCTACGGGCAACTGGAGCTGCTCTCCTTTTGGTGGAACTTCCTCTTTGAGTCTTGCCTTCCTTCAATTCACGCACCCGTTGTGCCAGAGCAGCAGTAGATTTTCCATCCCATCTCCTCATGTTTTCTCCGCAATCACGTAAGAAGAACCACAGCTCAGCTCGTGGGGTGTACCTCCTCTCCCCATCAGGGCAACGTCTGCGTTGGATACCAGGGCCTCTAATTTGTACTGCTGAGATTTGGAGAAGGTCCTCTTTAATCTCCTCCCTGAGTCTTTTATGATTCTCTTCTATCTTGTCTTCTAATTTCTGAAGACGTGTTTCCACAGCTGCAATTCTGGCATGTGTTGGGCCATGCACGGCATCTGCATATGCTCGGAGCTTCTTCGCCATATCAAGCACGGTCTCATCCCTCTCGTCCCGCTTCATTATTGCTAAAGCAGAAGGGTATTCATGGGGCCCAAGCAGCACAAGTTTTCACCACATCACAGATGTACACGGTACCAAGTCCGGATTCCTAGTTGTTATGTCATCTGAGAAGATAATCTCTGCCACTGCCATTTCTCTCAGGCGTTGGATCCCTTGTTCTATTGTCTTCCACTGGGTCTGCTGCATATAAAGATTGTCTGCACACAGGTATCTTTGTGCTACACTGTCCAGGACCCGTGCCCAGAGGCTGTGAGGGTTAGGCCCCCTCATCATTCCTTGGTCGATGACAGGATCATGTGACAGGGATCCCAAATGCCTGGCTTCAGTGCCGTCCATAAATGTAGCCTCGCCTGCAGCATCCCAAAGACGGACCAACCAACTAATTATAGACTCATCAGGTTGTCGGGTGTAATCCTTTCTTAGGCCACGGAGGTCCTTTAGGCAAAAAGACTCAATATTGGCCTCTGATCTTTTACCAGTTGCTTTGACTCCTGGTTTTATGTCAGGAGGTGTTGAGGGTCCTTCTCCTGCATCATCATCATCATCGTCAGCCACTGGTCGATCAGTCTTGTCTGTGCACTTTCCACTTCTCGTGCTGGTAGCAACAGCCATTGGTTGAGGCTTACTGACAGGTTTAGCTGCTGGCTTAGGCTCACTGTCTGGTGTAGTTGTTGGCCTCGAGCCTGGGGTGTTGGCTACAGCCTGAGTGACTGGGATAGTGGCTGATTTATCTGCCTGTCCCCCTTCCTCTCTCTGCTGCCCTACAGTATTTAGCAGGGTACAGTAAGCATATGCCAGGGCCCAGCTCACTGCAATGATCTTCTCCTTAGAATTACCATGGCACTTCTCTTTCAGGTACTTTGCCACCTCAGCTGGGTTCTGAATTTGTTCACATGGAAAATCCCAGGATGTAGGGTCAGAAAATTCCTTTAAGATTTGGCCCATATCCTCCCATTTCCCACACCACTCAGGATTTCTCACGCCTGGCTCTACTCTGGGGTCAGGAGTCTCAGCCCCTCTAGAAATCTCAGCTCTCATTCTAGAGAAACTGCAAACTGTATAGAGAAAGCTTACCATATTAAACACCAGAAAGATGGTCTCTTTAACATTCAGGGGGAACTGAACATTCTCCAATAAGGATGTAACAAATTCAGAGGAGAAGAAGGAAAACAAAGGCTGAAAAGCCTCATCCCCTGCTTCTCCTCTAACAAACTGAGTACACAACCACAACCAAGAACCATACATTCCTGGAACAGACTCCAGCACCTTTATAAATCTCCTGCAGGCCATTAAAACCAAGCCCAGCCCGATGGATATTTTGGTCAATGCCCCTCTGCTACAGAAACTACGTATTAGGGACAATACCGGAGCTATTTCGGGATAAGCAAATAAACCTAGGGACCACAGAGGTATTAAGACCTCAAAAAACCCTAGGGACCAAAAACCCATGCAGGCCTCCACCCCAAAAGACATGAATTCCAACAACATAGCCAATAACTGCTCTATGCCAACACAAAATAATTTGAACCAAATTATTATTAGAACAGGGTTTTTTTCCCACTTTCTCGAGCCCCGAGATGGGCGCCAATATATTTGTCCTGGTTTTGGGCAAATTTGGGGGAAAACCTCCAGAAGGAGCCCCCAGACAGCAAACCCCACCACGCCTCCCCCCCCCCCCCCCCCCCCCCCCCCACCACCGGGTTCGGGAAGAATTTCCTCAGAGAAGAGTGGGAGAAAAAACCTGTTTATTTAACAAGCAAGACACTCCCCAGTACAGGGAAAAAAACCAACACCAGCTGACAAAAAAACTCTTTCACCGTTCTGAAGGGATGACAAACTCAGTCTCCTCGGCGAGTGGTCGCTCAGTTATCAGTCTCTGGCGCTGGGGAATCACTGCTGCAGGTGACAGAATGCAGACTCCCAGTGTTTCTTGGGGTTTCCCAGGTCCCCGTCCAGAACAGGTTCAGATGGTATCCAGGAGAGGGAGGGGACGGGGTGGAAAAGAAAACAGTCCAGGGAAAAAGTTGGACTGCCTAGCTGAACTAACTAATAAGCAAAAAGCAAGGGCAAAGCGAAGGAAAGAAAAAGAGGCAGAAGCGAGCAAGCAAGCAAGCAAACAAGCCGAGCTAAAACCTCTCCTAAACATAGACCATGGGGGATGTGAGCCGGCTGATAACAAGACAAAACAAAGCTTCACTTTCAGGGTCAGTCCTGGAAGCACAGGACATAATACCAAACATAATCAGAACACACGATTGGAGATACAAACACCATAACATCACCCTAGGACATAGGGCCACATCACAAGTGGTAGCCAAAATATTGTTGGAACACATAATCCCAAGGTATGGCCTGGTTCGAGCAATAGACTCAGACCAGGGGACGCACTTTACATCAAAGGTACTTAAGTTACTGACCTCGGCGCTGGGCATCAGCTGGGAGTATCATACACCTTGGCACCCTCAGAGTTCTGGGAGGGTTGAAAGGATGAATCAAACATTAAAACAACAGCTGTCAAAATTAATGATTGAGACTAAAATGCCATGGACAAAGTGCCTCCCACTAGCCCTGTCTAATATACGAACAATGCCAAATTCAAAAACAGGGATTTCACCATATGAAATGCTGTATGGTATGCCTTACCCTAAAGGAGTACACCTTGATCCGACGTTAGTTCAGGACCCTTCTCTTCTGAATTACATAATAACAATCAGCAAATACTTGGAAGAATTAAGAGAGAAGGGGATTTTAGCTCAAACTGTCCCTCTAGGATTTGCCATACATAAAATTAAGCCAGGACAACATGTGTTAATGAAAGTATGGAAAGAAGAAAATCTAGCTCCAAAATGGGAAGGACCGTATTTAGTTCTGTTAACGACTGAAACAGCTGTGAGGACAGCTGAAAAGGGATGGACACGTGAGTAGAGGCAGGGGTCCTGTAACCCCTCCTACTGCAGGTTGGACAGTGACATCTGAGCCTGGAGACCTCAAAGTGCAAATTCGGAAGACTTGATGTCAATACCGGATCAATTCGTCTGAAAGGTCTCCTAATCAGGACTGAAAGTCACCTGCCCCAAACCCGGGTGTAGCCTGTTCATCAAGAAAAGGTGTCCATATTGTACTGAGTTGTTGTGGTGTTATTCCTATGGTGGGTATCCCCCATTCGCATTATGTGTCCAGTGTAGAAGAAATGAATGTAAGGAAACTATTAAAGTATTAATACCCTATCAGCACAAGGAGAAATCGAAATTGATGATCATAACTGGTGGGAGGAATAAGGAAAAAAAAGAGAGCCAGAGCAGAGGTATTGACAAGAAAGTGTCAGAAGGGTTGTGTATACTGTGCTGTTACTGCTGTACATTGTACTGGAATGTTAAAGCTAAAAGCTGGGACAAAATTAAGAAACACTACCAAAAGAGAAAGACAATGTGGGAGACCCCAGGACATATTCCCTGCTGCCGAGAAGATTAAACAAACCTCGGCTACTGGCAGCAACCCCGTAGGCCTTGAGGGAGGCAGAGGGATTAAAATGGTCATGGGAGTCATCCTATTGCTAATGATGATAAAAGGAAATAGTGCTGATGCTTGTTCCAAGTGTTACCAGACAATTAAGTATGGCAGACGCACGGTATCCACCCTTGCCTTCCATACACATATCAATTCGGCCTGCTATAATAAACACAACTTAGAAACTTGCACTATTATGGGAAGAAGTTACTGGGGAGCCACCAATTTGGGAAAAGGAGGGTGGGCTCCATCAGCATACCAAAGTTGTCCATTAGGAGAGACACACCTCTGCTTCACAAAAGAAGGTATGTGGGGATATTCAGATCAGGGAGGAGTGCAAGATCACTACAAGGAAGAATTGATAAAAAATATAACTAAGGTGTTCAAAGGAACAAAGACAAACCATGGGGGAAATTTTAACTTGTATGAGAAAATAAAACAACAACTCAGCGAACGGGACTTGCCCACCTTGGGGAAAAATTTATTTGTAGAATTAATGAAAGAAATCACTACTGAACTGAACTGAACTCACTGTTGGATCTGTGGAGGAATGCAAATGACTGAACAATGGCCATGGAGGGGGGAGGGATTGAGCCCAGAGCAGTTGTTACAGTGGAATCAAACGGAAATATCGAGGGGAGTCAATAGACCTGAAGGGTGGGTTCTAAGTCATGAGGTAATAGGAGAGGTATGTATAACATGTCAGGGAACTAACTTTACCCAATATGTGAGGCACACCCCCTGTAAGACTATCCTGATTACAAATGCAAGCAAACAGTCTTGCTGGCCCAAAGCTCCAGAAGGATATTGGGGAAAGTTAAGTAAAGGTAACTGTATAAAGAACAATTTTACAGGATTATGCTGGTATAATAAAAACAGAGCCAACCCATATGAAGAAGTAAAAAGTGTAAGGACCTATTGGCAACAACCTGAATCAGTTAAACTAAGCTGGAAAGCCCCAGATGGAATATTTTGGATCTGTGGGAAAAAAGCTTATAATACCCTACCAAAAAGATGGAGAGGGACATGTACTCTAGGGATTATCCAGCCTGCGTTTTTTACATTACCAAAGGAAAAGGGTAATAGAGTGTTAGGAGTTCCCTTGTATGAAACTTTGTATCGAAATAAAAGGAGCACAGACATAGGGGGAACACAAATATGGAAGGATGATGAATGGCCCCCTGTTGCGTTCCCTAGATACATTGTAAATGGTACATCCCGTGACCCCTGCTGTGCCCTGTATCTTGGTCCCTCTCCCCTCCTGGCCACACAGAGCTGGCTGGGATCCAATTTCTCCCCGCCCCCCCTTTCCAGACCCTAGAAAAGGTCAGGACCCGCTGACCTCGCTCTCTTTCCCGCACTCTTTCCCGCATTTTTTCCCTCTCTTGCCCCGTTCTCTTTTTTCCCACTCTCTCTTATCCCGTTCTCTCTTTTCTCCCCCCTCTCTTTTCCCGCATCTCTTTTTCCCCCAGATCTCTTATCCCGCTCTCCCTTTTTCCCCCTTTTTCTCTTCCCCCGCTCTTTTCCCTTCCCTTTTCGCTCACTACCCACGAGAAATAAACCTGTAACTTTATCAGGGGAAAGAGCCTCTTTTGATATCTTATCTACGTCTTTGTGGCTAAGGCCCAGAGGAATATCATCCCAACACCTGAGCTAGACCGGTGGAAGGTGAGAGACTCTGTATCGGCCGGGAAAAAGCCGTAACAGTTGGCGCCCAACGTGCGTGTTTCTTTAAAGCACCCACGTTTCGCTGTGATCCCTAATTTCGGGATTCGACCAGCATAGGAGCTGATCAACTAGCTAAAATTTCTTTAAGCTGCATTTTCTGCAGTTCGAAGACTTTTCAGCACGAACCGGCAGCCTGTCTGTCCCAGACAGGTCGGTTCACGACGTAGATCCACTACCGTGTACACAGACGTGTCTGCCTGCAAGAGAAAAGGTGAGTTAAGCGTCCCTTTCCGGCGGGGGGGTTCCCGGAGCTCCGCGGGGGACGTCTCACCGGTGGCATTTTGCCGGCCCGGAGCCGTCCTCGGAAGGACAGGCGGCACGGGTGTGTTTGCAGCGTGCGCGGGGCTTGGAAGCCCTCGGCCACGTGGTGCGGTGCGGGGGCTGGGGGGGGCTGGACGCGGCCACCCCAGGCGCGGCGCGGCAGGCAGGCAGCTTTGATCGGTTTCAAAGCTGCGGCACAGGGGAGTTTTTTTTTCCGTTTTTGCGGTTTTTACGGGTTGTTGCGGCGCGGGGGCGGTCCCTATAGCGGCGCGGGCGCCACACATAGGTTTTGCTGACAAAAAACGGCGAAATTAACATCGGTTCCGCATCTAGTAAAGCCTGAAAACCGTGGTGTACGTCTTAACAACTAACTCCTTTCCTGTGTTTTAACGGTAGTGGGCTAGATATAGTGCAAATTGCTAACACTATGGGGATACAGCAATCTGCTTTACAAAAGAGTATAACAAAACAACTCAAAGAAATACTAAGTTCAGGAAATGTTTTAATATCTAATAAAAAATTAGCCCGTTTTGCCAGCTGGCTGTCTGTTGAAATATCGGACCTTGAATTGCAAAATGTAAATTCGATTTCATTTTGGGATGAAATAGGGGATCCCTAAGGAAATCAAAACTGATCAGGGCGCAGCGTATAAGTCCAAGGAGTTCCTGGAATTCATCCAGCAGTGGGGAGTGGAACATAAAACTGGCACCTCCCACTCCCCCACAGGCCAAGGTATAGTGGAGCGAGCCAATCAGACACTCAAGCAGGTTTTGGCTAAACAGAGCAGTTCAACTGTGTGGATGTCTCCACAGCAGAAGCTCTGCAAAGCCATGTTCACTATCAATTTCCTAAATTGTTCATTTGAAAACATGAGTCCACCTGTGGTACGTCACTTTAACAGTAGCAAACAATTCAAGTTATCCCAGCATCCTCCAGTTTTGATTAGGGACCCAGAAACCTGGGAAATCAAAGGTCCCTATGAGCTTGTTACCTGGGGGCGTGGCTATGCGTGTGTATCCACTCCCTCAGGCCCTCGGTGGATTCCCCAAAAGTGGGTGAAACCGTTTGTTCCCAAACATCCTGCTCCAACTGAGGAGAACGAGGAACAAGTAGCAGTGGCTTCAAAAAGAAGACGCCGACGGAAAAAAGGAAAAGAAATCCTCATAGAAGGTGGCATTCCGGAAAATAGAGACTTTTAATAGGTTTTATAATGTTTGTTTTTCCTTCTAGAGAAAACCTTCTCTTCTCTCAGTCCCGTGATGAACCCCATCCAAGCTGTCTTCCTGCTAACACTGAACAGTCTAGCAGCTGCATGGATCGTCCCTCAGCCACGTCAGAACGTCTGGGTGACCCTGGCACAGACGCTCCAACAAGAAAATAGATTTTCTCTTGCTACTACACGGACATGAGTGCCAGGAATTTGAAGGACTTGGCTGTATGGACCTGACCTCGAGAGCTCCTAACATCCATGCTGCCCTCCGAAACATGAACAACTTAATCGGACAAGTAAAGCAAGAATCTGAAGATTGGTTCAATGGACTGTTCAAAGGCTGGGGACTCACAGGGTGGTGGACATCTATAGTCAAAACAATTGTGTTAATTTTTGTTATTCTTTTCCTTGTAATAATGGCATTCGGGATCCTACGTCACTTGGTTTTCAAGGCTATTCATAGCCTCATTCCCTCTACCTCAGTAGTCAATCACATAGAAATGAAAGACTTGAAACAATCTAACCCTCCCACCAGCTACAAGTGGTGGGCAAAATCGTAATTTGAATGATACCAATATCCTTCTTTCAACTTTGTTAAACAAAAAACGGGGAGATGTTGCGTTCCCTAGATACATTGTAAATGGTACATCCCGTGACCCCTGCTGTGCCCTGTATCTTGGTCCCTCTCCCCTCCTGGCCACACAGAGCTGGCTGGGATCCAATTTCTCCCCGCCCCCCCTTTCCAGACCCTAGAAAAGGTCAGGACCCGCTGACCTCGCTCTCTTTCCCGCACTCTTTCCCGCATTTTTTCCCTCTCTTGCCCCGTTCTCTTTTTTCCCACTCTCTCTTATCCCGTTCTCTCTTTTCTCCCCCCTCTCTTTTCCCGCATCTCTTTTTCCCCCAGATCTCTTATCCCGCTCTCCCTTTTTCCCCCTTTTTCTCTTCCCCCGCTCTTTTCCCTTCCCTTTTCGCTCACTACCCACGAGAAATAAACCTGTAACTTTATCAGGGGAAAGAGCCTCTTTTGATATCTTATCTACGTCTTTGTGGCTAAGGCCCAGAGGAATATCATCCCAACACCTGAGCTAGACCGGTGGAAGGTGAGAGACTCTGTATCGGCCGGGAAAAAGCCGTAACAGCCCCCAGAACGAATTATTGAATATTATGGACCAGCTACCTGGGCTCAAGATGGGAGCTAGGGCTATCGCACTCCAATTTATATGCTAAATAGAATTATCAGGCTACAAGCCGTGGTAGAAATTACTTCAAACCGGACAGCCCGAGCAATGGAATTGATAGCTAAACAACTTACCCAAACTAGAGCAGCAGTATATCAAAACCGACTGGCTCTAGACTATCTGTTAGCTGAAGAAGGGGGAGTGTGTGGAAAGTTTAATAATTCTGAATGCTGCTTAGAAATTGATGATAATGGTGAAGTAATTACTAAAATTGCAGAAGAAATAAAACGAATAGCCCATGTACCTGTACAAACCTGGAACTCTATGCTTAATGATAATTGGTGGAATAAGCTGTTGGGGGAAACTTGGTGGAAGAAATTAGGATTTGTTAACATGTGCATTATTAGGACTACTGTTCATCCCTTGTCTTGTTCCATGCTTCATTCGACTAATCCAGTCGGTGGTTCAAGGAATGCAAGTTGCTACAATACCAATAGACCCTGAGAAGGCAACAAAATTAATGGCAGTACAAGAGGTACTGGCAAAATTTGAAACCAGAACACGAATCAATGGGATAAAAAAAGAGAAGTGGGGAAATTGTGACAATTGATAAAAGATTCGTGTTAATCACAAAAGCATTGGGGTTTGCATAAACCAGAATACTAAGCTCTGAAGTGAAGCATGGACACTTGATAAAGGAAATTATATGATTAAAAAATTCTGTTTAAAATCACCTTGTTATGTTATATTATGTTGTATTATGTTACATTACATTATGTTATATTATGTTATCTTTTTCAAATAAGTTTTATCGGCTACCAGCTTTCAAAATCGGACCACCCAAAAAGCCCTTCCTGTCTTTGTCTGATCAATACTGCTTATCTCAAGGACCAGACATCCAGAACTTCTCTGGTGGTTATCTACAAGGACCAGATGGCTATCTGTGACTGATTATCGCCCGGAGGCTTTGTGAATTTGTGTAAGGATGTTTATTCGACCACCACTGCTTACCTGGCAAAATTATGACAGCAAAAAAACCCAAAAATTATTGATTACAACGAGGAACCACAGTACAAGAAGAGGCTGCAAACCAAGGTTCGGTGGACGGTGGAGTGGGCGGTGACCCCTCATGTTCCCCAGCGCGCTGCTTGCTCGTTCTATATCAAATAAAGCAATCCAAAATTTTGAGGAATATCGAGAGTTTTGTCTCTCATTTATAACACAGAGGTCCAGAACAGAGGATAATAGCCACACATTTGTGTTCGTCCATGCACAAGGTGGGCCAAAATTGCCATGCCCGGACTTTTCAGTTCAGCATGAGAATGAGAATACACCTGCGCCATGGGGGAGGAAACCGCTAAAGACACCCTCATACGTGGTCTCTCAACTTAATGTCTAGGCACTTGCCAATCCTGAGGCTACACTAACACCTTTTTTACCTTGCAGGTAAGAAATGACATTGTACTGGTGTGCAGCTAAAGGCGCAGCACAGGCAGGCCAGGGCAGAAGCTGGGGCAGTGCCCTTCCTCACACCTTCGCTGTTGTGTACGACATTGTTGGGGGTTGAATGCTTCCCTTTTCTTTCTGTAGAATTTATCCCATTTTTATGCTAAGAGGCTACACCTTAAGGTAATGTTCTCTCGCTGGGAGGTGGGTGGAGGGAGGGGGGGGGCAATCCAGAAAAAGGAAAGGTGTGACAGGGGTCGGGACCAGGCTGGAAAACTTTCTCGTTTGGCTCGTGGAGGGAGAGGACGCCCTGTGCTCAGATCTGGCATCCCCCCTGCCACCCCAGTGCTGAGATCCACGCTCCCTGACATTGAACATCCCTCTGCTGCTCTCCCATCTCACCCTACTACGTCCGGACACTCTGCCGAGCACCACGACTGACGCCGTGAGGGGGGAGTCACTTTCCCCATCCCTCTCACCTCTGGGCCGCTGTCACCGTCACTTCAGCCCTCTTCAACTGTGCGGGACCTGCCCTGCCCTAACAGCAAATGTACCTGAGCACAGGGAGACGGCCTTCGGCCAAAAGGGACTGGAACTGAGTTACACTCTTCTGTTCTGTTGTCAATTTTTATAGCTGTTGTTGTTTTCTGCCTTGTTAGAGATCAGTAAAGAACTGTTATTCTTATCCCCACATCTCCTGCCTGAAGGCCTCTGATTTGGACCTAAAATAATTAAAAGGGAGGGGGGTTGCACTCTGCATCGCAGGAAAGGGGCTCTTGCCTTTCCTTAGACCATACCTGTCATTCAAACCAAGACAGATTTTGGCACCCGGAACGTGAGGCATTGCCTGAAGGCATTGAGTGAGGGGTAGAAAAGGGGATAACAGTTCTTGAATTACCCAAGCTTGTGGTAGAGGACACCATGCTGTCCAGATTACCCTGGATTGGCTTCCATGTGGTCACTGCTATATCTCTCCCATTTGCAAGCCCTTTTTTAAACATGAGTCTCATAACCACGGTTACTGTGGCTATTATCCGGATCATTTTGTGGGTTGATCAGTTGAGGAATTCATGGATTTTTAATTTCCTCTGGAAGAAGGCCACATGGATTCAGAGCTATCACACTCTAAGTGTGTGTTTCTGGGACTACTTCAATAATGGTATTTATTGTGAGGCAGTGGCAGCAGGTGAAATCTTCTCTCAACCCATCACACGGTTTTTGAAGTTCACCCCACCAGTCTACAAGAAGTCCAAATCCGCTTTAAATGCTAATGAAGGCGAAGAACGAAGCCACAGGGCACCGGGATTGCGAGCGCAGTGCAGCGAAGAGCAAACTAGCATCCAAAGAGCTCCTTCACAATCGCTTTCACTTCTCAGTGCTCTTGCTGCTTGGAAAAGTAGTACCCAGCCGTTGCACGCCACGGCAAAAGCTGGGGCAGTGCCCTTCCACACACCTTTGCTGTGCTGTTCTCCCTGCAGCTAGAGCGAAGGGAGAAGGACGCGAGGAAGAAGAAGGCGTTCTTAAAGTAGCCTACAGTCATCAGCCCTGAAAGGGCGCATAACACACGGCGTCTCGCTGCCCTCCATTCTACATACTCGCAGCTCCCTTTGCCGACTTGCAAAAGCTGCTACCAGAACTGAGGGGGCCAAATTGAAGAGGCAGTACCTAGGTTCACCTTTTACTTATTGCACGTAAGCCACGTCCAGCTCGTCGCTGCACTCTGTATTTCCCTTCTCCGCGGCATTTACCGTGGTCCTCTCGGCAACTCGGAGCCTAGAAGTGACCACCAATGTTTCCACAGCGGGCTGCAAGGGAACCAAGGAGCAGCACAAGCAGCAGTGCTTCATTTTGCTCCTTCTGACTGCGAAGGGCACTTGGGAAGGCAAGCGAGAGGCAGCCACCTTCCTCTCCTAGTAGCCTGTAACATGGTGCACACAAGCACGGTACTTGTGCTGCTTCGATTACCGCCCTCTCCCATGCCTGGCTCCGCTTTCACTTCTCAGAGGCCAGAAACCGCTGAAGCGGCACCACACAGCCAGCGGTGTGCCGGCAGCCAAGCGCTCGAGAACGCTGCTTCTGCCCAAGCCCGCCTAGGGAGTGCACCTTTGTTCTCAGAGCTCCGTGCAGCAGTCTGCCTCTCTCGCCGTTCAAATCGAAAACGAAAGCTTTTTGCCTATGCCCTTCACAGAGATCTGTTGCCAGGACGAGAAGGTCTTGTGCCCAAAGCTCTCCCCCACCGCGAGGAAGCTGCTATTAGCACCGCATTGCAGGGGCACTTCTTGCTCCTTGACTACGTGCTCAGGGCTCTCCGAATTCGCTGCTAGCTCCACGGTCCTTCTCAGCTGCAAGTAGCAGTGCTTACAGTACATAGAGCTTCGCATGTACCGAGGACCTGGAGGAACATATCACACACGAAAATATGTCAGTACAAAGACGTGTTCTACATTGTCCCTTCTCGTCATCCAGTTTGTGCTTCTGCTGCTTCTGCTGTTAGGAATCGCTCCTTGAAAGACGAGCGAGAGCGTCTTTCTGGGTGCATTGCACTGAGTAACACCTCCCTAGGGACATTGCACTCGGAGCCAAGGCAACAGGGCGTGCTTGCCCGCAGAACTGAGGACAAGCTGATGGGCAGAGCAGAAAGTGACCGCTGGAGTTCAGCCCTGTCTGGAAGGCAGAAGGCGAAGAACGAAGCCGCTTGCGAGCGCAGTGCAGCGAAGAGCACACGAGCTGCCAAAGATCTCCTTCACAATGGCTTTCACTTCTCAGTGCTCTTGCTGCTTGGAAAAGTAGCACCCAGCGGTTGCACGCCAGGGCAAAACTGGGGCCGTGCCCTTCCTCACACCTTCGCTGTGGTGTACTGCATGCAGCTAGAGCGAAGCGAGTACGATGCGAGGGAGAAGAAGGCGTTCTTAGAGTAGCCCCCTGTCACCAGCCCTGAAAGGGCGCATAACACACGCATAAACCATAGATAATGTTCTCTCGTAGGGGAGTGGGTGGAGGGGGAGGGGGGGAACCCGAAAAGGAAATGTGGGACTGAGGGCCTGGAGCGGGGGTGCTCTCTCGCATGGCTGGTGGAGTGGGAGGACAGCCCGGGCTTCGATCTGGCATCTCCCCTGCCACTCCAGCGCTGAGATCCACGTTCCCTGCCGTTGGACAGCGCTCTGCTGCTCTCCAACCTCACCCTACTACCATCGGACACTCTGCTGAGCACCACGACCGATGCCGTGCAGGTGGGAGTCTCTTTCCCATCCCTCTCACCCTGGGTTTCTCTTGCCATCACCCAGCCCTCTTCAACTGCGCAGGACCTGCTGTGCCCCCACAGCACCAGTAACTGAGTGCAGGGAGACGGCCTGCTGCCAAAACGGACTGGAACTGAGCTATATTGTGCTGTTCTGTTGTCAATTTCTATCGCTGTTGATGTTTTATGCCTTGTTAGATACCAGTAAAGAACTGTTATCCTTATCTCCACATCTCCAGCAGGAAGGCCTCTGATTTAAAACTAAAATAATTAATAGGGGTGGGGTTGCATACTGCATCTCAGGAAGGATGCTCTTGCCTTTCTTTGAAAATCTCTCTTTCAAACCAAGACAAAGCCCCTAGTTCTAGAACCAAGAATCCAGGAGTTGCTCATTCCCGATGAAAATCTGTCCATTTCATACCTTTGGGGTTTTATGCTTCTGTTCTTTGCCTGTCTTGAGTGTGGCTTTCTTGTGAAGTCACGGATGTGTGTTTTTACAACACATTTCTGCTGATTACATGGTAATTGCATGGCATCAGCAGACATCTCTGAATGTCTCTTTAAAGTATGCTTTTTACTCTTCTTAGAAGACCTTGTCTTCTTCTTTCCTTCACCCAAAAGGTGGGCTATGTGAGCCTTCAAAGAACCATCATCTCAGCAATTAGAATTCTTTCAAACCTACTGAATGGAGAACAGCAACAAAAAAAATTTAAAAAAACTATCACGCGAAAGACAGCAGAAGAGAAAGGTAAAATAATGAATCCTACATGCCACATGCATAACTCTCTTCATTCGAGGCTATTTTTAAAATGAAAAAATAAAAAAAAAATCATCTTTTCCTCAGGGAGGAAAAGTGGAGTAACTGGATTGTGTTGCCTTGCTTACAGTTACCAGAAAAGTCAACAGCAGAGTTGAAAACTCCTGAAGCTGGCTAACTACACCTCTAAATGTTTTACTACTGTGTTATGATTCTGTCTTCAGTTAATAGAACCTGATATACAACAAAGAGATGGGAGCACATGGAGATGCATTGGAGAGCCTACGCTGGAGGTAACACATTCATTTTATACTCAAACAAATCCAAATTAGAAATGTTGAAAACGACCTGGTGCCGTTTCAACAGCCAGCAAACTGACTAACACAACCAACCTTTGGCTTTTATTCAATCCTTTGCTTGTTTTACCTGGGCCTTAAAGATCTGTCTGCAGCCTTCCTCCCTGCAAATATATCACAGTCGTCCTATTGAGAAGCCATGGCTCATCACAGCTGCTTGGCCAGGCCTGCTTCCAGAAGAACTGGCAACTACAAGCTGGGAGCCAAGAGATACAACACTTCACTTGGAAAAGGGCCTTCCATGAATCCTAGAATCCCAGAATGGTTTGGACTGGAAGCGACCTTAGAGATGATAATCTTCTTCCCACATCCTGACATGGGCAGGGACACTTTTCCACTAGTCCAGGTTGCTCCATGTCTGCTCCAGCCTGGCCCTGGACACTTCCTGCCATGGGGCTCCCACACAGCCTCTTTGAGCAACATGTGCCAGGCCTCAGCACCCACACAAGGAAGAATTCCTTTCCAATATCCCATCTACCCCAGCCCTCTGGCACTTTGAAGCTATTCCCCCTTGTCCTGCGAGTCCAGACCCTTTTCCAAAGTCCCTCCCCAGCTATCTTGGAGCCCCAGCAGGCACTGCAAGGGGCTCGAATGTCTCCCTGGAGCCTTCTGTTCTCCACATTGGACACCCTCAGCTCTCCCAGTCTGTCCTAGAGTGTTGTGTTATGTTGTTTAATGTTAATTTTCCTTCTGTGTTTATGGTTCATCCCAGTTTCTTTCCCCTAAGTTAAGTGCATAATGGTTTTCCCCTTTCCCGCCCTTGTCCTAGTCAGTCATCCTAAACCCCTCCCCTTTATCTGGAACCTTCCCTGTCCCTCACCCTAAACCCTGCCCCATGGCATGTCAATCCTTTGTAGCCCCTCCTTTTGTTCTAGAAGTTTCTGTGTCAAGCATTCCCTCTTGTATTCATGATTGGTTATATTGTATGTATCCCCACCCTCGGTTTGTGTTATTGGCTCAATGTACCCCTTTCCCCACCTTCTGTACCTCCCCCCGTTACCCGTTATTGGCCAGAGTTTTGTGCCTTCCCCTTGCTCCTCCCCCGTACTTAAGCCGGTGTAGAACCCATTCTAACTGCCTTTTGCGGTTCCCTCTCCCAACCTCCTGACCTGTTACCTCTTCCTTCAATAAATCCCTTCCCCCAGAACCGTAAAAGGTCTCTCCTGCGACTCTTTATCCCTCCCTGACGACTCGTCCAGGCGTAGCTGTTGCTACACCCCTTCTGCTGCTCCCGGAGTGGTGCCGGGGCGGGGCCACTCACCGACATAGCCTTCCCGGAGCTAGCCGGTAGCCCAGGTGAGGTGGGCAGCGGGTGGAAGAAACATCACTAGAGCAGAGGAGCTCCAGCTTTCCAAGCAGCTTAGCAGCCCTCTACCCATGAAACTCGACGCCACCGCTGGCCTTCCAGGCCCTACGGATATCGCTTCCGGTGTCGCTCGGCATCACTCCCGGCTCTCTCCCCGCCCCCCATGGGGCCCTCGGGAGATGCCACTCAGACGCCACTCCTGCCGCTCTCAGACCAACGGGCCGCGGGAGGCCAGCTCAGCCTCCTCCACAATCCACAGTGTCCGCGGCGGCTGCTGCAGGCTCATGGTGGCCCACAAACCCGGAAGCAAAGCTCCGGAACTGAGGATCATAGCCCCACATTTGTGTTCGTCTCTGCACAAGGCAGGCCAGAACTGCCATGCCCGAACCTTTCAGTTCAGCATGAGCATGAGAATGCACCTCCGCACTGGGGGAGGAAAGGTCAAAGAATGCTCAGACACCGACTCTCAACTAAATGCCTAGGCCCTTGCCATTTCTGAGGCTACAGTAACGCCTCTTTCGCATTGCGGGTAAGAAATGCCATTGTCCTGGTGCGCAGCTAAAGGCCCAGCACAAGCAGGCCAGGGGAAAAGCTCGGGCAGTGCCCTTCCTCACAACTTAGCTGTGGTGTACTCCATGCAGTTAGAGCGAAGAGAGAAGGACGACAGCTAGAAGAAGGACTTCTTAAAGTAGCCCTCTGTCAAGCAGCCCTGAAAGGGCGCATAACACACGGCGTCTTGCTGCCCTCCATTCTACATACTCGCAGATCCCTTTGCCGACTGGAAAAAGTTGCTACCAGAGCAGAGAGGGCCAGATTGAAGAGGCAGTGCCTAGGTTCACCTTCTACTTATTGCACGTAAGCCACGTCCAGCTCGTCGCTGCACTCTGTATTTCCCTTCTCCGTGGCATTTACCGTGGTGCTCTCTGCAACTCGGAGCCTAGAAGTGACTGCCAATGTGTCCACAGTCTGCTGCAAGTGGAACCAAGGAGCAGCACAAGCAGCAGAGCTTCATCTTGTTCCTTTCGACTGCTAGGGTCATGTGGGAAGGCAAGCGAGAGGCAGCCACCTTCCTCTCCTAGTAGCCTGTATCATAGTGCACACAAGAATGGTACTTGTGCGGCTTTGTTCACGGCCCTCGCCCACTCCTGGCGCAGCTTTCACTCCCCCGCGGCCAGAAGCCGCTGAAGCGGCCCCATAGAGCAAGCAGTGTGCCGGCAGCCAAGCACTAGAGAATGCTGCTTCTGCCCAAGCCCGCCTAGGGCGGGCACCTTTGTTCTCAGAGCTCCGTGCAACAGTCTGCCTCTCTCGCAGTTCAAATGGAAAATGAAAGCTTTTTGCCTGCGCCCTTCACAGAGATCTGTTGCCAGGACGAGAAGGTCTTGTGGCCGGAATTCGCCCCTGTCACGATCCTCTGTTAATACAGAGCGGGGGTCATGATGGTTCTTTTGATCTTAAAGGTACAAACAGGAAAAGTGCAGGGGACAAAATCAGTTTATTCAACAGCAGACAATCAGTTTATTCAACAACAGCAATGCATTTCATCAAATGCCAACAACTCAGTTACGGTAAGGGGGAGAGGTATAGGAAACAAATATAGGGAGAGGGGAAGGAAAGAAAGGGATGGGGAAATAGCTACCAACAGACGAGACGGGCGTCCTCATGGGTCATTCGATAGACGAGTCTTCGTCCGTGGGGAGATCTCAGGGGTCTTCTCCAGGGGGTAGACGGGTCTTCATCAGTGGAGAGATCACAAAGGGTCTTTCTCAGAGGATCGCTCTTTTATAGTCCTTCTCCAAAGCGAGTGGCCTCTGGGAAGATTTATGGACCATTGTGTGGTGCTGCAGGAGACAGGTACTGTCAAGCAGTCCTCACTTGGTGGTACAACACAACCTCTGGTTGGTGCCATGAGAGCACAGTCCAGTGAACACAATACACCAGCACACAGTCACGAGCACCCACCTTGGCCGGGCCAGGAAACCATTGTTCAGAGTCAGCCTCGGTGGGGGGTCCTCGACATCTCCTTGCGAAGGTCGGGAGGCAAAATCGAGGGGAACTTCGGACCAACCCTTACACCACCCCGTGACTCACGATCGTCGTCAAGAGCACCCCTTCGTAGAGTTGTGGTGGAGTCTTCAATTGTGGTGTCTTCAGGACTCGTCCAAGTTGGTAGCATATCCCGGAAAACAGAGACAGGAAAGTAGGAAAAAGATAAGGGACAGGATAAGGAAAAGGAGAAAAAAGGAAAACAAAAAAGATCAATTATATTCAAATTTTGATTACTAACAATCTTAAACAATTTGTTCAAGTCTTTAATTTTTCAATTTTTGATTAGAAATAAATCAAAATTTTAAAGCAAAATTTTGATTAAACAATTTTAATTGCAATTTGAAGATAATCAATTCTAGTTAAAAATCATATTTTATCCTATTTAAGACCTTGTGTCAATAACCCTAGGGATGCCAACAGTAACCGATCTGGATACATTTGTCACAGATGCCAATTGTGCTAACCGTTTCATTATTCTCCAACTCATAATGTATAGGATTGCTGATAAAACAAAACCAATTAAAACCAAAATCAAGAGAACAATGGTGGGATGACACAATTTGTTCAGGACACCTGTAGCAGTAGGTGACCACCCAAATAGAGTATCCCACCACCTGTGTTCAGCATCTGTCTTTACCCTTTCCAAAACACGATGTATTTTTTCCACATTGTGATGAACAGCTATTAGAGTTTTCTGTCCGTTTTTCTTGATCTTCTCGAAAATTTCGATCAAATCTTGGTGGAGCATCAATTGCTTCACCAGAGAGAGGTTCATTCCAATTGGAGTGGGCAATAGATGGTGAATCAGTGTGTAATTTGACTGCAAAAGATGGTGAGAAGTAACTGGGGCTACATAGGAAAAATCACATCCTGAAATCCTAGTAAAGTTACAGACACAAAAGTTTGAATGATTCTTAGTATTCACTACCAAATTTTCTATGAAAACATTTTCACAAGCAGTTCTAAAGCATGTACATCCATTGCCTACATATACCAGTACTGTTTCAGGAATTTCGTTTGGATGAATTTCAAAATTGCAAACATTCTGTTGTGTATCCAAGCAAATATCTTGAGCTCTGATTGCATTACTTTCACAGATAAACCCTTGTTGTTCCCGGACAATGCAAGTTTCCAAATTGACAGTTTGCCACTTCCCACCAATTTCACGGGCCCATTCCCTATGCTTGGAAGGACAGAGAATAGCTCCGTCATGGTTCAACCCTAATGGAATGATGGGGAATATTGAATGCACTGAAGCATTACGAATTGTAATGTACAGTACAAAGGCTGTGGCAGTGTTTGTGCTGGGATTATAGGTAAAATTTACTAAGTTCCACCAGGACTAGAATTATTTTTCAAAATCAGTGGCACTGTCCCAGACTATCTTTTGAATTTCAGTGGGAAAAGTGCCTTCCTCACCTTCTCTTATAATTAAAGCAGCAACCGACTGCATCCACAACTGGGTCTGGATACCACTGAGAGCCAGAGAGATGTTATTTTGTGTAGTACCAAGTGCATCGATTTTCAATTTGTGGTCATTTACATTTACCTTTTCCCAACTTGGTAATATGTCTGATAACAAACACTGTTGAGTCCCCAAAGCTGTTAAGGATGTTTGCAGGGGCCGTTGTAATTTGGTTACATCTCCAGCTGTGGTAGCCAATTTATTTATTCGTACTTCTGAATCAATGCTATTCAAAATTCCCAATCCTGTTCCCACAACACCGGTTATGTCTCTTGCCATTCGTTTTTTGGAAGGATTCCGTTTCCGCAACCAGGTTGTCCATCCCTCAAAAGAAGTCTGTAGAAAGGGTGAACAAGCTGGCTGAACTTCTGAGACATTATTTTGCATCAGCAATTTGATTTGTTTGAGAGACCATGCCGGATAAAACAATATTTGTTGTTGGCCAGTTTTTCTAATTACGTATGGCCCAAATTGAAAAATCGTAGGGCTCAACACAACCGGTGGTTGGGTGGGAGGTGTTACAACATTAACATCAAGTTCCCCCCAGTATTTTGTATTGTTTTTTCCACACATGACTTTAGAGGAAAATTTTATAGCAGTTAAATGTAGCCAACAGTCTTGATTTTGGGTTCTACAATATAAAGTCCAGCCATGGGGTCTTATGCCATAATTGTATGCAGGTTCGGTGAGTGATCCAGCCACTAATTTACAAGTTATTGTGACGTCATCACCTTGCGTCACCACAAAAGGAGGGAAAACCTTGTTTTTGTCATCCAACACTAAGGGGGTGCTTACACCATGGTATGCAACTACTGCGGTCAGTGTGGGTTTTTCTATGGCATTTATTTTGAACCTATAGGTCAGACCTTTCAAGCTGGACTCATCTGTTGTGTTATTCTGCCAGGAGCATGTTACATAGGTTGGTCTGGTTAAAGTTATGCCAACAGTCAATAAGTTCATCCGCACAAAGCTTTGTAACTTTGACGTTGTTGGCGTCAGGGTCCAAGGTATAGTTACCAACCTTCCTTTGGCCACAGCACAGTATTAGGGGGACTTGCTTTTTACATGTCCATACTGTCGTGGGGCAGAGACTCGCCGTGATGTTAGGGTGCAAGCTACTAGTTATATCTGATTTTAAGTAATTCCCGGCGATTGCAATGGTAGTGGCTTTCTCATGAAGGGATTTCTCCCCTTTTCTGCATCCTACCTTGATTTCTTCACCAATTGTTCCTATTAGTGCCCTAGCCCAGTCCTTTTTGTCCCAACCCCAGTCACTTGAACGGTATACCTCAGAATCGTGCAGTACTACGGTCGCAAGGCTTGGGTGACGATCTCTGGGGTAGGGTCCTAAAGCACTGATATATCTGATGGAAGCTTCAGACCACGGCCACTCGGCCGAGTTTTGGCCATGGTGTTGTGGTAGGATACAGAGAAGTATCAAAAAGGTGATCATGGTTTGTCCAGTTCCCATGTCCCTGGGCGTTCTTCTGTGAAAAGTAAACACAACAGAGTCTGCCACCAAGAGGCAGGAGGTCAAAATGATGGAACAATCCAACGGGTACTTATCCAATGCTCCTTTCCCAGAGCATTGGTGGCTATCCATGCATATTTATTCAGAGGAGTTTTTAGTACCAGTGGTACTTCTCCTACAGTAGGGAGGTTTACTAAAACAGGTTGCCCAGGGTAATGGGCTGGATTTTTAGGATCCTTAGGTCCCTGTAGTGCAGGAATGATGCTTGGGGCTTTTGGACAAAAAGCAGTTATTTTGGGACACCCGTTTACCCCCCATCTATCATTTATACCTTTTACAGCTTGCCATAATCGAAGATCCCAACTTCCCTCATGTGGTTTTAGGAGTCGCTTCAGAAGACCATTGGTCCTTTCTACAATCCCGTTGGCTTGAGGGTAATAGGGGGTGTGAAAAGTCCACTTTATTCCTTCCTCCCTTGCCCATTCCTGTACTACTTTAGCAGTAAAGTGAGACCCATTATGAGATTGAATCTCCTGTGGCTTTGGAAAAGTTCCAAACCATTCTTGTAATGCCTTAACAGTGTTTTCTCCCATAGCTCTGTTAAAGGCTTCAGCTTGAGCTAACCCTGATATTATTTCCACTCCTACCAGCACGAAATGTTTACCACCAGACTTCTTAAAGGGACCAATATAATCTACCTGCCACGCGTCCCATAAGCCTTTACCTTTCCTTAAGTGCAAAGGGTCATCTTCCAAAGGATGCCTTTCTAGTCGTCTGCGGCATTGTTCACAAGCTGATATGCATGTTTTACACATTTCCCTGGTGACAGGCCAGCCACGAGCAAGGGCTTCTTTGTACAAATCTTTCGCACCTGTATGTGGTCTTTTTATATGCAGCCATTCTAGCAGGTGCTCCCAGTCCTCTGCAATTTGTTCCTTTTTCAGGGGACTTAGTCTTGCTGACTCATCAGCAGCATTATTCCACTCACCAGCCAAATTTCCATCTGTCTGATGAGAAACCACCCACCCCACAGCAGAGTTTCCTTGATTGGCTATATCTAGAATTTCTTGCCATTTTTCCTTATGCCATACTGGGATCCTGTTAACTTCCCAATCATTTTGCTGCCAGAAAGGAAGCCACTCTGTACATCCTTTAAACACAGCATAGGAGTCAGTGTAAAGACAAACAAGAGAGGTATTATGTACCTCATGCTTGAAAACACTCCATACAGCAATCAGCTCACTAGCCTGAGCACTGCCTTCTCCCTCGGTAATAATTCCTTCACCAGATGAAGTATGGAGAGCTACTGCCCTGTATTTCCACACCTTTCCTTCTCGTTTAGCAGAAGCATCAGTAAACCAAGAATTCACTGATTGTTCAGGGGAGAAAGGAGGGGCCACTTTAATTACTGAGGCAGGTTTATCGTGGCTGCTAGCCAAGTTCTCGGTTTCTTGTATAGCCAGATTTTTTACAGCTCCTTCTGTTACAGAGAAGATGTTACAGTAATGTTCTATCTGGGCATACCACTTCCTAACTGAGGGTTTCTGGGCCACCCCGTCAGGGGGAGGGGTCCCGCTGGTGACTGTTTTAATAACTTTAAAAGGGCCTCTTAATACAATTGGTTGCTGACGTGTAATTTTCTCCACTTCTATGAGAGCTATGCTGACAACAAAAAGCCCCTTTTCCCAGGTAGTGTATCTTTTTTCAGCATCTTTAAAACCACGAGAATAAAAACCAACAGGCCTTGTAGGGCCTTCTGGGCCTCGTTGCCATATGTGCACTGACAACCCCGAGGTGGCAAATCCCCATTCTACCTGGAAAGGATCTGTGGGATGAATAGAGCTTGATGTGCAGTTGCTTCAAAAATCAGCAGTTGTAATGCTTCCTCCTGAGAAGGAGTCCAATCCCATTTTACCCTTTTCCTCAGCAAGTCATAAAGAGGTCTAGCAATAATTGAAAAATCAGGGATGTGTTTTCTCCAAAACACTAATAATCCCAGAGCTTGTTGAAGCTCTTTCCTGGATCCAGGCATTTTAATTTGATCTAGGGAGGTTAGGGTATCAGGTGGAATGCATGTCATACCTCCTTTCCACCAAATCCCCAAAAACTTCACCTCCTGAGAAGGTTTCTGAATTTTCTCTGGGGGAATTTGTAAGTCAAGGCTTTCCAGATGAGAGATTATTTTCTGTTGGCTATCCCCCACTACTTCTATTTCATCTCCCCCCACCAGAACATCATCAATGTATTGATAGACAGCTACATTGTCAGGTTTGGGTATCTTTTCTAATTCCTGTGCTAAAGCATGGTGGGCTAGAGTAGGGGAGTGTTTGTACCCTTGAGGAAGCCTAGTGAAGGTGTATTGCTGTCCTTCCCATGTGAAGGCAAAACAGTCCATGTCCTCTGGCTGTATAGGTATCATAAAGAACATGTCTTTGACACCTATAGTTGCCATGATTGTATGAGCCTTCTCCTGAATTGAAGTTATAAGTTCAGCTAAATTTGGGACAGCTGCTGTGAGAGGATCTGTGTTTGCATTTAGTCTGCGAAAATCTACTGTCAGCCTCCACTTTCCGTTAGGTTTACGGACTGGCCACACTGGAGAGTTAAAGGGAGAATGAGTGTCAATTATCACTCCCTGATCTCTCAGGTCCTGAATAACTGGCTTGATTCCTTCTTTGGCACCAGTGGGAAGTGGGTATTGTTTCACATTAGTAATTTTACTGAAAGGTAAGGAAGGTGCGGATTGAAGCAGATTAATATTAAAACATGGTGTGCCAAAGGACCAGAGACAACCCTCCTCGTCTTCCCACTGTCTTCCAGCAAGGACATCCATTCCCAATAAATCATTTGGAATATCTCCAATTACAATTTTGATAAGTAACAAATTCTCCTCTCCAGGTAGTAAGATTTTTATCAGAGCTATATCCATAGCTTCTGTGGTCCCCAAGGCATTGAGAACAAAGCATTGTCTCCTTGTTGGAACAACTCCACATTTCTGCGCAGCTTTTCTTGTTAGTGCAGAAATTTGGGCTCCAGTGTCAACCACAAAGGTAACAGGTGACCTTTTAGGGCCAACCATTGCTGTTATCAGGAGGTCCCCAGTATTAGGATTTCTGGTAAGCATTCTAATGAATAACCAGTTCCCCTCCCCCCCATGCCTCTGCCCACCCACGAGAGACAGGGTTTCTAGTTTCCCTGCTTCTGAAGCCGTTTCAGTTCCATTCCCAAAAAATGAGAAGGAGGAAACTCTGACTCAGCTCTCAGAACCTGTGGAGGAGATTGATTTGGCTCACTGCCCAGAATCTGTGGAGGGGTTAAGTTTGACTCACTGACCACAACCGGTGGAGGAGGAGGTGCACTAGGCTGGACAGTAGGAGAGTTTGATGTAAGGATCTTAGGGCAATGCCAATTCACAACAATTTTTATCAACTTGTCAAGTGGTAAGCCATCCATAACATCTTTAGGAATTTGTTTCTTTAGCCCCAAAGACCACCAGTACTGACGGGGAGTATTCAATTTCCCCTTTTCTGGCTTATCACTAGGAGAAACAATGTGTCTAACACCTTTAGTTTTCTCCACTTTATCCTCTGGGACTTTTACGGGTCCATATTTCCTGCTGTAATTCAACAATTCCTCTGCAACTTCGCTCCATGTCCGAACTTTACGGTTATTGTCAGGAGATTCTGGAGTCCGTCTAGAGGGGGATTCATAGGGAGGGAAAGAGTCCACGGAACCAGATCGCTCATGTGAGTTTCCAAGAAATCGATCTAATCTTTCTACAGGTGTCATGGATGCGATAGTTTTTTGAAGGAGAATTGCGGTAGATTTGAGTGTTTCTGGGAGACCACCAATTAAAGGGGTCATGATTTCAGGCATCACAGGCAATTGCATAGGTGATTCATAGGTGGTAGTCAGTTTTCTCTCATGTATCATTTGCAGGCAAGCAGCTTTGTGAATGTTTTCCAAAGGTTGGTCGGGAGTACCAACTAAAGCTATAGGGTCTCCCCTTTCCAGGGGGTTAAGCCCCCCGGCCCAAAAAGCTGCACGTTGGGTCAAGGACCATGGGTAGCTCTTATCTCCGGTTGTTAAGAAGACCCCATGTCCCCAATACCCACTAGCTTCACTTTCTCATAATTTAATCTCATCTCCCCCAGTAAGAGACACTCGAAATACATATTCAGTCTCTGTTTCATGAGGGAGTCGCCCATACTCCTTTGTCAGTTTTGCTAATTCAGTGGCAGAATATGGGATTTCTTTTGTAGAAATGTTTGGTTCAAAATCATCAGGACCAAGATAAGTATATTGTGTTTTAACCATAGGTCTCAACTTCAGACAGCAGTGTTCCCCAAGATTTGTCATTATACTTAACTCCTTTTGGGGATAAATTTGATTAATGTGAACAATCTCCTTCTCTTCTGTTTCTGCGTGTGTTTCATTCTGGTTTACTTTTTTGGTACTTTCTTCTCTTAGGGCAGCCTGTAGCAAATGATTTTCATCTCGCAACAAACGGTTCTCATTCCTTTCTTGATCTAATTGTTTTTGCAGAATTTGAACAAGATTTTGCAAAGAATCTATAATTGTACTTTCTTCACTAACTCGCTTAGAGCGAGTTTCTATGGCTGCCGTAAGACAAGCTCCCAAAACTGAGCAGAGTATGGTTTTATTTTTGCCCAGTTTGAACTTTGATTCATGTTGCAAAGAATATATTCTATCAATCAAATTCTCCAGATTAAGCCAATTATTGTTCGCCCATTCCTACCCACCTTGGGACGGTCTGGAGCTATACTTAGCTAATAGAGCATAAAATGCAGCTTTATCTGTTACGGTGGAATTCTCAGTCATTTTGTGAAGGGATAAGTAAAAACCAAAACAGGGAGGTCTATTGCTTAAGTTACCACACACAACGAAACACCTTTCGCTGTGTGCCCCCCTTCGCTTCCCTGTGTGGGTGAAGAGACCAAACTACTTGGGAGGCACTCCTTAGTTACAAAACACCAGGTTGTCTCTTCACTACACCAAGTATCAAAAACATCATAAAAAAAAAAAACAACAACAACAACAGTGTCCCACCTTTTGCACCAGTAGATCTTTTGTGAAATTCTGACTACAGAGCCCTCAAGCGAGACTGGGGATGCTCCACACCAAGGTGTCTGCAGTCTGCGGGAAATCGGAAAAACCCATCTTGCTTTCTAGACAGGCTCACCCATCCAAGGTGGCCAGCTAGGTGCGGCTGGAGTAAGACTTCCTTCCCCTGATACAGACTACAGACAACCTTGCATCCCTTCTGTCTGTCAGAAAATCCTGCCCGTGATGCCAATTTAATGTCACCATCCGCTATTAATACAGAGCGGGGGTCATGATGGTTGTTTTGATCTTAAAGGTGCAAACAGGCAAAGTGCAGGGGACAAAATCAGTTTATTCAACAGCAGAAAATCAGTTTATTCAACAACAGCAATGCATTTCATCAAATGCCAACAACTCAGTTACGGTAAGGGGGAGAGGTATAGGAAACAAATATAGGGAGAGGGGAAGGAAAGAAAGGGATGGGGAAATAGCTACCAACAAACGAGACGGGCGTCCTCATGGGTCATCCGATAGACGAGTCTTCGTCCGTGGGGAGATCTCAGGGGTCTTCTCCAGGGGGTAGACGGGTCTTCATCAGTGGAGAGATCTCAAAGGGTCTTTCTCAGAGGATCGCTCTTTTATAGTCCTTCTCCAAAGCGAGTGGCCTGGCCAAGAGGTGGGAAGATTTATGGACCATTGTGTGGTGCTGCACGAGACAGGTACTGTCAAGCAGTCCTCAGCTGGTGGTACAACACAACCTCTGGTTGGTGCCATGAGAGCACAGTCCAGTGAACACAATACACCAGCACACAGTCACGAGCATCCGCCTTGGCCGGGCCAGGAAACCATTGTTCAGAGTCAGCCTCGGTGGGGGGTCCTCGACATCTCCTTGCGACGGTCGGGAGGCAAAATCGAGGGGAACTTCGGACCGACCCTAACAGCCCCCGACGCGAGGACGCTGCTATTAGCACCGCATTGCAGGGGCACTTCTCGCTCCTTGACTACGTGCTCAGTGCTCTCCGAATTTGCTGCTAGCTCCACGGTCCTTCTCAGCTGCAAGTAGCAGCCCTCACAGTACTTAGAGCTTCGCATGGACGGAGGACCTGGAGGGATATATCGCCCACGAAAATGTGCCAGGACAGAGAAGTGTTCTACATTGTCCCTTCTCTTCATCCAGTTTGTACTTCTGCTGCTTCTGCTGTTAGGAATGGCTCCTTGAAAAACGAGCGAGAGCGTCTTTCTGGGTGCATTGCACTGAGTGAGAGCTTGCTGGGGATTTTGCACTCGGAGCCAAGGCAACAGGGCTTGCTTGCCCGCAGAACTGAGGACAAGCTGTTGGGCAGAGCTGAAACTGACCGCTGGAGTCGTGCAGCAAAGAGCACACGAGCACCCAAAGATCTCCTTCACAATCGCTTTCACTTCACAGTGCTCTTGCTGCTTGGAAAAGTAGCACACAGAAGTTGCACGCCAGGGCAAAAGCTGGGCCAGTGCCCTTCCTCACACCTTCGCTGTGGTGTACTCCATGCGAGGAAGAAGAAGGCGATCTTAAAGTAGTCCTCTGTAAGCAGCCCTGAAAGGGCGCATAACACACGGTGTCTCACTGCCCTCCATTCTACATACTTGCAGCTCCCTTTACTGACTTGCAAAAGTTGCTAGCACAGCAGAGGGGGCCAGATTGAAGAGGCAGTGCCAAGGTTCACCTTCTACTTATTGCACGTAAGCCACGTCCAGCTCCTTGCTGCACTCTGCATTTCCATTCTCCGCGGCATTTACCGTGGTGCTCTCTGCAACTCGGCGCCTAGAAGTGACCGCCAATGTTTCCACAGCGGGCTGCAAGGGAACCATGGAGCAGCACAAGCAGCAGTGCTGAGGCTTTTTCTCTACCCTAAAAATGGGGTCTTCACCTTTTCCTCCGGTCTAGCTCAGATGTTAGGATGAAGCCTCCTGGGCCCGTGCCTCAGGGACCTAAATAAGATAACAAAAGAGGCTTTTTTCCCTGATGAAGTTGCAGGGTTTATTTCTGGTGGGTCGCAAGGAAAAGAGGGAGAAAGAGAGGGAGAAAGAGACAGAGGTCAGGGGGTACAGATTTTTCAAGCGTCTGAAAAGGGGGGCGGGGAGAAATTGGATCCCAGCCAGCCCTGTATGGCCAGGAGGGGAGAGGGACCAAGCTACAGGGCATAGCAGGAGTCACGGAATGTGACATTTACAATGCACCTAGGAAATGCAATATCTCCCCCTTTTTTGTTTTAAAAAATTGAAAGAAGGATAGTAGTTTCATTTAAATTATGACTTTGCCCACCACCCTGTGAATCCCCAGCCTTTGAACAGTCCATTGAACCAATCTTCAGATTAGGGTAGCATGGATGTTAGGAGGTTTTGAGGTCAGGTCCATACAGCAAAGTCCTTCAAATTCCTGGCACTCATGTCCCTGCAGTAGTAGGAGAAAATCTATGCCCGCACGATTCTGGAGTGTATGTGCCAGGTTCATCTAGATGTTTTGATGTGGCTGAAGGACGATTTCATGCAGCTGCTAAACTGTTCAGTGTTAACAGGAAGACAACTTGAATGGGGTTCATCACAGGAACTAGAGAAGGGAAGCTTTTCTCTAAAAGGAAAGACAAACATTGTAAAACCTATTAAAAGTTTCTATCTGCCAGAATGTCATCCTCTATGAGGATTTCTTTTTCTTTTTTCTGGTGGCGTCTTCTTTTTGAAGCCACAGCCACCTGTTCCTCGTTCCCCTCAGTAGGAGCAGGATGTTTGGGGACATACGGTTTGACCCACTTTTGGGGAATCCACCGAGGGCCTGAGGGAGTGGATACGCACGCATAGCCACACCCCCAGGTAACAAGCTCATAGGGACCTTTGATTTCCCTGGTTTCTGGGACCCCAATCAAGACTGGAGGATGTTGGGATAACTTGAACTGTTTACCACTGTTAAAGTGACATACTACAGGTGGACTCATGTTCTCAAATGAACAATTCAGGAAATTGATAGTAAACATGGCTTTGCAGACCTTCTTCTATGGAGACAGCCATGCAGTTGCACTGCTCTGTTTAGCCAAAACCTGCTCGAGCGTCTGATTGGCTCAATCTACTACACCTTGGCCTGTGGGGGAGTGGGAGGTGCCAGTTTTATGTTCCACTCCCCACTGCTGGACGAATTCCAGGAACTCCTTGGACTTACACACTGCGCCCTGATCAGTTTTGATTTCCTTAGGGATCCCCAATACTGAAAAGGCTTGCACTAGGTGTGTTTTTGGTGTGCATTGCCCTTTCTCCTGCATGGGCAGAGGCACAGACTGCGCCTGAATATGTGTCAATGCTAACATGCACATATTTGAGGCGACCAAAAATTGGAATGTGTGTCATGTCTGTTTGCCATACCTCACAACTGCCAAGACCTCGGGGGTTAACCCCCATGCCTATTGAGGGCGTGGTGTGCAGCTGACAGTTGGGACAGGTGGCCACAATGGCTCGAGCCTGACTCCATGTTAGCTGGTACTGACGCATTAGACCTGGTGTATTCTGGTGATACTGCTGGTGGCTCGGCTTTGCCTGTTGGAAGATGACAGGAAGGCGTGCTTGTTCTGCTGGGGTTGCTTGTTCTGCTGGGGTTGCAAGGGAGTGTGCCTGACGGTTCCCTTCTGCAATTTCGCCTGGCAAATCTGTGTGTGATCTCACATGCATCACATAGAACGGGTGTTCTCTATGAGAAATCAAATGAATTAGTTTGGAAAGCAACCTGAAAAGGTGCTCATTCTCGATGTCTCTGAGCACTGCCTGCTCCACTCTGGACACTACCCCTGCTACATAGGCTGAGTCTGTTACCAAGTTGATTGGCTCTGAGAACTTCTCAAAGGCTCTCACAACTGCTGCCAGTTCAGCTATCTGGGGTGATCCTCCCACAAACTCAACATCAGCTTCCCCATGCTGAGTCTGGGGATTTTTCCAAGTCATCACCGACTTGTGGGACACCCCGGATGCATCCGTGAACACTGTGAGAGCTTTGAGTGGTCTCCGACTCCTCTTCTCACGAGGAATGAGGTGGAATTCCTCATTAAACAGCTTGTGAGACCGGGCATGGACTGATATTTGTCCTCTGTAGCTGTCCAGGGCTAATTGGAGACTGGCGTTGCTCTGGAGCAAGTGCTCAAACATCTCTTTAATCAATCTTTCAGGACAATTCCTCCACTCCTCAGACAGTTTGACTGGGAGGTGAATACATGTGAAGTCACAAACAGCTAGTTCATACAGTCTCAGCCTTGCCTTCTGAATTAACTGAGCTATTAAATCTTATGGCTCTGTGATAGTTTTGGATGTTTGGTGGGAGAGGAAGACCCACTCTACGATTAAGAGTGACTCTCCCTGCCCCTGGATCCATTGGAATATTAACCCGTGTAAGTGTGGCAGTTTTCCTAGGACAATGAATTTGAAGGGCAGCTCGGGCTGGTAACGGTGAGCTTGCCTCTCTCCTAAGGTCTTTTGTACCTTTTCGATTGCAGTCTTTGCCTCTGGGGTCAGTTCCCTGGGAGAAAGCAGCTCTCTCTCCCCTTTCAATAAATTGAAGAGAGGTTCTAGGTCCTCATTAGTGAGGCCTAGCCAGGGCCTAACCCAATTCAATGACCCACACAGGGAATGGAGATGTGCTAAGATTTTTTGATTACAATTAATTTCCAATTTCTGCGGAACAATGGTCCGTGCAGTAATTTCCAAGCCCAGGTAATTCCAAGGTGGCATCCTTTGGACTTTGTCCTCCTGCAATTCACATCCAGCAGAGGTTAAAACTTTAACCACTAGGTCAAGTGTGTCTTGGAGTAGAGAGTTATCGGGGGCACACACAAGCACATCATCCATGTAATGAAGTATGATGGCCTCCCCTCTCTGGGCACGCACCTGGGACACCAATGAGGCCACATGCCACTGGCAGATGGAGGGACTACATTTTAATCCCTGGGGCAAAACCTTCCAGTGGTAGTGCTTCATTGGGACTTCTCGATTGATGGTAGGAACGGAGATGGCGAACCGTGGGGCATCCTCTGGGTATAGGGGAATGTAGATGAAACAGACCTTGATGTCTAGAACAGCCAATTGCCAATCTCTGGGAAGCATTGTTGGAGAAGGCATTCCAGGTTGAAGAGACCCCATGTCCTCAATTACTTTGTTTATTTCCAGGAGGTGGTGGAGCAGCCTCCACTTGTCCTTCCCGGGTTTCTGATTCACAAAAACCGGAAAATTCCACCCACTTCTGGTCTCCTCTATGTGGCCTTTAGCCAATTGCTCCTCCACAAGCTCCTCAAGGGCACTGAGCATCTCCTTACTCATCGGCCACTGTGCTACACACTTTGGGGTATCATCTAGCCGTTTCAGCTTTTCGGTAGGGCGCTCTACAGTGGCCGCCTCTAAAAATCCCGAGGAGTCTTAGGAATAATCAATTTTACCCTCCACTGGGACATGGTGTCTCTCCCCCATAGAGGGCATTTATAGTCTGTAACAAATGGACGGATGCTAGCCAATTTTCCATCCGGCCCGTCAATTTGTACGATGCTTTTTGATATTTTTGCCAATTTTACTCCTACACCTTGGATTCTGCCTGCCACAGACTGAAGTTCCCAATGTGACGGCCACATCCTTTCGGGTATGATAGTCACATCAGCACCTGTGTCCAGTACCCCCTCCACATGGAGGTGATCTGATCCACTGGTTAGGTTGCATGCCAGAGAAGGTTTGTCCTCACCCACCACTTCTGCCCAGTAGACTTCAGGTGAGTTTCCATCTACTGGGACCTCTGCTGGAACAGGAATGGCCTGGGTAAGGATTTGTCCCTCAACCAGGTAATATGGTGGTAGAGGACATCGTGCCAGGAGAATGAGGCCAGTTATGATTCCCTTGATGGTCATGGGAGATACCTCAATCTCTGCGGGTGTGTGTGCTGTGTCCCTGACAACAAAGTACTCACTGTCCAGTTTCATGTGGTTTAACGTCACGTCCTGTGTACTGTTAGGTAAGTCCACTGTAATGACTGTCCAATCAGGTGACCTGAAATGAAAACCTTTGGTAGTCACAAGCCTAAAACGGCCTAGTGGCTTCCAAACCTTGTTAATTGAACATTTAATATTTTCATTGCCATGCATCCCCACACCCTCTATCCCATCCTCCCCCTTTTTGTTTATTAAGAGACAGTCTTTTGCGAGCCGAGGTTTCTATTGTGTTAATGGCGGGTACGCTCTGTAAAGCGAGATTTTTTGTTTGTTGGTCTTCTTCTGTTTCTGCTTGTGTGGACAGTCTCTGGCGAAGTGTCCGACTGCTTGCACTGGAAGGAGATGATGTGCTGCAGCTGCTCTGGTGACATTGGTTGCTTCTTGGCTTCTGGTGTTACAGTTGCTGTGGTCTTTGGGTGTGCCAGTCCTGGATTCCTCTCGTGTCCACTGAGCAGTTCTGCTTTCCTGGCGCAGGCTTCTATCATCTGTGCTAAGCTAGGTGCTGGCTCTAGGGGAAGGCCAAGAATAAACCTACGGCATGTTTCATTAGCATTCCTCTGAGCCATCTCTTTAATTAATTCAGCTTGCACCCCTGGATCAGACACCTGTCTTTCCACTTGCGCACGAAGGCGGTCCACAAACTGTAAGAAATTCTCAGAAGCAAACTGTTTAATGTTAACATAACTGCCTTTAGTATCTACTGTTGGTAATTGATTAAAAGCCTTTTCTGCAACATTGCATATTTTATCCAGGGCAGACTTTGATAGTACTCTGGTTTGGCTTTAGGGGCAATGCCAATCCTTTTCCCCACATAGGTGTTCATATGTTATGTCATTATTATCAGCATCTTTTGCATCATCTGAGCTTTTTAAAAGCTCTAGTAAAAGCACTTTCAAAGATCTTTTCCACAGGCTTTCACATAGATCATATTCTGAAGGAGTTAACAGACATCGGAAAAGCTCTTTGATATCATATGGAACCAGTTCATTTGAGTTAAAGGTGGCTCTCATCATGCTTTTAAAGATGTCACTATTTCTACCAAATTCTCTCTGTACTTTACAAATTTCCTTTTTTATCTTGATAGGACAAAGGTTGATAACTTCTTCTACCATTCCTCTTACCAAGATAAACTACAGGAGCAACTGATGGTATATACTCTTTTTCCTCGTGTTGACTTTCAGGGCTGGGCATCCCCCACCCCCACCCGGCCCGGGAGGCTGCCCACCCCCCCCACCACGGGGACACCATCCATCCCGCAGGGGCTGTGAGCTGATCCCTCCCCACCCCCACCGGCACTGAACTCAGCAGGGGCTCCACTGCCCTCCCCCACCCCGCAGCAGCTTGGAGAGAAGGAATGTAAAACCGCAGCGTGGGAGGGGTGCTGGGTTCCAGGGTTGCAACACCTGTGGGCGGGGTCGCTGGGTGCCGTGCAGGGCTGGGTCTTGGAGGGGGGAGGGGGCAGTGGAGCCGAGGGCAGGGATGGGTTATGGGAGGGGGCAGGCTTAGGGGCACGGACCGGAGGGTGAAGGGGGTTGCGGGATGAAGGAGGAGACACGTGGCTGCCACCATATGGGACCCCCCCCACTACGGGCTGTATCGCATGGCCAGAGCTATCTGGGACCCCGACACCTTCAGGTGTAGCCGCGTGGCCGTTGCCCAGAGGGGAAGGGAACAAGGAAGGAGTGCTGACAATTTTCGAAAAATTATCAGAACCAGGATACCGGGGAGGACACAGGGACTCAGAGCAGCCACAGCAGTGCTGGGAGCCCTGCACCCCCCAGGGAGACCTGTGGGTCCCCTCCAGGTCCGGGTTATAGGGTTTTGGGGAAAGGGAAGGTGAGTCTGAACCGTTTTGCTGCTGCTGTCTGTTGTTTTCTGTCTGAATTAAAGTTTCCAAATTTCTAAAAAATTCGGGAGGAATACAGAAGCTGTTTTATCTCCATTTTCCACTTTTAAAGTGAATAAATCCCCTATTTCATCCCAAAATGAAATCGAATTTATATTTTGCAATTCAAGGTCAGATTTTTCAACAGACAGCCAGCTGGCAAAACAGGCTAACTTTTTCTTAGATATTAAAACATTTCCTGAACTTAGTATTTCCTTGAGTTGTTTTGTTATACTCTTTTGTAAGGCAGATTGCTGTATTCCCATGGTATTATCAATTTGCACTATATCTACCCCACTACAGTTAAAAACACAGGAAGAGAGTTAGTTGTTAAAACGTGCCCGGTACACTACGGTTTTCAGGCTTTACTGGATGCGGAGCTGAGGTTAATTTCGCCGTTTCTGTCGGTAAAACCCATGTGGCGCTCGTGTCGCTGTAGGGACCGAACCCGCCGCAAAACCCCACAAAAACTGCAAAAAAACGCAGAAAAACCGCCTTGCCACCGCTTTGAAACTGATGAAAGCTCCCTGCCTTCCGCCACGCCTGGGTGACTGCTTCCAGCCCCCACCAGTCCGCACGCCACACCACGTGGTCATGGCCTGCTCTGTGTCTCTCCTCGAGAGCGGCGCCACGCCAGCCAAATGCCACCGGTGAGACCCCCACGCAGAGCTACAGGAACCCAAACGCCGCAAAAGGAGGCTTCCAATCGCCTTTTTTTTTCTTGCAGGCAGAGGTGTCTGAGTAACTGTAGCGGGTCTAGGTCCAGAACCAACCTGCCTGGGCTTCTGACAGGCTCCCGGTTCGTGCTTAAAAGTCTTCGAACTGCACAAAATGCAGCTAAAAGAAATTTAAGCTAGTTGATCAGCTCCAAGGCTTCTTGAATCCTGAAAATAGGAGTCACAGCCAAACGTGGGGTGCTCTGTAGAGACCATTCACATAGGGCGCCAAGTGAGGCTTTTTCTCGGCCCTAAAATGGGGTTCTTCACCCTTCCTCTGGTCTAGCTCAGGTGTTAGGGTGATGGCTCCCAGGGCCCTTGCTCACGGACGTATATTAGATAACAAAAGAGGCTCTTTTCCCAGATGAAGTTACAGGGTTTATTTCTCGTGGGTAGCTTGGGAAAGAGGGAGAAAGGGAAAAAGAGAAAAAGAAACAGAGGTCAGGGGGCACAGATCTTTTCTAGGCTCTGCAAAGGGTGGCGGGGAGAAATTGGATCCCAGCCAACCCTGTATGGCCAGGAGGGGAGAGGGTCCGAGCTACAGGGCATAGCAGTGGTCATGGAATGTACCATTTACAATGCATCTAGGAAATGCAACTGTCTTTCCTACCTGCTCGATCAGAGGCACATTAGAAGAGCAGTATGGACCTGAGGGGCAGATGCACATACCTTCACAGACTTGGCAGTGGGACTGTGGTTAGAGCTGGAGGTTTGATACTCTTCCCAATAATTTGAGCCATTAAAACAAAGCCAGAGGTAACAGGCCAAGTGAAAATACAATGCCAGGTTGCGGAAAGAGAATGTTACCTATCTGAACACCTACATAAATTCCACATCATACTCTTTGTTTAGGAGACCAAGCCAATGTCCGTGTAAATGAAAACAAGTATGAATATTGATTTTTCTTGAATCAAGACTCGGCTTTATGGCCAAGTCAAAGGACAATAAACCAGAAAGGCTCCGCTGAGCACAGTGCGCAACTAACATGGAAGACAGTAATTTGACCTCTTATGTAAGCAGTGTTGGAATGGTTCCCCATCCAAAAGGAAGGATGGCAAATGCTTCTTTGGAAATATTTTAACTTCTGTGCATTTCTTTCTTTGTAATGAACTAATCTCTAACAAGCCAGGACGTGATTGTGTTCAGTAGAAACAGATCAATGGCAACATTTAGCCTAAAGGTATTATGAGATTGATCAGGAAGTTCGATTTAGATTTAAAGGCACTGTAGTCAAATTTAATTTTATTTCTCTCCGTACTTGAGTCTCTTAAACAGGGACCTTCAATTGGACAGGAACGGGACGCTGAAGCAAATTGTAATGGATGACGTAATGGCTTACCCAGAAGCATTGTGTGGGAATTGATTCCTTCTAGGTATCCATCAGCCAGCATTTTAGTGTGAAGGAAATCTTCAAACAGGTAAAACAAAAATTCCCGTTGGTTTAAAACCTGACTGCTATATTAATATTTCACTTTTGAGAATATTTTCGTGACCTTGAAAATTCAGACTATATCAAGTATTGTTTCAGCCATTGAAGAAAGTGCTTTTGATAAAGATAGGAGAGGGAAACCAAAAAATTTCTCAGAGCCGCAGTTTCTACTCTGTCCTTGTTACAAACGGCACTTGAGCAAATTCATTTGCCTTTGGAACAGAAAACGACAAGGTAACAGGCTTATCATTACAGATTTGAGTGTTCCAGGTTCTTTAGATAGTAAGTGATCTATTCAAGACGACCTCTTACTGAAATAGATCCATTTTGAGAAGGGATATGGATTTCTTAGAAGAAAACAAATCCCTATGTTAAAAGGGTGTGGTGGGTGTTTTTTGTTGTTGTTTTGCTTTTAGAACTTGCAAGGCACAATCGACTTCATAGTTCGAGATCCAAATAAGACCACGACATTCCAAACAGGTGTTTCTTTTTGGTTGTTTTTCAATCGGTATATCTTTGGATTGTAACCAGTAGAACGGTGCTTGAACTGGAAAGAAGTAGCTGAGGTTTCAGAAGTGGAACATATGGTGGAACAGTAAGCTGAGAGCATTGTGCAAGGAGAGGAAAGAGGGGATAATGGTAAGAGTTTCCCGAGTCGGAAGGGACCCCTAGGGATCGTCAAAGTCCAACTCCTGGCCCTGCACAGACACTCCAACAGTCCCACCCTCTGCATCCCTGAGAGCATTGACCAAACGCTCCTGGATCTCTGGCAGCCTTGGGGCTGTGCCCATTGCCTGGAGAACCTATTCAGTGCCTGACCAGCCTATGAGGAAAAAAACCTTTCCCTGATAGCCAGCCTAATCGTCCCCTGACACAGCTCCTGGCATTCCCTTGGCTCCTGTCCCTGGTCGCAGAGAGCAGAGAGCAAAGCTGTCCCTGTGCTGCCCTTGAGACGAGGTGAGAGGTCCCAAGTGAGGTGTGAGCTCGGTGTCCTCTCTGCAGCTGAACCAAATGCCCTCAGCCACTCTTTTATGGCTTTCCCTCCAGCCTCTTCACTATCTCTGTGTCCCTCCTTTGGACATTTCTCCAATAGCCTGAGGTCTTTCTGACATTGTGGCATCCAAAATTGTCTCCAGGGCTTGAAGAGAGCCCAGTCCCAGCCCAGAGCAGAGCAGGACAATCACCTCTCTTGAGCGAGCGGTGCCACAAGATAGGGACAGTTGTCAAAAATCAGCTGGAGAAACAAATCTAACAGAGAAACAGGTGATCTAGGCACAGGAAATGGAAGAAGCAGGGGAAGAAGATGATGAGGAGAGGATTCCTTGTAAAAGTGAAGAAAATGAGCATGCAGAACAGGGACTAAGCATTATGCAGGTAAGTGAGCAAGAGAATAAGTTTGAAAGTGAAGGCAGTTTTGTCCAAAAGGAGGAGGAATAGGAAGTCTTTTTGCTGCGAATGAATATAAAGGTTTTTTCTGTTTAGTTTGTATATGAAGCACCCAGGGCTCTGAATCATGGTTTTAAAAAGTTAAGGTTTTTGCTAAGAGTAGAAGTAGTTTCCATGACCAAGATGTAAGTTAGGTAGGTAAATGGTAGGTTAATAATTACTAGATGCTTAGGCTAGAGCTAATTGGTATAATTATCTGCTATTATAAATTTTCGTACAGAAGAATGTAAAATAAGTAAACTGCTAACCATGAAGCACGGAGCCTTGGATCGTGCCAGAGTGTCACTGAGACTTGATGAAGACTCTCTTGACTTCATCCTTCGAGACCACTGACCCATTTCGAGACCACCGACCCAATTCAAGAGAAGAGCTGTGCACGCGAGAAGGACTAATGGGCTCATTTTAATATGGGATGGGGATGGGAGGTGCTGGGTTTATGCCTATGTATTGTATGTAAGATCTTGGGGAATAAATAGATGGCAAAGAACCTTGTTCAGGGCTGTCACGCCTTTCGTTAGTGACTCCCGTGCCGCCCAGCAGTGAATAAACATAGCTCTTTCTAACTTTAATTAGTTAGAGGGTCTTTGTTCATGGTTATACCGGTTTTTTTAATGATTCAGCTCTAGGTCTTTTTGTGGGAAAATGGAGTGTGTAAAGTTGCCAATCATTTTGGAGCGAATTTGAAGGTTTTTGGGGTCCCAGGTCAATTTTGGTTTGAATTCTGGGGATTTCGGGATTCCCAGGTGAATTGGGGGGGGGGGGGGGGGGGGATTTGGGGAAATCCAGGTGAGTTTTGAGGGGTCCCAGGGTGATTTTGGGGGAGAATTTTTGAAATTTTGGGGGATCCGGGGTAGCGAGGTTTGGGGTTGTGTTGGTTTGAAAGTAAAACCAGTGCGAGACTCCAAGTCAGTAATACAATTTAATAGGAGAAAAGAGAAAAAATAAAATATGTGCAATAACATAAAAGAAAAACCACCAACAAAGTCAGAAATACAACCTGACACCCTGTCATTCAGGGTGTTGGTAGCAGTCTATATAAATGGTGGCTGCAGTCCTCCTGGATAACAGATGTAGTTCAGTTGAAGCAGTGCTCCTGTAGAAGGTGCAGATTTCCTCCAGAGATCCAGCGAAGATGTGAAAAAAGGTCCAACTTTCCTCTGGGATCCAGTGGAAAGGACTGCCTTGGTGTTCCAAATCTCAGTTTTTATCTAGGTAGGAAATGTTTGGCTCCTCCCCCTGGCTGGAGCATCTCCCAATGGGATGATGTAATCTTATCAGTCACACCATAGGACTTAATGGCCCATTAAAAGAATATATCTTCGGGAGGAAGGATGGGTTGTGAAAAGATAACCATGACCATCCCCCGATCTTATCAGGTGACAGATCAGCCGGGGATATCTCCCACAGAGATAAGGATCACCACCCCTCCCACATTTTAACAGATGGTGATAGAATACACATTTTTGCATTGTACCCCAGGACATAATCCACCCCTTATTCTATTACCATCTACATCATACCCAAGCCAATACCCTGTTACAGATATATAACACAAAGTGAAACCTTACATACAGTTCTCACTAAAAATTAGGTCTACTTGCAATACACAACGGGTTTCCCCATCTTTCTGCATAACCCACCAAGTGCAACCTGATCCTTGAGCAAAAACAATCCCACAGATCGGTTTGCCTTTGCCTGTGGTGGGATTAATCCAAACAGTCTTTCCTAAAATACCTTTCATGTGTACCACAGGGACCTTGATTCCATCCACTTTGTGCAGTGGTTGAGAGTGGGCAGGACGGGCTCGATTGATGGACCCTCAGGTGTTAACCATCTGGGTGGCTTTGGCCAAGTTCATTTCCCAATTTCTGAAGGTTCCACCACCTGGTGCTTTCAAAGTAGTCTGAAGGAGTCCATTAGACCGTTCAACTTTCCCAGCAGCTGGCACGTGGTAAGGGATATGACATATCCATTCAATACCATGTTCTTTGCCCAGGTGTTGATAAGGCCGTTCTTGAAATGGCTTCCGTTGTCTGATTCAATTCTCTCGGGGGTACCATGCCTCCAAAGGACTTGTTTTTCTAGGCCCAAGATGGTGTTCCAGGCAGTGGAATGAGGCACAGGGTAGGTTTCTAACCATCCTGTAGTTGCTTCCACCATGGTCAGTACGTAGCGCTTGCCCTGGTGGGTTTGGGGAAGGGTGATGTAGTCAATTTGCCAGGCTTCCCCATACCTGTACTTTGACCATCGTCCACCGTACCACAGAGCCTTCACCCGCTTGGCCTGTTTGATTGCGACACAGGTCTCGCAGTCGTGGATGACCTGTGAGTTGCTGTCCATGGTAAGGTCCACCCCTCGGTCACGGGCCCATCGGTATGTTGCATCTCTCCCCTGATGACCAGAGGCATCATGGGCCCAACGAGCTAGGAATGATTCTCCCTTGTGCTGCCAGTCTAGATCCACCTGTGATACTTTCACTTTGGCAGCTCGGTCCCCCTGCTCTTTGTTGTGATGTTCTTCATTAGCCGGGCTTTTGGCTACATGTGCATCCACGTGTTGAACCTTTATGGTCAATTTCTCTACTCAGGCAGCAATGTCCTGCCAAATCTCAGCTGCCCAGATGGGTTTCCATCTGCGCTGCCAGTTGGCCTTTTTCCAGCCATCCGGCCATCCCCACAGAGCATTAGCTACCATCCATGAGACAGTGTAGAGATAATGCCTTGGCCACTTCTCTCGTTCAGCAATATCCAAAGCCAACTGGACGGCTTTTAGCTCTGCGACCTGACTCGATCCACCTTGTCCCTCGGTAGCTTGTGCAACTTCTCGTGTGGGGCTCCATACTGCAGCTTTTCATTTCCGGTTGGTGCCTACAATTCAGCAGGAACCATCCGTGAAGAGGGCATATCGTCTTTCAGTCTCCAGTAGCTCATTATATGGTGGGGCCTCCTCAGCACATGCCACTTGCTCCTCTTCTTCTTCAGAAGACAATCCAAAAGTCTCAGCTTCAGGCCAGTTTGTAATTATTTCCAGAATCCCAGGGCAATTTGGATTCCCAATACATCAGCAGAGGATATCTCCCACAGAGATAAGGATCACCACCCCTCCCAGATTTTAAGAGATGGTGATAGAATACACATTTTTGCACTGTAGCCCAGGACAGGAGTGAATTTATAGAATGTGGAAAGTCCCAGTTGAATTTTAGGGTGAATTTGTGGAATTCTAGGGATCTCAGGGGAATTTTGGGGGGAATTTGGTGAATTTTAGGGTATACATGTGAATTTTAGGGTTCTCAGGTGAGTTTTGGGGATGCCAGGTGTATTTTGGGGTGAATTCTGTAGATTTTGGGGTATCCAGGTGAGCATTTGGGAGTCGTGGGAGAATTTTAGGATGAATTTGGGGGGATGCACGTGGATTTTCCAGGGAATTCTGGTGATTTTTGGGAGTCCCAGCTGGGTCTTGGAGTGAATTTTGTGGATTTGGGGGTATCTGGGTGGGTTTTGAGGGGGACTGGAGACATTTTGGGGTGAATTTGGGAGGTGTTGGGGGGACTGGATCTTGGGGGTGATTTTAGGGATTTTGGGGGTTGCAGGTGGGATTTTGGGGTGAAGCCCTGGGATTTGGTGGTCCCCCGGGAATTTTGGGGTGAATTTGTGGAATTCTGGGAGTTGCCAGGTGAGTGCTCAGCATCCCAGGAGGGACTTCGGGGTGAATTTTGGAGATTTTGGGTTTCCCAGCTGAATTTCTGAGGTGAAAAGGTTCAAAAAGGGTTTTTTGAAAATAAGTTAAAGCCAGAAGGTTATTGAAAATTAATAGATGTGATGCAAGTAGGTAATATGCAGACAATACACAGCGAGACAAATCATGGGGAAAATACAGTGGTAACACATGAGTGTGTGAGGACGGGATCAGTATAGCTAAGGCTCAGTTGAAGCTGAATTTGGAAAAGCATGCCAAAAATAAGAATAATAAAGGCACCTATGGGTATTTCAGGGGGAAAAGGAAGATGAAAAGAAACCTATCACTCCTCCCCTCTCCCCCCCACCCCCTTAAGCCAGACAGGACTGGTGACAACAGACAAGGAGAAGGCTGAGGTACTCAACAAGTGTTGCTCTCAATTTTTACTGCTAGTCACTATTTCCACATGTGTCAGTTTATTGGACTGGTCGACTTGATTCTAACCCATTGTAGCAGGTCAGCTTTCAGACCACTTGAGGAACCTGAGCATGCAAGACCATGGGACCCACCCAGAGGCATGTCAGGGCCCTGAGAGAACTGGCAGCTGTAGTTGCTAAGGTGCTTCCTCCATCATATTTGAGAAATCAAGGCAACCAGCTGAAGCCTCCAGACACTGTGTTGTATTGACTCCAATACTCTTGGTCTTTTTTATAAATCTTAGAGCTCTGAGTCAATTTCTGCAGAGGATTCCCAATGCAGTTTCAAAAATGGAATCTTTGTTATTGGTCCTCATGTTGATCTTGGATATTTCCATTTTCTGCACTCCTATATTTTCGAAACATTTGTAATGACTGAAAAGAAAGCTGAGAAGAGGCATTATGCTCTTTCCAGTGATATAAATGGATCAGTGTTCTTTTCAGACAAATATATTTTTGCTGTGTCTAAGCACATGTGCATACCTGTGTTTGATTTATGTGTCCACGTTTTGGCAATGGGGCAGCCACAGGGCCGTCCTGTGATAATGGCCCAGGTGCTGCCCTGTTCTGCTTTCTTCCAACTGGCTCCACTTCAGGATGTCCTCCCTGCTGAGAGAAGAGGCTGGGACAGCACTATTAGAAATGTGACTTTCTGGGGTTTTTTTGTTTTGTTTTGTTTTGTTTTATTTTTAAAATTACTAAAAACCTTCACCCTGATTTTTTGATGTGTTGGTTTTGGTGGTTTTTTTCAGTTTTTGGTGGGGTTTTTTGTGGCTTTTTTTGTCCCTTTGGGGATAATTGTTTGGGCTTTTTGTGTGTTTCTTTGGTCTGGTTTTTTTGTTTGTTTATTTTTTTATGACGGTTTTGTAGAGTTTTTTAAGGAAAGTGATAGGAAAACTGAATAGTCCTCCACTATAGTCTCCTGGATTCACCTGAGACTCTTCCTAGGCATCTCCCTGATCCTTTTTGCAATGAGTCTCTGTCTTGGTTTGAAAGACAGGTATGGTCTAAGGAAAGGCAAGAGCCCCCTTCCTGAGATGCAGAATGCAACCCCGTCCCTGTTAATTATTTTAGGTCCAAATCAGAGGGCTTCAGGCAGGAGATGTGGGGATAAGGGTAACAGTTCTTCACTGATATCTAACAAGGCAGGAAAACAACAACAGCTATAAAAATAGACAACAGAAGAGAACAGTATAGCTCAGCTCTAGTCCCTTTTGGCCTCAGGCCGTCTCCCTGTGCTCAGTTACCGGTGCTGTAGGTAGGACAGGTTCCGCGCAGTCTAAGAGGGCTGGAGTGATGGTGGCGGCCCAGGGGTGAGCGGGATGGGAAAGTGACTCCCCGTCACGGTGTCGGTCGTGGTGCTCAGCAGAGTGTCCGGACGTAGTAGGGTGAGGTGGGAGAGCACCAGAGCGATGTCCAACGGCAGGGAGTGTGGATCTCAGTGCTGGGATGGCAGGGGAGATGCCAGACCGGAGCCAGGGCTGTCCTCCCACTCCAGCAGCCAAGCGAGAGAGAGTCCCGCGCTCCAGACCCCCTGTCCCACCTTTCCTTTTCCCGTTTCCCCCCCTCCTCCCTCCACCCACCTCCCTGCGAGAGAACATTACCTTAAGGTGTAGCCACTTAGCATAACAATGGGAGAAATTCCACAGAAAGAAAGGGGAAGCATTCAACCCCCAACATTATCTACCCCTGAATATCTCCCATACTAATATGCTATATCAAATTAAACCGTTGCATTATAAATACATACATGCAGTTAGAGACATAGGCACAGTACTATAGGTATTTCACCCTAAAACAAGGTCTCCTTGGGGATGCATCGGGTCTCCCCACTCTTTTGCATCACCCATCAGGCGCAAGCTGCTCCCTGAGCGAATACAACTCCACGGATGGGATTGTCTTTGCTGGAGGCAGGATTCACCCAAACAGTTTTTCCTAGCATACCTCTCATGTGTACCACTGGAACCTTATCTCCATCTGATATTCCCAAGGGCTCAGATTGGGCAGGGCCTGCTCGGTTAGTGGAACCTCGGGTGTTCACTAACCATGTGGCCTTTGGTAGATTATTCTCCCAGTTCTTCAAAGTTCCCCCACCCAGTGCCTTCAAGGTGGTTTTAAGCAGGCCATTGCACCGTTCAACTTTCCCTGCAGCTGCTGCATGTTAGGGGATATGGTACACCCACTCAATGCCGTGTTCTCCAGGCCAGGTGTGTATAAGGTTGTTCTTGAAATGAGTCCCATTGTCTGACTCAATTCTCTCAGAGGTACCATGCCTCCCAAGAACTTGTTTTTTCCAGGCCCAAGATGGTGTTCGAAGCAGTGGCATGAGGCACAGGGTAGGTCTCTAACCATCCAGTGGTGGCTTCCACCATGGTCAGTACATAGCGCTTGCCCTGGCGGGTTTGAGGCAGTGTGATGTAGTCAATCTGCCAGGCCTCTCCATACTTATATTTGGCCCATCGCCCCCCATACCAGAGGGGCTTCACCCGCTTGGCCTGCTTGATGGCAGCACACGTCTCACAGTCATGGATAACTTGAGAAATACTGTGCATGGTTAGATCCACCCCTCGGTCTCGTGCCCACTTATAGGTGGCATCTCTGCCCTGATGACCTGAGGCATCATGGGCCCATCGAGCCAGGAACAACTCTCCCTTGTTCTGCCAATCTAAATTTATCTTCGACACCTCTATCTGTGCAGCCTCATCTACCTGCTCATTGTGTCGGTGTTCCTCATTAGCCCAACTCTTGAGGACATGGGCATCTACGTGACGGACTTTCACAGACACCTTCTCAACCCGGGTGAAAATGTCTTTCCATTCATCGGCAGCCCAGATTGGCTTTCCCCTACGTTGCCAGTTAGCCTTTTTCCACCTTTCCAGCCAACCCCACAGAGCATTGGCTACCATCCATGAATCAGTGTAAAGGTAGAGTTTTGGCCACTTCTCTCTTTCAGCAATGTCCAGGGCCAGCTGACCAGCTTTGAGTTCAGCAAGTTGACTCGATCCACCTTCTCCTTCGGTAGCTTGTGCAACCTGTCGTGTGGGGCTCCATACGGCTGCTTTCCACTTCCGGTTCATCCCCACGATGCGGCAGGAAACATCAGTGAAAAGAGCATAGCATGTTTCATCTGCTGGCAGTTGGTTATACGGTGGGGCTTCTTCGGCCCGGGGCACTTGTTCCTGTATCTCTTTGTCGGAAAGATCAAAGTCTTCCCCTTCCGGCCAGTTGGCAATTATCTCCAAAATCCCAGGGCGATTCCGGTTTCCAATGCGGGCGCATTGTGTGATGAGGGCAATCCATTTGCTCCATGTGGCGTCAGTGGCATGGTGGGTTGAGGAAACCTTTCCTTTAAACATCCACCCCAGCACTGGTAGTCGAGCTGCCAGGAGGAGTTGTGTTTCCGTGCCAACCACCTCTGAGGCAGCTTGAACCCCTTCATAGGCGGCCAAGATCTCCCTCTCCGTTGGAGTATAGTTGGCCTCGGACGCTCTGTAGCTTCGACCCCAGAATCCCAGTGGTCAGCCTCGCGTCTCACCAGGCACCTTCTGCCACAGGCTCCAGGACAGACCATGGTTCCCGGCTGCAGAGTAGAGAATGTTCTTCACATCTGGTCCAGTCCTGACTGGGCCAAGGGCTACTGCATGAGCAATCTCCTGCTTGATCTGAGCAAAGGATGGATGCTGCTCGGGGCCCCAGTGGAAATCGTTCTTCTTGCGGGTGACCAGGTAAACAGGGCTCACAATCTGGCTGTACTCAGGAATGTGCATTCTCCAAAAGCCTATGGCACCTAGGAAGGCTTGTGTTTCCTTCTTGCTGGTTGGTGGAGACATTGCAGTGATCTTATTGATGACCTCACTGGGGATCTGGCGCCGTCCATCTTGCCACTTTATGCCCAGGAACTGGATCTCTTGGGCAGGCCCATTGACTTTGCTCTTTTTAATGGCGAAGCTGTCTCCCCGCAGAATCTCAATGATCCTTTCTCCTTTCTGAAATACCTCCATTGCTGTGTCCCCCCACACAATGATGTCATCAATGTACTGCAGATGTTCTGGAGCTCCACCCTTCTCCAGTGTAGCCTGGATCAATCCATGACAGATGGTGGGGCTGTGTTTCCACCCCTGGTGCAGTCGGTTCCACGTGTATTGCACACCCCTCCAGGTGAAAGCGAACTGAGGCCTGCACTCTGCTGCCAGAGAAATGGAGAAAAATGCATTGGCGATGTCAATGGTGGCGTACCACTTGGCTGCCTTGGACTCCAGCTCGTACTGCAGTTCCAGCATGTCCGGCACGGCAGCGCTCAGTGGTGGAGTCACCTCATTCAGTGCAGGATAGTCCACTGTCAATCTCCATTCTCCTACAGATTTACGCACAGGCCAGATGGGGCTGTTGAAGGGTGTGTGGGTTTTGCTGGCCACCCCTTGGCTCTCCAGCTCACGGATCATCTTGTGTATGGGGATCACGGGATCTCGATTCGTCCCGTACTGCTGGCGGTGCACTGTTGAGGTAGCAATTGGCACCTGTTGCTCTTTCACCCTGAGGAGTCCCACTGCAGATGGGTTTTCTGACAGCCCAGGCAGGGTGTTGAACTGCTTAATGCCCTCTGCTGCCACAGCAACTATTCCAAAAGCCCACCTGAGTCCCTTTGGGTCTTTGTATTCGCCACTCCTGAGGAAGTCTATGCCTAGGATACATGGTGCCTCTGGGCCAGTCACAATTGGATGTTTCTGCCACTCTTTCCCAGTCAGGCTCACCTCAGCCTCCAGCAAAGTCAATTCCTGAGATCCCCCCGTAACCCCGGCAATTGAAACAGGTTCCTTCCCGACATGCCCCGATGGTATTAATGTACACTGTGAACCAGTGTCAACCAATGCGCTGTGTTCCTGTGGCTGTGATGTGCCAGGCCATCGGATCCACACCGTCCAAAAGATCCGGTTTTCCCGTGCCTCTCCCTGGCTAGAGGCAGGGCCCCTCTAGCCCTGGTTATTATTTCTCTCCTGGGCATACATAGTGGAGGTTCCTTCAAGGGGATCTGACAGATCATCTTCCCTTCTGTAATACCCTGCACCCTGGTCATGGGAGGCTGAGGCTACCTTCACTTTAGTGGAGTTCCCTCTGTTAGTGCTCCCCTCCCTGAGTTGGCGCACCCGTGCTGCCAGGACAGAAGTGGGTTTCCCATCCCACCTTCTCATGTCTTCCCCGTGGTCACGTAGAAAAAAAACACAGGTCAGCACGTGGGGTGTACCCTCTCTCCCTAGCTGGGGGGCGTTGGGCTCTACTTTTGGGGTCCATGACTCGCACTGGTGCTGCACTGATCTTCCTCACCTCTTCCCTTATCTCCTTCATCTCCTCCTTAAACTCCTCTCTGAGGTCCTTAACCACAGCAGAGACATGAGCCTGCATTGGGCCAGCCATCATACTCTGAAAATTCCTGAGCCTGTTGGCAACAGAACCCACTGTCACTTGGTTGGTATCAGCATTAATCTTTGCAATAAAGGGGGTATAGTGAGATGGGCCCAGGTTTGCCAGATTCCACAACCTCTGCCCTGTGCACCTGACCTTGTCGGGGTCATTGTCATGCTGTCCATCCCTCCCAAAGAGCACCTCCAGTACTGCCACTTCTCTCAGCTGTTGGATCCCTTCCTCAAGGGTATTCCAGCACCTTCTCTGGTGGTGCTCCTGCATTCTTTCCCTGTGGACAAATCTCTCTCTCACACTCATTAAAAGTCGCTCCCAGAGGGAAAGGAGACCTGTCTCCCTTACAAATACTTGGTCCACACGTGAGTCCTGGGTCAAGGCTCCCAAATTCCTTAACTCAGAACCGTCCAGTTCCACACCTGTGCCCATAAGGTCCCAGACCCGCAGTAACCAGGTTGTAAAAGGCTCACGGCACCGTCGTACAATGTCTTTTTGCAGGTTACGGAGACTCTCGTATGACAGGGACTTGGTGATGATCTCAACTTCTGGCTCCCCTGCTGGTTGTGAGGAGCCCCGTTTCTGACCCTTATTATCTAGGTGCCTTGTTTTCATCTTAGACTTCCTAGTTTCCACAGGGGCAACTGCTGCTGGCTGCGAGTGTCCTTGCAGTTCAGCTGGAACCTGGACAGATGTAACATCTGTGGGTCCCACTGCTGCACCATCAGAGTCTCCCACTTTAAGGCAGGGGGAGGGTTTCTCACCAGCTGGAGAGAGGTACTCCTTCAGCATCTGGGCAATCTCATGTATCTCCTTCGCTAGCACCCCCACGCATTCTGCATGGTTCCTTTCCGAGGTGGGCTGTGGGGCAGGGTCAAACTCTGGGGTAATATCCCTAGTCTCTGGGACAGGATCAGGCTCTGGGGTAACATCACTAATCCCTGGGGTAGGTATCAGGGTTGTTATCCAAGTCAATCTCCCCTTATCTCTGAATGTTAGATAGAACAGGTTTAACAGGGATATAAGCAACACTAGCCACAATATAATGTCATTAGCATTTAAAGCGGATTGGAACCCCTTGAAGATTGGTGGGGTGAACTTCAAAAACCCTGTGATGGGTTGGGAAAAAATTTCACCTGCTGCCACTTCCTCACAGTAAGTACCATTATTGAAGTAGCCCCAGAAACACACACTTAGAGTGCAATAGCTCTGAATCCATGTGGCCATCTTCGAGACAAAATTAAAAATCCATGCATTCCTCAACTGATCAACCCACACAATAAACCAGATAATAGCTACAGTAACCTTGGTTATGAAACTCATGTTTAAAAAAGGGCTTGCAAATGGGAGAGATATAGCAGTGACCACATGGAGGCCCATCCAGGGTAAGCTGGACAGCATGGTGTCACCTATCACAAGCTTGGGTAATTCCAGAACTGTTATGCCCTTTTCTACCCCTCTCTCAATGCCCTCAGGCAATGCCTCACGTTCCGGGTGCCAAAATCTGTCTTGGTTTGAAAGACAGGTATCTGCTAAAGAAAGGCAAGAGCCCCTTTCCTGAGATGCAGAATGCAACCCCGTCCCTGTTAATTATTTTAGATCCAAATCAGAAGCCTTCAGGCAGGAGGTTTGGGGATAAGGGTAACAGTTCTTTACTGATAGCCAACAAGGCAAAAAAAAAAAAAAAAGTTGTAAAAATTGGCAACAGAACAGAACAGTATAGCTCAGCTCCAGAACCTTTTGGCAACAGGCTGTCTGCGTGCTCTCAGTTTCCGGTGCTGTGGGGGCAGGGCAGGTCCCACCCAGTTGAAGAGGGCTGGGTGATGGCGGCCGCGGCCCAGGGGTGAGAGGGATGGGAAAGTGACTCCCCGTCACGGTGTCGGTTGTGGTGCTCAGCAGAGTGTCCGGTGGTAGTAGGGTGAGGTGGGAGAGCAGCAGAGCGATGTCCAACGGCAGGGAGTGTGGATCTCAGTGCTGGGATGGAAGGGAGATGCCAGATCGGTGCCCAGGCTGTCCTCCCACTCCACTAGCCAAGCGAGAGAGAGCCCCCTGCTCCAGCCCCCCGTCCACCTTTCCTTTTCCGGTTCCCCCCCTCTCTCCCCCCCCACCCACCCCCCTACGAGAGAACATTATCTGTCGTTTTAAGGTGCAGCCACAATTACTTAGCATAAAAATGGGAGAAAATTCCACAGAAAGAAAAAGGAAACAATTCAACCTCCAACATATGTCTTCGCCAAAAACTGAAATATGAACTTTATTGCATTCTGTCTTTCACGGAATCATACAACAGTCTGTGATTAAAGAACATCTAGTCCAACTTCCTTGCCAGGTAGATCTTACAGTCGATCAAATTGCTCAAGACTAGCCAAACTGATAAGGAGCACTGTCAATGATGGGGCATCCACAACTTCTCTGGAACACCCGTTTGAGTGTCTCACCAGCTTAATTGTTGAAAAGTTTTTCCTTTCAGCAATCTAAACCTAGTCTCAGTTTGAAAGCATGGCCCCTTGTCCTGTCTCTGCAAACCTTCCGAAAAAGTCTTTCTCCATTTGTCTTATACCCTCTTTACATATTCAAAGGCCACAATACTGTCTCTCCAGAAACCTCTCTTCTCCAGGCTAAAAGATCCTACTTTTCACAAGAACCAGGTCATAAACTGAGATGGAAGGCATCTCAGGAGATCAGATCATCCAACAGCTCAGCGTAAGAATAGCTCTGAAGTCAGATCAACTAGCTTAGGGCTGTGTCTGTTTGAATTTTGAAAATTACCAGGAATTGAAATGCTTCAAGGAAGAGAACTCTGGGTGGCTCCAGAAACAGCCTGATAAACTCGAGCAAACTCGAAACCTCAGAAACTACCACTGCTTTCTCTCCCTCAGCCCAAGCAGTCACAAAGAAGAAGTGTTCCCAGCAGGCTGGGATAGCACACATATACACTACATATACATGACAGGCATCGCCAGCAGCCACATCCTGCTCCTTTCTGTGGCTGGCAGGAGTGAGACTGGATGTTTACATGTGGGCAAACTGGGTCTCTCCAGCAGCTCAGACACTCAGCCTGCCCAGTGACCCCACTGAATTCCAGTATTTGCACTGTCCCAAGGCCACAGCACTACTACCTCGTAAATCAGTCAGGACTCCCCTGGTCCCACAGCCAGCACCCCACTTGCTCTCCCCCAGGCCACTGCCATTGTTCACCAACTTCTCCACTTTGATCTTTGCTGGTGCTCTCAACACTGGCACACCCAGATGTTCTGCAGCTATTGTCTCCTGGTGGAAAGGACTTGTAAAGCCATGTTTCCTAACAGGACTTCCACAACCTTTCAAAGCAACCTTTTCTGGGGTATGAACAATCTCATTCAAATGTCAACATTTCTTTTCCCATATGTGAAATCAGAATTTCCTTCTTCCGGGCATGCCCAAACCAAGGCACAAACTACATTGTCCCTTCTATTTCACATGCTGACTTGTTTGCAAACAATGCTAGGAGAATACCTGTTTTGATCCAAGCTAATCTCTGGCCCTTATAGTGCTTTCAGTAGTTAGTTTTGCTTTGCTATTTACTTGATGTCCAATTGAATTGTTGAATCATAAACAGACTATCTGTCTGTATACAAGCATAGCAGTGATGAATAAATGCAAGAGAAGGAGCAAGGTGATTGTTTGCTAGACTCTTCCTAGAAACTGAGAAATCTGTTACTTAATGCTGACCACAGCAGATGGAGGAAGCATCCTACATGATGTCAAAGCAATGAAACTGTAATCACTTTTATGATTACAGTCAAGGCACTGCTTTTGCCACCATAAGTGGAGTGCAGGGAATCTTAAAAGACGACACTGTAACTGTTGTCCCTGCTCACTGAGAAAATAATGCTTTTACAGCGGAGGAGGTCTCACCGCAGCTAAATCATGGCTTCAACCGTACACCGCCTTCAAAAAAGCCCACAAAAACACAAATGAAAGGATTTGGAACCCAAGGGAATCTCCGATGGTGACATCAGCTCACTTTGGATTCTTTCCAAATTCTCAGCTCCATTTGCTTCCTGGCCAATTATCCTAACTAACCTGAGATGTAATTTATGGATTTCCAACACATTTAGATACCTTAGAATTAGATTGCCACTAGGCAAAAAGACAGAAACAAGCAGTTATTTTCAGACTGAAACTAAGGGTGTTTAGAACAGCAATACTTGGACGAAACTATTCTTAATAAAACCAAAAGTTTTAGGACTTACCCATGTATTTTTGGAGGTGGAAAAAGTTTTCCACCAAAAAGTCCCTAGGGAGCTCTCACTCAGTGCAATATGCCTGGAGAGGCGCTATCGCTTGTATTTAAAGGAACGATTCTTCACAGCAGAGTCAGCAGGACCACAAGATGGCCGATGAGAAGGGGCAGTGTAGAACTCTTTGTCTGTCTCTGTCTCTACTCAGTGTAGAACGTCTCTGTCCTGGCATATTTTCGTGTGCGATATGTGCCTCCAAGTCCTCGGTCCATGCCAAGCTCTATGTACTGTGGGCGCTGCTACTTGCAGCTGAGAAGGACCGTGGAGCTAGCAGCGAATTTGGAGAGCGCTGAGCACGTAGTCAAGGACCGAGAAGTGCCCCTGCAATGCGGTGCTAATAGCAGCTTCCTCGTGTCGGGGGCGAGCTCCTGCCCCAAGACATTCTCGTCCTGGCAGCAGATCTCTGTGAAGGGCGTAGGCGAAAAGCTTTCGTTTTCCATTCGAACTGCGAGAGAGGCAGACTGTTGCATGGAGCTCTGAGAACAAAGGTGCACGCCCTAGGCAGGATTGGGCAGAAGCAGCGCTCTCGAGCGCTTGGCTACCGGCACACTGCTGGGCTGTGTGGCGCCACTTCAGCGGCTTCTGGCCGCCGGGGAGTGAAAGCTGCCCCAGACGTGGGTGAGGGCGGTGATCCAAGCCGCACAAATACCGTGCTTGTGTGCGCCACTGTTGGAGTCTGTAATTCCGGAGTTTCTCTGAATCCTTCAGGGAGAGATCAGAATGCAGGGATTGAGTTGAAACCTTTGGATGGATTGAAGTATATTAGGCCTCTTACTTATAAGGCAGAGGTGTAGACTTAAGTTATAACATAAGAGAAAGAAAATAGGTAAGCAAATGGAATAAGTTTTAAGTGCTTTTAGTGAGCAAAAGGTCTTAGTTGCCTAAGAAGTAGTACATGTTCTAGTGAAGGTTGAAAAACATGCTAGTGTTTTCTTAGAGGCTCCAAGAACTAAGCTTTAGACATAATAGAGTTAAGAATATTGCTTACATTTTTCAGTTAGAACAAGATAGGCCATGAACGTAATTTATACGTAGCTTGGCGTGTTAAGAAATTAGAATTCCAATAGGTTAAGAAGTAGTGGTCCGAGTCTGGTCCAATTCTACGTCTTAGTTTGCTCGTAAGATTCTATAAAAGAAGAGGCTTGGAAAGAGACATTGCTTTTAGCCATTGCTTTTATGGCACAGCTTTTGCTCTGCTTTTGTTTTCGCCACTGAAATCAAGACCCGAGAAGATAGGAGCTGCCTGGCTCCTCCGGCCCTGCTGGGACCACAGGGAGCTTCTGCTTCTGTTTGGGACTTTGAGCTAGAACCTGGAATTGACTTTGTTAGCTTTGACTCTGCATTTGAGACTGATGTGCTTTTGCAATAAATAACTTTACAGCTACTATTAACAGATTTGCTTTTTACATAAAAGAAGAAGTAGTCTGAGAGTGTGGGTGCATAAGAGGCACCCGGAGGTCCCCAGAAACCTCACACACCACGTTACAGGCTACTAGGAGTGGAAGGTGGCTGCCTCTAGCTTGCCTTCCCAAGTGCCCTTAGCAGTCGGAAGGAGCAAGCTGAAGCCCTGCTGCTTGTGCTGCTCCTTGGTTCCCTTGCAACCCTCTGTGGAAACATTGGTGGTCACTTCTAGGTTCCGAGTTGCAGACAGAACCACGGTAAATGCCGCGGAGAAGGGAAATACAGAGTGCAGCGACGAGCTGGACGTGGCTTACGTGCAATAAGTAGAAGGTGAACCTAGGCACTGCCTCATCAATCTGCCCCCTCTGCTCTGGTAGCAACTTTTGCAAGTAGGCAAAGGGAGCTGCAAGTATGTAGAATGGAGGGCAGCGAGACGCAGTGTGCTATGCGCCTTTTCAGGACTGCTTGACAGCGGGCTACTTTAAGAACGCCTTCTTCTTCCTCTTGTCCTTCTCACTTCTCTAGCTGCATGGAGAACACCAAAGCGAAGCTGTGAGGAAGGGCGGTGCCCCAGCTTTTGGCCTGGCCTGCCTCTGCTGCGCCTTTAGCTGCACACCAGAACAATGGCATTTCTTACCCACAAGGTAAAAAAGGTGTTAGTGTAGCCTCAGTATTGGCAAGTGCCTAGGCATTAAGTGAAGAGACCACATATGAGGCAGTCTTTAGAGGTTTCCTCCCCCGTGGCGCAGGTGTATTCTCATTCTCGCGCTGAACTGAAAAGTCCGGGCATGGCAATTCTGGCCAACAACAAACACAACAACAAACGGTTCTCATTCCTCATTCCTTTCTTGATCTAATTGTTTTTGCAGAATTTGAACAAGATTTTGCAAAGAATCTATAATTGTACTTTCTTTACTAACTCGCTTAGAGTGAGTTTCTATGGCTGCCGTAAGACAAGCTCCTAAAACTGAGCAGAGCATGGTTTTATTTTTGCCCAGTTTGAACTTTGATTCATGTTGCAAAGAATATATTCTATCAATCACATTCTCCAGATTAAGCCAATTATTGTTCGCCCATTCCTACCCACCTTGCGACGGTCTGGCGCTATACTTAGCTAATAGAGCATAAAATGCAGCTTTATCTGTTACGGTGGAATTCTCAGTCATTTTGTGAAGGGATAAGTAAAAACCACAACAGGGAGGTCTATTGCTTAAGTTACCACACACAACGAAACACCTTTCGCTGTGTGCCCCCCTTCGCTTCCCTGTGTGGGTGAAGAGACCAAACTACTTGGGAGGCACTCCTTAGTTACAAAACACCAGGTTGTCTCTTCACTACACCAAGTATCAAAAACATCATAAAAAAAAAAAACAACAACAACAACAGTGTCCCGCCTATTGCACCAGTAGATCTTTTGTGAAATTCTGATGACAGAGCCCTCAAGTGAGTCTGGAGATGCTCCACACCAAGGTGTCTGCAGTCTGCGGGAAATCGGAAAAACCCATCTTGCTTTCTAGACAGGCTCACCCATCCAAGGTGGCCAGCTAGGTGCGGCTGGAGTAAGACTTCCTTCCCCTGATACAGACTACAGACAACCTTGCATCCCTTCTGTCTGTCAGAAAATCCTGTCCGTGATGCCAATTTAATGTCACCATCCGCTATTAATACAGAGCGGGGGTGGTGATGGTTGTTTTGATCTTAAAGGTGCAAACAGGCAAAGTGCAGGGGACAAAATCAGTTTATTCAACAGCAGAAAATCAGTTTATTCAACAACAGCAATGCATTTCATCAAATGCCAACAACTCAGTTACGGTAAGGGGGAGAGGTATAGGAAACAAATATAGGGAGAGGGGAAGGAAAGAAAGGGATGGGGAAATAGCTACCAACAAACGAGACGGGCGTCCTCATGGGTCATCCGATAGACGAGTCTTCGTCCGTGGGGAGATCTCAGGGGTCTTCTCCAGGGGGTAGACGGGTCTTCATCAGTGGAGAGATCTCAAAGGGTCTTTCTCAGAGGATCGCTCTTTTATAGTCCTTCTCCAAAGCGAGTGGCCTCCTGTCGGAGAAGGGAGACGCGGACACCATATGGTCATCAGCAAAGTCTCGTTTATTGATACGCAGAGTGGCGATTAAGTACAGTGCTTAATTAGCTCATGCATAGTGCAAAATCTGAGCTCATCATTGGTCTAGATGTGCTGCTTAGCTAAGCACTTCGGCATTCATGTTTTTCTCAATTCTGCGTGCCTTCCTTATCTCAAGGACACTGTATCCCTGAGACTGAGGCCCACTTTGCTAGCCTCACCAAGTTGATCTGACTATGGCCTTTTTCTTTCAGCCATTCCTGCACCAGGCTCTCTACACTTCCCCCGTTTTCTTTTTGAGTTAAAAGAGTGGCATGCCAAGCTTTGCTAACAGTCTTTTGAATAAAATTTTGTAAGCAAGTTATCAAGCAAGGTAGCAATAAAGCTAAGCACAAGAATATACTTAACACCATAATAGCATACTTAATAACGGTTCGAATCCATCTCCCAAGACCTAGGCTTTTTAACCACTCGTCAATGCCCCAACCATCTTCTTCTTTTAGGTTGTGTAATTTCTGCTGCATGTTTTGTATCTTTTTGTGGATGGACTCAGAGTGGTTAGATAAATTCATGCAGCACATTCCCTTGAACTCCTTGTAACCATACTGGCAACCTTACTAGGCAGGTTTTAAAAGGATTTTGTACTCCCTCTAGACTTAAGCAGATTGATTCTTGCTTTGTTATGTTAGCGAATGTTACCCATACGTTCTTCCGAGGCGCATGCTGCATTGGAAAAGATTTTGTGCGAGCAAAGTTAGCAAGCATAAGCAGTGTAATGATCATCATTTTGATTTCTTTGGCGGCCTATTCTTTTTACGCTCTGTATTGTTCCCTGTTATCTGCAGTTGTTTCACCTTTTCTATACTCTGATTTAATACCTCTTCTGGGTCTGTACCGGGCTTAACTGGTCCTACTCGAGGCCAAGGCAGGTGTGGGACTTTATGTCTGCATCTTGCAGCGATAATGTGCGAATTTGCATAGATGTGCTGCCTCTTAATCCAGTTGGTAAGTTCCCACCGGGCCCAAGCTAACAGGAGCTGTTCTGGTGTCTCGTATAGGTTTCGTACCTGGGCATATGGCACTCCTGCTTCTTTTTCTAGGGCCCGACCCCAATTTGAATCTCTTAGGTCGTCACTTTGACACCTCCAGCACCACAAACTAAACACTGCTCTCTGTTCCACCCACGAGCAGTCCCCACAGCCCCCGCACTTTAGGGCTACCCAGGCTTCACACCATGACCCCCCACACGCACAACAAGGACGGCTGCTGAGAGGTTGTTCTTCTTGGTGGGCGTGGCTCTCAATCCAATCAGCCCAATTCGGTGGTGGCTGCCTTAGTGCCTCACGGGCAGCGCTGTTATAGCATCCCAACTTCTGTAAATAGGGCCGTAAGGTCACCGTCAACCTCTGTTGGATCCGCTCTTGGTCGACTGGAGCCAGCCGCCTCCTCAGGAATCTTTCCACCAGTTCGGTCATCTAGAATGGGCTTCACCCACCTAGCAGGGACCCAAACTGTTCCTGTGGGGGTAGAAACACAAACATAGCCTCTCCCCCAATATACCACTTCCGCTGGGCCATTCCATATTCCTGTCTTTGGATCCCGGTACTTTACCCATGCCTTCATGTGTTCTCCTCTGTTACCTTCCCTTTTCCCTCTATGCCTGATTGCAGGCGGCTCAGATTCATCCCCAAACACACACAAGTAATTCATTACATAAAGAGCTTTAGCTAGTCTTTCTTGCGGATCGTCTATGGATTTGTGTTTGAGTAGATATAGCTTGAGTGTACCATTGGCCCTTTCTACTATGGCCTGTCCCGTGGGTGAGTGTGGTACTCCTGTAATATGTCTGATTCCCCAGAGTCTCATAAACTGACTTACTTTCCCACTGACATATGCAGGTCCGTTGTCGGTCTTTACCTCCTTAGGCGTTCCCATAACTGCAAAGCAACTTGTCAGGTGTCTAATTACATGGATTGCTTTTTCCCCTGTCTGTGCTGTGGCCCAGATATACTTACTATAAGTGTCTATGGTAACGTGCACATACTTGAGTCTACCAAACTCTGCCACATGTGTGATGTCCATTTGCCAAATTTCATTACTTTTCAGACCCCGAGGGTTTACCCCACACCCAAGGCCTACCCCACTATTGTGATGACTGCAGGTGGGGCAGGCTCTCACTATTGCCTTAGCCTCTTACATGCCTATTTTGAACTCACGCACCAATCCTTTAGCATTTTGGTGAAATCGTGTGTGTGACTCCCTTGCTTCAATCCCCCTGTCATCAGTTACATTCATAACCAGTCTATCCGCCCTGGCGTTGCCTTCTCCCAAGCCTACGTCCCACTTATGACTTCTGACGTGTATTATACAATAAGGCTTGAACCTTGCTCCTACTGCTCGCTTTAGCTGCAGCAAGAGTTCATAGAGTCTCTTGTTCTGCACCTCTTTTACAGAGGCGTCCTCAATTCTCTGTGCTACTCCTGCTACATAAAATGAGTCAGTGACCACATTCAAAGGCCCTTGCAGTTCACTTAGTGCCCACACAACGGCAAGCAATTCCAATGTTTGTAAGCTGTCCTCTGGGGCTGCATCTATTGTTTTATTCCTCCACCGAGGGCCTTCTTTCCAGGTGATCGCTGCTCTTCTCGTCTTTTTCCCGGCATCCGTGAAGGCTGTGGTGGCGCCCGCTATCGGTTGCTCCGATCGCAGTGGCTTCGCTATCCAGTCCCAATTTCCTAGCCACTGAAGGTGACGTGGCATCAGCGGTCCGGTGTGGATGGCTGCTCCGACTTCCAGCAAGGCCGTTTGTAGATCTCCTGAATTGAGGAGGTACCAATTTAAGTCCTCCTTTTTCATGGGCAGATAAATTGTTGTTGGGCTCGTTCCGGTGATTTCCATGATCCTTACGCGACCCTTCCGAATCAGGGTAGCTACCTGTTCAATTTTTGTGCTGATTGTCCTTTTTGCTTGTAAAGGTGGGGTTATCCATTCTAGTACCCGTGTCTCCCGCGTTTTCTTTTGTAGCTGTGTGAGTGCACCGAGTAGGTGGTTGGCAGTACTCCAGATGGTAAGATCGATGGGTGAGGAGATATCTTGGCGAGAGACAAACTCTTCATCGATGCAGCGTATAATACTTTTGAGGGCTTCATGTTGTTGCGGGGTTACGGTTACGGGTGCGGTTGGGTCAGTTCCTTTAAGTAGTGGCCTGAGGGAGTCTAGCAAGGAGTTGGGTATCCCAACAATCGGCTTGAGCCATTGCAGATCTCCTAGCAGTCGCTGTGCCTCATTTAGAGTGGTGATCTTTGTTGCAAGCTGGAGCTTCTGCGGCCGCACGATCTGGCCTGTGATAGACCACCCCAAGTACTTCCATGGTGTGGATCGCTGTATTTTTTTTTTGAGCTATTATGAGGGATGCCTTTGCTAGGGTGCTTTGAATCTCCTGCATCTGAGTGTCTGTAAATGCTGATTCTTGAGCAAAGAGGATATCATCCATATAATGATAAATAATTGTGTTGGGCCACTGTATCCTCAATGGTTGTAATGCGGCATCAACATATAGTTGGCACAGGGTAGGCGAGTTCTTCATTTCTTGTGGAAGAACAGTCCATTCATACCGTTTATCAGGTTCTTCTCTGTTTATTGCTGGTAGGGTGAAAGCAAATCTTTTAGTATCTTGAGGGTGTAAGGCTATAGTGAAGAAGCAGTCCTTTAGATCAATGATCAGAAGAGGCCAATGTTGTGGGAGCATTGCTGGGTTGGGGAGGCCTGGCTGTAATGCCCCCATCGCCTCCATCTGATCATTTACTGCTCTTAAATCGTGCAGAAGACGATATTTTCCTGACTTCTTTTTGATCACAAAAATTGGCGTGTTCCATGGGCTTGTCGAGAGTTTCAAATGTCCTTGTTGGAATTGTTCCTTTACGAGTTGATGTGCTTGTATTAGACTTTCCTTTTTTAGAGGCCATTGCTTAACCATTACCGGTTCATTGGTAGTCCAGGTGATTGGGATCGGGAAAGTCCAAGCAATGGCAATTACTTCAAAGGGTGCTCGTTGGATAAAACGACCCCCATTTGAGCTAAGATGTCCCTTCCAATTAAGCAATGTACCGATGGCGGTAATGCAACTACGGACAACACAGTCACCAAATCTTGCCCATCTATAGTGACCCTTACTGGAGGAGTTTTTCTAGCGAGGGTGAATCCTCCGACGCCCGTGACGGTATCCGTGGTCTGCAGCTATGGCCAGTTGTGGGGCCATTTTTCTGGAGAGACAATGCTGGTATCTGCCCCAGTGTCTAGGAGTCCCATCATTTCTATTGTCTGTCCTGCATAGGTTAGTTTCACCTTCTTTTTGGGTCTGGTATGGAGATCCATTGTGAGCATAGCAATACCTGATGATCCGAATCCTTGGTCTCCGCGTGGGGTTTGTCTTTGTGGTTGAACACCCCGGCTCAACTGTGGAAGTGGAATAAATTGAGCAACACGCTGGCCTTTTTCAATCGTAATAGGAGGGAAAGGAGTATATACCATTATTTGTATTTCCCCGGTGTAGTCTGCATCAATGACGCCTGGAAGCACAAACAGCCCTACAATGGAGCTCGACGAGCGTCCCACTATTAGTCCTCCATGAGCTTGTCCTTTGATATTTATCGGGCCATAAACTCCAGTTGGGACTTTGACGGGGCGAGCTGTCATCAAAGATGTTTTTACTGTGGCTGCCAGGTCGAGTCCCAGGCTCCCTGTTGTGGCTGGTTGTAGACAGGAGATGGCGCTGATGTCACGGCGGCTACTTGTGTCCGGGCGCGGCTGCCGGGCGCGCTCCGCCGGGAGTTTCCCGACTTGCGGCGGCAAGCTGACGTGTTGTGCGTGTTGTTCTGGCAGTTTTGGCACCACACTTCTGAGGCTCGGCAGTCCCGTCGGACGTGGCCTCCGCTTCCGCATCTATAGCATCGCGCCGAAGGAGGCCGGTGGTCGCTCGATGTGGCCGGGGCTGCTGTAGAAGCACGGAGCGGAGCAAGAGCGGCTAGCACCTGTGACTGTGTGGACTAGGCTTGCTTTTGTAGCCCCAAGCCTAATTCTTTTAGTGCATTAACTAAGAAAACCTGCGCCCCTGTCGGCTGTAGAGCCATCCTTTCCAATGCCTCTTCTATCGTCCAATTGGCCCCCAAAGTTGATAATACCCTTTTTGTTGCCTCATTGCTATTCTGCAACGCACATTGCTTTAGCATCGCCCCTCTCATATACTCTGGGACTCCTGCCTTTTCAATAGCAGCAGCAGCTTTATCTACAAAGTCCCCAAAGGATTCATTTCTTCCCTGTTTTATCCCCATATACATGGGTATGCCTGAGCTATCTTTGACCTGACCGATGGCACTCCTTACTAGACGCATGGCTTCCCTAACCTTGTCGGGTCCCAAAATCATTTGAGCTTCTGTCTTGCGGTATTGACCCAATCCCATTAGTTCGTCTATGGTAATTCCAGCTAACGGATCTCCCGGGCCCCTCTGTGCTGCAACTGACTCCTGAACAAGAGCCTGCCAGTGGGCGTTAAATAGCAACTGCTGATGTTGCGTGAAAATCAGCTTCACTATACTTCTCATATCATTTGGCAACAGCAGGTATGTATCGAACAAGAAATCTAGCATCTGCTTAGCTGGCTTACTCCGGAAACCAAACTGACTCACTGTCTGTCTCAGCTGGGCTAGCAGCTTCCAGTCGGGAGGCGAATACGCTCCCACTTGGACGGCTTGTCCCTGTTGATTTATTCCCTGTGTATACGTGACGGGAAAAGCCCAGGCTTTCGCTGCGTCAACAGCGCCCTTGTCCCCAGTCTCCAAGCCGTGTCTGGCTAGCATACTCCACGCCTCCCCCCGCCGTCTTGCCATCTCCTCCCACAGGTCGCTTTCCGCCCTAGGGACCGGAGTTGGCTCCACGGCGGGCTTAGGGGCGCTAGGCTCAGACCGGCAAGGGGATTTTTCGCAGCTGGTCTGGGGCCCTTCGCCCTCGGAAGGCGGGGTTACTCCGCCTTCTGCAATTGTCTCCGCCGCCGCGGCGGAATCCTCCTCAAGCTCTTCTAAGGGGGGTGCCGAGGGCCAAGCGCAGCTGGCCATGTCCGTCATTCCTGCCGCCCCCCCAGCGACAGGTATTTCTACTCTGGTCGTGCTGGGTGCTCGGGGCTCATTATCGCCATACTGAGCATTTCTTTTATATGCCTCTACTGCCTCCCGAGCCGCCCTTCTCTCTGCCTGCTGCTTCAGTAGCGCGTTATGAACTACCCGCCAGATCTTTCCCAGCTTTTTTGCTGTTTTATCATCCTCTAATACCGCCTCCCACAGTGCATCCCCCAACTTACGCCACTCATTCAAATCATGCACGGTGTGAGGATTAGAGAATAAACCTTTAGCATAACCCCAGGCTAACAACCCCGGTATGTCCTTCCTGGGATTAATCTCTTTTAACCCTAGCTTATCTATATGTACTATAAATAAATCATATGCTGCTTGCCTGTCCATTTTTTGTCGTCAGCGCTGTTGCAACTCTCCGGCTTCGGCAGCACGTATGGCCCAGGACCACCTTTGTAGCTCCTGGGGGTGTCTTCCCTACGTCGTTTGACACCGACCCGGTTGCAGCAGGCCCCAACTCTACTTCACCGACCGTGGCGCGTTCTCCCCCGTTTTCTTTTCAGCGACGGAGGCACGTCGGGGTTCACCATTTGTCGGAGAAGGGAGACGCGGACACCATATGGTCATCAGCAAAGTCTCGTTTATTGATACGCAGAGTGGCGATTAAGTACAGTGCTTAATTAGTTCATGCATAGTGCAAAATCTGAGCTCATCATTGGTCTAGATGTGCTGCTTAGCTAAGCACTTCGGCATTCATGTTTTTCTCAATTCTGCGTGCCTTCCTTATCTCAAGGACACTGTATCCCTGAGACTGAGGCCCACTTTGCTAGCCTCACCAAGTTGATCTGACTATGGCCTTTTTCTTTCAGCCATTCCTGCACCAGGCTCTCTACAGCCTCCGGCCAAGAGGTGGGAAGATTTATGGAATATTGTGTTTTGCTGGAGGAGACAGGTACGGTCAAGCAGTCCTCAGCTGGTGGTACAACACAACCTCTGGTTGGTGCCATGACAGCACAGTCCAGTGAACACAAGACACCAGCACACAGTCACGAGCACCCACCTTGGCCGGGCCAGGAAACCATTGTTCAGAGTCAGCCTGGGTGGGGGTCCTCAAGGTCTCCTTGCGACGGTCGGGAGGCAAAATAGAGTGGAACTTCGGACCAACCCTTACAGCCCCTGACGCGAGGACGCTGCTATTAGCACCGCATTGCAGGGGCACTTCTCGCTCCTTGACTACGTGCTCAGCGCTCTCCAAATTCGCTGCTAGCTCCACGGTCCCTCTCAGCTGCAAGTAGCAGCGCTCACAGTACATAGAGCTTCGCAAGGACCGAAGTCCTGGAGGGACATATCGCACACGAAAATGTGCCAGGACAGAGACGTTCTACACTGAGTAGAGACAGAGACAGACAGAGAGTTCTACACTGCCCCTTCTTGTCGGCCATCTCGTGCTCCTGAGGCCTCTGCTGTGACAAATCGTTCCTTGAATGACGACCGAGAGCTCCTCTCCAGGAACATTGCACTGAGTGACCGTTCCATAGGGACTTTCGGATAAAAAACTTTTTCCACCTCCAAAAATACATGGCTAAGTCCTAAAATTTTTGGTTTTATTGAGAATAGTTTCATCCAAGTATTGCTCTTTTAAACACTCTTGGTTTCAGTCTGAAATTAACTGCTTGTTTCTGTCTTTTTGCCTAGTGGCAATCTAATTCTGAAGTAACTAGATGTGTTGCAAATCCATAAATTACATCTCAGGTTAGGTGGGATAATTGGCTCGAAAGAAAACAGAATTGACAATTTGGAAAGAATCCAAAGTGAGCGGATGCCACCATCCGAGATTCCCTTGGGTTCCAAATCCTTTCATTTGTGTTTTTGTGGGCTTTTTTGAAGGCGGTGTACAGTTGAAGCCATGATTTAGCTGCAGTGAGACCTGCTCCGCTGTAAAAGCATTATTTTCTCAGTGAGCATGGACAACAGTTACAGTGTCGTCTTTTAAGATTCCCTGCACTCCACTTATGGTGGCAAAAGCAGTGCCTTGGCTGTAATCATAAAAGTGATTACAGTTTCATTACTTTGACATCATGTAGGATGCTTCCTCCATCTGCTGTGGTCAGCATTAAGTAACAGATTTCTCAGTTTCTAGGAAGAGTCTAGCAAACAATCACCTTGCTCCTTCTCTAGCATTTATTCATCACTGCTATGCTGCTACACAGACAGATAGTCTGTTTATGATTCAAGAATTCAACGGGACATCAAGTAAATAGCAAAGCAAAACTAACTACTGAAAGCACTATAAGGGCCAGAGATTAGCTTGGATCAAAACACGTATTCTCCTAGCATTGTTTACAAACAAGTCAGCATGTGAAACAGAAGGGACAATGTAGTTTGTGCCTTGTTTTGGGCATGCCCGGAAGAAGGAAATTCTGATTTCACATATGGGAAAAGAAATGTTGACATTTGAATGAGATTGTTCATACCCCAGAAAAGGTTGCTTTGAAAGGTTGTGGAAGTCCTGTTAGGAAACATGGCTTTACAAGTCCTTTCCACCAGGAGACAACAGCTGCAGAACATCTGGGTGTGCCAGTGTTGAGAGCACCAGCAAAGATCAAAGTGGAGAAGTTGGTGAACAATGGCAGTGGCCTGGGGGAAAGCAAGTGGGGTGCTGGCTGTGGGACCAGGGGAGTCCTGACTGATTTAGGAGGCGTGTGATGGTCTGTGCCAGCAAGGGGAGTAGTGCTGTGGCCTTGGGACACTGCGAATACTGGAATTCAGTGGGGTCACTGGGCAGGCTGAGTGTCTGAGCTGCTGGAGGGACCCAGTTTGCCCACATGTAAACATCCAGTCTCACTCCTGCCAGCCACAGAAAGGAGCAGGATGTGGCTGCTGGCGATGCCTGTCATGTATATGTAGTGTATATGTGTGCTATCCCAGCCTGCTGGGAACACTTCTTCTTTGTGACTGCTTGGGCTGAGGGAGAGAAAGCAGTGGTAGTTTCTGAGGTTTCGAGTTTGCTCGAGTTTCTCAGGCTGTTTCTGGAGCCACCCAGAGTTCTCTTCCTTGAAGCATTTCAATTCCTGGTAATTTTCAAAATTCAAACAGACACAGCCCTAAGCTAATTGATCTGACTTCAGAGGTATTCTTAGGCTGAGCTGTTGAATGATCTGATCTCCTGAGATGTCTTCCATCTCAGTTTATGACCTGGTTCTTGTGAAAAGTAGGATCTTTTAGCCTGGAGAAGAGAGGTTTCTGGAGAGACAGTATGGTGGCCTTTGAATATGTAAAGAGGGTATAAGACAAATGGAGAAAGACTTTTTAGTAAGGTTTGCAGAGACAGGACAAGGGGCCATGCTTTCAAACTGAGACCAGGTTTAGATTGGCTAAAAGGAAAAACTTTTCTACAATGAAGTTGGTGAGACACTCAAACGGGTGTTCCAGAGAAGTTGTGGATGCCCCATCATTGACAGTGCTCCTTATCAGTTTGGCTAGTCTTGAGCAATTTGATCGACTGTAAGATCTACCTGGCAAGGAAGTTGGACTAGATGATCTTTAATCACAGACTGTTGTATGATTCCGTGAAAGACAGAATGCAATAAAGTTCATATTTCAGATTTTGGCGCAGACATATTTATTATTTCTCACTTTATGCATCATTGCAATGACAACTTGTTAGCTTCTGAAATGATGAGCTGAGATTGATTTCCTTCCTTAGTTTCATTTTCCCTCTTATTCGTTTACTCTTGAACTTTTTTTTTTCACCATATATCCTCTTTCAGTAAATTGCCCTTAAGTATCACTTTGCTCCCCACCTGGCTTTTTTTTTTTTCAACGACACCTTTTCACTGGTTCGTTTTGGGCCTTTGCTGCTTCAAGTCCAGCAGCCTCCTTGTCTGAGCATTATGGAGCTTTCTTTACAGCTTCATCACTATGCAAAAAGGCATAAATTACTGTGTTCCATCTCACATACCATCAAGTATTACAGTAGTATTCCCTCTGCTGAATAGCTGGTTGGCTTACATAGACCAGTCAAATACCAGGAAATCCAGATGGCAGCAAGAATCTTGTAGACTACTCCCGCTCGTCATTTAAATTCTGGAGAAGTCACGTGAGGTATCACATTCTCTTGAAAGAAGTGTATATCATCTCAAACATTCTAGAATGGGCTATTAATATTGTCATGAGTTTCTGGCTAGACATTTTCATATGCAAATTCAAATTCAAATGATCTGAAAGGATAGAACTTCAAGAATTTTTTTTTCCCAGAATCGAAGTATGATGGAGTTACATAGGGAGAATCTTAATCTTAGTTATTCTATTCCATCTCACATCATGGCTGGGGGCAGGGAGAAGGGAGTATCTTTGGGGGACAGTGCGTTCCGGTGTAGTCAGTAAGCTGGGCAGAGGAGCCATCAGGTATTGTCTGTTGTTGGGGGGGGGCGATTCATGTGAACTCTTCCTTTCTTGTACCCTGCCACTAGTATTGTTGCTGAAATTGTTTGTTTTCTCATCCAAGTGACAAAATCAGCACACTTAATGAGGGATGAAGAGGGAGCAGCGACCTCAGAACAGGAGGAAGAAGAAGCAGAGCCTGCTGTCCTCCAGAAGAAAAAAACACTACCAGCCAACTTTGCATCATCTGTGAACTTCCTGGGCTTGTACTCTATCCCCTTGTCCAGATCACTGATAAAGATATTAAACAGGACTGGGCCCAAGACTGAGCCTTGGGGACCAGCTGGATGAACTCTATTTCCCACCACTCTGTGGGCCTGGCCATCACCCAGTTTGTCACCCAGCAAACAGCCCACCCATCCAAACCATAAGCAGACAGTTTCCACAGGAGAATGATGTGAGACTCATTGCAAAAAGGATCAGGGAGATGCCTAGGAAGAGTCTCAGGTGAATCCAGGAGACTATAGTGGAGGACTATTCAGTTTTCCAATCAATTTGCTTAAAAAACTCTATGAAACCGTAATAAAAAACCAACCAAACAAACAAAAAAGGCAGACCAAACAGACACACAAAAATCCCCAAACAATAATCCCCAAAGGGACAAAAAAAGCCCCAAAAAATGCCCACAAAAAAACCCAACCAAAACTGAAAAAAATCCCCAAACCCAACAGATAAAAAAATCCGGGTGAAGGTTTCTAGTAAGTTTAGAAATAACAAAACAAAACAAAAAAACCCATAAAGTCACATTTCTAAAGGTGCTGTCCCAGCCTCTTCTCTCAGCAGCGAGGACATCCGGAAGTGGAGCCAGTTGGAAGAATGCGGGACAGGGCAGCACCTGGGCCATTGTCACAGCTCGGCCCTGTGGCTGCCCCATTGCCAAAACCTGGACACATAAATCAAACACAGGTATGCACATGTGCTTAGACACAGCAAAAATATATTTGTCTGAAAAGAACACTGGTCCATTTATATCACTGGAAAGAGCATAATGCCTCATCTCAGCTTTCTTTTCAGTCATTACAAATGTTTCCAAAATACAGGAGTGCAGAAAATGGAAATATCCAAGATCAACATGAGGACCAATAACAAAGATTCCATTTTTGAAAGTGCATTGGGAATCCTCTGCAGAAATTGACTCAGAGCTCTAAGATTTACAAAAAAGACCAAGAGTATTGGAGTCAGTACAACACAGTCTCTGGAGACTTCAGCTGGTTGCCTTGATTTCTCAAATATGATGGCGGAAGCACCTTAGCAACTATAGCTGCCAGTTCTCTCAGGGCCCTGACATGCCTCTGGGTGGGTCCCATGGTCTTGCATGTTCAGGTTCCTCAAGTGGTCTGAAAGCTGACCTGCTACTAGGGCTTAGAATCAAGTCCACCAGTCCAATAACCTGAGAGATGTGGAAATAGTGACTGGCAGTAAAAATTGAAACCAACACTTGTTGAGTACCTCCTTGTCTGTTGGCACTAGTCCTGTCTGGCTTATGGGGGTGGGGGGGAATAAGGGAGTTGTGATAGGTTTCTTTTCATCTTCCTTTTCCCACTGAAATACCCGTAGGTGCCTTTATTATTCTTATTTTTGGCATGCTTTTCCAAATTCAGCTTCAACTGAGCCTTAGCTATACTGATCCCGTCCTCACACACTCATGTGTTACCACTGTTTTTTCCCCATGATTTGTCTCGCTGTGTATTGTCTGCATATTACCTTCGAGCATCGCATCTATTAATTTTCAATAACCTTCTGGCTTTAACTCGTTTTCAAAAAAAAAACCTTTTGAACCTTTTCACCTCAGAAATTCACCTGGGAAACCCAAAATCCCCCAAATTCACCCCGCAGTCCTCCCTGGCATGCCCAGCACTCACCTGGCAACTCCCAGAATTCCACAAATTCACCCCAAAGTTCACGGGGGACCCCCAAATCCCAGGGCTTCACCCCAAAATCCCACCTGCAACCCCCAAAATCCCTCAAATCACCCCCAACACCCAGTCCCCCCAACACCTCCCAAATTCACACCAAAATCTCTCCAATCCCCCTCAAAACCCACCCAGATACCCCAAATCCATCAAATTCACTCCAAGACCCATCTGGGACTCCCAAAAATCACCAAAATTCCCTGGAAAATCCACCTGCATCCCCCAAATTCAACCCAAAATTATCCCATGACTCCCAAATGCTCACCTGGATACCCCAAAATCGACAGAATTCACCCCAAAATCCACCTGGCATCCCCAAAACTCACCTGAGAAGTCTAAAATTCACATCTATACCCTAAAATTCACCAAATTCCCCCCAAAATTCCCCTGAGATCCCTAGAATTCCACAAATTCCCCCTAAAATTCAACTGGGACTCCCCACATTCTACAAATTCACCCCTGTCATGCGGTTCAATGCAAAAATGTGTATTCTATCACCATCTGTTAAAATGAGGGGGGGGTGGTGTTCCTTATCTCTGTGGGAGATATCCTCTGCTGATGTATTGGGAATCCAAATCGCCCTGGGATTCTGGAAATAATTACAAACTGGCCTGAAGGTGAGACTTTTGGATTGTCTTCTGAAGAAGAAGAGGAGCAAGTGGCACGTGCTGAGGAAGCCCCACCATATAATGAGCTACCAGAGACTCTAAGACGATATGCCCTCTTCGCTGATGGTTCCTGCCAAATTGTGGGCACTAACCGGAAATGGAAAGCTGCAGTATGGAGCCCCACACGAGAAGTTGCACAAGCTACCGAGGGACAAGGTGGATCGAGTCAGGTCACAGAGATAAAAACCGTCCCGTTGGCTTTGGATATTGCTGAACGAGAGAAGTGGCCAAGGCATTATCTCTACACTGACTCATGGATGGTAGCTAATGCTCTGTGGGGATGGCTGGATCGCTGGAAAAAGGCCAACTGGCAGCGCAGCGGGAAACCCATCTGGGCAGCTGAGATTTGGCAGGACATTGCTGCCCGAGTAGAGAAATTGACCATAAAGGTTTGACACGTGGATGCACATGTACCCAAAAGCCGGGCTAATGAAGAACATCACAACAATGAGCAGGTGGACCGAGCTGCCAAAGTGAAAGTATCACAGGTAGATCTAGACTGGCAGCACAAGGGAGAATCATTCCTAGCTCGTTGGGCCCATGATGGCTCTCGTCATCAGGGGAGAGATGCAACATACCGATGGGCCCGTGACTGAGGGGTGGACCTTACCATGGACAGCATCTCACAGGTCATCCACGATTGCGAGACCTGTGCCGCAATCAAACAGGCCAAGCGGGTGAAGCCTCTGTGGTACGGTGGATGATGGTCAAAGTACAGGTATGGGGAAGCCTGGCAAATTGACTACATCACCCTTCCCCAAACCCACCAGGGCAAGCGCTACGTACTGACCATGGTGGAAGCAACTACAGGATGTGCCTCATGCCACTGCCCGGAACACCATCTTGGGCCTAGAAAAACAAGTCCTTTGGAGGCATGGTACCCCCGAGAGAATTGAATCAGACAATGGAACCCATTTCAAGAACGGCCTTATCAACACCTGGGCCAAAGAACATGGTATTGAATCAATATATCATATCCCTTACCACGCGCCAGCTGCTGGGAAAGTTGAACGGTCTAATGGACTCCTTAAGACTACTTTGAAAGCACTAGGTGTTGAAACCTTCATAAATCGGGAAATGAACTTGGCCAAAGCCACCCAGATGGTTAACACCTGAGGGTCCATCAATCGAGCCGGTCCTGCCCACTCTCAACCCCTGCACACAGTGGATGGGGACAAGGTCCCTGTGGCACACATGAAAGGTATTTTAGGAAAGACTGTTTGGATTAATCCCACCACAGGCAAAGGCAAACCAATCCGTGGGATTGTTTTTGCTCAAGGACCTGGTTGCACTTGGTGGGTAATGCAGAAAGATGGGGAAACCCGTTGTGTACTGCAAGGAGACCTAATTTTTAGTGAGAACTGTATGTAAGGTTTCACTTTGTGTTATATATCTCTAACAGGGTATTGGTTTGGGTATGATGTAGATGGTAATAGAATAAGGGGTGGATTATGTCCTGGGGTACAATGCAAAAATGTGTATTCTATCACCATCTGTTAAAATGTGGGAGGGGTGGTGATCCTTATCTCTGTGGGAGATATCCTCTGCTGATGTGCCATCTGATAAGATCAGGGGGATGATCATCGTTATCTTTTCACAACCCATCCTTCCTCCAGAAGATATATTCTCTTAATGGGCCATTAAGTCCCATTGTGTGACTGATAAGATTACATCATCCCACTGGGAGGTGCTCCAGCCAGGGGGAGGAGCCAAACATTTCCTACCTAGATAAAAAGTGAGATTTGGAACACCAAGGCAGTCCTTTCCACTGCATCCCAGAGGAAAGTTGGACTTTTTCCACATCATCGCTGGATCTTCGGAGGAAAACTGCACCTTCTACAGGAGCAATGCTTCAACTCAACAACATCTGTCATCCAGGAGGACTGCAGCCACCATTTATACAGACTGCTCCCAACACCCTGACTGATAGGGTGTCAGGTTGTATTTCTGACTTTGTTGGTGGTTTTTCTTTTATATTATTGCATGTATTTTATTTTTTCTCTTTTCTCCTATTAAATTGTATTACTGACTTGGAGTCTCGCACTGGTTTTACTTTCAAACCAACACAACCCCAAACCTCGCTCCCCGGGATCCCTCAAAATTCCACAAATTCTCCCCCAAAATCGACCTGGATCTCCCCAAATCCCCCCCCTCCCCAAATTCACCTGGGAACCCCCAAATCCCCAGAATTCTACCCAAAATTCACCTGTGACCCCAAAACCCGACAAATTTGCACCAAAATGATTGGCAAATTTACACACTCCATTTTCCCACAAAAGGATCTAGAGCTGAATCATTAAAAAACCCGGTACAATCACGGACAAAGACCCTCTTAACTAATTAAAGTTAGAAAGTTCTTTGTTTATTCTCCGGTGGGCGTAAGGGGAGTCACCTCCAAAAGGCGTGACAGCCCTGAACAAGGTTCTTTGCCATCTATTTATTCCCCAAGATCTTACATACAATACATAGGCATAAACCCAGCACCTCCCATCCCCATCCCATATTAAAATGAGCCCATTAGTCCTTCTCGCGTGCACAGCTCTTCTCTTGAATTGGGTCGGTGGTCTCGAAATGGGTCAGTGGTCTCGAAGGATGAAGTCAAGAGAGTCTTCATCAAGTCTCAGTGACACTCTGGCACGATCCAAGGCTCCGTGCTTCATGGTTAGCAGTTTACTTATTTTACGTTTTCTCTACGTAAATTTATAATAGCAGACAATTATACCAATTAGCTCTAACCTAAGCATCTAGTAATTATTAACCTACCATTTACCTACCTAACTTACATCTTGGTCATGGAAACTACTTCTACTCTTAGCAAAAATCTTAACTTTTTACAAACATGATTCAGAGCCCTGGGTGCTTCATATACAAACTAAACGGAAAAAAGCGTTCTATTAATTCTCAGCAAAAAGACTTCCTATTCCTCCTTCTTTTGGACAAAACTGCCTTCACTTTCAAACTTATTCTCTTGCTCACTTGCCTGCATAATGCTTAGTCCCTGTTCTGCATGCTCATTTTCTTCACTTTTACAAGGAATCCTCTCCTCATCTTCTTCTTCCCCTGCTTCTTCCATTTCCTGTGTCAAGATCACCTGTTTCTCTGTTAGATTTGTTTCTCCAGCTGATTTTTGACAACTGTCCCTATCTTGTGGCACCGCTCGCTCGAGAGAGGTGATTATCCTGCTCTGCTCTGGGCTGGGACAGCGCTCTCTTCAAGCCCTGGGGGCAATTTTGGATGCCACAACGTCAGAAAGACCTCAGGCTATTGGAGAAATGTCCAAAGGAGGGACACAGAGATAGTGAAGAGGCTGGAGGGGAAGCCATACAAAGAGTTGCTGAGGGCATTTGGTTCAGCTGCAGAGAGGACACCGAGCTCACACCTCACTTGGGACCTCTCACCTCCTCTCAAGGGCAGCACAGGGACAGCTTTGCTCTCTGCTCTCTGCGACCAGGGACAGGAGCCAAGGGAATGCCAGGAGCTGTGTCAGGGGACGATTAGGCTGGCTATCAGGGAAAGGTTTTTTTCCTCAGAGGCTGGTCAGGCACTGAATAGGTTCTCCAGGCAATGGGCACAGCCCCAAGGCTGCCAGAGATCCAGGAGTGTTTGTCCAATGCTCTCAGGGATGCAGAGGGTGGGACTGTTGGAGTGTCTGTGCAGGGCCAGGAGTTGGACTTTGACGATCCCTAGGGGTCCCTTCCGACTCAGGAAACTCTTACCATTTTCCCCTCTTTCCTCTCCTTGCACAATGCTCTCAGCTAACTGTTCCACCGTATGTTCCACTTCTGAAACCTCCGCTACTTCTTTCCAGTTCAAGCACAGTTCTACTGGTTACAATCCAAAGATATACAGATTGAAAAAACAACCAAAAAGAAACAACTGTTTGGAATGTCGTGGTCTTATCTAGATCTCGAACTATGAAGTCGATTGTGCCTTGCAAGTTCTAAAAGCAAAACAACAACAAAAAACACCCACCACACCCTTTTAACATAGGGATTTGTTTTCTTCTAAGAAATCCATATCCCTTCTCAAAATGGATCTATTTCAGTAAGAGATCATCTTGAATAGATCACTTACTATCTAAAGAACCTGGAACACTCAAATCCATAATGATAAGCCTGTTACCTTGTCGTTCTCTGTTCCAAAGGCAAATGAATTTGCTCAAGTGCCGTTTGTAACAAGGACAGAGTTCAAAGTGTGGCTCTGAGAAATGTTTTGGTTTCCCCCTCCTATCTCTATCAAAAGCCCTTTCTTCAATGGCTGAAACAATACTTGAAAGAGTCTGAATTTTAAAGGTCATGAAAATTTTCTCAAAAGTGAAAAATTAATATAGCAGTCAGGTTTTAAACCAACGGGAATTTTTGTTTTACCTGTTTGAAGATTTCCTTCACACTAAAATGCTGGCTGAAGGAAACCTAGAAGAAATCAATTCCCACAGAATGCTTCTGGTTAAGCCATTACGTCATCTATTACAATTTGCTTCAGTGTCCCGTTCCTGTCCAATTGAAGGTCCCTGTTTAAGAGACTCAAGTACGGAGAGAAATAAAATTAAATATGACTACAGTGCCTTTAAATCTAAATCGAACTTCCTGATCAATCTCATAAAACCTTTAGGCTAAATGTTGCCATTGATCTGTTTCTTCTGAACACAATCACGTCCTGCCTTGTTAGAGATTAGTTCATTACAAAGAAAGAAATGCACAGAAGTTAAAATATTTCCAAAGAAGCATTTGACATCCTTCCTTTTGGATGGGGATCCATTCCATCACTGCTTACATAAGAGGTCAAATTACTGTCTTCCATGTTAGTTCTGCACTGTGCTCAGCGGAGCCTTTCTGGTTTATTTGCCTTTGACTTGGACATAAAGCTGAGTCTTGATTTAAGAAAAATCAATATTCAGACTTGTTTTCATTTACACGGACATTGGCTTGGTCTCCTAAACAAAGAGAATGATGGGGAATTTATGTAGGTGTTCAGATAGGTAACATTCTCTTTCCTCAACCTGGCATTGTATTTTCACTTGGCCTGTTACCTCTGGCTTTGTTTAAACGGCTCAAATTATTAGGAAGAGTATCAAACTTCCAGCTCTAACCACAGTCCCACTGCTAGCTGTGTCAAGGTATGTGCATCTGCTCCTCAGGTCCATACTGCTCTTCTAATGTGCCTCTGATCGAGCAGCTAGGAAAGACCTCCTGGGTGTTTGAACAGTGCTGCTTCCTCTATGGCTTCAGAGCTGCTGCTAAGATCTTCAGGAAGGAGAGCGGTATTGTACCAATTTTTAGATGATTTTAAAGTTGCAAGTGCTTGGCTATCTTAACCATCTTAGTTGCTAGAACTTTGAATGAGATCAAATCTATGAGTGAAGAGATGATGGTGCAGACCAACATCTGATTCCAGTGATCCAAGAATCTGCGCTACTACTTTGACCTTCTGAATAAGGCATGGATGTGATTGTATGCACAGTAATACTGATGTCCTATGGTTTTTGAATGATAGCAGTCTTCCTTTGTCCCATTCCTAAACCGTGGGCATTATTTGCCTTAACCTTGTTCACTAGGGACATTATTCTATATTCGTACATGAAGTGAAAAGCACTCTTTTTCCATACCTTCACACAACAGCATTAAAACAAGGCCTAAGTAGTACAACCAATGTTCAAAGATGCTCTACCTTTTAAGTTGACGATACAAAATTCATACCTTGTTCTAATTTGATCTCAAGAAGAAAGGGTGTTCTCCAAATACTCCTTCAGCTCTTCCTCACAGCTCACCGTTTTCCTTTTTCTAAAATTGTATCCAGATCTCTTTGATCATCTAAGGCCACATAAAAAAGCTAGTAAAAATGGTTTCGTAGCTACTAAAATGTCCCCAACTATTTAGGATTCAGAAAAGTTAATTATGCACATACATTCTACACCCAGAAGAGAAAGCTACCTCAGCAAAACTCATCGCTTATGAAAATCTTCCTAGATAATGAACACCTCTGACACTGCCACCCCAAGTTGCTTGTTGAAACAATGAGAACCTCACATCCAATCAGACTCTAGACCTGCACAAGGTCTCGTAATAGCAATTTGCAGCCACTTTCTACAGAAAGCGGCAGTCATCTCTATCACTGTTGCCATACCAAGAATAAAACAGGACTGTCCATTCAGTGTGAATCAAGCAGTTAGCAAAAATGCACCTGACAGAATGAAACTGAAGACTAGAAATTCCCATCTAGAAGATTACATTTTTAATTTTATAGCAGGTATTTTGAATTTCAGGGGGCTCTTTGCATTAAGAAGTCCTGTCTTTATAGCACACCCTTGTTTTTATGTTTCTACCTGTATCATGTCCATTTAGCCATCTCTTTAAAATCACTCCAAAGAAAAACATTCAAGTGAACAAGTTCTTTCTAAACTGCTGGAAGGTGGAATGAATGAGTAAGAGGATATGTAACATGATAAAAGGCTGCCTGGAATTTTACGACTGGTATCCAACATGGCATCTTCTATCTGGAGAGTAAAAAATAAGAGTCTCCAAGTAAACTGCTAAGAATGCGGATTATCAAAACTTCTGTTTATTCTGGCACCATAAAGCACCAAATCACATTCTATAATTTATTCCTTTAGAAACAACTGCTCAACTTTTTTTATATATGGAAAAGATTGGAAGACATTTGGGAGATCATTTCCAGCTATTCCTAAAGTCTGATCTTAAGCAGACTGGGCCATACCTAATTCATTGCTATCATATGCATTTCAGATAGAAATGATCATAAAAATATAATGTATTTATATTACAAATAATAAACACAAGAATTATGAACACTTCCACATGAAACTCTTCCACACCAAACTGTTTCTTTGGAGTGTTTTGTCACACTATGTACCTCTTTCTAAGGTGACATCAATAGCCTACCACGCAGAAGGCATTGCAGGTGGGAGCACAGGAAGAACAGACTAATCCCAAGGAGTGATGAAAATATATGTCATCAAATAAAAGAAACGTACATCCACATGCTCCACTTCTTCTTCAAACCTACATTTTAGTTTCTCAGTCATCTGAAGCATGTTGGAGTGCACAACTTCAGCATCTTCTGCTGTGCAAATGTTCATATCCAACAGGGTCATCTGAAGGAAAAGAAGAACAAATTATTGACATGCACAGAAGAAATACTGTGTGGCTTTCAGAGAGCCTGGCTAAACGTAGTGTTTCTTTTCTTGTAATGGACAGGGATAGATTCAGCCTCCTACATGCCACTTTACATTAGTAAACAATACCATCTGGTTGGACACAAAGGGAGAAATTGAGGCAGAGGTGGAATTTCTTTCCCAAGATAAGACAGATTTAGCATAAGGGCTGAGGCTCCTTGCATCTTCCACATTCACATAGGACAGCACTCACTTATTACTGGCATTTGTTACGGCTTTTCCACATTTCAAGTACAAATATCAACTACTACTGTGAAACCAAACAGATGGCTTAGTTTTTGAACAGAGTAAGGCAGAGGTTAAAAACAAATTCCACTTGTTATCTCAATGGTTGGTGAATCCTCAGACACATTTTACTCTAATGACACATTGGACCACGGCTATCACAGCCAAAAGCTGTGGCACTCAACTTGCACATCTGCTGTTTCTCCTGACATTTGCCCTCGACCAGCTCATACTGGATGCTCATTTTCTCCACACACTCCACATTAGGGCTGTCTGAATGCTATGGAAGAGACCACAGTCAAAATTCCCATCTTTCATAGTGCAGTGTGACATGGAAACATGACAGAGGCCATGTGCTGAATCTCAGCACACGGAACAGATCCCAGCAGTGCCTACAGACCTTTGCCTACAGACACCAGACACTACCAGCCAAAGAAATCAAGGCATTTTCATACACAGCTCTTTATCATTATGCTTCAAAGTAGCAAGGTGTAACGGCTTTTTCCCGGCCTAAACAGTCTTTCACCCTCCTCCGGTCTAGCTCAGGTGTTAGGCTGATATTCCCCTGGGCCTTAGCCACAGAGACGTAGATAAGATATCAAAAGAGGCTCTTTCCCCTGATAAAGTTACAGGTTTATTTCTCGTGGGTAGTGAGTGAAAAGGGAAGGGAAAAGAGCGGGGGAAGAGAGAGAAAAGAGGGGGAACGACAGGGTAAAAGCGTGGGGGGGGGAAAGAGAACAGGGGAAGAGAAAAAGGGGGGGAAAAAGGAAGAGCGGGATAAGAGATCTGGGGGAAAAAAAGAGATGCGGGAAAAGAGAGCGAGGTCAGCGGGTCCTGACCTTTTCTAGGGTCTGGAAAGGGGGGGCGGGGAGAAATTGGATCCCAGCCAGCTCTGTGTGGCCAGGAGGGGAGAGGGACCAAGATACAGGGTACAGCAGGGGTCACGGGATGTACCATTTACAATGTATCTAGGAAACGCAACATCTCCCCGTTTTTTGTTTCACAAAGTTGAAAGAAGGATATTGGTATCATTCAAATTACGATTTTGCCCACCACTTGTAGCTGGCGGGAGGGTTAGATTGTTTCAAGTCTTTCATTTCTATGTGATTGACTACTGAGGTAGAGGGAATGAGACTATGAATAGCCTTGAAAACCAAGTGACGTAGGATCCCGAACGCCATTATTACAAGGAAAAGAATAACAAAAATTAATATAATTGTTTTGACTATAGATGTCCACCACCCTGTGAGTCCCCAGCCTTTGAACAGTCTATTGAACCAATCTTCAGATTCTTGCTTTACTTGTCCGATTAAGTTGTTCATGTTTCGGAGGGCAGCATGGATGTTAGGAGCTTTCGAGGTCAGGTCCATACAGCAAAGTCCTTCAAATTCCTGGCACTCATGTCAGTGTAGTAGCAAGAGAAAATCTATAGCAGCACGATTTTGGAGTGTGGCCTGCCTGGTGATTTCCTCGTCTTCTAGGAGGGAGCTGATTGCGGTGGATGTTAAGTTTGCCTGTTTGACTACCCAACACTCTAGGTGGCCCAATTCGCCTAGAGCTTTAGCTGCTGCAACCCACGGAAGAAACAGGGATGCAGCAATTCTTTTGGACTTGGCCCAATGGAAAATTTCAGAATTACAGTTTGGGTCCATATTGTCTGCACTTCGTTTTTGGATTTTATTACCTGATTTGTTTTTGTGAGTCCAATCACTAATTAAGGTTTCGTTGGGTGCCAACAGGGACAACCGACCGAAGGTGCATGGCCCTCCTAAGAGCCGAGAAGGAATTCCTGCCCATGCCCGGTCTCCACAAATTAAGAACAATCCCTTTGGGAGGCTTTTGGGGCTTGAATAAGTTGGGGTATCAGTTGCAATATGGCTTATAGTATTGCACCACCTTTTGGCAGTGAATTCCCCACGATGTTGCATTATGTTGTGGAATTCCTTTATGCTAGAAGGTTTTGGGAAGATTCTAAAGTGAATGCAATATTGTGCTGGGTAGGAACCTAGCAGTTCTAATTCTTGGGGTTCTTGAGCTGTTTTGGGCAAACTTGGCAGCAGCTCTTCTATGGGGTTTTTATTTACTCCAGCTTGCTGCCTATGATTTTTGTGTGATGACATGGTGTGTGACTCAGGAATTTCATTGGGCAAGTGTGTTTCAAAACTGGCTGAATATTCTCCAGCCTTCAATGGGATTCGTACCAGGCAGGTGGACATAGGGTTTGCTGTTGCTGCTGTGGACAGACATATGTTTTCTTGTTGGAGCGTCTGTGCCAGGGTCACCCAGACGTTCTGACGTGGCTGAGGGAGGATCCATGCAGCTGCTAGACTGTTCAGTGTTAGCAGGAAGACAGCTTGGATGGGGTTCATCACGGGACTGAGAGAAGAGAAGGTTTTCTCTAGAAGGAAAAACAAACATTATAAAACCTGTTAAAAGTCTCTATTTGCCGGAATGCCACCTTCTATGAGGATTTCTTTTCCTTTTTTTCTGCGGCGTCTTCTTTTTGAAGCCACAGCTACCTGCTCCTCGTTCTCCTCAGTTGGAGCAGGATGTTTGGGAACAAACGGTTTCACCCACTTTTGGGGAATCCATCGAGGGCCTGAGGGAGTGGATACGGACGCATAGCCACGCCCCCAGGTAACAAGCTCATAGGGACCTTTGATTTCCCAGGTTTCTGGGTCCCTAATCAAAACTGGAGGATGTTGGGATAACTTGAATTGTTTACTACTTTTAAAGTGACGTACCACAGGTGGACTCATGTTTTCAAATGAACAATTCAGGAAATTGATAGAAAACATGGCTTTGCAAGGCTTCTGCTGTGGAGACATCCACACAGTTGAACTGCTCTGTTTAGCCAAAACCTGTTTGAGTGTCTGATTGGCTCGCTCCACTATACCTTGGCCTGTGGGGGAGTGGGAGGTGCCAGTTTTATGTTCCACTCCCCACTGCTGGACGAATTCCAGGAACTCCTTGGACTTATACGCTGCACCCTGATCAGTTTTGATTTCCTTAGGGATCCCCAACACTGAAAAGGCTTGCACTAGGTGTTGTTTAGCATGCATAGCCCTTTCTCCTGCATGGGCAGAGGCATAGACTGCACCTGAATATTTGTCAATGCTTACATGAACATATTTGAGGCGACCAAAACTAGGAATGTGTGTGATGTCTGTTTGCCATACCTCACAACTGCCAAGACCTCGGGGGTTAACCCCCATGCCTATTGAGGGCATGGTGTGCAGCTGACAGTTGGGACAGGTGGCCACAATGGCTCGAGCCTGACTCCGTGTTAGCTGGAACTGACGCATTAGACCTGGTGTATTCTGGTGATACTGCTGGTGGCTCAGCTTTGCCTGTTGGAAGATGTCAGGAAGGCGTGCTTGTTCTGCTGGGGTTGCTTGTTCTGCTGGGGTTGAAAGGGAGTCTGCCTGACGGTTCCCTTCTGCAATTTCGCCTGGCAAATCTGTGTGTGATCTTACATGCATCACATAGAACGGATGTTCTCTATGAGAAATCAAATAAGTTAGTTTGGAAAGCAACCTGAAAAGCTGCTCATTTTCGATGTCTCTGAGCACTGCCTGCTCCGCCCTGGACACTATCCCCGCTACATAGGCTGAGTCTGTCACCAAGTTTATTGGCTCCGAGAACTTTTCAAAGGCTCTCACAACTGCTGCCAGTTCAGCTACCTGGGGTGACCCTTCCACAAATTCAACATCAGCTTCCCAATGCTGAGTCTGAGGATCTCTCCAAGTCATCACCGACTTGTGGGATGCCCCAGATGCATCTGTGAACACTGTGAGAGCTTTGAGTGTTCTCCGACTCCTCTTCTCACTAGGAATGAGGTGGAATTCCTCATTAAACAGCTTGTGAGACGGGGCATGGACTGATATTTGTCCTCTGTAGCTGTCCAGGGCTAATTGGAGACTGGCATTGCCCTGGAGCAAATGCTCAAACATCTCTTTAGTCTATTTTTCAGGAGAGTTCTTTCCCTCCACAGACAGTTTAACAGGGAGGTGAATACATGTGAAGTCACAGCCAGCCAGTTCATACAGTCTGATCCTTGCTTTCCAAATCAGCTGAGCTATTAACTCTTGTGGCTTAGTGATAGTTTTGGATCTTTGGTGGGAGAGGAAGACCCACTCTATGATTAAGAGTGACTCTCTCTGCTCCTTGATCCATTGGAATATTAACCCGTGTAAGTGTGGCAGTTTTCCTAGGATAATGAATTTGAAGGGCAGCTCGGGCTGGTAACGGTGAGCTTGCCTCTCTCCTAAGGTCTTTTGTACATTTTCAATTGCCGTCTTTGCCTCTGGGGTCAGTTCCCTGGGAGAAAGCAGCTCTCTCTCCCCTTTCAATAAATTGAAGAGAGGTTCTAGGTCCTCATTAGTGAGGCCTAGCCAGGGCCTAACCCAATTCAATGACCTACACAGGGAATGGAGATCTGCTAAGGTTTTTGGATTACAATTAATTTCCAATTTCTGCGTAACAATGGTCCGTGCAGTAATTTCCAGGCCCAGGTACTTCCAAGGTGGCATCCTTTGGACTTTGTCCTCCTGCAATTCAAATCCAGCAGAGGTTAAAACTTTAACCACAAGGTCAAGTGTGTCCTGGAGTAGAGAGTTATCGGGTGCACACACTAGCACATCATCCATGTAATGAAGGATGATGGCCTCCCCTCTCTGGGCACGCACCTGGGACAGCAATGAAGCCACATACCACTGGCAGATGGAGGGACTATATTCCCTGTGGCAGAACTCTCCAGTGGTAACACTTCATTGGGGCCTCTCGATTGATGGTAGGAACCGAGAAGGCAAACCGTGGGGCATCCTCTGGGTGTAAGGGAATATGGAAGAAACAATCCTTGATGTCTAGAACAGCCAATTGCCAATCTCTGGGAAGCATTGTTGGAGAAGGCATTCCAGGTTGGATAGACCCCATGTCTTCAATTACTTTGTTTATTTCCCGGAGGTCGTGGAGCAGCCTCCACTTGTCTTTCCCTGGTTTCTTTATCACAAAAATCGGGAAATTCCATGCACTTGTGGTCTCTTCTATGTGGCCTTTAGCCAATTGTTCCTCCACAAGCTCCTCAAGCGCCCTGAGCTTCTCCTTACTCATCGGCCACTGTGCTACCCACTTTGGGGTATCATCTAGCCATTTCAACTTTTGGGTAGGGCGCCCCACAGTGGCCACTTCTAAAAATCCCCAGGAGTTTTAGGAATAATTACTTTTACCCCCCACTGTGACATGGTGTCTCTCCCCCATAGAGGGCATTTATAATCTGTAACAAATGGACAGATGCTAGCCAATTTTCCATCCGGCCCCTCAATTTGTACGATGCTTTTTGATATTTTTGCCAATTTGACTCCTCCTACACCCTGGATTCTGCCTGCCACAGGCTGAAGTTCCCAATGTGACGGCCACATCCTCTCGGGTATGATAGTCACATCAGAACCCATGTCCAGTACCCCCTCCACATGGAGGTGATCTGATCCACGGGTTAGGTTACACACCAGAGAGGGCTTGTCCTCACCCACCACTTCTACCCAGTAGACTTCAGGTGATTTTCCATCTACTGGGACCTCCTGTGGAACAGGAATGGCCTGGGCAAGGATTTGTCCCTCAGCCAGGTAATATGGTGGTAGAGGACATCGTGCCAAGAGAATGAGGCCAGTTATGCTTCCCTTGATGGTCATGGGAGCCACCTCAATCTCTGGGGGTGTGTGTGCTGTGTCACCGACAACAAAGTACTCACTGTCCAGTTTCATGTGGTTTAACGTCACGTCCTGTGTACTGTTAGGTAAGTCCACTGTTATGACTGTCCAATCAGGTGACCTGAAATGAAAACCTCTGGTAGTCACAAGCCTAAAACGGCCTAGTGGCTTCCAAACCTTGTTAATTGAACATTTGATATTTTCATTGACATACATCCCCACACCCACTATCCCATCCTCCCCCTTTTTGTTTATGAAGAGAGAGTCTTTTGCGAGTGTGGAGCCCGCAGTATTTATAGCCGAGCGCGCTATGGTGTTAATGGCGGGTATGCGCTGTACAGTTAGTTTTTTTGTTTGTTGGTTTTCTTCTGTTTCTGGTTGTGTGGACAGTCCCTGGCGAAGTGTCCTGGCTGCTTGCACTGGAAGCAGATGATGTGCTGCAGTTGCTCTGGTGACACTGGTTGCTTCTTGGCTTCCGGTGTCACAGCTGCCATGGTCCTTGGGTGTGCCAGTCCTGGATTTCTTTCGTGTCCACTGAACAGTTCTGCTTTTTTTTGGCGCAAGCTTCTATCATCTGTGCTAAGCTAGGTGCTGGCTCCAGGGGAAGGCCAAGGATAACCCTACAGCAGGATTCATTAGCATTCCTCTGAGCCATTTCTTTAATTAATTCAGCTTGTACCCCTGGATCAGACACCTGTCTTTCCACTTGCGTACGAAGGCGGTCCACAAACTGTAAGAAACTCTCAGAAGTAAACTGTTTAATGTTAATATAACTGCCTTTAGTATCTAATGTTGGTAATTGATTAAAGGCTTTTTCTGCAGCATTGCATATTTTATGTAAGACAGACTTAGATAGTACTCTGGTTTGGTTTTCAGGGCAATGCCAATCTTTCTCCCCACATAGGTGTTCATATGTGATATCATTATTATCAGCATCCTTTGCATTATCTGAGCTTTTTAAAAGCTCTTGTAAAAGCACCTTTAAAGATCTTTTCCATAGGCTTTCCCATAGATCATATTCGGAAGGAGTTAACAGACCTCGGAAAAGCTCTTTGATATCATGTGGAACCAGTTCGTTTGAGTTAAAGGTGGCTCTCATCATGCCTTTAAAGATTTCACTATTCCTACCAAATTCTCTTTGTACTTTACAAATTTCTTTTTTATCTTGGTAGGACAAAGGTTGATAACTTCTTTTTCCGTTTCTCTTACCAAGATAAACTACAGGAGCAACTGATGGTACATACTCTTTCTCCTGGTGCTGACTTTCAGGTTTAGGCACCCCCCCCCCCCACCGGGCCCGGGAGGCCGCACGCCCCCCCCCACTACGGGAGCACCATCCATCCCCCAGGGGCTGTGGGCTGATCCCCCCTCACCCCCAGCCCCCCCATCACCGAACCTAGCAGGGGCTACATCGCCCTCCCCCACCCTGCAGCAGCTTGGAGGGAAGGAATGTGAAACCGGAGAGGGGGAGGGGTGGTGGAATTCAGGATTGCAACACCTGTGGGCGGGGTCGCCAGGTACCAGGCAGGACAGGGTCTTGGAGGGGGGAGGGGGCGGTGGAGCCGAGGGCAGGGATGGGTTATGGGAGGGGACAGGCTTAGGGGCTGGGACCAGAGGGTAAAGGGGGTTGCGGGATGAAGGAGGAGACACGTGGCTGCCACCATATCGGCCCCCCCCCTCTCCCTGGACCGCATGTCCAATGCTATCTGGGACCCCAATCCTGTCCTGTCCAGATACGGCCATGTGTTCGTGGCCCGGAGGGGAAGGGAACAAGGAAGGAGAACACTTACAGCCGTGCTGAGCATGCTGCATTTCCAAGGGAGACCCTAGGGTGCTTTCCAGGTTATGGTTATAGGGATTTTTGGAAAGGGAAGGTGAGCTTGAATCATTTTGCTGCTGCTGTCTGTTGTTTTCTGTCTGAATTAAAACTTTCCGAATTTGTAAGAATATTGGAAGGAATACAGAGGCAGTTTTATCTCCATTTTCTACTTTTGAAGTCAATAAATTCCCTATTTCATCCCAAAATGAAATCCAATTTATATTTTGCAATTCAAGGTCAGATTTTTCAACAGACAGCCAGCTGGCAAAACGAGCTAGTTTTTTATTAGATATTAAAACATTTCCTGAACTTAGTATTACTGTGAGTTGTTTTGTTATACTCTTTTGTAAAGCAGATTGCTGTATCCCCATAGTGTTAGCAATTTGCACTATATCTACCCCACTACAGTTAAAACACAGGAAAGGAGTTAGTTGTTAAGACGTACACCACGGTTTTCAGGCTTTACTAGATGCGGAACCGATGTTAATTTCGCCGTCTTTTTGTCAGCAAAACCTATGTGTGGCGCCCGCGCCTCTGTAGGGACCGGCCCCGCCGCAAACACCCGTAAAAACCGCAAAAACACAAAAAAAAACCCCTGTGCCGCAGCTCTGAAACCGATCAAAGCTGCCTGCCTGCTGCTCCGCGCCTGGGGTGGCCGCGTCCAGCCCCCCCACAGCCCCCGCGCCGCACTACGTGGCCACGAGCTGCTGAGCCGCGCGCACGCTGCAAACACTCCCGCGCCGCCTCTCCTCCCGAGAACAGCGCCGGGCCGGCAAAATGCCACCGGTGAGACCCCCCCGCGGAGCTCCGGGAACCACCCGCCGGAAAGGGACGCTTAACTCACCTTTTCTGTTGCAGGCAGACACGTGTGTGTACACGGTAGTGGATCCACGTCCCGAACCGACCTGTCTGAGCTCCTGACAGGCTGCCGGTTCGTGCTGAAAAGTCTTCGAACTGCACAAAATGCAGCTTAAAGAACTTTGAGCTAGTTGATCAGCTCCTATGCTGGTCGAATCCCGAAAATAGGAGTCACACCTAAACGTGTGAGCTTTAAAGAAACTACGCACGTGGAGCGCCAACTGTAACGGCTTTTTCCCGGCCTAAACAGAGTCTTTCACCCTCCTCCGGTCTAGCTCAGGTGTTAGGGTGATATTCCCCTGGGACCTAGCCACAGAGACATAGATAAGATATCAAATGAGGCTCTTTCCTCTGATAAAGTTACAGGTTTATTTCTCGTGGGTAGTGAGTGAAAAGGGAAGGGAAAAGAGCGGGGGAAGAGAGAGAAAAGAGGGGGAACGACAGGGTAAAAGCGTGGGGGGGGAAAAGAGAACGGGGGAAGAGAAAAAGGGGGGGAAAAAGGAAGAGCGGGATAAGAGATCTGGGGGAAAAAAAGAGATGCGGGAAAAGAGAGCGAGGTCAGCGGGTCCTGACCTTTTCTAGGGTCTGGAAAGGGGGGGGCGGGGAGAAATTGGATCCCAGCCAGTTCTGTGTGGCCAGGAGGGGAGAGGGACCAAGATACAGGGTACAGCAGGGGTCACGGAATGTACCATTTACAATGTATCTAGGAAACGCAAGAGCAAGGTTCTTAAAATTGCTACCAACTTCTTTGCTACCATACAGGCTACCAACATGCCAACAGGATGTGCTCTGGAGCAAGAGAAGGCAGGCACACAGCGGGAAGGCATGCTGCAAGGACACAGAGAAAGGAAGTATCTCCAACACTTCTGCTCTTCTTCTCATACTTCCCCTCATCTTCTCCAAGAGTTAAAAAGGAGTATTTTTGTATGATTGAGAAGGGATCCATGTCAAAATTAACTTTTGATTTCCCCCAGATTCATTCTAACCATGCCAGTTCCTGCTAGGTCTCACCATGCACAGGTGTTTGTACTGGCCAAAGGAAAGCCATGCCATAGGCAGCTTGTTTGGTTCTTACTCCCACCTCCAAGCAACTGAGAAGGTATGTGGGACCACACGGAACAAAGAATAGAGCAACCATGCACTCTCAAAGCAACTGTCTGCCTCATCGTTGCCCGGGAGAAAAGAAAATATTGCTTGAATTCCAGACGGTTCTCAGGATTTCCTGACCTACCTAGACTTTTGTTTCAGTTCTCCAGAGTTCTGCACTATTCGCTTCCATCAGATTTGGCATGTGTTGGAGGCAACAAGGTGCTATCAAAGTAGGAAACAAGAGTCAGGTATCCTAAAATACAAACCACTCAGTATTTCAAATATAAAGTTATGAATCCGAATATCCATACTACTGGGCTTTCTTTTATTTACAGCCATCTTGGCAATGAAAATAAACCTGAGATTGTTGTTGTTCAAGGCCAACTGTTTACTGCCCGATAAGGAACTAGTTGCCATCTACCTTGTTCCTACATCCACTATAAAAAACCTCCCTGAAAAGATCGCACTGCATTGCAACCACACCAATGCGTCTTGTGTTCAGGATGGATATTCAAACGTAGCAACGTTAGATTTTTATCCAGACTCCTCTCTTAATTTATTACGCAAATAAAATCCCACGCCATGGAGAAAAAATGCCTTGACAAAAGCACCAACTTCTAGCTCTCCACCCATCTTTGCCCATTTCTACTATGTTTCAAGATTTACTTCTGCATTCCTCCATTTTTAGAGCCTGGTTGACACCTATTAAGTGTAGCTGGGGCACTGAAAATCAAGAATGCATTCTTTCCATTCAAAAGAGCTGTACAGAAATAGATGTAGACCCTGTCTCACTGCTGCATTTAGCAATCACACATTGACAGGATGCAAAGTGCATTTTGTAGCCAAGTCCTTCATTAACTCCAGCAACAATTGTTTTCCTTTATGCTATACCCTCTTTTGCCATACCCGATATATTGCAAAACCTTCAGTCTCTGTTCACTGAGTACCATCTGCTCCTTTATCAACTTTTCCATTTCCATATTCACAGTTGGGGGATTCTGTATTTCTTCACTTGCCATAAATTCTCTGCAGGATGGAAAGTAGATATGTAGAATGGAATCACATGATATATGTGATATCATATGTGATATCACGTAGAAAGAAAAAATGATCAAGTATTACTTTGATAGAAACCAAAAGTGAACACTAGCCACTTTGTGTTGCTCATTGTCCAAAAGAAGACTGCCACATTTCTGACCTGAAACTCTGAACTACCCACGTCTTTTGCATGAGCTTCCAGTCCTTGACTCCCCCTTGCCATTTCAGTTGATGCCATTTTTCTTTCGCAAGCTCTGATTTCATTCGATTCAAGAGTAGCTTGGCAGTTGCCCTCTCATTATCCAGCAGTGCTCTGTTTATATTCTGTGTATTAAAAAATAAAACCAGAAGTAGAAGCAGAATACAACATGCAAAAACAAACAAAACATTGTCTCTTATACAGAAAATGAGGGGAGAAAAGAAGACAAATGATAACCAATACCCTGCCAAGTAGAAATTTCTTCTATATTTCAGTGATTGATAGGCAGAAAAAATGAATTTCATTTGGGGAAAGAAAGACATTCTAGGAATATTCAGACTGCTATCTTGCCCCAGGTAAAACATTTACCATGGCCTTAGGGTTAATGAGCTTGTGAACATCAGCTGCCAAGAGGAAGGACATTTCCTCCAGTTTCACAGAATACTTGGTCAGTACAACTGCTATCTGTGCAATCAAAGAATACAGAAAAGCAACAACAATGAAAAGTAGAACTCAAATATCAATTTCCCAAGTTAAAATCTACATGAACAAGACAATTTTTCCATTCAAGTGAATTCGATTTAATTAATTCATTAACTACATAAGTATCATTATCACGTTCAAGAATAGAATTCAAGGAATCAACGTTGCTTCTTCTGAGACATTGAAGCCTGAGTAGATCCCAACTTCAAATCTATTAGGACAGCATGAAAGCAATACCTGCTACATTTAGTACATGTAAACTACAAAGACATCTAGAACAGCTTTAAAAGATGAACAAACCCATGAACTTTGAAGGAGACGCTAGCAAGAAATGTGGAAATAGGCTTTATCTGCCCAGTGCTTTTCCCAAAAGCTTGGGCACTCCTTGGCATCAGTGAGAGTCTCTGTCTCATTATTCAGCAGCTGGCTTAGGGTAAAAAAGGATGCATGCAATCACTTCATTCCTGTTCATGACATAAACTTACTGCATCATCACGGAAGCCATTTACTTGGAAATATAGCCTAAAAAATAGGTGTCAGACTGGGTATATATCTAGTTTGCAATGAGCAAAACCAATTTCTTTTTAACAGGAAAGCCATACAATATGCCTGCCATGGCAAATATTAGTATACTAGCCCTGCACTTCAAGGGGCAGTGAGCAGTTCATTACACCAAATTTACGTTTGGCAAGGAGACAGTCTATTTATTACAAACCCCGAGTTCTTGAACCAAGAATTCAGGAGTTGCTCATTCCCAATGAAAATCTGTCCATTTCATACCTTTGGGGTTTTATGCTTCTGTTCTTTACCTGCCTTGAGTTTGGCTTTCTTGTGAAGCCACTGATGGGTGATTTTCCAACACATTTCTGCTGATTACACAGTAATTGCATGGCATCAGCAGGTATCTCTGAATGTCTCTTTAAAGTATGCTTTTTACTCTTCTTAGAGGACCTTGTCTTCTTCTTTCCTTCACCCAAGAGGTGGGCTAAGTGAGCCTTCAAAGAACCATCATCTCAACAATTAGAATTCTTTCAAACCTACTGAATGGAGAACAGCAACAAAAAAAAATTTAAAAAAAAACTAGTATGCGAAAAACAGCAGAAGAGAAAGGTAAAATAATGAATCCTACATGCCACATGCATAACTCTCTTCATTCGAGGCTATTTTGAAAATGAAAAAATTAAAAAAAAAAAGATCATCTTTTCCTCAGGGAGGGAAAGTGGAGTAACTGGATTGTGTTGCCTTGCTTACAGTTACCAGAAAAGCCAACAGCAGAGTTGAAAACTCCTGAAGCTGGCTAACTACACCTCTAAATGTTTTACTACTGTGTTATGATTCTGTCTTCAGTTAATAGAACCTGATATACAACAAAGAGATGGGATCACATGGAGATGCATTGGAGAGCCTACTCTGGAGGTAACACATTCATTTCTTACACAAACAAATCCAAATTAGAAATGTTGAAAATGACCTGGGGCCATTTCAACAGCCAGCAAACTGACTAACACAACCAACCTTTGGCTTTGATTCAATCCTTTGCTTGTTCTACCTGGGCCTTGAAGATCTGTCTGCAGCCTTCCTCTCTGCAAATATATCACACTCGTCCTATTGAGAAGCCATGGCTCATCACAGCTGCTTGGCCAGGCCTGCTTCCAGAAGAACTGGCAACTACAAGCTGGGAGCCAAGAGATACAACACTTCACTTGGAAAAGGGCCTTCCATGAATCCTAGAATCCCAGAATGGTTTGGACTGGAAGCGACCTTAGAGATAGATTATCTTCTTGCCACATCCTGACATGGGCAGGGACACTTTTCCACTAGTCCAGGTTGCTCCATGTCCGCTCCAGCCTGGCCCTGGACACTTCCTGCCATGGGGCTCCCACACAGCCTCTTTGAGCAACATGTGCCAGGCCTCAGCACCCACACAAGGAAGAATTCCTTTCCAATATCCCATTTACCCCAGCTCTCTGGCAGTTTGAAGCTATTCCCCCTTGTCCTGCGAGTCCAGACCCTTTTCCAAAGTCCCTCCCCTGCTATCTTGGAGCCCCAGCAGGCACTGCAAGGGGCTCGAATGTCTCCCTGGAGCCTTCTGTTCTCCACATTGGACACCCTCAGCTCTCCCAGTCTGTCCTAGAGCAGAGGAGCTCCAGCTTTCCAAGCAGCTTAGCAGCCTCCTCCCCGTGAAACTCGATGCCACCGCAGGCCTTCGGAGCCCTACGGATATCACTTCCGGTGTCACTCGGTGTCCCTTCCTTCTCTTTCCCCTCCCCCCATGGGGTCCTCAGGCGATGCCGCTCCGACGCCACTCCTGCTACTCTCAGACCAACGGGGGGCCGGGGGGCCAGCCCAGCCTCATCCACAATCCACAGTGTCCTCAGCGGCTGCTGCGGGCTCATGGCGCCCCACACACCCGGAAGCAGAGTTCCGGAACAGAGGATCATTGCCCCATATTTGTGTTCCTCTCTGCACAAGGCAGGCCAGAATTGCCATGCCCGGACTTTTCAGTTCTGCACGAAAATGAGAATACATCAGCACCACGGGGGAGGGATACTCTAAAGACTCCCTCATACGTGGTCTCTCATCTTAATGCCTCCGCACTTGTCAATACTGAGGCTACACGAACGCCTTTTTTACCTTGAGGGTAAGAAATGCCATTGTTTTGGTGTGCAGCTAAAGGCGCAGCACAGGCAGGCCTAGGCAAAACCTGGGGCTGTGCCCTTCCTCACACCTCCGCTGTGGTGTACTCCATGCAGCTAGAGAGAAGCAAAAAGGACGCGAGGAAGAAGCAGGCATTCTTGAAGTAGCCCTCTGTCAAGCAGCCCTGAAATGGCGCATACCACACGGCGTCTTGCTGCCCTGCATTCTACACACTCGCAGCCCCTTTTGCTGACTTGCAAACTTTGCTACCAGAGCAGGGGGGGCCAGATTGAAGAGGCAGTGCCTAGGTTCACCTTCTACTTATTGCATGTAAGCCCCCTCCAGCTCCTCGCTGCACTCTGTATTTCCCTTCTCCACGGCATTTACCGTGGTGGTCTCTGCAACTCGGCGCCTAGAAGTGACCGCCAATGTTTCCACAGCAGGCTGCAAGGGAACCAAGGAGCAGCACAAGCGGCAGTGCTTCAGCTTTCTCCTTCTGACTGCTAAGGGCACTTGGGAATGCAAGCAAGAGGGAGCCACCTTCCTCTCCTAGTACCCTGTTACGTGGTACAAACAAGCACGGTACTTGTGTGGCTTCGTTCACCGCCCTCTCCCACGCCTGGCACCGCTTTCAGTCCCCGGCGGCCAGAAGCTGCTGAGGCAGCGCCACACGGCCAGCAGTGTGCCAGCAGCCAAGCGCTCGAGAACCCTGCTTCTGCCCAAGCCCGCCTAGGGAGTGCACCTTTGTTCTCAGAGCTCCATGCAAGAGTCTGCCTCTCTCACAGTTCGAATGGAAAATGAAAGCTTTTCGCTTACGCCTTTCATCGAGATCTCTTGCAAGGATGAGAAGGTCTTGTGGCCGGAGCTTGCCCCGGACGCGAGGAAAATGCTATTAGCACCGCATTGCAGGGGCACTTCTCGCTTCTTGACTACATGCTCAGCCCTCTCCGAATTCGCTGCTAGCTCCATGGTCCTCCTTAGCTGCAAGTAGCAGTGCACACAGTAAATAGAGCTTTGCAAGGACCGAAGTCCTGGAGAGACATATCGCACACGAAAATGTGCCAGGACAGAGACGTTCTACACTGAGTAGAGACAGAGACAGACAGAGAGTTCTACACTGCCCCTTCTCGTCAGCCATCTTGTGCTCCTGAGGCCTCTGCTGTGACAAATCATTCCTTGAAAGATGAGCGAGAGCACCTCTCCAGGCACATTGCACTGATTGAGAGCTCCCTAGGGACTTTTGGATGTAAAACTTTTTCCACCTCCAAAAATACATGGGTAAGTCCTAAAAGTTTTGGTTTTATTAAGATTAGTTATGTCCAAGTATTGCTGTTCTAAACACCCTTGGCGTCAGTCTGAAATTAACTGCTTGTTTCTGTCTTTTTGCCTTGTGGCAATCTAATTCTAAGGTAACTAGATGTATTGCAGATCCATAAATTACATCTCAGGGTAGGTGGGATAATTGGCTGGGGAAAAACGGAATTGAGCATTTGGAAAGAATCCAAAGTGCGCTGATGCAACCATCCGAGATTCCCTTGGGTTCCAAATCCTTTCATTTGTGTTTTTGTGGGCTTTTTTGAAGGCGGTGTACAGTGGAAGCCATGATTTAGCTGCGGTGAGACCTGCTCTGCTGTAAAAGCATTATTTTCTCAGTGAGCATGGACAACAGTTACAGTGTCGTCTTTTAAGATTCCCTGCACTCCACTTATGGGGGCAAAAGCAGTGCCTTGGCTGTAATCATAAAAGTGATTACAGTTTCATTACTTTGACATCATGTAGGATGCTTCCTCCATCTGCTGTGGTTAGCATTAAGTATCAGATTTCTCACTTTCTAGGAAGAGTCTAGCAAACAATCACCTTGCTCCTTCTCTTGCATTTATTCATCACTGCTATGCTGCTATACAGACAGATAGTCTGTTTATGATTCAACAATTCAATGGGACATCAAGTAAATAGCAAAGCAAAACTAACTACTGAAAGCACTATAAGGGCCAGAGATTAGCTTGGATCAAAACAGGTATTCTCCTAGCATTGTTTACAAACAAGTCAGCATGTGAAACAGAAGGCGCAATGTAGTTTGTGCCTTGTTTTGGGCATCCCCGGAAGAAGGAAATTCTGATTTCACATATGGGAAAAGAAATGTTGACATTTGAATGAGATTGTTCATACCCCAGAAAAGGTTGCTTTGAAAGGTTGTGGAAGTCCTGTTAGGAAACATGGCTTTACAAGTCCTTTCCACCAGGAGACAACAGCTGCAGAACATCTGGCTGTGCCAGTGTTGAGAGCACCAGCAAAGATCAAAGTGGAGAAGTTGGTGAACAATGGCAGTGGCCTGGGGGAGAGCACGTGAGGTGCTGGCTGTGGGACCAGGGGAGTCCTGACTGATTTAGGAGGCGTGTGATGGTCTGTGCCAGCAAGGGGAGTAGTGCTGTGGCCTTGGGACACTGCGAATACTGGAATTCAGTGGGGTCACTGGGCAGGCTGAGTGTCTGAGCTGCTGGAGGGACCCAGTTTGCCCACATGTAAACATCCAGTCTCACTCCTGCCAGCCACAGAAAGGAGCAGGATGTGACTGCGGGCGATGCCTGTCATGTATATGTAGTGTATATGTGTGCTATCCCAGCCTGCTGGGAACACTTCTTCTTTGTGACTGCTTGGGCTGAGGGAGAGAAAGCAGTGGTAGTTTCTGAGGTTTCGAGTTTGCTCGAGTTTCTCAGGCTGTTTCTGGAGCCACCCAGAGTTCTCTTCCTTGAAGCATTTCAATTCCTGGTAATTTTCAAAATGCAAACAGACACAGCCCTAAGCTAGTTGATCTGACCTCAGAGCTATTCTTATGCTGAGCTGTTGGATGATCTGATCTCCTGAGATGTCTTCCATCTCAGTTTATGACCTGGTTCTTGTGAAAAGTAGGATCTTTTAGCCTGGAGAAGAGAGGTTTCTGGAGATACAGGATGGTGGCCTTTGAATATTTAAAGAGGGTATAAGACAAATGGAGAAAGACTTTTTAGGAAGGTTTGCAGAGACAGGACAAGGGGCCATGCTTTGAAACTGAAACTAGGTTTAGATTGGCTAAAAGGAAAAACTTCTCTACAATGAAGTTGGTGAGACACTCAAACGGGTGTTCCAGAGAAGTTGTGGATGCCCCATCATTGAGAGTGCTCCTTATCAGTTTGGCTAGTCTTGAGCAATTTGATCGACTGTAAGATCTACCTGGCAAGGAAGTTGGACTAGATGATCTTTAATCACAGACTGTTGTATGATTCTGTGAAAGACAGAATGCAAGAAAGTTCATATTTCAGATTTTGGCACAGACATATTTATTATTTCTCACTTTATGCATCATTGCAATGACAACTTGTTAGCTTCTGAAATGATGAGCTGAGATTGATTTCCTTCCTTAGTTTCATTTTCCCTGTTATTCCTTCACTCTTGGACTTTTTTTTCACTAGATTTCCTCTTTTAGTAAACTACCCTTAAGTATCACTTTGCTCCCCACCTGGCTTTTTTTTTTTCAATGACACCTTTTCACTGGTTCGTTTTGGGCCTTTGCTGCTTGATGTCCAGCACCCACCTTGTCTGAGCATTATGGAGCTTTCTTTACAGCTTCATCACTATGCAAAAAGCCATAAATTACTGTGTTCCATCTCACATACCATCAAGTATCACACTAATATTCCCTCTGCTGAATAGCTGGTTGGCTTACATAGACCAGCCAAATACCAGGAAATCCAGATGGCAGCAAGAATCTTGTAGACTACTCCCGCTGTTCATTTAAATTCTGGAGAAGTCACATGAGGTATCACATTCTCTTGAAGGAAGTGTATATCATCTCAGACATTCTAGAATGGGCTATTAATATTGTCATGAGTTTCTGGCTAGACATTTTCATATGCAAATTCAAATTCAAATGATCTGAAAGGATAGAACTTCAAGAATTTTTTTTTCCCAGAATCGAAGTATGATGGAGTTACATAGGGAGAATCTTAATCTTAGTTATTCTATTCCATCTCACATCATGGCTGGGGGCAGGGAGAAGGGAGTATCTTTGGGTGACAATGGGTTCTGGTGTAGTCAGAAAGCAGGCTCAGAGGTTCCTTCAGGTATTGTCTGTTGTTGGGGGGGGGGCGATTCATGTGAACTCTTCCTTTCTTGTACCCTGCCACTAGTATTGTTGCTGAAATTGTTTGTTTTCTCATCCAAGTGACAAAATCAGCACATTTAATGAGGGATGAAGAGGGAGCAGCGACCTCAGAACAGGAGGAAGAAGAAGCAGAGCCTGCTGTCCTCCAGAAGAAAAAAACACTACCAGCCAACTTTGCATCATCTGTGAACTTCCTGGGCGTGTACTCTATCCCCTTGTCCAGATCACTGATAAAGATATTAAACAGGACTGGGCCCAAGACTGAGCCTTGGGGACCAGCTGGATGAACTCTATTTCCCACCACTCTGTGGGCCTGGCCATCACCCAGTTTGTCACCCAGCAAACAGCCCACCCATCCAAACCATAAGCAGACAGTTTCCACAGGAGAATGATGTGAGACTCATTACAAAAAGGATCAGGGAGATGCCTAGGAAGAGTCTCAGGTGAATCCAGGAGACTATAGTGGAGGACTATTCAGTTTTCCAATCAATTTGCTTAAAAAACTCTTCAAAACGGTAATAAAAAAACACAGAAACAAACAAACAAAACAGCAGACAAAAAAAACACACATAAAACCCCAGCCAATAATCCCCAAAGAGACAAAAATCCCACAAAAAAAGCCCACAAAAAACCACCCATACTGGGAAAAAAACCCAAACCCAACACATCAAAAAATCAAGGTGAAGGTTTTTAGTAACTTTAAAAATAACAAAACAAAACAAAAAACCCCAGAAAGTCACATTTCTAAAGGTGCGGTCCCAGCCTCTTCTCTCAGCAGGGAGGACATCCTGAAGTGGAGCCAGTTGGAAGAAAGCGGGACAGGGCAGCACCTGGGCCATTATCACAGTACGACCCTGTGGCTGCCCCATTGCCAAAACCTGGACACATAAATCAAACACAGGTATGCACATGTGCTTAGACACAGCAAAAATATATTTGTCTGAAAAGAATATTGGTCCATTTATATCACTGGAAAGAGCATAATGCCTCGTATCAGCTTTCTTTTCAGTCATTACAAATGTTTCGAAAATATAGGAGTGCAGAAAATGGAAATATCCAAGATCAACATGAGGACCAATAACAAAGATTCCATTTTTGAAAGTTCATTGGGAATCCTCTGCAGAAATTGACTCAGAGCTCTAAGATTTACACAAAAGACCAAGAGTATTGGAGTCAATACAACACAGTGTCTGGAGACTTCAGCCGGTTGCCTTGATTTCTCAAATATGATGGCGGACGCACCTTAGCAACTACAGCTGCCAGTTCTCTCAGGGCCCTGACATGCCTCTGGGTGGGTCCCATGGCCTTGCATGTTCAGGTTCCTCAAGTGGTCTGAAAGCTGACCTGCTACTATGGCTTAGAATCAAGTCCTCCAGTCCAATAACCTGAGAGATGTGGAAATGGTGACTGGCAGTAAAAATTGAGACCAACACTTGTTGAGTACCTCAGCCTTCTCCTTGTCTGTTGGCACTAGTCCTGTCTGGCTTATGGGGGTGGGGGGGGGAATAGGGGAGGAGTGATAGGTTTCTTTTCATCTTCCTTTTCCCACTGAAATACCCGTAGGTGCTTTTATTGTTCTTATTTGTGGCATGCTTTTCCAAATTCAGCTTCAACTGAGCCTTAGCTATACTGATCCAGTCCTCACAAACTCGTGTTACCACTGTATTTTTCCCATGATTTGTCTCGCTGTGTATTGTCTGCATATTACCTACTTGCATCACATCTATTAATTTTCAATAACCTTCTGGCTTTAACTCGTTTTCAAAAAAAAAACCTTTTGAAACTTTTCACCTCAGAAAATCACCTGGGAAACCCAAAATTCCCAAAATTCAGCCCGAAGTCCCCCCTGGGATGCCCAGCACTCACCTGGCAACTCCCAGAATTCCACAAATTCACCCCAAAATTCACGGGGTACCCCCAAATCCCAGGGCTTCACCCCAAAATCCCACCTGCAACCCCCAAAATCCCTCAAATCACCCCCAAGACCCAGTCCTTCGAACACCTCCCAAATTCACCCCAAAATGTCTCCAATCCCCCTCAAAACACACCCAGATACCCCCAAATACACCAAATTCACTCCAAGACCCATCTGGGACTCCCAAAAATCACCAAAATTCTCCGGAAAATCCACCTGCATGCCCCCAAATTCATCCCAAAATTCTCCCACGACTCCCAAATACTCAGCTGGATACCCCAAAATTGACAGAATTCACCCCAAAATTTTCCTGGCATCCCCAAAACTCACCTGAGAACCCTAAAATTCACATGTATACTCTAAAATTCACCAAATTCCCCCCAAAATTCCCCTGAGATCCCTAGAATTCCACAAATTCCCCCTAAAATTCAACCGGGACTCCTCACATTCCACAAATTCACCCCTGCCCTTGTTACCGTATGGACTAGAAATCCTGAATATTGGAATATAAAGTGTATAAACCATAATAGTAGTAGTTATTCTAAGGCTTGGAGACTGCAGTTCCGAGAGTAGGCCCTGGGAAACTAACTTAGGAATGAGCTGTGCTGAGGAAACAATGTTCAAAAGATTTAGCAGAGCATGCAGAACTGTTAGTGATAAGGTTAGAGTATAATCATAAATAAAGTACTGGTGGTGGGAACTGGCGTAAGAGGGAGATTAAGGGGGAGGACTGTTGCGTTTCCTAGATACATTGTAAATGGTACATCCCGTGACCCCTGCTGTGCCCTGTATCTTGGTCCCTCTCCCCTCCTGGCCACACAGAGCTGGCTGGGATCCAATTTCTCCCCGCCCCCCCTTTCCAGACCCTAGAAAAGGTCAGTACCCGCTGGCCTCGCTCTCTTCCCCCGCGCTTTTCTCCCGTCCTCTTACCCCGCTCTCTTCCCCTGCTCTCTTACCCCGTCTTTTCTCTCTTACCCCGCACTTTTCCCTCTTCCCCCGTTCTCTTTTCCCCCCCACGCTCTTACCCTCTTCTTCCCCCTCTTTTCTCTCTCTTCCCTCGCTCTTTTCCCTTCCATTTTTCACTCACTACCCACGAGAAATAAGCCTGTAACTTTATTAGGGGAAAGAGCCTCTTTTGATATCTTAACTAGTTCCCTGTGGCTAGGGCCCAGGGGAATTTCACCCGAACACCTGAGCTAGACCGGAGGAAGGGTGAAAGACCCTATTTTGGGGCCGAGAAAAAGCCGACAGTTGGCACTCCACGTGCGTGGTTTCTACAAAGCACCCACGTTTCGCTGTGACTCCTATTTTCGGGATTCGACCAGCATAGGAGCTGATCAACTAGCTCAAATTTCTTTAAGCTGCATTTTGTGCAGTTCGAAGACTTTTCAGCACGAACCGGCAGCCTGTCAGGAGCTCAGACAGGTCGGTTCGGGACGTGGATCCACTACCGTGTACACAGACGTCTTTGCCTGCAGGACAAAAGGTGAGTGAAGTGTCCCTTTGCGGCAGGTAGTTCCCGGAGCTCCGCGGGGGGGTCTCACCGGTGGCATTTTGCCGGCCCGGCGCTGTTCTCGGGAGGAGAGGCGGCGCGGGCGTGTTTGCAGCGTGCGCGCGGCTCGGAAGCCCTCGGCCACATGGTGCGGCGCGGGGGCTGGGGGGGGGCTGGACGCGGCCACCCCAGGCGCGGCGCGGCAGGCAGGCAGCTTTGATCGGTTTCAGAGCTGCGGCACAGGGAGTTTTTTTGCAGTTTTTGCAGTTTTTACGGGTTTTTGCGGCGGGGTCGGTCCCTACAGCGGCACGGGTGCCACATTATGTTTTGCTGACGAAAAACGGAGAAATTAACATCGGTTCCGCATCTAGTAAAGCCTGAAAACCGTAGTGTACTTAGCACGTCTTAACAACTAACTCCTTTCCTGTGTTTTAACTGTAGTGGGGTAGATATAGTGCAAATTGCTAACACTATGGGGATACAGCAATCTGCTTTACAAAAGAGTATAACAAAACAACTCAAGGAAATACTAAGTTCAGGAAATGTTTTAATATCTAATAAAAAATTAGCCCGTTTTTCCAGCTGGCTATCTGTTGAAATATCTGACCTTGAATTGCAAAATATAAATTCGATTTCATTTTGGGATGAAATAGGGAATTTATTAACTTTAAAAGTAGAAAATGGAGATAAAACTGCCTCTGTATTCCTCCCGATATTCTTACAAATTCGGAAACTTTTAATTCAGACAGAAAACAACAGACAGCAGCAGCAAAATGATTCAAGCTCACTTTCCCTTTCCAAAAAACCCTAAAACCATAACCTGGAAAGCACCCCAGGGTCTCCCTTGGAAATGCAGCATGCCCAGCACGGCTGTAACTGTTCTAAACCCCCAAATCCTCCCCAGTATCCCAGTTCTGACGATCTTTCGAAAATTATCAGCTCTCCTTCCTTGTTCCCTTCCCCCCGGGCCACGAACACGTGGCCGAATCTGGACAGGTCAGGGTCGGGGTCCCAGGTAGCATTGGACATGCGGTACAGGGAGAGGGGGGGGGGGGGCGATATGGTGACAGCCACGTGTCTCCTCCTTCATCCCGCAACCCCCTTTACCCTCCGGTCCCAGCCCCTAAGCCTGCCCCCTCCCATAACTCATCCCTGCCCTCGGCTCCACAGCCCCCTACCCCCTCCAAGACCCTGCCCTGCACGGTACCTGGCGACCCCGCCCACAGGTGTTGCAACCCTGAATTCCACCACCCCTCCCCCGCTCCGGTTTCACATTCCTTCCCTCCAAGCTGCTGCGGGGTGGGGGAGGGCAGTGGAGCCCCAGCTGAGTTCAGTGCCGGTGGGGGTGGGGAGGGATCAGCTCACAGCCCCTGGGGGATGGATGGTGCTCCCGTAGTGGGGGGGGGGTGGCCAGCCTCCCCGTCCGGGTGGGGGGGGATGGCCAGCCCTGAAAGTCAACACAAGGGAAAAGAGTATATAGCATCAGTTGCTCCTGTAGTTTATCTTGATAAGAGGAATGGTAGAAGAAGTTATCAACCTTTGTCCTATCAAGATAAAAAAGAAATTTGTAAAGTACAAAGAGAATTTGGTAGGAATAGTGAAATCTTTAAAGGCATGATGAGAGCCACCTTTAACTCAAACGAACTGGTTCCATATGATATCAAATAGCTTTTCCGGTGTCTGTTAACTCCTTCAGAATATGATCTATGGGAAAGCCTGTGGAAAAGGTCTTTAAAAGTGCTTTTACAAGAGCTTTTAAAAAGCTCAGATAATGCAAAAGATGCTGATAATAATGATATGACATATGAACACCTATGTGGAGAAAAAGATTGGCATTGCCCTGAAAACCAAACCAGAGTACTATCTAAGTCTGTCCTAGATAAAATATGCAATGTTACAGAAAAAGCCTTTAACCAATTACGAACAGTAGATACTAAAGGCAGTATTATTAACATAAAACAGTTTACTTCTGAGAATTTCTTACAGTTTGTGGACCGCCTTCGTACGCAAGTAGAAAGCCCGGTGTCTGATCCAGTATTACAAGCTGAATTAATTAAAGAAATGGCTCAGAGGAATGCTAATGAATCCTGCCGTAGGGTTATCCTTGGCCTTCCCCTGGAGCCAGCGCCTAGCTTAGCACAGATGATAGAAGCTTGCGCCAGAAAAGCAGAACTGTTCAGTGGACACAAAAGAAATCCAGGACTGGCACACCCAAAGACCATGGCAGCTGTGACACCAGAAGCCAAGAAGCAACCAATGTCACCAGAGCAACTGCAGCACATCATCTGCTTCCAGTGCAAGCAGCCAGGACACTTCGCCAGAGACTGTCCACACAATCAAAAACAGAAGAAGATCAACAAACAAAAAAACTAACTTTACAGCGAGTACCCGCCATTAACACCATAGCGCGCTCGGCTATAAATACTGAGGGCTCCACACTCGCAAAAGACTCTCTCTTAATAAACAAAAAGGGGGAGGATGGGATAGAGGGTGTGGGGATGTATGGCAATGAAAATATCAAATGTTCAGTTAACAAGGTTTGGAAGCCACTAGGTCGTTTTAGGCTTGTGACTACCAGAGGTTTTCATTTCAGGTCACCTGATTGGACAGTCATAACAGTGGACTTACCTAACAGTACACAGGACGTGACGTTAAACCACATGAAACTGGACAGTGAGTACTTTGTTGTCAGGGACACAGCACACACACCCCCAGAGATTGAGGTGGCTCCCATGACCCTCAAGGGAATCATAACTGGCCTCATTCTCCTGGCACGATGTCCTCTACCACCATATTACCTGGCTGAGGGACAAATCCTTGCCCAGGCCATTCCTGTTCCACAGGATGTCCCAGTAGATGGAAAATCACCTGAAGTCTACTGGGCAGAAGTGGTGGGTGAGGACAAGCCCTCTCTGGTGTGTAACCTAACACGTGGATCAGATCACCTCCATGTGGAGGGGGTACTGGACACGGGTGCTGATGTGACTATCATACCCGAAAGGATGTGGCCGTCACTTTGGGAACTTCAGCCTGTGGCAGGCAGAATCCAGGGTGTAGGAGGAGTCGAATTGGCAAAAATATCAAAAAGCATCGTACAAATTGAGGGGCCGGATGGAAAATTGGCTAGCATCCGTCCATTTGTTACAGATTATAAATGCCCTCTATGGGGGAGAGACACCATGTCCCAGTGGGGGGTGAAATTGATTATTCCTAAAACTCCTCGGTATTTTTAGAAGCGGCCACTGTGAGGCGCCCTACCCAAAAGTTGAAATGGCTAGATGATACCCCAAAGTGGGTAGCACAGTGGCCGATGAGTAAGGAGAAGCTCAGGGCGCTTGAGGAGCTTGTGGAGGAACAATTGGCTAAAGGCCACATAGAAGAGACCACAAGTGCGTGGAATTTCCCGATTTTTGTGATAAAGAAACCAGGGAAAGACAAGTGGAGGCTGCTCCACGACCTCCGGGAAATAAACAAAGTAATTGAAGACATGGGGTCTCTCCAACCTGGAATGCCTTCTCCAACAATGCTTCCCAGAGATTGGCAATTGGCTGTTCTAGACATCAAGGATTGTTTCTTCCATATTCCCCTACACCCAGAGGATGCCCCACGGTTCGCCTTCTCGGTTCCTACCATCAATCGAGAGGCCCCAATGAAGCGCTACCACTGGAGAGTTCTTCCACAGGGAATGAAATGTAGTCTCTCCATGTGCCAGTGGTATGTGGCCTCACTGCTGTCCCAGGTGCGTGCCCAGAGAGGGGAGGCCATCATCCTTCATTACATGGATGATGTGCTAGTGTGTGCACCCCATAACTCTCTACTCCAGGACACACTTGACCTAGTGGTTAAAGTTTTAACCTCTGCTGGATTTGAATTGCAGGAGGACAAAGTCCAAAGGATGCCACCTTGGAAGTACCTGGGCTTGGAAATTACTGCACGGACCATTGTTCCGCAGAAATTGGAAATTAATTGTAATCCAAAAACCTTAGCAGATCTCCATTCCCTGTGTGGGTCATTGAATTGGGTTAGGCCCTGGCTAGGCCTCACTAATGAGGACCTAGAACCTCTCTTCAATTTATTGAAAGGGGAGAGAGAGCTGCTTTCTCCCAGGGAACTGACCCCAGAGTCAAAGACTGCAATCTAAAAGGTACAAAAGACCTTAGGCGAGAGGCAAGCTCACCGTTACCAGCCCCAGCTGCCCTTCAAATTCATTGTCCTAGGAAAACTGCCACACTTACACGGGTTAATATTCCAATGGATCCAGGGGCAGAGAGAGTCACTCTTAATCATAGAGTGGGTCTTCCTCTCCCACCAAAGATCCAAAACTATCACTAAGCCACAAGAGTTAATAGCACAGTTGATTCGGAAAGCAAGGATCAGACTGTATGAACTAGCTGGTTGTGACTTCACATGTATTCACCTCCCTGTTAAACTGTCTGCGGAGGGAAAGAACTCTCCTGACAAATTGACTAAAGAGATGTTTGAGCATTTGCTCCAGGGCAATGCCAGTCTCCAATTAGCCCTGGACAGCTACAGAGGACAAATATCAGTCCATGCCCGGTCTCACAAGCTGTTTAATGAGGAATTCCACCTCATTCCTCGTGAGAAGAGGAGTCGGAGAACACTCAAAGCTCTCACAGTGTTCACGGCTGCATCTGGGGCATCCCACAAGTTGGTGATGACTTGGAGAGATCCTCAGACTCAGCATTGGGAAGCTGATGTTGAGTTTGTGGAAGGGTCACCCCAGGTAGCTGAACTGGCAGCAGTTGTGAGAGCCTTTGAAAAGTTCTCAGAGCCAATAAACTTGGTGACAGACTCAGCCTATGTAGCAGGGATAGTGACCCCAGCAGAGCAGGCAGTGCTCAGAGACATCAAAAATGAGCAGCTTTTCAGGTTGCTTTCCAAACTAATTTATTTGATTTCTCATAGAGAACATCCGTTCTATGTGATGCATGTGAGATCACACACAGATTTGCCAGGCGAAATTGCAGAAGGGAACCGTCAGGCAGACTCCCTTGAAACCCCAGCAGAACAAGCAACCCCAGGAGAACAAGCACGCCTTCCTGACATCTTCCAACAGGCAAAGCTGAGCCACCAGCAGTATCACCAGAATACACCAGGTCTAATGCGTCAGTTCCAGCTAACACGGAGTCAGGCTCTAGCCATTGTGGCCACCTGTCCCAACTGTCAGCTGCACACCATGCCCTCAGTAGGCATGGGGGTAAACCCCCGAGGTCTTGGCAGTTGTGAGGTATGGCAAACAGACATCACACACATTCCTAGTTTTGGTCGCCTCAAATATGTGCATGTAAGCATAGACACGTATTCAGGCGCAGTCTATGCCTCTGCCCATGCAGGAGAAAGGGCAATGCACGCCAAAAAACACCTAGTGCAAGCCTTTTCAGTGTTGGGGATCCCTAAGGAAATCAAAACTGAACAGGGCGCAGCGTATAAGTCCAAGGAGTTCCTGGAATTCGTCCAGCAGTGGGGAGTGGAACATAAAACTGGCACCTCCCACTCCCCCACAGGCCAAGGTATAGTGGAGAGAGCCAATCAGACACTCAAGCAGGTCTTGGCTAAACAGAGAAGTTCAACTGTGTGGATGTCTCCACAGCAGAAGCTCTGCAAAGCCATGTTTACTATCAATTTCCTGAATTGTTCATTTGAAAACATGAGTCCACCTGTGGTACGTCACTTTAAAAGTAGTAAACAATTCAAGTTATCCCAACATCCTCCAGTTTTGATTAGGGACCCAGAAACCTGGGAAATCAAAGGTCCCTATGAGCTTGTTACCTGGGGGCGTGGCTATGCGTCCGTATCCACTCCCTCAGGCCCTCGGTGGATTCCCCAAAAGTGGGTGAAACCGTTTGTTCCCAAACATCCTGCTCCAACTGAGGAGAATGAGGAGCAGGTAGCTGTGGCTTCAAAAAGAAGACGCCGCCAGAAAAAAGGAAAAAAATCCTCATAGAGGGTGGCATTGCGGCAGATAGAGACTTTTAACAGGTTTTATAATGTTTGTCTTTCCTTTTAGAAAAAAGCTACTCTTCTCTCAGTCCCGTGATGAACCCCATCCAAGCTGTCTTCCTGCTAACACTGAACAGTCTAGCAGCTGCATGGATCGTCCCTCAGCCACGTCAGAACATCTGGGTGACCCTGGCACAGACGCTCCAACAAGAAAATAGATTTTCTCTTGCTACTACACGGACATGAGTGCCATGAATTTGAAGGACTTTGCTGTATGGACCTGACCTCGAAAGCTCCTAACACCCACGAACAACTTGATCGGACAAGTGAAGCAAGAATCTGAAGATTGGTTCAATGGACTTTTCAAAGGCTGGGGACTCACAGGGTGGTGGACTTCTACAGTCAAAACAATTATGTTAATTTTTGTTATTCTTTTCCTTGTAATAATGGCATTCGGGATCCTACGTCACTTGGTTTTCAAAGCTATTCATAGTCTCATTCCCTCTACCTCAGTAGTCAATCACATAGAAATGAAAAACTTGGAACAATCTAACCCTCCTGCCAGCTACAAGTGGTGGGCAAAATTGTAATTTGAATGATACCAATATCCTTCTTTCAACTTTGTTAAACAAAAAACGGGGAGATGTTGCGTTTCCTAGATACATTGTAAATGGTACATCCCGTGACCCCTGCTGTGCCCTGTATCTTGGTCCCTCTCCCCTCCTGGCCACACAGAGCTGGCTGGGATCCAATTTCTCCCCGCCCCCCCTTTCCAGACCCTAGAAAAGGTCAGTACCCGCTGGCCTCGCTCTCTTCCCCCGCGCTTTTCTCCCGTCCTCTTACCCCGCTCTCTCCCCCTGCGCTCTTACCCCGTCTTTTCTCTCTTACCCCGCACTTTTCCCTCTTCCCCCGTTCTCTTTTCCCCCCCATGCTCTTACCCTCTTCTTCCCCCTCTTTTCTCTCTCTTCCCCCGCTCTTTTCCCTTCCGTTTTTCACTCACTACCCACGAGAAATAAGCCTGTAACTTTATTAGGGGAAAGAGCCTCTTTTGATATCTTAACTACATCCCTGTGGCTAGGGCCCAGGGGAATTTCACCCTAACACCTGAGCTAGACCGGAGGAAGAGTGAAAGACCCTATTTTGGGGCCGAGAAAAAGCCGACAGGGGACACTATAGTCCTAGGATAAGCAACCATGTAGGATCTATGATGTAAAATGTTATCTACAAGGTGAATGTATCTATATTATTTAGAAGAATGTGTACTTCTGCACGTAAACCATTTGTAAAAAGGGGTATAAAAACCCTCTGAAAAAGGGAACCAGTGGGATTCTGACTTTGGACGTGCGTCCGCAGGTCCCCGGGCCCCGAATAAAGCACCGCATAAAGTGACACCCTGTTAGTTTGTGTTTTAATTTGGCGTATCGGGCAACATCCTGGGGTAAAATGCAAAAATGTGTATTCCATGACCATCTGTTAAAATGTGGGAGGGGTGGTCATCCTTTTCTCTGTGGGAGATATCCTCTGCTGATGTGCCATCTGATAAGATCAGGGGGATGATCATCGTTATCTTTTTACAACCCATCCTTCCTCCAGAAGATATATTCTATTAATGGGCCATTAAGTCCTATTGTGTGACTGACAAGATTACATCATCCCATTGGGAGATGCTCCAGCCAGGGGGTGGAGCCAAACATTTCCTACCTAAATAAAAACTGAGATTTGGAACACCAAGGCAGTCCGTTCCACTGGATCCAAGAGGAAAGTCGGACCTTTTTCCCCATCATCGCTGGATCTTCGGAGGAAAACTGCACCTTCTAGAGGAGCACTGCTTCAACTGAACCACATCTGTCATCCAGGAGGACTGCAGCCACCATTTATACAGACTGCTATCAACACCCTGACTGATAGGGTGTCAGGCTGTATTTCTGACTTTGTTGGTGTTTTTTCTTTTATATTATTGCATGTATTTTATTTTTTCTCTTTTCTCCTATTAAATTGTATGACTGACTTGGAGTCTCGCTCACTTACATGCATGATGCTTAGTCCCTGTTCTGCATGCTCATTTTCTTCACTTTTAAAAGGAATCCTCTCCTCATCTACTTCTTCCTCTGCTTCTTCCATTTCCTGTGCCTAGATCACCTGTTTCTCTGTTAGATTTGTTTCTCCAGCTGATTTTTGACAACTGTCCCTATCTTGTGGCACCGCTCGCTCGAGAGAGTTGATTGTCCTGCTCTGCTGTGGGCTGGGACTGCGCTCTCTTCAAGCCCTGGGGGCAATTTTGGATGCCACAACGTCAGAAAGACCTCAGGCTATTGGAGAAATGTCCAAAGGAGGGACACAGAGATAGTGAAGAAGCTGGAGGGGAAGCCTTACAAAGAGTTGCTGAGGGCATTTGGTTCAGCTGCAGAGAGGACACTGAGCTCACACCTCACTTGGGACCTCTCAGCTCATCTCAAGGGCAGCACAGGGACAGCTTTGCTCTCTGCTCTCTGCAACCAGGGACAGGAGGCAAGGGAATGCCAGGAGCTGTGCCAGGGGACGATTAGGCTGGCTATCAGGGAAAGGCTTTTTTCCTCAGAGGCTGGTCAGGCACTGAATAGGTTCTCCAGGCAATGGACACAGCCCCAAGGCTGTCAGAGATCCAGGAGTGTTTGTCCAATGCTCTCAAGGATGCAGAGGGTGGGACTGTTGGAGTGTCTGTGCAGGGCCAGGAGTTGGACTTTGAGGATCCCTAGGGGTCCCTTCCGACTCAGGAAACTCTTTACATTTTCCCCTCTTTCCTCTCCTTGCACAATGCTCTCAGCTTACTGTTCCACCGTATGTTCCACTTCTGAAACCTCCGCTACTTCTTTCCAGTTCAAGCACAGTTCTACTGGTTGCAATCCAAAGATATACCGATTGAAAAACAACCAAAAAGAAACACCTGTTTGGAATGTCGTGGTCTTATTTGGATCTCGAACTATGAAGTCGATTGTGCCTTGCAAGTTCTAAAAGCAAAACAACAACAAAAAACATCCACCACAACGTTTTAACATAGGGATTTGCTTTCGTCTAAGAAATCCATATCCCTTCTCAAAATGGATCTATATCAGTAAGAGATCATCTTGAATAGATCGCTTACTATCTAAAGAACCTGGAACACTCAAATCTGTAATGATAAGGCTGTTACCTTGTCGTTTTCTGTTCCAAAGGCAAATGAATTTGCTCAATTGCCGTTTGTAAAAAGGACAGAGTTCAAAGTGTGGCTCTAAGAAATGTTTTGGTTTCCCTCTCCTATCTCTATCAAAAGCACTTTCTTCAATGGCTATAACAATACTAGATATAGTCTGAATTTTAAAGGTCATGAAAATTTTCTCAAAAGTGAAAAATTAATGTAGCAGTCAGGTTTTAAACCAACGTGAATTTTTGTTTTACCTGTTTGAAGATTTCCTTCACACTAAAATGCTGGCTGATGGATACCTAGAAGAAATCCATTCCCACAAAATGCTTCCGGGTAAGCCATTACGTCATCCATTACAATTTGATTCAGTGTCCCGTTCCTGTCCAATTGAAGGTCCCTGTTTAAGAGACTCAAGTACGGAGAGAAATAATATTAAATATGACTACAGTGCCTTTAAATCTAAATCGAACTTCCTGATCAAGCTCATAATACCAGTAGGCTAAATGTTGCCATTGATCTGTTTCTACTGAACACAATCACGTCCTGGCTTGTTAGAGATTAGTTCATTACAAAGAAAGAAATGCACAGAAGTTAAAATATTTCCAAAGAAGCATTTGACATCCTTCCTTTTGGATGAGGAACCATTCCAACACTGCTTACATAAGAGGTCAAATTACTGTCTTCCATGTTAGTTGTGCACTGTGCTCAGCGGAGCCTTTCTGGTTTATTGTCCTTTGACTTGGACATAAAGCTGAGTCTTGATTCAAGAAAAATCAATATTCACACTTGTTTTCATTTACACGGACATTGGCTTGGTCTCCTAAACAAAGAGAATGATGGGGAATTTATGTAGTTGTTCAGATAGGTAACATTCTCTTTCCACAACCTGGCATTGTATTTTCACTTGGTCTGTTACCTCTGGCTTTGTTTTAACGGCTCAAATTATCAGGAAGAATATCAAACCTCCAGCTCTAGCCACAGTCCCACTGCAAAGTCTGTGAAGGTATGTGCATCTACCCCTCAGGTCCATACTGCTCTTCTAATGTGCCCCTGATCGAGCAGGTAGGAAAGACTGTTGCATTTCCTAGATGGATTGTAAATGGTACATTCCGTGACCCCTGCTATGCCCTGTAGCTTCGTCCCTCTCCCCTCCTGGCCATACAGGGCTGGCTGGAATCCAGTTTCTCCCCGCCACTCTTTGCAGACCCTAGAAAAGATCTGTGCCCCCTGACCTCTGTCTCTTTTTCCCTCTTTTTATCTTGCTCCCTCTTTTCCTCACTACCCATGAGAAATAAACCCTCTCACTTCATCAGGGAAAAGAGCCCCATTTGTTATCTTATTTACATCAATGAGGCAAGGGCCCGGAGGCTTCATCCTAACACCTGCGCTAGACCGGAGGAAGGGTGAAGAACCAGATTTTAGGGCAGAGCAAAAGCCTCAGTACAGCACAGCAAAGGTGTGAGGAAGGGCACTGCCCCAACTTTTGGTCTGGCCTGCCTGTGCTGCGCCTTTAGCCGCACACCAGAACAATGGCATTTCTTAACCTCAAGGTAAAAAAGGCGTTAGTGTAGCCTCAGGTTTGGCAAGTGACGAGGCATTAAGATGAGAGACCACGTATGAGGGAGTCTTTAGAGGTTTCCTCCCACATGGCGCAGGTGTATTCTCATTCTCGTGCTGAACTGCAAAGTCCAGACATGGCAATTCTGGCCTGCCCTGTGCAGAGACGAACCCAAATGTGGGGCTATGATCCTCTGTTCCGGAGCTCTGCTTCCGGGTGTGTGTGGCGCCATGAGCCTGCAGCAGCCGCCGAGGACACTGTGGATTGTGGATGAGGCTGGGTTGGCCCCCCGGCCCCCGTTGGTCTGAGAGTAGCAGGAGTGGCGTCGGAGCGGCATCGCCTGAGGGCCCCATGGGGGGCGCGGAGAGAGCCGGGAGTGACACCGAGCGACACCGGAAGTGATATCCGTAGGTCCTGGAAGGCCTGCGGTGAGGTCGAATTTCAGGGGTAGGAGGCTGCTAAGCTGCTTTGAAAGCTGGAGCTCCTCTGCTCTAGGACAGACTGGGAGAGCTGAGGGTGTCCAATCTGGAGAACAGAAGGCTCCAGGGAGACCTTCGAGCCCCTTGCAGTGCCTGCTGGGGCTCCAAGATAGCTGAGGAGGGACTTTGGAAAAGGGTCTGGAGTCGCAGGACAAGGGGGAATAGCTTCAAACTGCCAGAGGGCTGGGGTAGATGGGATATGGGAAAGGAATTCTTCCTTGTGTGGGTGCTGAGGCCTGGCACATGTTGCTCAAAGAGGCTGTGTGGGAGCTCCATGGCAGGAAATGTCCAGGGCCAGGCTGCAGCGGACGTGGAGCAACCTGGACTAGTGGAAAAGTGTCCCTGCCCATGTCAGGATATGGGAAGAAGATAATCTATCATCTCTAAGGTCGCTTCCAGTCCAAACCATTCTGGGATTCTAGGATTCATGGAAGGCCCTTTTCCAAGTGAAGTGTTGTATCTCTTGGCTCCCAGCTTGTAGTTGCCAGTTCTTCCGGAAGCAGGCCTGGCCAAGCAGCTGTGATGAGCCATGGCTTCTCAATAGGACGACTGTGATATATTTGCAGAGAGGAAGGCTGCAGACAGATCATCAAGGCCCAGGTAAAACAAGCAAAGGATTGAATCAAAGCCAAAGGTTGGTTGTGTTAGTCAGTTTGCTGGCTGTTGAAATGGCCCCAGGTCATTTTCAACATTTCTAATTTGGATTTGTTTGTGTAAAAAATGAATGTGTTACCTCCAGAGTAGGCTCTCCAATGCATCTCCATGTGCTCCCATCTCTTTGTTGTATATCAGGTTCTATTAACTGAAGACAGAATCATAACACAGTAGTAAAACATTTAGAGGTGTAGTTAGCCAGCTTCAGGAGTTTTCAACTCTGCTGTTGACTTTTCTGGTAACTGTAAGCAAGGCAACACAATCCAGTTACTCCACTTTTCCTCTCTGAGGAAAAGATGATTTTTTCTTTTTCTCATTTTAAAAATAGCCTCGAATGAAGAGAGTTATGCATGTGGCATGTAGGATTCATTATTTTACCTTTCTCTTCTGCTGTCTTTCGCGTACTAGTTTTTTAAAATTTTTTTTGTTGCTGTTCTCCATTCAGTAGGTTTGAAAGGTTTCTAATTGTTGAGATGATGGTTCTTTGAAGGCTCACATAGCCCACCTTTTGGGTGAAGGAAAGAAGAAGACAAGGTCCTCTAAGAAGAGTAAAAAGCATACTTTAAAGAGACATTCAGAGATGTCTGCTGATGCCATGCAAATACCGTGTAATCAGCAGAAATCTGTTGTAAAGACACACATCAGTGACTTCACAAGAAAGCCTCACTCAAGACAGGTAAAGAACAGAAGCATAAAACCCCAAAGGTATGAAATGGACAGATTTTCATTGGGAATGAGCAACTCCTGAATTCTTGGTTCTAGAACTAGGGGTTTGTAATAAATAGACTGTCTCGTTGCCAAACGTCAATTACGTATAATGAACTGCTCACTGCCCGTTGAAATGCAGGTCTAGTAGTCTAGTATTTGCCATGGCAGGCATATTGTATGGCTTTCCTGTTAAAAAGAAATTGGTTTTGCTCATAGCAACCTAGATATGTACCCAGTCTGCCACCTAATTTTTAGGCTATATTTCCAAGCACATGCAAAAGAAGTGTGTAGTTCAGAGTTTCAGGTCAGAAATGTGGCAGTCTTCTTTTGGACAATGAGCAACACAAAGTGGCTAGTGTTCACTTTTGGTTTCTATCAAAGTAATACTTGATCATTTTTTCTTTCTACGTGATATCACGTATGATATCACATATATCATGTGATTCCATTCTACATATCTACTTTCCATCCTGCAGAGAATTTATGGCAAGTGAAGAAATACAGAATCCCCCAACTGTGAATATGGAAATGCAAAAGTTGATAAAGGAGCAGATGGTACTCAGTGAACAGAGACTGAAGGTTTTGCAATATATCGGGTATGGCAAAAGAGGGTATAGCATAAAGGAAAACAATTGTTTCTGGAGTTAATGAAGGACTTGGCTATAAAATGCTCTTTGCTTCCTGTCAATGTGTGATTGCTAAATGCAGCAGTTAGGCAGGGACTACATCTATTTCAGTACAGCTCTTTTGAATGGAGAAAATGCATTCTTGATTTTCAGTGCCCCAGCTACACTTAATAGGTGGCGATCAGGCTCTAAAAATGGAGGAATGCACAAGTAAATCTTGAAACATAGTAGAAGTGGGCAAAGATGGGTGGAGAGCTAGAAGCTGGTGCTTTTGTCAAGGCATTTTTTCTCCATGGCGTGGGATTTTATTTGCGTAATAAATTAAAAGAGGAATCTGGATAGAAATCTAACGTTGCTACATTTGAATATCCATCCTGAACACAAGACACATTGCTGTGGGTGCGATGCATTATGATCTTTACAGGGAGGTTTTTTAACGGTGGATGTAGGAACAAGGTAGATGACAGTTAGTTCCTAATCGGGCTGTAAACAGTTGGCCTTGAACAACAACAATCTCAGGTTTATTTTCATTGCCAAGATGCCTGTAAATAAAAGAAAGCCCAGTAGTATGGATATTCGGATTCATAATTTTATATTTGAAGCACTGACTGGTTTGTATTTTAGGATAGCTGACTCCTTTCTTATTTTGATAGCACCTTGTTGCCTCCAACACGTGCCAAATCTGATGGAAGCGAATGGTGCAGAACTCTGGAGAATTGAAACAAAAGTCTAGGTAGGTCAGGAAATCCTAAGAACAGTCTGGAATTCAAGCAATATTTTCTTTTCTCCTGGGCAACGATGAGGCAGACAGTTGCTTTGAGAGTGCATGTTTGCTCTATTCTTTGTTCCGTGTGTTCCCACATACCTTCTCAGCTGCTTGGAGGCGGCAGTAAGAATCAAAGAAGCTGCCTGTGGCTTTCCTTTGGCCAGTACAAACACCTGTGCATGGTGAGATCTAGCAGGAACTGGCTAGGTTAGAATGAATCTGGGGGAAATCAAAAGTTAATTTTGACATGGATCCCTTCTCAATCATACAAAAATACTCCTTTTTAACTCTTGGAGAAGAAGAGGGGAAGTATGAGAAGAAGAGGGGAAGTATTGGAGATACTTCCTTTCTCTGTGTCCTTGCAGCATGCCTTCCCTCTCTGTGTCTGCCTTCTCTGCTCCAGAGCACATCCTGTTGGGATGTTTGTAGCCTGTACGGTAGCAAAGAAGTTGGTAGCGATTGTAAGTACCTTGCTACTTTGAAGCATAATGATAAAGAGCTGTGTATGAAAATGTCTTGATTTCTTTGGCTGGTAGTGTGTGGTGTCTGTAGGCAAAGATCTGTAGGCACTGCTGGGATCTGTTCGGTGTGCTGAGATTCAGCACATGGCCTCTGTCATGTTTCCATGTCACACTGCACTATGAAAGATGGGAATTTTGACTGTGGTCTCTTCCATAGCATTCAGACAGCCCTAATGTGGAGTGTGTGGAGAAAATGAGCATCCAGTATGAGCTGGTCGAGGGCAAAAGTCAGGAGAAAGGGCAGATGTGCAAGTTGAGTGCCACAGCTTTTGGCTGTGATAGCCGTGGTCCAATGTGTCATTCGAGTAAAATGCGTCTGAGGATGCACCAAACATTGAGATAACAAGTGGAATTTGTTTTTAACCTCCGCCTTACTCTGTTCAAAAAGTAAGCCATCTGTTTGGTTTCACAGTAGTAGTTGGTATTTGTACTTGAAATGTGGAAAAGCTGTAACAAATGCCGCTAATGAAGGGAGTGCTGTCCTATGTGAATGTGGAAGATGCAAGGAGCCTCAGCCCTTGTGCTAAATCTGTCTTATCTTGGGAAAGAAATTCCACCTCTGCCTCAATTTCTCCCTTTGTGTCCAACCAGATGGTATTGTTGACTAATCTAATATGGCATGTAGGAGGCTGAATCTATCTCTGTCCATCACAAGAAAAGAAACACTACGTTTAGCCAGGCTCTCTGAAAGCCACACAGTATTTCTTCTGTGCATGTCAATAATTTGTTCTTCTTTTCCTTCAGATGACCCTGTTGGATATGAACATTTGCACAGCAGAAGATGCTGAAGTTGTGCACTCCAACATGCTTCAGATGACTGAGAAACTAAAATGTAGGTTTGAAGAAGAAGTGGAGCACGTGGATGTACGTTTCTTTTATTTGATGACATATATTTTCATCACTCCTTGGGATTAGTCTGTTCTTCCTGTGCTCCCACCTGCAATGCCTTCTGCGTGGTAGGCTATTGATGTCACCTTAGAAAGAGGTCCATAGTGTGACAAAACACTCCAAAGAAACAGTTTGGTGTGGAAGAGTTTCATGTGGAAGTGTTCATAATTCTTGTGTTTTTTATTTGTAATATAAATAGATTGTATTTTTATGATCATTTCTATCTGAAATACATATGATAGCGATGAATTAGGTATGGCCCAGTCTGCTTAAGATCAGACTTGAGGAATAGCTGGAAACGATCTCCCAAATGTCTTCCAATCTTTTCTATACATATAAAAGTCAGGAAGTCGTTTCTAAAGGGATAAATTATAGAATGTGATTTGGTGCTTTATGGTACCAGAATAAACAGAAGTTTTGATAATCCGCATTCTTAGCAGTTTACTTGGAGACTCTTATTTTTTACTCTCCAGATAGAAGATGCCATGTTGGATACCAGTCGTAAAATTCCAGGCAGCCTTTTACCATGTTACATATCCTCTTACTCATTCATTTCACCTTCCAGCAGTTTAGAAAGAACTTGTTCACTTGAATGTTTTTCTTTGGAGAGATTTTAAGGAGACGGCTAAATGGCCATAATACAGGTAGAAACATAAAAACAAGGGTGTGCTATAAACACAGGACTTCTTAGTGCAAAGAGCCCTCTGAAATTCAAAATACCTGCTATAAAATTAAAAACGTAATCTTTGGCTTTTAGATGGGAATTTCTAGTCTTCAGTTTCATTCTGTCAGGTGCATTTTTGCTAACTGCTTGATTCACGCTGAATGGACAGTCCTGTCTTATTCTTGGTATGGCAACAGTCATAGAGATCACTGCCGCTTTCTGTAGAAAGTGGCTGCAAATTGCTATTATGAGATCTTGTGCAGGTCTAGAGTCTGATTGGATGTGAGGTTCTCATTGTTTCAACAAGCAACTTGGGGTGGCAGGGTCAGAGGTGTTCATTATCTAGGAAGATTTTCATAGGCGATGAGTTTTGCTGAGGTAGCTTTCTCTTCTGGGTGTAGAGTATATGTGCATAATTAACTTCCCTGAATCCTAAATAGTTGGGGAGATTTTAGTATCTACGAAACCATTTTTACTAGCTTTTTTATGTGGCCTTAGATGATCAAAGAGATCTGGATACAATTTTAGAAAAAACGAAAACGGTTAGCTGTGAGGAAGAGCTGAAGGAGTATTTGGAGAACACCCTTTCTTCTTGAGATCAAATTAGAACAAGGTATGAATTTTGTATCGTCAACTTAAAAGGTAGAGCATCTTTGAACATTGGTTGTACTACTTAGGCCTTGTTTTAATGCTGTTGTGTGAAGGTATGGAAAAAGAGTGTTTTTCACTTCATGTAAAAATACAGAATAATGTCCCTACTGAACAAGGTTAAGGCAAATAATGCCCACCGTTTAGGAATGGGACAAAGGAAGACTGCTATCATTCAAAAACCATAGCACACCAGTATTACTGTGCATACCATCACATCCATGCCTTATTCAGAAGGTAAAAGGAGTAGTGCAGATTCTTGGATCACCGGAATCAGAAGGTGGTCTGCACCATCATCTCTTCACTCATAGATTTGATCTCATTCAAAGTTCTAGGAACTCAGAAGTTTAAAATAGCCAAGCACTTGCAACTTTAAAAACCATCTAAAAATTGGTACAATACGGCTCTCCTTCCTGAAGTTATTAGCAGCAGCTCTGAAGCCATAGAGGAAGCAGCACTGTTTTCACACACCCAGGAGGTCTTTCTTACCTGCTCGATCAGAGGCACATTAGAAGAGCAGTATGGACCTGAGGGGCAGATGCATGCACCTTGACACACCTAGCAGTGGGACTGTGGTTAGAGCTGGAGGTTTGATACTCTTCCTAATAATTTGAGCGATTAAAACAAAGCCAGAGGTAACAGACCAAGTGAAAATACAATGCCAGGTTGCGGAAAGAGAATGTTACCTATCTGAACACCTACATAAATTCCCCATCATTCTCTTTGTTTAGGAGACCAAGCCAATGTCCGTGTAAATGAAAACAAGTGTGAATATTGATTTTTCTTAAATCAAGACTCAGCTTTATGTCCAAGTCAAAGGACAATAAACCAGAAAGGCTCCACTGAGCACAGTGCACAACTAACATGGAAGACAGTAATTTGACCTCTTATGTAAGCAGTGTTGGAATGGTTCCCCATCCAAAAGGAAGGATGTCAAATGCTTCTTTGGAAATATTTTAACTTCTGTGCATTTCTTTCTTTGTAATGAACTAATCTCTAACAAGCCAGGACATGATTGTGTTCAGTAGAAACAGATCAATGGCAACATTTAGCCTAAAGGTTTTATGAGATTGATCAGGAAGTTCGATTTAGATTGAAAGGCACTGTAGTCATATTTAATTTTATTTATCTCCGTACTTGACCCTCTTAAACAGGGACCTTCAATTGGAGAGGAATGGGACACTGAAGCAAATTGTAATGGATGACGTAATGGCTTACCCGGAAGCATTTTGTGGGAATTGATTTCTTCTAGGTATCCATCAGCCAGCATTTTAATGTGAAGGAAATCTTCAAACAGGTAAAACAAAAATTCCCGTTGGTTTAAAACCTGACTGCTATATTAATTTTTCACTTTTGAGAAAATTTTCATGACCTTTAAAATTCAGACTATATCAAGTATTGTTTCAGCAATTGAAGAAAGTGCTTTTGATAGAGATTGGAGAGGGAAACCAAAACATTTCTCAGAGCCACACTTTGAACTCTGTCCTTGTTAAAAACGGCACTTGAGCAAATTCATTTGCCTTTGGAACAGAAAACGACAAGGTAACAGGCTTATCATTACGGATTTGAGTGTTCCAGGTTCTTTAGATAGTAAGTGATCTATTCAAGATGACTTACTGAAATAGATCCATTTTGAGAAGGGATATGGATTTCTTAGAAGAAAGCAAATCCCTATGTTAAAACGGTGTGGTGGGTGTTTTTTGTTGTTGTTTTGCTTTTAGAACTTGCAAGGCACAATCGACTTCATAGTTCGAGATCCAAATAAGACCACGACATTCCAAACAGGTGTTTCTTTTTGGTTGTTTTTCAATCGGTATATCTTTGGATTGCAACCAGTAGAACTGTGCTTGAACTGGAAAGAAGTAGCGGAGGTTTCAGAAGTGGAACATACGGTGGAACAGTAAGCTGAGAGCATTGTGCAAGGAGAGGAAAGAGGGGAAAATGGTAAGAGTTTCCTGAGTCGGAAGGGACCCCTAGGGATCGTCAAAGTCCAACTCCTGGCCCTGCACAGACACTCCAACAGTCCCACCCTCTGCATCCTTGAGAGCATTGGACAAACACTCCTGGATCTCTGACAGCCTTGGGGCTGTGTCCATTGCCTGGAGAACCTATTCAGTGCCTGACCAGCCTCTGAGGAAAAAAGCCTTTCCCTGATAGCCAGCCTAATCGTCCCCTGGCACAGCTCCTGGCATTCCCTTGGCTCCTGTCCCTGGTTGCAGAGAGCAGAGGGCAAACTGTCCCTGTGCTGCCCTTGAGAGGAGCTGAGAGGTCCCAAGTGAGGTGTGAGCTCAGTGTCCTCTCTGCAGCTGAACCAAATGCCCTCAGCCACTCTTTGTATGGCTTGCCCTCCAGCCTCTTCACTATCTCTGTATCCCTCCTTTGGCCATTTCTCCAATAGCCTGAGGTCTTTCTGACGTTGTGGCATCCAAAATTGCCCCCAGGGCTTGAAGAAAGCGCACTCCCAGCCCAGAGAAGAGCAGGACAATCACCTCTCTCGAGTGAGCGGTGCCACAAGATAGGGACAGTTGTCAAAAATCAGCTGGAGAAACAAATCTAACAGAGAAACAGGTGATCTTGGCACAGAAAATGGAAGAAGCAGAGAAAGAAGAAGATGAGGAGAGGATTCCTTGTAAAAGTGAAGAAAATGAGCATGCAGAACAGGGACTAAGCATTATGCAGGTAAGTGAGCAAGAGAATAAGTTTGAAAGTGAAGGCAGTTTTGTCCAAAAGAAGGAGGAATAGGAAGTCTTTTTGCTGAGAATGAATAGAAAGTTTTCTTCCGTTTAGTTTGTATACGAAGCGCACAGGGCTCTAGATCCTTTTGTGGGAAAATGGAGTGTGTAAAGTAGCCAATCATTTTGGTGCGAGTTTGGATGTTTTTGGGATCCCAGGTGAATTTTGATTTGAATTATGGGGATTTGGGGTTCCCAGGTGAATTGGGGTGGGGGGGGGATTTGGGGACATCCAGGTGAGTTTTGAGGGGTCCCAGGTTGATTTTGGGGGAGGATTTGTGGAATTTTGGGGGATCCCGGGGAGCGAGGTTTGGGGTGAATTTGTGGAATGTGGGGCGTCCCAATTGAATTTTAGGGGGAATTTGTGGAATTCTAGGGTTCTCAGGGGTATTTTGGGGGGAGTTTGGTGAATTTTAGGGTATACATGTGAATTTTAGGGTTCTCAGGTGAGTTTTGGTGATTCCAGGCAGATTTTGGGGTGAATTCTGTCGATTTTGGGGTATCCACGAGAGCATTTGGGAGTCGTGGGAGAATTTTGGGATGAATTTGGGGGATGCAGGTGGATTTTCCTGGTTTTTGGTGATTTTTGGCAGTCCCAGATTTGTCTTGGAGTGAATTTGGTGGATTTGGGGGTATCTGGGTGGGTTTTGAGGGGGCTTGGAGACATTTTGGGGTGAATTTGGGAGGTGTTGGGGGGACTGGATCGTGGGGGTGATTTTAGGGATTTTGGGGGTTGCAGGTGGGATTTTGGGGTGAAGCCCTGGGATTTGGTGGTTCCCCGTGAATTTTGGGGTGAATTTGTGGAATTTTGGAAGTTGCCAGGTGAGTGCTGGGCATCCCAGGGGGTACTTCGGGCTGAAGTTTGGGGATTTTGGGTTTCCCAGGTGAATTTCTGAGGTGAAAAGTTTCAAAAAGGTTTTTTTTGAAAACAAGTTAAAGCCAGAAGGTAATTGAAAATTAATAGATGTGATGCAAGTAGGTAATATGCAGACAATACACAGCGAGACAAATCATGGGAAAAATACAGTGGTAACACATGAGTGTGTGAGGATGGAATCAGTATAGCTAAGGCTCAGTTGAAGCTGAATTGGGAAAAGCATGCCAAAAATAAGAATAATAAAGGCACCTATGGGTATTTCAGTGGAAAAAAGAAGATGAAAAGAAACCTATCACACCTCCCCTATTCCCCCACCCCACCCCCATAAGCCAGACAGGACTAGTGCCAATAGACAAGGAGAAGGCTGAAGTACTCAACAAGTGTTGGTCTCAATTTTTACTGCCAGTCACTATTTCCACATCTCTCAGGTTATTGGACTGGAGGACTTGATTCTAAGCCATAGTAGCAGGTCAGCTTTCAGACCACTTGAGGAACCTGAACATGCAAGGCCATGGGACCCACCCAGAGGCATGTCAGGGCCCTGAGAGAACTGGCAGCTGTAGTTGCTAAGGTGCTTCCTCCATCATATTTGATAAATCAAGGCAACCAGCTGAAGTCTCCAGACACTGTGTTGTATTGACTCCAATACTCTTGGACTTTTTTATAAATCTTAGAGCTCTGAGTCAATTTCTGCAGAGGATTCCCAATGCAGTTTCAAAAATGGAATCTTTGTTATTGGTCCTCATGTTGATCTTGGATATTTCCATTTTCTGCACTCCTATATTTTCAAAACATTTGAAATGACTGAAAAGAAAGCTGAGACGAGGCATTATGCTCTTTCCAGTGATATAAATGGACCAGTATTCTTTTCAGACAAATATATTTTTGCTGTGTCTAAGCACATGTGCATACCTGTGTTTGATTTATGTGTCCACGTTTTGGCAATGGGGCAGCCACAGGGCCGTCCTGTGACAATGACCCAGGTGCTGCCCTGTCCCGCATTCTTCCAACTGGCTCCACTTCAGGATGTCCTCCCTGCTGAGAGAAGAGGCTGGGACAGCACCTTTAGAAATGTGACTTTCTGGGTTTTTTTGTTTTGTTTTGTTATTTTTAAAGTTACTAAAAACATTCACCCTGATTTTTGATGTGTTGGATTTGGAGTTTTTTTTCAGTTTAATTTTTTTGGTGGGCTTTTTTGTCTCTTTGGGGATTATTGGTTGGGGGTTTTTGTGTGTTTGATTGCTCTGCCTTTTTTGTTTGTTTGTTTGTTTCTTTATTGCGCCTTTGTAGATTTTTTTAAGCAAATTGATTGGAAAACTGAATAGTCCTCCACTATTGTCCCCTGGATTCACCAGACACTCTTCCTAGGCATCTCCCTGATCCTTTTTGCAATGAGTCTCACATCATTCTCCTGAAGAAACTGTCTGCTCATGATTTGGATGGGTGGGCTGTTTGCTGGGTGACAAACTGGGTGATGGCCAGGCCCACAGAGTGGTGGGAAATAGAGTTCATCCAGCTGGTCCCCAAGGCTCAGTCTTGGGCCCAGTCCTGTTTAATATCTTTATCAGTGATCTGGACAAGGGGATAGAGTACACGCCCAGGAAGTTCACAGATGATGCAAAGTTGGCTGGTAGTGTTCTTTTCTTCTGGAGGACAGCAGTCTCTGCTTCTTCTTCCTCCTGTTCTGAGGTCGCTACTCCCTCTTAACCCCCCATTAGGTGTGCTGATTTTGTCACTTGGATGAGAAAACAAACAATTTTAGCAACAATACTAGTGGCAGGGTACAAGAAAGGAAGAGTTCACATGAATCCTCCCCCCCCCAACAACAGACAATACCTGAAGGAACCTCTGAGCCTGCTTTCTGACTACACTAGAACCCACTGTCCCCCAAAGATACTCCCTTCTCCCTGCCCCCAGCCATGATGTGAGATGGAATAGAATAAATAAGATTAAGATTCTCCCTATGTAACTCCATCATACTTCGATTCTGGGAAAAAAAATTCTTGAAGTTCTATCCTTTCAGATTATTTGTATTTGAAATTTCATACTAAAAAGTCTAGCCAGAAACTCATGACAATGTTAATAGCCCATTCTAGAATGTCCGAGATGATATACACTTCTTTCAAGAGAATGTGATACCTCACGTGACTTCTCCAGAATTTCAATGAACAGTGGGAGTAGTCTACAAGATTATTGCTGCCATCTGCGTTTCCTGGTATTTGGCTGGTCTATGTAAGCCAATCAGCTATTCAGCAGAGGGAATATTAGTGTGATACTTGATGGTATGTGAGATGGAACACAGTAATTTATGGTTTTTGCATAGTGATGAAGCTGTAAAGAAAGCTCCATAATGCTCAGACAAGGTGGCTGCTGGACTTCAAGCAGCAAAGGCCCAAAACGAACCAGTGAAAAGGTGTCGTTGAAATAAAAAAAAGCCAGGTGGGGAGCAAAGTGATACTTAAGGGCAGTTGACTGAAAGAGGAAATCGGGTAAAAAAAAAAGTCCAAGAGTGAAGGAATAACAGGGAAAATGAAACTAAGGAAGGAAATAAATCTCAGCTAATCATTTCAGAAGCTAACAAGTTGTCTTTGCAATGATTCATAAATTGAGAAATAATAAATAAGTCGGAACCAAAATCTGAAATATGAGCTTCATTGCATTCTGTCTTTTATGGAATTGTACAACAGTCTGTGATTAAAGATCATTTAGTCCAACTTCCTAGCCAGGTAGATCTTACAGTAGATCAAATTGCTCAAGACTAGTCAAACTGATAAGGAGCACTCTCAATGATGGGGCATCCACAACTTCTCTGGAACACCTGTTTGAGTGTCTCACCAGCTACATTGTAGAAAAGTTTTTCCTTTTAGCCAATCTAAACCTAGTTTCAGTTTCAAAGCATGGCCCCTTGTCCTGTCTCTGCAAACCTTCCTAAAAAGTCTTTCTCCCTTTGTCTTATACCCTCTTTACATATTCAAAGGCCACCATACTGTCTCTCCAGAAACCTCTCTTCTCCAGGCTAAAAGATCCTACTTTTCACAAGAACCAGGTCATAAACTGAGATGGAAGACATCTCAGGAGATCAGATCATTCAACAGCTCAGCCTAAGAATACCTCTGAAGTCAGATCAACTAGCTTAGCGCTGTGTCTGTTTGAATTTTGAAAATTACCAGGAATTGAAATGTTTCAAGGAAGAGAACTCTGGGTGGCTCCAGAAACAGCCTGAGAAACTCGAGCAAACTCGAAACCTCAGAAACTACCACTGCTTTCTCTCCCTCAGCCCAAGCAGTCACAAAGAAGAAGTGTTCCCAGCAGGCTGGGATAGCACACATATACACTACATATACATGACAGGCATCGCCAGCAGCCACATCCTGCTCCTTTCTGTGGCTGGCAGGAGTGAGACTGGATGTTTACATGTGGGCAAACTGGGTCCCTCCAGCAGCTCAGACACTCAGCCTGCCCAGTGACCCCACTGAATTCCAGTACTCGCAGTGTCCCAAGGCCACAGCACTACTCCGCTTGCTGGCACAGACCATCACACGCCTCCTAAATCAGTCAGGACTCCCCTGGTCCCACAGCCAGCACCCCACTTGCTCTCCCCCAGGCCACTGCCATTGTTCACCAACTTCTCCACTTTGATCTTTGCTGGTGCTCTCAACACTGGCACAGCCAGATGTTCTGCAGCTGTTGTCTCCTGGTGGAAAGGACTTGTAAAACCATGTTTCCTAACAGGACTTCCACAACCTTTCAAAGCAACCTTTTCTGGGGTATGAACAATCTCATTCAAATGTCAACATTTCTTTTCCCATATGTGAAATCAGAATTTCCTTCTTCCGGGCATGCCCAAAACAAGGCACAAACTACATTGTCCCTTCTATTTCACATGCTGACTTGTTTGCAAACAATGCTAGGAGAATACCTGTTTTAATCCAAGCTAATCTCTGGCCCTTATAGTGCTTTCGGTAGTTAGTTTTGCTTTGCTATTTACTTGATGTCCCGTTGAATTTTTGAATCATAAACAGACTATCTGTCTGTATAGCAGCATAGCAGTGATGAATAAATGCAATTACCATCTGCTCCTTTACCAACTTTTCCATTTCCATATTCACAGTTGGGGGATTCTGTATTTCTTCACTTGCCATAAATTCTCTGCAGGATGGAAATTAGATATGTAGAATTGAATCACATGGTATATGTGATATCATACGTGATATCACATAGAAAGAAAAAATGATCAACTATTACTTTGATAGAAACCAAAAGTGAACACTAGCCACTTTGTGTTGCTCATTGTCCAAAAGAAGACTGCCACATTCTGACCTGAAACTCTGAACTACACACTTCTTTTGCATGAGCTTCCAGTCCTTGACTCTCCCTTGCCATTTCAGTTGATGCCATTTTTCTTTCTCAAGCTCTGATTTCATTCGATTCAAGAGTAGCTAGGCAGTTGCCCTCTCATTATCCAGCAGTGCTCTCTTTATATTGAGTGTATTAAAAAATAAAACCAGAAGTAGAAGCAGCATACGACATGCAAAAGCAAACAAAAAATTGTCTCTTCTAAAGAAAATAAGGGGAGAAAAGAACACAAATGATAACCAATACCCTGCCAAGTAGAAATTTCTTCTATATTTCAGTGATTGATAGGCAGAAAAAATGAATTTCATTTGGGGAAAGAAAGACATTCTAGGAATATTCAGACTGTTATCTTGCTCCAGGTAAAACATTTACCATGGCCTTAGCGTTAATGAGCTTGTGAACATCAGCTGCCAAGAGGAAGGACATTTCCTCCAGTTTCACAGAATACTTGGTCAGTACATCTGCTATCTGTGCAATCAAAGAATACAGAAAAGCAACAACAATGAAAAGTAGAAATCAAATATCAATTTCCCAAGTTAAAATCTACATGAACAAGACAATTTTTCCATTCAAGTGAATTCGATTTAATTAATTCATTAGCTTCATAAGTATCATTCTCACGTTCAAGAATAGAATTCAAAGAATCAACGTTGCTTCTTCTGAGACATTGAAGCCTGAGTAGATCCCAACTTCAAATCTATTAGGATGGCATGAGAGCAATACCTGCTACATTTAGTACATGTAAACTACAAAGACATCTAGAACAGCTCTAAAAGATGAACAAACCCATGAATTTGATGGAGATGCTAGCAAGAAATGTGGAAATAGGCTTTATCTGCCCAGTGCTTTTCCCAAAAGCTTGGGCACTCCTTGGCGTCAGTGAGAGTCTCTGTCTCATTATTCAGCCGCTGCCTTAGGGTAAAAAAGGATGCATGCAATCACTTCATTCCTGTTCATGACATAAACTTACTGCATCATCACGGAAGCCATTTACTTGGAAATATAGCCTAAAAAATCGGTGTCAGACTGGGTACATATCTAGATTGCTATGAGCAAAACCAATTTCTTTTTAACAGGAAAGCCATACAATATGCCTGCCATGGCAAATATTAGTCTACTAGCCCTGCACTTCAACGGGCAGTGAGCTGCTCATTACACCAAATTTACGTTTGGCAAGGAGACAGTCTGTTTATTACAAGCCCCTAATTCTAGAACCAAGAATTCAGGAGTTGCTCATTCCCAATGAAAATCTGTCCATTTCATACTTTTGGGGTTTTATGCTTCTGTTCTTTACCTGTCTTGAGTGTGGCTTTCTTGTCAAGTCACTGATGGGTGTTTTTCCAACACATTTCTGCTGATTACATGGTAATTGCATGGCATCAGCAGACATCTCTGAATGTCTCTTTAAAGTATGCTTTTTACTCTTCTTAGAGGACCTTGTCTTCTTCTTTCCTTCACCCAAAAGGTGGGCTAAGTGAGCCTTCAAAGAACCATCATCTCACCAATTAGAATTCTTTCAAACCTACTGAATGGAGAACAGAGACACAAAAAAATTTAAAAAACTAGTAGGCAAAAGACAGCAGAAGAGAAAGGTAAAATAATGAATCCTACATGCCACATGCGTAACTCTCTTCATTCGAGGCTACTTTTAAAACGAGAAAAAAAAGAATAAAAAAGATCATCTTTTCCTCAGAGAGGAAAAGTGGAGTTACTGGATTGTGTTGCCTTGCTTACAGTTACCAGAAAAGTCAACAGCAGAGTTGAAAACTCCTAAAGCTGGCTAACTACACCTCTAAATGTTTTACTACTGTGTTATGATTCTGTCTTCAGTTAATAGAACCTGATATACAACAAAGAGATGGGAGCACATGGAGATGCATTGGAGAGCCTACTCTGGAGGTAACACATTCATTTTTTACACAAACAAATCCAAATTAGAAATGTTGAAAATGACCTGGGGCCATTTCAACAGCCAGCAAACTGACTAACACAACCAACCTTTGGCTTTGATTCAATCCTTTGCTTGTTTTACCTGGGCCTTGAAGATCTGTCTGCAGCCTTCCTCACTGCAAATATATCACACTCGTCCTATTGAGAAGCCATGGCTCATCACAGCTGCTTGGCCAGGCCTGCTTCCGGAAGAACTGGCAACTACAAGCTGGGAGCCAAGAGATACAACACTTCACTTGGAAAAGGGCCTTCCATGAATCCTAGAATCCCAGAATGGTTTGGACTGGAAGCGACCTTAGAGATGATAGATTATCTTCTTCCCATATCCTGACATGGGCAGGGACACTTTTCCACTAGTCCAGGTTGCTCCATGTCCGCTGCAGCCTGGCCCTGGACATTTCCTGCCATGGAGCTCCCACACAGCCTCTTTGAGCAACATGTGCCAGGCCTCAGCACCCACACAAGGAAGAATTCCTTTCCCATATCCCATCTACCCCAGCCCTCTGGCAGTTTGAAGCTATTCCCCCTTGTCCTGCGACTCCAGACCCTTTTCCAAAGTCCCTCCTCAGCTATCTTGGAGCCCCAGCAGGCACTGCAAGGGGCTCGAAGGTCTCCCTGGAGCCTTCTGTTCTCCAGATTGGACACCCTCAGCTCTCCCAGTCTGTCCTAGAGCAGAGGAGCTCCAGCTTTCAAAGCAGCTTAGCAGCCTCCTACCCCTGAAATTCGACCTCACCGCAGGCCTTCCAGGACCTACGGATATCACTTCCGGTGTCGCTCGGTGTCACTCCCGGCTCTCTCCCCGGCCCCCATGGAGCCCTCAGGCGATGCGGCTCGGACGCCATTCCTGCCGCTGTCCGACCAACCGGGGGGGAGGGGGGACAGCCCAGACTCATCCACAATCCACAGTGTCCTCTGCGGCTGCTGCAGGCTCATGGCAGCCTGCAGACCGGGAAGCATACATCTGGAACAGAGGATCATAGCCCCACATTTTTGTTCGTCTCTGCACAACGCAGTCCAGAATTGCCATGCCCAGACTTTTCAGTTCAGCACGAGAATAAGAATACACCTGCGCCATGGGGGAGGAAACCTCTAAAGACTCCCTCATACGTGGTCTCTCCACTTAATGCCTAGGCACTTGCCAGTAATGAGGCTACACTAACACCTTTTTTACCTTGTGGGTAAGAAATGCCATTGTTCAGGTGTGCAGCTAAAGGCGCAGCACAGGCAGGCCAGCCCAAAAGCTGGGGCAGTGCCCTTCCTCACACCATCACTGTGGTGTTCTCCATGCAGCTAGAGCAAAGCGAGAAGGACGCGAGGAAGAAGAAGGCGTTCTTAAAGTAGCCCTCTGTCAGCAGCCCTGAAAGGGCGCATAACACACGGAGTCTCGCTGCTCTCCATTCTACATACTCACAGCTCCCTTTGCCGACTTGCAAAAGTTGCTACCAGACCAGAGGGGGCCAGATTGGAGATGCAGTGCCTAGGCTCACCTTCTACTTATTGCACGTAAGCCACGTCCAGCTCCTCGCTGCACTCTGTATTTCCCTTGTCCACGGCATTTACCGTGGTGCTCTCTGCAACTCGGTGCCTAGAAGTGACCACCAATGATTCCACAGAGGGCTGCAAGGGAACCAAGGAGCAGCACAAGCAGCAGTGCTTCAGCTTGCTCCTTCCAACTGCTAAGGGCACTTGGGAAGGCAAGCGAGAGGCAGCCACCTTCCTCTCCTAGTAGCCTGTAATATGGTGTGTGAGGTTTCTGGGGACCTCCGGGTGCCTCTTGTGCACCCACACTCTCAGACTACTTCTTTTATGTAAAAAGCAAAGCGGCTAATAGTAGCTGTAAAGTTATTTATTGCAGAACCACATCAGTCTCAAATGCAGAGTCAAAGTTAACAAAGTCCATTCCAGGTTCTAGCTCAATCCCAAACAGAAGCAGAAGCTCCCCGTGGTCCCAGCTGGGCAGGAGGAGCCGGGCAGCTCCTATCTTCTTGGGTCTTGATTTCAGCGGCGAAAACCAAAGCAGAGCAAAAGCTGTGGCATAAAAGCAATGGCTAAAAGAATGTCTCTTTCCAAGCCTCTTCTTTTATAGAAACTTACGAGCAAACTAAGACGTAGAATCGGACCAGACTTGGACCACTACTTCTTAACCTATTAGAATTCTAATTTCTTAACACGCCAAGCTACGTATAAATTACGTTCATGGCCTATCTTGTTCTAACTGAAAAATGTAAGCAATATTCTTAACTCTAACTCTATTATGTCTAAAGCTAAGTTCTTGGAACCTCTAAGAAAACACTAGCATGTTTTTCAACCTTCCCTAGAACATGTACTACTTCTTAGGCATCTAAGACCTTTTGCTCACTAAAAGCAGTTAAAACTTATTCTATTTACTTACTTATTTTCTTTCTCTTATTTTATAGCTTAAGTCTACACCTCTGCCTTATAAGAGGCCTAATATACTTCAATCCATCCAAAGGATTCAACTCAATCCCTGCATTCTGATGTCTCCCTGAAGGATTCAGACAAACTCCTGCCTTACTGACTCCAACATCTCCCCCTCCTCTTTGGACCATAAAGATCCCCTCAACAGATCTTTCAATTATCCGTCGAATACATCGGAAAAAACGGGGCACCATATTTAGTACCACTATTATAATAACTAAAACATATAAACCCATTTTTAAAAGCTTCTTTGCCCATGATGTCAGGTCTAATCCATTAAACAAATCATCTAACCAAGTTCCATCATCAATTTTGATCTTTGCCACACCTTCCCTAAGCCGTTGTATTCTTTTATGAATGGATTCTGAATGATCAGATAAATTCATGCAATACATTCCGTCAAAATCTTCACATCCATGGCCATGTGCTAACAAAAGGAAATCAATTGCAGCTCTATTTTACAAAGTTGCATGTCTATTACTGCTGACATCCGTTAACATATCACTCATTGCAAGGGAAGTAGCATTGGTCTCTTTACTCAACCAGCACCCCAATCGATCTAATTGCTTCAATGCCACTGCCGAACTAAGTTGTGGCAAAAGAAGAGACGATGGAAGTCTCTTCCCAAGACCCCAAGGTGTAAAATCATCCTTGCAGTCTGGTTTGTAAAGATGGGTAAATCTCCTCACTCTATACTTCATAGACTTCTTCATTTTGGGTGCTAGCAAAGTAAGTTTTCCAATACTACATGGTCCACCTTTGATGTGTGCCGGGATGGCAGGACAAACTCTGTCCCCACAAATAAAAAACATCCCTCGTGGCAACTGATAAGTAACATTATTAAACGTCGATTGGACCAAAAAAGTCTGATTACACCAAAAAGTTTGATTTTTATAAATAACATGATGGGGAGAAACATCTTTAACTAAAGCTCGATTTTCTTCTGTGTAGTTAAACACAGCACAAATGTTCATTTTCACAGAACCAAAAATGTCCAATTCTTGTGGTTCTGAAATTGTTTCAGGAAGATGGGGAACCCACCACTCCCACGTACTAACAGGGGTTTGAAGGTCCCATTTTGGCGTTCCTGCCAAAGGTCCTCATATAGCTCTATCAACTTCTATGGGAATTGGCCAAACATCCACAGTCACACCAACTAAACAAGTTGAAAATGGCTTCTCCGGGGTTGTGTTGGAGAGACATATAGTATCCAGACCGGTCACATTAACTAATGTCACCCAAACATTCGTCTTAGTCTGGCTAATTGGCAAATCTGTACTACTAATAGTAAACAAAGCAAAGCAATAAAAGCACAGCATAAAATGAAAACCCATATTTCCCTAAACTAATACAAAACAAAATTCTACAATACTACTGATTCCCCCTCTTTTTTAAAAAAAAAAAAAAAAGAACAGAGCACACAGTCTTCTTTAGATAAAGCATGAGATATCAGGTGTACGTAAAGATCTTTAACAGTTCACGTTTGTGTGCCCGCTTCTTCACTGGAGGAGTGGGTAGTGCTTTCTTGCTCTTGGAAAGGTTTCACGTTCTTAGCTGGAATCCACTTGGGTCCTGAATCTGTGGAAATACAAGCAAAACCCTTGCCCCAAGTTATTAAAGGAAATGGGCCTTCAATTTTCCCAGTTTCTTAATTTTTGATCAAAACTGGAGGATTTTCTTTCCATTTTGCCCGTGTATTGTTATAGAAATGCCTAAAAATCGGTGGGTCAGGCTCTGTAGGAGAGCTATTCAAAAAATTATAAACATACAAAGCTTTACTCAATCTCATTTGTGGTGTGGCTTGTGCCAATCCTCCTTTCTGCTGATCTAAGATACGTTTTAAAGAGCAATGCGTTCTTTCAACAATTGCTTGACCCGTGGAAGAATGAGCGATACCTAAAACATGTCAAACAGCCCAATCCATCAAAAAATCAGACAATCTTTTGGCCTTATATGCTGGGCCATTGTCAGTTTTTATCTCCTGAGGCACACCCAATGAAGCAAAAGCTTGCAAAAAATGTTGACACACCTGGTTAGCTGTCTCCCCTGTATGAAGGGAGGCATAAACTGCACCTGAAAAAGTGTCCACTGACACATGGATGTTTTTAAACTTCCCAAATGATGGGTACTTAGTAACATCTGTTTGCCACAATTCAAGGCTGTGTAACCCTCGTGGATTGACTGCTCCTGTGGAGACAGGAGGTTGCACCAATTGACAGTCAGGACAGGCACTTATAATTGCCTTCGCCGGATCTTTAGAAAAGTGAAAGGTCCACACAAGTGCTTGAGCATTTTGGTGAAAGAAGGCATGACTCAAATTTGCTTGCTCAAAAATGTTGGGCAAAGTATTAACAGCAGCCACTGTCAGCTCATCAGCCCTAGCATTCCCTTCTGCCAGAAATCCTGGAAGTGAAGAATGAGCCCTAATATTGGAAACAAAATATGGATTAGTTCTATTTTGCAAGATAGTATAAAGACATGCAAGGTATCGATATAAATCATCATTATTGACATCTTTTAGAATTGATCCCTCTATTCTTTTTACTATATTTGCTACATATGCAGAATCTGTGATCAAATTAAAAGGCTCTGGAAAAAGTTGAAACCTTCTAACTACAGCTGCTAACTCCACAACTTGATGTGAACCTTCCACTGACTGAATATCTGACTCCCATTCTTTAGTTTTTTCGTTTTGCCACGTAATAACTGACTTATGGGTTGTGATAGGTTGACTTAGGAAGAAGAAACTCAGAAGAGATTCTTCCTAAGGGAATTTCCTCTGTGGGGGTTGGGATACCTGCAACAGCCAATTAGAGAAAGTTAGTTCGCTCCGTGCACACACATTTTGAAGGAGGTAATCCGGAACTTAGCCTCCTTGTCTTTCCGGCGGCTGAGCAGGTAACATGAACCCGAGCTTCCCCCTCCCCCCTGCGGGGGGGTGGGGAGGCTCGGTAGGCCGCTTGGGCCCTGTTTGCCAACAAGGGGACCCGATGTCCGGGGGGAGAAAAAGTTGTGTGATAAGACCTTCACAGCTTCCTCCTCCACGGGGCTGCGGCTCTGGCGTGGGAGGGGAGGCCGACTCTTGCTGCTGCCGACGGGCCGGGCCTGCCTGGGTGGCCATGAGCAGTGTGGGGCTGCAGCCCAGCCCCAGAAAGTCTGATTAACACCTCAGCCGCCCCCCCAGCGCGGCCTGAGCCTGGCCCAACTCTTGTAGTTGTGTTAAACTTTAACTCTTTAGTGCTCAGATAAGATTTGCAAAGCCTCCAGCCTTTCCTTTGAATATGAAAGGGAATAAGAAGATTTCTGAAGTCAGTGATGTAAGAGCTAAGTTTTTAAGATGGAAGGAGAATGAGAAGATGCTGAAATGGCTGAAAATCTTTTTGTGAAATTGTAGGAATGAACTGATGTACTGAATATTCCTATAAACCATGGAAAGAGACATGGGGGGATGGAAATGTTCCATTTAATAGATGATTTGACTAAAAAGCACCTGTGTTGAGAATTTCTGTCCTGAGAAAAGAAGGGGATTTTGGTTTTCTGAAGATGAAGCCTGAGCAGAGAAAAAGGAGACAGAGAGAATCTTTGCTGGCGAACATTTCATTCTTAAAAGTAATACCCCAAGGAGCAGACATGGCCCACATGTAAAACTTTGGGACGGCTGTAGAGTTGGGAGGAGCGTCACGGTTGCAGGTTCCCGGGCGGATGCAAATCGTGAAAGATAAAACCACAAGAGAACTGTTTTTTTCCTTGTGGGAAAAATCCCTACAACTTCAACAAGAAGAAGCTTCTATCTCCAGGAGTGAACAGAGAAAGACTAAATTGGGCACTGACCGAAGTATTTGTTATATGTTTGTTTTGTTGTTATGAAGATTGGGAGAGGGAGGGAAGAAGTGATCTAAAAAAAAATCTTATTCTGAAAATTTTTTTCCCCCTTTCTTTTTGTTTGTGTAGTTAATAAATTTTCTTTTATACTCTCTCAAGTTTTAGGCCTGCCTTGCTCTTTTGCTCCTGGTTCTGTCTTACAACAAGAAAAATAAGTTTATTCAAATTGGCAACTCAAACTCAAGACATTAATTTGGTGCGTTGGCCGGGAAAGTCAAAATTAAACCAAGACATGGGTTCTCCCTGAACCATCAGTAAACACTAATAGCTTCCAGAGGCACTTGACTTAAAATGGGCTTTTCCCTAAAATTTAATTTTGCTTGCAATAACTTGTGACTTGGGAAATGTAGAGAACAAATACCCGAAAAATTTAACAACACAATCTGCAAATCCTCTGACTTTTGCAATGCCCAATCAAAATACTCTCTCCTCAAAGGCAAGTAGATTATGGTAAAATCCCGACCTGCAATGGCCATTAACCTATCCCTGGCTCTAATTACAATCTGAGCCAACATTTCCATCGTGGTAAAAATTGTCTTAGGAGACCTAGAAGATAAAAAACCCCATTCTATTATCAACAAAGGGTCCCCTTTCAGAACGTCCCACTGAAATATCAGTCCATATAACTGTTTGTTTCCCCCCAAAATTGCAAGAAAATAAGGCAATGAATGCACACATCGATGAGCTTGTCTAGATTGAAGGGCTTCAGTGACCTTTTCAAGGGCTTTCTGAGCTTCAGGTGTCAAAGATCTCGGAGAAGTGATGTCACAATTCCCTCTAAGCAAGTCAAAAACCGGAGCAAGTTCATCATTGGTAATCCCTAAAGTAACTCTGATCCAGTTGATTTCCCCCAAAAGTTGCTGCAGATCTTGTAAGTTGTTGACCTTAGTTTGGAGCTGAATTTTCTGAGGCTTGATGGAATGCTCTGTCATTCTCCACCCTAAATACTTCCATGGTGAAACTTCTTGTATTTTTTCAGTGGAGATTTCAAGTCCTGCTTCCTGAACTGCTGCAACAACGTCATCACAAACCTCTTTTACTTCCTTTTGAGTCAAAGCTGAAATAAGTAAATCGTCCATGTAATGTAAAATCATTGCTCGAGGATGCTTTTGCCGCACAGGGGCCAAAGCCTGAGCCACAAACCATTGACATATAGTAGGAGAGTTCTTCATTCCATGTGGCAGAACCACCCAGTGGTATCTTTGCAGGGGTTCTTGTCTGTTGATACTTGCAATAGAAAAAGCAAACCGTGGAGCGTCATCTGGATGGAGTGGGATATTGAAAAAACAGTCTTTTAAGTCAATAATAACAAGAGGCCAGTCTCTCGGGATCATTGAGAGCGAAGGGAGACCCAGTTGTAGTGGTCCCATGTCTTCTAATACTTCATTGATCTTCCTGAGGTCTTGAAGCAGCCTCCAGGCACCAGATGCTTTCTTGCGAATGACAAACACTGGTGAATTCCACGGACTGTTCGTCACTCTAATGTGGCCTTTTCGTAGTTGTTCTCTAATCAGTTCTTTAAGAGCACTCAATTTCTCTTCCTCCAGAGGTCATTGACTCACCCATACAGGATTATTAGTTTTCCAGGATAATTTTGGAGTGATAAATGCTGTCATGGCTTTTCACAAAAATCCACTTCCAGCCTTGCTCCCCACTGAGACAGCAGGTCCCTTCCCCAGGCTGTGATGGGTCTTTGCACCACAAAGGGACAGATGGCTGCTGTCTTCCCCGCTGGTCCTCTGACTGTGATCACGTATTCATTTCGTTGACAAACAGTGGCCCCTCCAATACCTGTAATAGGATCTAAAGGAGTAATTAAAGTCCAGTCCTTTGGCCAAAGCAAATAAGAAATCACTGTAACATCAGCACCAGTGTCCAGGAGACCTGTAATTTCAATAGTTTTGTTATTATGAGTTAGGCTGCAAGTCAGTTTTGGTCGGTTGCGGCCTATATGTTCCACCCAAAAAACATGAGAAGCTATATTCATGTTCCCAGTTGACATCTGTTGACCTTCAACAAGCTGCTCCTCTAGATTAGGTGGCAAAGCAACAGCTGTAGCTATTGGAGTTCCTGCTAGAATGGCAAGTGGAAGGCACCAGGTTTGAACTAAAACTGTCAATTCTTCATTACAATTTGCTGAAACAATAGTCGGAAAAACCACAAGTCCCAAAATACGATTCCTTTCTTTACCTATAATTAGAAAATCTTGTCTCCTTTGTGAAGTTCCTGTCACTCCTGTAGAAACAACTGCATGACAATTCTGTAAAAAGCAGGTTAATTTGGAAGTTGCCAGCTCGCATTGTGCCCCTGGGGGTAAAAGGGTGGGATCGTTGGGTTACTGACTGGCCACCCAGGGTATGATGGGGCCGGATAATTCATGTATCCTGCCCCAGGGAAGCCTCCTGGCTGCTGGAAAGCCACTATTTGTTTCGGCACGCGGTGGGGCCCCCTCACTCTCCCGTTTCCCGTCAACAGATTCCCTTCAATATCATATTTAGAACGGCATTGGCTAGCTTGATGCTTCCCCTTTCTGCATCTTGGGCAACGACCAGTTGACTTTTTGCTCTCTGCTGGCTCTGGGCAATTCTTTATCAAATGTCCTGATTTTCCACATCTATAACATGATCCTTTAGAAGCACCATCTTTCTGAAACTTATTATTTTGCAAAAGTGCTGAACTAAGATTATCAAGAGCCTTTGCAAGGTAATCATTATTCTCTTTAAGTTTTGCCCCAATCTTCTCTCCCATAGTATCTGCTTGAAGAGTAGCTATATGTTGGGGAGTGCCAATCTTACTGCAAGCCTCTAGCATCCGTGAGAGATCGGGGTTAGAATCTGGCAGGCTTTGAATAACTTTTTTTACACTCACTATTAGCATTCATGAAAGCAAGAGTTTGAAGCATCAGTGTACGGATTCTATCATCTTCACATTGCCTGTCCAGGGCCTGTGATAGGCGGTCAACAAATGTTGCATAGGGTTCTGTTGGCCCTTGTTTAATTTGCACAAAATCTCCCTCTGGGGTCCCCCCTGGCTGAGTCAGAAGCAAGGCTTTGCAGGCAGCCCTCTTAATATCACTGAGCACTGCTCTAGGCAAATCTACTGCCTGGTCTTCAGTTCTATCATGTGGGGCTTCTCCTGCTAAATCTGCCAGTGTAAACTGAGCATTGGGACCCCCAGCATATCCTTCAATTAATTGATTTAAAAACCTTTTCCACCTTCCTTCCCACAAAATTAATTGCGATTCCGTCAACAATGCTCCAGCAATACAACGGCAATCATGCGGTGTCAAATCCACACTGTTAAACATTCCTCTCAATAATTGCCTAAAATATGGTGAGCCCAATCCATCCTCCTTCAATACCTTCCTCAGCTCCTTAACATCTTGATGATCTATTGGTTCCCATCTAGGGTTCGCTCCTCCTCTGCCGTATCTAACAGGCAGAGCTAATAACGGTTCAGTAGCTTAATGAAAATCTTTCTCTTTAATTGCTTGGTGCCTCATTGCTGTCCAATTTACAGAAACATGCTGTGGAGTCTTTGACTGAGAATCCTCAGGCTTAAAAACAGACGAACTTCTTTCCCCGTTTGAGTTTTCTGGCTTTGATGTTGGAACCTCTGATCTCCCTGGAACGGGACAATCAACTCCTCTCTTTTTCTCAACAGCCCACTGATCTTCCCTCTCACCCTCAATCACGCCGTCCTGCCCCTCCTCCCTCCACTTCCCCCTCTTCTTTGCCAACTCTGCTTCGTCTATGGACACAGAAGGAGGGTTGTCCCATGCAGGCACAGAAACCGCAGCACCGCGGCTACGCGGGGGGAGGAGGCGGGGATCCCGATCTCCCGATCACATCGCCGCTCCGGCTGTGGGCGGGGACCGGCAACTCCGCCTCCGTAGGTGCACAATGAACACAGCAACGTGGGGCGGGTTGGGGACGCGCAGGCGCAGAAGACGTTATGGCTGCCCGACGCAAAGGACTGACGTCATGCGGCAGCCCTTGTTCGAAAACTTCTGCGCGGTCCCGATAAGTATGCAGAGATGGAAAACCCACCGAATGCGCTCCCGAATCCAAACTCGCGGCATAAGGTATGAAAGCCGACTGAGTCATTTGTGGAAAAGGCGCGTAAAATGTAGCAAAGCCCGCATCGTCCCGGTGCAAGGTAGAAAAAACGGCGGAGCAGCTACCGTTAAAAGAAGCGGCCGGCACGGCAGGTACCTAGCACCGGAAGTCATGCCGTAAAAATCGCGCCGTGCTTCCAGCGCAGCCAAAGCTGGCGCTGCCGTTCGACTCAACCGCGGAGGGGAGGGAAACTGACAATCACCCGAATCCCCGACACCGGAACCCGGTACAGGATCCGCAGCTCTTTCGCCCTCGAAACTCCGTTCGGGGGCCGGTGGGACAGAACCAGGTCCCGCGCTAGTAAAACAGGGCTCACGGTGTAACAATCACGACGGCGAGACCCCGAGATCACGGTCAGGGCCATCCTCCCTAGCTGCAGGAGACCGCGGTGGGGTGGCTGCCCGAGATCGCGGTGGGGGGGCCTCGGTACCAGAATTTCCCTCAAAGTCTCGCAAGGGCATCACAGAAGGGAGAGAGGAAACCTCTGTATCGACAAGATTATGCATTAACAGAGAATCACTAACATACTTCCAAGTTGGTAACAGCAACGGGGCTGTCTTATCACCTCGAGTAACATCTTCAAAAAGCTTAACTCCTATCTGATCCCAATAAGAAGCACTTAAGGCAGAATCAAGATCTATATCAGGAAACACACTATGAGCATATACTAAAAGCTCTTTCAACTTTTTTTCAGAAACGTTAAAACCATGCTTTCTTAACAAGAATTTTAAGTAATCAAAGACATATTTCTGCTCTTTTGGCATATTATTTCGCATTTCACTAATTCTAAATGGCACTACTCTTCACCCCAAAGCTCACCTCAATATAAGACAGGCGATGAGAAGGTCCAGACACAGTCCCCTTCGTCCACCTTTTAGGGGTGCTTGCTCCTCTCAGCAACCGGTGGGGTGTCCACCCTTCTTCTTGCCACACTCAAATGAGGGTTCCAGGGAGGCCCGACAGTAGATATAAAGCCTTGCAAAGCGAAGCAAAAGCATGGCACCAAACACGGGGCACCAAATGTGAGGTTGCAGGGGACCTCCGGGTGCCTCTTGTGCACCCACACTGTCAGGCTCCTTCTTCTTTTATGTAAAAAGCAAATCGGCTAATAGTAGCTGTAATGTTATTTATTGTAGAAGCACATCAGTCTCAAATGCAGAGTCAAAGCTAACAAAGTCCATTCCAGTTTCTAGCTGAAAGTCCCAAACAGAAGCAGAAGCTCCCTGTGGTCCCAGCAGGGCCTGAGGAGCCGGGCAGCTCCTATATTCTTCTCGGGTCTTGATTTCAGCGGCGAAAACAAAAGCAGAGCAAAAGCTGTGCCATAAAAGCAATGGCTAAAAGCAATGTCTCTTTCCAAGCCTCTTCTTTTATAGAAACTTACGAGCATACTAAGACATAGAATCGGACCAGACTCGGACCACTACTTCTTAACCTATTAGAATTCTAATTTCTTAACACGCCAAGCTACGTATAAATTACGTTCATGGCCTATCTTGTTCTAACTGAAAAATGTAAGCAATATTCTTAACTCTAACTCTATTATGTCTAAAGCTAAGTTCTTGGAACCTCTAAGAAAACACTAGCATGTTTTTCAACCTTCCCTAGAACATGTACTACTTCTTAGGCATCTAAGACCTTTTGCTCACTAAAAGGAGTTAAAACTCATTCCGTTTACTTACTTATTTTCTTTCTCTTATGTTATAGCTTAAGTCTACACCTCTGCCTTATAAGTAAGAGGCCTAATATACTTCAATCCATCCAAAGGTTTCAACTCAATCCCTGCATTCTGATCTCTCCCTGAAGGATTCAGAGGAACTCCGGAATTACAGACTCCAACAGTGGCGCACACAAGCAGGGTACTCGTGCGGCTTCGATCACCCCCCTCACCCATGTCTGGTGCTGCTTTCACTCCCCGGCAGCCAGAAGCCGCTGAAGCGGCGCCACACAGCCAGCAGTGTGCCGGCAGCCAAACGCTCGAGAACGCTGCTTCTGCCCAAGCTCGCCTAGGGCATGCACCTTTGTTCTCAGAGCTCCGTGCAACAGTCTGCCACTCTCGCAGTTCGAATGGAAAACGAAAGCTTTTCGCCTACTCCCTTCACAGAGATCTGTTACCAGGACGAGAATGTCCGGTGGCAGGAGCTTGCCCTTCCCGCGAGGAAGCTGCTATTAGCACCGCATTGCAGGGGCACTTCTCGCTCCTTGACTACGTGCTCAGCGCTCTCCGAACTCGCTGCTAGCTCCACGGTCCTTCTCAGCTGCCTGTAGCAGCGCTCACAGCACATAGAGCTTGGCATGGACCGAGGACCTGGAGGGACATATCTCACATGAAAATGTGCCAGGAAAGGGACGTGTTCTACATTGTCCCTACTCGTCATCCAGTTTGTACTTCTGCTGTTTCTGCTGTTAGGAATCGCTCCTTGAAAGACGAGCGAGAGCGTCTTTCTGGGTGCATTGCACTGAGTGTGAGCTCGTTAGGGACTTTGCACTCGGAGCCAAGGCATCAGGGCGTGCTTGCCCGCAGAACTGAGAACAAGCTGTTGGGCAGAGCTGAAAGTGGCCGCTGGAGTTCAGCTTTGTCCGGACAGCAGAAGGCCAAGAAGGAAGCCGCAGGGCAACGGGCTTGGGAGCGCAGTGCAGTGAAGAGCACACGAGCAGCCAAAGAGCTCCTTCACAATCGCTTTCACTTCTCAGTGCTCTTGCTGATTGGAAAAGTAGCACACAGCCGTTGCACGCCAGGGCAAAAGCTGGGGCAGTGCCCTTTCACACACCTTCGCTGTGGTGTACTCCATTGTTGGGGGTTGCATGCTTCCCTTTTCTTTCTGTGGAATTTCTCCCATTGTTATGCTAATTGGCTACACCTTAAGTTAATGTTCTCTCGAAGGGAGGTGTGTGGACGGTGGGCTGGGGGTGAAACGGGAAAAAGGAAAGGCCGGACGGGGGTCCGGAGTGGGCTGGAAAACTCTCTCGTTTGGCTCGTGGAGGGAGTTGACGCCCCCTGCTCCTATCTGGCATCTCCCCTGCCACCCCAGCGCTGAGATCCCCGCTCCTTGCCGTTGGACATCCCTCTGCTGCTCTCCCACCTCACCCTACTATCTCCCGACACTCTGCCGAGCACCACGACCGACACCGTGAGGGGGGAGTCACTTTCCCCATCCCTCTCACCCCTGGGCCGCAGCCCTCTTCAACTGCGCGGGACCTGCCCTGCCCCCACAGCACTGGTAACTGAGCGCAGGGAGTCGGCCTGCGGCCAAAAGGGTCTGGAACTGAGTCATACTGTTATGGTCTGTTGTCAATTTTTATAGTTGTTGCTGATTTCCTGCCTTGTTAGATATCAGCAAAGAACTGTTATTCTTATCCCCACATCTCCTGCCTGAAGGCCTCTGATTTGGACCTAAAATAATTAAAAGGGAGGGGGGTTGCACTCTGCATCGCTGGAAAGGGGCTCTTGCCTTTCCTTAGACCATACCTGTCTTTCAAAGCAAGACAGATTTTGGCGCCCGGAACGTGAGGCATTGCCTGAGGGCATTCAGAGACGGGTAGAAAAGGGGCTAACAGTTCTTGAATTACCCAAGGTTGTGGTAGGTGACACCATGCTCTCTAGCTTACCCTGGATTGGCCTCCATGTGGTCACTGCTATATCTCTCCCATTTGCAAGGCCTTTTTTAAACATGAGTCTCATAACCAAGGTTACTGTGGCTATTATCGGGTTCATTTTGTGGGTTGATCTGTTGAGGAATTAATGGATTTTTAATTTTCTCTGGAAGATGGCCACATGGATTCAGAGCTATCGCACTCTAAGTGTGTGTTTTTGGGGTTACTTCAATAATGGTACTTACTGTGAGGAAGTGGCAGCAGGTGAAATCTTCTCCCAACATCTGTACAGGTTCCAGCTGAACTGCAAGGGCGCTCAGCAGCAGCAGTTGCCCCTGTGGAAACTAGGAAGTCTAAGATGAAAACAAGGCACCTAGATAATAAGGTTCAGGAAGGGGGCCCCTCACAACCAGCAGGGGAGCCAGAAGTTGAGATCATCACCGAGTCCCTGTCATATGAGAGTCTCCGTAACCTGCAAAAAGACATTGTACGACGGGGCCGTGAGCCTTTTACAACCTGGTTACTGCGGGTCTGGGACCTTATGGGTACCGGTGTGCAACTGGATGGTACTGAGGCAAGGAATTTGGGAACCTTGACCCAGGACTCAGGTGTGGACCAAGTATTTGTAAGGGAGACAGGTCTCCTTTCCCTCTGGGAGCAACTTTTAATGAGTGTGAGAGAGAGATTTGTCCACAGGGAAAGAATGCAGGAGCACCACCAGAGAACCCCTTGGAATACCCTTGAGGAAGGGATCCAACAGCTGAGAGAAGTGGCAGTACTGGAGGTGCTCTTTGGGAGGGATGGACAGCATGACAATGACCCCGACAAGGTCAGGTGCACAGGGCAGAGGTTGTGGAATCTGGCAAACCTGGGCCCATCTCAACATACCCCCCTTTATTGCAAAGATTAATGCTGATACCAACCAAGTGACAGTGGGTTCTGTTGCCAACAGGCTCAGGAATTTTCAGAGTATGATGGCTGGCCCAATGCAGGCTCATGTCTCTGCTGTGGTTAAGGCCCTCAGAGAGGAGTTTAAGGAGGACATGAAGGAGATAAGGGAAGAGGTGAGGAAGATCAGTGCAGCACCAGTGCGAGTCATGGACCCCAAAAGCAGAGCCCAACGCCCCCCAACTAGGGAGAGAGGGTACACCCCACGTGCTGACCTGTGGTTTTTTCTACGTGACCACGGGGAAGACATGAGAAGGTGGGATGGGAAACCCACTTCTGTCCTGGCAGCACGGGTGCGCCAACTCAGGGAGGAAAACACTAACAGAGGGAACTCCACTAAAGTGAAGGTAGCCTCAGCCTCCCATGACCAAGGTGCAGGGTATTACAGAAGGGAAGATGATCTGTCAGATCCCCTTGAAGGAACCTCCACTATGTATGCCCAGGAGAGAAATAATAACCAGGGCTAGAGGGGCCCTGCCTCTAGCCAGGGAGAGGCACGGGAAAAACGGATCTTTTGGATGGTGTGGATCCGATGGCCTGGCACATCAGAGCCACAGGAACACAGTGCATTGGTTGACACTGGTTCACAGTGTACATTAATACCATCGGGACATGTCGGGGAGGAACCTGTTTCAATTGCCGGGGTTACGGGGGGATCTCAGGAATTGATTTTGCTGGAGGCTGAGGTGAGCCTGACTGGGAAAGAGTGGCAGAAACATCCAATTGTGACTGGCCCAGAGGCACCATGTATCCTAGGCCTAGTCTTGCTCAGGAGCGGCTATTACAAAGACCCAAAGGGACTCAGGTGGGCTTTTGGAATAGCTGCTGTGGCGGCAGAGGGCATTAAGCAGTTGAACACCCTGCCTGGGCTATCAGAAAACCCATCTGCAGTGGGACTCCTCAGGGTGAAAGAGCAACAGGTGCCAATTGCTACCTCAACAGTGCACGACCGGCAGTACGGGACGAATCTAGATGCCGTGATCCCCATCCACAAGATGATCCGTGAGCTGGAGAGCCAAGGGGTGGTCAGTAAAACCCACTCACCCTTCAACAGCCCCATCTGGCCTGTGCGTAAATCTGAAGGAGAATGGAGATTAACCGTGGACTATAGTGCATTGAATGAAATGACTCCATCACTGAGAGCTGCTGTGCCGGACATGCTGGAACTCCAGTACGAGCTGGAGTTCAAGGCAGCAAAGTGGTACTCCACCATTGACATCGCCAATGCATTTTTCTCCATTCCTCTGGCAGTAGAGTGCAGGCCTCAGTTTGCTTTCACCTGGAGGGGTGTGCAATACACGTGGAATCGACTGCCCCAGGGGTGGAAACACAGCCCCACCATATGTCATGGATTTATCCAGGCTACACTGGAGAGGGGTGGATCTCCAGAACATCTGCAGTACGTTGATGACATCATTGTGTGGGGGGACAAAACAATGGAGGTATTTCAGAAAGGAGAAAAGATCACTGAGATTCTGCTGGGAGCCCGCTTCGCCATTCAAAAGAGCAAAGTCAAAAAGTCTGCCCAAGAGATCCAGTTCCTGGGAGTAAAGTGGCAAGATGGACGGCACCAGATTCCCAGTGAGGTCATCAATAAGATCTCTGCAATGTCTCCACCAGCCAGCAAGAAGGAAACACAAGCCTTCGTAGGTGCCATAGGCTTTTGGAGAATGCACATTCCTGAGTACAGCCGGATTGTGAGCCCTCTTTACCTGGTCACCCGCAGGAAGAACGATTTCCACTGGGACCCTGAGCAGCAGCAAGCCTTTGCCCAGATCAAGCAGGAGATTGCTCATGCAGTAGCCCTTGGCCCAGTCAGGACGGGACCAGATGTGAAGAACATGCTCTACTCTGCAGCCGGGCACCATGGTCTGTCCTGGAGCCTGTGGCAAGAAGGTGCCTGGTGAGACGCGAGGCCGACCACTGGGATTCTGGAGTCGAAGCTACACAGGGTCCGAGGCCAAGTATACTCCAACGGAGAGGGAGATCTTGGCCGCCTATGAAGGGGTTCAAGCTGCCTCAGAGGTGGTTGGCACTGAAACACAACTCCTCCAGGCACCCCAACTGCCAGTGCTGGGGTGGATGTTTAAAGGAAAGGTTCCCTCAACCCACCATGCCACTGACGCCACATGGAGCAAATGGATTGCCCTCATCACACAACGCGCCCGTATTGGAAACCCGAATCGCCCTGGGATTTTGGAGATAATTACCAACTGGCCGGAAGGGGAAGACTTTTGTCTTGCCGACGAAGAGGAACAGGAACAAGTCACCTGGGCTGAAGAAGCCGCACCGTATAACCAACTGCCAGCAGATGAAACATGCTATGCTCTTTTCACTGATGGTTCCTGCCGCATCGTGGGGATGAACCGGAAGTGGAAAGCAGCCGTATGGAGCCCCACACGACAGGTTGCACAAGGTACCGAAGGAGAAGGTGGATCGAGTCAACTTGCTGAACTCAAAGCTGTTCAGCTGGCCCTGGACATTGCTGAAAGAAAGAAGTGGCCAAAACTCTACCTTTACACTGATTCATGGATGGTAGCCAATGCTCTGTGGGGTTGGCTTGAAAGGTGGAAAAAGGCTAACTGGCAATGTAGGGGAAAGCCAATCTGGGCTGCTGATGAATAGAAAGACATTGCCACCTGGGTAGAGAAGCTGCCTGTGAACGTCCATCATGTAGATGCCCATGTCCCCAAGAGTCAGGCTAATGAGGAACACCGACACAATGAGCAGGTAGATGAGGCTGCACAGATAGAGGTGTCGAAGATAGATTTAGATTGGCAGCACAAGGGAGAGTTGTTCCTGGCTCGATGGGCCCATGATGCCTCAGGTCATCAGGGCAGAGATGCCACCTATAAGTGGGCATGAGACCAAGGGGTGGATCTAACCTTGGACAGTATTTCTCAAGTTATCCATGACTGTGAGACGTGTGCTGCCATCAAGCAGGCCAAGCGGATGAAGCCCCTCTGGTATGGGGGGCGATGGGCCAAATATAAGTATGGAGAGGCCTGGCAGATTGACTACATCAAACTGCCTCAAACCCGCCAGGGCAAGCGCTATGTACTGACCATGGTGGAAGCCACCACTGGATGGTTAGAGACCTACCCTGTGCCTCATGCCACTGCTCGGAACACCATCTTGGGTCTGGAAAAAACAAGTTCTTGTGAGCCATGGTACCCCTGAGAGAATTGAGTCAGACAATGAGACTCATTTCAAGAACAGCCTTATACACACCTGGGCTAGAGAACATGGCATTGAGTCGGTGTACCATATCCCCTACCATGCACCAGCTGCAGGGAAAGTTGAATGGTGCAATTGCCTGCTTAAAACCACCTTGAAGGCACTGGGTGGGGGAACTTTGAAGAACTAGGAGATTAATGTACCAAAGGCCACATGTTTAGTGAACACCCGAGGTTCCACTAACCGAGCAGGCCCTGCCCAGTCTGAGCCCTTGGGAATATCAGATGGAGATAAGGTTCCAGTGGTACACATGAGAGGTATGCTAGGAAAAACTGTTTGGGTGAATCCTGCCTCCAGCAAAGACAATCCCATCCGTGGAGTTGTATTCGCTCAGGGACCAGGTTGCACCTGGAGGGTGATGCAAAAGAGTGGAGAGACCCAATGCATACCCCAAGGATACCTTGTTTTAGGGTGAAATACCTATACAGTACTGAGCCTATGACTCTAGCTGCATGTATGTATTTATAATGTAACGGTTTAATTTGATATAGCATATTAGTATGGGAGAAACAAAGGGGTGGATAATGTTGGGGGTTGAATGCTTCCCTTTTCTTTCTGTGGAATTTCTCCCATTGTTATGCGAAGTAGTTGTGGCTACACCTTAAAACGATAGATAATGTTCTCTGGTAGGGGGGTGGGTGGAGGGGGAGGGGGGGAAACCGGAAAAGGAAAGGTGGGACAGGGGGTCTGGAGCGGGGGACTCTCTCTCGCTTGGCTCCTGGACTGGAAGGACAGCCCGGGCTCTGGTCTGGCATCTCCCCTGCCATCCCAAAGCTGAGATCCACACTCCCTGCCGTTGGACGTCCCTCTGCTGCTCTCCCACCTCACCCTACTACCTCTGGACACTCTGCTGAGCACCACGACCGACACCGTGATGGGGAGTCACTTTCCCATCCCGCACACCCCTGGGCCGCCACCATCACTCCAGCCCTCTTCGACTGCGCGGGACCTGTCCTGCCCACAGCACCGGTAACTGAGCACCGAGAGACGGCCTGAGGCCAAAAGGGACTGGAGCTGAGCTATACTGTTCTGTTCTGTTGTCAATTTTTATAGCTGTTGTTGTTTTCCGGTCTTGTTAGATATCAGTAAAATACTGTTATTCTTATCCCCACATCTCCTTCCTGAAAGCGTCTGATTTGGATCTAAAATAATTAAAAGGGAGGGGGTTGCATTCTGCATCTCAGGAAGGGGGGTCTTGCCTTTCCTTAGACCATACCTGTCTTTCAAACCAAGACAGAGACTCATTGCAAAAAGCCCACCCATCCAAACCATAAGCAGACAGTTTCTTCAGGAGAATGATGTGAGACTCATTGCAAAAAGGATCAGGGAGATGCCTAGGAAGAGTCTCAGGTGAATCCAGGAGACCAGAGTGGAAAACTATTCAGTTTTCCAATCAATTTGCTTAAAAAACTGTACAAAATCGTAATAACAAAACAAACAAACAAACAAACAAAAAAAGCAGACCAAACAAACACACAAAAAACCCCAACCAATAATCCCCAAAGAGACAAAAAAAGCCCCCAAAAAAACCCACTCAAAACTGAAAAAACCCCCAAACCCAACACATGAAAAAAACAGGGTGAAGGTTTTTAGTAACTTTAAAAATAACAAAAGAAACAAAAGAAACAAAAAAAACCCAGAAAGTCACATTTCTAAAGGTGCTGTCCCAGCCTCTTCTCTCAGCAGGGAGTACATCCTGAAGTGGAGCCAGTTGGAAGAAAGCGGGACAGGGCAGCACCCGGGCCATTGTCACAGGACAGCCCTGTGGCTGCCCCATTGCCAAAACCTGGACACATAAATCAAACACAGGTATGCACATGTGCTTAGACACAGCAAAAATATATTTGTCTGAAAAGAATACTGGTCCATTTATATCACTGGAAAGAGCATAATGCCTCGTCTCAGCTTTCTTTTCAGTCATTACAAATGTTTCGAAAATATAGGAGTGCAGAAAATGGAAATATCCAAGATCAACATGAGGACCAATAACAAAGATTCCATTTTTGAAACTGCATTGGGAATCCTCTGCAGAAATTGACTCAGAGCTCTAAGATTTACAAAAAAGACCAAGAGTATTGGAGTCAATACAACACAGTGTCTGGAGACTTCAGCTGGTTGCCTTGATTTCTCAAATATGACGGTAGAAGCACCTTAGCAACTACAGCTGCCAGTTCTCTCAGGGCCCTGACATGCCTCTGGGTGGGTCCCATGGTCTTGCATACTCAGGTTCCTCAAGTGGTCTGAAAGCTGACCTGCTACTATGGCTTAGAATCAAGTCCACCAGTCCAATAAGGGGAGAGATGTGGAAATAGCGACTGGCAGTAAAAATTGAGACCAACACTTGTTGAGTACCTCAGCCTTCTCCTTGTCTGTTGTCACTAGTCCTGTCCGGCTTATGGGGGTGGGGCGGGGGGGAAATAGGGGAGGTGTGATAGGTTTCTTTTCATCTTCTTTTTCCCACTGAAATACCCGTAGGTGCCTTTATTATTCTTATTTTTGGCATGCTTTTCCAAATTCAACTTCAACTGAGCCTTAGCTATACTGATCCCATCCTCACACACTCATGTGTTACCACTGTATTTTTCCCATGATTCGTCTCGCTGTGTATTGTCTGCATATTACCTTCTTGCATCACATCTATTAATTTTCAATAACCTTCTGGCTTTAACTTGTTTTCAAAAAAGACCTTTTTCAACCTTTTCACCTCAGAAATTCACCTGGGAAACCCAAAATACCCAAAATTCAACCCGAAGTCCCGCCTGGGATGCCCAGCACTCACCTGGAAACTTCCAAAATTCCACAAATTCACCCCAAAATTCACGGGGGACGACCAAATCCCAGGGCTTCACCCCAAAATCCCACCTGCAACCCCCAAAATCCCTCAAATCACCCCCAAGACCCAGTCCTCCCAACACCTCCCAAATTCACCCCAAAATGTCTCCAATACCCCTCAAAACCCACCCAGATACCCCCAAATCCACCAAATTCACTCCAAGACCCAGCTGGGACTCCCAAAAATCACCAAAATTCCCTGGAAAATCCACCTGCATCCCCCAAATTCATCCCAAAATTCTCCCATGACTCCCAAATGCTCACCTGGATAACCCAAAACCGACAGAACACCCCAAAATCTTCCTGGCATCCCCAAAACTCACCTGAGAACCGTAAAATTCAGACGTATACCCTAAAATTCACCAAATTCCCCCCAAAATTCCCCTGAGTTGCCTAGAATTCCACAAATTCCCCCTAAAATTCAACTGGGACTCCCCACATTCCACAAATTCACCCCTGTCCTGGGGTACCATGCAAAAATGTGTATTCTATCACCATCTGTTAAAATGTGGGACGGGTGGTGATCCTTATCTCTGTGGGAGATATCCCCTGCTGATCTGCCATCTGATAAGATCAGGGGGATGGTCATCATTATCTTTTCACAACCCATCCTTCCTCCAGAAGATATATTCTGTTAATGGGCCATTAAGTCCTATAGTGTGACTGATAAGATTACATCATCCCATTGGGAGATGCTCCAGCCAGGGGGAGGAGCCAAACATTTCCTACCTAAATAAAAACTGAGATTTAGAACACCAAGGAAGTCCTTTCCACTGGATCCCAGAGGAAAGTCTGACCTTTTTCCACATCATCGCTGGATCTTCGGAGGAAAACTGCACCTTCTACAGGAGCACTGCTTCAACTGAACCACATCTGTCATCCAGGAGGACTGCAGCCACCATTTATACGGACTACTACCAACACCCTGACTGACAGGGTGTCAGGTTGTATTTCTGACTTTGTTGGTGGTTTTTTCTTTTGTATTATTGCATGTGTTTTATTTTTTCTCTTTTCTCCTATTAAATTGTATTACTGACTTGGAGTCTCGCATTGGTTTTACTTTCAAACCAACACAACCGCAAACCTCGCTACCTGGGATCCCCCAAAATTCCACAAATTCTCCCCCAAAATCGACCTGGGATGCCTCAAAACTCACCTGGATCTCCCCAAATCCCCCCCCCCCCATTCACCTGGGAACCCCCAAATCCCCAGAATTCAACCCATAATTCACCTGGGACCTCAAAAAACCTCCAAGTTCGATCCACAATGATTGGCAACTTTACACACTCCATTTTCCCACAAAAGGATCTAGAGCCCTGTGCGCTTCGTATACAAACTAAAGGGAATAAACCTTTCTATTCATTTTCAGCAAAAAGACTTCCTATTTCTCCTTCTTTTGGACAAAACTGCCTTCACTTTCAAACTTATTCTCTTGCTCACTTACCTGCATAATGCTTAGTCCCTGTTCTGCATGCTCATTTTCTTCACTTTTACAAGGAATCCTCTCCTCATCTTCTTCTTCCTCTGCTTCTTCCATTTCCTGTGCCAAGATCACCTGTTTCTCTGTTAGATTTGTTTCTCCAGCTGGTTTTTGACAGCTGTCCCTATCTTGTGGCACCGCTCGCTCGAGAGAGGTGATTGTCCTGGTCTGCTCTGGGCTGGGACTGCGATCTCTTCAAGCCCTGGGGGCAATTTTAGATGCCACACCTTCAGAAAGACCTCAGGCTATTGGAGAAATGTCCAAAGGAAGGACATAGAGACCATGGAGGGGCTGGAGGGGAAGCCATACAAAGAGTGGCTGAGGGCATTTGGTTCAGCTGCAGAGAGGACACTGAGCTCACACCTCACTTGGCACCTCTCAGCTCCTCTCAAGGGCAGCACTGGGACAGCTTTGCTCTCTGCTCTCTGCGACCAGGGACAGGAGCCAAGGGAATGCCAGGAGCTGCGTCAGGGGACGATTAGGCTGGCTATCACGGAACTTTTTTTTTTCCTCAGAGGCTGGCCAGGCACTGAATAAGTTCTCCAGGCAATGGGCACAGCCCCAAGGCTGCCAGAGATCCAGGAGCGTTTGGCCAATGCTCTCAGGGATGCAGAGGGTGGGACTGTTGGAGTGTCTGTGCAGGGCCAGGAGTTGGACTTTGACGATCCCTAGGGGTCCCTTCCGACTCAGGAAACTCTTATCATTTTCCTCTCTTTCCTCTCCTTGCACAATGCACTCAGCTTGCTGTTCTACCATATGTTCCACTTCTGAAACCTCCGCTACTTCTTTCCAGTTCAAGCACAGTTCTACTGGCTGCAATCCAAAGATATACAGATTGAAAAACAACCAAAAAGAAACACCTGTTTGGAATGTCGTGGTCTTATTTGGATCTCGAACTATGAAGTCGATTGTGCCTTGCAAGTTCTAAAAGCAAAACAACAACAAAAAACATCCACCACAACGTTTTAACATAGGGATTTGCTTTCGTCTAAGAAATCCATATCCCTTCTCAAAATGGATCTATATCAGTAAGAGATCATCTTGAATAGATCGCTTACTATCTAAAGAACCTGGAACACTCAAATCTGTAATGATAAGCCTGTTACCTTGTCATTTTCTGTTCCAAAGGCCAATTTGCTCAAGTGCCATTTGTAACAAGGACAGAGTTCAAAGTGCAGCTCTGAGAAATGTTTTGGTTTCCCTCTCCTATCTCTATCAAAAGCACTTTCTTCAATGGCTGAAACAATACTTGATATAGTCTGAATTTTAAAGGTCATGAAAATTTTCTCAAAAGTGAAAAATTAATATAGCAGTCAGGTTTTAAACCAACGGGAATTTTTGTTTTACCTGTTTGAACATTTCCTTCACACCAAAATGCTGGCTGATGGATACCTAGAAGGAATCAATTCCCACAAAATGCTCCCGGGAAAGCCATTACGTCATCCATTACAATTTGCTTCAGTGTCCCTTTCCTGTCCAATTGAAGGTCCCTGTTTAAGAGACTCAAGTACGGAGAGAAATAAAATTAAATATGACTACAGTGCCTTTAAATCCAAATCGAACTTCCTGATCAATCTCATAAAACCTTTAGGCTAAATATTGCCATTGATCTGTTTCTACTGAACACAATCACGTCCTGACTTGTTAGAGATTAGTTCATTACAAAGAAAGAAATGCACAGAAGTTAAAATATTTCCAAAGAAGCATTTGACATCCTTCCTTTTGGATGCGGAACCATTCCAACACTGCTTACATAAGAGGTCAAATTACTGTCTTCCATGTTAGTTCTGCACTGTGCTCACCGGAGCCTTTCTGGTTTATTGGCCTTTGACTTGGACATAAAGCTGAGTCTTGATTCAAGAAAAATCAATATTCACACTTGTTTTCATTTACACGGACATTGGCTTGATGGGGAATTTATGTAGGTCTTCAGATAGGTAACATTCTCTTTCTGCAACCTGGCATTGCATTTCACTTGGTCTGTTACCTCTGGCTTTGTTTTAACGACTCACATTATTAGGAAGAGTATCAAACCTCCAGCTCTAACCACAGTCCCACTGCGAGGTGTGTGAAGGTATGTGCATCTGCCCCTCAGGTCCATATTGCTCTTCTAATGTGCCTCTGATCGAGCAGGTAAGAAAGACCTCCTGGGTGTGTGAACAGTGCTGCTTCCTCTATGGCTTCAGAGCTGCTGCTAAGATCTTCAGGAAGGAGAGCGGTAGTGTACCAATTTTTAGATGTTTTTTAAAGTTGCAAGTGCTTGGCTATCTTAAACGTCTGAGTTCCTAGAATTTTGAACGAGATCAAATCTATGAGTGAAGAGATGATGGTGCAGACCAACTTCTGATTCCGGTGATCCAAGAATCTGTACTACTAGTTTTACCTTCTGAATAAGGCATGGATGTGATGGTATGCACAGTAATACTGATGTGCTATGGTTTTTGAATGATAGCAGTCTTCCTTTGTCCCATTCCTAAACCGTGGGCATTATTTGCCTTAACCTTGTTCAGTAGGGACATTATTCTATATTCTTACATGAAGTGAAAAGCACTCTTTTTCCATGCCTTCACACAAGAGCATTAAAACAAGGCCTAAGTAGTACAACCAATGTTCAAAGATGCTCTACCTTTTAAGTTGACGATACAAAATTCATACCTTGTTCTAATTTGATCTCAAGAAGAAAGGGTGTTCTCCAAATACTCCTTCAGCTCTTCCTCACAGCTCACTGTTTTCCTTTTTTCTAAAATTGTATCCAGATCACTTTCATCACCTAAGGCCACATAAAAAAGCTAGTAAAAATGGTTTCGTAGATACTAAAATCTCCCCCACTATTTAAGATTCAAGGAAGTTAATTATGCACATATATTCTACACCCAGAAGAGAAAGCTACTTCAGCAAAACTCATTGCCTATGAAAATCTTCCTAGATAATGAACACCTCTGACACTGCCACCCCAAGTTGCTTGTTGAAACAATGAGAACCTCACATCCAATCAGACTCTAGACCTGCACAAGATCTCGTAATAGCAACTTGCAGCCACTTTCTACAGAAAGCAGCAGTGATCTCTATCACTGTTGCCATTCCAAGAATAAGACAGGACTGTCCATTCAGCATGAATCAAGCAGTTAGCAAAAATGCACCTGACAGAATGAAACTGAAGAGTAGAAATTCCCATCTAAAAGTCAAAGATTACATTTTTAATTTTATAGCAGGTATTTTGAATTTCAGAGGGCTCTTTGCATTAAGAAGTCCTGTCTTTATAGCACACCCTTGTTTTTATGTTTCTACCTGGATTATGGCCATTTAGCCGTCTCCTAAAAATCATTCCAAAGAAAAACATTCAAGTGAACAAGTTCTTTCTAAACTGCTGGAAGGTGAAATGAATGAGTAAGAGGATATGTAACATGATAAAAGGCTGCCTGGAATTTTACGACTGGTATCCAACAAGGCGTCTTCTATCTGGAGATTAAAAAAAATCAGTCTCCAAGTAAACTGGTAAGAATGCGGATTATCAAAACTTCTGTTTATTCCGGCACCATAAAGCACCAAATCACATTCTATAATTTATCCCTTTAGAAACAACTGCCCGATTTTTTTATATATAGAAAAGATTGGAAGACATTTGGGAGATCATTTCCAGCTATTCCTAAAGTCTGATCTTAAGCAGGCTGGGCCATACGTCATTCATCGCTATCATAGGTATTTCAGATAGAAAGGATCATAAAAATGCAATCTATTTATATTACAAATAACATACACATGATTTATGAACACTTCCACATGAAACTCTTCCACACCAAACTGTTTCTTTGGAGTGTTTTGTCACACTATGGACCCCTTTCTAAGGTGACATCAATAGCCTACCACGCAGATGGCATTGCAGGTGGGAGCACAGGAAGAACAGACTAATCCCAAGGAGTGATGAAAATATATGTCATCAAATAAAAGAAACGTACATCTGTTGTGTTGCGTTGTTTAGTGTTAATATTCCTTCTGTGTTGATGGCTGGTCCCAGTTTCGTTCCCCTAAGTACATAATGTTTTTTCCCTTTCCCACCTTTTCCCTAGTCAGTCATCCTAAACCCCTCTCCTTTATCTAGAACCTTCCCTGTCCCTCACCCTAAACCCTGCCCCACGGGATGTCAATCCTTTGTAGCCCCTCCCTTTGTTCTAGAAGTTTGTGTGTCAAGCATTCCCTTTGGTATTCATGATTGGTTATATTGTATGTATCGGCGCCCTCGGTTTGCCTTATTGGCTCAATGTACCCCTTTCCCCGCCTTCTGAACCTCCCCCCGTTAACTGTTATTGGCCCTCCCCTTGCTCCTCCCCCATAGTTAAGCCTGTGTAGAACCCCTCAAACTGCCTTTTGCGGTTCCCTCTCCCAACCTCCTGACCTGTTGCCTCTTCCTTCAATAAATCCCTTCCTCCATAACCGTAAAAGGTCTCTCCTGCGCCTCTTTGTCCCTCCCTGACGACTCGCCCAGGCGTAGCTGTTGCTACACCTCTTCTGCAGCTCCCAGAGTGGTGCCGGGCAGGGGCCACTCACCGACGCAGGCTTCCTGGAGCTAGCCGGTAGCCCAGATGAGGTGGGCAGTGGGTGGAAGAAACGTCAGTTTGGCACTCACCGCGGGGCCACTTCGCTGGTGACCCCACGAAGAGCCTCTTAGATCTGAGGATCAGAGGCATTAGGCGTCGACTACTCTGGTCGAAGCCGGCCAGGTCGGCAGCGCTCCGGGGGAGAAGGTGGCAAACCTCTGCGCCCGGAGGACCACTTTTGAGGGAGGGGTCTCCTGTTGCAGCTCCTGTTCCAGAGGCCGATGGAGCCGGTAATTATCCCCCAACGAGGTGCAGGGGGGCTTACCATTAGGCTGGGTGGGGTGTGCAGCCCTAGGTGTGGGGGCCCGTAAAAACACCCCTTCCTTTAGTCCCTGAGGGTGGGAGACTCACTGGCCCTGGGACCTTTATTCTCAGTTGTTTCAGTTTTCTTTTGCTGCAGTGGGAGAGTGAGTTCTGCTGTGTGGGTACGAGGCACACCATAATGGGTGCAAAGCTGTCCACACAGCAGCGGGAGATGTTTTTCCAAGTTTTGGGTACCCTGGAGGGAGGGAAAAAAAGTTTTCACGGGTTCGTTAAAGAAGTTCATAAAATGGCTTGCTTCCCAATTCCCCGGGGTGTCACCCCAGCAAATGGAGTCAGTCCAATTTTGGGAACTAGTAGGACAAAGGCTCATGGCGTTGAGCAATCAGGACGACACCTCCGTGGATCGGCTTTTCAGTTTACACATTCAAATTCGTAGAGCTGTAAAAGAAAAAACAGGGGGCGCGCGCCCTGCCCTTCCCCGCCCCCCCAGGATAGGGCGGGGAAGGGAAGCAAGCCATCCCGGGTTCCCCCAGTTGTTCCCCCCTCTCCTAACCCTCGTTCCAATCCCTCTTCCCCTGCATCGGGGGATCCAAGACCGGCAGCTCAGAAACAATTGCAGACCAGCCCGGCCAGGGAGACCAGCCGCTGCTCGCCTGGCCCCTCTCGGTCCTCCCGATACCCTAGCCCGGGCGGCAAGGCGCCAGCCCTCAGGGAGCCTTCCCCTAATCCCTCTTCCCGCAGTTCCATCTCTCCCAGTTGCACCCCGAGTTCTACCCTGAAACCTGTTTTAAAGAGTTGTAAAGTTTGTAAATGTACCCCAAAACCCTCTCCCGCTCCTCCCCCAGGCTCTACCCCAAAAACCCCAAAGTCAGTCAGGTTCCAGTCATCCCCCCCGGAGACACAAAATAGCCTCCTGGACTCCGGCGCACAAGATGGCGCCGGCCACGTGGCGCGGCCGGTCCCTTGTGCTCTGGCTTCTTTTACTTCCCAGAATCCCTTCCTCATTGATTAGTACCCTCCTCCGACTGTGGCTCCGCCCCCTACACCGTGTCCCAACCCCTTTCTGTTCCCGCCTCCTTCCCCAAGTCCTGCCCCTGTCTCCTCCCACGGGAGGGGTGTTCCTTCTTCCCAGGCTCCTCCTCCTCCTCCTCCTACTAAAACTCCTCCTCTTACTCCACCCCCAGAGAGGTGGCCCCTGAGCTCAACAGGTCCCACCCATCACCATGAATGTTGCCAGTGTTCTGGCTCCTCCTCGGTAAGCGGTCCTGCCCCTCCGCTTCCGACTTCCGATTCCCACGCCCCTCCGTCCGGTTCCCACGCTCCGGAAACCGGAAGTGAAAGGCCAGGCTATCGGAACCCGGAACCGGAGACCACACTCATTGCCTCTCCGGTTTTTTATTCTTGGCAAAGGGGTATTCCAAATTGGCGGCCATTTGAATACTCCCATAAAAAGGAGCTCTGTAGGACACAGAAGGAGTTCGGGAGAAAGAGCGAATATTTTAAAGGCTTATTGGAAGCTACTTTCTCCTCCAGTATCGTGGTCCCTAGCGACTTGAAAGGATTGTTTAAATGTCTCCTCCTATCAATTGAATACAGATTGTGGGAGGACACATGGAAAAGGATGCTAGGGGAACTGCTGCCGGAGCTCTTACAGACCCCCAAGTGCGCCATTGACGCAGACAAAAAACCGATCAGGATGGATCATTTGTGAGGCGAAGGGCAGTGGTCCCAGGCAGAAGCACAGGCAGAAAAAATCCCAAAGCCTGTGATTTTAAAAATTCAAGCTGCTGCCGAGAAGGCATTCATGGTGATGCCGACCACCGAGCCCCGTGTCCACTATGCCTCCATCAAACAGGGGCCGGCGGAACCTATCATTGAGTTCGTGGAGAGGCTAAAGACAGAAATTGAAAAACAAGTGAAAAACCAGGACACCCTAGAAGAACTAATAATGGAAATGATAAAGTTAAATGCTAACGATGCATGTAAACAGGTTATAACATCTCTACCTCTCTACCCTGAGCCGTCTCTCCAGCTTATAGTGGAGGCCTGTGTCAAGCGCGCAGTTGTGCCAGCGCCACCTATTCCCACCAGAGGAGGAGTGATGATGGCGGCGATGACTGCAGCTGCAAAGACTTTCCCTGTGCGCTGCTTCCTCTGCAACCAGCTTGGTCACATCGCATGAGTGTGCCCTCTTAAAAATAAAATCGATAACAGGCAGGGGCAGGGGGAGGTGGGAGGAAACACACAGGCAAAAAAAAACTAACTGGGGAGAGCGACCCCACCTCGCGTGAAAACAAAAATGAGGCGGGCCGCGAGGGGGACCTTGGGGTGGTCAAAACTAATCCCAGATGTGACATTCCCACCGGATCCAACATTTACCGAACACGACGAATAGTGCCAGGGTGGACTCCTCGTCCTCCCCTGAGCTTGGCCCTGACAGATAACACTTATTTTGAAACACAGGACTGGCAGTTGGTGTCGGTGAAGCCCACATCACCGGGTTTGTTCGCCGGACTCGACTGTACGTATGTCGTGCTTGGGGATACAAAGTGTACCCCTCCGGAGATTGAAATCATGCCGCAGACCCAGCTTTTGTGTCCGGACCGTTTCTCTCTCCTGGCACGGTGCATCCAGCCACCATACTTCCTGCCAAAGGAACAACTAGTAGCGCAGGCGATTCCGGTGCCCAACACCATCGTGGCGAAACCGGCTAATCCTGCGTCTATTGGGCGGAAGTCATTGGTGAGGATAAACCGATCATTGCATGCGGACTCCGTCGGGGTGAAGACTACTTTTACCTCGACGGACTCTTCGATACAGGAGCAGATGTGACAATTATACCAACCGAGAATTGGCCGTCACATTGGGAGTTGCAACCCGTGGCTGGCAGAATACAAGGAGTCAGGGGGGCCAATTGGCTCAGCAGTCAAAAAGCATAATTAAAATTGAGGGACCTGAAGGGCAGGTGACTAATGTCCGCCCTTTTGTTATGGAGTATAAAGCTCCACTGTGGGACAGAGATGCCATGTCGCAATGGGGTGTTCGTATTGAGATCCCGAAAACCCCGTGGGATTTTTCTTAGCTGCCACTGTGGAGCGCCCTGTCCAGAAACTGAATTGGCTATCTGATGAACCAGTATGGATAGATCAGTGGTCACTTAACAAACAGAAATTGCAGGCGCTCAACAAAATCGTGGAGGAGCAGTTAGCCAAAGGTAACATCGAGCCAACCTGGAGCCCTTGGAATTCTCCGGTCTTCGTAATCAAAAAGCCGGGGAAGGACAAGTGGCAGCTCCTTCACGACCTTCGTGAAATAAATAAAAAGATAGAAGACATGGGGTCTCTGCAACCAGGTATGCCCTCACCCTCAATGCTGCTGCAAAATTGGAATCTGGCAGTCCTAGATATCAAAGATTGTTTTTTCAAAATTCCCCTGGACCCCGAGGATGCACCACGGGTTCCCTTCTCGGTTCCATCCATCAACCAGGAAGCCCCAATGAGGTGCTTCCATTGGCGGGTACTGCCTCAGGGCATGAAGAACAGCCCCAGTATCTGTCAATAGTACGTGGCCTCATTGCTGTCTCCTGTCCGTGCCAAGGCAGGGGAGTCCGTCATCCTGCACTATATGGATGACGTGCTAATTTGTGCCCCCACGGATGACATACTGCAGTATGTCCTTGATCTTGTCATCGAGGTTTTGATCTCTGCAGGGTTTGAGCTCCAGAAGGAGAAAGTTTAGAGGATGCCCCCATGGAAGTATCTCGGGCTCCAAATTACCAGCAGGACTATTGTCCCACAGAAATTGGCAATTAACACCAAGACAAAAACACTTGCGGTTTACCACCAGCTGTGTGGGTCATTGAATTGGGTCAGACCCTGGCTAGGATTGACCACCGAGGACCTAGCTCCCCTTTTCCATTTATTGAAAGGGGGAGATGAGTTACTTTCTCCTAGGGTGCTGACCCCAGATGCGAGGGCAGCTCTGGAAAAGGTAGAGAAGGTGATGGGGACGAGACAAGCCCATTGCTACCTGCCGAACCTTCAATTTGGGTTTATTATCCTGGGACGGCTCCCGCATCTCCACGGCCTCATTTACCAGTGAGACCAGGACCAGAGGGACCCCCTCTTGATTATAGAGTGGGTGTTCCTCAGTCATCAGAGGTCCAAAAGTATCACCAGGCCACAGGAGCTGATGGCGCAGCTGATCAGGAAGGCCAGGGCCCGTTTGCGAGAGCTGCTGGGTTGCGATTTTGCCTTCATCCGAGTACCACTTGCCTTATCATCAGGCAAGCTGACTAAGGAGGTTTTGGAGCATTTGCTCCAGGAGAATGAGACTCTTCTCTTTGCCCTTGATAGCTACACAGGACAAACATCTGTCCACCACCAAAGTCATAAATTATTTAATTCAAATTTCAATCTGGTCCCGAAAGAAAAATTGAGCCTGGTGCCGCTCAAAGCTCTAACTGTTTTTACAGATGCATCTGGGGCTTCGCACAAGTCAGTCATGACTTGGAAGAACCCCCAGACTCAGCAGTGGGAGGCAGATGTTAAGGTTGTTGAGGGTTCCCCTCAAATTGCTGAGTTAGATGCAGTCGTTAGAGCTTTCGAGAAGTTCTCAGAGCCACTTAATTTGGTTACAGATTTGGCCTATGTGGCGGGTGTGGTGTCAAGGGCAGAGAACGCTGTTTTGAAAGAAGTCTCTAATCCGAACCTCCATGGTCTGCTCTCGAAGCTGATATATGCTGTCTCCCACTGTTGCCCCATGCCCCAAACAGAACACAGACTAACAGAGTTAGTTTATGCAGTGCTTTATTCAGGGCCTGGGGAACCTGCGGACTAGCGTCCAAAGTCAGGATCCCACAGTTCCCTTTTTCGTCAGGTTTTTATACCTTTTTACAAAGTAGTCTACGTGCAGAGGTACACATTCTTCAAGACAATACAGATACATAAATCTTGTAGATATCATTCCTAAAAGTTATAAATTCTGCATGCTTGTCTTGTTGAAAACTATAGGCTACCCCCCTTTAATCCCCCTTGCATGTTTTCCCATCACCAGAACCCTTTATTTATTATTATACTTTAGCCTTATCTTGAAAGTTTCTAAATGTTCTATATGCTCTACTAAATTCTTTAATTATCTTTAATTATTGTTTTCACAGTCCTCAGCTCATTCCCAGGGCTGGTTCCCAGGGCCTGTCCGAGAACTGCAGTTTTCTAAGCCTTAGCATGACTACTACTATATCTACATTAGTCCTTTTTCTCATTATTTCGGTATGACCACCGAGAGCATCCGTACTTCGTGATGCACGTAAGATCGCACACAGACCTGCCAGGCTTTATCGCCGAGGGTAACCAGAGAGCGGACACCCTGGCCGCACCAGCTGATATGGCCAGGATTCCTGATATTTACCAACAGGCAAAGCTGAGCCATCAGAAATTCCATCAGAATGAGCCTGGCTTGGTATGGCAATTCCAACTAAGCCGTGACCAGGCCAAGGACATTGTGGCTACATGTCCCCAGTGCCAGAAGCTCGGGGTGCCAACCCTGAGCTCTGGCATCAATCCTAGAGGCCTGGAGAGCTGTGAGTTATGGCAGATTGATGTCACCCACGTTCCGCAGTTCGGCAGGTTGAAATATGTACATGTGAGTGTGGACACCTTTTCCGGGGCAGTCTTCGCTTCTGCCCACACAGGGGAGAAGGCCAAGGACGTACAGAAACACCTTGTACAGGCCTTCTCTGTGTTGGGGATCCCAAGGGAATTGAAATAGGACAATGGCACAGCGTATGCTTCCATGGCCTTCCGGGAGTTCCTGCAGAGGTGGGGAATCAAACATAAGACTGGCATCCCGTTATTCCCCCGCAGGTCAGGGCATGGTTGAGTGCACCCACCAAACGCTCAAACGGGTCCTGGAGCAGCAGCAGGGCGATACTCAATTCGATACACCTCACACTAAATTGCATAAAGCCCTTTTTAACATCAACTTTCTTAACTGCTCCTTCGAAGTGCTGAGTCCTCCCATTCTGAGGCACTTCACGAACTCTTCATCATTACGGTTGAGAAAACACCCTCCCGTGATGGTGAAGAACCCGGAGACCGGTAAAACGGAGGGCCCACATGAGTTAGTCACCTGGGGTCATGGGTACGCTTGCGTATCCACGCCCTTTGGATTGAGGTGGGTCCCTCAAAGGTGGGTCCGGCCCTATACTGCCAGTCAGGGACATCTGTCAGGGCCAACCTCCGGAGGTGTCAAATATGCAGCGCTTCGTCGTTGCTGGCGCCCCTCCCTGGAACACCAAGGGTCCCCCAGAGGGCGGGACAGCCCCTTCTCCAAGTTGTTTCCTCCCCCTGAAGTTCAGGACCTATTTGAGTAACCCATTCCCTTTTCCTGTTCTGTTTTAGTCAGCCACACAGAACCCCAGGATGTGGTATACCCTTGTCATCTGGGCGTGCCTCTGCCAGTCTTCGGTGGAGTGGATAGTCCTGCAGCCGAGGAAGAATGTGTGGGTCACCCTGGCCCAGGCCATGCAGCAGGACCATCTCTGCTTATCAACTGCGGCAACAGGGAACCCACTTTCAACCTGCATGGTGGGGATCCCATTTCAGCCCGAAGAATATCCCAAGACAATCATCAACATGCGGGATGATTTTAACCCCCAGCGGTGGCACCCCTCCTATGCCTCCTATCCTATGACCAGCCCCCTCTGGGTGTGGCGGGAGTGGTCTAAAGACCTTCCCAAAGCACCCGAGGAACCTCAGGAATTAGAGTTACTTGGTTCAGCCCCATCCCCTTTTTGTGTTCAGAATCATTATAGATGGTCCAACCCCGAATCATACCTAAACGTTATCCAACCCAACCTTGACTACAGAGCTGCCGCGTGGTGCAACGCCACCGCCCAGATTGAGGGGACCCCTGTAGACCAACCTCGTCAGCTAGGTAAGGGGGTCTTCTTGATCTGTGGCAACCGGGCGTGGGCAGGCATCCCCTCTCGCCTGATAGGAGGGCTGTGCACCCTCGGACGACTGACCCTGTTTTCGCCTAACCGTACCCAAATTTCGAATTGGAAATCTAAAAACACAAAATCGGCAATTCAAAAGAGAGAAGCTCATAATCTGGACGAAAATTGCAATGCAGATGCTTTTCATTGGTCTAAGTCCAAAAGAGTTGCTGTCTCCATCTTTTTACTGTGGGTGGCAGTGGCTAAAGCCCTAGGTGAATTGGGCAGCCTAGAGTGCTGGGTAGCGAAACAGGCAAACCTTACATCAGCGGCCTTAAGCGACCTCCTAGCAGATGAGGAAATTACCAGGCAGGCGACCCTATAAAATCGGGCAGCAATAGATTTCCTGTTGCTTGCGCATGGCCACGGCTGCGAGGACTTCAAAGGCTTCTGCTGTCTCAACTTGTCATCTCGGAGCAGCAGTGTCCACTCCAAGATACAGCAAATACAAGGTCTTGTCACGAACATCAAGGAGGAATCCGAAGACTGGCTGAGAAACATCTTTAAAATCTGGGGACTTTCGGGTTGGCTGGCTTCAGTAGTCAAAACCATTATTTCTATAGTCCTTGTTATTATTCTCGTTTGTATTGCTATCCCCATTATTAAGACCTTAGATGTCCGCAGCATCTCCCCATCACCCCAAGTTAACCGCGCAGAGGTGGGGCCTATCCTGGATTGGGATCTCGAAGATCCCCCAACTGGTGAAGACATGAAAGCAGTTGAGGAAGAGAAGGATGGGCTCACCTCTGGCGAGGACTTTGAAAATGACACTTCTGTTTAAAAAGAAAGGGGGAGATGGAGTGTTGCGTTGTTTAATGTTAATTTTCCTTCTGTGTTGATAGTTGGTCACAGTTTCGTTCCCCAAAGTTAAGTACATAATGGTTTTTCCCTTTCCCACCTTTGCCTTAGTCAGTCATCTTAAACCCCTCCCCTTTATCTGGAACCTTCCCTGTCCCTCACCCTAAATCCAGCCCCACTGGCTGTCAATCCTTTGCAGCCCCTCCCTTTGTTCTAGAAGTTTCTGTGTCAAGCATTCCCTTTTGTATTCATGATTGGTTATATTGTATGTATCCCCACCCTCGGTTTACCTTATTGACTGAATGTACCCCTTTCCCCACTTCCTGTACCTCCCCCCATTAACCGTTATTGGCCAGAGTTTTCTGCCCTCCCCTTGCTCCTCCCCCGTACTTAAGCCTGTGTAGAACCCCTCAAACTGCCTTTTGCGGTTCCCTCTCCCAACCTCCTGACCTGTTGCCTCTTCCTTCAATAAATCCCTTCCCCCATAACCTTAAAAGGTCTCTCCTGCGCCTCTTTGTCCCTCCCTGACGACTCGCCCAGGCGTAGCTGTTGCTACACCTCTTCTGCAGCTCCCAGAGTGGTGCCGGGGAGGGGCCACTCACCAACGCAGGCTTCCCGGAGCTAGCCGGTAGCCCAGGTGAGGTCGGCAGTGGGTGGAAGAAACGTCATACATCCACTTCTTCTTCAAACCTACATTTTAGTTTTTCAGTCGTCTGAAGCATGTTGGAGTGCACAACTTCAGCATCTTCTGCTGTGCAAATGTTCATATCCAACAGGGTCATCTGAAGGAAAAGAAGAATAAATTATTGACATGCACAGAAGAAATACTGTGTGGCTTTCAGAGAGCCTGGCTAAACGTAGTGTTTCTTTTCCTGTGATGGACAGAGATCGATTCAGCCTCCTACATGCCATATTAGATGAGTAAACAATACCATCTGGTTGGACACAAAGGGAGAAATTGAGGCAGTGGTGGAATTTCTTTCCCAAGAAAAGACAGATTTAGCACAAGGGCTGAGGCCCCTTGCATCTTCCACATTCACGTAGGACAGCACTCCCTTCATTACCGGCATTTGTTACGGCTTTTCCACATTTCAAGTACAAATACCAACTACTACTGTGAAACCAAACGGATGGCTTACTTTTTGAACAGAGTAAGGCGGAGGTTAAAAAGGAATTCCACTTGTTATCTCAATGTTTGGTGCAGCCTCAGACGCATTTTACTCGAATGACACATTGGACCACGGCTATCACAGACAAAAGCTGTGGCACTCAACTTGCACATATGCTGTTTCTCCTGACATTTGCCCTCGACCAGCTCATACAGGATGCTCATTTTCTCCACGCACTCCACATTAGGGCTGTCTGAATGCTATGGAACAGACCACAGTCAAAATTCCCATCTTTCATAGTTCAGTGTGACATGGAAACATGACAGAGTCCATGTGCTGAATCTCAGCACACGGAACAGATCCCAGCAGTGCCTACAAACCTTTGCCTACAGACAGCAGACACTACCAGCCAAAGAAATCAAGACATTTTCATACACAGCTCTTTATCATTATGCTTCAAAGTAGCAAGGTACTTACACACGCTACCAACTCCTTGGCTACCATACAGGCTACTAACATCCCAACAGGATGTGCTCTGGAGCAAGAGAAGGCAGACACAGAGAGGGAAGGCATGCTGCAAGGACACAGAGAAAGGAAGTATCTCCAATACTTCCCCTCTTCTTCTCCAAGAATTAAAAAGAGTATTTTTGCACGATTGAGAAGGGATCCATGTCAAAATTAACTTTTGATTTCCCCCAGATTAATTCTAACCAAGCCAATTCCTTCTAGAACTCACCATGCACAGGTGTTTGTACAGGCCAAAGGAAAGCCATGCCACAGGCAGCTTCTTTGGCTCTTACTGCCACCTCCAAGCAAATGAGAAAGTATGTGGGAACACACGGAACAAAGAATAGCGCAAACATGCACTCTCAAAGCAACTGTCTGCCTCATCGTTGCCCGGGAGAAAAGAAAATATTGCTTGAATTCCAGACTGTTCTTAGGATTTCCCGACATACCTAGACTTTTGTTTCAATTCTCCAGAGTTCTGCACCATTCGCTTCCATCAGATTTGGCACGTGTTGGAGGCAACAAGGTGCTATCAAAGTAGTAAACAAGAGTCAGGTATCCTAAAATACAAACCAGTCAGTACTTCAAATATAAAATTATGAATCCGAATATCCATACTACTGGGATTTCTTTTATTTACAGCCATCTTGGCAATGAAAATAAACCTGAGATTGTCCTTGTTCAAGGCCAACTGTTTACTGCCCGATAAGGAACTGTCATCTACCTTGTTCCTACATCCACCGTTAAAAAACCTCCCTGTAAAGATCGTAATGCATTGCACCCACACCAATGTGTCTTGTGATCAGGATGGATATTCAAACATAGCAAAGTTAGATTTCTATCCAGACTCCTCTCTTAATTTATTAATCAAATAAAATCCCACGCCATGGAGAAAAAATGCCTTGACAAAAGCACCAACTTCTAGCTCTCCACCCATCTTTGCCCATTTCTACTATGTTTCAAGATTTAATTCTGCATTCCTCCATTTTTAGAGTTTGATCGCCACCTATTAAGTGTAGCTGGGGCACTGAAAATCAAGAATGCATTTTCTCCATTTAAAAGAGCTGTACAGAAATAGATGTAGACCGTGCCTTACTGCTGCATTTAGCAATCACACATTGACAGGAAGCAAAGTGCATTTTGTAGCCAAGTCCTTCATTAACTCCAGCAACAATTGTTTTCCTTTATGCTATACCCTCTTTTGCCATACCCGATATATTGCAAAACCTTCAGTCTCTGTTCACTGAGTACCATCTGCTCCTTTATCAGCTTTTCCATTTCCATATTCACAGTTGGGGGATTCTGTATTTCTTCACTTGCCATAAATTCTCTGCAGGATGGAAAGTAGATATGTAGAATGGAATCACATGATATATGTGATATCATACATGATATCACGTAGAAAGAAAAAATGATCAAGTATTACTTTGATAGAAACCAAAAGTGAACACTAGCCACTTTGTGTTGCTCATTGTCCAAAAGAAGACTGCCAAATTTCTGACCTGAAACTCTGAACTACACACTTCTTTTGCATGAGCTTCCAGTCCTTGACTCTCCCTTGCCATTTCAGTTGATGCCATTTTTCTTTCTCAAGCTCTGATTTCATTCGATTCAAGAGTAGCTTGGCAGTTGCCCTCTCATTATCCAGCAGTGCTCTCTTTATATTCTGTGTATTAAAAAATAAAACCAGAAGTAGAAGCAGCATACAACATGCAAAAACAAACAAAAAATTGTCTCTTCTACAGAAAATGTGGGAAGAAAAGAACACAAATCATAACCAATACCCTGCCAAGTAGAAATTTCTTCTATATTTCAGTGATTGATAGGCAGAAAAAATGAATTTAATATGGGGAAAGGAAGACATTCTAGGAATATTCAGACTGCCATCTTGCCCCAGATAAAACATTCACCATGGCCTTAGCGTTAATGAGCTTGTGAACATCAGCTGCCAAGAGGAAGGACATTTCCTCCAGTTTCACAGAATACTTGGTCAGTACATCTGCTATCTGTGCAATCAAAGAATACAGAAAAGCAACGACAATGAAAAGTAGAACTCAAATATCAATTTCCCAAGTTAAAATCTACATGAACAAGACGGTTTTTTCATTCAAGTGAATTCTATTTAATTAATTCATTAACTACATAAGTATCATTCTCATGTTCAAGGACAGAATTCAAAGAATCAAAGTTGCTTCTACTGAGACATTGAAGCCTGAGTAGATCCCAACTTCAAATCTATTAGGACGGCATGAAAGCAATACCTGCTACATTTAGTACATGTAAACTACAAAGATATCTAGAACAGCTCTAAAAGAAGAACAAACCCATCAACTTTGAAGGAGACGCTAGCAAGAAATGTGGAAATAGGCTTTATCTGCCCAGTGCTTTTCCCAAAAGCTTGGGCACTCCTTGGTGTCAGTGAGAGTCTCTGTCTCATTATTCAGCAGCTGGCTTAGGGTAAAAAAAGGATGCATGCAATCACTTCATTCCTGTCCATGACATAAACTTACTGCATCATCATGGAAGCCATTTGCTTGGAAATATAGCCTAAAAAATAGGTGTCAGACTGGGTACATATCTAGATTGTTATGAGCAAAACCAATTTCTTTTTAACAGGAAAGCCATACAATATGCCTGCCATGGCAAATATTAGTCTACTAGCCCTGCACTTCAACGGGCAGTGAGCAGTTCATAACACCAAATTTCCGTTTGGCAAGGAGACAGTCTATTTATTACAAGCCCCTAGTTCTAGAACCAAGAATTCAGGAGTTGCTCATTCCCAATGGAAATCTGTCCATTTCATTCCTTTGTGGTTTTATGCTTCTGTTCTTTACCTGTCTTGAGTGTGGCTTTCTTGTCAAGTCACTGATGGGTGTTTTTCCAACACATTTCTGCTGATTACATGGTAATTGCATGGCATCAGCAGACATCTCTGCATGTCTCTTTAAAGTATGCTTTTTACTCTTCTTAGAGGACCTTGTCTTCTTCTTTCCTTCACCCAAAAGGTGGGCTATGTGAGCCTTCAAAGAACCATCATCTCAACAATTAGAATTCTTTCAAACCTACTGAATGGAGAACAGCGACAAAAAAAAATTAACAAAACTAGTACGCGAAAGACAGCAGAAGAGAAAGGTAAAATAATGAATCCTACATGTCACATGCATAAATCTCTTCATGCGAGGCTATTTCCACAATGAGAAAAAAAAAAATCATCTTTTCGTCAGAGAGGAAAAGTGGAGCAACGGGATTGTCTTGCCTTGCTTACAGTTACCAGAAAAGTCAACAGCAGAGTTGAAAACACCTGAAGTTGGCTAACTACACCTCTAGATGTTTTACTACTGTGTTATGATTCTGTATTCAGTTAATAGAACCTGATATACAACAAGCAGATGGGAGCACATGGAGATGCATTGGAGAGCCTACGCTGGAGGTAACACATTCATTTTTTACTCAAACAAATCCAAATTAGAAATGTTGAAAATGACCTGGGGCCATTTCAACAGCCAGCAAACTGACTAACACAACCAACCTTTGTCTTTTATTCAATCCTTTGCTTGTTTTACCTGGGCCTTGAAGATCTGTCTGCAGCCTTCCTCTCTGCAAATATATCACACTCGTCCTATTGAGAACCCATGGCTCATCACAGCTGCTTGGCGAGGCCTGCTTCCAGAAGAACTGGCATCTCCAAGCTGGGAGCCAAGAGATACAACACTTCACTTGGAAAAGGGCCTTCCATGAATCCTAGAATCCCAGAATGGTTTGGACTGGAAGCGACCTTAGAGATGATAGATTCTCTTCTTCCCACATCCTGACATGGGTAGGGACACTTTTCCACTAGTCCAGGTTGCTCCATGTCCGCTCCATCCTGGCCCTGGACATTTCCTGCCATGGGGCTCCCACACAGCCTCTTTGAGCAACATGTGCCAGGCCTCAGCATCCACACAAGGAAGAATTCCTTTCCAATATCCCATTTACCCCAGCCCTCTGGCAGTTTGAAGCTATTCCCCCTTGTCCTGTGAGTCCAGACCCTTTTCCAAAGTCCCTCCCCAGCTATCTTGGAGCCCCAGCAGGCACTGCAAGCGGCTCGAAGATCTCCCTGGAGCCTTCTGTTCTCCAGATTGGACACCCTCAGCTCTCCCAGTCTGTCCTAGAGCAGAGGAGCACCAGCTTTCAAAGCAGCTTATCAGCCTCCTACCCGTGAAACTCGACGCCACCGCTGGCCTTCCGGGCCCTACGGATATCGCTTCCGGTGTCCCTCGGGGTCACTCCCAGCTCTCTCCCCGCCCCCCATGGGGCCCTCGGGAGATGCCGCTTGGACGCCACTCCTGCCGCTGTCCGACCAACGGGGGGCGGGGGGCCAGCGCAGCCTAATCCACAATCCACAATGTCCTCAGCGGCTGCTGCGGGCTCATGGCGGCCCACACACCCGGAAGCAGAGCTCCGGAACAGAGGATCATAGCCCCACATTTGTGTTCGTCTCTGAACAAGGACGGCCAGAATTGCCATGCCTGGACCTCTCAGTTCAGCACTAGAATGAGAATACACCTGCGCCATGGAGGAGGAAACCTCTAAAGACTGCTCAGACGCGGACTCTAAACTAAATGCCTAGGCCCTTGTCATTCCTGAGGCTTCACTAACACCTCTTTTGCCTTGCGGATTAGAAATGCCATGGTCCTGGTGCGCAGCTAAAGGCACAGCACAGGCAGGCCAGGCCAAAAGCTGGGGCAATGGCCTTCCTCACCCCTTCGCTGTGGTGTACTCCATGCAGCTAGAGCAAAGCGAGAAGGACGCGAGGAAGAAGAAGGCGTTCTTAAAGTAGCCCTCTGTCAGCAGCCCTGAAAGGGCGCATAACACACGGCGTCTCGCTGCCCTCCATTCTACATACTCGCAGATCCCTTTGCCGACTTGCAAAAGTTGCTACCAGAGCAGAGGGGGCAAGATTGAAGAGGCAGTGCCTAGGTTCACCTTCTACTTATTGCACGTAAGCCATTTCCGGCTCCTTGCTGCACTCTGTATTTCCCTTGTCCACGGCATTTACCGTGGGGCTGTCTGCAACTCGGAGCCTAGAAGTGACCGCCAATGTTTCCCCAGCGGGCTGCAAGGGAACCAAGGAGCAGCACAAGCAGCAGTGCTTCAGCTTGCTCCTTCTGACTGCTAAGGGCACTTGGGAAGGCAAGCGAGAGGCAGCCACCTTCCTCTCCTAGTAGCCTGTAACGTGGTGCACACAAGCACGGTACTTGTGTGGCTTGGTTCACCGCCCTCACCCACGCCTGGCGCCGCCTTCACTCCCCGGCGGCCAGAAGCCGCTGAAGCGGTGCCACACAGACAGCCGTGTGCGGGCAGCCAAGCGCTCGAGAACGCTGCTTATGCCCAAGCCCGCCTAGGGCGTGCACCTTTGTTCTCAGAACTCTGTGCAACAGTCTGCCTCTCTCAGTTCGAATGGAAAACAAAAGCTTTTTGCTTACGCCTTTCACAGAGATCTGCCGCCAGGACGAGGATATCTTGTGGACGGAGCTCGCCCCCACCGCGAGGAAGCTGCTATTAGCACCGCATTGCAGGGGCACTTCTCGCTCCTTGACTACGTGCTCAGCGCTCTCTGAATTCGCTGCTAGCTCCACTGTCCTTCTCAGCTGCCTCTAGCAGCGCTCAGAATACATAGAGCTTGGCATGGACCGAGGACCTGGAGGGGCATATCGCACACGAAAATGTGCCAGGACAGAGACGTGTTCTACATTGACCCTTCTCGTCATCCAGTTTGTGTTTCTGCTGCTTCTGCTGTTAGGAATCGCTCCTTGAAAGACAAGAGAGAGAGTCTTTCTGGGTGCATTGCACTGAGTGAGAGCTCGCTAGGGACTTTGCACTCGGAGCCAAGGCAACAGGGCGTGCTTGCCCGCAGAACTGAGGACAAGCTCTTGGGCAGAGCTGAAACTGACCAATGGAGTTCAGCTCTGTCCGGAAGGCAGAAGGCGAAGAACGAAGCCGCTTGCGAGCGCAGTGCAGCAAAGAGCACACGAGCAGTCAAAGAGCTCCTTCACAATCGCTTTCAATTCTCAGTGCTCTTGCTGCTTGGAAAAGTAGCACAGAGCCCTTGCATGCCAGGGCAAAATCTGGGTCAGTGCCCTTCCTCACACCTTCGCTGTGGTGTTCTCCATGCAGCTAGAGCGAAGCGAGTAGGACACGAGGAAGGAGAATGCGTTCTTAAAAGTAGCCCTCTATCAGCAACCCTGAAAGGGCGCATAACATATGGCGTCTCACTGCTGTTATGAATGGTTTTCTATTTTTCCAATTAAATAAACAACAAAGATTAAAAGTAACAACAAATTTTTAATAGTAGCAATTATAAATGAATACAATCAGAAGTATTAAAGATGATTACAAAAATTATTGAAACTAAATACCATCCAAGTAAAGTATTACAGTTGTATAATTTGGGATGGATAAAATTTGAGAGTAAGTTTTTTAGTATAATTGAGGTTCGTATAAAGCATAAGCAAAACCGACCGGGGGTATGGGGAGGGGCCTGCCCTTCCTCTCGTACCAAAGCATTTGGGCTAACAATCCCACTTATATACTATAGGCTACAAAAGTTTCTAGGAAGCTCCTCCTAGTTTCTATTCCTAAAATCTACGTAACTATACTGCACGGCGCATGCTCTACTAATGGGTTAGGGGGTCTCTTATCCTTTTGAGGGTCTTATTTCTGGTGAAAGCTCATCATCTTCATCAGTGACCGAGGTGTGACCCGCAGGTAGCGCAGGCTCCCTGTGTGACTGAGCAGATGTTTTCCATAACATGACTCTAATTAAGTCCCATGCTTGGAATCATTCCATTTTTGCCCATTTCAAGGTTGAAGCTGTATTTCTAGATGCTGCTTATCAGACCTCCGTCCTTCTACTATTCTTATCTGACTTTCTTCTAACCTTCTTCTTCGACTCCCAACATCTGGAAGATGTCTTTTGTCCTGTCTCACCCATCTCCCCCCCTTTCACTCGGTAACAATAGTCTTCTATTGATCTAAATACAATTTTGCTAATATAGTTACAATTTAATTAGCACGAATCACATTTATCACAATTCCCCCATTTCTTTTTTTTTAAATCATTTTGATTCATGCTTTAGAAGGTTGTTACTTGGTATTGTCTATGTTCCTTCATACTAGCCTCCATTTTTTCTAACTTTTTTCGTGCGGTTTCCAGCTTTTCACACTCCTTCTCAAATTTGATTAACATTTCTCGTGCCAGGGTATTCTTTTTGCATTCAGTTACCACTTTTTTGACCTCTTTCCCTTGAGTGCCATTAGATTGCGCTTTCAGTACCATTAAGGAGTTTATTTTCCCTTTTGCTGTTAATTCTGGATCTATGGGCATGGCTGTACGTTGCATTCCTTGAATTACTGAGTGTATTAGTCTGATTAGACATGGTATCATGCAAGGCAGAAACAATAGACCTAAAACAGAACACAATAGCATGAATCCTAATTTTTTCCACCACACACCCCCAAAAAGATTATCCCACCAGTCAGCTTTCAGGATAGAATTCCATTTTTGAACTGGTACATGTGCCACTCTTTTAATTTCGTCAGCAAGTTTGGTGATGGCTTCCCCGTGGTCATCTATTTCCACACAACACTCAGATTCATTAAACCTCTCACAAGCTCCTCCTTCTTCTGCCAACAGATAGTCTAGGGCAATTCTGTTTTGATATACAAATGCTCGCATTTGTGAATGCTGTTTGGCCAACAACTTTTAAGCATCTGCTGTGTGGTTTGAGACGACTTCTACTACGGCCTGGAGCCTTATCAACCGGTTTAATAGGTAAATTGGAGTTCTATATCCCCAAGACCCATCCTGAGCCCAAGTAGCAGGTTCATAGTATGCTATAATTCTTTCTGCAGGCCATTCTTCATCTTTCCATTTTTGGTTTCTTCCCGCCATCGGAAAGTCGAGATTTAATTCTCTTTTTTTTCTTTCTAAGGTTTCATAAAGTGGTGTTCCTAGTATATCGCCCTTAGACCTTGGTATGACAAAGAAGGAGGGTCGTATAATTCCTAAGGTACAAGTTCCCTCCCATTTTCGGGGTAGTTCACTGTATGCTCGTTGCCCACAAATCCAATATATTCTATCAGGGGCTTTCCATCTTTCTTTTGTATTTTCTGGTTGTTCCCAATAAGATTTCAAGTCTTTTATGGATTGGTAGGGGTTAGCTCCAGAACTGTTATGCCAGCACAAATTAGTTTGATTATTCCACTTGCAATTCATTTCTTTTGCTATTCCCCAATATCCAGTAGGACTCTTGGGTTGCCAGGTCTTTGTGTTATTGTCTGAATTTACTACTAAACTAGATAGGCAAGGAGTATATCCTACCACTTCAGTGTATTTTCTCCCTTCCCGAGTTATACAAACTGTTCCAATGACTTGATAACTCAGGACCCAGCCTTCAGGCCGTTTTAGGGTCTTAGAAATTTGTGTATGATTCCATTTTAAAAATTGTTCTGGAGCCAAACCCTCACCTCTCCATGGCCATCTTTCAGCCATTCTAAGTCCTCCACAAACAAAACATTTAGATAATCCCAATTCTGTGGCAATTTCTTGCATTAGATCTACAAACAAATTTTTGTTTGAAGTTGGCAAATCCCAGTCGCTATAGTGCTGTTTTAATTGTTTATACAGCTCATCCAGTTCTTCTAATTCTTTCCTTTTGATTATTTCCCTATCCTTCATTGTTTCTTTTTGTTTTCCAATTAGTTTTTTCTTTGGCCCTTTTCCTTTTTCATCCTTTTCAAAACACAAAAAATGTTCGTATCTAGGACAGAGTTGATTATCATTAGGGTAAGGAGCTCGTCCCCTGAATCCCAAATTCTTTCTTACCCAATACAATTTTGAACTTTTCACACAAATTTCTAAGAAGCTGTTATGATCATAACAAGCTGCACTAATATATGAGTGTGCCACAAATACTGATTCCATCTTATTCTTGACCCACATGGATTGATTGCATTTGTCACAGGGATCAGGAAGGGTTCGTTTCTTTATTTCTGCTTCTTGAGTGGTTTGTCGTCTTGTAATTTGTTCCTGCATGGCCTGTTCTTTTCCATTCCATGCAGTCTTACGGTTCTGGCCAGTTGCTAGGGGTATTATTGTAAGCACCATGAAAAGAATTCTCAGGAATTTTAACTTTCTACCTGTCTCAAGGCCCCTTGGGTTGCAGCCAAGGGCCGAGATGTCCATCTTCTCGGTAGCAAAGTTTTTATCCTGGGATTTGTTTTTCTTTGGTACCCTTGGCCTCATAAGGTTTGCACGATCTATTTTAACTTTTTCTGTTCCAAAGATGGCACAAAATATTTATAGTTCTGCAGCACTGCCTTATCTCTTTCCCTAGATTGATTAGCTATTTTTTCCCAATTTACTAAAGCTCTGGAGATATGCCAACCACAACAAAATTACACTATTTCAATTAAATAGTTCTTCTTTTTGGTTTTCTAAACCTTCTTTTCCACCAATAGATATACTCGCGATGTCAATTTGCTGGTGAGATGTATTTACTACGTGGCACATAGACTTCTTCTTCACAGCAACTGTCAGTTATGATACTTTGGTTTATAATATTTTGGATTGCTTGTTCTTTAGCCTGCACAAAAGTTAATATGGCAAGGAGTAGTTGGTCCTGATTCTCTATTAGTTGAATTGTGGCATAAAAGGTCCCGTTTTTATGTCTTAATGGTTTCCCATAGAAGTCACTAAAAATTTTTTTCTGTTGTTAGCTGATCATGCATACTCTCTGAACAACTGAAACAAAGCAATTGTCTTTCTTTTTCTTTTGCCCTAGTTACTCTCCACCATGAATTAAAACAGCAAGTGCAAAGAATACGAATCCATGGGCGGCATTCTAAGCTATGAATACAACATTGCCAATATTCTATTTGTTTTTGGGCCTCCTCAATAATAGGTGTTACCAGTCTCTTTCTCTTGAGTTGCAGTTCTTCAAATAAATTGGTTAACGTTGGCGGTCGGAAAGTCCGGAGAAACTTTTCAATTTGTCTGGGATTTTCCCACTGATCAAGGAGGCGTCTGATTCTTTTCCATCGGCGCTGTTCAGCTTCTGAACTTAATGGGGTTGCAGTTGGCAGCCAATCCAGGATGTCTAGACTTTAACAATATACTGTCTCAAAGCAATTTTAATTGATATTCTAAGCAATAACAACATACAATAATATCTTTCTCTTATATATATATATATATATCTCACACCTCCCTTTTGGTCCCCAAATACAATGACTTTATGCCAGTTTCTTATTAATACTGCTTTGTGGTGTCAAGTTTTCCTTTTCGCCTAATCATGAAGTTATTACAATTAATCAGTCTTCAAATTCCCTTTTTAATTTGATTTTTAGGTCTCCTGGTGCTGAAATAATTTTCCATCCTTTGTTTTGTATTGGTCCTTTTACTCTTGAAGCATGAGTCCAGCCTTTTTCTGCTGTTCGGACTGCTGCTTCTGTGGTTAAAAGAACCAGAAATGGTCCCTCCCACCGAGGTTCTAAACTTTCTCCTTTCCAGCATTTTATCAATACATATTGTCCTGGTCTGATGGAATGTATTGGAAAATCGAGAGGAGTGGTTTGTGCTAAAATGCCTTTCTCTCTTAATTCCCTTAAATTGTTTGCGATGGTTGTAAGATACCCTTGAATGGTTTTGTCCCCGACCAGGGAGGGATCCATTGTCATGCCTTGGGAGTAAGGCAATCCATATAACATCTCATATGGTGAGATCCCAGTTTCAGAGTGGGGCTTGGTTCTTATATTTAACAGAGCTAAAGGAAGGCATCTGGTCCATGGTAATTTAGTTTCTATCACTAATTTAGTTAGTTGTTGTTTAATAGTTTGATTCATCCTTTCAGCACGTCCAGAACTTTCAGGATGCCATGGGGTATGGTATTCCCAGGCAATTCCTAATGCTTGGCTTAAATTTTTAATTATTCTTGAAGTAAAATGAGTGCCCTGATCTGAATCAATAACTTGTACTATTCCAAATCGTGGAATAATATGCTCCAATAAAATTTTAGCTACTGTTTGAGCTGTGGCTCTAGCCGCAGGGAATGCTTCTACCCACTGAGTCAACTGATCTACTATAACCAGCAGATATTTCCACCTGCTTACTTTAGGTAATTTAGTAAAGTCAACTTGGATCTTTTCAAATGGCCGATAGGCTGTCCGACGACCTCCAGAGGGAGGAGTCCTCAACACTTTTTTATTCACTTTCTGACATGTGAGACATCCTTGTGTGATTTGTTTTCCAATTTCAAATATTCTTATACACCCATAAAATTTTAAAAAGTGCACCATCATCTCTTCACTCATAGATTTGATCTCATTCAAAGTTCTAGGAACTCAGATGTTTAAGACAGCCAAGCACGTGCAACTTAAAAAACCATCTAAAAATTGGTACAGTACCGCTCTCCTTCCTGAAGATCTTAGCAGCAGCTCTGAAGCCATAGAGGAAGCAGCACTGTTCACACACACAGGAGGTCTTTCCTACCTGCTGGATCAGAGGCACATTAGAAGAGCAGTATGGACCTGAGGGGCAGATGCACATACCTTCACACACCTCGCAGTGGGACTGTGGTTAGAGCTGGAGGTTTGATACTCTTCCTAATAATTTGAGCAGTTAAAATAAAGCCAGAGGTAACAGACCAAGTGAAAATACAATGCCAGGTTGCCGCGAGAGAATGCTACTTATGTGAACAACTACATAAATTCCCCATCATTCTCTTTGTTTAGGAGACCAAGCCAATGTCCGTGTAAATGAAAACAAGTGTGAATATTGATTTTTCTTGAATCAAGACTCAGCTTTATGTCCAAGTCAAAGGCCAATAAACCAGAAAGGCTCCGGTGAGCACAGTGCAGAACTAACATGGAAGACAGTAATTTGACCTCTTATGTAAGCAGTGTTGGAATGGTTCCGCATCCAAAAGGAAGGATGTCAAATGCTTCTTTGGAAATATTTTAACTTCTGTGCATTTCTTTCTTTGTAATGAACTAATCTCTAACAAGTCAGGACGTGATTGTGTTCAGTAGAAACAGATCAATGGCAATATTTAGCCTAAAGGTTTTATGAGATTGATCAGGAAGTTCGATTTAGATTTAAAGGCACTGTAGTCATATTTAATTTTATTTCTCTCGGTGCTTGAGTCTCTTAAACAGGGACCTTCAATTGGACAGGAACGGGACACTGAAGCAAATTGTAATGGATGTTGTAATGGCTTACCCAGAAGCATTTTGTGGGAATGGATTCCTTCTAGGTATCCATCAGCCAGCGTTTTAGTGTGAAGGAAATCTTCAAACAGGTAAAACAAAAATTCCCGTTGGTTTAAAACTTGACTGCTATATTAATTTTTCATTTTGAGAAAATTTTCATGACCTTTAAAATTCAGACTATATCAAGTATTGTTTCAGCCATTGAAGAAAGTGCTTTTGATAGAGATAGGAGAGGGAAACCAAAACATTTCTCAGAGCCACACTTTGAACTCTGTCCTTGTTACAAACGGCACTTGAGCAAATTCATTTGCCTTTGGAACAGAAAATGACAAGGTAACAGGCTTATCATTACGGATTTGAGTGTTCCAGGTTCTTTAGATAGTAAGTGATCTATTCAAGATGATCTCTTACCGAAAGAGATCCATTTTGAGAAGGGATATGGATTTCTTAAAAGAAAGCAAATCCCTATGTTAAAACGGTGTGGTGGGTTGTTTTGCTTGTTATTTAGCTGTTAGAACTTGCAAGGCACAATCGACTTCATAGTTCGAGATCCAAATAAGACCATGACATTCCAAACAGGTGTTTCTTTTTGGTTGTTTTTCAATCTGTATATCTTTGGATTGTAACCAGTAGAACTGTGCTTGAACTGGAAAGAAGTAGCGGAGGTTTCAGAAGTGGAACATACGGTGGAACGGTAAGCCGAGAGCATTGTGCAAGGAGAGGAAAGTGGGGAAAATGGTAAGAGTTTCCTGAGTCGGAAGGGACCCCCAGGGCTCGTCAAAGTCCAACTCCTGGCTCTGCACAGACACTCCAACAGTCCCACCCTCTGCATCCCTGAGAGCATTGGCCAAAAGCTCCTTGATCTCTGGCAGCCTTGGGGCTGTACCCATTGCCTGGAAAACGTATTCAGTGCCTGACCAGCCTCTGAGGAAAAAAACCTTTCCCTGATAGCCAGCCTAATCGTCCCCTGACACAGCTCCTGGCATTCCCTTGGCTCCTGTCCCTGGTCGCAGAGAGCAGAGAGCAAAGCTGTCCCTGTGCTGCCCTTGAGAGGAGCTGCGAGGTGCCAAGTGAGGTGTGAGCTCAGTGTCCTCTCTGCAGCTGAACCAAATGCCCTCAGCCACTCCTTGTATGGCTTCCCCTCCAGCCTCTTCACTATCTCTGTATCCCTCCTTTGGACATTTCTCCAATAGCCTGAGGTCTTTCTGACGTTGTGGCATCCAAAATTGCCCCCAGGGCTTGAAGAGAGTGCAGTCCCAGCCCAGAGCCGGACAATCACCTCTCTCAAGCGAGCGGTGCCACAAGATAGGGACAGTTGTCAAAAATCAGCTGGAGAAACAAATCTAACAGAGAAACAGGTGATCTAGGCACAGGAAATGGAAGAAGCAGAGGAAGAAGAAGATGAGGAGAGGATTCCTTGTAAAAGTGAAGAAAATGAGCATGCAGAACAGGGACTAAGAATTATGCAGGTAAGTGAGCAAGAGAATAAGTTTGAAAGTGAAGGCAGTTTTGTCCAAAAGAAGGAGGAATAGCAAGTCTTTTTGCTGAGAATGAATAGAAAGGTTTTTTCCGTTTAGTTTGTATACGAAGCGCACAGGGCTCTAGATCCTTTTGTGGGAAAATGGAGTGTGTAAAGTTGCCAATCATTTTGGAGCGAATTTGGAGGTTTTTGGAGTCCCAGGTGAATTTTGGGTTGAATTCTGGGGATTTGGGGGTTCCCAGGTGAATGGGGGGGGGGGGGGAGGGAGGGGATATTTGGGGAGATCCAGGTGAGTTTTGAGTTGTCCCAGGTTGGTTTTGGGGGAGAATTTGTGGAATTTTGGGTGATCATGGGTAACGAGGTTTGGGGTTGTGTTGGTTTGAAAGTAAAACCAGTGCGAGACTCCAAGTCAGTAATACAATTTAATAGGAGAAAAGAGAAAAAAATAAAATACATGCAATAATATAAAAGAAAAAACAACCAACAAAGTCAGAAATACAACCTGACACCCTGTCAGTCAGGGTGTTGGTAGCAGTCTGTATAAATGGTGGCTGCAGTCCTCCTGGATGACAGATGTGGTTCAGTTGAAGCAGTGCTCCTGTAGAAGGTGCAGTTATTCTCTGAAGATCCAGCGATGATGTGGAAAAAGGTCCGACTTTCCTCTGGGATCCAGTGGAAAGGACTGCCTTGGTGTTCCAAATCTCAGTTTTTATTTAGGTAGGAAAGGTTTGGCTCCTCCCCCTGGCTGGAGCATCTCCCAATGGGATGATGTAATCTTATCAGTCACACAATAGGACTTAATGGCCCATTAACAGAATATATCTTCTGGAGGAAGGATGGGTTATGAAAAGATAATAATGATCATCCCCCTGATCTTATCAGATGGCACATCAGCAGAGGATATCTCCCACAGAGATAAGGATCACCACCCCTCCCACATTTTAACAGACTGTGATAGAATACACATTTTTGCATTGTACCCCAGGACAGAGGTGAATTTGCAGAGTGTGGGGAGTCCCAGTTGAATTTTAGTGGGAATTTGTGGAATTCTAGGGATCTCAGGGGAATTTTGGGGTGAATTTGATGAATTTTAGGGTATACATGTGAATTTTAGGGTTCTCAGGTGAGTTTTGGGGATGCCAGGCGGATTTTGGGGTAAATTCTGTCGAATTTGGGGTATCCAGGTGAGCATTAGGGAGTCGTGGGAGAATTTTGGGATAAATTTGTGGGGATGCAGGTGGATTTTCCCGGGAATTCTGGTGATGTTTAGGAGTCCCAGCTGGGTCTTGGAGTGAATGTGGTGGATTTGGGGGTATCTGGGTGGGTTTTGATGGTGATTGGAGATATTTTGGGGTGAATTTGGGAGGTGTTGGGGGACTGGGTCTTGGGGGTCATTTGAGGGATTTTGGGCGTTGCAGGTGGGATTTTGGGTTGAAGCCCTGTGATTTGCGGGTCCCCCGTGAATTTTGGGGTGAATTTGTGGATTTCTGGGAGTTGCCAGGTGAGTGCTGGGCATCCCAGGGGGGACCTCGGGGTGAATTTTGGGGATTTTGGGTTTCCCAGGTGAATTTCTGAGGTGAAAAGGTTCAAAATTTTTTTTTTTAAACAAGTTAAAGCCAGAAGGTTATTGAAAATTAATAGATGTGATGCAAGTAGGTAATATGCAGACAATACACAGCGAGAAAAATCATGGGGAAAATACAGTGGTAACACATGAGTGTGTGAGGATGGGATCAGTATAGCTAAGACTCACTTGAATCTGAATTTGGAAAAGCATGGCAAAAATAAGAATAATAAAGGCACCTAGGGTTATTTCAGTGGGAAAAGGAAGATGAAAAGAAACCTATCACACCTCCCCTATTTCCCCCCACCCCCATAAGCCAGACAAGACTACTGACAACAGACAAGGACAAGGCTGAGGTACTCAACAAGTGTTGGTCTCAATTTTAACTGCCAGTCACTATTTCCACATGTCTCAGGTTACTGGACTGGTGGACTTGATTCTAAGCCATAGTAGCAGGTCAGCTTTCAGACCACTTGAGGAACCTGAGTTTGCAAGACCATGGGACCCACCCAGAGGCATGTCAGGGCCCTGAGAGAACTGGCAGCTGTAGTTGCTAAGGTGCTTCCTCCATCATATTTGAGAAATCAAGGCAACCAGCTGAAGTCTCCAGACACTGTGTTGTATTGACTCCAATACTCTTGGTCTTTTTTGCAAATATTAGAGCTCTGAGTCAATTTCTGCAGAGGATTCCCAATGCAGTTTCAAAAATGGAATCTTTGTTATTGGTCCTCATGTTGATCTTGGATATTTCCATTTTCTGCTCTCCTATATTTTTCGAAACATTTGTAATGACTGAAAAGAAAGCTGAGATGAGGCATTATGCTCTTTCCAGTGATATAAATGGAGCGGTATTCTTTTCAGACAAATATATTTTTGCTGTGTCTAAGCACATGTGCATACCTGTGTTTGATTTATGTGTCCAGGTTTTGGCAATGGGGCAGCCACAGGGCCGTCCTGTGACAATGGCCCAGGTGCTGCCCTGTCCCGCTTTCTTTCAACTGGCTCCACTTCAGGATGTCCTCCCTGCTGAGAGAAGAGGCTGGGACAGCACCTTTAGAAATGTGACTTTTGGAGTTTTTTGTTTTGTTTTGTTTTATTATTTTTAAAGTTACTAAAAACCTTCACCCTGATTTTTTGATGTGTTGGGTTTGGGGGTTTTTTTTCAGTTTTGGGTGGGTTTTTTTGGGGGCTTTTTTGGGGGCTTTTTTGACTCTTTGTGGATTATTGGTTGGGGGTTTATGTGTGTTTGTTTGGTCTGCTTTTTTTGTTTGTTTGTTTGTTTGTTTACTACGGTTTTGTAGTTTTTCAAGCAAATTGATTGGAAAACTGAATAGTCCTCCACTATAGTCTCCTGGATTCACCTGAGACTCTTCCTAGGCATCTCCCTCATCCTTTGTGCAATGAGTCTCGCATCATTCTCCTGAGGAAACTGTCTGCTTATGGTTTGGATGGGTGGGATGTTCGCTGGGTGACAAACTGGGTGATGGCCAGGCCCACGGAGTGGTGGGAAATAGAGTTCATCCAGCTGGTCCCCAAGGCTCAGTCTTGGGCCCAGTCCTGTTTAATATCTTTATCAGTGATCTGGACAAGGGGATAGAGTACACGCCCAGGAAGTTCACAGATGATGCAAAGTTGGCTGGTAGTGTTTTTTTCTTCTGGAGGACAGCAGGCTCTGCTTCTTCTTCCTCCTGTTCTGAGGTCGCTGCTCCCTCTTCATCCCTCATTAAGTATGCTGATTTTGTCACTTGGATGAGAAAACAAACAATTTTAGCAGCAATACTAGTGGCAGGGTACAAGAAAGGAAGAGTTCACATGAATCCCCCCAGAACAACAGACAATACCTAATGGCTCCTCTGCCCCGCTTAGTGACTACACCAGAACCCACTGTCCCCCAAATATACCCCCTTCTCCCTGCCCCCAGCCATGATGTGAGATGGAATAGAATAACTAAGATTAAGATTCTCCCTATGTAACTCCATCATACTTCGATTCTGGGAAAAAATATTTCTTGAAGTTCTATCATTTCAGATCATTTGAATTTGAATTTGTATACTCAAAATCTAGCCAGAAACTCATGACAATATTAATTGCCCATTCTAGAATGTCCGAGATGATATACACTTCTTTCAAGAGAATGTGATATGTCACGTGACTTCTCCAGAATTTCAATGAACAGCGGGAGTAGTCTACAAGATTCCTGCTGCCATCTGGATTTCCTGGTTTGGCTGATCTATGTAAGCCAACCAGCTGTTCAGCACAGGGAATATTAGTGTGATATGTCTTTCACGGAATCATACAACAGTCTGTGATTAAAGATCATCTAGTCCAACTTCCTTGCCCGGTAGATCTTAGAGTAGTTCAAATTGCTCAAGACTAGCCAAACTGATAAGGAGCACTCTCAATGACGGGGCATCCACAACTTCTCTGGAACACCCGTTTGAGTGTCTCACCAGCTTCATTGTAGAAAAGGTTTTCCTTTTAGCCAATTTAAACGTAGTCTCAGTTTGAAAGCATGGCCCCTTGTCCTGTCTCTGCAAACCTTCCTAAAAAGTCTTTCTCCATTTGTCTTATACCCTCTTTACATATTCAAAGGCCACAATACTGTCTCTCCAGAAACCTCTCTTCTCCAGGCTAAAAGATCCTACTTTTCATAAGAACCAGGTCATAAACTGAGATGGAAGACATCTCAGGAGATCAGATCATCCAACAGCTCAGTGTAAGAATAGCTCTGAAGTCAGATCAACTAGCTTAGGGCTGTGTCTGTTTGAATTTTGAAAATTACCAGGAATTGAAATGCTTCAAGAAAGAGAACTCTGGGTGGCTCCAGAAACAGCCTGAGAAACTCGAGCAAACTCGAAACCTCAGAAACTACCACTGCTTTCTCTCCCTCAGCCCAAGCAGTCACAAAGAAGAAGTGTTCCCAGCAGGCTGGGATAGCACACGTATACACTACATATACATGACAGGCAGCGCCAGCAGCCACATCCTGCTCCTTTCTGTGGCTGGCAAGAGTGAGACTGGATGTTTACATGTGGGCAAACTGGGTCCCTCCAGCAGCTCACACACTCAGCCTGCCCAGTGACCCCACTGAATTCCAGTATTCGCAGTGTCCCAAGGCCACAGCACTACTCCGCTTGCTGGCACAGACCATCACATGCTTCCTAAATCAGTCAGGACTCCCCTGGTCCCACAGCCAGCACCCCACTTGCTCTCCCCCAGGCCACTGCCATTGTTCACCAACTTGTCCACTTTGATCTTTGCTGGTCCTCTCAACACTGGCACACCCAGATGTTCTGCAGCTATTGTCTCCTGGTGGAAAGGACTTGTAAAGCCATGTTTCCTAACAGGACTTCCACAACCTTTCAAAGCAGCCTTTTCTGGGGTATGAACAATCTCATTCAAATGTCAACATTTCTTTTCCCATATGTGAAATCAGAATGTCCTTCTTCCGGGCATGCCCAAAACAAGGCACAAACTTGTGCCTTCTGTTTCACACGCTGACTCGTTTGTAAACAATGCTAGGAGAATACCTGTTTTGATCCAAGCTAATCTCTGGCCCTTATAGTGCTTTCGGTAGTTTGATTTGCTTTGCTATTTACTTGATGTCGCATTGAATTGTTGAATCATAAACAGACTATCTGTCTGTATAGCAGCATAGCAGTGATGAATAAATGCAAGAGAAGGAGCAAGGTGATTGTTTGCTAGACTCTTCCTAGAAACTGAGAAATCTGTTACTTAATGCTGACCACAGCAGATGGAGGAAGCATCCTACATGATGTCAAAGCAATGAAACTGTAATCACTTTTATGATTACAGTCAAGGCACTGCTTTTGCCACCATAAGTGGAGTGCAGGGAATCTTAAAAGACGACACTGTAACTGTTGTCCATGCTCACTGAGAAAATAATGCTTTTACAGTGGAGCAGGTCTCACCGCAGCTAAATCATGGCTTCAACTGCACACCGCCTTCAAAAAAGCCCACAAAAAACACAAATGAAAGGATTTGGAACCCAAGGGAATCTCAGATGGTGACATCAGCTCACTTTGGATTCTTTCCAAATTCTCAATTCCATTTTCTTCCTTGTCAATTATCCCACCTAACCTGAGATGTAATTTATGGATTTCCAACACATCTAGTTACCTTAGAATTAGATTGCCACTAGGCAAAAAGACAGAAACAAGCAGGTAATTTCAGACTGAAACCTAGGGTGTTTAGAACAGCAATGCTTGGACGTAACTATTCTTAATAAAACCAAAACTTTTAGAACGTAGCCAAGTATTTTTGGAGGTGGAAAAAAATTTTACATCCAAAAGTCCCTAGGGAGCTGTCACTCAGTGCAATGTGCCTGGGGAGGCGCTCTAGCTCCTCTTTCAAGGAACGATTAGTCACAGCAGAGGCAGCAGGAGCACAAGATGCCCGACGAGAAGGGGCAGTGTAGAACTCTCGGACTTTCTCAGACACTACTCAGTGTAGAATGTCTCTGCCCTGTCACATTTTCGTGTGCGACATGTCTCTCCAGGTCTTCGGTACTTGAGAAGCTCTATGTACTGTGATCACTGCTACTTGCAGCTGAGAAGGACCGTGGAGCTAGCAGCGAATTCGGAGAGGTCTGAGCACGTAGTCAAGGAGCGAGAAGTGCCCCTGAAATGCGGTGCTAATAGCAGCTTCCTCGCGGTGGGTGCAAGCTCCGGCCACAAGACCTTCTTGTCCTGGTGACAGATCTCTGTGAAGGGCGTAGGCGAAAAGCTTTCATTTTCCATTCGAACTGCGAGAGTGGCAGACTGTTGCACGGAGCTCTGAGAACAAAGGTGCACTCCCTAGGCGGGCTTGGGCAGAAGCAGCGTTCTCAATCGCTTGGCTGCCAGCACACTGCTGGCTGTGTGGCGCCGCTTCAGCGGTTTCTGGCCGCCAGGCATGGGCGAGGGCGGTGAACGAAGCCGCACAAGTACCGTTCTTGTTTGCACTACGATACAGGCTACTAGGAGAGGAAGGTGGCTGCCTCTCACTTGCCTTCCCAAGAGCCCTTAGCAGTCGGAAGGAGAAAGATGAAGCACTGCTGCTTGTGCTGCTCCTTGGTTCCCTTGCAGCCCGCTGTGGAAACATTGGCGGTCACTTCTATGCGCCGAGTTGCATAGAGCACCCCGTTAAATGCCGTGGAGAAGGGAAATACAGAGTGCAGCGAGGAGCTGGACATGGCTTACGTGCAATGAGTAGAAGGTGAACCTAGGCACTTCCTCTTCAATCTGGCCCTCTCTACTCTGGTAGCAACTTTTGCAAGTCGGCAAAGGGAGCTGCGAGTATGTAGAATGGAGGGCAGCGAGACGCCGTGTGTTATGCGCCCTTTCAGGGCTGCTGACAGAGGGCTACTTTAAGAATGCCTTCTTGTTTCTCGTGTCCTTCTTGCTTCGCTCTAGCTGCATGGAGTACACCACAGCGAAGGTGTGAGGAAGGGCACTGCCCCAGCTTTTGGCCTGGCCTACCTGTGCTGCGCCTTTAGCTGCACACCAGAACAATGGCATTTCTTACCCGCAAGGTAAAAAAGGTGTTAGTGTAGCCTCAGGATTGGCAAGTGCCTAATCATTAAGTTGATAAACCACGTATGAGGGAGTCTTTAGCGGTTCCCTTCCCCATGGCGCAGGTGTATTCACATTCTCTTGCTTAACTGAAATGTCTGGTCATGGCAATTCTGGCCCGCCTTGTGCTGAGAGGAACACAAATGTGTGGCTATTATCCTCTGTTCTGGACCTCTGTGTTATAAATGAGAGACAAAAGTATCGATATTCATCAAAATTTTGGATTGCTTTATTTGATATAGAAAGAGCAAGCAGCGCGCTAGGGAACACGAGGGGTCACCGCCCACTCCACGCTTCACCGAACCTTGGTTTGCAGCCTCTTCTTGTACTGTGGTTCCTCGTTGTAATCAATAACTTTTGGGTTTTTTTGCTGTCATAATTTTGCCAGGTAAGCAGTGGTGATCGAATAAACATCCTTACACAAATTCACAAAGCCTCCGGGCGATCATCAGTCATAGATAGCCATCTGGTCCTTGTAGATAACCACCAGAGAAGTTCTGGAAGTCTGGTCCTTGAGATAAGCAGTATTGATCAGACAAAGACAGGAAGGGCTTTTTGGGTGGTCCGATTTCGCAAGCTGGTAGCCGATACAACTTATTTGATAAACATAACATCATATAACATAATGTAATGTAACATAATACAACATAATATAACATAACAAGGTGATTTTAAACAGAATTATTTAATCATATAATTTCCTTTATCTAGTGTCCATGCTTCACTTCAGAGCTTAGTATTGTGATTTATGCAAACCCCAATGCTTTTGTGATTAACACGAATCTTTTATCAATTGTCACAATTTCCCCACTTCTCTTTTTTTATCCCATTGATTCGTGTTCTGGTTTCAAATTTTGTCAGTACCTCTTGTACTGCCATTAATTTTGTTGCCTTTTCAGGGTCTATTGGTATTGTAGCAACTTGCATTCCTTGAACCACCGACTGGATTAGTCGAATGAAGCATGGAACAAGACAAGGGATGAACAGTAGTCCTAATAATGCACATGTTAACATAAATCCTAATTTCTTCCACCAAGTTTCCCCCAACAGGTTATTCCGTCAATTATCATTAAGCATAGAGTTCCCGGTTTGTACAGGTACATGGGCTATTCGTTTTATTTCTTCTGCAATTTTAGTAATTACTTCACCATTATCATCAATTTCTAAGCAGCATTCAGAATTATTAAACTTTCCACACACTCCCCCTTCTTCAGCTAACAGATAGTCTAGAGCCAGTCGGTTTTGATATACTGCTGCTCTAGTTTGGGAAAGTTGTTTAGCTATCAATTCCATTGCTCGGGCTGTCCGGTTTGAAGTAATTTCTACCACGGCTTGTAGCCTGATAATTCTATTTAGCATATAAATTGGAGTGCGATAGCCCCAGCTCCCATCTTGAGCCCAGGTAGCTGGTCCATAATATTCAATAATTCGTTCTGGGGGCCATTCATCATCCTTCCATATTTGTGTTCCCCCTATGTCTGTGCTCCTTTTATTCGATACAAAGTTTCATACAAGGGAACTCTTAACACTCTATTACCCTTTTCCTTTGGTAATGTAAAAAACGCAGGCTGGATAATCCCTAGAGTACATGTCCCTCTCCATCTTTTTGGTAGGGTATTATAAGCTTTTTTCCCACAGATCCAAAATATTCCATCTGGGGCTTTCCAGCTTAGTTTAACTGATTCAGGTTGTTGCCAATAGGTCCTTACACTTTTTACTTCTTCATATGGGTTGGCTCTGTTTTTATTATACCAGCATAGTCCTGTAAAATTGTTCTTTATACAGTTACCTTTACTTAACTTTCCCCAATATCCTTCTGGAGCTTTGGGCCACCAAGACTGTTTGCTTGCATTTGTAATCAGGATAGTCTTACAGGGGGTGTGCCCCACATATTGGGTAAAGTTAGTTCCCTGACATGTTATACATACCTCTCCTATTACCTCATGACTTAGAACCCACCCTTCAGGTCTATTGACTCCCCTCGATATTTCCGTTTGATTCCACTGTAAACAACTGCTCTGGGCCCAATCAGTCCCCCCTCCATGGCCATTGTTCAGTCATTTGCATTCCTCCACAGATCCAAGAGTGAGTTCAGTTCAGTTCAGTAGTGATTTCTTTCATTAATTCTACAAATAAATTTTTTCCCAAGGTGGGCAAGTCCCGTTCGCTGAGTTGTTGTTTTGTTTTCTCATACAAGTTAAAATTTCCCCCATGGTTTGTCTTTGTTCCTTTGAACACCTTAGTTATATTTTTTATCAATTCTTCCTTGTAGTGATCTTGCACTCCTCCCTGATCTGAATATCCCCACATACCTTCTTTTGTGAAGCAGAGGTGTGTCTCTCCTACTGGACAACTTTGGTATGCTGATGGAGCCCACCCTCCTTTTCCCAAATTGGTGGCTACCCAGTAACTTCTTCCCATAATAGTGCAAGTTTCTAAGTTGTGTTTATTATAGCAGGCCGAATTGATATGTGTATGGAAGGCAAGGGTGGATACCGTGCGTCTGCCATACTTAATTGTCTGGTAACACTTGGAACAAGCTTCAGCACTATTTCCTTTTATCATCATTAGCAATAGGATGACTCCCATGACCATTTTCATCCTTCTGCCTCCCTCAAGGCCTACAGGGTTGCTGCCAGTAGCCGAGGTTTGTTTAATCTTCTCGGCAGCAGGGAATATGTCCTGGGGTCTCCCACATTGTCTTTCTCTTTTGGTAGTGTTTCTTAATTTTGTCCCAGCTTTTAGCTTTAACATTCCAGTACAAGGTACAGCAGTAACAGCACAGTATACACAACCCTTCTGACACTTTCTTGTCAATACCTCTGCTCTGGCTCTCTTTTTTTTCCTTATTCCTCCCACCAGTTATGATCATCAATTTCGATTTCTCCTTGTGCTGATAGGGTATTAATACTTTAATAGTTTCCTTACATTCATTTCTTCTACACTGGACACATAATGCGAATGGGGGATACCCACCATAGGAATAACACCACAACAACTCAGTACAATATGGACACCTTTTCTTGATGAACAGGCTACACCCGGGTTTGGGGCAGGTGACTTTCAGTCCTGATTAGGAGACCTTTGAGACGAATTGATCCGGTATTGACATCAAGTCTTCCGAATTCGCACTTTGAGGTCTGCAGGCTCAGATGTCACTGTCCAACCTGCAGTAGGAGGGGTTACAGGACCCTTGCCTCTACTCACATGTGTCCATCCCTTTTCAGCTGTCCTCACAGCTGTTTCAGTCGTTAACAGAACTAAATACGGTCCTTCCCATTTTGGAGCTAGATTTTCTTCTTTCCATACTTTCATTAACACATGTTGTCCCGGCTTAATTTTATGTATGGCAAATCCTAGAGGGACAGTTTGAGCTAAAATCCCCTTCTCTCTTAATTCTTCCAGGTTTTTGCTGATTGTTATTATGTAATTCTGAAGAGAAGGGTCCTGAACTAAGGTCGGATCAAGGTGTACTCCTTTAGGGTAAGGCATACCATACAGCATTTCATATGGTGAAATCCCTGTTTTTGAATTTGGCATTGTTCGTATATTAGACAGGGCTAGTGGGAGGCACTTTGTCCATGGCATTTTAGTCTCAATCATTAATTTTGACAGCTGTTGTTTTAATGTTTGATTCATCCTTTCAACCCTCCCAGAACTCTGAGGGTGCCAAGGTGTATGATACTCCCAGCTGATGCCCAGCGCCGAGGTCAGTAACTTAAGCACCTTTGATGTAAAGTGCGTCCGCTGGTCTGAGTCTATTGCTCGAACCAGGCCATACCTTGGGATTATGTGTTCCAACAATATTTTGGCTACCACTTGTGATGTGGCCCTAGCTGCAGGGTATGCCTCTACCCAGTGGGTTAATTGGTCTACTCTCACTAGTAAGTATTTCCACCTTCCTATTTTTGGTAATTCTGTAAAATCTACTTGTATTCTTTCAAAGAGCCTGTAAGCAGTTTTCCGTCCTCCTGACGACCTTGTCGCATACCTTTTTTATTAATTTTCTGACAAGTTAAACAACCCTGTACGCTCTGCTTTGCAATATCAAAAATGCCGATGCATCCAAAAAATTTTAAAAATTGGTCTGCTAGCACTCTGGTTCCCCAATGTGTTTGTTGGTGTAATTGTTCAATAATTTGTCTGGCCTGGGTCTTAGGTAAAATTTCCCTGCCATCTGGCAAAACCCATTTGTTCTCATGCTGTTTTGCCTTTAATTTTTTTATCGCTTCTTTTTCCTGAGGAGTAAATAGCTTCTGTAATTCCTGGTTGGGGCTGAGATCTTTAACAGTAGTACTTAATACAGAAACCGGTTTTTGCTCCAATGCTGCTTTTTTTGCTTCTTTGTCAGCCAGATTATTCCCCCTTGTATGGTAGCTTGTTCCTTTTCGGTGCCCTCTTATATGGACCACAGCAATTTCAGTTGGGCCCGTAAGAGCCTCTAGTATTCTAACAATTAATTCTTGATGTATCAACCCCTGTCCTTGAGTGTTAATTAACCCCCTTTCTTCCCAAATTTTACCAAATGTGTGGACTATGCCATAGGCATACTTAGAATCCATATATATCATCCCTTTTTTACCTTCTAAATAAGATAATGCCCTATAAAGATCAAATAGTTCACAAGCCTGAGCGGACCATGCTGTGTTTAAGGGTCCGGATTCTACTAATTTCAATTCTTCTCCTCCTACTATGGCATATCCCGATTTTCGTTTTCCTTCCACCACTCGAGAAGATCCATCTATAAACAATTTTACTCCATCCTTAAATTCAACTTCTCCCAAGTCGGGTCTAATTTTTGTTTGTAATTCTATAACATCCACACAATCATTTTCTAAATTTTCTCCTGGTTCCCCATATAGGAATTGTGCAGGACTTTGAGCAGTTGTTGTTTTTAGCTCCAAATCTGGGGAAGTGATTAGAATAGCTTCATATTTTAATATTCGGGCATCGGTTAAGCATTTCTCAGCTTTTTGATTCAGAATTCCCCTTACATTATGAGGGGTGTGGACCACTAGGGGTGCCCCAAAGGTAATTTTTTGGGCTTCTTCAATTAAAAGTGCTGTGGCCACTAGGGCCTGGAGGCATGTGGGCCAACCCCGACTGACAGGGTCGAGCACTTTAGAATAATATCCCACTGGCTTTCTACTGCCTGCCCATTCCTGGATGAGTACCCCATATGCTGTTTGATCAGAGGTATTTACAAATAACTGAAATGGTCTCTCCAAGTCTGGGAGACTGAGTACAGGGGCTTGAATTAAAGCATGTTTGACCTTTTCAAAACTTTTATCATCCTCTTCTGTCCATTTTAGGCGATTAGTGGTATGTTTTTCATATAGAAATTTTACTTTCTCACTAAATCCCTCTATCCATTGGTGACAATATCCCAGCAATCCCAAAATTTTCCTCACTTCTTTTTTGGTTTTTGGAGGTCCCAGACTTAATATTCCAGAGAATCTATTAGGATCCAATTTCTTTTTCCCTTTACTTAGCCAATGTCCCAAATATTTTACTTCTGGTTCTGTGAACTGTAATTTGGCTTTGGATACCTTCAATTCCTGTTGTCCCAAAAAGTTTAAAAGTTTTATAGTCCCATTTCTAGTAGATTTCTCGTCCTTTCCTGCTATTAATATATCATCTACATATTGTAACAATTTCACCCCTTCTGGTGACTCAAAAGACTGCATGAATTCTTCTAGGGCTTGTCCAAAGAGATTAGGGGATTGTGTAAAGCCCTGAGGCAATACTGTCCAAAGCAGTTGTTGTTTCCTGCCCTTATCAGGATCTTCCCATTCAAAGGCAAAGTAATCTCTACTACTTTCTTCTAATGGGCATGCACAGAAGGCATCTTTTAGATCTATTACACTATACCAAGTGTAGTCAGGGGACAACTGGCTTAAGAGTGTGTAAGGGTTTGCTACTACGGGAAATTTGGTAACAGTTTGCTGATTTATAGCTCTCAAATCCTGTACCAATCTGTAATTCCCGTCTGTCTTTTTGACAGGCAGAATAGGAGTATTATGTGGGGACATACATGGTTCCAAAGCCCCCTGTTGCAAAAGGTTTTCTATGAGAGGCTTAAGGCCCCTTCTCCCTTCCAGAGATATTGGATATTGACGAAATCGGATAGGCAAATCGGGATCAGTGATTTTCACTTTGATAGGTTTCATTTTTAACTTCCCTATTTCTCCAGGGGTGTACCACACCTCAGGACATATTTGCTCCTCGTCCTTTTGAGTTAAAGCAAAAATTTTAAGCTGACCTTGGGATACTTCAATTTTCAAATCCAATGCTATTATTAAATCCCTCCCCAATAAATTATTTTCTGCCTCTGGCAGTAACAGCAGATCTTTTAATTCACTTTTGGTTTGGGTCTCAATTTGCACATTTTTAATAATAGGGACCCGAAATGGTTCACCTTTTGCTCCAACCACGAGTGCTGTTTCTCTACTAGGTTTACACCCTTTTGGTAGGTGTTTAATTGTGGATTTTTCGGCTCCTGTATCTACTAAAAATTCCACCTCCTCCCCCTGGGGACCAATCTTTAAATTTATCAAGGGCTCTTTGGATGGTATGGTCCCTAATACATACAGCCCCTGACACCCCTATTCATCTTCCTGGAACATTTTTTCATCCCGTATCCGTTCTTTACAATTTTTCTTTATATGACCTTTCTTGTTACAGTAAAAGCAGGTTCGCCTTGGTGAATTATTTCCTGCTTCATTTCCTTGTTTTGGTGGGGGTTTTCTTGGTTTTCCTCCCCCTTTCTGCTGGGTTTCTTTCTGTGTTTCACGAACTGCAGCTATAAAGATTTTTGCTTTTGCTTTCTGCTTCTCTTCATCCCTCCTTACATAAACTTTTTGTGCTTCTCTTAGCAATTCTTGTAACCCCCGATCTTGCCAATCATCTAACTTGTCTAATTTCTTTCTAATATCTCCCCATGATGGAGCAACAAATTGGGTTTTGAGGAGTGCCTGACCCACTTGTGTATCAGGGTCTATCCCGGAGTACATTTGGAGATCTTTCCTCAGCCGCTCCAACCAGTCAGTAGGGGATTCATCCTTTTTTTTTTGTTCACTAAAGGCTTTATTAATATTTTGTCCTTTAGGAACTGATTCTCAGATACCTTTAACGAGTATCCATCTTAAGTCCATCATATTCTGGCAATGGACATCATTCTGATTATCCCAGTTAGGATTATTTAATGGCCATTTCTGGTCTCCCCTAGGTCCAATCTGATGCTCCCGGTCCCATACCCTCATTCGAGCCTGTCTGATAATTTCCCGTTCTTCCGTGGTGAATAGGATACTTAATATAGATTGTAATTCCATCCAAGTATACATACTTGGTCCGAGGAATTGATCTAGTCTCTCTGATACCCCTATAGGATCTTTTAATAGTTTTCCCATTTCTTTTTTAAAGTTTCTCACTTCCCATGTGTTCAAGGGAACATTTACAAATCCAATTAAGCCAGCCTGTTGTCCTGCTAATGGAACTTCCCTCAGGGGGTAAAGGCAAGCCTTTGTATTGTTATCTCCCTCCTCTCTGGTAATACTATCTCTCCTGGTATTCCTTTGACTGGAGCTAGTTCTAAGAGCTATGGGAGTACCAGGAGAAGTGGGTGCATGGGGGGGGTCTCCTGTATTTTCTGTATTATACGGAGGTGGGAGATTATCGAGGGGTTCCCAGGTAACCTTTTTTTTATCTTCATCCTCTTTTTCTTTTAAAGTATATATCAAGGATGGCTTGGACTGTTTTGCCCACAGGGCAGCATACTCACATTCCTCTCTGTTAAATGGTTCTTTATGAGCCACATATGTGTTTAATGCCCGACAAATCCAACCCTCAAATGATCCGAACATGGGCCAGTATAGGTTATCTTTACGGATCATTTCTCTGGTCCACTCCACCATGCAATATTGAATCAATTTTTCTTTACTTTTTCCTCTGTATACCACCCCTGTGTCCCAACATTTTAATATTACTCCCAAAGGGCTGCCTGGTGGTATTTCTGGCAACCTACTTGTCTTGTCTTTATTTTCCCAGTCTCCTTGTGGACCAAATGAACTTGAACCTCTTCGTGGGTCCCTGGGACTCAGAATCTTACTCCCTCTTTTTCCCATTTTTACCTCAAGGGACTGTCTTGAGGTGTTTGTACTCCCCGATGTGTTCCGCCCGAACCCCTGCCTCTCCTTGGGTCAGGATGGACTGGAACCCGCCTCTACGTGGGCTGGGATGGGAAAAGCAGCTTTTCCCTTCTCCCTCCGTGACTGGTGTGTTGCAATCTGCTTTTCTTTTCCTCCCCCTTCCCCCCCCCCCCCCCCCCTTCCCGGGTCCTGCCTTTTTTCTGGACTAGGATGGGAAGGACCTAGTCTATACCTGGACTAGGATGGGAAGGACTAAGCCTCTACCTGGGCTAGGACAAGAAAATCAGTCTCTCCCTTTGTGCTCACTCACTTCGTCCGGTCACCGGCCAGGTCCCTCGCGGGATGCTGGAAACGCAGATAGAACGACTCCACTCTCGCTTCGCAGCAAAGGCCACGTCTCATTCAGACAAACACACAGTGATCCTCACCAAACCAGACAGATACTCACAGTCCGATGCTCCTGTCTGAGTCTTCGTGCACAAGAATTACAGGTGATTTTGCCGCGGTCTTCTGGGGAGATGTTCCTTGCTCAGTCTATATGGTGCGTTACGTCGATGGGTCCTGAGAATCACTGAAGAACCGGGGCCACAGCAGTGGGGCGCCTCCCCGAAATCGCAGTGCCTCTCAGGGCTCCAAGGACGCCCCGGGGTTCGGCACCATATTGTTATAAATGAGAGACAAAAGTATCGATATTCATCAAAATTTTGGATTGCTTTATTTGATATAGAAAGAGCAAGCAGCGCGCTAGGGAACATGAGGGGTCACCGCCCACTCCACGCTTCACCGAACCTTGGTTTGCAGCCTCTTCTTGTACTGTGGTTCCTCGTTGTAATCAATAACTTTTGGGTTTTTTTGCTGTCATAATTTTGCCAGGTAAGCAGTGGTGATCGAATAAACATCCTTACACAAATTCACAAAGCCTCCGGGTGATCATCAGTCATAGATAGCCATCTGGTCCTTGTAGATAACCACCAGAGAAGTTCTGGAAGTCTGGTCCTTGAGATAAGCAGTATTGATCAGACAAAGACAGGAAGGGCTTTTTGGGTGGTCCGATTTCGCAAGCTGGTAGCCGATACAACTTATTTGATAAACATAACATCATATAACATAATGTAATGTAACATAATACAACATAATATAACATAACAAGGTGATTTTAAACAGAATTATTTAATCATATAATTTCCTTTATCTAGTGTCCATGCTTCACTTCAGAGCTTAGTATTGTGATTTATGCAAACCCCAATGCTTTTGTGATTAACATGAATCTTTTATCAATTGTCACATCTGCTTCCGGGTGTGTGGGCCACCATGAGCCCGCAGCAGCCGCCGAGGACACTGTGGATAGTGGAGGAGGCTGGGCTGGCCCCCCGCGCCCCCTTGGTCTGACAGCGGCAGGAGTGGCGTCCGAGCGGCATCGCCTGAGGGCCCCATGGAGGGCGGGGAGAGAGCCGGGAGTGACCCTGAGCGACACTGGAAGCGATATCCGTAGGGCCCAAAAGGCCAGCGGTGGCGTCGAGTTTCACGAGAAGGAGGCTTCTAAGCTGCTTTTAAAGCTGGAGCTCCTCTGCTCTAGGACAGATTGGGAGAGCAGTGGGTGTCCAATCTAGAGAACAGAAGGCTCCAGGGAGACATTCGAGCCCCTTGCAGTGCCTGCTGGGGCTCCAAGATATCTGGGGAGGGACTTTGGAAAAGGGTCTGGACTCGCAGGAAAAGGGGGAATAGCTTCAAACTGCCAGAGGGCTGGGGTAGATGGGATATTGAAAAGGAATTCTTCCTTGTGTGGTTGCTGAGGCCTGGCACATGTTGCTCAAAGAGGCTGTGTGGGAGCCCCATGGCAGGAAGTGTCCTGGGCCAGGCTGGAGCGGACATGGAGCAACCTGGACTAGTGGAAAAGTGTCCCTGCCCACGTCAGGATGTGGGAAGAAGAGAATCTATCATCTCTAAGGTCGCTTCCAGTCCAAACCATTCTGGGATTCTAGGATTCATGGAAGGCCCTTTTCCAAGTGAAGTGTTGTATCTCTTGGCTCCCAGCTTGTAGTTGCCAGTTCTTCTGGAAGCAGGCCTGGCCAAGCAGCTGTGATGAGCCATGGGTTCTCAATAGGACGATTGTGATATATTTGCAGAGAGGAAGGCTGCAGACAGATCTTCAAGGCCCAGGTAAAACAAGCAAAGGATTGAATAAAAGCCAAAGGTTGGTTGTGTTAGTCAGTTTGCTGGCTGTTGAAATGGCCCCAGGTCATTTTCAAGTTTTCTAATTTGGATTAGTTTGAGTAAAATTTGAATGTGTTAACTCCGGCGTAGGCTCTCCAATGCATCTCCATGTGCTCCCATCTCTTTGTTGTATATCAGGCTCTATTAACTGAAGACAGAATCATAACACAGTAGTAAAACATATAGAGGTGTAGTTAGCCAGCTTCAGGAGTTTTCAACTCAGCTGTTGACTTTTCTGGTAACTGTAAGCAAGGCAACACAATCCACTTACTCCACTTTTCCTCTCTGAGGAAAAGATGATCTTTTTTTTTTTTTTTTCTCATTTTAAAAATAGCCTCGAATGAAGAGAGTTATGCATGTGGCATATAGGATTCATTATTTTACCTTTCACTTCTGCTGTCTTTCGCGTACTAGTTTTTTGTAAATTTTTTTGTGGCTGTTCTCCATTCAGTAGGTTTGAAAGAATTCTAATTGTTGAGATGATGGTTCTTTGAAGGCTCACTTAGCCCACCTTTTGGGTGAAGGAAAGAAGAAGACAAGGTCCTCTAAGAAGAGTAAAAAGCATACTTTAAAGAGACATTCAGAGATGTCTGCTGATGCCATGCAATTACCGTGTAATCAGCAGAAATGTGTTGGAAAAACACCCATGAGTGTCTTCACAAGAAAGCCACACTCAAGACAGGTAAAGAACAGAAGCATAAAACCCCAAAGGTATGAAATGGACAGATTTTCATTGGGAATGAGCAACTCCTGAATTCTTGGTTCTAGAACTCGGGGCTTGTAATAAATAGACTGTCTCCTCGCCAAACGTAAATTTGGTGTAATGAACTGCTCACTGCCAGTTGAAGTGCAGGGCTAGTAGACTAATATTTGCCATGGCAGGCATATTGTATGGCTTTCCTGTTAAAAAGAAATTGGTTTTTCTCATAGCAACCTAGATATGTACCCAGTCTGACACCTATTTTTTAGGCTATATTTCCAAGTAAATGGCTTCAGTGATGATGCAGTAAGTTTATGTCATGAACAGGAATGAAGTGATTGCATGTATCCTTTTTTACCCTAAGCCAGCTGCTGAATAATGAGACAGAGACTCTCACTGATGCTTCTTCTTCTGGTTTTATTTTTTAACACACAGCATATAAACAGAGCACTGCTGGATAATGAGAGGGCAACTGCCAAGCTACTCTTGAATCGAATGAAATCAGAGCTTGAGAAAGAAAAATGGCATCAACTGAAATGGCAAGGGAGACTCAACGACTGGAAGCTCATGCAAAAGAAGTGTGTAGTTCAGAGTTTCAGGTCAGAAATGTGGCAGTCTTCTTTTGGACAATGAGCAACACAAAGTGGCTAGGGTTCACTTTTGGTTTCTATCAAAGTAATACTTGATCATTTTTTCTTTCTACTTGATATCACCTATTATATCACATATATCATGTGATTCCATTCTACATATCTACTTTCCATCCTGCAGAGAATTTATGGCAAGTGAAGAAATACAGAATCCCCCAACTGTGAATATGGAAATGGAAAAGGTGATAAAGGAGCAGATGGTACTCAGTGAACAGAGACTGAAGGTTTTGCAATATATCCGGTATGGCAAAAGAGGGTAAAGCATAAAGGAAAACAATTGTTGCTGGAGTTAATGAAGGACTTGGCTACAAAATGCACTTTGCTTCCTGTCAATGTGTGATTGCTAAATGCAGCAGTAAGGTATGGTCTACATCTATTTCTGTACAGCTCTTGTGAATGGAGAAAATGCATTCTTGATTTTCAGTGCCCCAGCTACACTTAATTGTTGCGTTTCCTAGATACATTGTAAATGGTACATTCCGTGACCCCTGCTGTGCCCTGTATCTTGGTCCCTCTCCCCTCCTGGCCACACAGAGCTGGCTGGGATCCAATTTCTCCCTGCCCCCCCTTTCCAGACCCTAGAAAAGGTCAGTACCCCCTGGCCTCGCTCTTTTTTTCCCTCTTTCTGGCTTTTTTCCCTCTTTTCTCTCTTTTCCCCTCCTTTTTCCCTTCCCTTTTTCCCTCGCTACCCACGAGAAATAAACCTGTAACTTTATTATGGGAAAGAGCCTCTTTTGATATCTTATTTACGTCCATGAGGCAAGGGCCCAGGGAAACTTCACCCTAACACCTGAGCTAGACCGGAGGAAGGGTGAAAAACCCCATTTTGGGGGCAACTAAAAGCCTCACTTAATAGGGGGCCATCAAATTCTAAAAATGGAGGAATGCAGAATTAAATCTTGAAACATAGTAGAAATGGGCAAAGATGGGTGGAGAGCTAGAAGTTGGTGCTTTTGTCAAGGCATTTTTTCTCCATGGCGTGGGATTTTATTTGCATAATAAATTAAGAGAGGAGTCTGGATAGAAATCTAACGTTGCTACGTTTGAATATCCATCCTGAACACAAGACACATTGGTGTGGGTGCAATGCATTATGATCTTTACAGGGAGGTTTTTTACGGTGGATGTAGGAACAAGGTAGATGACAATTAGTTCCTTATCGAGCAGTAAACAGTTGGCCTGGAACGACAACAATCTCAGGTTTATTTTCATTGCCAAGATGGCTGTAAATAAAAGAAAGCCCAGTAGTATGGATATTCGGATTCATAATTTTATATTTGAAGTACTGACTGGTTTGTATTTTAGGATACCTGACTCTTGTTTCCTGCTTTGATAGCACCTTGTTGCCTCCAACACGTGCCAAATCTGATGGAAACGAATGGTGCAGAACTCTGGAGAATTGAAACAAAAGTCTAGGTATGTCGGGAAATCCTAAGAACACTCTGGAATTCAAGCAATATTTACTTTTCTCCCAGGCAACGATGAGGCAGACAGTTGTTTGAGAGTGCATGTTTGCTCTATTCTTTGTTCCGTGTTTTCCCACATACCTTCTCAGTTGCTTGGAGGTGGCAGTAAGAGCCAAAGAAGCTGCCTGTGGCATGGCTTTCCTTTGGCCAGTACAAACACCTGTGAATGGTGAGTTCTAGAAAGAACTGGCTTGGTTAGAATGAATCTGGGGGAAATCAAAAGTTAATTTTGGCATGGATCCCTTCTCAATCATACAAAATTACTCCTTTTAACTCTTGCAGAAGAAGAGGGGAAGTGTGAGAAGAAGAGGGGAAGTATTGGAGATACTTCCTTTCTCTGTGTCCTTGCAGCATGCCTTCCCTCTCTGTGTCTGCCTTCTGTTGCTCCAGAGCACATCCTGTTGGGATGTTTGTAGCCTGTATGGTAGCAAAGAAGTTGGTAGCGATTGTAAGTACCTTGCTACTTTGAAGCATAATGATAAAGAGCTGTGTATGAAAATGTCTTGATTTCTTTGGCTGGTAGTGTCTGGTGTCTGTAGGCAAAGGTCTGTAGGCACTGCTGGGATCTGTTCCGTGTGCTGAGATTCAGCACATGGCCTCTGTCATGTTTCCATGTCACACTGCACTATGAAAGATGGGAATTTTGACTGTGGTCTGTTCCATAGCATTCAGACAGCCCTAATGTGGAGTGCGTGGAGAAAATGAGCATCCAGTATGAGCTGGTCGAGGGCAAATGTCAGGAGAAAGGGCAGATGTGCAAGTTGAGTGCCACAGCTTTTGGCTGTGATAGCCGTGGTCCAATGTGTCATTGGAGTAAAATGCGTCTGAGGATGCCCCAAACATTGAGATAACAAATGGAATTCCTTTTTAACCTCCGCCTTAATCTGTTCAAATAGTAAGCCATCCGTTTGGTTTCACAGTAGTAGTTGGTATTTGTACTTGAAATGTGGAAAAGCCGTAACAAATGCCGGTAATGAAGGGAGTGCTGTCCTACGTGAATGTGGAAGATGCAAGGGGCCTCAGCCCTTGTGCTAAATCTGTCTTTTCTTGGGAAAGAAATTCCACCACTGCTTCAATTTCTCCCTTTGTGTCCAACCAGATGGTATTGTTTACCAATCTAATATGGCATGTAGGAGGCTGAATCGATCTCTGTCCATCACAGGAAAAGAAACTCTACGTTTAGCCAGGTTCTCTGAAAGCCACACAGTATTTCTTCTGCGCATGTCAATAATTTGTTCTTCTTTTCCTTCAGATGACCCTGTTGGATATCAACATTTGCAGAGCAGAAGATGCTGAAGTTGTGAGCTCCAACATGCTTCAGACGACTGAGAAACTAAAATGTAGGTTTGAAGAAGAAGTGGAGCGCGTGGATGTATGATGTTTCTTCCACCCACTGCCCACCTCACCTGGGGTACCGGCTAGCTCCGGGAAGCCTGCGTCGGTGAGTGGCCCCTCCCCGGCACCACTCTGGGAGCCGCAGAAGAGGCGTAGCAACAGCTACGCCTGGGCGAGTCGTCAGGGAGGGAAAAAGAGGTGCAGGAGAGACCTTTTACGGTTCAGGGGGAAGGGATTTATTGAAGAAAGAGGCAACTGGTCAGGAGGTTGGGAGAGGGAACCGCAAAAGGCAGTTTGAGGGGTTCTACACAGGCTTAAGTACGGGGGAGGAGCAAGGGGAGGGCAGAAAACTCTGGCCAATAATGGTTAATGGGGGGAGGTACAGAAGGCGGGGAAAGGGGTACATTGAGCCAATAAGGTAAACCGAGGTTGGGGATACATACAATATAACCAGTCATGAATACAAAAGGGAATGCTTGTCGCAGAATCTTCTAGAACAAAGGGAGGGGCTACAAAGGATTGACATCCAGTGGGGCAGGGTTTAAGATGACTGACTAAGGCAAAGGTGGGAAAGGGAAAAACCATTATGTACTTAACTTAGGGGAATGAAACTGGGACCAACCATCAACACAGAAGGAAAATTAACATTAAACAACGCAACACTACATCTCCCCTTTCTTTTTAAACAGAAGTGTCATTTTCAAAGTCCTCGCCAGAGGTGAGCCCAGCCTTCTCTTCCTCAACTGCTTTCATGTCTTCACCAGTTGGGGGATCTTCGAGATCCCAGTCCAGGATAGGCCCCACCTCTGCGCGGTTAACTTGGGGTGATGGGGAGATGCTGCGGACAACTAAGGTCTTAATAATGGGGATAGCAATTCAAACGAGAATAATAACAAGGACAATAGAAATAATGGTTTTGACAACTGAAGCCAGCCAACCCGAAAGTCCCCAGCCTTTAAAGATGTTTCTCAGCCAGTCTTCGGATTCCTCCTTGATGTTCGTGACAAGACTTTGTATTTGCTGTATCTTGGAGTGGACACTGCTGCTCCGAGATGACCAGTTGAGACAGCAGAGGCCTTTGAAGTCCTCGCAGCCGTGGCTATGCGCAAGCAACAGGAAATCTATTGCTGCCCGATTTTGTAGGGTCGCCTGCCTGGTAATTTCCTCATCTGCTAGGAGGTCGTTTAAGGCCGCTGACGTAAGGTTTGCCTGTTTCGCTACCCAGCACTCTAGGAGGCCCAATTCACCTAGGGCTTTAGCCGCTGCCACCCACGGTAAAAAGATCGAGACAGCAACTCTTTTGGACTTAGACCAATGAAAAACATCTGCATTGCAATTTTCGTCCAAATTATGAGCTTCTCTCTTTTGGATTGCCGATTTTGTGTTTTTAGATTTCCAATTCGAAATTTGGGTACGGTTAGGCGAAAACAGGGTCAGTCGTCCGAGGGTGCACAGCCCTCCTATCAGGCGAGAGGGGATGCCTGCCCACGCCCGGTTGCCACAGATCAAGAAGACCCCCTTACCTAGCTGACGAGGTTGGTCTACAGGGGTCCCCTCAATCTGGGCGGTGGCGTTGCACCACGCGGCAGCTCTATAGTCAAGGTTGGGTTGGATAACGTTTAGGTATGATTCAGGGTTGGACCATCTATAATGATTCTGAACACAAAAAGGGGATGGGGCTGAACCAAGTAACTCTAATTCCTGAGGTTCCTCGGGTGCTTTGGGAAGGTCTTTAGACCACTCCCGCCACACCCAGAGGGGGTTGGTCATAGGATAGGAGGCATAGGAGGGGTGCCACCACTGAGGGTTAAAATCATCCCGCATGTTGATGATTGTCTTGGGATATTCTTCGGACTGAAATGGGATCCCCACCAGGCAGGTTGAAAGTGGGTTCCCTGTTGCCGCAGTTGATAAGCAGAGATGGTCCTGCTGCATGGCCTGGGCCAGGGTGACCCACACATTCTTCCTCGGCTGCGGGACTATCCACTCCACCGAAGACTGGCAGAGGCACGCCCAGATGACAAGGGCGTACCACATCCTGGGGCTCCGTGTGGCTGACTAAAACAGAACAGGAAAAGGGAATGGGTTACTCAAATAGGTCCTGAACTTCAGGGGGAGGAAACAACTTGGAGAAGGGGCTGTCCCGCCCTCTGGGGGACCCTTGGTGTTCCAGGGAGGGGCGCCGGCAACGACGAAGCGCTGCATATTTGACACCTCCGGAGGTTGGCCCTGACAGATGTCCCTGACTGGCAGTATAGGGCCGGACCCACCTTTGAGGGACCCGCCTCAAACCAAAGGGCGTGGATATGCAAGCGTACCCATGACCCCAGGTGACTAACTCATGTGGGCCCTCCGTTTTACCGGTCTCCGGGTTCTTCACCATCACGGGAGGGTGTTTTCTCAACCGTAATGATGACGAGTTCGTGAAGTGCCTCACAATGGGAGGACTCAGCACTTCGAAGGAGCAGTTAAGAAAGTTGATGGTAAAAAGGGCTTTTTGCAATTTAGTATGAGGTGTATCGAATTGAGTATCGCCCTGTTGCTGCTCCAGGACCCGTTTGAGCGTTTGGTGGGTGCACTCAACCATGTCCTGACCTGCGGGGGAATAACGGGATGCCAGGCTTATGTTTGATTCCCCACATCTGCAGGAACTCCCGGAAGGCCGTGGAAGCATATGCTGGGCCATTGTCCGATTTCAATTCCCTTGGGATCCCCAACACAGAGATGGCCTGTACAAGGTGTTTCTGTACTTCCTTGGCCTTCTCCCCTGTGTGGGCAGAAGCGAAGACTGCCCCGGAAAAGGTGTCCACACTCACATGTACATATTTCAACCTGCCGAACTGCGGAACGTGGGTGACATCAATCTGCCATAACTCACAGCTCTCCAGGCCTCTAGGATTGATGCCAGAGCTCAGGGTTGGCACCCCAAGCTTCTGGCACTGGGGACATGTAGCCACAATGTCCTTGACCTGGTCACGGTTTAGTTGGAATTGCCATACCAAGCCAGGCGCATTCTGATGGAATTTCTGATGGCTCAGCTTTGCCTGTTGGTAAATATCAGGAATCCTGGCCATATCAGCTGGTGCGGCCAGGGTGTCCGCTCTCTGGTTACCCTCGGCGATAAAGCCTGGCAGGTCTGTGTGCGATCTTAAGTGCATCACGAAGTACAGATGCTCTCGGTGCGAGACAGCATATATCAGCTTCGAGAGCAGACCGTGGAGGTTAGGATTAGAGACTTCTTTCAAAACAGCGTTCTCTGCCCTTGACACCACACCCGCCACATAAGCCGAAGCTGTAACCAAATTAAGTGGCTCTGAGAACCTCTCGAAAGCTCTAACGACTGCATCTAACTCAGCAATTTGAAGGGAACCCTCAACAACCTTAACATCTGCCTCCCACTGCTGAGTCTGGGGGTTCTTCCAAGTCATGACTGACTTGTGCGAAGCCCCAGATGCGTCTGTAAAAACAGTTAGAGCTTTGAGTGGCACCCGGCTCAATTTTTCTTTCGGGACCAGATTGAAATTTGAATTAAATAATTTATGACTTTGGTGGTGGACAGATGTTTGTCCTGTGTAGCTATCAAGGGCAAAGAGAAGAGTCTCATTCTCCTGGAGCAAATGCTCCAAAACCTCCTTAGTCAGCTTGCCTGATGATAAGGCAAGTGGTACTCGGATGAAGGCAAAATCGCAACCCAGCAGCTCTCGCAAACGGGCCCTGGCCTTCCTGATCAGCTGCGCCATCAGCTCCTGTGGCCTGGTGATACTTTTGGACCTCTGATGACTGAGGAACACCCACTCTATAATCAAGAGGGGGTCCCTCTGGTCCTGGTCTCACTGGTAAATGAGGCCGTGGAGATGCGGGAGCCGTCCCAGGATAATAAACCCAAATTGAAGGTTCGGCAGGTAGCAATGGGCTTGTCTCGTCCCCATCACCTTCTCTACCTTTTCCAGAGCTGCCCTCGCATCTGGGGTCAGCACCCTAGGAGAAAGTAACTCATCTCCCCCTTTCAATAAATGGAAAAGGGGAGCTAGGTCCTCGGTGGTCAATCCTAGCCAGGGTCTGACCCAATTCAATGACCCACACAGCTGGTGGTAAACCGCAAGTGTTTTTGTCTTGGTGTTAATTGCCAATTTCTGTGGGACAATAGTCCTGCTGGTAATTTGGAGCCCGAGATACTTCCAGGGGGGCATCCTCTGAACTTTCTCCTTCTGGACCTCAAACCCTGCAGAGATCAAAACCTCGATGACAAGGTCAAGGACATACTGCAGTATGTCATCCGTGGGGCACAAATTAGCACGTCATCCATGTAGTGCAGGATGACGGCCTCCTCTGCCTTGGCACGGACAGGAGACAGCAATGAGGCCACGTACTATTGACAGATACTGGGGCTGTTCTTCATGCCCTGAGGCAGTACCCGCCAATGGAAGTGCCTCATTGGGGCTTCCCGGTTGATGGATGGAACCGAGAAGGCAACCCGTGGTGCATCCTCGGGGTCGAGGGGAATTTTGAAAAAACAATCTTTGATATCTAGGACTGCCAGATTCCAACTTTGCGGCAGCATTGAGGGTGAGGGCATACCTGGTTGCAGAGACCCCATGTCTTCTATCTTTTTATTTATTTCACGAAGGTCGTGAAGGAGCTGCCACTTGTCCTTCCCCGGCTTTTTGATGACGAAGACCAGAGAATTCCAAGGGCTCCAGGTTGGCTCGATGTTACCTTTGGCTAACTGCTCCTCCACGATTTCGTTGAGCGCCTGCAATTTCTGTTTGTTAAGTGACCACTGATCTATCCATACTGGTTCATCAGATAGCCAATTCAGTTTCTGGACAGGGCGCTCCACAGTGGCAGCTAAGAAAAATCCCGCGGGGTTTTCGGGCTCTCAATATGAACACCCCATTGCGACATGGCATCTCTGCCCCACAGTGGAGCTTTATACTCCATAACAAAAGGGCGGACATTAGCCACCTGCCCTTCAGGTCCCTCAATTTTAATTACGCTTTTTGACTGCCAAGCCAATTGGGCCCCCCTGACTCCTTGTATTCTGCCAGCCACGGGTTGCAACTCCCAATGTGACGGCCAATTCTCGGTTGGTATAATTGTCACATCTGCTCCTGTATCGAAGAGTCCGTCGAGGTAAAAGTAGTCTTCACCCCAACGGAGTCCGCATCCAATGATCGGTTTATCCTCACCGATGACTTCCGCCCAATAGACGCAGGGATTAGCCGGTTTCGCCACGATGGTGTTGGGCACCGGAATCGCCTGTGCTACTAGTTGTTCCTTTGGCAGGAAGTATGGTGGCTGGATGCACTGTGCCAGGAGAGAGAAACGGTCCAGACACAAAAGCTGTGTCTGCGGCACGATTTCAATCTCCGGAGGGGTACACTTTGTATCCCCAAGCACGACATACGTGCAGTCGAGTCCGGCGAACAAACCCGGTGATGTGGGCTTCACCGACACCAACCGCCAGTCCTGTGTTTCAAAATAAGTGTTATCTGTCAGGGCCAAGCTCAGGGGAGGACGAGGAGTCCACCCTGGCGCTATTCGTCGTGTTCGGTAAATGTCGGATCCGGTGGGAATGTCACATCCGGTATTAGTTTTGCCCCCCCCAAGGTCCCCCTCGCGGCCTGCCTCATTTTTGTTTTCACGCGAGGCGGGGTCGCTCTCCCCAGTTAGTTTTTTTTTGCTTGTGTGTTTCCTCCCACCTCCCCCTGCCCCTGCCCGTTATCGATTTTATTTTTAAGAGGGCACACACGCGCGATGTGACCAAGCTGGTTGCAGAGGAAGCAGCGCACAGGGAAAGTCTTTGCAGCTGCAGTCATCGCTGCCATCATCACTCCTCCTCTGGTGGGAATAGGTGGCGCTGGCACAACTGCGCGCTTGACACAGGCCTCCACTATAAGCTGGAGAGACGGCTCAGGGTAGAGAGGTAGAGATGTTATAACCTGTTTACATGCATCGTTAGCGTTCAACTTTACCATTTCCATTATTAGTTCTTCTAGGGTGTCCTGGTTTTTCACTTGCTTTTCAATTTCTATCTTTAGCCTCTCCACGAACTCAATGATAGGTTCCGCCGGCCCCTGTTTGATGGAGGCATAGTGGACACGGGGCTCGGTGGTCGGCATCACCATGAATGCCTTCTCGGCAGCAGCTTGAATTTTTAAAATCACAGGCTTTGGGATTTTTTCTGCCTGTGCTTCTGCCTGGGACCACTGCCCTTCACCTCACAAATGATCCATCGTGATCGGTTTTTTGTCTGAGTCAATGGCGCACTCAGCGGTCTGTAAGAGCTCAGGCAGGAGTTCCCCTAGCATCCTTTTCCATGTGTCCTCCCACAATCTGTATTCAATTGATAGGAGGAGACATTTAAACAATCCTTTCAAGTCGCTAGGGACCAAGATATTGGAGGAGAAAGTAGCTTCCAATAAGCCTTTAAAATATTCGCTCTTTCTCCCGAACTCCTTCTGTGCCCTACAGAGCTCCTTTTTATGGGAGTATTCAAATGGCCGCCAATTTGGAATACCCCTTTGCCAAGAATAAAAAACCGGAGAGGCAATGAGTGTGGTCTCCGGTTCCGGGTTCCGATCCCCTGGCCTGTCACTTCCGTTTTCCGGAGCGTGGGAACCAGAAGGAGGGGTGTGGGAATCGGAAGTCGGAAGCGGAGGGGCAGGACTGCTTACCGAGGAGGAGCCACAACACTGGCAACATTCATGGTGATGGGTGGGACCTGTTGAGCTCGGGGGCCGCCTTTCTGGGGGTGGAGTAAGAGGAGGAGTTTTAGTAGGAGGAGGAGGAGGAGCCTGGGGAGGAGGAACACCCCTCCCGTGGGAGGAGACAGGGGCAGGACTTGGGGAAGGAGGCGGGAACAGAAAGGGGTTGGGACACGGGGTAGGGGGCGGAGCCACAGTCGGAGGAGGGTATGGATCAATGAGGAAGGGATTCTGGGAAGTAAAAGGAGCCAGAGCACAAGGGACCAGCCGCGCCACGTGGCCGGCGCCATCTTCTGCGCCGGAGTCCAGAAGGCTATTTTGTGGCTCCGGGGGGGATGACTGGAACCTTACTGACTTTGGGGTTTCTGGGGTAGAGCCTGTGGTAGGAGCGGGGGAGGGTTTCGGGGTACATTTACAAACTTTACAACGCTTTAAAACAGGTTTCAGGGTAGAACTCGGGGTGCAACTGGGAGAGATGGAACTGCGGGAAGAGGGATTAGGGGAAGGCTCCCTGACGGCTGGCACCTTGCCGCCCGGGCTAGGGTATCGGGAGGACCGAGAGGGGCCAGGCAAGCAGCGGCTGGTCTCCCTGGCCGGGCTGGTCTGCGATCATTTCAGAGCTGCCCGTCTCGGATCCCCCGATGCAGGGGAAGAGGGATTGGAACAAGGGTTAGGAGAGGGGGGAACAACTGGGGGAACCCGGGATGGCTTGCTTCCCTTCCCCGCCCTATCCTGGGGGGGCCGGCCAGGGCTTGCGCCCACCAACTTTTTTTTTACAGCTCTACGAATTTGAATGTATAAACTGAAAAGCCGATCCACGGAGGTGTCGTCCTGATTGCTCAACGCCATGAGCCTTTGTCCTACTAGTTCCCAAAATTGGACTGACTCCATTTGCTGGGGTGACACCCCGGGGAATTGGGAAGCAAGCCATTTTATGAACTTCTTTAACGAACCCGTGAAAACTTTTTTTTCCCTCCCTCCAGGGTACCCACAACTTGGAAAAACATCTCCCGCTGCTGTGTGGACAGCTTTGCGCCCATTATGGTGTGCCTCGTACCCACACAGCAGAACTCACTCTCCCACTGCAGCAAAAGAAAACTGAAACAACTGAGAATAAAGGTCCCAGGGCCACTGAGTCCCCCACCCTCAGGGACCAAAGGAAGGGGTGTTTTAACGAGCCCCCACACCTAGGGCTGCACACCCCGCCCCGCCTAATGGTAAGCCCCTCTGCACCTCGTTGGGGGATACTTACCGGCTCCGTCGGCCTCTGGAACAGGAGCTGCAACAGGAGGTCCCTCCCTTGAAAGTGGTCCTCCGGGCGCAGAGGTTTGCCACCTTCTCCCCGGGAGCGCTGCTGACCTGGCCTGCTTCGACCAGAGTAGTCGACGCCCAATGCCTCTGATCCTCAGATCTAAGAGGCTCTTCGTGGGGTCACCGGCGAAGTGGCCCCCCCGGTGAGTGCCAAACTGACGTTTCTTCCACCCACGGCCCACCTCATTTGGGCTACCGGCTAGCTCTGGGAAGCCTGCGTCGGTGAGTGGGCCCTCCCCGGCACCACTCTGGGAGCTGCAGAAGAGGTGTAGCAACAGCTACGCCTGGGCGACTCGTCAGGGAGGGACAAAGGGGCACAGGAGAGACATTTTACGGTTCTGGGGGAAGGGATTTATTGAAGGAAGATGTAACAGGTCAGGAGGTTGGGAGAGGGAACCGCAAAAGGCAGTTTGAGGGGTTGTACACAGGCTTAAGTGCGGAGGAGGAGCAAGGGGAGGGCCAATAACGGTTAACGGAGGGAGGTTCAGAAGGCGGGGAAAGGGGTACATTGAGCCAATAAGGCAAACCGAGGGTGCCGATACATACAATATAACCAATCATGAATAAAAAAGGGAATGCTTGACACACAAACTTCTAGAAAAAAGGGAGGGGCTACAAAGGATTGACATCCAGTGGGGCAGAGTTTAGGGTGAGGGACAGGGAAGGTTCTAGATAAAGGAGAGGGGTTTAGGATGACTGACTAGGGAAAAGGTGGGAAAGGGAAAAACAGTATGTACTTAGGGGAAGGAAACTGGGACCAACCATCAACACAGAAGGAATATTAACATTAAACAACGCAACAAAACAGATGTACGTTTTTTTTTTTATTTGATGACATATGTTTCCATCACTCCTTGGGATTAGTCGTTTCTTCCTGTGCTCCCACCTGCAATGCCATCTGCGTGGTAGGCTATTGATGTCACCTTAAAACGAGGTCCATAGTGTGACCAAACACTCCAAGGAAACAGTTTGGTGTGGAAGAGTTTCATGTGGAAGTGTTCATAATTCTTGTGTTTATTATTTGTAATATAAATAGATTGTATTTTTATGATCATTTCTATCTGAAATACATATGATAGCGATGAATGATGTATGGCCCAGCCTGCTTAAGATCAGACTTTAGGAATAGCTGGAAATGATCTCCCAAATGTCTTCCAATCTTTTCTATACATACAATAAGTCGGGCAGTTGTTTCTAAAGGGATCAATTATAGAATGTGATTTGGTGCTTTAGGGTGCCAGAATAAACAGAAGTTTTGATAATCCGCATTCTTACCAGTTTACTTGGAGACTGATTTTTTTTAATCTCCAGATAGAAGACGCCTTGTTGGATACCAGTCGTGAAATTCCAGGCAGCCTTTTATCATGTTACATATCCTCTTACTCATTCATTTCACCTTCCAGCAGTTTAGAAAGAACTTGTTCACTTGAATGTTTTTCTTTGGAGTGATTTTAAGGAGACGGCTAAATGGCCATAATACAGGTAGAAACATAAAAACAAGGGTGTGCTATAAAGACAGGACTTCTTAATGCAAAGAGCCCTCTGAAATTCAAAATACCTGCTATAAAATTAAAAATGTAATCTTTGACTTTTAGATGGGAATTTCTACTCTTCAGTTTCATTCTGTCAGGTGCATTTTTGCTAACTGCTTGATTCACGCTGAATGGACAGTCCTGTCTTATTCTTGGTATGGCAACAGTGATAGAGATCACTGCTGCTTTCTGTAGAAAGTGGCTGCAAGTTGCTATTACGAGATCTTGTGGAGGTCTAGAGTCTGATTGGATGTGAGGTTCTCAATGTTTCAACAAGCAACTTGGGGTGGCAGTGTCAGAGGTGTTCATTATCTAGGAAGATTTTCATAGGTGATGAGTTTTGCTGAGGTAGCTTTCTCCTCTGGGTGTAGAATATATGTGCATAATTAACTTCCTTGAATCCTAAATAGTGAGGGAGATTTTAGTATCTACGAAACCATTTTTACTAGCTTTTTTATGTGGCCTTAGATGATGAAAGTGATCTGCATAAAATTTTAGAAAAAAGGAAAACGGTGAGCTGTGAGGAAGAGCTGAAGGAGTATTTGGAGAACACCCTTTCTTCTTGAGATCAAATTAGAACAAGGTATGAATGTTGTATCGTCAACTTGAATGGTAGACCATCTTTGAACATTGGTTGTACTACTTAGGCCTTGTTTTAATGCTGTTGTGTGAAGGCATGGAAAAAGAGTGCTTTTCACTTCATGTAAGAATATAGAATAATGTCCCTAGTGAACAAGGTTAAGGCAAATAATGCCCACGGTTTAGGAATGGGACAAAGGAAGACTGCTATCATTCAAAACCCATAGCACATCAGTATTACTGTGCATACCATCACATCCATGCCTTATTCAGAAGGTAAAAGGAGTAGCGCAGATTCTTGGATCACCGGAATCAGAAGTTGGTCTGCACCATCATCTCTTCACTCATAGATTTGATCTCATTCAAAGTTCTAGGAACTCAGACGTTTAAGATAGCCAAGCACTTGCAATTTTAAAAAACATCTAAAAATTGGTACAATACCGCTCTCTTTCCGGAAGATCTTAGCAGCAGCTCTGAAGCCATAGAGGAAGCAGCACTGTTCACACACACAGGAGGTCTTTCCTACCTGCTCGATCAGAGGCACAATAGAAGAGCAGTATGGACCTGAGGGGAGATGAACATACCTTCACACACCTAGCAGTGGGACTATGGTTAGAGCTGGAGGTTTGATACGCTTCCTAATAATTTGAGCCGTTAAAACAAAGCCAGAAGTAACAGACCAAGTGAAAAGACAATGCCAGGTTGCGGAAAGAGAATGTTGCCTATCTAAACACCTACATAAATTTCCCATCAAGCCAATGTCCGTGTAAATGAAAACAAGTGTGAATATTGATTTTTCTTGAATCAAGACTCAGCTTTATGTCCAAGTCAAAGGCCAATAAACCAGATAGGCTCCACTGAGCACAGTGCACAACTAACATGGAAGACAGTAATTTGACCTCTTATGTAAGCAGTGTTGGAATGGTTCCCCATCCAAAAGGAAGGATGTCAAATGCTTCTTTGGAAATATTTTAACTTCTGTGCATTTCTTTCTTTGTAATGAACTAACCTCTAACAAGCCAGGATGTGATTGTGTTCAGTAGAAACAGATCAATGGCAAAATTTAGCCTAAAGGTTTTATGAGATTGATCAGGAAGCTCGATTTAGATTTAAAGGCACTGTAGTCATATTTAATTTTATTTCTCTCCGTACTTGAGTCTCTTAAACAGGGACCTTCAATTGGACAGGAACGGGACACTGAAGCAAATTGTAATGGATGACGTAATGGCTTACCCAGAAGCATTTTGTGGGAATGGATTTCTTCTAGGTATCCATCAGCCAGCATTTTAGTGTGAAGGAAATCTTCAAACAGGTAAAACAAAAATTCCCGTTGTTTTAAAACCTGACTGCTATATTAATTTTTCACTTTTGAGAAAATTTTCATGACCTTTAAAATTCAGACTATATCAAGTATTGTTTCAGCCAATGAAGAAAGTGCTTTTGATACAGATAGGAGAGGGAAACCAAAACATTTCTCAGAGCCCCACTTTGAACTCTGTCCTTGTTACAAATGGCACTTGAGCAAATTCATTTGCCTTTGGAACAGAAAACGACAAGGTAACCGGCTTATCATTACGGATTTGAGTGTTCCAGGTTCTTTAGATAGTAAGCGATCTATTCAAGATGATCCCTTTCTGAAATAGATCCATTTTGAGAAGGGATATGGATTTCTTAGAAGAAAGCAAATCCCTATGTTAAAACGGTGTGGTGGGTGGTTTTTGTTGTTGTTTAGCTTTTAGAACTTGCAAGGCACAATCGACTTCATAGTTCGAGATCCAAATAAGACCACGACATTCCAAACAGGTGTTTCTTTTTGGTTGTTTTTCAATCAGTATATCTTTGGATTGTAACCAGTAGAACTGTGCTTGAACTGGAAAGAAGTAGCGGAGGTTTCAGAAGTGGAACATACGGTGGAACGGTAAGCTGAGAGCATTGTGCAAGGAGAGGAAAGAGGGGAAAATGGTAAGAGTTTCCTGAGTCGGAAGGGACCCCTGGGGATCGTCAAAGTCCAACTCCTGGCCCTGCACAGACACTCCAACAGTCCCACCCTCTGCATCCCTGAGAGCATTGGCCAAACGCTCCTGGATCTCTGGCAGCCTTGGGGCTGTTCCCATTGCCTGGAAAACCTATTCAGTGCCTGACAAGCCTCTGAGGAAAAAAACCTTTCCCTGACAGCCAGCCTAATCGTCCCCTGACACAGCTCCTGGCATTCCCTTGGTTCCTGTCCCAGCTCGCAGAGAGCAGAGAGCAAAGCTGTTCCTGAGCTGCCCTTGAGAGGAGCTGAGAGGTCCCAAGTGAGGTGTGAGCTCAGTGTCCTCTCTGCAGCTGAACCAAATGCCCTCAGCCACTCTTTGTATGGCTTCCCCTCCAGCCTCTTCACTATCTCTGTGTCCCTCCTTTGGACATTTCTCCAATAGCCTGAGGTCTTTCTGACGTTGTGGCATCCAAAATTGCCCCCAGGGCTTGAAGAGAGTGCAGTCCCAGCCCAGAGCAGACCAGGACAATCACCTCTCTCGAGCGAGCGGTGCCACAAGATAGGGACAGTTGTCAAAAATCAGCTGGAGAAACAAATCTAACAGAGAAACAGGTGATCTAGGCACAGGAAATGGAAGAAGAAGGGGAAGAAGAAGATGAGAAGAGGATTCCTTGTAAAAGTGAAGAAAAAAGAGCATGCAGAACAGGGACTAAGCATTATGCAGGTAAGTGAGCAAGAGAATAAGTTTGAAAGTGAAGGCAGTTTTGTCCAAAAGAAGGAGGAATAGGAAGTCTTTTTGCTGAGAATGAATAGAAAGTTTTTTCCCGTTTAGTTTGTATATGAAGCACCCAGGGCTCTGAATCATGGTTTTAAAAGTTAAGATTTTTGCTAAGAGTAGAAGTAGTTTCCATGACCAAGATGTAAGTTAGGTAGGTAAATGGTAGGTTAATAATTTCTACATGCTTAGGCTAGAGCTAATTGGTATAATTATCTGCTATTAGAAATTTACGTACAGAAGAACGTAAAATAAGTAAACTGCTAACCATGAAGCACGGAGCCTTGCATCGTGCCAGAGGGTCACTGAGACCTGATGAAGACTCTCCTGACTTCATCCTTCGAGACCACTGACCCATTTCGAGACCACCGACCCAATTCAAGAGAAGAGCTGTGTACGCGTGAAGGACTAATGGGCTCATTTTAATATGGGATGGGGATGGGAGGTGCTGGGGTTATGCATATGTATTGTATGTAAGATCTTGGGGAATAAATAGATGGCAAAGAACCTTGTTCAGGACCGTCACGCCTTTTGGAGGAGACTCCCGTGCTGCCCGCCAGTGAATAAACATACCACTTTCTAACTTTAATTAGTTAGAGGGTCTTTGTCCTTGATTATACCGGGGTTTTTTAATGATTCATTTGGCAAGCCAGGCTAGGAGTCGGCTCTGCTCTGCTGTGAGACCAGCCCGGGTAGTGGACCCCTCGGGGCGCCCCCGGGATATTCCTGGAAGAGAGGGCTCCCCCACCCGTACTGTTGATCCAGCAGCAGACAAGGACTCCTGACTTCCCAAACTCCGGACAAAAGGGTGTGTTTAAAAATTGAAACAATTTTAGTTGTGACCTGTAAGGTGTGTGTACACATGGTCAGGTAAGGCCGATGGTAAGTCGTGGGAGACGTCCCATGCACAACTTGTGTCTCTGTGTGCTTGCAAGACTTGTTTGGTATTTGGTTGTAGCAGAGAATCTTGTTATACCGAGCCGAAAGGGCTCGGTCTATAGTTGCTGGCAGTAGATTTTGCCATTTGTTGTGCCGTAGAGGTCTTTGTTCGCTAGCATTGTGGGGCTAGCACTTGTAAAGGAAAAATCCTGGTGTATGGTTGTTGAACTGTGTGAGTGTGTCCTGATTGTGAGAGTGGTTGAGAGAGAGCTTGTTGAGACGTGCTATTAGCACAAAGTGAGTGGGAGTTTGGACCCGTGGTTCCGTTCTCAGGTGACTGAAACGGCCGGGGGAAAACGAAGCAAGTGGGGTGCATGAAATCCTTAAAAACTCCCTCCCTGCTGTGACTGTGGTGTGTGTGCTCTGGTTACCAAAGACACTATTCACTATAACTGTATTTCTGAGGCAATAGTGCCTTTTGACTTGTGCAAAAAGTTATAAGGGAAGCACAGCCTGAGTGCAAGAGTTTATTAGGAAATGAGACATGAATACTAGTGAAGTAAATGGAAGACAAAAGACAGGACCAGTTTGGGAAGGAAAAAGTCCTTGACAAGAGTTTAGTTATGATTTTAAGTACAGAGGCTGCGTTTGTAGATTGTTGAAATCAGAATAAGAGCAGTGTCAGTTTAAGGATCCAATCTAACCAGATGAATAGAAAGAATTCCTTTACCTCAGTGGTTTGGGCTTGACCCATAGGAGTTTGTGAATTCAGTAAACTAGTGGACAGATAGGAGAAATAAGAAAACATATTTTAAAAGTTTACATCGGACATCTGCTGGAGGACTTGTGGCTTTGGATTGGGAGCAACAAGCTGCGGAAAATTTAGAAAGTTAAGAAGGAGTAAATGAAATAGCTTGTATTTGTAAGAATTTTCCTGCAGTTTTTGGTGCATCTAGAGGTTGGCCTTGTGCCTGGGTGCTATTACTATCGTTCTTCTGCTAACCAGCACAGTAAATGTAAACAACAGCTCCTTGATTGAGCTGATAAGTGGAAAATTACATTTAGTACCTGAGCTGTGGGCTGTAAGAAAAAGTCTAGGAAAGGACTGACTTTTCACTTGCTGAGTGAAAAGCAGGACAAGAAGCAATGGACAAGATAATAAGAATTAAAGCAGAGTACCAGTTTTGTTAAGGAGGGATGACGGGAACTAACCAGAGTAAAGAGATCCCTAAAACTTGTCCTTTGGGGTGCGTTTTGGCACATTGGAAGGAGCTAGTGGGGTATGGAGACTCAGAGAACCAAAAGACCCTTGTAAAGTTTTGTACACAATGGTGGCCACTTTATAAACGTGAGGGGGGAGCCAGGTGGCCCTCAGCTGGATATTTACATTATGAAACTTTGTTACAGCTTATGTTATTTTTCAGACACAGAAATGGGAGGAGGTGACTTACTCTGACTGTTTCGGTTTTTTGGGTTTTTTTTCTCCTGAATCACCTTGAGTGGCAGAAAGATTGTGGACTCAGAGCCCCCTCTGACCCCTTGGTATTGGTCTTAGAAAAAGACAACGAGGCTAAGTTAAAATAATGTTGTAGTACATGCTCCATAAACCAACGCTGCACACACCCTGATAAGGTGTATCCAGCTAACCCTCTGGAATAAGAATTGGGGAATTTGTTTGAACCACCCGCTAAAAGGCAAAGCAGGGTGAGAGGGGAAGCAAATTTGAGACGGTTATTAACCTCAACTCCCACTTTACCTTCTACTTCTGAAAAAAAGCCAGCTCGAGTTACTTCAGCTCCTATTGCTTCATTCCACCTCCTGAAATTTCTATGTCCCATCCCCCACTCCAGTCCCATTCCACCTCCTGAGATTTCTTCTTCTATCCAGACTCCAGCCTATGTTCCATCCCCCACTTTAGTTAAAGCAATTTCTATTTCAACTCCAGTATCCAGAAGGAAGAAAAAGTGATGATCAAAGAAGAGGAGATTGAAAAGAGGAATGGAGCAGAGGATCTTACCCTAGGAGACCCTCTGGTTATAATAAAAGTAGGGAACAAAGAAAAAAAAAATTTGATAAACACAGGAGCAACATATTGGATGTTAAATAAAGCCTTAATACCAATAACAGATGATTATGTCATGGTAAAGGGGGCAACTGGCCAATCTGAAAGGGCTTATTTTTGTAGCCCATTGAAATAAAAGTTTGGGAAACAATGGGGAATTCACAGGTTTTTATATATGCCCAATGCTCCATTAGCACTTTTGGGTAAGAATCTATTGGAACTATTAAAACCAAAAATAATATTCAAAAATGGGGAAATTAGTTTGGAGGTAAATGATCAGCAATACGTGGAACTGTTAAATGTAATGCTAATAACCAAAGATATTGTGGCTGAAAACAAAGAAGAAATTATTAAGAAAATAATAGATCAGCTGCTCCCTGGGGTGTGGGCCTCCAATATACCAGCGAGAGCAAAGAATGCTCTACCAGTACAAATCCGGCTTAAAGAAGGAAAACAACCAGTTAAAATTAGACAATACCCCTTAAAAAAGGAAAGTAGGGAAGGGATTAGTCCAGTAATTAAGAACTTTTTGCAAATAGGACTACTAAAAAAATGTCAATCTGATTTTAATACTCCTATTTTGTCCGTAAAAAAGCCCGATGGATCATACAGGTTAGTACAAGATTTGCGAGCTGTTACCAGCGGTAGCCAACCCCTACACCTTGTTAACTCGTTTAACATCCAAACTAACCTGGTTTACTGTTTTAGATTTAAAGGATGCTTTTTTTTGCCTTCCTCTCCATGAAACCAGCCAGAAAATTTTTGCATTTGAATGGGAAAATCCCAAAACTGGACGTAAAACTCAGCTCACATGGTGTGTACTACCCCAGGGGTTCAAGAATTCCCCTACCATATTTGGAGAAGAGCTGGCAAAAGATCTAGAATCCTGGGAAGCTCCATCAAGAGAAGGACAGCTGTTACAGTATGTGGAGGACCTCCTGATTGCTAGTAAAACTCAAGAAGCATGTATGGAGTGGACGGTAAGCCTCCTAAATTTTTTGGGGTCTACAGGGGTATCGAGTATCCCAGAAGAAAGCCCAGATGGTGAGACGAACAGTTGTCTATCCGGGCTATGAGATTAGTGCTGGACAAAGAACCTTGGGACGGGATTGCAAGGAAACAATATGCCAGACCCCAAAACCCCAAACAGTGAAAGAACTGAGAACCTTCTTGGGCATGACAGGGTGGTGCAGACTGTGGATTTACAATTATGGGCTGTTAGTCAAACCCCTATATACCTTGATTATGGAAGGAAGCAGAGATCTCCAACGGATGAAAGAAGTAACATGAGCCTTTGACCAACTAAAGAAGGCTCTCATGTCAGCTCCAGCCCTGGGACTTCCAGATGTGAGTAAACCATTCTTTCTGTTTTCTCACAAAAAGCAGGGGATTGCTCTGGGAATACCAGCACAAGACCTGGGCCCGTACTGGAGGGCAGTCACCTACCTCTCCAAACAGCTGGACACGGCAGCCAAGGGGTGGCCAGGGTGCCTCATAGCTGTTGCAGCAGTAGGAGGCACACAAATTCACCCTAGGCCAGAAGCTGCAGTCCTGGAGGTGAAAGGAAGACATTGGCTTTCCCCACAAAGATTTCTAAAGAACCAGGCCATACTAGTAGAACAAGATGATGTTGAAATTTTGGTAACTAACACTGTCAATCCAGCTTCTTTCCTCAGCGGGAGTATGGGAGAACCAGTGATCTATGACTGCCTGGAGACCACTGAAGCCACTTACTCCAGTTGCCTGGATCTGAAGGACACCCCTCTCGAGGACGCTGCAACTTGGTTCACTGATGGGAGCATCTACATCATCAGAGGAAAAAGATATGCTGGGTATGCAGTTACCACAATAGAGAGGTGATAGAGTCTGGACCATTGCCAACAAACACCTCTGCACAGAAGGCTGAAATAATCACTTTAACCCAGGCCTTAGAGCTAGCTAAAAGAAAAGAAATCAACATGAATACACCAAAAAGTGAGCTCTGAATTGGAAAAAGGAAATGAGCTGGTGGACAGAAAGGCAAAAGAAACAGCTAAAGGTAAGGTAATTATTAAAACAATTGAGGCAGCTTTAATTCTAGATGGGCAGATTTCTATGGAAGGTAAGCCAAGATACAATGAAAGGGACAAAAAGCTCATTAGAGAAGAAAGCAGGAGTTATAATCAAGAGGGGTGGGCTATTACAGACAGAGGAAAAGGTAGGCTTGTGATCCCCTCTTACATGTTATGGTTATTAGTGAAAAAGGACCATGAGAAAACACATTGGGGAATTGATGCTCTGTACAATTATTTGAAAGATCAAATCATGGCCAGAAACTTGCAAGGTGCAGTAATTCAGGTGACTCGCCAATGTAGCCGTGCCTCCAAACTAATCCCAAGAATATTCCTAAACCAAAGCCTGGACAAATTGAAAAAGGCTATGGGCCTGGGCAACAATGGCAAATTGATTTTTCAGAACTACCCAGGAGAGGGGGGTAACAATACCTATTGGTATTAATAGGTACCTTTTCAGGGTGGCCAGAAACTTTCCCTACCAAAACTGTCAAAGCATAAAAAGTAACCAAAGCATTGTTATTAGGAAAAGAATTTACTAACTTTGAAGAAGGAGTGGGGAATGAATCATGGTTTTAAAAAGTTAAGATTTTTGCTAAGAGTAGAAGTAGTTTCCATGACCAAGATGTAAGTTAGGTAGGTAAATGGTAGGTTAATAATTTCTACATGCTTAGGCTAGAGCTAATTGGTATAATTATCTGCTATTAGAAATTTACGTACAGAAGAACGTAAAATAAGTAAACTGCTAACCATGAAGCATAGAGCCTTGGATCGTGCCAGAGGGTCACTGAGACCTGATGAAGACTCTCCTGACTTCATCTTTCGAGACCACTGACCCATTTCGATACCACCGACGCAATTCAAGAGAAGAGCTGTGTACGCGTGACGGACTAATGGGCTCATTTTAATATGGGATGGGGATGGGAGGTGCTGGGGTTATGCATATGTATTGTATGTAAGATCTTGGGGAATAAATAGATGGCAAAGAAGCTTGTTCAGGGCCGTCACACCTTTCGGAGGTGACTCCCGTGCCGGCCGCCGGTGAATAAACATACCACTTTCTAACTTTAATTAGTTAGAGGATCTATGTCCTTGATTATACCGGGTTTTTTTAATGATTCAGCTCTAGATCCTTTTGTGGGAAAATGGAGTGTGTAAAGTTGCCAATCATTTTGGAACGAATTTGGAGGTTTTAGGGGTCCCAGGCGAATTTTGGGTTGAATTCTGGGGATTTGGGGGGTCCCAAGTGAATTGGCGGGGGGGGGAAATCTGGGGAGATCCAGGTGAGTTTTGAGGGGTCCCAGGTTGATTTTGGGGGAGAATTTGTGGAATTTTCGGTGATCACGGGTAGCGAGGATTGGGGTTGTGTTGGTTTGAAAGTAAAACCAGTGCGAGACTCCAAGTCAGTAATACAATTTAATAGGAGAAAAGAGAAAAAATAAAATACATGCAATAATATAAAAGAAAAACCACCAACAAAGTCAGAAAAACAACCTGACACCCTGTCAGTCAGGGTGTTGGTAGCAGTCCGTATAAATGGTGGCTGCAGTTCTCCTGGATGACAGATGTGGTTCAGTTGAAGCTGTGCTCCTGTAGAAGATGCAGTTTTCCTCCGAAGATCCAGCGATGATGTGGAAAAAGGTCCGACTTTCCTCTGGGATCCAGTGGAAAGGACTGCCTTGGTGTTCCAAATCTCAGTTTTTATTTAGGTAGGAAAGGTTTGGCTCCTCCCCCTGCCTGGAGCGTCTCCCAATGGGATGATGTAATCTTATCAGTCACACAATAGGACTTAATGGCCCATTAACAGAATATATCTTCTGGAGGAAGGATGGGTTGTGAAAAGAAAACGATGATCATCCCCCTGATCTTATCAGATGGCACATCAGCAGGGGATATCTCCCACAGAGATAAGGATCACCACCCCTCCCACATTTTAACAGATGGTTATAGAATACACATTTTTGCATTGTACTCCAGGACATAATCCACCCCTTATTCTATTACCATCTACATCAGACCCAAACCAATACCCTGTTACAGATATATAATACAAAATGAAACCTTACATACAGTTCTCACTAAAAATTAGGTCTCCTTGCAGTACACAACGGGTTTCCCCATCTTTCTGCATTACCCACCAAGTGCAAACAGGTCCTTGAGCAAAAACAATCCCACGGATAGGTTTGCCTTTGCCTGTGGTGGGATTAATCCAAACAGTCTTTCCTAAAATACCTTTCATGTGTGCCACAGGGACCTTGTTTCCATCCACTGTGTGCAGGGGTTCAGAGTGGGCAGGACCGGCTCAATTGATGGACCCTCGGGTGTTAACTATCCAGGTGGCTTTGGCCAAGTTCATTTCCCAATTTCTGAAGGTTCCACCACCTAGTGCTTTCAAAGTCGTCTTAAGGAGTGCATTAGACCGTTCAACTTTCCCAGCAGCTGGCGCGTGGTAAGGGATATGATATATCCATTCAATACCATGTTCTTTGGCCCAGGTGTTGATAAGGCCGTTCTTGAAATGGGTTCCGTTGTCTGATTCAATTCTCTCAGGGGTACCATGCCTCCAAAGGACTTGTTTTTCTAGGCCCAAGATGGTGTTCCAGGCAGTGGTATGAGGCACAGGGTAGGTTTCTAACCATCCTGTAGTTGCTTCCACCATGGTCAGTATCAGTGCTTGCCCTGGTGGGTTTGAGGAAGGGTGATGTAGTCAATTTGCCAGGCTTCCCCATACCTGTACTTTGACCATCGTCCACCGTACCACAGAGCCTTCACCCGCTTGGCCTGTTTGATTGCGACACAGGTCTCGCAGTCGTGGATGACCTGTGAGATGCTGTCCATCGTAAGGTCCACCCCTCGGTCACAGGCCCATCGGTATGTTGCATCTCTCCCCTGATGACCAGAGGCATCATGGGCCCAATCAGCCAGGAATGCTTCTCCCTTGTGCTCCCCTTCTAGATCCACCTGTGACACTTTCACTTTGGCAGCTCGGTCCACCTACTCGTTGTTGTGATGTTCTTCATTAGCCCGGCTTTTGGGTACATGTGCATCCACGTGTCGAAACTTTATGGTCAATTTATCTACTTGGGCAGCAATGTCCTGCCAAATCTCAGCTGCCCATATGGGTTTCCCTCTGCGCTGCCAGTTGGCCTTTTTCCAGCCATCCAGCCATGCCCACAGAGCATTAGCTACCATCCATGAGTCAGTGTAGAGATAATGCCTTGGCCACTTCTCTCGTTCAGCAATATCCAAAGCCAACTGGACGGCTTTTATCTCTGTGACCTGACTCGATCCACCTTGTCCCTCGGTAGCTTGTGCAACTTGTCGTGTGGGGCTCCATACTGCAGCTTTCCATTTCCGGTTAGTGCCTACAATTTGGCAGGAGCCATCAGTGAAGAGGGCATATCATCTTTCAGTCTCCGGTAGCTCATTATATGGTGGGGCTTCCTCAGCACGTGCCACTTGGTCCTCTTCTTCTTCAGAAGACAATCCAAAAGTCTCACCTTCAGGCCAGTTTGTAATTATTTCCAGAATCCCAGGGCGATTTGGATTCCCAATACGAGTGCACTGAGTGATGAGGGCAATCCACTTGCTCCATGTGGTGTCAGTGGCGTGATGTGTGGAAGGCACCTTTCCCTTGAACATCCAACCCAGCACTGGTAGTCGGGGTGCCAGAAGGAGTTGTGTTTCTGTGCCAATCACCTCTGAGGCAGCTTGAACTCCTTTATAGGCGGCCAAGATCTCCTGCTCTGTGGGAGTGTAGTTGGCTTCAGATCCTTTGTAACTTCTGCTCCAGAATCCCAGTGGTCGACCCCGAGTCTCACCAGGCACCTTCTGCCAAAGGCTCCAGGACAGACCATGGTTCCCGGCTGCAGAGTCGAGCACGTTCTTCACATCTGGTCCCATCCTGACTGGGCCAAGGGCTACTGCATGAGCAATCTCCTGCTTGATCTGAGCGAAGGCTTGCTGCTGCTCAGGGCCCCGGTGGAAATCATTCTTCTTGCAGGTAACCAGGTAGAGAGGGCTCACAATCTGACTGTACTCAGGAATGTGCATTCTCCAAAAGCCTATGGCACCTAGGAAAGCTTGTGTTTCCTTCTTGTTGGTAGGTGGAGACATAGCGGTGATATTATTAATTACTTCTGTTGGGATCTGATGACGTCCATCTTGCCACTTGACTCCTAGAAACTGAATTTCCTGAGCTGTCCCTTAACTTTACTTCGCTTCATGGCAAAACCGGCTTTCAGCAGAATCTGGATAATCTTCTCTCCTTTCTCGAAGACTTCCCCTGCTGTGCTGCCCCATAAAATGATGTCATGGATATACTGTAGATGTTTGGGGGCTTCACCCTTTTCCAGTGCAGCCTGGATCAGTCCATGACAGATGGTGGGGCTGTGTTTCCACCCCTGGGGCAGTCGATTCCACGTGTATTGCACACCCCTCCAGGTGAATGCAAACTGAGGCCTGCACTCTACTGCCAGAGGAATGGAGAAAAATGCATTGGCAATGTCAGTGGTGGCGTACCACTTTGCTGCCTTGGACTCCAGCTCGTACTGGAGTTCCAGCATGTCCGGCACAGCAGCGCTCAGCGGTAGGGTCACCTCATTCAGTGCATGATAGTCTACGGTCAATCTCCATTCTCCTTCAGATTTACGCACAGGCCAGATGGGGCTGTTGAAGGGTGAGTGGGTTTTGCTGACCACCCCTTGACTCTCCAGTTTACGGATCATTTCATGGATGGGAATCACTGAGTCTCTGTCAGTACGGTATTGCCGATGGTGTACTTTCGTTCTGGCGATTGGTACCTGTTGCTCATCAGCTCTCAGTAGTCCCACAGCAGAGGGGTCATCTGCAAGACCAGGCAAGCTGTTCCGTTTTCTAATGTTGTCTGTTTCTACAGCAGCTATCCCAAAAGCCTAGCGATATCCTTTTGGGTCTTTGAAATATCCATTTCTAAGATAGTCTATGCCAAGGATGCATGGGGCCTCTGGGCCAGTCACGATGGGGTGTTTCTGCCACCTGTTCCCAGTTAAACTCACTTTGGCCTCCACTACAGTCAGCTGCTGGGATCCTCCTGTTACGCCAGAAATAGAGATGGATTCTTCTCCTACATACTTTGATGGCATCAGAGTACATTGGGCGCCGGTGACAACCAAAGCCTTATGTTTTTGTGGGTCGGATGTGCCAGGCCATCGGATCCACACAGTCCAATAGATCCGATTATCCCTCTCCTCTACCTGGCTAGAGGCAGGGCCCCTCTATTCCTGATCTTGGTACATGTCACTCTCTTCCTGTAAATAGGTTCTTGAGGTCCCTTCAAGAGGATCAGTCATATCATCATTCTGATACTGTCTGGAGTTCTGTACACGAGAGACTGGAGCAGCATTGACTCTAGATGAGCTTCTTGTGGTAGGTGTCCCTCTTTTCAGCTCACGTACCCAGGCTGCTAAGGAGGAGGTGGGTTTTCCATCCCACTTCATCATGTCTTCTCCATGCTTCTGAAGGAAAAACCAGAGGTTACCTCGTGGAGTGTGTTTTCTCTCCTTGCCTGAGGAACGCCAGCTCCTAATGGCAGAAACTCTTGTTGGTTCTGGAGAGATCTGGTAGTTGTTTTCCTTAAGTTCTTTTTTTAGTTTCTGATGGCCCTCTTCAATCAAGCTTCAGACTTGCTCCACCAGCCTTGTTTCCATGGATGAGACATGGGTACGAAATGGGGCTGTGACAGTGTCCTCATCAATTCTTAGTTTATTGGCCAAGACGCCTACCATGTCCTCACCTTCCCTCCACTGCAGCGTTGCCAGGTAATGGGAATACATCTCTGATCCAAGCCCTGCAAATCTCAACCACATCTGTGATGTGCACCGGACACAGTCTGGGCTCTTAGGAAATCTCTCATCTTCTGAGAAAATGATCTCCAGTACAGCCAATTCCCTCAGGCATCGGATACCTTGTTCTATTGTGCTCCATTTTCCTTGGTGCACCTGGAGATCTTCTTTACAAAGGTATCTGTCCTTCACACTTGTCAGCAGTCGCTGCCAGAGGCTGAGAGTTTCTTGGGTTCTCCCAATCCCCTGGTCAATGACCACATCCCTGGACAGAGATCCCAGTTGCCTGGCCTCACTTCCATCCAGAATGGTGTCATTGGCTGCAGCGTCCCAGATGGGGAGCAGCCAGGTCAAGATGGACTCATTTGTCTGGCGGGTGAATTCCCTCCGCAGGTCAGGCAGCTCACCCAAGGATAGAGAGGGAGTGATGATTTCTGGCTCTGTCTCTTCCGCTGGGTGCGAAGGTCCTGCCACGTCCTCGTCAGTCACTATGCGGACTGATTTGCTCTTTGATTTCTTCTTCTGAACGGGGGCAACTGCTACTGGTCTAGGCTGTTCTGGTGCAGTGATGGTTTGTGCGGAGATGCTGATGGCGCCCCTGGCTTTTTTCCTCCTCTGTGGCAGTCTGCGTAGACACGGACACTGTTGCTTTGTGTTTGGTTCTTCTCCTCTTTATGACATTGTGTGCAGACGTGGACGAAGTTGATTTGTTTCTTTTTTCCTCTTCCTCAAGAATATGCAGCAATACACCATGTAGTGTTTTATTTCTAAGCATGTTGTAGGCTGTGCAGAGGAGACAAAGCAAAACTAACAACAATATTATGCTGTCCTTAGCATCCAGCGGGAACTCAACATTTCCAAAAACTACTGAATCAGGCCGGAAAATTGGAAAAAATCATTCTTTACCCCTCCCCCCAAGGGCTGGGTGTGATTGCTGAAACCCTGGATGCAGCAATCTAGACTAGGACAAGCAAACAAAGTCGAGAATATATTCCGAATTATGTTCATTGCCTCAGAGGTTATCATGCAATAGACATAATAGGCCAATAAAGCAATTTTTATTCCATATCCTGGTCTACACAGGAGCATTATAACTGGCAGAAAGTTCCCCATGTGCTGAAAAATATAGACAAGAAGATATAAAACCCATGTAAGCATGTTGAGAATCATGGTGAATACAAAATTGTAATACTGACCTTTCTCAGTACCCTTCGTGCCCTACGTTGGGCGCCAATAAATGTGTTGGTTGGAAAGGAAAACCAGTGCGAGACTCCAAGTCAGTAATACAATTTAATAGGAGAAAAGAGAAAAAATAAAATACATGCAATAATATAAAAGAAAAACCACCAACAAAGTCAGAAAAACAACCTGACACCCTGTCAGTCAGGGTGTTGGTAGCAGTCTGTATAAATGGTGGCTGCAGTCCTCCTGGATGACAGATGTGGTTCAGTTGAAGCAGTGCTCCTGTAGAAGGTGCAGTTATTCTCTGAAGATCCAGCGATGATGTGGAAAAAGGTCCGACTTTCCTCTGGGATCCAGTGGAAAGGACTGCCTTGGTGTTCCAAATCTCAGTTTTTATTTAGGTAGGAAAGGTTTGGCTCCTCCCCCTGTCTGGAGCGTCTCCCAATGGGATGATGTAATCTTATCAGTCACACAATAGGACTTAATGGCCCATTAACAGAATATATCTTCTGGAGGAAGGATGGGTTGTGAAAAGAAAACGATGATCATCCCCCTGATCTTATCAGATGGCACATCAGCAGAGGAGATCTCCCACAGAGATAAGGATCACCACCGCTCCCATATTTTAACAGTTGGTGATAGAATACACATTTTTGCATTGGACCCGAGGACAGGGGTGAATGTGTAGAATGTGGGGAGTCCCAGTTGAGTTTTAGGGGGAATTTGTGGAATTCTAGGGATCTCAGGGGTATTTTGGGGGGAATTTGGTGAATTTTAGGGTATACATGTGAATTTTAGGGTTCTCAGGTGAGATTTGTGGATGCCAGGCAGATTTTGGGGTGAATTCTGTCGATTTTGGGGTATCCAGGTGAGCATTTGGGAGTCGTGGGAGAATTTTGGGATGAATTTGGGGGATGCAGGTGGATTTTCCGGGGAATTCTGGTGATTTTTGGGAGTCCCAGATGGGTCTTAGAGTGAATTTGGTGGATTTGGGGGTATCTGGGTAGGGTTTGAGGGGGATTGGAGACATTTTGGGGTGAATTTGGGAGGTGTTGGGGGGACTGGGTCTTGGGGGTGATTTGAGGGATTTTGGGGGTTGCAGGTGGGATTTTGGGGTAAAGCCCTGTGATTTGCGGGTCCCCAGTGAATTTTGGGGTGAATTTGTGGAATTTTGGGAGTTGAAAGGTGAGTGCTGGGCATCCCAGGGGGCACTTCGGGGTGAATTTTGGGGATTTTGGGTTTCCCAGGTGAATTTCTGAGGTGAAAAGGTTCAAAAAGGTTTTTTTTTGTAAACAAGTTAAAGCCAGAAGGTTATTGAAAATTAATAGATGTGATGCAAGAAGGTAATATGCAGAAAATACACAGCGAGAAAAAACATGGGAAAAATACAATGGTAACACATGAATGTGTGAGGATGGGATCAGTATAGCTAAGGCTCACTTGAATCTGAATTTGGAAAAGCATGGCAAAAATAAGAATAATAAAGGCACCTACGGTTATTTCAGTGGGAAAAGGAAGATGAAAAGAAACCTATCACACCTCCCCTATTCCCCCCCACCCCCATAAGCCAGACAAGACTACTGACAACAGACAAGGACAAGGCTGAGGTACTCAACAAGAGTTGGTCTCAATTTTAACTGCCAGTCACTATTTCCACATCTGTCAGGTTACTGGACTGGTGGACTTGATTCTAAGCCATAGTAGCAGGTCAGATTTCAGACCACATGAGGAACCTGAACATGCAAGACCATGGGACCCACCCAGAGGCATGTCAGGGCCCTGAGAGAACTGGCAGCTGTAGTTGCTAAGGTGCTTCCTCCATCATATTTGAGAAATCAAGGCAACCAGCTGAAGTCTCCAGACACTGTGTTGTACTGACTCCAATACTCTTGGTCTTTTTTGTAAATCTTAGAGCTCTGAGTCAATTTCTGCAGAGGATTCCCAATGCAGTTTCAAAAATGGAATGTTTGTTATTGGTCCTCATGTTCATCTTGGATATTTCCATTTTCTGCACTCCTATATTTTTGAAACATTTGTAATGACTGAAAAGAAAGCTGAGATGAGGCATTATGCTCTTTCCAGTGATATAAATGGACCAGTATTCTTTTCAGACAAATATATTTTTGCTGTGTCTAAGCACATGTGCATACCTGTGTTTGATTTATGTGTCCAGGTTTTGGCAATGGGGCAGCCACAGGGCAGTCCTGTTACAATGGCCCGGGTGCTGCCCTGTCCCGCTTTCTTCCAACTGGCTCCACTTCAGGATGTCCTCCCTGCTGAGAGAAGAGGCTGGGACAGCACCTTTAGAAATGTGACTTTCTGTTTCTTTTTTTGTTTTATTTTGTTATTTTTAAAGTTACTAAAAACCTTCACCCTGATTTTTTCATGTGTTGGGTTTGGGGTTTTTTTTTCAGTTTTGGTTGGGTTTTTTGTGGGCATTTTTTGGGGCTTTTTTTGTCTCTTTGGGGATTATAGGTTGGGGATTTTTGTGTGTTTGTTTGGTCTGCTTTTTTAGTTTGTTTGTTTGTTTGTTTTTTTATTACGGTTTTGTAGAGTTTTTTAAGGAAAGTGATTGGGAAACTGAATAGTCCTCCACTATAGTCTCCTGGATTCACCTGAGACTCTTCCTAGGCATCTCCCTGATCCTTTTTGCAATGAGTCTCTGTCTTGGTTTGAAAGACAGGTATGGTGTAAGGAAAGGCAAGAGCCCCCTTCCTGAGATGCAGAATGCAACCCCCTCCCTTTTAATTATTTTAGGTCCAAATCAGAGGCCTTCAGGCAGGAGATGTGGGGATAAGGGTGACAGTTCTTTACTGATACCTAACAAGGCAAGAAAACAACAACAGCTATAAAAATTGACAACAGAACAGAACAGTATAGCTCAGTTCCAGTCCCTTTTGGCCACAGGCCGTCTCCCTGCCCTCAGTTACCGGTGTTGTGGGCAGGACAGGTCCTGCGCAGTCGAAGAGGGCTGGAGTGATGGCGGCAGTGACCCAGGGGTGAGAGGGATGGGGAAACTGACTCCCCCCTCACGGTGTCAGTCGTGGTGCTCGGCAGAGTGTCCGGAGGTAGTAGGGTGAGGTGGGAGAGCAGCAGAGGGATGTCCAAAGGCAGGGAGCATGGATCTCAGCGCTGGGGTGTCAGGGGAGTTGATAGATCCGATCCTCTCCCTCCAGGAGCCAAACGAGAGAGTTTTCCAGCCCGCTCCCGACCCAGTCCCGACTTCCCTTTTCCCGTTTCACCCCCCCCTCCCTCCACCCACCCCCCTACGAGAGAACATTACCTCAGGATGCAGCCACTTAGCATAACAAGGGGAGAAATTCCAGAGAAAGAAAAGGGAAGCATTCAACCCCCAACAATGGAGTACACCACAGCGAAGGTGTGAGGAACGGCATTCCCCCAGCTTTTCCCCTGGCGTGCAACGGCTGTGTGCCACTTTTCCAAGCAGCAAGAGCGCTGAGAAGTGAAAGCGATTCTGAAGGAACTCTTTGTCTGCTCGTGTGCTCTTCGCTGCACTGCGCTCGCAAGCGGCTTCGTTCTTTGCCTTCTGCCTTCTGGACAGCGCTGAACTCCAGCGCTCAGCGTCTACTCTGCCCAACATCTTGTCCTCAGTTCTGCGGGCAAGCACGCCCTGTTGCCTTGGCTCCGAGTGCAAAGCCCATAGCGAGCTCTCACTCAGTGCAATGCACCCAGAAAGACGCTCTCGCTCGTCTTTCAAGGAGCGATTCCTAACAGCAGAAGCAGCAGAAGCACAAACTGGATGACGAAAAGGCACAGTGTAGAACACGTCTCTGTCTTGACCCATTTTCGTGTGCGATATGTCCCTCCAAGTCCTCTGTCCATGCGAAGCTCTATGTACTGTGATCACTGCTACTTGCAGCTGAGAAGGACCGAGGAGCTGGCAGCGAATTCGGAGAGCGCTAAGCACGGAGTTAAGGAGCGAGAAGTGCCCCTGCAATGCGGTGCTAATAGCAGCTTCCTCGCGGCGGGGGCGAGCTCCGGCCACAAGACCTTCTCGCCCTGGCAACAGATCTCTGTGAAGGGCCTAGGCAAAAAGCTTTCGTTTTCCATTCGAACTGCGAGAGAGGCAGACTGTTGCACGGAGCTCAAAGGTGCACGCCCTAGGCGGGCTTGGGCAGAAGCAGCGTTCTCGAGCGCTTGGCTGCCGGCACACTACTGGCTGTGTGGCGCCGCTTCAGCGGCTTTTGGCCGCCGGGGAGTGAAAGCAGCGCCAGACTTGGCGAGGGCGGTGAACAAAGCCGCACAAGTACCGTGCTTGTGTGCAGCACTGTTGGAGTCTGTAAGTCAGGAGTTTCTCTGAATCCTTCAGGGAGAGATCACAATGCTGGTATTGAGTTGAATCCTTTGGATGGATTGAAGTATATTAGGCCTCTTACTTATAAGGCAGAGGTGTAGACTTCAGCTATAACATAAGAGAAAGAAAATAAGTAAGTAAATGGAATAAGTTTTAAGTGCTTTTAGTGAGCAAAAGGTCTTAGATGCCTAAAAAGTAGTACATGTTCTAGTGAAGGTTGAAAAACATGCTAGTGTTTTCTTCAAGGCTCCAAGAACTTAGCTTTAGACATAATAGAGTTAGAGTTAAGAAAATTGCTGACATTTTTCAGTTAGAACAAGATAGGCCATGAACGTAATTTATACGTAGCTTGGCGTGTTAAGAAATTAGAATTCTAATAGGTTAAGAAGTAGTGGTCCGAGTCTGCTCCGATTCTCCGTCTTAGTTTGCTTGTAAGTTTCTATAAAAGAAGAGGCTTGGAAAGAGACATTGCTTTTAGCCATTGCTTTTATGCCACAGCTTTTGCTCTGCTTTTGTTTTCGCTGCTGAAATCAAGACCCGAGAAAAAGATAGGAGCTGCCCGGCTCCTCCGGCCCTGCTGGGACCACGGGGAGCTACTGCTTCTGTTTGGGACTTTCAGCTAGAACCTGGAATGGACTTTGTTAGCTTTGACTCTGCATTTGAGACTGATGTGCTTCTGCAATAAATAACTTTACAGCTACTATTAGCCGATTTGCTTTTTACATAAAAGAAGAAGGAGCCCGACAGTGTGGGTGCACAAGAGGCACCCGGAGGTCCCCAGAAACCTCACATTTGGTGCCCCATGTTTGGTGCCATGCTTTCGCTTTGCTTTGCAAGGCTTTATATCTACTGTCGGGCCTCCCTGGAACCCTCATTTGAGTGTGGCAAGAAGAAGGCTGGACACCCCACCGGTTGCTGAGAGGAGCAAGCACCCCTAAAAGGTGGACGAAGGGGGCTGGGTCTGGACCTTCTCATCGCCTGTCTTATATTGAGGTGAGCTTTGGGGTGAAGAGTAATGCCATTTAGAATTAGAGAAATGCGAAATAATATGCCAAAAGAGCAGAAATATGTCTTTGATTACTTAAAATTCTTGTTAAGAAAGCATGGTTTTAACGTTTCTGAAAAAAAAGGTAAAAGAGCTTTTAGTATATGCTCATAGTGTTTCCTGATATAGATCTTGATTCTGCCTTAAGTGCTTCTTATTGGGATCAGATAGGAGTTAAGCTTTTTGAAGATGTTACTCGAGGTGATAAGACAGCCCCGTCGCTGTTACCAACTTGGAAGTATGTTAGTGATTCTCTGTTAATGCATAATCTTGTCGATACAGAGGTTTCCTCTCTCCCTTCTGGGATGCCGTTGTGAGCCTTTGAGGGAAATTCTGGAACCGAGCCCCCCCCACCGCGATCTCGGGCAGCCACCCCACCGCGGTCTCCTGCAGCTAGGGAGGATGGCCCTGAACGCGATCTCGGGGTCTCGCCGCCACGATTGTTACACAGTGAGCCCTGTTTTGCGAGTGCGGGACCTGGTTCTGTCCCACCGGCCCCCGAACGTAGTTTCGAGGGCGAAAGAGCTGCGGGTCCTGTACCGGGTTCCGGTGTAGGGGATTCGGGTGATTGTCAGTTTCCCTCCCCTCCGCGGTTGAGTCGAGCGGCAGCGCCAGTTTTGGCTGCGCTGGAAGCACGTCGCGATTTTTACAGCATGGCTGCCGGTGCTAGGTACCTGCCGTGCGGGCCGCTTCCTTTAACGGTAGCTGCGCCGCCGTTTTTTTCTACCTTGCACCGGGACGATGCCGGCTTTGCTGCATTTTACGGGCCTTTTCCACAAATGACTCAGTCGGCTTTCATACCTTATGCCGCGAGTTTGGATTCGGGAGCGCGTTCGGGGGGTTTTCCATCTCTGCATACTTATCGGGACCGCGCGGAAGTTTTCGAACAAGTGCTGCCTCATGACGTCAGTCCTTTGCGTCGGGCAGCCGTCGCATCATCTGCGCCTGCGGGTCCCCAACCGCCCCCGCATTGCTGTGTTCATTGTGCACCTACGGAGGCGGAGTTGCCGGTCCCCGCCCCCAGCCGGACTGGCAATGTGATCGGTAGATCGGGATCCCCCCTTCCCCCCCCCCGCGTAGCCGCGGTGCTGCGGTTTCTGTGCCTGCATGGGACAACCCTCCTTCTCTATCCATAGATGAGGCAGAGTTGGCAAAGAAGAGGGGGAATTGGAGGGAGGAGGGGCAGGACGGCGTGATTGAGGGTGAGAGGGAAGATCAGTGGGCTGCTGAGAAAAAGAGAGGAGTTGATTGTCCCGTTCCAGGGAGATCAGAGGTTCCAACATCAAAGCCAGAAAACTCAAATGGGGAAAGAAGTTCGTCTGTTTTTAAGCCTGAGGATTCTCAGTCAAAGACTCCACAGCATGTTTCTGTAAATTGGACAGCAATGAGGCACCAAGCAATTAAAGAGAAAGATTTTCTTTTAGCTACTGAACCGTTATTAGCTCTGCCTGTTAGATACGGCAGAGGAGGAGTGAACCCTAGATGGGAACCAATAGATCATCAAGATGTTAAGGAGCTGAGGAAGGTATTGAAGGAGGATGGATTGGGCTCACCATATTTTAGGCAATTATTGAGAGGAATGTTTAACAGTGTGGATTTGACACCGCATGATTGCCGTTGTATTGCTGGAGCATTGTTGACGGAATCACAATTAATTTTGTGGGAAAGAAGGTGGAAAAGGTTTTTAAATCAATTAATTGAAGGATATGCTGGGGGTCCCAATGCTCAGTTTACACTGGCAGATTTAGCAGGAGAAGCCCCACATGATAGAACTGAAGACCAGGCAGTAGATTTGCCTAGAGCAGTGCTCAATGATATTAAGAGGGCTGCCTGCAAAGCCTTGCTTCTGACTCAGCCAGCGGGGACCCCAGAGGGAGATTTTGTGCAAATTAAACAAGGGCCAACAGAACCCTATGCAACATTTGTTGACCGCCTATCACAGGCCCTGGACAGGCAATGTGAAGATGATAGAATCCGTACACTGATGCTTCAAACTCTTGCTTTCATGAATGCTAATAGTGAGTGTAAAAAAAGTTATTCAAAGCCTGCCAGATTCTAACCCCGATCTCTCACGGATGCTAGAGGCTTGCAGTAAGATTGGTACTCCCCAACATATAGCTACTCTTCAAGCAGATACTATGGGAGAGAAGATTGGGGAAAAAAAGAGAATAATGATTGTTGCGTTTCCTAGATACATTGTAAATGGTACATCCCGTGACCCCTGCTGTGCCCTGTATCTTGGTCCCTCTCCCCTCCTGGCCACACAGAGCTGGCTGGGATCCAATTTCTCCCCGCCCCCCCTTTCCAGACCCTAGAAAAGGTCAGGACCCCCTGGCCTCCCCCTCTTTTTCCCCCAAGGGGTCTTCCCCCGTGCTCTTACCCTCTCTCTTACCCCGTCTTTTCTCTCTTATCCCGCACTCTTTTTTACCCCGTCTTTTCTCTCTTCCCCTGCTCTTTTCCCCCACGCTTTTACCCCGTCCTTCCCCCTCTTTTCTCTCTCTTCCCCCGCTCTTTTCCCTTCCCTTTTCACTCACTACCCACGAGAAAAAAACCTGTAACTTTATCAGGGGAAAGAGCCTCTTTTGATATCTTAACTACGTCTCTGTGGCTAGGGCCCAGGGGAATTTCACCCTAACACTTGAGCTAGACCGGAGGAGGGTGAAAGACCCTGTTTTGGGCCGAGAAAAAGCCTTAACAAATGATTACCTTGCAAAGGCTCTTGATAATCTTAGTTCAGCACTTTTGCAAAATAATAAGTTTCAGAAAGATGGTGCTTCTAAAGGATCATGTCATAGATGTGGAAAATCAGGACATTTGATAAAGAATTGCCCAGAGCCAGCAGAGACCTTAAAGTCAACTGGTCATTGCCCAAGATGCAGAAAGGGGAAGCATCAAGCTAGCCAATGCCGTTCTAAATATGATATTGAAGGGAATCTGTTGACGAGAAACGGGAGAGTGAGCGCGCCCCACCGCGTGCCGAAACAAATAGTGGCTTTCCAGCAGCCAGGAGGCTTCCCTGGGGCAGGATACATGAATTATCCGGCCCCATCATACCCTGGGTGGCCAGTCAGTTACCCAACGATCCCCCCCTTTTACCCCCAGGGGCACAATTCGAGCTGGCAACTTCCAAATTAACCTGCTTTTTACAGAATTGTCATGCAGTTGTTTCTACAGGAGTGACAGGAACTTCACAAAGGAGACAAGATTTTCTAATTCTAGGTAAAGAAAGGAATCGTATTTTGGGACTTGTGGTTTTTCTGACTATTGTTTCAGCAAATTGTAATGAAGAATTGACAGTTTTAGTTCAAGCCTGGTGCCTTCCACTTGCCATTCCAGCAGGAACTCCAATAGCTACAGCTGTTGCTTTGCCACCTAATATAGAGGAGCAGCTTGTTGAAGGTCAACAGATGTCAACTGGGAACATGAATATAGCTTCTCATGTTTTTTGGGTGGAACATATAGGCCGCAACCGACCAAAACTGACTTGCAGCCTAACTCATAATAACAAAACTATTGAAATTACAGGTCTCCTGGACACTGGTGCTGATGTTACAGTGATTTCTTATTTGCTTTGGCCAAAGGACTGGACTTTAATTACTCCTTTAGATCCTATTACAGGTATCGGAGGGGCCACTGTTTGTCAACGAAGTGAATACGTGATCACAGTCAGAGGACCAGCGGGGAAGACAGCGGCCATCTGTCCCTTTGTGGTGCAAAGATCCATCACAGCCTGGGGAAGGGACCTGCTGTCTCAGTGGGGAGCAAGGCTGGAAGTGGATTTTTGTGAAAAGCCATGACAGCATTTATCACTCCAAAATTATCCTGGAAAACTAATAATCCTGTATGGGTGAGTCAATGGCCTCTGGAGGAAAAGAAATTGAGTGCTCTTAAAGAACTGATTAGAGAACAACTACGAAAAGGCCACATTAGAGTGACGAACAGTCCGTGGAATTCACCAGTGTTTGTCATTCGCAAGAAAGCATCTGGTGCCTGGAGGCTGCTTCAAGACCTCAGGAAGATCAATGAGGTAATAGAAGACATGGGACCACTACAACCGGGTCTCCCTTCGCTCTCAATGATCCCGAGAGACTGGCCTCTTGTTATTATTGACTTAAAAGACTGTTTTTTCAATATCCCACTTCATCCAGATGACGCTCCACGATTTGCTTTTTCTATTGCAAGTATCAACAGACAAGAACCCCTGCAAAGATACCACTGGGTGGTTCTGCCACATGGAATGAAGAACTCTCCTACTATATGTCAATGGTTTGTGGCTCAGGCTTTGGCCCCTGTGCGGCAAAAGCATCCTCGAGCAATGATTTTACATTACATGGACGATTTACTTATTTCAGCTTCGACTCAAAAGGAAGTAAAAGAGGTTTGTGATAATGTTGCTGCAGCAGTTCAGGAAGCAGGACTTGAAATCTCCACTGAAAAAATACGAGAAGTTTCACCATGGAAGTATTTAGGGTGAAGAATGACAGAGCATTCCATCAAGACTCAGAAAATTCAGCTCCAAACTAAGGTCAACACCTTACAAGATCTGCAGCAACTTTTGGGGGAAATCAACTGGATCAGAGTTACTTTAGGGATTACCAATGATGAACATGCTCCGGTTTTTGACTTGCTTAGAGGGAATTGTGACATCACTTCTCCAAGATCTTTGACACCTGAAGCTCAGAAAGCCTTTGAAAAGGTCACTGAAACCCTTCAATCTAGACAAGCTCATCGATGTGTGCCTTCATTGCCTTATTTTCTTGCAATTTTGGGGGGAAACAAACAGTTATATGGACTGATATTTCAGTGGGACGTTCTGAAAGGGGACCCTTTGTTGATAATAGAATGGGTTTTTTTATCTTCTAGGTCTCCCAAGACAATTTTTACCACGATGGAAATGTTGGCTCAGATTGTAATTAGAGCCAGGGAAAGGTTAATGGCCATTGCAGGTCGGGATTTTACCATAATCTACTTGCCTTTGAGGAGAGAGTATTTTGATTGGGCATTGCAAAAGTCAGAGGATTTGCAGATTGTGTTGTTAAATTTTTCGGGTATTTGTTCTATACATTTCCCAAGTCACAAGTTATTGCAAGCAAAATTAAATTTTAGGGAAAAGCCCATTTTAAGTCGAGTGCCTCTGGAAGCTATTAGTGTTTACTGATGGTTCAGGGAGAACCCATAAGTCAGTTATTACGTGGCAAAACGAAAAAACTAAAGACTGGGAGTCAGATATTCAGTCAGTGGAAGGTTCACATCAAGTTGTGGAGTTAGCAGCTGTAGTTAGAATGTTTCAACTTTTTCCAGAACCTTTTAATTTGATCACAGATTCTGCATATGTAGCAAATATAGTAAACAGAATAGAGGGATCAATTCTAAAAGATGTCAATAATGATGATTTATATCGATACCTGGCATGTCTTTATACTCTCTTGCAAAATAGAACTAATCCATATTTTGTTTCCCATATTAGGGCTCATTCTTCACTTCCAGGATTTCTGGCAGAAGGGAATGCTAGGGCTGATGAGCTGACAGTGGCTGTTGTTAATACTTTGCTCAACATTTTTGAGCAAGCAAAATTGAGTCATGCCTTCTTTCGCCAAAATGCTCAAGCACTTGTGTGGACCTTTCACCTTTCTAAAGATCAGGCGAAGGCAATTATAAGTGCCTGTCCTGACTGTCAATTGGTGCAACCTCCTGTCTCCACAGGAGCAGTCAATCCACGAGGGTTACACAGCCTTGAATTGTGGCAAACAGATATTACTAAGTACCCATCATTTGGGAAGTTTAAAAACATCCATGTGTCAGTGGACACTTTTTCAGGTGCAGTTTATGCCTCCCTTCATACAGGGGAGACAGCTAACCAGGTGTGTCAACATTTTTTGCAAGCTTTTGCTTCATTGGGTGTGCCTCAGGAGATAAAAACTGACAATGGCCCAGCATGTAAGGCCAAAAGATTGTCTGATTTTTTGATGGATTGGGGTGTTCGACATGTTTTAGGTATCGCTCATTCTTCCACGGATCAAGCAATTGTTGAAAGAACGCATCGCTCTTTAAAACTGTCCTAGGGTGATGTTATGGTGTTTGTATCTCCAATCGTGTGTCCTGATTATGTTTGGTATTATGTCCTGTGCTTCCAGGACTGACTCTGAGAGTGAAGCTTTGTTTTGTCTTGTTATCAGCCGGCTCACCTCCCCCATGGTCTATGTTTAGGAGAGGTTTTAGCTCGGCTTGCTTGCTTGCTTGCTTGCTTGTTGCCTGCTTGCTTGCATGCTTGCTTGCCTGCATGCTTGCCTGCTTGCTCGCTTCTGCCTCTTTTTCTTTCCTTCACTTTGCCCTTGCTTTTTGCTTATTAGTTAGTTCAGCTAGGCAGTCCAACTTTTTCCCTGGACTGTTTTCTCTTCCACCCCGTTCCCTCCCTCTCCTGGATACCATCTGAACCTGTTCTGGACGGGGACCTGGGAAACCCCAAGAAACACCGGGAGTCTACAGTTTGTCACCTGCAGCAGTCATCCCCAGCACGGGAGACTGATAACTGAGCGACCACTCGCCAGAGAGACTGAACTTGTCATCCCTTCAGAACGGTGAAAGAGTTTTTTTGTCAGCTGGTGTTGTCTTTTTCCCTGTGCTGGGGAGTGTCTTGCTTGTTAAATAAACAGGTTTTTTCTCCCACTCTTCTCTGAGGAAATTCTTCCCGAACCCGGTGGTGGGGGGGAGGAGTCGTGGGGTTTGCTGTCTGGGGGCTCCTTCTGGAGGTTTTCCCCCATATTTGCCCAAAACCAGGACACTACCTAACTTACATCTTGGTCATGGAAACTACTTCTACTCTTAGCAAAAATCTTAACTTTTTAAAAACATGATTCAGAGCCCTGGGTGCTTCATATACAAACTAAACGGAAAAAACCTTTCTATTCCTTCTCAGCAAAAAGACTTCCTATATCTACTTCTTTTGGACAAAAGTGCCTTCACTTTCAAACTTATTCTCTTGCTCACTTACCTTCATAATGCTTAGTCCCTGTTCTGCATGCTCATTTTCTTCACTTTTATAAGGAATCCTCTCCTCATCTTCTTCTTCCTCTGCTTCTTCCATTTCCTGTGCCTAGATCACCTGTTTCTCTGTTAGATTTGTTTCTCCTGCTGATTTTTGACAACTGTCCCTATCCTGTGGCACCGCACGCTCGAGAGAGGTGATTGTCCTGCTCTGCTCTGGGCTGGGACTGCGCTCTCTTCAAGCCCTGGGGGCAATTTTGGATGCCACAACGTCAGAAAGACCTCAGGCAATTGGAGAAATGTCCAAAGGAGGGACATAGAGACCATGAAGGTGTTGCCGTATGGACAGTACGTAGATGATATTTTTCTAGCCTCAACAGAAGAAGACGTCTGTCGAAGACTCAGCATTGAACTCCTCAACATGCTCGGACAAGCTGGATACCGAGTGTCAAAAGAAAAGGCCCAGCTGGTAAGAACACAAGTCATTTATTTGGGATGCGAGATATCACAAGGAGTTTGGAAATTAGGGGTGAACCAGATCCAGGCAATATGTGCTATACCGACACCTCGAAATCCACAAGAGTTAAGGTCCTTTTTAGGAATGGCAGGGTGGTGCCGGTTGTGGATTCCAGAATTTGGACTAAAAGCAAAACCTCTGTATGAGGCAGTCAAGAATCCCGAATTTAAATGGAATAAAATACAAGAAAAGGCATTTCAGAACTTGAAGCAAGCTCTAAAAGAGGCACCTGCATTAGGGTTGCCAGATCTCACAAAACCCTTTCAACTATATGTAAATGAGAGGCAAAGACTGGGGATTGGGGTGCTGACACAAAAATTGGGAACATGGAAGCGCCCGGTGGGGTACTTCTCAAAACAACTGGATCCAGTAAGCGCTGGATGGCCTGGCTGCCTTAGAGCTGTTGCTGCAACAGTGCTTCTGATACAAGAAGCTAGAAAACTAACTATGGGGCAGAAAATGGAAGTGTTTGTCCCACATATGGTAATAGCAGTTTTGGAACAAAAAGGGGGGCATTGGCTCTCCTCTAGCCGTATGCTGCAATACCAGGCAATCCTTAGAGAACATGATGATGTTGAAATGAAGGTAACTAACCATCTCAATCCAGCCGAATTTCTTAGAGCCACCCAAGAAGAAGGCAACCTGGTACACGACTGTGTGGAGACCATCGAACAGGTATACGCTACCCGCAAGGATCTAAAGGATGAGCCCTTAGACGAACCTGAATGGGAGCTGTATACCGATGGATCTAGTTTCGTGGAAAATGGAACCAGGTACGCCGGGTATGCAGTGGTAACTCTAAGACAGGTTATAGAAGCCAGAGCCTTGGCTCCCGGAACATCAGCACAAAAAGCTGAAATCCAAGCCTCATCCGAGCCTTGGAATTGAGTCAAGGGAAAAGAGTAAATATTTGGACTGATTCTAAATATGCATTTGGGGTAATACATGTACATGGGGCATTATGGAAGGAGAGAGGACTATTAAATTCACAGGGTTCGTCAATTAAACACCGAGAACAAATTGTGCAACTACTGGAAGCAGTACATAAGCCCCAGGCGGTAGCAGTAATGCATGTAAAAGGACACCAGCAGGGAGAAGAAAGAGCATTCCAGGGAAATCGTCTGGCTGACAGAGCAGCCAGACAGGCTGCTCGCGAGGTATGGACCCAAATGGCGTTGCTACCAGCACGTACCAACCCTGCGGAAGCTTTTATGGACGAAGTACCAGTATACCTACCAGAAGATGAAAAATTAGCACGGATAGTACAAGCTAAGAAGAATGCAGCCGGATGGTATGTAACTGCCGTAGGACAAGTGATATTGCCAACAAAAATAATGAAAATGATATTAGAAATTGAACATAACAAATGCCATTGGGGAGCAGAAACTTTAGTGCAATTTCTAAAACAAGAAATAATCTCCAATCAGATATTAACAATGGCCAAAAGGATCAATGCAATGTGTCCAGTTTGTATTAAGAACAACCCAATGACACGTAGGCAAGTGCAAATGGGAAAATTGCAAATAGGCCCACAGCCAGGAGATTATTGGCAGATAGATTTTTCAGAATTACCAAAAGCACAGGGGTATAAGTATGTTTTAGTCTATGCATGTACCTTCTCAGGCTGGCCAGAGGCATTCCCATGTAGAACAAACCAAGCAAAAGAAGTGATTAAAACTTTACTTCGAGAGATCATCCCTAGGTTTGGAATCCCACTAGGGATGTCCTCAGATAGGGGACCTCATTTTATGGCAGGAATAGTGCAAGAAGTGGCTAAGGTACTTGGGATAACATGGAATCTCCATACACCTTGGAGACCTCAGTCTAGTGGACAAGTAGAAAAGATGAATCAGACACTAAAAGGCCAAATTAAGAAAATCTGCCAAGAAGCAAAGATACAATGGCCTCAAGCATTACCTTTAGCTCTGTTAAGGGTCAGGATCAAACCTAGAGACAAGGTAGGAGTAAGTCCGTATGAAATTTTATACGGCAAACCCTATCATGCTGCAACTTACAGAGGGGACCCGAATGTGGTGGGAGATCAGGTACTGGTAAATTACATTTTGTCTCTCAATAAGACTCTTACAGCACTACGGGGGGCGTTGCAGTGGAATCGACCTTTGCCTCTGGAGAATCCCGTCCACGATATACAGCCTGGAGACCAAGTCTACATAAAAAACTGGAATGTGGAACCACTAAAAGAAACATGGGACGGTCCCCGACAAGTGATTACGACTACATACACAGCCGTAAAGGTCCAAGGGATCGACAATTGGATACACTACACCCGAATCAAGAAAGTCCCGTCACAATGGGAAGTCCAACCTTTAACCGACACAAAACTGGTATTCAGGGCAAGGCCTTGATTGCGATGTTAATGTTGAGCATTGCTCGTATCGGAGATGCCTTTGTTAAAGTTACTGGTCCTAAACCAACAGTGATTGTACCACAAGGGGCAAATGTAAATCTAACCTGTTTGTTTTCTGATGACCAGGGAGCTGGATTCGATGAAGTAAAGACGAAATGGAAATTGATCACTACAAATAAGGTATTTTCAGAAGGGATTGTGACAATTTGGGATATGAAACAGCAGAAAGGTAATACTACCCTAATGATCTCACACTTGCAAAAAGCTCAGGTTGGTCAATTTTCATGCATGGTATGGATCAGGGAAAGCTTCGATTATGGGAACTTAGATGTAAAAATTTTGGCGGAGGGTTTTAAGACAGAAGGGCATTCTTATCCAATACAAGTAACACCCACAAGTATGAGAATTGACATGTGGGATGGTCCTTCATTGAGAATCAATTGCACTCTCAAATTAGGGAATCTTTGCAGGATGAGAGAAACTAGAACGGTCCAACAAGCAAAAGAAATGGAAAATGTGAAACAGGAATTGGGGCAAGAGAATTTGGTAGTGGGATTAATTAGGGATTTTGGGAAAATGCAAAATGTAACAGCGATAACAGCGTGTTTGCCCTTGCCAAAGGCAGCAAGTGACCCTATACCGTGGGGAATCATCCCATTAGGAGAAATGCCCCCAAAAATAGTAAATGGAATGAGGAAATGCCACAGAGAGCTACGAAATCGCACTAGAATAGTAGAAGAGGTTTATACCTATGGAAGACGATGGTCAACCCCAGGCCAAAGATCGGAATGTTTAAAATTACCAAATTCTGTATTCACTGAAATAGGTCAATACAAAAATGTTGGGTGGTGCACATTTGAAGTAAATCAGAAAAGGAGAAAACCTGTAGTAGATTATTATCATGAGATAGTGTGTCAAGAAGGGAAAGAAGAGTGGGAGCAATGGAAAGCAATTTGGGGTCCTAGCCTACTGGAACCCTATAGTTATATCGGATCAATACACTGGTGTATCGAGTGGTCAAGAAAACAGGAACATCCAGGGGCCCTCGAAGCTGAAACAGTGCACCACAACAGACTAGCCCAAATATCAGGTTGGAACTGTTGTAAAGTCATAACCTGTGATACCCCAGAATCCCAAATTGGATTAGTACCCGTTCGGGTGTTGTTGAAATGGGGATGTGAATGTCAGAGATACAACCATACAATAACGGGAGAATTAAAAGGAGCTCGGAAAGATTGTCAATCAACCACAGTACGAAGTCCCGGAAATTCAGTCTGGGTAATGGGACATGGCCAATGGACTACACATTTACCGATAGGTGGTCCGATTACTCAAATAACGTTAGGGATACCAACCTTATGTCCATTTTGGAAACAGTCCAAATTAACCAAGGAAGATCAAGAGAAAAGGACGAAAAGAGGATTAAGCCCTGAGACAGTCGAAGCAGTAAATCTAGAGAATAAATGGCACGAGCCAGGGGAAAGTGTAAAATTCGGTTGGATGCTTGAATCTTTATTTGCACCTGTATCTACATATAGAAACCGGGAAATGTTATATAAATTACTAGAGCAGACAGAAAGATTGGCAGCAGTAACAAAAAAGGGATTTATAGATCTTAATCTACAATTACAAGCCACAACCAGGATGACAATCCAGAATAGAATGGCATTAGATCTGCTCTTATTAAAGGAACACGGAGTTTGTGGATATTTACAAGGAAGGGATGATCACTGTTGTGTACATATCCCAAATGTCACGAAGGAAGTAGAAAAGGATATAGGTCAATTGGAGCGAATTGAACTAAACATACATGAAGTACAAAAGGATGCAGAACATAATTGGGTTGGAGCTTTATTCAGTTCTTTGGGAATCCAGGTCTCTGGTTGGTTACCCTCAATTATTCAAAATAGAATAATGATTGTAATAATCATTGTAGTAATTGTGATTATGTATAGATGTCTTTTAGGAATAATTGCTAAAGAAGGAACACATACACGGCAAATCATGAAGGCCCTGACTCGAAAAGAAGTGATTCAACCAACTTCCTGAAACAACCCTCCACCATCATATCTAGAAACTATCACTTGGAAGAATTGAGCATCCTTGCAGAAGACTCTGAAGAATGCTCAAAAGGGGGGAGTTGTTACCGTATGGACTAGAAATCCTGAATATTAGAATATAAAGTGTATAAACCATAATAGTAGTAGTAATGTTAAGGCTTGAAGACTGCAGTTCCCAGAGTAGGCCCTGGGAAACTAACTTAGGAATGTGCTGTGCTGAGAGCATGCAGAACCGTTAGTGATAAGGTTAAAGTATAAACATAAATGAAGTACGGGTGGTGGGCAGTGGCGTAAGAGAGAGATTGAGGGGGAGAACACTATAGTCCTAAGGCAGTGGCGCCAGAGAGAGATTGAGGAGGAGAACACTATAGTCCTAAGATAAGCAACCATGTAAGATTTATGACGAAAAATGCTATCTTCAAGGTGAATGTACCTATAGAAGAATGTGTACTTCTGCACATAAACCATTTGTAAAAAGGGTATAAAAAACCCTCTAAAAAGGGAACCAGTGGGATCCTGACTTGGGACGCGAGTCCGCAGGTCCCCGGGCCCTGAATAAAGCACCGCATAAACAGACACTCTGTTAGTTTGTGTTTTACTTGGGGTTTCGGGAGCAAAGGGGCTGGAGGGGAAGCCATACAAAGAGTGGCTGAGAGCATTTGGTTCAGCTGCAGAGAGGACACTGAGCTCACACCTCACTTGGGACCTCTCAGCTCCTCTCAAGGGCAGCACAGGGACAGCTTTGCTCCCTGATCTCTGCGACCAGGGACAGGAGCCAAGGGAATGCCAGGAGCTGTGTCAGGGGACGATTAGGCTGGCTATCAGGGAAAGGCTTTTTTCCTCAGAGGCTGGTCAGGCACTGAATACGTTCTCCAGGCAATGGGCACAGCCCCAAGGCTGCCAGAGATCAAGGAGCGTTTGGCCAATGCTCTCAGGGATGCAGAGGGTGGGACTGTTGAAGTGTCTGTGCAGGGCCAGGAGTTGGACTTTGACGATCCCCAGGGGTCCCTTCCAACTCAGGAAACTCTTACCATTTTCCCCTCTTTCCTCTCCTTGCACAATGCTCTCAGCTTACCGTTCCACCGTATGTTCCACTTCTGAAACCTCAGCTACTTCTTTCCAGTTCAAGCACAGTTCTACTGGTTACAATCCAAAGATATACCGATTGAAAAACAACCAAAAAGAAACACCTGTTTGGAATGTCGTGGTCGTATTTGGATCTCGACCTATGAAGTCGATTGTGCCTTGCAAGTTCTAAAAGCAAAACAACACCAAAAACCACCCACCACACCATTTTAACATAGGGATTTGCTTTCTTCTAAGAAATCCATATCCCTTCTCAAAATGGATCTCTTTCAGTAAGAGGTCATCTTGAATAGATCACTTACTATCTAAAGAACCTGGAACACTCAAATCCGTAATGATAAGCCTGTTACCTTGTCGTTTTCTGTTCCAAAGGCAAATGAATTTGCTCAAGTGCCGTTTGTAACAAGGACAGAGTTCAAAGTGGGGCTCTGAGAAATGTTTTGGTTTCCCTCTCAATCTGTATCAAAAGCACTTTCTTCAATGGCTGAAACAATACTTGATAGAGTCTGAATTTTAAAGGTCATGAAAATTTTCTCAAAAGTGAAAAATTAATATAGCAGTCAGGTTTTAAAACAACGGGAATTTTTGTTTTACCTGTTTGAAGATTTCCTTCACACTAAAATGCTGGCTGATGGATACCTAGAAGAAATCAATTCCCACAAAATGCTTCCGGGTACGCCATTACGTCATCCATTACAATTTGCTTCAGTGTCCCATTCCTGTCCAATTGAAGGTCCCTGTTTAAGAGACTCAAGTACGGAAAGAAATAAAATTAAATATGACTACAGTGCCTTTAAATCTAAATCGAACTTCCCGATCAAACTCGTAATACCTTTAGGCTAAATGTTGCCATTGATCTGTTTCTACTGAACACAATCACGTCCTGGCTTGTTAGAGATTAGTTCATTACAAAGAAAGAAATGCACAGAAGTTAAAATATTTCCAAAGAAGCATTTGACATCCATCCTTTTGGATGGGGAACCATTCCAACACTGCTTACATAAGAGGTCAAATTACTGTCTTCCATGTTAGTTCTGCACTCGGCTCAGCGGAGCCTTTCTGGTTTATTTGCCTTTGACTTGGACATAAAGCTGAGTCTTGATTCAAGAAAAATCAATATTCACACTTGTTTTCATTTACAAGGACATTGGCTTGGTCTCCTAAACAAAGAGAATGATGGGGAATTTATGTAGGTGTTCAGATAGGTAACATTACCTTTCCGCAATCTGGCATTGTATTTTCACTTGGTCTGTTACCTCCAGCTTTGTTTTAACAGCTCAAATTATTAGGAAGAATATCAAACCTCCAGCTCTAACCACAGTCCCACTGCGAAGTCTGTGAAGGTATGTGCATCTGCCCCTCAGGTCCATACTGCTCTTCTAATGTGCCTCTGATGGAGCAGGTAGGAAAGACTGTTGCATTTCCTAGATGAATTGTAAATGGTACATTCCGTGAACTCTGCTATGCCCTGTAGCTTGGTCCCTCTCCCCTCCTGGCCATACAGGGCTGGCTGGGATCCAGTTTCTCCCCGCCACCCTTTGCAGACCCTAGAAAAGTTCTGTGCCCCCTGACCTCTGTCTCTTTTTCCCTCTTTTTCTCTTGCTCCCTCTTTTCCTCGCTACTCACGAGAAATAAACCCTCTAACTTCATCAGGGAAAAGAGCCTCTTTTGTTATCTCATTTACGTCCATGAGGCAAGGGCCCCGCGAGCCATCACCCTAACACCTGAGCTAGACCGGAGGAAAGGCGAAGAACCCCATTTTAGGGCCGAGAAAATGCCTCAGTTGGCACCCAACGTGAATGGTCTCTACAGAGCACCCCACTTTCGGCTGTGACTCCTATTTTCGGGATTCAAGAAGCCTTGGAGCTGATCAACTAGCTTAAATTTTTTTTTTAGCTGCATTTTGTGCAGTTCGAAGACTTTTAAGCATGAATCGGGAGCCTGTCAGAAGCCCAGGCAGGTCGGTTCTGGACGTAGACCCACTACAGTTACTCAGATGCCTCTGCCTGCAAGAAAAAAAAAGGTGAGTGGAAGCCTCCTTTCGCGGCGGGTGAGTTCCTGGAGCTCCGCGTGGGGGTCTCACCGGTGGCATTTTGCTGGCGTGGCGCCGCTCTCAAGGTGAGACACGGCACGGGCGTGTGCGTGCCCTGCGCGACGGCTCGGTGTGCCCGCGACCACGTGGTGTGGCATGCGGACTGGTGGGGGCTGGACGCAATGACCCAGGCACGGCAGCAGGCAGGAAGCTTTGATCGATTTCAAAGCGGTGGCACGGAGGTTTTTTTGCGGTTTTTTGCGGTTTTTGTGGGTTTTTGCTGCGGGGTCGGTCCCTATAGCGGCGCAGGCTAAATTAACGAAATCAACATCGGGTCGGCATCCAGTAAAGCCTGAAAACCATAGTGTACCTGGCACGGTTTAACAACTAACTCTCTTCCTGTGTTTTCAACAGTAGTGGGGTAGATATAGTGGCAAATTGCTAAACATCATGGGCTTACAGCAATCTGCCTTACAAAAGAGTATAAGAAACCAACTCAGGGAGATATTAAGTTCAGGAAATGTTTTAATATCTAAGAAAAAGTTAGCCCGTTTTGCCAGCTGGCTGTCTGTTGAAAAATCTGACCTTGAATTGCAAAATATAAATTCGATTTCATTTTGGGATGGAATAGGGGATTTATTAACTTTAAAAGTGGAAAATGGAGATAAAACAGCTTCTGTATTCCTCCCGAATTTTTTACAAATTCGGAAACTTTTAATTCAGACAGACAACAACAGACAGCAGCAGCAAAACGGTTCAGACTCACCTTCCCTTTCCCAAAAACCCTATAACCCGGACCTGGAGGGGACCCACGGGTCTCCCTGGGGGGTGCAGGGCTCCCAGCACTGCTGTGGCTGCTCTGAGTCCCTGGGTCCTCCCCAGTGCCCCAGTTCTGATAATTTTTCAAAAATTGTCAGCACTCCTTCCTTGTTCCCTTCCCCTCTGGGCAACGGCCAGGTGGTTACAGCAGAAGGTGTCGGGGTCCCAGATAGCTCTGGCCATGCGATACAGCCCGTAGGGGGGGTCTCATATGGTGGCAGCCACGTGTCTCCTCCTTCATCCCGCAACCCCCTTCACCCTCCGGTCCCTGCCCCTAAGCCTGTCCCCTCCCATAACCCATCCCCGCCCTCGGCTCCACTGTCCCCTCCCCCCTCCAAGACCCAGCCCTACACGGCACCCAGCGACCCCGCCCACAGGTGTTGCAACCCTGGATGCCACCACCCCTCCCCCGCTCCGGTTTCACATTCCTTCCCTCCAAGCTGCTGCGGGGTGGGGGAGGGCAGTGGAGCCCCTGCTGAGTTCAGTGCCGGTGGGGGTGGGGGTGGGGAGGGATCAGCTCACAGCCCCTGCGTGATGGATGGTGTCCCCGTGGTGGGGGGGGGGTGGGCAGCCTCCCGGTCCGGGTTGGGGGGGTATGCCCAGCCCTGAAAGTCAACACCAGGAAAAAGAGTATATACCATCAGTTGCTCCTGTAGTTTATCTTGGTAAGAGGAATGGTAGAAGATGTTGACAACCTTTGTCCTATCAAGAAAAAAAAGGAAATTTATAAAGTACAGCGAGAATTTAGTAGAAATAGTGAAATATTTAAAGGCATGATGAGAGCCACCTTTACCTCAAACGAAGTGGTTCCATATGATATCAAAGAGCTTTTCCGATGTCTGTTAACTCCTTCAGAATATGATCTATGGGAAAGCCTGTGGAAAAGATCTTTGAAAGTGCTTTTACTAGAGCTTTTAAAAAGCTCAGATGATACAAAAGACGCTGATAATAAGTGAGAAATAATAAATATGTCTGCGCCAAAATCTGAAATATGAACTTTATTGCATTCTGTCTTTCATGGAATCATACAACAGTCTGTGATTAAAGATCATCTAGTCCAACTTCCTTGCCAGGTAGATCTTACAGTAGATGAAATTGTTCTAGACTAGCCAAACTGATAAGGAGCACTCTCAATGATGGGGCATCCACAACTTCTCTGGAACACCCGTTTGAGTGTCTCACCAGCTTCATTGTAGAAAAGTTTATCCTTTTAGCCAATCTAAACCTAGTCTCAGTTTGAAAGCATGGCCCCTTGTCCTGTCTCTGCAAACCTTCCTAAAAAGTCTTTCTCCATTTGTCTTATACCCTCTTTAAATTTTCAATGGCCACCATACTGTCTCTCCAGAAACCTCTCTTCTCCAGGCTAAAAGATCCTACTTTTCACAAGAACCAGTTCATAAACTGAGATGGAAGACATCTCAAGAGATCAGATCATCCAACAGCTCAGTGTAAGAATAGCTCTGAAGTCAGATCAACTAGCTTAGGGCTGTGTCTGTTTGAATTTTGAAAATTACCAGGAATTGAAATGCTTCAAGGAAGAGAACTCTGGGTGGCTCCAGAAACAGCCTGATAAACTCGAGCAAACTCGAAACCTCTGAAACTACCACTGCTTTCTCTCCCTCAGCCCAAGCAGTCACAAAGAAGAAGTGTTCCCAGCAGGCTGGGATAGCACACATATACACTACATATACATGACAGGCATCGCCAGCAGCCACATCCTGCTCCTTTCTGTGGCTGGCAAGAGTGAGACTGGATGTTTACATGTGAGCAAACTGGGTCCCTCCAGGAGCTCAGACACTCAGCCTGCTCAGTGACCCCACTGAATTCCAGTATTCGCAGTGTCCCAAGGCCACAGCACTACTCCGCTTGCTGGCACAGACCATCACATGCCTCCTAAATCAGTCAGGACTCCCCTCGTCCCACAGCCAGCACCCCACTTGCTCTCCCCCAGGCCACTGCCATTGTTCACCAACTTCTCCACTTTGATCTTTGCTGGTGCTCTCAACACTGGCACAGCCAGATGTTCTGCAGCTGTTGTCTCCTGGTGGAAAGGACTTGTAAAGCCATGTTTCCTAACAGGACTTCCACAACCTTTCAAAGCAACCTTTTCTGGGGTATGAACAATCTTATTCAAACGTCAACATTTCTTTTCCCATATGTGAAATCAGAATGTCCTTCTTCCGGGCATGCCCAAAACAAGGCGCAAACCAGATGGTGCCTTCTGTTTCACATGCTGACTTGTTTGTAAACAATGCTAGGAGAATACCTGTTTTGATCCAAGCTAATCTCTGGCCCTCATAGTGCTTTCGGTAGTTAGTTTTGCTTTGCTATTTACTTGATGTCCCATTGAATTCTTGAATCATAAACAGACTGTCTGTATAGCAGCATAGCAGTGATGAATAAATGCAAGAGAAGGAGCAAGGCGATTGTTTGCTGGACTCTTCCTAGAAACTGAGAAGTCTGTTACTTAATGCTGACCACAGCAGATGGAGGAAGCATCCTACATGATGTCAAAGCAATGAAACTGTAATCACTTTTATGATTACAGTCAAGGCACTGCTTTTGCCACCATAAGTGGAGTGCAGGTAATCTTAAAAGACTACACTGTTACTGTTGTCCATGCTCACTGAGAAAATAATGCTTTTACAGCACAGCACACACCGCCTTCAAAAAAGCCCACAAAAACAGAAATGAAAGGATTTGGAACCCAAGGGAATCTCAGATGTTGGCATCAGCGCACTTTGGATTATTTCCAAATTCTCAATTCCTTTTTCTTCCGAGCCAAATATCCCACCTAATCTGAGATGTAATTTATGGATTTCCAACACATGTAGATACCTTGGAATTAGATTGCCACTATGCAAAAACACAGAAAGAAGCAGTTAATTTCAGACTGAAACCAAGGGTGTTTGGAACAGCAATATTTGGACGTAACTATTCTTAATAAAACCAAAACTTTTAGGACTTACCCATGTATTTTTGGAGGTGGAAAAAGTTTTACACCCAAAAGTCCCTAGGGAGCTCTCACTCAGTACAATATGCCTGGAGAGGCGCTCTCGCCCGTCATTCAAGGAACGCTTTGTCACAGCAGAGGCACCCAGAGCACAAGACGGTTGACGAAAAGGGGCAGTGTAGAACTCTCTGTCTGTCTCTGTCTCTACTCAGTGTAGAACGTCTCTGCCCTGGCACATTTTTGTTTGTGATATATCCCTCCAAGTCCTCGGTCCATGCCAAGCTCTATGTACTGTGAGCGCTGCTATTTGCAGCTGAGAAGGACGGTGGAGCTAGCAGCGAATTCGGAGAGCGCTGAGCACGTAGTCAAGTAGAGAGAAGTGCCCCTGCAATGCCGTGCTAATAGCAGCTTCCTCGCGGCGGGGGCGAGTTCCTGCCACAAGACCTTCTCATCCTGGCAACAGATCTCTGTGAAGGGCGTAGGCGAAATGCTTTCGTTTTCCATTTGAACTGCGAGAGAGGCAGACTGTTGCACGGAGCTCTGAGAACAAAGGTGCACGCAATAAGCAGACCTGGGCAGAAGCAGCGTTCTCGAGTGCTAGGCTGCCGGCACACTGCTGCCTGCGTGGAGCCGCTTCAGAGGCTTCTGGCCGCCGGGGAGTGAAAGCGGCGCCAGGCATGGATGAGGGCCGTGAACGAAGCAGCACAAGTACCGTGCTTGTGTGCAGCACGTTACAGGCTACTAGGAGAGGAAGGTGGCTGCCTCTCGCTTGCCTTCCCAAGTGCCCTTAGCAGTCGGAAGGAGCAAGCTGAAGCACTGCTGCTTGTGCTGCTCCTTGGCTCCACTTGCAGCAGGCTGTGGACATATTGGTGGTCACTTCTAGGCTCCGAGTCGCAGAGAGAACCACGGTAAATGTCGCCGAGAAGGGAAATACAGACTGCAAGGAGGAGCTGCACATGGCTTACGTGCAATAAGTAGAAGGTGAACCTAGGCACTGCCTCTTCAATCTGTCCCCCTCAGTTCTGGCAGCCACTTTTGCAAGTCGGCAAAGGGAGCTGCGAGTATGTAGAATGGAGGGCAGTGAGACGCCGTGAGTTATGCGCCCTTTCAGGGCTGCTGACAGGGGGCTACTTTAAGAACGCCTTCTTCTTCCTCGCGTCCTTCTCGCTTCGCTCTAGCTGCATGGAGTACACCACAGAGGAGTGAGGAACGGCACTGCGCCAGCTTTTCCCTTGGCTTGCAACGGCTGTGTACTACTTTTCCAAGCAGCAGGAGCACTGAGAAGTGAAAGCGATTATGAAGGAGCTCTTTGGCTGCTCATGTTCTCTTCGCTGCACTGTCCTCGCAAGCCCGGTGCCCTTTGTCTTCCTTCTTTGCCTTCATTAGCATTTAAAGCAGATTTGAAGCCCTTGAAGACTGGTGGGGTGAACTTCAAAAACTGTGTGATGGGTTGGGAGAAAATTTCACCTGCTGCCACTTCCGCACAGTAAGTACCATTATTGAAGTAGCCCCAGAAACACACACTTAGAGTGCGATAGCTCTGTATCCATGTGGCCATCTTCCAGAGAAAATTAAAAATCCATGAATTCCTCAACTGATCAACCCACAAAATGAACCGGATAATACCCACAGTAACCTTGGTTATGAGACTCATGTTTAAAAAAGGCCTTGCAAATGGGAGAGATACAGCAGTGACCACATGGAAGCCAATCCAGGGTAAGCTGGACAGCATGGTGTCACCTACCACAACCTTGGGTAATTTAAGAACTGTTATCCCCTTTTCTAACCCTCTCTCAATGCCCTCAGGCAATGCCTCACGTTCCGGGCACCAAAATCTGTCTTGGTTTGAAAGTCAGGTATGGTCTAAGGAAAAGCAAGAGCCCGTTTCCTGCGATGCAGAGTGCAACGCCCCTCCCTTTTAATTATTTCAGGTCCAAATCAGGGGCCTTCAGGCAGGAGATGTGGGGATAAGAACAACAGTTCTTTACTGATATCTAACAAGGCAGAAAACAACAACAGCTATAAAAATTGACAACAGTACCGAACAGTATGACTCAGTTCCAGTCCCTTTTGGCCGCAGGCCGTCTCCCTGTGCTCAGTTACCGGTGCTGTGGGAGCAGGGCTGGTCCCGCGCAGTTGAAGAGGGCTGGAGTGACAGCGACAGCGGCCCACGGGTGAGAGGGATGGGGAAAGTGACTCCCCCCCTCACGGTGTCGGTCGTGGTGGTCGGCAGAGTCTCCGGAGGTAGTAGGGTGAGGTGGGAGAGCAGCAGAGCGATGTCCAACTGCAGGGAGCATGGATCTCAGCGCTGGGGTGGCAGGGGAGATGCCAGATCGGAGCACGGGGCATCCCCTCCCTCCACGAGCCAAACGAGAGAGAGTTTTCCAGCCCGCTCCCGACCCAGTCCCGACTTCCCTTTTTCCCGTTTCACCCCCCCCTCCCTCCACTCACCTCCCTGCGAGAGAACATTACCTCAGGATGCAGCCACTTAGCATAACAAGGGGAGAAATTCCAGAGAAAGAAAAGGGAAGCATTCAACCCCCAACAATGGAGTACACCACAGCGATGGTGTGAGGAAGGGCACTGGCGTGCAACGGCTGTGAGCTACTTTTCCAAGCAGCAAGAGCACTGAGAAGTGAAAGCGATTGTGAAGGGGCTCTTTGACTGCTCATGTGCTCTTTGCTGCACGGCACTGGGAAGCGGCTTCGTCCTTTGCCTTCTGCCTTCTGGACAGAGCTGAACTCCAGCGCTCAGTTTCAGCTCTGCCCAACAGCTTGTCCTCAGTTCTGCACGCATGCACGCCCTGTTGCCTTGGCTCCGAGTGCAAAGTCCCTAGCGAGCTCTCACTCAGTGCAATGCACCCAGAAAGACGCTCTCGCTCGTCTTTCAAGGAGCGATTCCTAACAGCAGAAGCAGCAGAAGCACAAACTGGATGACGAGAAGGGACAATGTAGAACACGTTGTTGTTTTTTATGATGTTTTTGATACTTGCTGTACTGAAGAGACAACCTGGTGTTTTGTAACTAAGGAGTGCCTCCCAAGTAGTTTGGTCTCTTCACCTGCACAGGGAAGTGAAGGGGGGCACACAGCGAAAACTGTTTCGCTGTGTATGGTAACTTAAGCAATAGACCTCCCTGTTGTGGTTTTTACTTATCCCTTCACAAAATGACTGAGAATTCCACCGTAGCAGTTAAAGCTGCATTTTATGCTCTATTAGCTAAGTATAGCGCCAGACCGTCCCAAGGTGGGGAGGAATGGGCGAACAGTAATTGGTTTAATCTGGAGAATGTGACTGATAGAATATATTCTTTACAACATGAATCAAAGTTCAAACTGGACAAAAATAAAACCATACTCTGCTCAGTTTTGGGAGCTTGTCTTACGGCAGCCATAGAAACTCGCTCTAAGTGAGTTAGTGAAGAAAGTACAATTATAGATTCTTTGCAAAATCTTGTTCAAATTCTGCAAAAACAATTAGATCAAGAAAGGAATGAGAACTGTTTGTTGCGAGATGAAAATCATTTGCTACAGGCTGCCCTAAGAGAAGAAAGTACCAAAAAAGTAAAGCAGAATGAAACACACGCAGAAACAGAAGAGAAGGAGACTGTTCACATTAATCAAATTTATCTCCAAAAGGAGTTAACTATAATGAAAAATCTTGGGGAACACTGCTGTCCGAAGTTGAGACCTATGATTAAAACACAATATACTTATCTTGATCCTGATGATTTTGAACTAAACATTTCTACAAAGAAATCCCATATTCTGCCACTGAATTAGCAAAACTGACAAAGGAATATGGGCGACTCCCTCATGAAACAGAGACTGAATATGTATTTCGAGTGTCTCTTACTGGGGGAGATGAGATTAAATTATCAGAAAGTGAAGCTAGTGGGTATTGGGGACATGGGGTCTTCTTAACAACCGGAGATAAGAGCTACCCATGGTCCTTGACCCAACGTGCAGCTTTTTGGGCCGGGGGGCTTAACCCCCTGGAAAGGGGAGACCCTATAGCTTTAGTTGGTACTCCCGACCAACTTTTGGAAAACATTCACAAAGCTGCTTGCCTGCAAATGATACATGAGAGAAAACTGACTACCACCTATGAATCACCTATGCAATTGCCTGTAATGCCTGAAATCATGACCCCTTTAATTCATGGTCTCCCAGAAACACTCAAATCTACCGCAATTCTCCTTCAAAAAATTATCTCATCCATGACACCTGTAGAAAGATTAGATGGATTTCTTGGAAACTCACGTGAGCGATCTGGTTCCATGGACTCTTTCCCTCCCTATGAATCCCCCTCTAGATGGACTCCAGAATCTCCTGACAATAACCGAAAAGTTTGGACATGGAGCGAAGTTGCAGAGGAATTGTTGAATTACAGCAGGAAATATGGACCCATAAAGGTCCCAGAGGATAAAGTGGAGAAAACTAAAGGTGTTAGACACATTGCTTCTCCTAGTGATAAGCCAGAAAAGGGGAAATTGAATACTCCCCGTCAGTACTGGTGGTCGTTGGGGTTAAAGAAACAAATTCCTAAAGATGTTATGGATGGCTTACCACTTGACAAGTTGATAAAAATTGTTGTGAATTGGCATTGCCCTAAGATCCTTACATCAAACTCTCCTACTGTCCAGCCTAGTGCACCTCCTCCTCCACTGGTTGTGGTCAGTGAGTCAAACTTAACCCCTCCACAGATTCTGGGCAGTGAGCCAAATCAATCTCCTCCACAGGTTCTGAGAGCTGAGTCAGAGTTTCCTCCTTCTCAGTTTTTGGGAATGGAACTGAAACGGCTTCAGAAGCAGGGAAACTAGAAACCCTGTATCTTGTGGGTGGGCAGAGGCATGGCAGGGGGGAACTGGTTATTTATTAGAACGCTCACCAGAAATCCTAACACTGGGGACCTCCTGATAACAGCAATGGTTGGCCCTAAAAGGTCACCTGTTACCTTTGTGGTTGACACTGGAGCCCAAATTTCTGCACTAACAAGAAAAGCTGTTCAGAAATGTGGAGTTGTTCCAACAAGGAGACAATGCTTTGTTCTCAATGCCTTGGGGACCACAGAATCTATGGATATAGCTCTGATAAAAATCTTACTACCTGGAGAGGAGAATTTGTTACTTATCAAAATTGTAATTGGAGATATTCCAAATGATTTATTGGGAATGGATGTCCTTGCTGGAAGACAGTGGGAAGATGAGGAGGGTTGTCTCTGGTCCTTTGGCACACCACGTTTTAATATTAATCTGCTTCAATCCGCACCTTCCTTACCTTTCAGTAAAATTACTAATGTGAAACAATACCCACTTCCCACTGGTGCCAAAGAAGGAATCAAGCCAGTTATTCAGGACCTGAGAGATCAGGGAGTGATAATTGACACTCATTCTCCCTTTAACTCTCCAGTTTGGCCAGTCCGTAAACCTAACGGAAAGGGGAGGCTGACAGTAGATTTTCGCAGACTAAATGCAAACACAGATCCTCTCACAGCAGCTGTCCCAAATTTAGCTGAACTTATAACTTCAATTCAGGAGAAGACTCATACAATCATGGCAACTATAGATGTCAAAGACATGTTCTTTATGATACCTATACAGCCAGAGGACATGGACTCTTTTGCCTTCACGTGGGAAGGACAGCAATACACCTTCACTAGGCTTCCTCAAGGGTACAAACACTCCCCTACTCTAGCCCACCATGCTTTAGCACAGGAATTAGAAAAGATACCCAAACCTGACAATGTAGCTGTCTATCAATACATTGATGATATTCTGGTGGGGGGAGATGAAATAGAAGTAGTGGGGGATAGCCAACGGAAAATAATCTCTCATCTGGAAAGCCTTGACTTACAAATTCCCCCAGAGAAAATTCAGAAACCTTCTCAGGAGGTGAAGTTTTTGGGGATTTGGTGGAAAGGAGGTATGACATGCATTCCACCTGATACCCTAACCTCCCTAGATCAAATTAAAATGCCTGGATCCAGGAAAGAGCTTCAACAAGCTCTGGGATTATTAGTGTTTTGGAGAAAACACATCCCTGATTTTTCAATTATTGCTAGACCTCTTTATGACTTGCTGAGGAAAAAGGTAAAATGGGATTGGACTCCTTCTCAGGAGGAAGCATTACAACTGCTGATTTTTGAAGCAACTGCACATCAAGCTCTAGGCCCTATTCATCCCACAGATCCTTTCCAGGTAGAATGGGGATTTGCCACCTCGGGGTTGTCAGTGCACATATGGCAACGAGGCCCAGAAGGCCCTACAAGGCCTGTTGGTTTTTTTTTTCTCGTGGTTTTAAAGATGCTGAAAAAAGATACACTACCTGGGAAAAGGGGCTTTTTGTTGTCAGCATAGCTCTCATAGAAGTGGAGAAAATTACACGTCAGCAACCAATTGTATTAAGAGGCCCTTTTAAAGTTATTAAAACAGTCACCAGCGGGACCCCTCCCCCTGACGGGGTGGCCCAGAGATCCTCAGTTAGGAAGTGGTATGCCCAGATAGAACATTACTCTAACATCTTCTCTGTAACAGAAGGAGCTGTAAAAAATCTGGCTATACAAGAAACTGAGAACTTGGCTAGAAGCCACGATAAACCTGCCTCAGTAATTAAAGTGGCCCCTCCTTTCTCCCCTGAACAATCAGTGAATTCTTGGTTTACTGATGCTTCTGCTAGGCGAGAAGGAAAGGTGTGGAAATACAGGGCAGTAGCTCTCCATACTTCATCTGGTGAACGAATTATTACTGAGGGAGAAGGCAGTGCTCAGGTTGGTGAGCTGATTGCTGTATGGAGTGTTTTCAAGCATGAGGTACATAATACCTCTCTTGTTTGTATTTACACTGACTCCTATGCTGTGTTTAAAGGATGTACAGAGTGGCTTCCTTTCTGGCAGCAAAATGATTGGGAAGTTAACAGGATCCCAGTATGGCATAAGGAAAAATGGCAAGAAATTCTAGATATAGCCAATCAAGGAAACTCTGCTGTGGGGTGGGTGGCTTCTCATCAGACAGATGGAAATTTAGCTGGTGAGTGGAATAATGCTGCTGATGAGTTAGCAAGACTAAGTCCCCTGAAAAAGGAACAAATTACAGAGGATTGGGAGCACCTGCTAGAATGGCTGCATATAAAAAGACAACATACAGGTGCGAAAGATTTGTACAAAGAAACCCTTGCTCGTGGCTGGCCTGTCACCAGGGAAATGTGTAAAACATGCATATCAGCTTGTGAACAATGCCGCAGACGACTAGAAAGGCATCCTTTGGAAGATGACCCTTTGCACTTAAGGAAAGGTAAAGGCTTATGGGACGCGTGGCAGGTAGATTATATCGGTCCCTTTAAGAAGTCTGGTGGTAAACATTTCGTGCTGGTAGGAGTGGAAATAATATCAGGGTTAGCTCAAGCTGAAGCCTTTAACAGAGCTACAGGAGAAAACACTGTTAAGGCATTACAAGAATGGTTTGGAACTTTTCCAAAGCCACAGGAGATTCAATCTGATAATGGGTCTCACTTTACTGCTAAAGTAGTACAGGAATGGGAAAGGGAGGAAGGAATAAAGTGGACTTTTCACACCCCCTATTACCCTCAAGCCAACGGGATTGTAGAAAGGACAAATGGTCTTCTGAAGCGACTCCTAAAACCACATGAGGGAAGTTGGGATCTTCGATTATGGCAAGCTGTAAAAGGTATAAATGATAGATGGGGGGTAAACGGGTGTCCCAAAATAACTGCTTTTTGTCCAAAAGCCCCAAGCATCATTCCTGCACTACAGGGACCTAATGATCCTAAAAATCCAGCCCATTACCCTGGGCAACCTGTTTTAGTAAACCTCCCTACTGTAGGAGAAGTACCACTGGTACTAAAAATTCCTCTGAATAAATATGCATGGGTAGCCACCAATGCTCTGGGAAAGGAGCATCGGATAAGGACCCGTTGGATTGTTCCATCATTTTGACCTCCTGCCTCTTGGTGGCAGACTCTGTTGTGTTTACTTTTCACAGAAGAACGCCGAGGGACATGGGAACCGGACAAACCATGATCACCTTTTTGATACTTCTCTGTATCCTACCACAACACCATGGCCAAAACTCGGCCGAGTGGCCGTGGTCTGAAGCTTCCATCAGATATATCAGTGCTTTAGGACCCTACCCCAGAGATCGTCACCCAAGCCTTGCAACCGTAGTACTGCACGATTCTGAGGTATACCCTTCAAGTGACTGGGGTTGGGACAAAAAGGACTGGGCTAGGGTACTAATAGGAACAATTGGTGAAGAAATCAAGGTAGGATGCAGAAAAGTGGAGAAATCCCTTCATGAGAAAGCCACTACCATTGCAATCGCCGGGAATTACTTAAAATCAGATATAACTAGTAGCTTGCACCCTAACATCACGGCGAGTCTCTGCCCCACGACAGTATGGACATGTAAAAAGCAAGTCCCCCTAATACTGTGCTGTGGCCAAAGGAAGGTTGGTAACTATACCTTGGACCCTGACGCCAACAACGTCAAAGTTACAAAGCTTTGTGCGGATGAACTTACTGACTGTTGGCATAACTTTAACCAGACCAGCCTATGTAACATGCTCCTGGCAGAATAACACAACAGATGAGTCCAGCTTGAAAGGTCTGACCTATAGGTTCAAAATAAATGCCATAGAAAACCCACACTGACCACAGTAGTTGCATACCATGGTGTAAGCACCCCCTTAGTGTTGGATGACAAAAACAAGGTTTTCCCTCCTTTCGTGGTGACGCAAGGTGATGACGTCGCAGTAACTTGTAAATTAGTGGCTGGATCCCTCACCGAACCTGCATACAGTTATGGCATAGGACCCCATGGCCGGACTTTATATTGTAGAACCCAAAATCAAGACTGTTGGCTAAATTTAACTGCTATACAATTTTCCTATAAAGTCATGTGTGGAGAAAACAATACAAAATACTGGGGGGAACTTGATGTTAATGTTGTAACACCTACCAACCAACCACCGGTTGAGCTGAGCCCTACGATTTTTCAATTTGGGCCATACGTAATTAGAAAAACTGGCCAACAACAAATATTGTTTAATCCGGCATGGTCTCTCAAACAAATCAAATTGCTGATGCAAAATAATGTCTCAGAAGTTCAGCCAGCTTGTTCACCCTTTCTACAGACTTCTTTTGAGGGATGGACAACCTGGTTGCGGAAACGGAATCCTTCCAAAAAACGAATGGCAAGAGACATGACCGTTGTTGTGGGAACAGGATTGGGAATTTTGAATAGCATCGATTCAGAAGTACTAATGAATAAATTGGCTACCACAGCTGGAGATGTAACCAAATTACAACGGCCCCTGCAAACAACCTTAAAAGCTTTGGGGACTCAACAGTGGTTGTTATCAAACATATTACCAAGTTGGGAAAGGTAAATGTAAATGACCACAAATTGATAATCGATGCACTTGGTGCTACTCAAAATAACATCTCTTTGGCTCTCAGTTGTATCCAGGCCCAGTTGTGGATGCAGTCGGTTGCTGCTTTAATTATAAGAGAAGGTGAGGAAGGCACTTTTCCCACTGAAATTCGAAAGATAGTCTGGGACAGTGCCACTGATTTTGAAAAAGAATTCCAGTCCTGGTGGAACTTAGTAAATTTTACCTATGATCCCAGCACAAACACAGCCACAGCCTTTGTACTGACTATACGTAATGCTTCAGTGCATTCAATATTCCCCATCATTGCATTAGGGTTGAACCATGACGGAGCTATTCTCTATCCTTTCGAGCATAGGGAATGGGCCCGTCAAATTGGTCGGAGGTGGCAAACTGTCAATTTGGAAACTTGCATTGTCCAGGAACAACAAGGCTTTATCCGTGAAAGTAATGCAACTAGAGCTCAAGATATCTGCTTGGACACAGAACAGAACGTTTGCAATTTTGAAATTCATCCAAACGAGATTCCTGAAACAGTACTGGTATATGTAGGCAATGGATGTGCATGCTTTAGAACTGCTTGTGATAGTGTTTTCATAGAAAATTTGGTAGTGAATACTAAGAATCATTCAAACTTTTGTGTCTGTAACTTTACTAGGATTTCAGGATGTGATTTTTCCTATGTAGCCCCAGTTACTTCTCACCATCTTTTGCAGTCAAATTACACACTGATCCACCATCTATTGCCCACTCCAATTGGAATGAACCTGTCTCTGGTGAAGCAATTGTTGCTCCACCAAGATTTGATCGAAATTTTGGAGAAGATCAAGAAAAACGGACAGAAAACTCTAATAGCTGTTCATCACAATGTGGAAAAAATACATCGTGTTTTGGAAAGGGTAAAGACAGATGCTGAACACAGGTGGTGGGATACTCTATTTGGGTGGTCACCTACTGCTACAGGTGTCCTGAACAAATTGTGACATCCCACCATTGTTCTCTTGATTTTGGTTTTAATTGGTTTTGTTTTATCAGCAATCCTATACATTATGAGTTGGAGAATAATGAAACGGTTAGCACAATTGGCATCTGTGACTAATGTATCCAGATCGGTTACTGTTGGCATCCCTAGGGTTATTGACACAAGATTTTAAATAGGATAAAATATGATTTTTAACTAGAATTGATTATCTTCAAATTGCAATTAAAATTGTTTAATCAAAATTTTGCTTTAAAAATTTGATTTATTTCTAATCAAAAAATTGAAAAATTAAAGAATTGAACAAATTGTTTAAGATTGTTAGTAATCAAAAATTGAATATAATTGATCTGTTTTGTTTTCCTTTTTTCTCCTTTTCCTTATCCTGTCCCTTATCTTTTTCCTACTTTCCTGTCTCTGTTTTCCAGGATATGCTACCAACTTGGACGAGTCCTGAAGACACCACAACTGAAGACTCCACCACGACTGTACAAAGGGGTGCTCTTGACGACGATCGTGAGTCACGGGGTTGTGTAAGGGTCGGTCCGAAGTTCCCCTCGATTTTGCCTCCCGACCGTCGCAAGGAGACCTCGAGGACCCCCACCCAGGCTGACTCTGAACAATGGTTTCCTGGCCCGGCCAAGGTGGATGCCCGTGCCTGTGTGCTGTTGTATTGTGTTCACTGGACTGTGCTGTCATGGCACCAACCAGAGTTTCTGTTGTACCACCAACTGAGGAGTGCTTGACCACACCTGTCTCCTGCAGCACCACACAATGGTCCATAAATCTTCCCACCTCTTGGCCAGAGGCCACTCGCTTTGGAGAAGGACTATAAAAGAGCGACTCTCTGAGAAAGGCCCTTTGAGATCTCCCCACGGATGAAGACTCGTCTATCAGATGACCCGTGAGGACGCCCGTCTCGTCTGTTGGAAGCTATTTTCCCATCCCTTTCTTTCCTTCCCGTCTCCCTATACTTTGTTTCCTATACCTCTCCCCCTTACCGTAACTGACTTGTTGACATTTGATGAAATGCATTGCTGTTGTTGAATATACTGATTTTCTGCTGTTGAATAAACTGATTTTTTCCCCTGCACTTTACCTGTTTGCACCTTTAAGATCAAAAGAACCATCATGACCCCTGCTCTGTATTAAGAGTGGATCGTGAAAGCGGCACCAGGCATGGGGGAGGGCCGTGAATGAAGCCACACAAGTACCGTGCTTGTGTGCACCACGTTACAGGCTACTAGGAGAGGAAGGTGGCTGCCTCTCGCTTGCCTTCCCAAGTGCCCTTAGCAGTCGGAAGGAGCAAGCTGAAGCACTGCTGCTTGTGTTGCTCCTTGGTTCCACTTGCAGCCCGCTGTGGAAACATTGGCGGTCACTTCGAGGCGCCAAGTTGCAGAGAGCACAACGGGAAATGCCACGGAGAAGGGAAATACAGACTGCAAGGAGGAGCTGCACGTGGCTTACGTGCAATAAGTAGAAGGTGAACCTAGGCACTGCCTCTTCAATCTGGCCCCCTCTACTCTGGAAGCAACTTTTGCAAGGTTGCAAAGGGAGCTGCGAGTATGTAGAATGGAGGGAAGCGAGATGCCATGCGTTATGCGCCCTTTCAGGGCTGCTTGACAGAGGGCTACTTTAAGAACGCCTTCTTCTTCCTCGCATCCTTCTCACTTCGCTCTAGCTGCATGGAGTACACCACAGCAAAGGTGTGAGGAAGGGCACTTTCCCAGCTTTTGCCATGGCGTGCAAAGGCTGTGTGCTACTTTTCCGAGCAGCAAGAGCACTGGGAAATGAAAGCGGCTGTGAAGGAGCTCTTTGAGTGTTCGTGTCCCCTTCGCTGCAAGGCGCTCACAAGCCCGGTGCTCTGTGGCTTCGTTCTTCGCCTCTGCCTTCCAGAAAGGTCTGAACTCCAGCGGTCAGTTTCAGTTCTGCCCAAGAGCTTGTCCTCAGTTCTGGTGGAAAGCACGCCCTGTTGCCTTGGCTCCGAGTGCAAAGTCCCTAGCGAGCTCTCACTCAGTGCAACGCACCCAGAAAGATGCTCTTGCTCGTCTTTCAAGGAGCGATTTCTACAAGCAGAAGCAGCAGAAGCACAAACTGGATGACGATTAGGGATGATGTAGTACACGTCACTCTCCTAGCACATTTTCCTGTGCGATATGTCCCTCCAGGTCCTCAGTTCATGAGAAGCTCTATGTACTGTGAACGCTGCTACTTGCAGCTGAGAAGAACCGTGGAGCTAGCAGCGAATATGGGGAGCACTGAGCACGTATTAAAGGAGCGAGAAGCGCCCCTGCAATGCGGTGCTAATAGCAGCTTCCTCGCGGTGGGTGCAAGATCCGAACAAAAGACCTCGTCCTGGCAACAGATCTCTGTGAAGGGTGTAGGCAAATAGCTTTCGTTTTCCATTCGAACTGTGAGAAAGGCAGAATGTTGCACGGAGCTCTGAGAACAAAGCTGCACGCCCTAGGCGTTGGTATGACAGCGGCAGGAGTGGCCTCCGAGCTGCATCACCTGAGGGCCCCATGGGGGGCAGGGAGAGAGCCGGGAGTGACCCCAAGCGACACCGGAAGCGATATCCGTAGGGCCCGGAAGACCAGCAGTGGCGTCGAGTTTCACGGGTAGGAGGCTGCTACGCTGCTTTGAAAGCTGGTGCTCCTCTGCTCTAGGACAGACTGGGAGAGCTGAGGGTGTCCAATGTGGAGAACAGAAGGCTCCAGGGAGACATTCGAGCCCCTTGCAGTGCCTGCTGGGGCTCCAAGATAGCTGGGGAGGGACTTTGCAAAAGGATCTGGACTCTCAGGACAAGGGGGAATAGCTCCAAACTGCCAGAGGGCTGGGGTAGATGGGATATTGCAAAAGAATTCTTCCTTGTGTGGGTGCTGAGGCCTGGCACATGTTGCTCAAAGAGGCTGTGTGGGAGCCCCATGGCAGGAAGTGTCCAGGGCCAGGCTGGAGCGGACATGGAGCAACCTGGACTAGTGGAAAAGTGTCCCTGCCCATGTCAGGATGTGGGAAGAAGAGAATCTATCATCTCTAAGGTTGCTTCCAGTCCAAACCATTCTGGGATTCTGGGATTCATGGAAGGACCTTTTCCAAGTGAAGTGTTGTATCTCTTGGCTCCCCGCTTGTAGTTGCCAGTTCTTCTGGAAGCAGGCCTGGCCAAGCTGATGTGATGAGCCATGGGTTCTCAATAGGACGAGTGTGATATATTTGCAGAGAGGAAGGCTGCAGACAGATCTTCAAGGCCCAGGTAAAACAAGCAAAGGATTGAATAAAAGCCAAAGGTTGGTTGTGTTAGTCAGTTTGCTGGCTGTTGAAATGGCCCCAGGTCATTTTCAACATTTCTAATTTGGATTTGTTTGATTAGAAATTGAATGTGTTACCTCCAGCATAGGCTCTCCAATGCATCTCCATGTGCTCCCATCTCTTTGTTGTATATCAGGTTCTATTAACTGAAGACAGAATCATAACACAGTAGTAAAACATTTAGAGGTGTAGTTAGCCAGCTTCAGGAGTTTTCAACTCTGCTGTTGACTTTTCTGGTAACTGTAAGCAAGGCAACACAATCCAGTTACTCCACTTTTCCTCTCTGAGGAAAAGATGATCTTTTTTTGTTTTCTCATTTTGAAAATAGCCTCGATTGAAGAGAGTTATGCATGTGGCATGTAGGATTCATTATTTTACCTTTCTCTTCTGCTGTCTTTCGCCTACTAGGTTTTTTTTAAAATTTTTTTTGTGGCTGTTCTCCATTCAGTAGGTTTGAAAGAATTCTAATTGTTGAGATGATGGTTCTTTGAAGGCTCACTTAGCCCACCTTTTGGGTGAAGGAAAGAAGAAGACAAGGTCCTCTAGGAAGAGTAAAAAGCATACTTTAAAGAGACATGTAGAGATGTCTGCTGATGTCATGCAATTACCGTGTAATCAGCAGAAATGTGTTGGAACAACACCCATCAGTGACTTCAGAAGAAAGCCACACTCAAGACAGGTAAAGAACAGAAGCATAAAACCCCAAAGGTATGAAATGGACAGATTTTCATTGGGAATGAGCAACTCCTGAATTCTTGGTTCTAGAACTAGGGGCTTGTAATAAATAGACTGTCTCCTTGCCAAATGTAAATTTGGTGTAATGAACTGCTCACTGCCCGTTGAAGCGCAGGGCTAGTACACTAATATTTGTCATGGCAGGCATATTGTATGGCTTTCTGGTTAAAAACAAATTGGTTTTGCTCTTAGCAATCTAGATATGTACCCAGTCTGACACCTATTTTTTAGGGTATATTTCCAAGTAAATGGCTTCCGTGATGATGCAGTAAGTTTATGTCATGAACAGGAATGAAGTGATTGCATGCATCCTTTTTTACCCTAAGCCAGCTCCTGAATAATGAGACAGAGACTCTCAGTGATGCCAAGGAGTGCCCAAGCTTTTGGGAAAAGCCCTTAGCAGACAAAGCCTATTTCCGCATTTCTTGCTAGCGTCTCCTTCAAAGTTCATGGGTTTGTTCATCTTTTAGAGCTGTTCTAGATGTCTTTGTAGTTTACATGTACTAAATGTAGCAGGTATTGCTTTCATGCCGTCCTAATAGATTTGAAGTTGCCATCTACTGAGGCTTCAATGTCTCGGAAGAAGCAACGTCGATTCTTTGAATTCTATTCTTGAATGTGAGAATGATACTTATGTAGTTAAGGAATTAATTAAATGGAATTCACTTGAATGGAAAAATTGTCTTGTTCATGTAGATTTTAACTTGGGAAATTGATATTTGAGTTCTACTTTTCATTGTTGTTGCTTTTCTGTATTCTTTGATTGCACAGATAGCAGATGTACTGACCAAGTATTCTGTGAAACTGGAGGAAATGTCCTTCTTCTTGGCAGCTGATGTTCACAAGCTCATTAGCCCTGAGGCCATGGTAAATGTTTTTCCTGGGGCAAGATAGCAGTCTGAATATTCCTAGAATGTCTTTCTTTCCCCAAATGAAATTCATTTTTTCTGCCTATCAATCACTGAAATATAGAAGAAATTTCTACTTGGCAGGTTATTGGTTATCATTTGTGTTCTTTTCTCCCCTCATTTTCTGTAGAAGAGACAATGTTTTGTTTGTTTTTGCATGTTGTATGCTGCTTCTACTTCTGGTTTTATTTTTTAATACACAGAATGTAAAGAGAGCACTGCTGGATAATGAGAGGGCAACTGCCAAGCTACTCTTGAATCGAATGAAATCAGAGCTTGAGAAAGAAAAATGTCATCAAGTGAAATGGCAATCGGGAGTCAAGGACTGGAAGCACATGCAAAAGAAGCGAGTAGTTCAGAGTTTCAGGTCAAAAATTTGGCAGTCTTCTTTTGCACAATGAGCAACATAAAGTGGCTAGTGTTCACTTTTGGTTTCTATCTAAGTAATACTTGATCATTTTTTCTTTCTACGTGATATCACGTATGATATCACATATATCATGTGATTCCATTCTACATATCTACTTTCCATCCTGCAGAGAATTTATGGCAAGTGAAGAAATACAGAATCCCCCAACTGTGAATATGGAAATGGAAAAGTTGATAAAGGAGCAGATGGTACTCAGTGAACAGAGAGTGAAGGTTTTGCAATATATCGGGTATGGCAAAAGAGGGTATAGCATAAAGGAAAACAATTGTTGCTGGAGTTAATGAAGGACTTGGCTACAAAATGCACTTTGCTTCCTGTCATTGTGTGATTGCTAAATGCAGCAATAAGGCAGGGACTACATCTATTTCTGTACGGCTCTTTTGAATGGAGAAAATGCATTCTTGATTTTCAGTGCCCCAGCTACACTTAATAGGTGGAGCTCAAGCTCTAAAAATGGAGGACAGCAGAAGTAAGTCTTGAAACATAGTAGAAATGGGCAAAGATGGGTGGAGAGCTAGAAGTTGGTGCTTTTGTCAAGGCATTTGTTCTCCATGGCGTGGGATTTCATTTGCGTAATAAATTAAGAGAGGAGTCTGGATAGAAATATAACGTTGCTACGTTTGAATATCCATCCTGAACACAAGACACATTGGTGTGGGTGCAATGCATTCCGATCTTTACAGGGGGGCTTTTTACGGTGGATGTAGGAACAAGGTAGATGACAGTTCCTTATCGGGCAGTAAACAGTTGGCCTTGAACAACAACAATCTCAGGTTTATTATCATTGCCAAGATGGCTGTAAATAAAAGAAAGCCCAGTAGTATGGATATTCAGATTCATAATTTTATATCTGAAGTACTGACTGGTTTGTATTTTAGGATACCTGACTCTTGTTTCCTACTTTGATAGCACCTTGTTGCCTCCAACACGTGCCAAATCTGATGGAAACGAATGGTGCAGAACTCTGGAGAATTGAAACAAAAGTCTAGGTAGGTCGGGAAATCCTAGGAACATTCTGGAATTCAAGCAATATTTTCTTTTCTCCCGGGCAACGATGAGGCAGACAGTTGCTTTGAGAGTGCATGTTTGCTCTATTCTTTGTTCCGTGTGTTCCCACATCCCTTCTCAGTTGCTTGGAGGTGGCAGCAAGAGCCAAAGAAGCTGCCTGTGGCATGGCTTTCCTTTGGCCAGTACAAACACCTGTGCATGGTGAGATCTAGCAGGAACTGGCTTGGTTAGAATGAATCTGGGGGAAATCAAAAGTTAATTTTGACATGGATCCCTTCTCAATCATACAAAAATTCTCCTTTTTAACTCTTGGAGAAGAAGAGGGGAAGTATGAGAAGAAGAGGGGAAGTATTGGAGATACTTCCTTTCTCTGTGTCCTTGCAGCATGCCTTCCCTCTCTGTGTCTGCCTTCTCTTGCTCCAGAGCACATCCTGTTGGTATGTTTGTAGCCTGTATGGTAGCAAAGAAGTTGGTAGCGATTGTAAGCAACTTGCTACTTTGAAGCATAATGATAAAGAGCTGTGTATGAAAATGTCTTGATTTCTTTGGCTGGTAGTGTCTGGTGTCTGTAGGCAAAGGTCTGTAGGCACTGCTGGGATCTGTTCCGTGTGCTGAGATTCAGCACGTGGCCTCTGTCATGTTTCCATGTCACACTGCACTATGAAAGATGGGAATTTTGACTGTGGTCTGTTCCATAGCATTCAGACAGCCCTAATGTGGAGTGCGTGGAGAAAATGAGCGTCCAGTATGAGCTGGTCGAGGGCAAAAGTCAGGAGGAAGGGCAGATGTTCAAGTTCAGTGCCACAGCTTTTGGCTGTGATAGCCGTGGTCCAATGTGTCATTCGAGTAAAATGCGTCTGAGGATGCAAGTGGAATTCCTTTTTAAACTCCACCTTACTCTGTTCAAAAAGTAAGCCATCCCTTTGGTTTCACAGTAGTAGTTGGTATTTGTACTTGAAATGTGGAAAAGCCTTAACAAATGCCGGTAATGGAGTGCTGTCCTACGTGAATGTGGAAGATGCAAGGAGCCTCAGCCCTTGTGCTAAATCTGTCTTATCTTGGGAAAGAAATTCCACCTCTGCCTCACTTTCTCCCTTTGTGTCCAACCAGATGGTATTGTTTACTAATCTAATATGGCATGTAGGAGGCTGAATCTATATCTGTCCATGACAAGAAAAGAAACACTACGTTTAGCCAGGCTCTCTGAAAGCCACACAGTATTTCTTCTGTGCATGTCAATAATTTATTCTTCTTTTCCTTCAGATGACCCTGTTGGATATGAACATTTGCACAGCAGAAGATGCTGAAGTTGTGCACTCCAACATGCTTCAGATGACTGAGAAACTAAAAAGTAGGTTTGAAGAAGAAATGGAGCACATGGATGTACATTTCTTTTATTTGATGACATATGTTTCCATCACTCCTTGGGATTAGTCGTTTCTTCCTGTGCTCCCACCTGCAATGCCTTCTGCGTGGTAGGCTATTGATGTCACCTTAAAACGAGGTCCATAGTGTCACAAAACACTCCAAAGAAACAGTTTGGTGTGGAGGAGTTTCATGTGGAAGTGTTCATAATTCTTGTGTTTATTATTTGTAATATAAATAGATTGTATTTTTATGAATATTTCTATATGAAATACATATGATAGCGATGAATGACGTATGGTCCAGTCTGCTTAAGATCAGACTTTAGGAATAGCTGGAAATGATCTCCCAAATGTCTTCCAATCTTTTCTATACATAAAAAAAGTCGGGCAGTTGGTTCTAAAGGGATAAATTATAGAATGTGATTTGGTGCTTTATGGTGCCAGAATAAAAAGAAGTTTTGATAATCTGCATTCTTAGCAGTTTACTTGGAGAATGATTATTATTACTCTCCAGATCGAAGATGCCATGTTGGATACCAGTCATAAAATTCCAGGCAGCCTTTTACCATGTTACATATTCTCTTACTCATTCATTTCACCTTCCAGCAGTTTAGAAAGAACTTGTTCACTTGAATGTTTTTCTTTGGAGTGATTTTAAGGAGACGGCTAAATGGCCATAATGCAGGTAGAAACATAAAAACAAGGGTGTGCTATAAAGACAGGACTTCTTAATGCAAAGAGCCCTCTGAAATTCAAAATACCTGCTATAAAATTAAAAATGTAATCTTTGACTTTTAGATGGGAATTTCTACTCTTCAGTTTCATTCTGTCAGGTGCATTTTTGCTAACTGCTTGATTCACGCTGAATGGACAGTCCTGTCTTATTCTTGGTATGGCAACAGTGATAGAGATCACTGCTGCTTTCTGTAGAAAGTGGCTGCAAGTTGCTATTAGGAGAACTTGTGCAGGTCTAGAGTCTGATTGGCTGTGAGGTTCTCATTGTTTCAACAAGCAACTTGGGGTGGCAGTGTCAGAGGTGTTCATTATCTAGGAAGATTTTCATAGGCGATGAGTTTTGCTGAGGTAGCTTTCTCTTCTGGGTGTAGAATATATGTGCATAATTAACTTCCTTGAATCCTAAATAGTGGGGGAGATTTTAGTATCTACAAAACCATTTTTACTAGCTTTTTAATGTGGCCTTAGATGATGAAAGTGATCTGGATACAATTTCAGATAAAAGGAAAATGGTGAGCTGTGAGGAAGAGCTGAAGGAGTATTTGGAGAACACCCTTTCTTCTTGAGATCAAATTAGAACAAGGTATGAATTTTGTATCGTCAACTTAAAAGTTAGAGCATCTTTGAACATTGGTTGTGCTACTTAGGCCTTGTTTTAATGCTGTTGTGTGAAGGTATGGAAAAAGAGTGCTTTTCACTTCATGTAAGAATTTAGAATAATGTCCCTAGTGAACAAGGTTAAGGCAAATAATGCCCACGGTTTAGGAATGGGACAAAGGAAGACTGCTATCATTCAAAACCCATAGCACATCAGTATTACTGTGCATACCATCACATCCATGCCTTATTCAGAAGGTAAAAGGAGTAGTGCAGATTCTTGGATCACCGGAATCAGAAGTTGGTCTGCACCATCATCTCTTCACTCATAGATTTGATCTCATTCAAAGTTCTAGGAACTCAGACGTTTAAGATAGCCAAGCACTTCCAACTTTAAAAATCATCTAAAAATTGGTACAATACCGCTCTCCTTCCTGAAGATCTTAGCAGCAGCTCTGAAGCCATAGCGGAAGCAGCACTGTTCGCACACCCAGGAGGTCTTTCATGCCTGCTCGATCTGAGGCACATTAGAAGAGCAGTATGGACCTGAGGGGCAGATGCACATACCTTCACACACCTCGCAGTGGGACTGTGGTTAGAGCTGGAGGTTTGATACTCTTCCTAATAATTTGAGCCGTTAAAACAAAGCCAGAGGTAACAGGCCAAGTGAAAATACAATGCCAGGTTGCGGAAAGAGAATGTTACCTATCTGAACACCTACATAAATTCCCCATCATTCTCTTTGTTTCGGAGACCAAGCCAATTTCAGTGTAAATGAAAACAAGTGTGAGTATTGATTTTTCTTGAATCAAGACTCAGCTTTATGTCCAAGTCAAAGGCAATAAACCAGAAAGGCTCCGCTGAGCACAGTGCACAACTAACATGGAAGACAGTAATTCGACCTCTTATGTTAGCAGTGTTTGCTGGGGTCTTCATGCTGGAGAACAGGAATCAATAACACGCACTCAATATGAATGCAAAGAGCAGAGTCTTTATTTTTAACAAAGAGATGATTTTTATACGTTTTCAGTGGTTACTTAGAGTTTGTTACAAAGAGTACGATTGGTTACACAAAAGACGTATATATGTTAATAGTAATTCTATTGGTTCATCTAAGATCTATCTTTCTACAGTCTAGTTATTGCGTAAGATACTCTTTGAAGTGGACATGGTATGTCAACTAAACAGGATCTTGCTTCCCCAGATGTCTTTTCCTTTGTTCTTGCTTATCTCAACGTTAAAATTTATGATTTTGTTTTTCTCCTATAGTCACGCCAAGGACACGGTAACCTTGAACAGACCTTTAACATAACTAAGGTAGTTTTCTATAGACAGGCTGCAGAGCCAGAGCTCCTACTAGGCCGCCAACATCTCCCCCTTTCTTTTCAAAAATAGCATTGGCCATACGTCGAATTTGAAAGGAATAACACTGGATGATGCAAGGTCCCATCCATAACACAGTTACTACAATTAGTACATTAATAATTCCTATCTTAAGGATATCTTTTACCCATGCAGAAATCTCAAAAGACATTAACCCGTCATCAAGGGGGTTGTGATTGACAGTAATCTTCTTAGCGTGATCTTGAAGCCATTCTAGCTGCTGATGGATTGAATCACTATGATCGGACAAGTTAAAACAACACATTCCTTCAAAATCTTCACAGTATTTACTTTGGGCCAACAAAAGGTAATCAATAGCTGCTCTGTTTTGAAGAATAGCTTGTCGGAGACTACTCATATCTTGAGCCATTTGGGACAGAACTTGTGTAGTGACATTGGCCTGTTTAGCTGTCCAGCACGCTAGGTATTCCTTGCCAGGCTCTATCTCCACAGATTAAATATAGACCTTGAGGTAGGGAAAGGGGCTTAGAAATGTCTAAGTGAATATGACCTGAACCCCACCCATAGGGGGATGATCCACAATGTTCACTACTATTGTAAAACTTACGAGGGGTTAGCCAGACTTGTTTTTTAGATTCGTTAATGTTCCAACTAGTCTGCCCAAAATACACACATCCGGAGTGATTTGCTTTTTGGCTGTCTAGTAAATTTAACTCTTGAGGATCCCATGGCAGGGTTGTATTTAGAGATTTGAATATTTTTGCCAGGCAGTGACTGTTGTTTTTACTTCTGAGCAATTGATAGGGGGGGGCTATAGTGATTTCTTGTGGTTGTACCAGTGACCCAATGAGGCAAGTTTTAAATGGGTCAGTGGCTGCACTAAGATGTAAACAAAAATTTGTGTTACCAGTTTTGCTGGCCCAAGCGATCCAGAAGTTCTCTTGAGGGAGGTTGATTGATTGCGAAAAGCACTGGGTAAGAGTCAAACATAGTGTTAGTAGCTTAATTAGCAACATTATTGCTATGGATTTTGCAGGCAACAGTATATTGGCTAGATATAATAATAGTACACCAAGCAGTCTCAACTAGCTTTGTATAATTTAAAATATACCACGCATACAATGCTAAATTCCTTTCTTCTATTGATTCAAATAGGCTTATAGCTTCACTAACAGTTAAGTCAGGCAGTTTTAACCACTTTCTAAGTGATTCTAAAGGTCTTACTGATTGGCGTTCCTGACATTCATTACATCCCAAAAAGCAAGTATAAATATCACTGGAGTTATACTCCCTTTTACAATTTCCACATAAGAAAGTTCCTAATTTCCATACTACACAACCGCAACGAGGAAATAATACTTCTTGTATTCTAGACCTAAGATATTTCTGTACTAGTCTACGCAAATCAATCACATCTGGAAAGTCTGGGATATTAGGGTGTGTTCTTATTGGTTCCTTGAGAATAATGATTAGGATCGGGATGATCTTGCACTCTATTCGTCCACCGTTGAATTTGGCTCCGTGTCTTCTCCAGTTTCCTCAATCTTTGATATCCAAGGCTTGACCCACTTGGCTGGGATCCAATTAGGTTTAGCACCTGTTAATACACAAGCATAACCCCGTCCCCATGTCAATAATTGGTGGGGACCAGTCCATTGTTGTGATTGGGGTTCCCATACAGATACTTGTATCTTATGAACAGTCAAAGATTCATCCTTGCAAAAATGCAGTGTAATGGGCAACATTTGGGGTTTTAGCTCAGGGTGTTCCATCCACATTTTCCAATTGCAGACATACAATGTTTTTGCTACGATTTCTTGTGGAGAGAGGGTGATATTCCCCTCCCTTTGTAAAGCAGAGAAAAGGCGTTTAAGGTCTTGATGTTTGCGTTCTACAATAGCTTGCCCAGTACTATTGTGAGGTACTCCTGTGACATGGGTAATGTTCCATCTACGTAGGAACTCACGTGAAGTAGAACTAACATAATTAGGACCGTTATCTGTTTTTATTTGTTGTGGGACACCAAGCACTGCAAAAGCTTCTAACCAGTGTCTGCAGGTTGCCTTACTTTTGGCGTTTATCATAGGCGTTGCCCATACTAGTCTGCTACAGGTATCAACAGTGACATGTACATGTTTAAAGCGTCCAAATGATGGCACGATTGTGACATCTGATTGAAACAATGTTCTAGGGTGGAGACCACGAGGGTTCACTCCTTGTAACTGGATTGGGGGTAGTTTTGCACAATCAGGACAACATGCTATGATACCTCGTGCCTCTTGTTTTGTTAGATGGAATTCCTTCTGTAGGCTTAATGCTGACTGGTGAAAAAAGGCATGAGAGGCAACGGCAAGGTCAAAATTACTGAGTCCAATGGCTGGTGAGGATACGATTTGGTCAATTTTGGCGTTTCCTTCTGATAAAAACCCTGGTAGATTGAGATGGCTGTGGATATGTGTTGAGAAAAAGGCATGGTGCCTGATATTAATTACATTTACTAGAAGAACGAGTTCATGATAAATTAAGGAGTTTGAGATTCGACCTATTAATGCGTCCTCAATTCTTTCCAAGATAGAGGCAACATACAAGGAATCGCTAACGAGATTAATTTCTTGAAAGTCAAAGTGTTGAAAAGCTAAGGTTACAGCCTTGAGTTCAAGTAATTGTACTGATCCTTCCGGATGTTGGTAAACTACGACATCCCAGTTGCCATTTTTCCATATTGCATATCCGAACCTTTTGGTCCTTCCACTGGCATCAGTAAAAACAGTGATCGCATTGGGAATTGGCTTAGAGTTTCGCAATGTTTGATCTTTTAGTGGGAGGTTAGTGGAAAACAAGGCATGTGACGGATAATGATTGTCAAGTTCTAAGCCAATAGTGGCTGTAGCAAATGTATACAATAGTGATTGCCATTCAGTGCAAAGAGACAAATTATTTACGGGCACATAAAGAGAAGATGCATCAACTCCAAAAACAGTACGCACTCGTTGGCGTGCTTTCAGAATTAAGGATCCTAAATGATCAATATGTCTTGTAACAGAGGAAGTGGGGCTACATGCTAAAAACACCCATTCCAATAAGAAGAAAGTCTTGAATGATTCCTGCCCAATTATAGCAATTTGTTCAGCAGGGTAGTTAATGATATAAAGGTTTATTGGTATGGTAGGATCAAACCTAAAAGCAGTTGTACAATGCAACTTTTTAGCAATTATTTGTAGTGCTTGTTTCCCTTCTTGGGTTAATTCCCTTTTTGATGTGTTATGTTGTTTAATGTTAATTTTCCTTCTGTGTTGATGGTTCATCCAAGTTTCTTTCCCCTAAGTTAAGTGCATAATGGTTTTTCCCTTTCCCGCCCTTGTCCTAGTCAGTCATCCTAAACCCCTCCCCTTTATCTGGAACCTTCCCCGTCCTTCACCCTAAACCCTGCCCCACGGGATGTCAATCCTTTGTAGCCCCTCCCTTTGTTCTAGAAGTTTCTGTGTCAAGCATTCCCTCTTGTATTCATGATTGGTTATATTGTATGTATCCCCACCCTCGGTTTACCTTATTGGCTCAATGTACCCCTTTCCCCACCCTCTGTACCTCCCCCCGTTAACCGTTATTGGCCAGAGTTTTGTGCCTTCCCCTTGCTCCTCCCCCGTACTTAGGCCTGTGTAGAACCCATTCTAACTGCCTTTTGCAGTTCCCCCTCCTAACCTCCGGACTTGTTACCTTTTCCTTCAATAAATCCCTTCCCCCAGAACCGTAAAAGGTCTCTCCTGCGACTCTTTATCCCTCCCTGACGACTCGCCCAGGCGTAGCTGTTGCTACACCCCTTCTGCGGCTCCCAGAGTGGTGCCGGGGAGGGGCCACTCACCGACGTAGGCTTCCCGGAGCTAGCCGGTAGCCCAGGTGAGGTGGGCAGCGGGTGGAAGAAACGTCACCTTTTATCATTAATGTCCTTTGAACCTTGTAACAATTTTCTTAAAGGATCTAAGTCTTGATTTGAAATACCTGCCCATGCACGTATGCTTTGAATGTCTCCTAGAAGCTTTTGCACATCATTGACTGTTTCAATATTTGCATGTAAAGTTACCTTTTGAGGCACAAAGTGAGCTTGTGTTATTTTAAAGCCCAAGTAAGACCAAGGGTCGGAGAATTGCACCTTTTTTTCTGCCACTTTCAATCCTCACTTTTCTAATTCTAGCAATAATTCCTTTTGTTTTAAGTGGGGTAATGGAAATTCACTTGCGACTAAAATGTCATCCATATAATGATATGTTAGAAAATTTGGATTATTAAGTCTCCATTGATGTAAGGCTTGGTCTACAAACCATTGACAAATTGTAGGACTATTTTTCATACCTTGAGGGAGTACCACCCACTCATATCTTTTCATAGGTGCACTGTGATTAATGGAGGGCACACTAAATGCAAATCGTTTGGTATCTTCAGGGTGCAACAGAATGCTAAAAAAGCAATCTTTGATATCAATAATAAACAGGTGATAGTTTTTTGGTAAACCAGCTGGCGATGGCAAACCTGGTTGCAGAATTCCTAGAGTGCATTTGATTATTGACTGCCCTTAAGTCATGTAAAAATCTCCATTTTCCCGACTTTTTTTGTATAACAAAAACGGGGGTATTCCAGGGACTCATAGAAGGTTGTAAATGACCAAAGGCTAATTGTTCTTGTACTAATGAATGGAGATGCTCTAATTTATCTTTAGTGATGGGCCACTGAGCCACCCATACTGGTTGGTCAGATTTCCATGTTAGTTGTATAGTGGGTCGAGCACCTATCGGCTCAGTGGCCGCCCCTGAAAATGTTGGTGGGTTAAAATGACATTCCATTGACTAAGCATGTCTCTACCAAGGATCCAAAGAGGAGTGTCTAGTACATAAGGTTTTACTACAGCCTTGTTTCCCTCTTTATCAGTAATTTCTACGAATTCCTAACTTTGTAAAGTACGGGTGGTTCCAGCAACCCCTAAGATTTGCTCATTTAAGAGTGTAGTGGGCCACTGCTGAGGCCAAGCAATTAGTGGTATTATGGTGACGTATGACCCAGTGTCTAGCATCATTGAATGTTCAAGCATTTTGGAATCATCGATATTATCAGAATACAATTTTACGGTTACTTGCCGGGTCGGTCTATCACTAGTCATGACTTGAGCAAAGGCAATTAAGGGTCCAGTACTACCAAAACCACCAGATCTTTGTGAATTAGTAGCTGTTGGAACCTGGGGAAGAAAAGGAACAAGTTGAGCAATTACACTACCTTGTGGAATGAACATTGGTGGGGAAAAGACTTTCACTACTATTCTGATAATACCACTATAATCAGCATCAATTACACCAGGTAAAACGAAAATGCTGTCTAAAGTGGCCGACGATCTCCCTAGCAATAATGCGGCCATACCGTCACCTAGTGGACCTTTGGTAGTACTATCGATGACGGTAACAGAATCATCAAAAATAGTCACGGAGTCTCTAGTTACCAAATAGACTCTAGCGCTCCTTTTTGTGGCGGGGAGCATGTTGTAGAGACAGCCATGGCTACTGAGGGGTTCTTTTTGTTCTCCGCCCCCCCCCCCCTTGCAGCTCATCTCGTTTCCCGCCAACGGTGTCCCATCCTTTTTAAATTTGGATCGGCATTCATTTGCCTTGTGGCCAAACTTTTCACATCGTCGGCAAGTGCCGACAAATGATGTAGATGTGAGGTTCATGTGAGGTTCGTACTGTTATTTTGTTGTTGTTTTGCCAAACTTGAAGGACAATGCTTTCTAATATGTCCGGTATGACCGCAATTATAGCATGTATTGGGAGGGCCTTTGTCCCCGTTCCCTTGCTTGTGTGCTTGAGTAATGGCTGCAGCTAAAGCAGCAGCATGAATTCGAGCTTTGTCCTTTTCAATTTCTAAAGGGGCTCGTGAACATTGTTCAATCATTTGTATTATTGTCATACGAGCTGGTAATGCTGCTAATAATCACTTGCAGGTGGCATTTGCATTTTGCATAGCTATTTCTTTTACTAAAGTATCTTTCATATCAGGAGGGACATCTGGTGCTACCTCTACTCCTTCTTTAATCCTGTCCACAAAAGACAAAAAGGATTCATCTTCCTTTTGCTGAATATGTAAATAAGGTTGTCCAGGCTTACCTACTTGGGGCAAGTTGTTAAAAGCTTCTAAAGCAGCAGATTTGCTTTGAGCTAAAATGCGAGCCCCTAACATTGCCTGTCTTTGTGGATCAATGAATTGACCATTTCCCATAAGCATATCTAGCGTGGCAAAGCGTAGAGGATCACCTTGCGGCAAATTGACATTATCTAATTGTTTAAGCTCCAATCTTTGTTGCCACTTTGCTAAAAATAACATATAACTAGTAGGTCCTAGTATAAGCTCAAACATAGCCTTAAGGTCGGCAGGGACGAGTTCTTGATATTTTAGCAATGCTTCTACTTGCCGCCTTACCAAGCGATTATCAACACCGTAGTCCATTACAGATTTTTGAACCCTTGCTATCATTTGCCAGTCTAAGGGCTGCCAAGCATTATTACCACCAGTTCCTCGCACCACCGGAGCTGAGACAAACTGAAAATCTCCCGTCAACTCAGCATTTGTTACCACTCCTTTCCACCTCTTATTCATGTCAAAAGAAGGGTCTTTGGGGATGGAAGTTTTGTCAGGACCTTTCCCTGAGCCTCCCGAGCCTCCCAAGCCTCCCGAGCCTCCCTCCCTTCCTTTGTTCCACCAACGCTGAAAAGAGTCATTAAAGGTAGTTAACAATCCCGTCCCTTCCTTTTCTGTAGAATGAGAAACATTTGTGTTTTCAATTTCGGAAAGCATTATTGGGGGTAAACCTTTAGATGTTAGAAATTGATTTGCAGTAGGCATATCCCACTCCCCCGCCTTAACCAAATTGTTAATGTTCTGTCGGCGTTGAGATGTAGAAGTATTCGGTGCAGAAAAAGAATTTTCCTCTAAAGTTTTGAGGCTGGAGAGAATGGCGTTATGGGCCTTTTTATATGCTTCCCGAATCGTTTTACTTTTGGAACCCTTATCAAGCCGCTTCATTTCATCTAACAGTTCAAGCATGGTTTCGGTCTGCTTTTGCAGTGTGGACTGTAAATCGTCCGTGTCCATTCCTGTTTCTTCGGGAAGAGGCACAGTCGCTGGGTCAAAAGTGGGAGGTGAGGGCAGATGTAACACGGGGTCAGTATTAGTGGGATTAGCGGGCGCTACGCTCATTGTTACTGGGGGTGCCGTAGGTACCGAGGGCGCAGAGGGTGCCGTAGGTTCCGGGGGTGCAAAGGAAGGCACATTATGATCATCGGTAGGGTCCCAGGGTGGTATTAAATCATCATAGGGGCCATGGGCCGCAGGGGCTGACACGTACGCGGGTGGGACAGTAGCAGACTCTTGGGTGAGTTTACCAGCTACGGCAGTGACCATGGTCTGTGCTGTGAGTTCCAGCTCAATTTCAGCACCCATTTGTTCAATTAACATGCGCAGCTGCCAGTACGTAGGAGCTAAGGATTTTACCTCCTTATTCCCAGCTTGTATAGCTTCCCACAAATCTGCCCCGACTTCTTGCCAAGTAGTCTCTTTAAAAACATCGGTAGAGTCTTTTAAAAAAACACGATGTTTAGCCCAATACAGCAAATTCACGAGCGAAGACCGATCAACAGTCTCTCCTTACTTTTGGGCAAGTTTCATTAAGGCATCAACAGTAGCCTTCTCGATAGCTGATACCGTGTTTCCCATCCCGCAAATTTTTTACAGCCGTCTAAGGCTCCAACTCACTGGTCGACAGTGGCCACTCGTGCCTCTCTCGGAAGTCAGGTCACAACCGCTGCGGGAAGTCAACGTTCCCATAGGTGGCACGCACAGAGACCCTCCACATAAAAGTCCAACTGTTAAGCAGTCTGGCCCCTTCGGATCATCACGTCGGGGTCACCAAGATGCTGGGGTTTTCATGCTGGAGAACAGGAATCAATAACACGCACTCAATATGAATGCAAAGATCAGAGTCTTTATTTTTAACAAAGAGATGATTTTTATACGTTTTCAGTGGTTACTTAGAGTTTGTTACAAAGAGTACGATTGGTTACACAAAAGACGTATATATGTTAATAGTAATTCTATTGGTTCATCTAAGATCTATCTTTCTACAGTCTAGTTATTGCGTAAGATACTCTTTGAAGTGGACATGGTATGTCAACTAAACAGGATCTTGCTTCCCCAGATGTCTTTTCCTTTGTTCTTGCTTATCTCAACGAGAAAATTTATGATTTTGTTTTTCTCCTTTAGTCACGCCAAAGACACGGTAACCTTGAACAGGCCTTTAACATAACTAAGGTAGTTTTCTATAGACAGGCTGCAGAGCCAGAGCTCCTACTAGGCCGCCAACAGTGTTGGAATGGTTCCCCATCCAAAAGGAAGGATGTCAAATGCTTCTTTGGAAATATTTTAACTTCTGTGCATTTCTTTCTTTGTAATGAATTAACCTGTAACAAGCCAGGACGTGATTGTGTTCAGTAGAAACAGATCAATGGCAACATTTAGCCTAAAGGTTTTATGAGATTGATCAGGAAGTTCGATTTAGATTTAAAGGCACTGTAGTCATATTTAATTTTATTTCCCTCCCAACTTGAGTCTCTTAAACAGGGACCTTCAATTGGACAGGAACGGGACACTGAAGCAAATTGTAATGGATGACGTAATGGCTTACCCAGAAGCATTTTGTGGGAATTAATTTCTTCTAGGTATCCATCAGCCAGCATTTTAGTGTGAAGGAAATCTTCAAAAAGGTAAAACAAAAATTCCTGTTGGTTTAAAACCTGACTGCTATATTAATTTTTCACTTTTGAGAAAATTTTCATGACCTTTAAAATTCAGACTATATCAAGTATTGTTTCAGCCATTGAAGAAAGTGCTTTTGATAGAGATAGGAGAGGGAAACCAAAGCATTTCTCAGAGCCACACTTTGAACTCTCCTTGTTACAAACGGCACTTGAGCAAATTCATTTGCCTTTGGAACAGAAAACGACAAGGTAACAGGCTTATCATTACGGATTTGAGTGTTCCAGGTTCTTTAGATAGTAAGTGATCTATTCAAGATGATCTCTTACTGAAATAGATCCATTTTGAGAAGGGATATGGATTTCTTAGAAGAAAGCAAATCCCTATGTTAAAACGGTGTGGTGGTTGTTTTTTGTTGTTGTTTAGCTTTTAGAACTTGCAAGGCACAATCGACTTCATAGTTCGAGATCCAAATAAGACCACGACATTCCAAACAGGTGTTTCTTTTTGGTTGTTTTTCAATCTGTATATCTTTGGATTGTAACCAGTAGAACTGTGCTTGAACTGGAAAGAAGTAGCGGAGGTTTCAGAACTGGAACATACGGTGGAACAGTAAGGTGAGAGCATTGTGCAAGGAGAGGAAAGAGGGGAAAATGGTAAGAGTTTCCTGAGTCGGAAGGGACCCCTGGGGATCGTCAAAGTCCAACTCCTGGCCCTGCACAGACACTCCAACAGTCCCACCCTCTGCATCCCTGAGAGCATTGGCCAAACGCTCCTGGATCTCTGGCAGCCTTGGGGCTGTTCCCATTGCCTGGAGAACCTATTCAGTGCCTGACCAGCCTCTGAGGGAAAAAACCTTTCCCTGATAGCCAGCCTAATCGTCCCCTGACACAGCTCCTGGCATTGCCTTGGCTCCTGTCCCTTGTCGCAGAGAGCAGAGAGTAAAGCTGTCCCTGTGCTGCCCTTGAGAGGAGCTGAGAGGTGCCAAGTGAGGTGTGAGCTCAGTGTCCTCTCTGCAGCTGAACCAAATGCCCTCAGCCACTCTTTGTATGGCTTCCCCTCCAGCCCCTCCATGGTCTCTATGTCCTTCCTTTGGACATTTCTCCAATAGCCTGAGGTCTTTCTGAAGGTGTGGCATCTAAAATTGCCCCCAGGGCTTGAAGAGAGCGCAGTCCCAGCCCAGAGCAGAGCAGGACAATCACCTCTCTTGAGCGAGTGGTGCCACAAGATAGGGACAGTTGTCAAAAATCAGCTGGAGAAACAAATCTAACAGTGAAACAGGTGATCTAGGCACAGGAAATGTAAGAAGCAGGGGAAGAAGAAGATGAGGAGAGGATTCCTTGTAAAAGTGAAGAAAATGAGCATGCAGAACAGGGACTAAGCATTATGCAGGTAAGTGAGCAAGAGAATAAGTTTGAAAGTGAGGGCCTTTTTGTCCAAAAGAAGGAGGAATAGGAATTCTTTTTGCTGAGAATGAATAGAAAGGTTTTTTCTGTTTAGTTTGTATATGAAGCACCCAGGGCTCTAGATCCTTTTGTAGGAAAATGGAGTGTGTAAAGGTGGCGGTCATTATGCAGCGAATTTAAAGGTTTTTAGGGTCCCAGGTGAATTTTGGGTAGAATTCTGGGGATTTGGTGGTTCCCAGGTGAATTGGGGGGGGGGGGGGAGGTTTGGGGAGATCCAGGTGAGTTTTGAGGGGTCCCAAGTTGATTTTGGGGAAGAATTTGTGGAATTTTGGGGGATCCCAGGGAGCGAGGTTTGGGGTTGTGTTGGTTTGAAAGTAAAACCAGTGCGAGACTCCAAGTCAATAATACAATTTTATCGGAGAAAAGAGAAAAAATAAAATACATGCAGTAATATAAAAGAAAAACCACCAACAAAGTCAGAAATACAACCTGACACCCTGTCAGTCAGGGTGTTGGTAGCAGTCCGTATAAATGGTGGCTGCAGTCCTCCTGGATGACAGATGTGGTTCAGTTGAAGCTGTGCTCCTGTAGAAGGTGCAGTTTTCCTCCGAAGATCCAGCGATGATGTGGAAAAAGGTCCGACTTTCCTCGGGGATCGAGTGGAAAGGACTGTCTTGGTGTTCCAAATCTCAGTTTTTATCTAGGTAGGAAATGTTTGGCTCCTGCCCCTGGCTGGAGCATCTCCCAATGGGATGATGTAATCTTATCAGTCACACAATAGGACTTAATGGCCCATTAACAGAATATGTCTTCTGGAGGAAGGATGGGTTGTGAAAAGATAACGATGACCATCCCTCTGATCTTATCAGATGGCACATCAGCAGGGGATATCTCCCACAGAGATAAGGATCACCACCCCTCCCACATTTTAACAGATGGTGATAGAATACACATTTTTGCATTGTACCCCAGGACATAATCCACCCCTTATTCTATTACCTTCTACATCATACTCAAACCAATACCCTGTTACAGATATATGATACAAATTGAAACCTTACATATAGTTCTCACTAAAAATTAGGTCTCCTTGCTGTACACAAAGGGTTTCCCCATGTTTCTGCATTACCCACCAAGTGCAACCAGGTCCTTGAGCAAAAACAATCCCACAGATCGGTTTGCCTTTGCCTGTGGTGGGATTAATCCAAACAGTCTTTCCTAAAATACCTTTCATGTGTGCCACAGGGACCTTGTCCCCATCCACTGTGTGCAGGGGTTCAGAGTGGGCAGGACCGGCTCGACTGATGGACCCTCGGGTGTTAACCATCCAGGTGGCTTTGGCCAAGTTCATTTCCCAATTTCTGAAGGTTCCACCACCTGGTGCTTTCAAAGTAGTCTTAAGGAGTCCATTAGACCGTTCAACTTTCCCGGCCGCTGGCGCGTGGTAAGGGATATGATATATCCATTCAATACCATGTTCTTTGGCCCAGGTGTTGATAAGGCCGTTCTTGAAATGGGTTCCGTTGTATGATTCAATTCTCTCAGGGGTACCATGCCTCCAAAGGACTTGTTTTTCTAGGCCCAAGATGGTGTTCCGGGCAGTGGCATGAGGCACAGGGTAGGTTTCCAACCATCCTGTAGTTGCTTCCACCATGGTCAGTACGTTGCGCTTGCCCTGGTGGGTTTGGGGAAGGGTGATGTTGTCAGTTTGCCAGGCTTCCCCATACCTGTACTTTGACCATCATCCACCGTGCCACAGAGGCTTCACCCGCTTGGCCTGTTTGATTGCGGCACAGGTCTCGCAGTCGTGGATGACCTGTGAGATGCTGTCCATGGTAAGGTCCACCCCTCGGTCACGGGCCCATCGGTGTGTTGCATCTCTCCCCTGATGACCAGAGGCATCATGGGCCCAAAGAGCTAGGAATGCTTCTCCCTTGTGCTGCCAGTCTAGATCCACCTGTGATACTTTCACTTTGGCAGCTCGGTCCACCTGCTCTTTGTTGTGATGTTCTTCATTAGCCCGGCTTTTGGGTGCATGTGCATCCACGTGTTGAACCTTTATGGTCAATTTCTCTACTCGGGCAGCAATGTCCTGCCAAATCTCAGCTGCCCAGATGGGTTTCCCTCTGCGTTGCCAGTTGGCCTTTTTCCAGCAATCCAGCCATCCCCACAGAGCATTAGCTACCATCCATGAGTCAATGTAGAGATAAAGCCTCGGCCACTTCTCTAGTTCAGCAATATCCAAAGCCAACTGGACGGCTTTTAGCTCTGCGACCTGACTCGATCCACCTTGTCCCTCGGTAGCTTGTGCAACTTGTCGTGTGGGGCTCCATACTGTAGCTTTCCATTTCCGGTTAGTGCCTACAATTCGGCAGGAACCATCAGTGAAGAGGGCATATCGTCTTTCAGTCTCCGGTAGCTCATTATATGGTGGGGCTTCCTCAGCACGTGCCACTTGCTCCTCTTCTTCTTCAGAAGATAATCCAAAACTCTCACCTTCAGGCCAGTTTGTAATTATTTCCAGAATCCCAGGGCGATATGGATTCCCAATACATCAGCATAGTATATCTCACACAGAGATATGGATCACCACCCCTCCCACATTTTAAGAGATGATGATAGAATACACATTTTTGCATTGTACCCCAGGACTGGGGTGAATTTGTAGAATGTGGGGAGTCCCAGTTGAATTGTAGGGGGAATTTGTGGAATTTTAGTGATCTCAGTGGAATTTTGGGAGGAATTTGGTGAAATTTAGGGTATACATGAGAATTTTAGGGTTCTCAGGGAATTTTGGTGATTTTTGGGAGTCCCAGCTGGGTCTTGGAGTGAATTTGGTGTATTTGGGGGTATCTGGGTGGGTTTTGAGGGGGATTGGAGACATTTTGGGGTGAATTTGGGAGGTGTTGGGGGGACTGGGTCTTGGGGGTGATTTGAGGGATTTTGGGAGTTGCAGGTGGGATTTTGGGGTGAAGCCCTGGGATTTGGTGGTCCCCCGTGAATTTTGGGGTGAATTTGTGGAATTTTGGGAGTTGAAAGGTGAGTGCTCAGCATCCCAGGGGGGACTTCGGGGTGAATTTTGGGGACTTTGTGTTTCCCAGGTGAATTTCTGAGGTGAAAAGGTTCAAAAAGGGTTTTTTGAAAACAAGTTAAAGCCAGAAGGTTATTGAAAATTAATAGATGTGATGCAAGAAGGTAATATGCAGACAATACACAGGGAGACAAATCATGGGAAAAATACCGTGGTGACACATGAGTGTGTGAGGACGGGATCAGTATAGCTAAGGCTCAGTTGAAGTTGAATTTGTAAAAGCATGCCAAAATTAAGAATAATAAAGGCACCTACTGGTATTTCAGTGGGAAGAGGGAGATGAAAAGAAACCTATCACACCTCCCCTATTCCCCCCCACCCCCATAAGCCAGACAGGACTAGTGACAACAGACAAGGAGAAGGCTGAGGTACTCAACAAGTGTTGGTCTCAATTTTTACTGCCAGTCAACATTTCCACATGTCTCAGGTTATTGGACTGGTGGACTTGATTCTAAGCCATAGTAGCAGGTCAGCTTTCAGACCACTTGAGGAACCTGAACATGCAAGACCATGGGACCCACCCAGAGGCATGTCAGGGCCCTGAGAGAACTGGCAGCTGTAGTTGCTAAGGTGCTTCCTCCATCATATTTGAGAAATCAAGGCAACCAGCTGAAGCCTCCAGACACTGTGTTGTATTGACTCCAATACTCTTGGTCTTTTTTATAAATCTTAGAGCTCTGAGTCAATTTCTGCAGAGGATTCCCAATGCAGTTTCAAAAATGGAATCTTTCTTATTGGTCCTCATGTTGATCTTGGATATTTCCTTTTTCTGCACACCTATATTTTCGAAACATTTGTAATGACTGAAAAGAAAGCTGAGAAGAGGTATTATGCTCTTTCCAGTGATTTAAATGGACCAGTGTTCTTTTCAGACAAATATGTTTTTGCTGTGTCTAAGCACATGTGCATACCTGTGTTTGATTTATGTGTCCAGGTTTTGGCAATGGGGCAGCCACAGGGCAGTCCTGTGACAATGGCCGAGGTGCTGCCCTGTCCCGCTTTCTTCCAACTGGCTCCACTTCAGGATGTCCTCCCTGCTGAGAGAAGAGGTTGGGACAACACCTTTGGAAATGTGACTTTCTGTTTTTTTTTGTTTTGTTTTGTTTTGTTATTTTTAAAATTATTAAAAACCTTCACCCTGATTTTTTGATGTGTTGGTTTTGTGGTTTTTTTTCAGTTTTTGGTGGGGTTTTTTGTGGGCTTTTTTTGGGCTTTTTTTGTCCCTTTGGGGATAATTGTTTGGGGTTTTTTGTGTGTTGGTTTGGTCTGCTTTTTTTGTTTGTTTGTTTTTTTATTACGGTTTTGTAGAGTTTTTTAAGGAAAGCGATTGGAAAACTGAATAGTCCTCCACTATAGTCTCCTGGATTCACCAGAGACTCTTCCTAGGCATCTCCCTGATCCTTTTTGCAATGAGTGTCTACTTATGGTTTGAAAGACAGGTGTGGTCTAAGGAAAGGCAAGAGCCCCTTTCCTGAGATGCAGAATGCAACCCCCTCCCTTTTAATTATTTTAGGTCCAAATCAGAGGCCTTCAGGCAGGAGATGTGGGGATAAGGGTAACAGTTCTTCGCTTATGTCTAACAAGGCAGGAAAACAACAACAGATATAAAAATTGACAACAGAACAGAACAGTATAGCTCATCTCCAGTCCCTTTTGGCCTCAGGCTGTCTCCCTGCGCTCAGTTACCAGTTCTGTAGGCAGGACAGGTCCCGCGCAGTCTGAGAGGGCTGGAGTGATGCTGGCGGCCCAGGAGTGAGCTGGATGGGAAAGTGACTCCCGGTCACGGTGTAGGTCGTGGTGCTCAGCAGAGTGTCCGGTGGTAGTAGGCTGAGGTGGGAGAGCACCAGAGCGATGTCCAACGGCAGGGAGTGTGGATCTCAGTGCTGGGATGGCAGGGGAGATGCCAGACCGGAGCCCGGGCTGTCCTCCCACTCCAGTAGCCAAGCGAGAGAGAGCGTCCCCCGCTCCAGACCCCCTGTCCCACCTTTCATTTTCCGGTTTCCCCCCCTCCTCCCTCCACCCACCATTACCTTAAGGTGTAGCCACTTAGCATAACAATGGGAGAAATTCCACAGAAAGAAAAAGGAAGCATTCAACCCCCAACATTATCCACCCCTGAATTTCTCCCATAGTAATATGCTATATCAAATTAAACCGTTGCATTATATATACATACATGCAGTTAGAGACATAGGCACAGTACTATAGGTATTTCACCGTAAAACAACGTCTCCTTGGGGATGCATCGGGTCTCCCCACTATTTCCATCACCCACCAGGTGCAACCTGGTCCCTGAGCGAATACAACTCCACGGATGGGATTGTCTTTGCTGGAGGCAGGATTCACCCAAACAGTTTTTCCTAGCATACCTCTCATGTGTACCACTGGAACCTTATCTCCATCTCATATTCCCAAGGGCTCAGATTGGGCAAGGCCTGCTCGATTAGTGGAACCTCGGGTGCTCACTAACCATGTGGCCTTTTGTAGATTAATCTCCCAATTCTTCAAAGTTCCCCCACCCAGTGCTTTCAAGGTGGTTTTAAGCAGGCCATTGAACCTTTCAACTTTCCATGCAGCTGGTGCATGGTAGGGGATATGGTACAACCACTCAATGCCGTGTTCTCTAGCCCAGGTGTGTATAAGGCTGTTCTTGAAATGAGTCCCATTGTCTGACTCAATTCTCTCAGGGGTACCATGCCACCCAAGAACTTGTTTTTTACAGGCCCAAGATGGTGTTCCGAGCAGTGGCATGAGGCACAGGGTAGGTCTCTAACCATCCAGTGGTGGCTTCCACCATGGTCAGTACATAGCGCTTGCCCTGGGGAGTTTGAGGCAGTTTGATGTAGTCAATCTGCCAGGCCTCTCCATACTTATATTTGGCCCATCGCCCCCCATACCAGAGGGGCTTCACCCGCTTGGCCTGCTTGATGGCAGCGCACGTCTCACACTCATGGATAACTTGAGAAATACTGTGCATGGTTAGATCCACCCCTCGGTCTCGTGCCCACTTGTAGGTGGCATCTCTGCCCTGATGACCTGAGGCATCATGGGCCCATCGAGCCAGGAACAACTCTCCCTTGTGCTGCCAATCTAAATTTATCTTCGACACCTCTATCTGTGCAGCCTGATCTACCTGCTCATTGTGTCGGTGTTCCTCATTAGCCTGACTCTTGGGGACATGGGCATCTACGTGACGGACTTTCACAGGCAGCTTCTCTACCCGGGTGGCAATGTCTTTCCATTCATCGGCAGCCGAGATTGGCTTTCCCATACGTTGCCAGTTAGCCTTTTTCCACCTTTCCAGCCAACCCCACAGAGCATTGGCTACCATCCATGAATCAGTGTAAAGGTAGAGTTTTCGCCACTTCTTTCTTTCAGCAATGTCCAGGGCCAGCTGAACAGCTTTGAGTTCAGCAAGTTGACTCGATCCACCTTCTCCTTCGGTAGCTTGTGCAACCTGTCGTGTGGGGCTCCATACGGCTGCTTTCCACTTCCGGTTCATCCCCACAATGCGTCAGGAACCATCAGTGAAAAGAGCATAGCATGTTTCCTCTGCTGGCAGTTGGTTATATGGTGGGGCTTCTTCAGCCCGGGTCACTTGTTCCTGTTCCTCTTTGTCGCCAAGACCAAAGTCTTCCCCTTCCGGCCAGTTGGCAATTATCTCCAAAATCCCAGGGCGATTCGGGTTTCCAATGTGGGCGCGTTGTGTGATGAGGGAAATCCATTTGCTCCATGTGGAGTCAGTGGCATGGTGGGTTGAGGGAACCTTTCCTTTAAACATCCACCCCAGCACGGGCAGTCGGGGTGCCAGGAGGAGTTGTGTTTCCGTGCCAACCACCTCTGAGGCGGCTTGAACCCCTTCATAGGCGGCCAAGATCTCCCTCTCCGTTTGAGTATAGTTGGCCTCGGACCCTCTGTAGCTTCGACTCCAGAATCCCAGTGGTCGGCCTCCAGTCTCACCAGGCACCTTCTGCCACAGGCTCCAGGACAGACCATGGTTCCCGGATGCAGAGTAGAGAACGTTCTTCACATCTGGTCCCGTCCTGACTGGGCCAAGGGCTACTGCATGAGTGATGTCCTGCTTGATCTGGGCAAAGGCTTGCTGCTGCTCAGGGCCCCAGTGGAAATCGTTCTTCTTGCGGGTGACCAGGTAAAGAGGGCCCACAATCTGGCTGTACTCAGCAATGTGCATTCTCCAAATGCCTATGGCACCTACGAAGGCTTGTGTTTCCTTCTTGCTGGTTGGTGGAGACATTGCAGTGATCTTATTGATGACCTCACTGTGAATCTGGCGCCGTCCATCTTGCCAGTTTACTCCCAGGAACTGGATCTATTGGGCAGGCTTTTTGACTTTGTTGTTTTGAATGGCGAAGCCAGCTCCCAGCAGAATCTCAATGATCTTTTCTCCTTTCTGAAATACCTCCATTTCAGATGGTGGGTCTGTGTTTCCATCCCCGGGGCAGTCGGTTCCAGGTGTATTGCACACCCCTCCAGGAGAAAGCAAACTGAGGCCTGCACTCTACTGCCAGAGGAATGGAGAAAAATGCACTGGAGATGTCAATGGTGTTGTACCACTTTGATGCCTTGGACTCATGCTCATACTGGAGTTCCAGCATGTCCGGCACAGCAGCGCTCAGTGGTGGAGTCATTTCATTCAATGCACGATAGTCCACGGTTAATCTCCATTCTCCTTCAGATTTACGCACAAGCCTGATGGGGCTGTTGAAGGGTGAGTGGGTTTTAATGACCACCCCTTGACTCTCCAGCTCACTGATCATCTTGTGGATGGGGATCACGGCATCTCGATTCGTCCGGTACTGCCGGCGGTGCACTGTTGAGGTAGCAATTGGCACCTGTTGCTCTTTCACCCTGAGGAGTCCCACTGCAGATGGGTTTTCTGATAGCCCAGGCAGGGTGTTGAACTTCTTAATGTCCTCTGCCGCCACAGCAGCTATTCCAAAAGCCCACCTGAGTCCCTTTGTGTCTTTGTAATAGCCACTCCTGAGGAAGTCTATGCCTAGGATACATGGTGCCTCTGGGCCAGTCATAACTGGGTGTTTCTGCCACTCTTTCCCAGTTAGGCTCACCTCAGCCTCCAGCAAAGTCAATTCCTGAGATCCCCCCGTAACCCCGGCAATTGAAACAGGTTCCTTCCTGACATGCCCCGATGGTATTAATGTACACTGTGAACCAGTGTCAACCAATGCACTGTGTTCCTGTGGCTCTGATGTGCCAGGCCATCAGATCCACACCGTCCAAAAGATCCGGTTTTCCCGTGCCTGTCCCTGGCTAGAGGCAGGGCCCCTCTAGCCCTGGTTATTTTTTCTCTCCTGGGCATACATAGTGGAGGTTCCTTCAAGGGGATCTGTCAGATCATCTTCCCTTCTGTAATACCCTGCACCTTGGTCATGGGAGGCTGAGGCTACCTTCACTTTAGTGGAGTTCCCTCTGTTAGTGTTCCCCTCTCTGAGTTGGCGCACCTGTGCTGCCAGGACAGAAGTGGGTTTCCCATCCCACCTTCTCATGTCTTCCCCGTGGTCACGTAGAAAAAAACCACAGGTCAGCACGTGGGGTGTACCCTCTCTCCCTAGCTGGGGGGCGTTGGGCTCTACTTTTGGGGTCCATGACTCGCACTGGTGCTGCATTGATCTTCCTCACCTCTTCCCTTATCTCCTTCATCTCCTCCTTAAACTCCTCTCTGAGGTCCTTAACCACAGCAGAGACATGAGCCTGCATTGGGCCAGCCATCATACTCTGAAAATTCCTGAGCCTGTTGGCAAGAGAACCCACTGTCACTTGGTTGGTATCAGCATTAATCATTGCAATAAAGGGCGTATATTGAGATGGGCCCAGGTTTGCCAGATTCCACAACCTCTGCCCTGTGCACCTGACCTTGTCAGGGTCATTGTCATGCTGTCCATCCCTCCCAAAGAGCACCTCCAGTACTGCCACTTCTCTCAGCTGTTGGATCCCTTCCTCAAGGGTATTCCAACGCGTTCTCTGGTGGTGCTCCTGCATTCTTTCCCTGTGGACAAATCTCTCTCTCACACTCATTAAAAGTCGCACCCAGAGGGAAAGGAGACCTGTCTCCCTTACAACTACTTGGTCCACACCTGAGTCCTGGGTCAAGGCTCCCAAATTCCTTGCCTCAGTACCATCCAGTTGCACACCTGTGCCCATAAGGTCCAGACCAACAGTAACCAGATTGTAAAAGGCTCACGGCCCCATCGTACAATGTCTTTTCGCAGGTTATGGAGACTCTCGTATGACAGGGACTCAGTGATGATCTCAACTTCTGGCTCCCCTGCTGGTTGTGAGGGGCCCCCTTCCTGACCCTTATTATCTGGGTGCCTTGTTTTCATCTTAGACTTCCTAGTTTCCACAGGGGCAACTGCTGCTGCTGAGTGCCCTTGCAGTTCAGCTGGAACCTGGACAGATGTAACAGCTGTGGGTCCCACTGCTGCACCATCAGAGTCTCCCACTTTAAGATAGGGGGAGGGTTTCTCACCAGCTGGAGAGAGGTACTCCTTCAGCATATGGCCCATCTCATGTATCTCCTTCGCTAGCAACCCCACGCATTCTGGGTGGTTCCTTTCCGAGGTGGGCTGTGGGGCAGGGTCAAACGCTGGGGTAATATCCCTAGTCTCTGGGACAGGATCAGGCTCTGGTGTAACCTTCCTAGTCTCTGGGACAGGATCAGGCTCTGGGGTTACATCACTAATCCCTGGGGTAGGTATCAGGGTTGTTATCCACGTCAATCTCCCCTTATCTCTGAATGTTAGATAGGTTTAACAGGGATATAAGCAACACTAGCCACAATATAATGTCATTAGCATTTAAAGCGGATTGGAACCCCTTGAAGACTGGTGGGGTGAACTTTAAAAACTATGTGATGGGTTGGGGAAAAATTTCACCTGCTGCCACTTCCTCACAGTAAGTACCATTATTGAAGTAGCCCCAGAAACACACACTTAGAGTGCGATAGCTCTGAATCCATGTGGCCATCTTCCAGAGAAAATTAAAAATCCATGAATTCCTCAACTGATCAACCCACAAAATGAACCGGATAATACCCACAGTAACCTAGGTTATGACACTCATGTTTAAAAAAGGCCTTGCAAATGGGAGAGATATAGCAGTGACCACATGGAGACCAATCCAGGGTATGCTGGACAGCAGGGTGTCACCTACCACAAGCTTGGGTAATTCAAGAACTGTTATCCCCTTTTCTACCCCTCTCGCAATGCCCTCAGGCAATGCCTCACGTTCCGGGCGCCAAAATCTGTCTTGGTTTGAAAGACAGGTATCTGCTAAGGAAAGGCAAGAGCCCCTTTCCTGCGATACAGAGTGCAACCCTGTCCCTGTTAATCATTTTAGGTCCAAGTCAGAAGCGTTTAGGCAGGAGGTGTGGGGATAAGGGTAACAGTTCTTTACTGATATACAACAAGGCAGAAAAAAAAAAAACAGGTGTAAAAATTGTAAACAGAACAGAACCGTATAGCTCATCTCCAGTCCCTTTTGGCCGCAGGCCGTCTCCCTGTGCTCAGTTACCAGTGCTGTGGGGGCAGGGCAGGTCCCGCGCAGTTGAAGAGGGCTGGGTGATGGCGGCAGTCCAGGTGTGAGAGGGATGGGAAACTGACTCCCCCCTCATGGTGTCGGTCGTGGTGCTCAGCAGAGTGCCCGGTGGTAGTAGGGTGAGGTGGGAGAGCAGCAGAGCGATGTCCAATGGCAGGGAGTGTGGATCTCAGTGCTGGGGATGGCAGGGGAGATGCCAGATCGGTGCCCAGGCTGTCCTCCCACTCCACTAGCCAAGCGAGAGAGAGGCCCCTGCTCCAGCCCCCCTTCCACCTTTCCTTTTCCGGTTCCCCCCGTCCCTCCCCCTCCAGCCACCCCCCTACGAGAGAACATTATGTCTTTTTAAGGTGTAGCCGCAATTACTTAGCATAACAATGGGAGAAGATTCCACAGAAAGAAAAAGGAAACAATTCAACCTCCAACATATGTCTGCGCCAAAATCTGAAATATGAACTTTATTGCATTCGGTCTTTCACGGAATCATACAACAGTCTGTGATTAAAGATCATCTAGTCCAACTTCCTTGCCAGGTAGATCTTACAGTCGATCAAATTGCTCTAGACTAGCCAAACTGATAAGGAACACTCTCAATGATGGGGCATCCACAACTTCTCTGGAACACCCGTTTGAGTGTCTCACCAGCTTCATTGTAGAAAAGTTTTTCCTTTCAGCCAATCTAAAGCTAGTCTCAGTTTGAAAGCATGGCCCCTTGTCCTGTCTCTGCAAACCTTCCTAAAAAGTCTTTCTCCATTTGTCTTATACCCTCTTTAAATTTTCAATGGCCACCATACTGTCTCTCCAGAAACCTCTCTTCTCCAGGCTAAAAGATCCTACTTTTCACAAGAACCAGTTCATAAACTGAGATGGAAGACATCTCAGGAGATCAGATCATCCAACAGCTCAGCGTAAGAATAGCTCTGAAGTCAGATCAACTAGCTTAGGGCTGTGTCTGTTTGAATTTTGAAAATTACCAGGAATTGAAATGCTTCAAGGAAGAGAACTCTGGGTGGCTCCAGAAACAGCCTGATAAACTCGAGCAAACTCGAAACCTCTGAAACTACCACTGCTTTCTCTCCCTCAGCCCAAGCAGTCACAAAGAAGAAGTGTTCCCAGCAGGCTGGGATAGCACACATATACACTACATATACATGACAGGCATCGCCAGCAGCCACATCCTGCTCCTTTCTGTGGCTGGCAAGAGTGAGACTGGATGTTTACATGTGAGCAAACTGGGTCCCTCCAGGAGCTCAGACACTCAGCCTGCTCAGTGACCCCACTGAATTCCAGTATTCGCAGTGTCCCAAGGCCACAGCACTACTCCTCTTGCTGGCACAGACCATCACATGCCTCCTAAATCAGTCAGGACTCCCCTCGTCCCACAGCCAGCACCCCACTTGCTCTCCCCCAGGCCACTGCCATTGTTCACCAACTTCTCCACTTTGATCTTTGCTGGTGCTCTCAACACTGGCACACCCAGATGTTCTGCAGCTGTTGTCTCCTGGTGGAAAGGACTTGTAAAGCCATGTTTCCTAACAGGACTTCCACAACCTTTCAAAGCAACCTTTTCTGGGGTATGAACAATCTCATACAAATGTCAGCATTTCTTTTCCCATATGTGAAATCAGAATTTCCTTCTTCCGGGCATGCCCAAAACAAGGCACAAACCAGATGTTGCCTTCTGTTTCACATGCTGACTTGTTTGTAAACAATGCCAGGAGAATACCTGTTTTGATCCAAGCTAATCTCTGGCCCTTATAGTCCTTTCACTATTTAGTTTTGCTTTGCTATTTACTTGATGTCGCATTGAATTGTTGAATCATAAACAGACTGTCTGTATAGCAGCATAGCAGTGATGAATAAATGCAAGAGAAGGAGCAAGGTGATTGTTTGCTAGACTCTTCCTAGAAACTGAGAAGTCTGTTACTTAATGCTGACCACAGCAGATGGAGGAAGCATCCTACATGATGTCAAAGCAATGAAACTGTAATCACTTTTATGATTACAGTCAAGGCACTGCTTTTGCCACCATAAGTGGAGTGCAGGGAATCTTAAAAGACGACACTGTAACTGTTGTCCATGCTCACTGAGAAAATAATGCTTTTACAGCACAGCAGGTCTCACTGCAGCTAAATCATGGCTTCAACTGTACACCGCCTTCAAAAAAGCCCACAAAAACACAAATGAAAGGATTTGGAACCCAAGGGAATCTCAGATGGTGACATCAGCTCACTTTGGATTCTTTCCAAATTCTCAATTCCATTTTCTTCCGAGCCAATTATCCCACCTAACCTGAGATGTAATTTATGGATTTCCAACACATCTAGTTACCTTAGTATTAGATTGCCACTAGGCAAAAAGACAGAAAGAAGCAGTTAATTTCAGACTGAAACCAAGGGTGTTTGGAACAGCAATATTTGGACGTAACTATTCTTAATAAAACCAAAACTTTTAGGACTTAGCCATGTATTTTTGGAGGTGGAAAAAGTTTTACATCCAAAAGTCCCTAGGGAGCTCTCACTCAGTGCAGTGTGCCTGGAGAGGCGCTCTCGCTCGTCATTCAAGGAACGATTTGTCACAGCAGAGGAAGCAAGACCACAAGATGCCCGACGAGAAGGGGCAGTGTAGAACTCTGTCTCTACTCAGTGTAGAACGTCTCTGCCCTGGCACATTTTTGTTTGTGATATATCCCTCCAAGTCCTCGCTCCATGCCAAGCTCTATGTACTGTGAGCGCTGCTACTTGCAGCTGAGAAGGACCGTGGTGGTAGCAGCGAATTCGGAGAGTGCTGAGCACGTAGTCAAGGAGCAAGAAGTGCCCCTGCAATGCGGTGCTAATAGCAGCTTCCTCGCGGTGGGGGTGAGCTCCGGCCATAAGACCTTCTCGTCCTGGCAACAGATCTCTGTGTACGGCGTAGGCAAAAAGCTTTCGTTTTCCATTCGAACTGCGAGAGAGGCAGACTGTTGCACGGAGCTCTGAGAACAAAGGTGCACGCCCTAGGCGGGCTTGGGCAGAAGCTGCGTTCTCGAGCGCTTGGCTGCCGGCACACTGCTGGCTGTGTGGCGCTGCTTCAGCGGCTTCTGGCTGCCGGGGTGTGAAAGCGGAGACAGGTGTGGGTAAGGGCGGTGATCGAAGCAGCACAAGTACAGTGCTTGTGTGCACCACGTTACAGGCTGCTAGGAGAGGAAGGTGGCTGCCTCTCGCTTGCCTTCCCAAGCGCCCTGAGCAGTCGAAAGGAGCAAGCTGAAGCACTGTGTGGCATTTCCTAGGTGCATTGTAAATGGTACATTCCGTGACCCCTGCTATGCCCTGTAGCTTTGTCCCTCTCCCCTCCTGGCCATACAGGGCTGGCTGGGATCCAATTTCTCCCCGCCCCGCTTTTCAGACTCTAGAAAAGATCTGTACCCCCTGTGCTCTGTCTCTTTCTCCCTCTCTTTCTCCCGCTTTTCCTTGCTACCCACGAGAAATAAACCCTGTAACTTCATCAGGGAATAGAGCCTCTTTTGTTATTTTATTTAGGTCCATGAGGCAAGGGCCCAGGAGGCTTCGTCCTAACACCTGATCTAGACCGGAGGAAAAGCTGAAGACCCCATTTTTAGGGCCGAGAAAAAGCCTCACTTGGCGCCCCAACATGGATGGTCTCTACAGAGCACCCCACTTCCGGCTGTGACTCCTATTTTCGGGATTCGAGTAGCCTTGGGGCTGATCAATTAGCTTAAATTTCTTTTAGCTGCATTTTGTGCAGTTCGAAGACTTTTAAGCGTGAACCGGGAGCCTGTCAGAAGACCAGGCAGGTCGGTTCTGGACGTTGACCCACTACAGTTACACAGACGCCTCTGCCTGCTAGTTAAAAAATCGAGTGGAAGCCTCCTTTCACAGCAGGTGGGTTCCCGGAGCTCCGCGGGGAGGTCTCACTGGTGGAATTTTGCAGGCCCGGCTGCGCTCTCGGGAGGGAAGGTAGCGCAGGCTACCTACCTGCCGTAGGGTTATTCTTCGCCTTCCCCTCGAGCCAGCACCTAGCTTAGCACAGATGATAGAAGCCTGTGCCAGAAAAGCAGAACTGTTCAGTGGACACGAAAGAAATCCAGGACTGGCACGCCCAAGAACCATGGCAGCTGTAACACCAGAAGCCAAGAAGCAACCAATGTCACCAGAGCAACTGCAGCACATCATCTGCTTCCAGTGCAAGCAGCCAGAGACTGTCCACACAACCAGAAACAGAAGAAGACCAACAAACAAAAAAACTCTCTTTACAGTGCCTACCCGCCATTAACACAATAGCGCGCTCGGCTATAAATACTGGGGGCTCCACACTCGCAAAAGACTCTCTCTTAATAAACAAAAAGGGGGAGGATGGGATAGAGGGTGTGGGGATGTATGGCAATGAAAATATTAAATGTTCAATTAACAAGGTTTGGAAGCCACTAGGCCGTTTTAGGCTTGTGACTACCAAAGGTTTTCATTTCAGGTCACCTGATTGGACAGTCATTACAGTGGACTTACCTAACAGTACACAGGACGTGACGTTAAACCACATGAAACTGGACAGTGAGTACTTTGTTGTTGGGGACACAGCACACACTCCCCCAGAGACTGAGGTGGCTCCCATGACCATCAAGGGAAGCAGAACTGGCCTCATTCTCCTGGCACGATGTCCTCTACCACCATATTACCTGGTTGAGGGACAAATCCTTGCCCAGGCCATTCCTGTTCCAGCGGAGGTCCCAGTAGATGGAAAATCACCTGAAGTCTACTGGGCAGAAGTGGTGGATGAGGACAAACCTTCTCTGGCATGCAACCTAACCCGTGGATGAGATCACCTCCATGTGGAGGGGGTACTGGACACAGGTGCTGATGTGACTATCATACCTGAAAGGATGTGGCCGTCACATTGGGAACTTCAGCCTGTGGCAGGCAGAATCTAAGGTGTAGGAGGAGTAAAACTGGCAAAAATATCAAAAAGCATCGTGCAAATTGACAGACCGGATGGAAAATTGGCTAGCATACGTCCATTTGTTACAGACTATAAATGCCCTCTATGGGGGAGAGACACCATGTCCCAGTGGGGGGTAAAATTGATTACTCCTAAGACTCCTGGGGATTTTTAGAGGCGGCCACTGTACAGCGCCCTACCCAAAAATTGAAATGGCTAGATGATACCCCAAAGTGGGTAGCACAGTGGCCGATGAGTAAGGAAAAGCTCAGGGCGCTTGAAGAGCTTGTGGAGGAGCAATTGGCTAAAGGCCACATAGAGGAGACCACAAGTGCGTGGAATTTTCCGGTTTTTGTGATAAAGAAGCCGGGGAAGGACAAGTGGAGGCTGCTTCACGACCTCCGGGAAATAAACAAAGTAATTGAGGACATGTGGTCTCTCCAACCTGGAATGCCTTCTCCAACAATGCTTCCCAGAGATTGGCAATTGGCTGTTCTAGACATCAAGGACTGTTTCTTCCATATTCCCCTACACCCAGAGGATGCCCCACAGTTCGCCTTCTCGGTTCCTACCATCAATCGAGAAAGCCTCAATGAAGCCCTACCACTGGAAAGTTTTGCCCCAGGGATTAAAATGTAGTCCCTCCATCTGCTAGTGGCATGTGGCCTCATTGCTGTCCCAGGTGCGTGCCCAGAGAGGGGAGGCCATCATCCTTCATTACATGGATGATGTGCTTGTGTGTGCCCCTGATAACTCTCTACTCCAAGACACACTTCACCTAGTGGTTAAAGTTTTAACCTCTGCTATATTTGAATTGCAGGAGGACAAAGTCCAAAGGATGCCACCTTGGAAGCACCTGGGCTTGGAAATTACTGCACGGACCATTGTTCCGCAGAAATTGGAAATTAATTGTAATCCAAAAACCTTAGCAGATCTCCATTCCCTGTGTGGGTCACTGAATTGGGTTATGCCCTGGCTTGGCCTCACTAATGAGGACCTAGAACCTCTCTTCAATTTATTGAAGGGGGAGAGAGAGCTGCTTTCTCCCCGGGAACTGACCCCAGAGGCAAAGACAGCAATCGAAAAGGTACAAAAGACCTTAGGAGAGAGGCAAGCTCACCGTTACCAGCCCGAGCTGCCCTTCAAATTCATTGTCCTAGGAAAACTGCCACACTTACACGGGTTAATATTCCAATGGATCCAGGGGCAGAGAGAGTCACTCTTAATCATAGAGTGGGTCTTCCTCTCCCACCAAAGATCCAAAACTATCACTAAGCCACAAGAGTTAATAGCTCAGCTGATTCAGAAAGCAAGGATGAGACTGTATGAACTAGCTGTTTGTGACTTCACGTGTATTCACCTCCCAGTCAAACTGTCTGAGGAGGGGAGGAACTCTCCTGACAGATTGACTAAAGAGATGTTTGAGCACTTGCTCCAGAGCAATGCCAGTCTCCAATTAGCCCTGGACACCTACAGAGGACAAATATCAGTCCATGCCCCGTCTCACAAGCTGTTCAATGAGGAATTCCACCTCATTCCTCATGAGAAGAGGAGTCGGAGACCACTCAAAGCTCTCACAGTGTTCACGGATGCATCCGGGATGTCCCACAAGTCGGTGATGACTTGGAAAAATCCCCAGACTCAGCATTGGGAAGCTGATGTTGAGTTTGTGGAAAGATCACCCCAGGTAGCTGAACTGGCAGCAGTCGTGAGAGCCTTTGAGAAGTTCTCAGAGCCAATCAACTTGGTAACAGACTCAGCCTATGTAGCGGGGGTAGTGTCCAGAGCGGAGAAGGTAGTGCTCAGAGACATCGAAAATGAGCAGCTTTTCAGGTTGCTTTCCAAACTAATTTATTTGATTTCTCATAGAGAACACCCGTTCTATGTGATGCATGTGAGATCACACACAGATTTGCCAGGTGAAATTGCAGAAGGGAACCGTCAGACAGGCTCCTTTACCACCCCAGCAGAGCAAGCACGCCTTCCTGACATCTTCCAACAGGCAAAGCTGAGCCACCAGCAGTATCACGAGAATACACCAGGTCTAATGTGTCAGTTCCAGCTAACACGGAGTCAGGCTCGAGCCATTGTGGCCACCTGTCCCAATTGTCAGCTGCACACCATGCCCTCAATAGGCATGGGGGTTAACCCCCGAGGTCTTGGCAGTTTTGAGGTATGGCAGACAGACATCACACACACTCCTATTTTCGGTCGCCTCAAATATGTGCATGTTAGCATTGACACATATTCAGGTGCAGTCTATGCCTCTGCCCACCCAGGAGAAAGGGCAGTGCATGCCAAAAAAAACCTAGTGCAAGCCTCTTCAGTATTGGGGATCCCTAGGGAAATGAAAACTGATCAGGGCGCAGCATATAAGTCCAAGGAGTTCCTGGAATTCGTCCAGCAGTGGGGAGTGGAACATAAAACTGGCACCTCCCACTCCCCCACAGGCCAAGGTGTAGTAGAGAGAGCCAATCAGATGCTCAAGCAGGTTTTGGCTAAAGAGAGCAGTTCAACTGCGTGGATGTCTCCACAGCAGAAGCTCTGCAAAGCCATGTTGACTATCAATTTCCTGAATTGTTCATTTGAGAACATGAGTCCACCTGTGGTACGTCACTTTAATAGTAGTAAACAGTTCAAGTTATCCCAACATCCTTCAGTCTTGATTAAGCACCCAGAAACCTGGGAAATCAAAGGTCCCTATGAGCTCGTTACCTGGGGGCGTGGCTATGGGTGCGTATCCACTCCCTCAGGCCCTCGGTGGATTCCCCAAAAGTGGGTGAAACCGTATGTCCCCAAACATCCTGCTCCAACTGAGGAGAACGAGGATCAGGTGGCTGTGGCTTCAAAAAGAAGACACCGCCGGAAAAAAGAAAAATAAATCCTCAGAGAGGATGACATTCCGGCAAATAGAAACTTTTAATAGGTTTTACAATGTTTGTCTTTCCTTTTAGAGAAAAGCTTCCCTTCTCTAGGTCCTGTGATGAGCCCCATTCAAGTCATCTTCCTGTTAACACTGAACAGCTTAGCAGCTGCATCAATCGTCCTTCAGCCACGTCAAAACCTCTAGATGAACCTGGCACACACACTCCAGAATCGTGCGGGCATAGATTTTCTCCTACTACTGCACGTACCTGAGTGCCAGGAATTTGAAGGACTTTGCAGTATGGACCTGACCTCGAAAGCTGCTAACATCCACGCTACCCTAATTTGAAGATTAGTTCAATGGACTCTTCAAAGGCTGGGGATTCACAGGTTGGTGGGCAAAGCATAATTGAAATGAAGCTAATATCCTTCTTTCAACTTTGTAAAACTAAAAAAGGGGAGATATTGCATTTCCTAGGTGAACTGTAAACGGCACATTCCGTGACCCCTGCTATGCCCTGTAGCTTGGTCCCTCTCCCCTCCTGGCCATACAGGGCTGGCTGGGATCCAGTTTCTCCCCGCCCCCCTTTTCAGACCCTAGAAAAGATCTTTCCCCCCTGAGCTCTGTCTCTTTCTCCCTCTCTTTCTCCCTCTTTTCCTTGCTACCCACGAGAAATAAAACCTGCAACTTCATTGGGGAAAAGAGCCTCTTTTATTATCTTATTTAGATCCATGAGGCAAGGTCCCAGGAGGCTTCATCCTAGCACCTGAGCTAGACTGGAGGAAAAGCTGAAGACCTCATTTTTAGGGCCAAGAAAAAACCTCAGCACTGCTGCTTGTGCTGCTCCTTGGTTCCCTTGCAGCCCGCTGTTGAAACATTGGCGCTCACTTCTAGGCGCCGAATTGCACATAGCACCACGGTACATGCAGCGGAGAAGGGAAATACAGAGTACAGTGAGGAGCTGGACGTGGCTTACGTGCAATAAGTAAAAGGTGAGCCTAGGCACTGCCTCTTCAATCTGGCCCACTCTGCTCTGGCAGCAACTTTTGCAAGTAGGCAAATGGAGCTGCGAGTATGTAGAATGGAGGGCAGCGAGATGCCATGTGTTATGCGCCCTTTCAGGGCTGCTGACAGAGGGCTACTTTAAGAACGCCTTCTTCTTCCTTACGTCCTTCTCACTTCGCTCTAGCTGCATGGAGTACACCACAGCGAAGGTGTGAGGAAGGGCACAGCCCCAGCTTTAGCCCTGGCCTGACTTTGCTGCGCCTTTAGCTGCACAACAGACAACGGCCTTTCTTACCCACAAGGTAAAAAAGGCGTTAGTGGAGCCTCAGGAATGGCAAGTGCCTAGGCATTAAGTGGAGAGACCACGTATGAGGGAGTCTTTGGAGGTTTCCTACTTCGTGGCGCAGGTGTATTCTCATTCTCGTGCTGAACTGAGAAGTCCGGGCATGGCAAGTCCGGCCTGCCTTGTGCAAAGACGAGCACAAATGTGGGGCTATGATCCTCTGTTCCGGAGGTCTGCTTCCGGGTGTGTGGGTCGCCATGAGCCCGCAGCAGCCGCCGAGGACGCTGTGGTATGTGGATGAGGCTGGGCTGGCCCCCCGCCCCCCGTTGGTTTGACAGCGGCAAGAGTGGCATCCTAGCGGCATTGCCTCAGGCCCCATGGGGGGCGGGGAGAGAGCCAGAAGTGACCCTGAGCGACACTGGAAGCGATATCCGTAGGGCCCAAAAGGCCAGCGGTGGCGTCGAGTTTCACGGGGAGGAGGCTGCTAAGCTGCTTTGAGAGCTGGAGCTGCTCTGCTCAAGGACAGACTGGAAGAGCTGAGGTTGTCAAATCTGGAGAACAGAAGGCTCCAGGGAGACCTTCGAGCCCCTTGCAGTGCCTGCTGGGGCTCCAAGATAGCAGGGGAGGGACTTTGGAAAAGGGTCTGGACTCGCAGGACAAGGGGGTATAGCTCCAAACTGCCAGAGGGCTGGGATAGATGGGATATTGGAAAGGAATTCTTCCTTGTGTGGGTGCTGAGGCCTGGCACATATTGCTCAAAGAGGCTGTGTGGGAGCCCCATGGCAGGAAGTGTCCAGGGCCAGGCTGGAGCGGACATGGAGCAACCTGGACTAGTGGAAAAGTGTCCCTGCCCATGTCAGGATGTGGGAAGAAGAGAATCTATCATCTCTATGGTTGCTTCCAGTCCAAACCATTCTGGGATTCTGGGATTCATGGAAGGCCCTTTTCCAAGTGAAGTGTTCTGTCTCTTGGCTCCCAGCTTGTAGTTGCCAGTTCTTCTGGAAGCAGGCCTGGCCAAGCAGCTGTGATGAGCCATGGCTTCTCAATAGGACGACTGTGATATATATGCAGAGAGGAAGGCTGCAGACAGATCTTCAAGGCCCAGGTAAAACAAGCAAAGGATTGAATAAAAGCCAAAGGTTGGTTGTGTTAGTCAGTTTGCTGGCTGTTGAAATGGCCCCAGGTCATTTTCAACATTTCTAATTTGGATTTGTTTGAGTAAAAAATGAATGTGTTACCTCCAGCGTGGGCTCTCCAATGCATCTCCATATCAGGTTCTATTAACTGAAGACAGAATCATAACACAGTAGTAAAACATTTAGAGGTGTAGTTAGCCAGCTTCAGGAGTTTTCAACTCTGCTGTTGACTTTTCTGGTGACTGTAAGCAAGGCAACACAATCCAGTTACTCCACTTTTCCTCTCTGAGGAAAAGATGATTTTTTTTTGTTTTCTCATTTTGAAAATAGCCTCGAATGAAGAGAGTTATGCATGTGGCATGTAGGATTCATTATTTGACCTTTCTCTTCTGCTGTCTTTCACGTACTAGGTTTTATTTTAAATTTTTTTTGTGGCTGTTCTCCATTCAGTAGGTTTGAAAGAATTCTAATTGTTGAGATGATGGTTCTTTGAAGGCTCACTTAGCCCACCTTTTGGGTGAAGGAAAGAAGAAGACAAGGTCCTCTAAGAAGAGTAAAAAGCATACTTTAAAGAGACATGCAGAGATGTCTGCTGATGCCATGCAATTACCATGTAATCAGCAGAAATGTGTTGGAAAAACACCTGTCAGTGACTTCAGAAGAAAGCCACACTCAAGACAGGTAAAGAACAGAAGCATAAAACCCCAAAGGTCTGAAATGGACAGATTTTCATTGGGAATGAGCAACTCCTGAATTCTTGGTTCTAGAACTAAGGGCTTGTAATAAATAGACTGTCTCCTTGCCAAACGTAAAATTTGGTGTAATGAACTGCTCACTGCCGGTTGAAGTGCAGGGCTAGTAGACTAATATTTGCCATGGCAGGCATATTGTATGGGTTTCCGGTTAAAAAGAAATTGGTTTTGCTCATAGCAATCTAGATATGTACCCAGTCTGACACCTATTTTTTAGGGTATATTTCCAAGTAAATGGCTTCCATGATGATGCAGTAAGTTTATGTCATGAACAGGAATGAAGTGATTGCATGCATCCTTTTTTACCCCAAGCCAGCTGCTGAATAATGAGACAGAGACTCCCACTGACGCCAAGGAGTGCCCAAGCTTTTGAGAAAAGCCCTGGGCAGGTAAAGCCTATTTCCACATTTCTTGCTAGCGTCTCCTTCAAAGTTCATGGGTTTGTTCATCTTTTAGAGCTGTTCTAGATGTCTTTGTCGTTTACATGTACTAAATGTAGCAGGTATTGCTTTCATGCCCTCCTAATAGATTTGAAGTTGGGATCTACTCAGGCTTCAATGTCTCAGAAGAAGCAACGTTGATTCTTTGAATTCTATTCTTGAACGTGAGAATGATACTTATGTAGTTAAGGAATTAATTAAATGGAATTCACTTGAATGGAAAAATTGTCTTGTTCATGTAGATTTTAACTTGGGAAATTGATATTTGAGTTCTACTTTTCATTGTTGTTGCTTTTCTGTATTCTTTGATTGCACAGATAGCAGATGTACTGACCAAGTATTCTGTGAAACTGGAGGAAATGTCCTTCCTCTTGGCAGCTGATGTTCAGAAGCTCATTAATGCTGAGGCCATGGTAAATGTTTTACCTGGGGCAAGATAGCAGTCTGAATATTCCTAGAATGTCTTTCTTTCCCCAAATGAAATTCATTTCTTCTGCCTATGAATCACTGAAATATAGAAGAAATTTCTACTTGGCAGGGTATTGGTTATCATTTGTGTTCTTTTCTCCCCTCATTTTCTGTAGAAGAGACAATTTTTGTTTGTTTTTGCATGTTGTATGCTGCTTCTACTTCTGGTTTTATTTTTTAATACACAGAATGTAAAGAGAGCACTGCAGGATAATGAGAGGGCCACTGCCAAGCTACTCTTGAATCGAATGAAATCAGAGCTTGAGAAAGAAAAATGGCATCAACTGAAATGGCAAGGGAGAGTCAAGGACTGGAAGCTCATGCAAAAGAAGTGTGTAGTTCAGAGTTTCAGGTCAAAAATGTGGCAGTCTTCTTTTGGACAATGAGCAACACAAAGTGGCTAGTGTTCACTTTTGGTTTCTATCCAAGTAATACTTGATCATTTTTTCTTTCTACGTGATATCACATATGATATCACATATATCATGTGATTCCATTCTACATATCTACTTTCCATCCTGCAGAGAATTTATGGCAAGTGAAGAAATACAGAATCCCCCAACTGTGAATATGGAAATGGAAAAGCTGATAAAGGAGCAGATGGTACTCAGTGAACAGGGACTGAAGGTTTTGCAATACATCGCGTATGGCAAAAGAGGGTATAGCATAAAGGAAAACAATTGTTGCTGGAGTTAATGAAGGACTTGGCTACAAAATGCACTTTGCTTCCTGTCAATATGTGATTGCTAAATGCAGCAATAAGGCAGGGACTACATCTATTTCTGTACAGCTCTTTTGAATGGAGAAAATGCATTCTTGATTTTCAGTGCTCCATCTACACTTAATATGTGGAGATCAGGCTCTAAAAATGGAGGAATGCTGAAGTAAATCTTGAAACATAGTAGAATTGGGCAACGATGGGTGGAGAGCTAGAAGTTGGTGCTTTTGTCAAGGCATTTTTTCTCCATGGCGTGGGATTTTATTTGCGTAATAAATTAAGAGAGGAGTCTGGATAGAAATCTAACTTTGCTACTTTTGAATATCCATCCTGAACACTAGACGCATTGGTGTGGGTGCAATGCATTACGATCTTTACAGGGAGGTTTTTTACGGTGGATGTAGGAACAAGGTAGATGACAGTTAGTTCCTTATCGGGCAGTAAACAGTTGGCCTTGAACAACAACAATCTCAGGTTTATTTTCATTGCCAAGATGGCTGTAAATAAAACAAAGCCCAGTAGCATGGATATTCGGATACATAATTTTATATTTGAAGTACTGAGTGGTTTGTATTTCAGGATACCTGACTCTTGTTGCCTACTTTGATAGCACCTTGTTGCCTCCATCACGTGCCAAATCTCGTGGAGACGAATGGTGCATAACTCTGGCTCTTACTGCCACCTCCAAGCAACTGAGAACGTATGTGGGAACACACGGAACAAAGAATAGTGTAAACATGCACTCTCAAAGCAACTGTCTCCGTCATGGTTGCCAGGAAGAAACGAAAATATTGCTTGAATTCCAAACTGTTCTTAGGATTTCCCGATCTACCTAGACTTTTGTTTCAATTCTCCAAAGAAGCAGCCTGTGGCATGGCTTTCCTTTGGCCAGTACAAACACCTGTGCATGGTGAGATCTAGCAGGAACTGGCTTGGTTAGAATGAATCTGGGGGAAATCAAAAGTTAATTTTGACATGGATCCCTTCTCAATCATACAAAAATACTCCTTTTTAACTCTTGCAGAAGAAGAGGGGAAGTATGAGAAGAAGAGGGGAAGTGTTGGAGATACTTCCTTTCTCTGTGTCCTTGCAGCATGCCTTCCCTCTCTGTGTCTGCCTTCTCTTGCTCCAGAGAACATCCTGTTGGTATGTTTGTAGCCTGTATGGTAGCAAAGAAGTTGGTAGCGATTGTAAGTACCTTGCTACTTTGAAACATAATGATAAAGAGCTGTGTATGAAAATGTCTTGATTTCTTTGGCTGGTAGTGTCTGGTGTCTGTAGGCAAAGGTCTGTAGGCACTGCTGGGATCTGTTCCGTGTGCTGAGATTCAGCACATGGCCTCTGTCATGTTTCCATGTCACACTGCACTATGAAAGATGGGAATTTTGACTGTGGTCTGTTCCATATCATTCAGACAGCCCTAATGTGGAGTGCGTGGAGAAAATGAGCATCCAGTATGAGCTGGTCGAGGGCAAATGTCAGGAGAAAGGGCAGATGTTCAAGTTGAGTGCCACAGCTTTTGGCTGTGATAGCCGTGGTCCAATGTGTCATTCGAGTAAAATGCGTCTGAGGATGCCCCAAACATTGAGATAACAAGTGGAATTCCTTTTTAACCTCCGCCTTACTCTGTTCAAAAAGTGAGCCATCCGTTTGCTTTCACAGTAGTAGCTGGTATTTGTACTTGAAATGTGGAAAAGCCTTAACAAATGCCGGTAATGAAGGGAGTGCTGTCCTACATGAAATCAGTATTTCTTCTGTGCATGTCAATCATTTGTTCTTCTTTTCCTTCAGATGACCCTGTAGGATATGAACATTTGCGCAGCAGAAGATGCTCAATTTGTGCACTCCAATATGCCTCAGATGACTGAGAAACTAAAATGTAGGTTTGAAGAAGTGGAGCACGTGGATGTGCGTTTCTTTTATTTGATGACATATATTTTCATCACTCCATGGGATTAGTCTGTTCTTCCTGTGCTCTCACCTGCAAGGTCTTCTGTGTTGTAGGCTACTGATGTCACCTTAGAAAGAGGTCCATAGTGTGACAAAACACTCCAAAGAAACAGTTTGGTGTGGAAGAGTTTCATGTGGAAGTGTTCATAATTCTTGTGTTTATTATTTGTAATATAAATAGATTGTATTTTTATGATTATTTTTATCTGAAATACATATGATAGCGATGAATGACGTATGATCCAGTCTGCTTAAGATCAGACTTTAGGAATAGCTCGAAATGATCTCCCTAATGTCTTCCAATCTTTTTGATACAAAAAAAAAGTCGGGCAGTTGTTTCTAAAGGGATAAATTACACAATGAGATTTGGTGCTTTATGGTGCCAGAATAAACAGAAGTTTTGATTATCTGCATTCTTAGCAGTTTACTTGAAGACTGATTTTTTTTACTCTCCGGATAGAAGATGCCATGTTGAATACCAGTCGTAAAATTCCAGGCAGCCTTTTATCATGTTACATATCTTCTTACTCATTCATTTAACCTTCCTGCAGTTTAGAAAGAACTTGTTCACTTGAATGTTTTTCTTTGCAGTGATTTGAAGGAGACAGCTAAATGGCCATAATACAGGTAGAAACATAAAAACAAGGGCGTGCTATAAAGACAGGACTTCTTAATGCAAAGAGCCCTCTGAAATTCAAAATACCTGCTATAAAATTAAAAATGTAATCATCTAGATGGGAATTTCTACTCTTCAGTTTCATTCTATCAGGTGCATTTTTGCTAACTGCTTGATTCACGCTGAATGGACAGTCCTGTCTTATTCTTGGTATGGCAACAGCGATAGAGATCACTGCTGCTTTCTGTAGAAAGTGGCTGCAAGTTGCTCTTACGAGATCTTGTGCAGGTCTAGAGTCTGATTGGATGTGAGGTTCTCATCATTTCAACAAGCAACTTGGGGTGGCAGTGTCAGAGGTGTTCATTATCCAGGAAGATTTTCATAGGCGATGAGTTTTGCTGAGGTAGCTTTCTCTTCTGGGTGTAGAATATATGTGCATAATTAACTTCCTTGAATCCTAAATAGTGGGGGAGATTTTTGTATCTACGAAACCATTTTTATTAGCTTTTTAATGTGGCCTTAGATGATGAAATTGATCTGGATACAATTTTAGAAAAAAGGAAAATGGTGAGCTGTGAGGAAGAGCTGAAGGAGTATTTGGAGAACACCCTTTCTTCTTGAGATCAAATTAGAACAAGGTATGAATTTTGTATCGTCAACTTAAAAGTTAGAGCATCTTTGAACATTGGTTGTACTAGTTAGGCCTTGTTTTAATGCTGTTGTGTGAAGGTATAGAAAAAGAGTGCTTTCCACTTCATGTAAGAATATAGAATAATGTCCCTAGTGAACAAGGTTAAGGCAAATAATGCCCACGGTTTAGGAATGGGACAAAGGAAGACTGTTATCATTCAAAAACCATAGCACATCAGTATTACTGTGCATACCATCACATTCATGCCTTATTCAGAAGGTAAAATAGTAGCGCAGATACTTGCATGACCGGAATCAGAAGTTGGTCTGCACCATCATCTCTTCAATCATAGATTTGATCTCATTCAAAGTTCTAGGAACTCAGACGTTTAAGATAGCCAAGCACTTGCAACTTTAAAAACCATCTAAAAATTGGTACAATACCGCTCTCCTTCCTGAAGATCTTAGCAGCAGCTCTGAAGCCATAGAGGAAGCAGCACTGTTCACACACCCAGGAGGTCTTTCCTACCTGCTCGATCAGAGGCACATTAGAAGAGCAGTATGGACCTGAGGGGCAGATGCACATACCTTCACACACCTCGCAGTGGCACTGTGGTTAGAGCTGGAGGTTTGATACTCTTCCTAATAATTTGAGCCGTTAAAACAAAGCCAGAGGTAACAGACCAAGTGAAAATACAATGCCAGGTTGCAGAAAGAGAATGTTACCTATCTGAACACCTACATAAATTCCCCATCATTCTCTTTGTTTAGGAGACCAAGCCAATGTCTGTGTAAATGAAAACGAGTATGACTATTGAGTTTTCTTGAATCAAGACTCAGCTTTATGTCCAAGTCAAAGGCAAATAAACCAGAAAGGCTCCGCTGAGCACAGTGCACAACTAATATGTAAGACCGTAATTTGACCTCTTATGTAAGTAGTGTTGCAATCGTTCCCCATCCAAAAGGAAGGATGTCAAATGCTTCTTTGGAAATATTTTAACTTCTGTGCATTTCTTTCTTTGTAATGAACTAATCTCTAACAAGCCAGGACGTGATTGTGTTCAGTAGAAACAAATCAGTGGCAACATTTAGCCTAAAGGTATTATGAGCTTCATCAGGAAGTTCGATTTAGATTTAAAGGCACTGTAATCATATTTAATTTTATTTCTCTCTGTACTTGAGTCACTTAAACAGGGACCTTCAATTGGACAGGAACGGGACACTGAAGCAAATTGTAATGGATGACGTAATGGCTTACCCAGAAGCATTTTGTGGGAATTAATTTCTTCTAGGTATCCATCAGCCAGCATTTTAGTGTGAAGGAAATCTTCAAAAAGGTAAAACAAAAATTCCTGTTGGTTTAAAACCTGACTGCTATATTAATATTCCACTTTTGAGAAAATTTTCATGACCTTTAAAATTCAGACTATATCAAGTATTGTTTCAGCCATTGAAGAAAGTGCTTTTCATAGAGATAGGAGAGGGAAACCAAAGCATTTCTCAGAGCCACACTTTGAACTCTCCTTGTTACAAACGGCACTTGAGCAAATTCATTTGCCTTTGGAACAGAAAACGACAAGGTAACAGGCTTATCATTATGGATTTGAGTGTTCCAGGTTCTTTAGATAGTAAGTGATCTATTCAAGATGATCTCTTACTGAAATAGATCCATTTTGAGAAGGGATATGGATTTCTTAGAAGAAAGCAAATCCCTATGTTAAAACGGTGTGGTGGGTGGTTTTTGTTGTTGTTTTGCTTTTAGAACTTGCAAGGCACAATCGACTTCATAGTTCGAGATCCAAATAAGACCACGACATTCCAAACAGGTGTTTATTTTTGGTTGTTTTTCAATCTGTATATCTTTGGATTGTAACCAGTAGAACTGTGCTTGAACTGGAAAGAAGTAGCGGAGGTTTCAGAACTGGAACATACGTTGGAACAGTAAGCTGAGAGCATTGTGCAAGGAGAGGAAAGAGGGGAAAATGGTAAGAGTTTCCTGAGTCAGAAGGGACCCCTAGGGATCGTCAAAGTCCAACTCCTGGCCCTGCACAGACACTCCAACAGTCCCACCCTCTGCATCCCTGAGAGCATTGGCCAAACGCTCCTGGATCTCTGGCAGCCTTGGGGCTGTGCCCATTGCCTGGAGAACCTATTCAGTGCCTGACCAGCCTCTGAGGAAAAAAACCTTTCCCTGATAGCCAGCCTAATCGTCCCCTGACACAGCTCCTGGCATTCCCTTGGCTCCTGTCCCGGTTCGCAGAGGGCAGAGAGCAAAGCTGTCCCTGTGCTGCCCTTGAGAGAAGCTGAGATGTGCCAAGTGAGGTGTGAGCTTCGTGTCCTCTATGCAGCTGAACCAAGTGCCCTCAGCCACTCTTTGTATGGCTTCCCCTCCAGCCCCTTAACTATCTCTGTGTCCCTCCTTTAGACATTTCTCCAAGAGCCTGAGGTCTTTCTGAAGGTGTGGCATCCAAAATTGCCCCCAGGGCTTGAAGAGATCGCAGTCCCAGCCCACAGCAGAGCAGGACAATCACCTCTCTCGAGCCAGCGGTGCCACAAGATAGGGACAGTTGTCAAAAATCAGCTGGAGAAACAAATCTAACAGAGAAATGTGATCTAGGCACAGGAAATGGAAGAAGCAGAGGAAGAAGAAGATGAGGAGAGGATTCCTTGTAAAAGTGAAGAAAATGAGCATGCAGAACAGGGACTAAGCATTATGCAGGTAAGTGAGCAAGAGAATAAGTTTGAAAGTGAGGGCCTTTTTGTCAAAAAGAAGGAGGAATAGGAAGTCTTTTTGCTGAGAATGAATAGAAAGGTATTTTCCGTTTAGTTTGTATACGAAGTGCACAGGGCTCTAGATCCTTTTGTGGGAAAATGGAGTGTGTAAAGTAGCCAATCATTTTGGAGCGAATTTGAAGGTTTTTGGGGTCCCAGGTGAATTTTGGGTTGAATTCTGGGGATTTGGGGGTTCCCAGGTGAATTTGGGGGCGGGGGGGGGATTTAGGGGGATCCAGGTGAGTTTTGAGGGGTCCCAGGTTGGTTTTGGGGAAGAATTTGTGGAATTTTGGGGGATCCCGGGTAGCGAGGTTTCGGGTTGTGTTGGTTTGAAAGTAAAACCAGTGCAACACTCCAAGTCAGTAATACAATTTTATCGGAGAAAAGAGAAAAAATAAAATACGTGCAATAATATAGAAGAAAAAACAGCAACAAAGTCAGAAATACAACCTGACACCCTGTCAGTCAGGATGTTGGTCGCAGTCCGTATAAATGGTGGCTGCAGTCCTCCTGGATGACAGATGTGGTTCAGTTGAAGCTGTGCTCCTGTAGAAGGTGCAGTTTTCCTCCGAAGATCCAGCGATGATGTGGAAAAAGGTCCGACTTTCCTCGGGGATCGAGTGGAATGGACTGTCTTGGTGTTCCAAATCTCAGTTTTTATCTAGGTAGGAAATGTTTGGCTCCTGCCCCTGGCTGGAGCATCTCCCAATGGGATGATGTAATCTTATCAGTCACACAATAGGACTTAATGGCCCATTAACAGAATATATCTTCTGGAGGAAGGATGGGTTGTGAAAAGATAACGATGGCCATTCCCCTGATCTTATCAGATGGCAGATCAGCAGGGGATATCTCCCACAGAGATAAGGATCACCACCCCTCCCACATTTTAACAGATGGTGATAGAATACACATTTTTGCATTGTACCCCAGGACATAATCCACCCCTTATTCTATTACCATCTACATCATACTCAAACCAATACCCTGTTACAGATATATGATACAAATTGAAACCTTACATACAGTTCTCACTAAAAATTAGGTCTCCTTGCTGTACACAAAGGGTTTCCCCATCTTTCTGCATTACCCACCAAGTGCAACCAGGTCCTTGAGCAAAAACAATCCCACAGATCGGTTAGCCTTTGCCTGTGGTGGGATTAATCCAAACAGTCTTTCCTAAAATACCTTTCATGTGTGCCTCAGGGACCTTTTCCCCATCCACTGTGTGCAGGGGTTCAGAGTGGGCAGGACCGGCTCGATTGATGGACCCTTGGGTGTTAACCATCCAGGTGGCTTTGGCCAAGTTGATTTCCCAAATTCTGAAGGTTACACCACCTAGTGCTTTCAAAGTAGTCTTAAGGAGTCCATTAGACCATTCAACTTTCCCGGCCGCTGGCGCGTGGTAAGGGATATGATATATCCATTCAATACCATGTTTTTTGGCCCAGGTGTTGATAAGGCCGTTCTTGAAATGGGTTCCGTTGTATGATTCAATTCTCTCAGGGGTACCATGCCTCCAAAGGACTTGTTTTTCTAGGCCCAAGATGGTGTTCCTGGCTGTGACAAGATGCACAGGGTAGGTTTCTAACCATCCTGTAGTTGCTTCCACCATGGTCAGTACGTAGTGCTTGCCCTGGTGGGTTTGGGAAAGGGTGATGTAGTCAATTTGCCAGGCTTCCCCATACCTGTACTTTGACCATCATCCACCGTACCACAGAGGCTTCACCCGCTTGGCCTGTTTGATTGCGACACAGGTCTCGCAGTCGTGGATGACCTGTGAGATGCTGTCCATGGTAAGGTCCACCCCTCGGTCACGGGCCCATCGGTATGTTGCATCTCTCCCCTGATGACCAGAGGCACCATGGGCCCAAAGAGCTAGGAATGATTCTCCCTTGTGCTGCCAGTGTAGATACACCTGTGATACTTTCACTTTGGCAGCTCGGTCCACCTGCTCTTTGTTGTGATGTTCTTCATTAGCCCGGCTTTTGGGTGCATGTGCATCCACGTGTTGAACCTTTATGGTCAATTTCTCTACTCGGGCAGCAATGTCCTGCCAAATCTCAGCTGCCCAGATGGGTTTCCCTCTGCCCTGCCAGTTGGCCTTTTTCCAGCAATCCAGCCATCCCCACAGAGCATTAGCTACCATCCATGAGTCAATGTAGAGATAAAGCCTCGGCCACTTCTCTAGTTCAGCAATATCCAAAGCCAACTGGACGGCTTTTAGCTCTGCAACCTGACTCGATCCACCTTGTCCCTCGGTAGCTTGTGCAACTTGTCGTGTGGGGCTCCATACTGCAGCTTTCCATTTCCGGTTAGTGCCTACAATTCGGCAGGAACCATCAGTGAAGAGGGCATATCGTCTTTCAGTCTCCGGTAGCTCATTATATGGTGGGGCTTCCTCAGCACATGCCACTTGCTCCTCTTCTTCTTCAGAAGACAATCCAAAACTCTCACCTTCAGGCCAGTTTGTAATTATTTCCAGAATCCCAGGGCGATTTGGATTCCCAATACATCAGCAGAGGATATCTCCCACAGAGATAAGGAACACCACCCCTCCCACATTTTAACAGATTGTGATAGAATACACATTTTTGCATTGTACCCGAGGACAGGGGTGAATTTGTAGAATGTGGGGAGTCCCAGTTGAATTTTAGGGGGAATTTGTGGAATTCTAGGGATCTCAGGGGAATTTTGGGGGGAATTTGGTGAATTTTAGGGTATACATGTGAATTTTAGGGTTCTCAGGTGAGTTTTGGGGATGCCAGGTGGATTTTGGGGGGAATTCTGTCAATTTTGGGGTATCCAGGTGAGCATTTGGGAGTCATGGGAGAATTTTGGGATGAATTTGGGGGTATGCAGGTGGATTTTCCAGGGAATTTTGGTGATTTTTGGGAGTCCCAGCTGGGTCTTGGAGTGAATTTGGTGTATTTGGGGGTATCTGGGTGGGTTTTGAGGGGGATTGGAGACATTTTGGGGTGAATTTGGGCGGTGTTGGGGGACTGGATCTTGGGGGTGATTTGAGGGATTTTGGGGGTTGCAGGTGGGATTTTGGGGTGAAGTCCTGGGATTTGGTGGTCCCCCGTGAATTTTGGGGTGAACTTGTGGAATTTTGGGAGTTGCCAGGTGAGTGCTCAGCATCCCAGGGGGGACTTCGGGGTGAATTTTGGGGACTTTGGGTTCCCCAGGTGAATTTTTGAGGTGAAAAGGTTCAAAAAGGGTTTTTTGAAAACAAGTTAAAGCCAGAAGGTTATTGAAAACTAATAGATGTGATGCAAGAAGGTAATTTGCAGACAATACACAGGGAGACAAATCATGGGAAAAATAGAGTGGTGACACATGAGTGTGTGAGGACGGGATCAGTATAGCTAAGGCTCAGTTGAAGTTGAATTTGGAAAAGCATGCCAAAAATAAGAATAATAAAGGCACCTACGGGTATTTCAGTGGGAAAAGGAAGATGAAAAGAAACCTATCACACCTCCCCTATTCCCCCCCACCCCCATAAGCCAGACAGGACTAGTGACAACAGACAAGGAGAAGGCTGAGGTACTCAACAAGTGTTGGTCTCAATTTTTACTGCCAGTCAACATTTCCACATGTCTCAGGTTATTGGACTGGTGGACTTGATTCTAAGCCATAGTAGCAGGTCAGCTTTCAGACCACTTGAGGAACCTGAACATGCAAGACCATGGGACCCACCCAGAGGCATGTCAGGGCCCTGAGAGAACTGGCAGCTGTAGTTGCTAAGGTGCTTCCTCCATCATATTTGAGAAATCAAGGCAACCAGCTGAAGCCTCCAGACACTGTGTTGTATTGACTCCAATACTCTTGGTCTTTTTTATAAATCTTAGAGCTCTGAGTCAATTTCTGCAGAGGATTCCCAATGCAGTTTCAAAAATGGAATCTTTCTTATTGGTCCTCATGTTGATCTTGGATATTTCCATTTTCTGCACACCTATATTTTCGAAACATTTGTAATGACTGAAAAGAAAGCTGAGACGAGGCATTATGTTCTTTCCAGTGATATAAATGGGCCTGTGTTCTTTTCAGACAAATATGTTTTTGCTGTGTCTAAGCACATGTGCATACCTGTGTTTGATTTATGTGTCCAGGTTTTGGCAATGGGGCAGCCACAGGGCAGTCCTGTGACAATGGCCCAGGTGCTGCCCTGTCCCGCTTTCTTCCAACTGGCTCCACTTCAGGACGTCCTCCCTGCTGAGAGAAGAGGCTGGGACAGCACCTTAAGAAATGTGACTTTCTGGTTTTTTTTGTTTTGTTTTGTTTTGTTATTTCTAAAGTTACTAGAAACCTTCACCCTGATTTTTGATGTGTTGGGTTTGGGGGTTTTTTTCAGTTTTGGGTGGGTTTTTTTGGGTGCATTTTTCAGGGTTTTTTTTTGTCTCTTTGGGGATAATTGTTTGGGGTTTTTTGTGTGTTTGTTTGGTCTACTTTTTTGTTTGTTTGTTTGTTTGTTTTTTTATTACGGTTTTGTAGATTTTTTTAAGCAAATTGATTGGAAAACTGAATAGTCCTCCACTATAGTCTCCTGGGTTCACCTAAGACTGTTCCTAGGCATCTCCCTGATCCTTTTTGCGATGAGTCTCACATCATTCTCCCGAGGAAACTGTCTGCTTATGGTTTGGATGGGTGGGCTGTTTGCTCGGTGACAAACTGGGTGATGGCCAGGCCCAAAGAGTGGTGGGAAATAGAGTTCATCCAGCTGGTCCCCAAGGCTCAGTCTTGGGCCCAGTCCTGTTTAATATCTTTATCAGTGATCTGGACAAGGGGATAGAGTACACGCCCAGGAAGTTCACAGATGATGCAAAGTTGGCTGGTAGTGTTTTTTTCTTCTGGAGGACAGCAGGCTCTGCTTCTTCTTCCTCCTGTTCTGAGGTCGCTGCTCCCTCTTCATCCCCCATTAAGTGTGCTGATTTTGTCACTTGGATGAGAAAACAAACAATTTTAGCAACAATACTAGTGGCAGGGTACAAGAAAGGAAGAGTTCACATGAATCCTCCCCCCCCCAAAAAAATAAACAATACCTGATGGCTCCTCTGCCCCGCTTACTGAGTACACCGGAACCCACGGTCCCCCAAAGATACTCCCTTCTCCCTGCCCCCAGCCATGATGTGAGATGGAATAGAATAACTAAGATTAAGATTCTCCCTATGTAACTCCATCATACTTCGATTCTGGGAAAGAAAATTTCTTGAAGTTCTATCATTTCAGATCATTTGAATTTGAATTTGCATACTAAAAAGTCTAGCCAGAAACTCATGACAATATTAATAGCCCATTCTAGAATGTCTGAGATGATATACACTTCTTTCAAGAGAATGTGATACCTCATGTGACTTCTCCAGAATTTCAACGAACAGCGGGAGTAGTCTACAAGATTCTTGCTGCCATCTGGATTTCCTGGTATTTGGCTGGTCTATGTAAGCCAACCATCTATTCAGCAGAGGGAATATTAGTGTGATACTTGATGGTATGTGAGATGGAACACAGTAATTTATGCCTTTTTGCATAGTGATGAAGCTGTAAAGAAAGCTCCATAATGCTCAGACAAGGAGGCTGCTGGACTTCAAGCAGCAAAGGCCCAAAACGAACCAGTGAAAAGGTGTCATTGAAAAAAAAAGCCAGGTGGGGAGCAAAGTGATACTTAAGGGCAGTTTACTGAAAGAGGAAATCTAGTGAAAAAAAAAGTCCAAGAGTGAAGGAATAAGAGGGAAAATGAAACTAAGGAAGGAAATCAATCTCAGCTAATCATTTCAGAAGCTAACAAGTTGTCATTGCAATGATGCATAAAGTGAGAAATAATAAATATGTCTGCGCCAAAATCTTAAATATGAACTTTATTGCATTCTGTCTTTCATGGAATCGTACAACAGTCTGTGATTAAAGATCATCTAGTCCAACTTCCTTGCCAGGTAGATCTTACAGTCGATCAAATTGCTCAAGATTAGCCAAACTGATAAGGAGCACTCTCAATGATGGGGCATCCACAGCTTCTCTGGAACACCAGTTTGAGTGTCTCACCAGCTTCATTGTAGAAAAGCTTTTCCTTTTAGCCAATCTAAACCTAGTCTCAGTTTGAAAGCATGGCCCCTTGTCCTGTTTCTGCAAACCTTCCTAAAAAGTCTTTCTCCATTTGTCTTATACCCTCTTTACATATTCAAAGGCCACCATACTGTCTCTTGTGATAGGTTGACTTAGGAAGAAGAAACTCAGAAGAGATTCTTCCTAAGGGAATTTCCTCTGTGGGGGTCGGGATACCTGCAACAGCCAATTAGAGAAAGTTACTTCGCTCCGTGAACACACATTTTGAGGAAGGTAATCCGGAACTGACCCTCTTTGTCTTCCGGCGGCTGAGCAGGTAACACCAACCCGAGCTTCCCTCTCCCCCATGCGGGGGGGGGGGGGGGGGAGGCTCGGGAGGCCGCTTGGGCCCCGTTTGCCCACGAGGGGGACCCGATGGCCGGGGGGAGAAAAAGTTGTGTGATAAGACCTTCACGGCTTCCTCCTCCACGGGCCTGCGCCTCTGGCGTGGGGGGAGGCCGACTCTTGCTGCTGCCGGCCGGGCCGGGCCTGCCCGGGTGGCCATGAGCAGTATGGGGCTGCAGCCCAGCCCCAGAAAGGCTGATTAACACCTCGGCTGCCCCCCCCCCAGCACAGCCTGAGCCTGGCCCAACTCCTGTAGTTGTGTTAAACTTTAACACTTTAGTGCTCAGATATGATTTGCAAAGCCTCCAGCCTTTCCTTTGAATATGAAAGGGAATAAGAAGATTTCTGAAGTCAGTGATGTAAGAGCTAAGTTTTTAAGATGGAAAGAGAATGAGAAGATGCTGAAATGGCTGAAAATCTTTTTGTGAAATTGTAGGAATGAACTGATGTACTGAATATTCCTATAAACCATGGAAAGAGACATGGGGGGATGGAAATGTTCCACTTAATAGATGATTTGACTAAAAAGCACCTGTGTTGAGAATTTCTGTCCTGAGAAAAGAAGGAGATTTTGGTTTTCTGAAGATGAAGCCTGAGCAGAGAAAAAGGAGACAGAGAGAATCTTTGCGGTTGAACATTTCATTCTTAAAAGTAATACCCCATGAGACAGACATGGCCCACATCTACAACTTTGGGATGGTTGTAGAGTTGGGAGGAGCGTCACGGTTGCAGGTTCCCGGGCGGATGCAAATCGTGAAAGATAAAACCACAAGAGAACTGTTTTTTTCCTTCTTGTGGGAAAAATCCCTACAACTTCAACAAGAAGAAGCTTCTCTCTCCAGAAGTGAACTGAGAAAGACTAAATTGGGCACTGACCGAAGTATTTGTTATATGTTTGTTTTGTTGTTATGAAGTTTGGGAGAGGGAGGGAAGGAGTGATCTAAAAAATCTTATTCTGAAATTTTTTTTTCCTCTCTTTTTGTTTGTGTAGTTAATAAATTTTATTTTATACTCTCTCAAGTTTTAGGCCTGCCTTGCTCTTTTGCTCCTGGTTCTGTCTCACAACAAGAAAAATAAGTTTATTCAAATTGGCAACTCAAACTCAAGACATTAATTTGGTGCGTTGGCCGGGAAAGTCAAAATTAAACCAAGACACTCTCCAGAAACCTCTCTTCTCTAGGCTAAAAGATCCTACTTTTCACAAGAAGCAGTTCATAAACTGAGATGGAAGACATCTCAGGAGATCAGATCATCCAACAGCTCAGCGTAAGAATAGCTCTGAAGTCAGATCAACTAGCTTAGGGCTGTGTCTGTTTGAATTTTGAAAATTACCAGGAATTGAAATGCTTCAAGGAAGAGAACTCTGGGTGGCTCCAGAAACAGCCTGATAAACTCGAGCAAACTCGAAACCTCTGAAACTACCACTGCTTTCTCTCCCTCAGCCCAAGCAGTCACAAAGAAGAAGTGTTCCCAGCAGGCTGGGATAGCACACATATACACTACATATACATGACAGGCATCGCCAGCAGCCACATCCTGCTCCTTTCTGTGGCTGGCAAGAGTGAGACTGGATGTTTACATGTGAGCAAACTGGGTCCCTCCAGCAGCTCAGACACTCAGCCTGCCCAGTGACCCCACTGAATTCCAGTATTTGCACTGTCCCAAGGCCACAGCACTACTCCTCTTGCTGGCACAGACCATCACACGCCTCCTAAATCAGTCAGGACTCCCCTGGTCCCACAGCCAGCACCCCACTTGCTCTCCCCCAGGCCACTGCCATTGTTCACCAACTTCTCCACTTTGATCTTTGCTGGTGCTCTCAACACTGGCACACCCAGATGTTCTGCAGCTGTTGTCTCCTGGTGGAAAGGACTTGTAAAGCCATGTTTCCTATCAGGACTTCCACAACCTTTCAAAGCAACCTTTTCTGAGGTATGAACAATCTCATTCAAATGTCAACATTTCTTTTCCCATATGTGAAATCAGAATTTCCTTCTTCCAGGCATGCTCAAAACAAGGCACAAACCAGATGTTGCCTTCTGTTTCACATGCTGACTTGTTTGTAAACAATGCTAGGAGAATACCTGTTTTGATCCAAGCTAATCTCTGGCCCGTATAGTGCATTCGGTAGTTAGTTTTGCTTTGCTATTTACTTGACGTCGCATTGAATTGTTGAATCATAAACAGACTATCTGACAGTATAGCAGCATAGCAGCGATGAATAAATGCAAGTACCATCTGCTCCTTTACCAACTTTCCATTTCCATATTCACAGTTGGGGGATTCTGTATTTCTTCACTTGCCATAAATTCTCTGCAGGATGGAAAGTAGATATGTAGAATGGAATCACCTGATATATGTGATATCATATGTGATATTACATAGAAAGAAAAAATGATCAACTATTACTTTGATAGAAACCAAAAGTGAACACTAGCCACTTTATGTTGCTCATTGTGCAAAAGAAGACTGCCACATTTTTGACCTGAAACTCTGAACTACACACTTCTTTTGCATGAGCTTCCAGTCCTTGACTCTCCCTTGCCATTTCAGTTGATGCCATTTTTCTTTCTCAAGCTCTGATTTCATTTGATTCAAGAGTAGCTTGGCAGTTGCCCTCTCATTATCCAGCAGTGCTCTCTTTATATTCAGTGCATTAAAAAATAAAACCAGAAGTAGAAGTAGCATACGACATGCAAAAAGAAACAAAAAATTGTCTATTCTACAGAAAATGAGGGGAGAAAAGAACACAAATGACAACCAATACCCTGCCAAGTAGAAATTTCTTCTATATTTCAATGATTGATAGGCAGAAAAAATGAATTTCATTTGGGGAAAGAAAGACATTCTAGGAATATTCAGACTGCTATCTTGCCCCAGGTAAAACATTTACCATGGCCTCAGCGTTAATGAGCTTGTGAACATCAGCTGCCAAGAGGAAGGACACTTCCTCCAGTTTCACAGAATACTTGGTCAGTACATCTGCTATCTGTGCAATCAAAGAATACAGAAAAGCAACAACAATGAAAAGTAGAACTCAAATATCAATTTCCCAAGTTAAAATCTACATGAACTGACAGCTTTTTCTCGCCCCCAAAATAGGGTTTTTCACCCTTCCTCCGGTCTAGCTCGGGTGTTAGGGTGAAATTCCCCTGGGCCCTAGCCTCAGGGACGTAGTTAAGATATCAAAAGAGGCTCTTTCCCCTAATAAAATTACAGGTTTATTTCTCGTGGGTAGTGAGTGAAAAAAGGGAAAGGAAAAAGGGAGAAAAGAGCGGGGGAAGAGGGAAAAGTGTGGGGTAAAAGAGAAGGGGAAGACCGCGGGTAAGAGCGTGGGGGAAAAAAGAGCAGGGTAAGAGAGAGAAAAGAGGGGGAAGAGAACGGGGGAAGAGAATGGGAGAAGAGCGCGGGGGAAGAGAGCGAGGCCAGGGGGTACTGATCTTTTCTAGGGTCTGGAAAGGGGGGGCAGGGAGAAATTGGATCCCAGCCAGCTCTGTGTGGCCAGGAGGGGAAAGGGACCAAGATACAGGGCACAGCAGGGGTCACGGGATGTACCATTTACAATGTATCTAGGAAATGCAACATGAACAAGACAATTTTTCCATTCAAGTGAATTCAATTTAATTAATTCATTAACTACATCGGTATCATTCTCATGTTCAAGAATAGAATTCAAAGAATCAACGTTGCTTCTTCTGAGACATTGAAGCCTGAGTAGATCCCAACTTCAAATCTATTAGGAGGGCATGAAAGCAATACCTGCTACATTTAGTACATGTAAACTACAAAGACATCTAGAACAGCTCTAAAAGATGAACAAACCCATGAACTTTGAAGGAGACGCTAGCAAGAAATGTGGAAATAGGCTTTATCTGCCCAGGGCCTTTCCCAAAAGCTTGGGCTCTCCTTGGCGTCAGTGAGAGTCTCTGTCTCATTATTCAGCAGCTGGCTTAGGGTAAAAAAAGATGCATGCAATCACTTCATTCCTGTTCATGACATAAACTTACTGCATCATCACGGAAGCCATTTACGTGGAAATATAGCCTAAAAAATATGTGTCAGACTGGGTACATATCTAGATTGCTATGAGCAAAACCAATTTCTTTTTAACTGGAAAGCCATACAATATGCCGGCCATGGCAAATATTAGTCTACTAGCCCTGCACTTCAACCGGCAGTGAGCAGTTCATTACACCAAATTTACGTTTGGCAAGGAGACATTCTATTTATTACAAGCCCCTAGTTCTAGAACCAAGAATTCAGGAGTTGCTCATTCCCAATGAAAATCTGTCCATTTCAGACCTTTGGGGTTTTATGCTTCTGTTCTTTACCTGTCTTGAGTGTGGCTTTCTTCTGAAGTCACTGACAGGTGTTTTTCCAACACATTTCTGCTGATTACACGGTAATTGCATGGCATCAGCAGACATCTCTGCATGTCTCTTTAAAGTATGCTTTTTACTCTTCTTAGAGGACCTTGTCTTCTTCTTTCCTTCACCCAAAAGGTGGGCTAAGTGAGCCTTCAAAGAACCATCATCTCAACAATTAGAATTCTTTCAAACCTACTGAATGGAGAACAGCCACAAAAAAAATTTAAAATAAAACCTAGTACGTGAAAGACAGCAGAAGAGAAAGGTCAAATAATGAATCCTACATGCCACATGCATAACTCTCTTCATTCGAGGCTATTTTCAAAATGAGAAAACAAAAAAAAATCATCTTTTCCTCAGAGAGGAAAAGTGGAGTAACTGGATTGTGTTGCCTTGCTTACAGTCACCAGAAAAGTCAACAGCAGAGTTGAAAACTCCTGAAGCTGGCTAAGTACACCTCTAAATGTTTTACTACTGTGTTATGATTCTGTCTTCAGTTAATAGAACCTGATATACAACAAAGAGATGGGAGCACATGAAGATGCATTGGAGAGTCCACGCTGGAGGTAACACATTCATTTTTTACTCAAACAGATCCTAATTAGAAATGTTGAACATGACCTGGGGCCATTTCAACAGCCAGAAAACTGACTGACACAACCAAACTTCGGCTTTTATTCAATCCTTTGCTTGTTTAACCTGGGCCTTGAAGATCTGTCTGCAGCCTTCCTCTCTGCATATATATCACAGTCGTCCTATTGAGAACCCATGGCTCATCACAGCTGCTTGGCCAGGCCTGTTTCCAAAAGAACTGGCAACTACAAGCTGGGAGCCAAGAGATACAACAGTTCACTTGGAAAAGGGCCTTCCATGAATCCTAGAATCCCAGAATGGTTTGGACTGGAAGCGACCTTAGAGATGATAGATTATCTTCTTCCCACATCCTGGCATGGGCAGGGACATTTTTCCACTAGTCCAGGTTGCTCCATGTCCACTCCAGCCTGGCCCTGGACACTTCCTGCCATGGGGCTCCCACACAGCCTCTTTGAGCAACATGTGCCAGGCCTCAGCACCCACACAAGGAAGAATTCCTTTCCAATATCCCATCTACCCCCGCCCTCTGGCACTTTGAATCTATGCCCCCTTGTCCTGAGAGTCCAGACCCATTTCCAAGGTCTCTCCCCCGCTATCTTGGAGTCCCAGCAGGCACTGCAAGGGGTTTGAAGGCCGCCCTGGAGCCTTCTGTTCGCCAGATTGGACGCCTACAGCTCTCCCAGTCTGTCCTAGAGCAGAGGAGCACCAGCTTTCAAAGCAGCTTAGCAGCCTCCTACCCGTGAAACTCGACGCCACCGCTGGCCTTTTGGGCCCTACGGATATTGCTTCCGCTGTCGCTCAGGGTCACTCCCGGCTCTCTCCCTGCCCCCCATGGGGCTCTCAGGCGATGCCATTCGGCGGCCACCCCTGCAGTTGTCAGACCAACGGGGGTCTGGTAGCCGGACCAGCCACATCCACAATCCACAGTGTCCTCGGCGGCTGGTGCAGGCTCATGGCGGCCCACACACCCGGAAGCAGAGCTCTGGAACAGAGGATCATAGCCCCACATTTGTGCTAGTCTTTGCACAAGGCAGGCCGGACTTGCCATGCCCGGCCTTTTCAGTTCAGCACGAGAATGAGAATACACCAGCACCATGGGGAGGAATCCTCTAAAGACTCCCTCATGCGTGGTCTCTCTATGTTATGCCTAGGCACTTGCCATTCCTGAGGCTACAGTAACGCCTTTTTTACCTTGAGGGTAAGAAATGCCATTGTTTTGGTGTGCAGCTAAAGGTGCAGCACAGGCAGGCCTAGGCAAAAGCTGGCGCCGTGCCCTTCCTCACACCTTTCCTGTGGTGTACTCCATGCAGCTAGAGCGAAGCGAGAAGGACGCAAGGAAGAAGAAGGCATTCTTAAAGTAGCCCTCTGTCAAGCAGCCCTGAAATGGCACATAACACATGGTGTCTTGCTGCCCTGCATTCTACACACTCGCAGCCCCTTTTGCTGTCTTGCAAAAGTTGCTACCAGAACTGAGGGGGCCAGATTGAAGAGGCAGTGCCTAGGTTCCCCTTCTACTTATTGCACGTAAGCCCCCTCCAGCTCCTCGCTGCACTCTGTATTTCCCTTCTCTGCGGCATTTACCGTGGTGCTCTCTGCAACTCGGCACCTCGAAGTGACCGCCAATGTTTCCACAGCGGGCTGCAAGGGAACCAAGGAGCAGCACAAGCAGCAGTGCTTCAGCTTGCACCTTTCGATTGCTAAGGGCACTTGGGAAGGCAAGCGAGAGGCAGCCACCTTCCTCTCCTAGTAGCCTGTAAGGTGGTGCACACAAGCACGGTACTTGTGCGGCTTCGTTCACCGCCCTTCCCCACGCCTGGCGCCGCTTTCAGTCCCCGGCGGCCAGAAGCCCCTGAGGCAGAGACACATAGCCAGCAGTGTGCCGGCAGCCAAGCGCTCGAGAATGCTGCTTCTGCCCAAGCCCGCCTAGGGTGGGCACCTTTGTTCTCAGAGCTCCGTGCAACAGTCTGCCTCTCTCGCAGTTCGAATGGAAAACGAAAGCTTTTCGCCTACGCCTTTCATAGAGATTTCTTGCCAGGACGAGAAGGTCCTGTGGACGGAGCTCACCCCCGATGCGAGGAAGCTGCTATTAGCACCGCATTGCAGGGGCACTTCTTGTTCCTTGAATACGTGCTCAGCACTCTCCGAATTCGCTGCTACCACCACGGTCCTTCTCAGCTGCAAGTAGCAGCGCTCACAGTACATAGAGCTTCGCATGGACCTAGGACCTGGAGGGACATATCTCACACGAAAATGTGCCAGGACAGAGACGTGTTCTACATTGTCCCTTCTCGTCATCCAGTTTGTGCTTCTGCTGCTTCTGCTGTTAGGAATCGCTCCTTGAAAGACGAGCGAGAGCATCTTTCTGGGTGCATTGCCCTGAGTGAGAGCTCGCTAGGGGCTTTGCACTAGGAGCCAAGGCAACAGGGCTTGCTTGCCCCCAGAACTGAGGACAGGCTGTTGGACAGAGCTGAAACTGGCCCCAGGCGTTGAGCTCTCTCCGGAGGACAGATGGTGAAGAACGAAGCCGCTTGCGAGGGCAGTGCAGCGAAGAGCACACGAGCAGTCAAAGAGCTCCTTCACAATCGCTTTCAGTTCTCAGTGCCCTTGCTGCTTGGAAAAGTAGCTCACAGCCGTTGCACACCAGGGCAAAAGCTGGGGTGTACTCCATTGTTGGGGGTTGAATGCTTCCCTTTTCTTTCTGTGGAATTTATCCCATTTTTATGCTAATTGGCTACATCTTTAGGTAATGTTCTCTCCCAGGGAGGTGTGTGGAGGGAGGGGGGATGAAACGGGAAAAAGGAAACGCGGGCTGGAAAACTCTCTTGTTTGGCCCGTGGGGGGAGACGACGCCCCGTGCTCCTATCTGGCATCTCCCCGGCCACCCCAGCGCTGAGATCCACTCTCCCTGCCTTTGGACATCGCTCTGCTGCTCTCCCACCTCACCCTACTACCTCTGGACACTCTGCCTAGCATCATGACCGACACCATGAGGGGGGAGTCACTTTCCTCATCCCTCTCACCCTTGGGCCGCTGTCGCTGTCACTCCAGCCCTCTTCAACTGTGCGGGACCAGACCTACCCCCACAGCACAGGTAACTGAGCACAAGGAGACAGCCTGCAGCCAAAAGGGACTGTCATACTATTCGGTTCTGTTGTCAAATTTATAGCTGTTGTTGTTTTCTGCCTTCTTAGATATCTGTAAAGAACTGTTATTCTTATCCCCACATCTCCTGCCTGAAGGCGTCTGATTTGGACCTAAAATAATTAAAAGGGAGGGGGGTTGCACTCTGCATCGCAGGAAAGGGGCTCTTGCCTTTCCTTAGACCATACCTGTCTTTCAAACCCAGACAGATTTTGGTGCCCGGAATGTGAGGCATTCCCTGAGGGCATTGAGAGAGGGGTAGAAAAGGGCATAACAGTTCTTGAATTACCCAAGCTTGTGGTAGGTGACACCATGCTGTCCAGCTTACCCTGGATTGGCTTCCATGTGGTCACTGCTATATCTCTCCCATTTGCAAGGCCTTTTTTAAACATGAGTGTCATAACCTAGGTTACTGTGTCTATTATCCGGTTCATTTTGTGGGTTGATCAGTTGAGGAATTCATGGATTTTTAATTTTCTCTGGCAGATGGCCACATGGATTCAGACATCGCACTCTAAGTGTGTGTTTCTGGGGCTACTTCAATAATGGTACTTAGTGTCAGGAAGTGGCAGCAGGTGAAATCTTCTCCAAACCCATCACAGGGTTTTTGAAGTTCACCCCACCAGTCTTCAAGGGGTTCCAATCCGCTTTAAATGCTAATGACATTATACTGTGGCTAGTGTTGCTTATATCCCTGTTAAACCTGTTCTATCTAACATTCAGAGATAAGGGGAGATTGACTTGGATAACGACCCTGATACCTACCACAGGGACTAGGGATGTTACCCCAGAGCCTGACCCTGTTCCAGAGACTAGGGATATTAACCCAGAGTTTGACCCTGCCCCACAGCCCACGTTGGAACGGATCCACCTATATTGGGTGGGAGTGCTAGCGAAGGAGATACATGAGATGGGCCAGATGCTGAAGGAGTACCTCTCCCCAGCTCGTGAGAAACCCTCCCCCTGCCTTAAAGAGGGAGACTCTGATGGTGCAGCAGTGGGACCCACAGACGTTACATCTGTCCAGGTTCCAGCTGAACTGCAAGGGCACTCACAGCGAGCAGCAGTTGCCCCTGTGGAAACTAGGAAGTCTAAGATGAAAACAAGGCACCCAGATAATAAGGGTCAGGAAGGGGGCCCCTCACAACCAGCAGGGGAGCCAGAAGTTGAGATCATCACTGAGTCCCTGTCATACGAGAGTCTCCATAACCTGCGAAAAGACATTGTACGATGGGGCCGTGAGCCTTTTACAACCTGGTTACTGTGGGTCTGGGACCTTATGGGCACAGGTGTGCAACTGGATGGTACTGAGGCAAGGAATTTGGGAGCCTTGACCCAGGACTCAGGTGTGGACCAAGTAGTTGTAAGGGAGACAGGTCTCCTTTCCCTCTGGGAGCGACTTTTAATGAGTGTGAGAGAGAGATTTGTCCACAGGGAAAGAATGCAGGAGCACCACCAGAGAACGTGTTGGAATACCCTTGAGGAAGGGATCCAACAGCTGAGAGAAGTGGCAGTACTGGAGGTGCTCTTTGGGAGGGATGGACAGCATGACAATGACCCTGACAAGGTCAGGTGCACAGGGCAGAGGTTGTGGAATCTGGCAAACCTGGGCCCATCTCAATATACCCCCTTTATTGCAATGATTAATGCTGATACCAACCAAGTGACAGTGGGTTCTCTTGCCAACAGGCTCAGGAATTTTCAGAGTATGATGGCTGGCCCAATGCAGGCTCATGTCTCTGCTGTGGTTAAGGACCTCAGAGAGGAGTTTAAGGAGGAGATGAAGGAGATAAGGGAAGAGGTGAGGAAGATCAATGCAGCACCAGTGCGAGTCATGGACCCCAAAAGTAGAGCCCAACGCCCCCCAGCTAGGGAGAGAGGGTACACCCCACGTGCTGACCTGTGGTTTTTTTCTACGTGACCACGGGGAAGACATGAGAAGGTGGGATGGGAAACCCACTTCTGTCCTGGCAGCACGGGTGCGCCAACTCAGGGAGGGGAACACTAACAGAGGGAACTCCACTAAAGTGAAGGTAGCCTCAGCCTCCCATGACCAAGGTGCAGGGTATTACAGAAGGGAAGATGATCTGACAGATCCCCTTGAAGGAACCTCCACTATTTATGCTCAGGAGAGAAATAATAACCAGGGCTAGAGGGGCCCTGCCTCTAGCCAGGGAGAGGCACGGGAAAAACGGATCTTTTGGATGGTGTGGATCCCATGGCCTGGCACATCAGAGCCACAGGAACATAGGGCATTGGTTGACACTGGTTCACAGTGTACATTAATACCATCGGGACATGTTAGGGAGGAACCTGTTTCAATTGCCGGGGTTACGGGGGAGCCTCAGGAATTGACTTTGCTGGAGGCTGAGGTGAGCCTGACTGGGAAAGAGTGGCAGAAACATCCAATTGTGACTGGCCCAGAGACACCATGTATCCCAGGCATAGACTTCCTCAGGAACGGCAATTACCAAGACCCAAAGGGACTCAGGTGGGCTTTTGGAATAGCTGGTGTGGCGGCAGAGGACATTAAGCAGTTCAACACCCTGCCTGGGCTATCAGAAAACCCATCTGCAGTGGGACTCCTCAGGGTGAAAGAGCAACAGGTGTCAATTGCTATCTCTACAGTGCACCGCTGGCAGTACCGGACGAATCGAGATGCCGTGATCCCCATCCACAAGATGATCCGTGAGCTGGAGAGCCAAGGGGTGGTCAGTAAAACCCACTCACCCTTCAACAGCCCCATCTGGCCTGTGCGTAAATCTGATGGAGAATGGAGATTAACCGTGGACTATCGTGCATTGAATGAAATGACTCCACCACTGAGCGCTGCTGTGCCGGACATGCTGGAACTGCAATACAAGCTGGAGTCCAAGGCAGCAAATTGGTACGCCACCATTGACATCGCCAATGCATTTTTCCCCATTCCTCTGGCAGTAGAGTGCAGGCCTCAGTTTGCTTTCACCTGGAGGGGTGTGCAATACGCGTGGAACCAACTGCCCCAGGGGTGGAAACACAGCCCCACCATCTGTCATGGATTGATCCAGGCTACACTGGAGAGGGGTGGATCTCCAGAACTTCTGCAAAACATTGATGACATCATTCTGTGGGGGGACAGGGAAATGGAGGTATTTCAGAAAGGAGAAAAGATCATTGAGATTCTGCTGGGAGCCGGCTTCACCATTCAAAACAACAAAGTCAAAAAGCCTGCCCAATAGATCCAGTTCCTGGGAGTAAACTGGCAAGATGGACGGCGCCAGATTCACAGTGAGGTCATCAATAAGATCACTGCAATGTCTCCACCAACCAGCAAGAATGAAACACAAGCCTTCGTAGGTGCCATAGGCTTTTGGAGAATGCACATTGCTGAGTACAGCCAGATTGTGAGCCCTCTTTACCTGGTCACCCGCAAGAAGAACGATTTCCACTGGGGCCCTAAGCAGCAGCAAGCCTTTGCCCAGATCAAGCAGGACATCACTCATGCAGTAGCCCTTGGCCCAGTCAGGATGGGACCAGATGTGAAGAACGTTCTCTACTCTGCATCCGGGAACCATGGTCTGTCCTGGAGCCTGTGGCAGAAGGTGCCTGGTGAGACGGGAGGCCGACCACTGGGATTCTGGAGTCGAAACTACAGAGGGTCCGAGGCCAACTATACTCAAACGGAGAGGGAGATCTTGGCCGCCTATGAAGGGGTTCAAGCCGCCTCAGAGGTGGTGGGCACTGAAACACAACTCCTCCTGGCACCCCGACTGCCCGTGCTGGGGTCGATGTTTAAAGGAAAGGTTCCCTCAACCCACAATGCCACTGACGCCACATGGAGCAAATGGATTGCCCTCATCACACAACGCGCCCACATTGGAAACCCAAATCGCCCTGGGATTTTGGAGATAATTGCCAACTGGCCGGAAGGGGAAGACTTTGGTCTTGGCGACAAAGAGGAACAGGAACAAGTGACCCGGGCTGAAGAAGCCCCACCATATAACCAACTGCCAGCAGATGAAACATGCTATGCTCTTTTCACTGATGGTTCCTGCCGCATCGTGGGGATGAACCTGAAGTGGAAAGCAGCCGTATGGAGCCCCACACGACAGGTTGCACAAGCTACCGAAGGAGAAGGTGGATCGAGTCAACTTGCTGAACTCAAAGCTGTTCAGCTGGCCCTGGACATTGCTGAAAGAAAGAAGTGGCCAAAACTCTACCTTTACACTGATTCATGGATGGTAGCCAATGCTCTGTGGGGTTGGCTGGAAAGGTGGAAAAAGGCTAACTGGCAATGTAGGAAAGCCAATCTGGGCTGCCGATGAAAGGAAAGACATTGCCACCCCGGTAGACAAGCTGCCTGTGAAAGTCCGTCACGTAGATGCCCATGTGCCCAAGAGTCGGGCTAATGAGGAAAACCGACACAATGAGCAGGTAGATCAGGCTGCACAGATAGAGGTGTCGAAGATAGATTTAGACTGGCAGCACAAGGGAGAGTTGTTCCTGGCTCGATGGGCCCATGATGCCTCAGGTCATCAGGGCAGAGATGCCACCTATAAGTGGGCATGGGACCGAGGGGTGGATCTAACCATGGACAGTATTTCTCAAGTTATCCATGAGTGTGAGACGTGCGCTGTCATCAAGCAGGCCAAGCGGGTGAAGCCCCTCTGGTATGGGGGGCGATGGGCCAAATATAAGTATGGAGAGGCCTGGCAGACTGACAACATCACACTGCCTCAAACCCGCCAGGGCAAGCGCTACGTACTGACCATGCTGGAAGCAACTACAGGATGGTTGGAAACCTACCCTGTGCCTCATTCCACTGCCTGGAACACCATCTTGGGCCTAGAAAAACAAGTCCTTTGGAGGCATGGTACCCCTGAGAGAATTGAATCAGACAACGGAACCCATTTCAAGAACGGCCTTATCAACACCTGGGCCAAAGAACATGGTATTGAATGGATATATCATATCCCTTACCACGCGCCAGCGGCCGGGAAAGTTGAACGGTCTAATGGACTCCTTAAGACTACTTTGAAAGCACCAGGTGGTGGAACCTTCAGAAATTGGGAAATGAACTTGGCCAAAGCCACCTGGATGGTTAACACCCAAGGGTCCATCAGTCGAGCCGGTCCTGCCCACTCTGAACCCCTGCACACAGTGGATGGGGACAAGGTCCCTGTGGCACACATGAAAGGTATTTTAGGAAAGACTGTTTGGATTAATCCCACCACAGGCAAAGGCAAACCGATCTGTGGGATTGTTTTTGCTCAAGGACCTGGTTGCACTTGGTGGGTAATGCAGAAAGATGGGGAAACCCTTTGTGTACAGCAAGGAGACCTAATTTTTAGTGAGAACTGTATGTAAGGTTTCAATTTGTATCATATATCTGTAACAGGGTATTGGTTTGAGTATGATGTAGAAGGTAATAGAATAAGGGGTGGATTATGTCCTGGGGTACAATGCAAAAATGTGTATTCTATCACCATCTGTTAAAATGTGGGAGGGGTGGTGATCCTTATCTCTGTGGGAGATATCCCCTGCTGATGTGCCATCTGATAAGATCAGGGGGATGGTCATCGTTATCTTTTCACAACCCATCCTTCCTCCAGAAGACATATTCTGTTAATGGGCCATTAAGTCCTATTGTGTGACTGATAAGATTACATCATCCCATTGGGAGATGCTCCAGACAGGGGGAGGAGCCAAACCTTTCCTACCTAGATAAAAACTGAGATTTGGAACACCAAGGCAGTCCTTTCCACTGGATCCCAGAGGAAAGTCGGACCTTTTTCCACATCAACGCTGGATCTTCGGAGGAACACTGCACCTTCTACAGGAGCACAGCTTCAACTGAACCACATCTGTCATCCAGGAGGACTGCAGCCACCATTTATACGGACTGCTACCAACACCCTGACTGACAGGGTGTCAGGTTGTATTTCTGACTTTGTTGGTGGTTTTTCTTTTATATTACTGCATGTATTTTATTTTTTCTCTTTTCTCCGATAAAATTGTATTATTGACTTGGAGTCTCGCACTGGTTTTACTTTCAAACCAACACAATCCCAAACCTCGCTCCCTGGGATCCCCCAAAATTCCACAAATTCTTCCCCAAAATCAACTTGGGACCTTTCAAAACTCACCTGGATCTCCCCAAACCCCCCCCCCCCAATTCACCTGGGAACCCCCAAATCCCCACAATTCTACCCAAAATTCACCTGGGACCCTAAAAACCTTTAAATTCGCTCCATAATGACCGGCACCTTTACACACTCCATTTTCCTACAAAAGGATCTAGAGCCCTGGGTGCTTCATATACAAACTAAACAGAAAAAACCTTTCTATTCATTCTCAGCAAAAAGAATTCCTATTCCTCCTTCTTTTTGACGAAAAGGCCCTCACTTTCAAACTTATTCTCTTGCTCACTTACCTGCATAATGCTTAGTCCCTGTTCTGCATGCTCATTTTCTTCACTTTTACAAGGAATCCTCTCCTCATCTTCTTCTTCCCCTGCTTCTTCCATTTCCTGTGCCTAGATCACCTGTTTCACTGTTAGATTTGTTTCTCCAGCTGATTTTTGACAACTGTCCCTATCTTGTGGCACCGCTGGCTCGAGAGAGGTGATTGTCCTGCTCTGCTGTGGGCTGGGACTGCGCTCTCTTCAAGCCCTGGGGGCAATTTTGGATGCCACACCTTCAGAAAGACCTCAGGCTATTGGAGAAATGTCCAAAGGAAGGACATAGAGACCATGGAGGGGCTGGAGGGGAAGCCATACAAAGAGTGGCTGAGGGCATTTGGTTCAGCTGCAGAGAGGACACTGAGCTCACACTTCACTTGGGACCTCTCAGCTCCTCTCAAGGGCATCACAGGGACAGCTTTACTCTCTGCTCTCTGCGACCAGGGACAGGAGCCAAGGGAATGCCAGGAGCTGTGTCAGGGGACGATTAGGCTGGCTATCAGGGAAAGGTTTTTTTCCTCAGAGGCTGGTCAGGCACTGAATAGGTTCTCCAGGCAATGGGCACAGCCCCAAGGCTGCCAGAGATCCAGGAGCGTTTGGCCAATGCTCTCAGGGATGCAGAGGGTGGGACTGTTGAAGTGTCTGTGCAGGGCCAGGAGTTGGACTTTGACGATCCCTAGGGGTCCCTTCCGACTCAGGAAACTCTTACCATTTTCCCCTCTTTCCTCTCCTTGCAAAATGCTCTCACCTTACTGTTCCACCGTATGTTCCAGTTCTGAAACCTCCGCTACTTCTTTCCAGTTCAAGCACAGTTCTACTGGTTACAATCCAAAGATATACAGATTGAAAAACAACCAAAAAGAAACACCTGTTTGGAATGTCGTGGTCTTATTTGGATCTCGAACTATGAAGTCGATTGTGCCTTGCAAGTTCTAAAAGCTAAACAACAACAAAAAACAACCACCACACCGTTTTAACATAGGGATTTGCTTTCTTCTAAGAAATCCATATCCCTTCTCAAAATGGATCTATTTCAGTAAGTCATCTTGAATAGATCACTTACTATCTAAAGAACCTGGAACACTCAAATCCGTAATGATAAGCCTGTTACCTTGTCGTTTTCTGTCCCAAAGGCAAATGAATTTGCTCAAGTGCCGTTTGTAACAAGGACAGAGTTCAAAGTATGGCTCTGAGAAATGTTTTGGTTTCCCTCTCCTATCTCTATCAAAAGCACTTTCTTCAATGGCTGAAACAATACTTGATATAGTCTGAATTTTAAAGGTCATGAAAATTTTCTCAAAAGTGGAATATTAATATAGCAGTCAGGTTTTAAACCAACAGGAATTTTTGTTTTACCTTTTTGAAGATTTCCTTCACACTAAAATCCTGGCTGATGGATACCTAGCAGAAATCAATTCCCACAAAATGCTTCCGGGTAAGCCATTACGTCATCCATTGCAATTTGCTTCAGTGTCCCGTTCCTGTCCAATTGAAGGTCCCTGTTTAAGAGACTCAAGTTGGGAGGGAAATAAAATTAAATATGACTACAGTGCCTTTAAATCTAAATCGAACTTCCTGATCAATCTCATAAAACCTTTAGACTAAATGTTGCCATTGATCTGTTTCTACTGAACACAATCACGTCCTGGCTTGTTACAGGTTAATTCATTACAAAGAAAGAAATGCACAGAAGTTAAAATATTTCCAAAGAAGCATTTGACATCCTTCCTTTTGGATGGGGAACCATTCCAACACTGTTGGCGGCCTAGTAGGAGCTCTGGCTCTGCAGCCTGTCTACAGAAAACTACCTTAGTTATGTTAAAGGCCTGTTCAAGGTTACCGTGTCTTTGGCGTGACTAAAGGAGAAAAACAAAATCATAAATTTTCTCGTTGAGATAAGCAAGAACAAAGGAAAAGACATCTGGGGAAGCAAGATCCTGTTTAGTTGACATACCATGTCCACTTCAATGAGTATCTTACGCAATAACTAGACTGTAGAAAGATAGATCTTAGATGAACCAATAGAATTACTATTAACATATATACGTCTTTTGTGTAACCAGTCGTACTCTTTGTAACAAACTCTAAGTAACCACTGAAAACGTATAAAAATCATCTCTTTGTTAAAAATAGACTCTGCTCTTTGCATTCATATTGAGTGCGTGTTATTGATTCCTGTTCTCCAGCATGAAAACCCCAGCATCTTGGTGACCCCGACGTGATGACCCGAAGGGGCCAGACTGCTTAACAGTCGGACTTTTATGTGGAGGGTCTCTGTGCCTGCCACCTATGGGAACGTTGACTTCCCGCAGCGGTTGTGACCTGACTTCCGAGAGAGGCACGAGTGGCCACTGTCGACCAGTGAGTTGGAGCCTTAGACGGCTGTAAAAAATTTGCGGGATGGGAAACACGGTATCAGCTATCGAGAAGGCTACTGTTGATGCCTTAATGAAACTTGCCCAAAAGTAAGGAGAGACTGTTGATCGGTCTTCGCTCGTGAATTTGCTGTATTGGGCTAAACATCGTGTTTTTTTAAAAGACTCTACCGATGTTTTTAAAGAGACTACTTGGCAAGAAGTCGGGGCAGATTTGTGGGAAGCTATACAAGCTGGGAATAAGGAGGTAAAATCCTTAGCTCCTACGTACTGGCAGCTGCGCATGTTAATTGAACAAATGGGTGCTGAAATTGAGCTGGAACTCACAGCACAGACCATGGTCACTGCCGTAGCTGGTAAACTCACCCAAGAGTCTGCTACTGTCCCACCCGCGTACGTGTCAGCCCCTGCGGCCCATGGCCCCTATGATGATTTAATACCACCCTGGTACCCTACCGATGATCATAATGTGCCTTCCTTTGCACCCCCGGAACCTACGGCACCCTCTGCGCCCTCGGTACCTACGGCACCCCCAGTAACAATGAGCGTAGCGCCCGCTAATCCCACTAATACTGACCCCGTGTTACATCTGCCCTCACCTCCCACTTTCGACCCAGCGACTGTGCCTCTTCCCGAAGAAACAGGAATGGACACGGACGATTTACAGTCCACACTGCAAAAGCAGACCGAAACCATGCTTGAACTGTTAGGTGAAATGAAGTGGCTTGATAAGGGTTCCAAAAGTAAAACGATTCGGGAAGCATATAAAAAGGCCCATAACGCCATTCTCTCCAGCCTCAAAACTTTAGAGGAAAATTCTTTTTCTGCACCGAATACTTCTACATCTCAACGCCGACAGAACATTATCAATTTGGTTAAGGCGGGGGAGTGGGATATGCCTACTGCAAATCAATTTCTAACATCTAAAGGTTTACCCCCAATAATGCTTTCCGAAATTGAAAACACAAATGTTTCTCATTCTACAGAAAAGGAAGGGACGGGATTGTTAACTACCTTTAATGACTCTTTTCAGCGTTGGTGGAACAAAGGAAGGGAGGGAGGCTCGGGAGGCTTGGGAGGCTCGGGAGGCTCAGGGAGTTCGGGAGGCTCAGGGAAAGGTCCTGACAAAACTTCCATCCCCAAAGACCCTTCTTTTGACATGAATAAGAGGTGGAAAGGAGTGGTAACAAATGCTGAGTTGACGGGAGATTTTCAGTTTGTCTCAGCTCCGGTGGTGCGAGGAACTGGTGGTAATAATGCTTGGCAGCCCTTAGACTGGCAAATGATAGCAAGGGTTCAAAAATCTGTAATGGACTACGGTGTTGATAATCGCTTGGTAAGGCGGCAAGTAGAAGCATTGCTAAAATATCAAGAACTCGTCCCTGCCGACCTTAAGGCTATGTTTGAGCTTATACTAGGACCTACTAGTTATATGTTATTTTTAGCAAAGTGGCAACAAAGATTGGAGCTTAAACAATTAGATAATGTCAATTTGCCGCAAGGTGATCCTCTACGCTTTGCCACGCTAGATATGCTTATGGGAAATGGTCAATTCATCGATCCACAAAGACAGGCAATGTTAGGGGCTCGCATTTTAGCTCAAAGCAAATCTGCTGCTTTAGAAGCTTTTAACAACTTGCCCCAAGTAGGTAAGCCTGGACAACCTTATTTACATATTCAGCAAAAGGAAGATGAATCCTTTTTGTCTTTTGTGGACAGGATTAAAGAAGGAGTAGAGGTAGCACCAGATGTCCCTCCTGATATGAAAGATACTTTAGTAAAAGAAATAGCTATGCAAAATGCAAATGCCACCTGCAAGTGATTATTAGCAGCATTACCAGCTCGTATGACAATAATACAAATGATTGAACAATGTTCACGAGCCCCTTTAGAAATTGAAAAGGACAAAGCTCGAATTCATGCTGCTGCTTTAGCTGCAGCCATTACTCAAGCACACAAGCAAGGGAACGGGGACAAAGGCCCTCCCAATACATGCTATAATTGCGGTCATACCGGACATATTAGAAAGCATTGTCCTTCAAGTTTGGCAAAACAACAACAAAATAACAGTACGAACCTCACATGAACCTCACATCTACATCATTTGTCGGCACTTGCCGACGATGTGAAAAGTTTGGCCACAAGGCAAATGAATGCCGATCCAAATTTAAAAAGGATGGGACACCGTTGGCGGGAAACGAGATGAGCTGCAAGGGGGGGGGGGCGGAGAACAAAAAGAACCCCTCAGTAGCCATGGCTGTCTCTACAACATGCTCCCCGCCACAAAAAGGAGCGCTAGAGTCTATTTGGTAACTAGAGACTCCGTGACTATTTTTGATGATTCTGTTACCGTCATCGATAGTACTACCAAAGGTCCACTAGGTGACGGTATGGCCGCATTATTGCTAGGGAGATCGTCGGCCACTTTAGACAGCATTTTCGTTTTACCTGGTGTAATTGATGCTGATTATAGTGGTATTATCAGAATAGTAGTGAAAGTCTTTTCCCCACCAATGTTCATTCCACAAGGTAGTGTAATTGCTCAACTTGTTCCTTTTCTTCCCCAGGTTCCAACAGCTACTAATTCACAAAGATCTGGTGGTTTTGGTAGTACCGGACCCTTAATTGCCTTTGCTCAAGTCATGACTAGTGATAGACCGACCCGGCAAGTAACCGTAAAATTGTATTCTGATAATATCGATGATTCCAAAATGCTTGAACATTCAATGATGCTAGACACTGGGTCATACGTCACCATAATACCACTAATTGCTTGGCCTCAGCAGTGGCCCACTACACTCTTAAATGAGCAAATCTTAGGAGTTGCTGGAACCACCCGTACTTTACAAAGTTAGGAATTCGTAGAAATTACTGATAAAGAGGGAAACAAGGCTGTAGTAAAACCTTATGTACTAGACACTCCTCTTTGGATCCTTGGTAGAGACATGCTTAGTCAATGGAATGTCATTTTAACCCACCAACATTTTCAGGGGCGGCCACTGAGCCGATAGGTGCTCGACCCACTATACAACTAACATGGAAATCTGACCAACCAGTATGGGTGGCTCAGTGGCCCATCACTAAAGATAAATTAGAGCATCTCCATTCATTAGTACAAGAACAATTAGCCTTTGGTCATTTACAACCTTCTATGAGTCCCTGGAATACCCCCGTTTTTGTTATACAAAAAAAGTCGGGAAAATGGAGATTTTTACATGACTTAAGGGCAGTCAATAATCAAATGCACTCTAGGAATTCTGCAACCAGGTTTGCCATCGCCAGCTGGTTTACCAAAAAACTATCACCTGTTTATTATTGATATCAAAGATTGCTTTTTTAGCATTCTGTTGCACCCTGAAGATACCAAACGATTTGCATTTAGTGTGCCCTCCATTAATCACAGTGCACCTATGAAAAGATATGAGTGGGTGGTACTCCCTCAAGGTATGAAAAATAGTCCTACAATTTGTCAATGGTTTGTAGACCAAGCCTTACATCAATGGAGACTTAATAATCCAAATTTTCTAACATATCATTATATGGATGACATTTTAGTCGCAAGTGAATTTCCATTACCCCACTTAAAACAAAAGGAATTATTGCTAGAATTAGAAAAGTGAGGATTGAAAGTGGCAGAAAAAAAGGTGCAATTCTCCGACCCTTGGTCTTACTTGGGCTTTAAAATAACACAAGCTCACTTTGTGCCTCAAAAGGTAACTTTACATGCAAATATTGAAACAGTCAATGATGTGCAAAAGCTTCTAGGAGACATTCAAAGCATACGTGCATGGGCAGGTATTTCAAATCAAGACTTAGATCCTTTAAGAAAATTGTTACAAGGTTCAAAGGACATTAATGATAAAAGGTGACGTTTCTTCCACCCGCTGCCCACCTCACCTGGGCTACCGGCTAGCTCCGGGAAGCCTACGTCGGTGAGTGGCCCCTCCCCGGCACCACTCTGGGAGCCGCAGAAGGGGTGTAGCAACAGCTACGCCTGGGCGAGTCGTCAGGGAGGGATAAAGAGTCGCAGGAGAGACCTTTTACGGTTCTGGGGGAAGGGATTTATTGAAGGAAAAGGTAACAAGTCCGGAGGTTAGGAGGGGGAACCGCAAAAGGCAGTTAGAATGGGTTCTACACAGGCCTAAGTACGGGGGAGGAGCAAGGGGAAGGCACAAAACTCTGGCCAATAACGGTTAACGGGGGGAGGTACAGAGGGTGGAGAAAGGGGTACATTGAGCCAATAAGGTAAACCGAGGGTGGGGATACATACAATATAACCAATCATGAATACAAGAGGGAATGCTTGACACAGAAACTTCTAGAACAAAGGGAGGGGCTACAAAGGATTGACATCCCGTGGGGCAGGGTTTAGGGTGAAGGACGGGGAAGGTTCCAGATAAAGGGGAGGGGTTTAGGATGACTGACTAGGACAAGGGCGGGAAAGGGAAAAACCATTATGCACTTAACTTAGGGGAAAGAAACTTGGATGAACCATCAACACAGAAGGAAAATTAACATTAAACAACATAACACATCAAAAAGGGAATTAACCCAAGAAGGGAAACAAGCACTACAAATAATTGCTAAAAAGTTGCATTGTACAACTGCTTTTAGGTTTGATCCTACCATACCAATAAACCTTTATATCATTAACTACCCTGCTGAACAAATTGCTATAATTGGGCAGGAATCATTCAAGACTTTCTTCTTATTGGAATGGGTGTTTTTAGCATGTAGCCCCACTTCCTCTGTTACAAGACATATTGATCATTTAGGATCCTTAATTCTGAAAGCACGCCAACGAGTGCGTACTGTTTTTGGAGTTGATGCATCTTCTCTTTATGTGCCCGTAAATAATTTGTCTCTTTGCACTGAATGGCAATCACTATTGTATACATTTGCTACAGCCACTATTGGCTTAGAACTTGACAATCATTATCCGTCACATGCCTTGTTTTCCACTAACCTCCCACTAAAAGGTCAAACATTGCGAAACTCTAAGCCAATTCCCAATGCGATCACTGTTTTTACTGATGCCAGTGGAAGGACCAAAAGGTTCGGATATGCAATATGGAAAAATGGCAACTGGGATGTCGTAGTTTACCAACATCCGGAAGGATCAGTACAATTACTTGAACTCAAGGCTG